>NC_139617.1:8820288-10288407 GCF_964270895.1 Podarcis filfolensis | reverse complement strand
ATTGATGACAAAAAAGGAAGTACTGCAGAATTTGCCCCCCCCCCCAAGAAGGAGTGGTGGGAAGCAACTTAGACTGGTTGTTGCAACGATTAGAAAAAATCATGGACGATAAAGCTTTCAGTAGTTACTAGCCGCAAGGGCCGTGTTCTACCTCCATTGTCGGAGGCAATACATCTCTGAATATATTGCCTCCGACGATGTATCCAGAGCACTGTTGTTCTCAGATTCCGCTTGCAGGCTTCCCAGAGGCATTTAGCTTGCTTCTGTGAAAAGAGGATGCTCGACTAGATGGGGCCTGATTCAGCAGGCTACTTTCCCCTCTGAATGTATATATTGCTCAGCTGAACAGAAGGAGTTTGGATAACTGCTATTCTTGCTGCCGTTGTAGCATACATAAAAAAATTTCTGTCTTTCTTTGGCACCAGATGGCCGACTATGCCCAAGAGAAAAGCCTCTGGTTTTTTCAGGAAGGTATACTTAAGTATCTTTTTCATTTCATTATAAATCATTTCCCAGAAGGCCTTAATCTTTGGGCACGTCCACCATAGGTGAAAGAATGTACCTTCAACATCTTTACATTTCCAGCATTTATTATCGGGCAAGTGATATATTTTTGCGAGCTTGACTGGGGTTATGTACCACCTGTATATCATTTTCATAATATTCTCTCTTAAGGCATTACATGCCGTGAATTTCATACCTGTGGTCCATAACTGTTCCCAATCAGCAAACATAATGTTATGTCCAAGATCTTGTGCCCATTTAATCATAGCTGACTTAACCGTTTCATCCTGTGTATTCCATTTCAGCAGCAGGTTATACATTTTTGACATGATTTTAGTTTTAGGTTCTAGCACTTCTATTTCTAATTTAGATTTTTCCACCTGGAAGCCAATTTTCCTGTCCAAATTGTATGCCTCCCTTATCTGAAAATAATGTAGCCAGTCTCAGACTTTGTTTTTTAATTTCTCAAAACTCTGCAATTTCAGTCTATCTCCTTCTTGCTCCAAAATTTCCCAATATTTTGGCCAACTGGCCTCCATATTGAGTTTTTTCTGAGCTTTCGCTTCCATTGGTGACAACCACCTTGGGGTTTTGTTTTCCAGTAAATCCTTATATCTAGTCCAAACATTAAACAAAGATCTCCTAACAATGTGATTTTTAAACGCTTTGTGAGCTTTAACCTTGTCATACCACAAATATGCATGCCATCCAACTCTACAATTCTATGCCAAGGATCCTGTGCAACAGCGACACTACGGCCTGGCCAATAGTCCCCCCCAGTTCCCCACAATAATTAATAAAGGCCTTGACCCTTAAGAAAGAAGGGCATTTTTGCTGGCCAGGTTTAATTCAAATCCATCAAACCTCCTTTGGGGAAGGTTCTCTGGTAGGGTGGAAGGAGAAAGAACTTGCCCATGTGAAGACCACCTGGTGGAAACCCTCACACATATGGTTTTCAATTGTAAACTATATGCTGATCTCCGCCAGCAATTTCTAAATCAACTCTGTATCCCCAAATGGAAACCAGAGTCAAAGGTCATACATTTTCTATTACTGGGGGGAATGATCAGGAGCTCACCAAGTTAGTGGCTAAATATCTCTATTTGGTTTTTTGTCGTCGAAATACACTGCAGTCGTCTGATCTCCCTGGAGACCAAGAGATGTGACGATAGACTGCTCTGCCTCCTTTCTTTTAGCAAATGTTTTGCACCACTGGGGAGGTGGTAATTCTGTATTGATTTGTTTTGGATGTTGTATGTGATGCCAATAAAGGTTTTACGATACGATATGATAAAGGCGTTGAGTGGAGTTACACAGTTTAGGGACACTTCCCTGCTACTGCTTCTTCAACAAACTTCAAGTCTCTTTTACTTTCATTGTATGCAGCACAATGCCAACTGCAATTCTTCTTTAAGCAAACAAGCAAGCACACGTGCACACACGCACGCAAGCAAGCAAACAAACAAACTGAATTTCATTCCTGACAAATTTCCCTGTTTTTCAGCTAAAGGTCATCTGAAAGGCTACAACACCTTTCCCCACCTGTTTTTCTATGCTGCTGGTAGAGCGGGTTGTGAGCAGATCTCTCACAAACCCTTAGAAATAATTAGTGAGATGAATCAGCACTCTTTCAGAAACGGCTTTTTCACATCTATAGGGACAGCTATTTTTAAAACGTTTCAATGAATCACGCAAAAGGGCTTATCCAACGAGGATAATGCTATCTTTATGTGTAAAACTTAAAGGAAAAATAACAACAATCTAACAGCTGCTTCTAATACACAGGCGAAAAAATATTTACAGCCACATTATCAGAAGGGTGACGTTGCAATACATGTGATTACAAAACAGAAGCAACTTCTTTTTGATGGTGTTTCTTGTGTGGTTCTCCTAATGTCTTCAAGCCCCAATAATTTAATCAGAAAGGGTTCAGTCCTGAATTTTCAGAACACTCCTTTTCTCCAGGTCATTCATCTCCTTCAGGATCAGAGCAACATTGTACCTTAATTCTTGGAATTTTCCAGCTGGCACCTGGAACATAAAAATACCCAGAAAGGTCAGGGTACAACATCTCCTTCTGAGAATATATAATAGGCTTGTAGGAGGCCCCTGAATTCTGAACCTATTTAGAGGTCAAGTTACCAGAGGAGAAATCCGACAGATCACCTGAACATTATGTCCCCCAAATTGAAATGATCTAATTAATTGCATTTTTGCAAATAGAGTCCACAGATCTTAACTAGCCCACAAAAATTTCCTGCCCAACATCACTACAAAGGGAGACAGTGACTTTCATTTCCTAGCCACTTTGAGCCTACTTCAATTCCGTACCCATGCATCTGGGAGTAAGCGCTTCGGAACTCAGTGGATTTACTCCCAAGTATTTATTTACAAATTGCAAAGCTTTCTTACCTGCCCTTCACTGTAAGGTCTGAGGGCAAGTTATGACAATATGCAATTACAGAAAATGAAATTATAAGAACAAGTCAACAGCATGACAATGATAAAACACATAAATCCATTCCAAACGCAGCAGAACATTATAAATTCCTGCAAAAGGAGCGGGTCCCACAAAACACACTACTTTAATCGTCAAAGGCCAGGGGCAAAAAGGTGAGATGTCAGCATCTGTCAGGAGCTGCATAAAGACGGTGCCAGATAGGAAGGCAGATGTACAGTTTAGAGGCTGCCACAGAGAATGCCTTTTCCCAGGCTGTCACTCCCTGCAATTCTGAGGATGAGGGATCTACCAAGAGTTCTCTCCTCTGCAGATAATAATAACGTTCAACCAGTATGCATGTACAGGATTGTGCCATTAAGTCTGTCATCAAAACTGATCATCAACAGCAGATCTAACTGTTAGATTTATTAGCAGCAGCCTTGCACTTGTTACTCAGGAACTCAAAGATACCAAAATATCGGGGCAGTTTTGAAGTCAGCGGTTAAAATCAGTTTTGAAACATTTAGCTTGCCATCTTGATTGAAAATGGCACACTGCTATATCCAAACATAGGTGAAAACCTGCTCCTCAGGAATAATCACCCAAAATGTGCTAATGATATCTTAAAAGGTGTCCGAATGCACAACTTTCCAAAATACTTTTAAAAAAACAAACAAACCCAAATGCATTGAAAAACATTGGGGGGAAACTTCTTTCATGTTGCTTTGATGGAACAACCTCCTGAAAACACCCAGAACAAAACAAACAAGCTGGTTGCATAACTTTGTATAAAGAAAAGCCGCAGTTTCAGCAACTTCTGTGTTTTCCCCACCTCCTGGAGAGTACAGGATCCGACCTGGCCACTTATCACATGAGTATGCTGACTTAGAAAAATGTGATAGCTCAGGATCAATTTCTCTTTCAGCCTGCCAACAGCAGTAAGGATTTTCCTCATCTATTTGTCAAATCCCTTCATTAGATTCATGAACTAAATGAGAGATAATCTGTGGAAATGACTGCTTATCTCCCTGCTGCCAAACATACAGCTCAGTAGGTAGAGCACGTGACTCTTAATGTAAGGGCTGTGAGTTTGAGCCCCACACTGGGCAAGAGTCCTGGATTGCAGAGGGTCGGACTAGAAGACTCTCAGGGTCCCTTCTAATTCTACAATTCTTTGATTCTATACCAGGGTCTCCCAAGCTTGCATCTCCAGCTGTTTTAGGACTACAGTCCCCACCATCCCTGACCACTGGTCCAGCTAGCTAAGGATGATGGGAGTGGTAGTCCAAAAAACAGCTGGAGACCAAGGTTTGAGACACACTGTTCGATACCAATTCACGTCTCACATCACACACTTCGTACTCCAGATTAAGCTTTGTAGGATCTACATCAGAGCTGGGAAACCTGTGGCCCTCCAGATGTTGCTAGACTTCAACTCCCATCATCCCTGAACGCTGGGGGTGTGGTGTGTGCTGCTGATAGGGGCTGGATTCCAACAACATCTGGAAGGGCACAGGCTACCCAGCCCTGACCTACATTATGGGTTTTCAAATCAAATTTAGGCAAAAAGGAGAACTTGCTCTCTGGAGAATTATTTCTTGTCCGCACCACAACAACTTCATTCCACTAATTTCTGCAGAGCTGCAATACTGCCCACTCAGTTCCATGTTGCCCCCACCTTCCAAAAAGGAATGGGGAAGAACTTAAGAGCCCTAATAGTAAAGGTAAAGGGACCCCTGACCATTAGGTCCAGTCGTGGCCGACTCTGGGGTTGTGGCGCTCATCTCGCTTTATTGGCCGAGGGAGCAGGCGTACAGCTTCCGGGACATGTAGCTAGCATGACTAAGCCACTTCTGGCGAACCAGAGCAGCACACGGAAACGCCGTTTACCTTCCCACCGGAGCGGTACCTACCGTATTTTTCACCCTATAGGACGCACTTTTTCCCCTGCAAAAATGAAGGGGAAATGTGTGTGCGTCCTATGGGGCGAATGCAGGCTTTCGCTGAAGCTTGGAGAGCTAGAGGGGTCGGTGCGCACCGACCCCTCTCTCTCTCCAGGTTTCAGGAAGCTATCTGTAAGCCTGGGGAGCCCGCGGGAGTTCCCGCAGGGCTCCCTAGGCTCCGGATAGCAGCCTGCTTGCCCGGGGCGCCCTGAAGCAGAGCGCCCCGCGCTTCGGGCAGATATCCGCAGCCTAGGGAGCCCTGCGGGAGTTCCCGCGGCTGGGGGGGAATAATTTTTTTTCTTTATCCCCCCCCCCCAAAAAACCTAGGTGTGTCCTATGGGCCGGTGCGTCCTATAGGGCAAAAAATGCGGTATTTATCTGCTTCACTTTGACGGGCTTTCGAACTGCTAGGTTGGCAGGAGCAGGGACCAAGCAACAGGAGCTCACCCCGTCGTGGGGATTCCAACCGCTGACCTTCTGATCGGCAAGTCCTAGGCTCTGTGGTTTAACCAACAGCACCACCCGCATCCCAAGAGCCCTAATGGACCAGGCTAAAAGCCCACCCAGTTCAGCATCCAGCTCTCACAATGGCCACCAGAAGCCTGGGAGTCCATCATCAGGACATGGGGGCAACCCAATGTTCTCTGCTTGCAATTTCCAGCAACTGGTATACATGGGCTTGCTAAAACCTGTTGCTTAAACACGAAGGCAGCCTTGCAGGGACCACTCTGAGAAAGATGTGTGAACCACTAGCAGGGGCCCCCCTTTCAAGAAGGCACCGTTTGTGTGGGCAAGCACCTCTCCATGGCCGCTGCACTTTACAACCCTGCAATTCTCTGCAAAAGCAGAGTGGCGGCCCTAGAAAGGTTTGAAAAGCAAAGCTTAGTGTGAATTTACAAGGCCGTGCACCATACCTCACTGGGCAGAGCATCTGCTTTGCATCTAGAAGGCTTCAGGTTCCATCCCTGACATCTTCAGGTAAGGCTAGGAGACAACTCTGGAGAGCTGTTGCCAGCCAGCATGCAGGGCTAGATGTAGCAGTGGTCTGGCTTGGTATAAAGCGAGCTTCCTACACTCCTAACTATATCTTGCATCTCAAATGTTCATTAGTTATTTGCATATTTAGACGGCTGAGCTGATTAAAGTCTGTTCAGCAGCAGCAGACAATGCCAGGGAAATCCAGCATGGCTCCCCTCCCGATGCTGTTGAACTCCCCTAAAACCCCAGCCAACATGGCCAACAGGAACTGCTCTTGGCATCAGTCTGTCTCAAGAGGCAATGGAGCGAGCCTCCTCTCTGGGATGCAAGCCTGGGCAGTGTGTATGGAGGTCCTGGGCTACCCAGACAACAAGACTCTCCTATCAGCCTTGTTGGTGTGGCCCAAAGGAAATCTGAGCACCGCCTTGGCAGCAGCCATGAAATTAAAAGATGCCTGTTTCTTGGGAGAAAAGCAATGACAAACCTAGACAGCATCTTAAAAAGTAGAGACATCACCTTGCCGACAAAGGTCTGTATAGTAAAAGCTATGGTTTTCCCAGTAGTGATGTATGGAAGTGAGAGCTGGACCATCAAGAAGGCTGATTGTATCTGAAGAAGTGTGCATGCACACGAAAGCTCATACCAAGAACTAACTTAGTTGGTCTTTAAGGTGCTACTGGAAGGAAAATTTTTTTTTGTTTCGCCAAAGAATTTATGCTTTTGAATTATGGTGCTGGAGGAGACTCTTGAGAGTCCCATGGACTGCAAGAAGATCAAACCTATCCATTCTTAAGGAAATCAGCCCTGAGTGCTCACTGGAAGGACAGATCGTGAAGCTGAGGCTCCAGTACTTTGGCCACCTCATGAGAAGAGAAGACTCCCTGGAAAGACCCTGATGTTGGGAAAGATGGAGGGCACAAGGAGAAGGGGACGACAGAGGACGAGATGGTTGGATAGTGTTCTTGAAGCTATCAGCATGAGTTTGACCAAACTGTGGGAAGCAGTGGAAGACAGAAGTGCCTGGCGTGCTCTGGTCCACGAAGAGTCGGACATGACTAAACAACAACAACAATGGCTGCAGTAGTTGCCGGAAGGAGGAGTACAACCGTCTTAGGGACTCCACTCTGGATTTGTGTTGGGTTTACTCCTGAGCCTTTTCTTCTCCCAAAGATGTCCCACAAAGCAGCAGGGATGGATTTTCCCTTGGGGTTTACTCCCAAAGCCTTTCTTACGAATGAGTATAGCAGAGGTTTAGGACCAGAGTTTTCCTTCTCCTAGATGAGCTACCTTCCCAGGCTGACAAATCCCATCTGCCCCTCACCTTCTTCAACAGCTTATTCAGAAAACCACCATCTTGACCATTGGACCCACTACTGGTCTCTTCATCTCAATCTGCTAGAGCCTGTCTTCACATGCAGGGGAATTCCCTAATTCACCAAAGGTTTGAGACCCTTTGGCTACCCTCACTTAGTTTAGCCAGCTAGTTGAAGCAGTTCTCTGAGTTGTGACTGTTGTCACATGCTGACAGTTTCTAGGAGCCACAGGTGAGAGCTAAGTGCAGGGTGGGGACCAAAGGTGGACAAGCTATCGCACAGAAGGAGCATGATGTGTCCCCCAACAGGGGTGCTACCTTTCCCCTAACACCCCATACACTCCTCAGAAATGGTTGACCAACAACAAATGGAGGACCCACACTGACACTTTGTGCTGAATTTCTTCTGAGATGATGAGCTGTGGCTTTTGTTTTTATTAAACAACGCCTGACACACTACAAATCAATTATTTCCTATTATATAGGAATATAATTCTGGTGTATTCTGCATTTCCTTTTTGGATGAAATGACCAGGAGATGGTCGCAACAACAAATACACTTTGTTTGATTGACTGACTGACTGATGGATGTTCGTAAGTGGCAGGCTTAAGTGTAGTTTCAAGGGAATCTTAAAGATTTTAATTTATTTTTAAAATGCAATTAAATGTAAGCTGGATAAACCATTAAGGTGAATGCATAAGAAGTGAACTGCTATGAAGATCTGCTCAGAAGGAAGTACCTTAAGCTCAATGGGACTTACTCCCAGGTACGTATGTATAGGATTGCAACCTAAATGTATGGGAAACAGTAAACACATGAAGCTGCCTTATATGAAGTCAGACCAGTGGTCTATCTAGTTCAGTATTGTCTACACTGACTGGCAGCAGCTCTCCAAGGTTTCAGATGAATGACATTCCCAGCCCTATCTGGAACTGGACCTGAGACAACTGGCATGCTCTATCACTGAGCCAGAGCCGATTCAGTTGGATTTATCAGACTTGTTTGCTTTTCATGTTTCTCTCTGAATCCAGAAGAGCAAGAGATGTATATTTCCATTTTTTCACCCATCAAGCTCAGCCCTTGTTGGGGTCTCCTTCTTGGAGTTTTCCCTAAAGCACACAACCCTTATGCCTCAGCACTATTGTTTTAACCTCTTAAACCACAGCACTCACTCAATGAATATTGGAAATAGAGATAATGCAATGCGCTCTGAGAGCTTTAATTTGTTTTGCAGCCCAGGTCACCCTGTGCCTGATTCTTAAGAGCAGTCTTTCAGAGAACTCCATACAAATCCATGAATATAAATTGCTTCCAAAGGCTTTCTAAAATTCCTAGTAAACAGCTATTCACTGTCGTACGAAGAATATAGAGCGAGCCCACTCTTATTTAGCAATGGCAGTACTTACTTCAAAGCGATGAGCTGACCCGTCAGAGAGCTTCAGTTGCATTAAAATGGATGGCTGCAAAGCCCGAGCCAATGAGCTGAAATCAATCACATTATTACCATTAGAGTTGCTAGGGGAACAAGGAAGACTTGGACACGAGTCCTTTACATGTAGTGCAAAACAACAACAACAACAACAACAACAACAACAACAAAACCCCACAGGCAGTATCTGCCACATTCCAGGGGAATGTGTGCCTTTAAGCTGGACAGGAAACCAGATCCAATTAATGGCCACAACAGCTGGACTCTACATGTAAGCAAATGTGGGTATATGGGTAAAAAATACAATGCAAATTTTCTTAAGATATAACCACTATATGAAAAACACAGGTGTCAGGGTTGTCTTAAGCATATGCGGCACTGGGGTGCAAAGACCTGCCCGGCGCCCCCCCCAGCCCAGCGCAACAAACAAGCCCGAGGCGTTGGCAACTGAGCGAAGCCAGGCGCATCATGGTGTGAGCAGCATGCACTGTGCGGGCCTCTCCATGGCCCTACACCAATCCCAGGCGTGCAGGAGGGTGGAGCCAGCCGGCCGCCTCAGTGCCTTGCTGGCTCGCTCGCCCCCGAACTCACGGGGCAGAGCTGCCCACAGCAGAAGAGCCTGCGGCGGCGCTCTGACGGGTGGCCACTTCCCCAGACTCCAACTCTCGGGCCCCAGACTCTCAGCCTGGTGCCCCTGAGAGCCTGGCTCCCGGGTGCCCCGCACCCTTGGCGCCTATGGTTAAGACGGCCCTGACAGGTGTTCTTTAAACCATGCACTCTTGGAGGAAACTGATTTTATAGAACCATTTCAATGAAAGTCTAGGCCCATTTTGGCACAGAAACTGCTTTTTTTCAGAGGCCTTTGGCTAATTAAACACTCTACAGCCTTTTAAACCGTGTGCATGCGCGCGCATGTGTTATTGTTTTGTTTATTGTTAGGCTATGTATTTTTGTGTTTTTATACTGCAAACCGCCTTGTGATACTCTGAGGAAGAGCAGCATATAAGATTTAATAAATAAATAAAATAATTGACGAGCTCTCCACAGTTTAAAGCATGAAACAAGATGTATTCCTGGAGACTATGGTTACATGCTTAAATAATCATTATTTAATAATCATTATTGCTGGTATCGTTTAATAATCATTATTGCTGGTATCGTTTTATTGTTTCTTGTGACTTCATCATTCATATACTTCCCCCCCACCCCCCAATGAAAGAAAAACTGCTGGGGCTGCCCTATCAAAGGCTCAAACAGCTGGACCACTAACACAGTATATTACCTACTATGACAGGCAACTGCTCTCTTTAAGATCTCAGGAGCAAGCCTTTTCTTCTTCCTATCAGAGAAGTTTTTCACTGGAGATGCAAAGGACTGATCTAAGGTCCTTCCACCAAGCCAAAAAAGGTTCCATAACATTATAATCTATCCCATAGTATGATGTCAGCTGCTTTCAACCTGGTATTATGCCCCCCTCTAAATTCCTTAATTCCCTTAATGCTGGTCCCAGCTAAGTCCCACTCAGAGCAGAACCACTGAAATTAATGTGCATGACTAATTTTGCCCCATTAATTTCAATGGGCCCAGGTTTGGTTGAATGCAACCTACTGCTCTCTCTCTCTCTCTCCTAGCAGTGGGATTCATTTCTGAAAGTGTTATGAACATTAGCATTCCTCAGTAAGGATGCACTCTCAGCAAACTAGCACGCAGGAAGTCAACAGGGTGGCAGGGGAGAGCAGTTTTCCACTACAGTGGTACCTCGGGTTAAGTACTTAATTCGTTCCAGAGGTCTGTACTTAACCTGAAACTGTTCTTAACCTGAAGCACCACTTTAGCTAATGGGGCCTCCTGCTGCTGCCGTGCTGCCGGAGCACGATTTCCGTTCTCATCCTGAAGCAAAGTTCTTAACCTGAAGCACTATTTCTGGGTCAGCGGAGTCTGTAACCTGAAGAGTATGTAACCTGAAACATATGCAACCTGAGGTACCACTGCGTTTCTCATTTGCGGAAAATTTTTCTATTCCTGAAAATACACTGTTTCATAAAGCTAATTAGAAACAGGATGATTGCATGATGATATCACTCAAACTGGGCAGTTTCAAAAACAGTAATTCACTCTCTGCTACCTTGCAAAGCAGGTGAAGGCCACCATCCCCTTACCTAACACATGGCCCTGGAAACAACCTTGAGACCTTATTGTTTGTTCAAGGTTTTCTAGCTGGATGAGAACATCTCTGGCTTAGGTGTTCCTGCTGCTTTGCTTTCAAAATTATGTTTGGTTGCTTTTATGGCTATGCTTGTAAACAACCTTGAGCCTGATGTGGAAGGCAATCTGTAAAATAAATTAATGAATTTGTATTTGCAAAAGGGGGCGGCAGGGGAGTTGAAAGGTGTTAAAACTGAAGGAGTTTAAATTTGATTTGATTTGATTTGAAGCCAAAAGCACACATAATTGAAACACGGAAAATTAGATTTAAATAGAGTTAGGCCATGTGGGGAAACGTTCTGATTGAAAGTTATCAAAACAATGACAACCCCACATCAGCTGAGAAAGAAACCCATCTCTCTGAAAACTGGACAAGGACCTTATAGCAACCAAAGTGAGGGAAGGGCCTTTCTGGAGCCAGCCTTGTTGAACTCTCCCCAGAAGTAGAAAATGAATCACTGTGTGTGCCATTCTGCCAGCCAGTTGGCCTCTACCAAAATTAGAAAATAAACCAGCAGATGCAAAGATCTCTATGGCCAAGAATGAACTCTCCCCGTGCCTGTAGGTGAGGATAAACAGGAAGTTTCTGGGGGAGCTGGCAAGGGATGGAAACCAAGAAGGAAGAAAACCCAAAAATGGAACCCACGTTCTCCAAGGAAGGACTGTTTACACCTCCCAAAACAACTAAGGTGAAGAATATTTAGCTATGTGTTCTCCAGTCTTTCGTTATAATAAAAGTCACTGTTATGATAGTACTGTTGACTCCAAATAAATAGAGGGATCCAGCTCCCTCAACAGCTCCTGTCAGGTCAGGTTTCTCTACCTAAAACATGTTCAGCAGATTACCGTATTTTTTGCCCTATAGGACGCACTTTTTCCCCTCCAAAAATGAAGGGGAAATGTGTGTGCGTCCTATGGGGCGAATGCAGGCTTCAGGAAGCTATCCGCAAGCTGTGGGAGAGCTGCGTGAAGTCGCGCAGCTCTCCCACAGCTTTTGGAGAGTTGCCTGCACCCCGAAGCCTGGGGGCGCGCTGAGCTCAGCGCCCCCAGGCTTCGGGCTTCGCGCAGCTCTCCCACGGCTTGTGGGGAGCTGCCTGTTCTGGGGGCTGGGGTCGGGGGAAGCTCGGGCTTCCCCCGCGCCTGGGGGGGGGGGAATTCTTTATTTCCCCCCCAAAAAACTAGGTGCGTCCTATGGGCCGGTGTGCCCTATGGGCCGAAAAATATGGTACCTTGAGACACCGACTACCCGGCAACTACATAGAGCCTTTGTTGAACCAAGGTTCCAACAGATGCCTTCAGCATACTTAGAAGGGAGACACCCAGGAATCCCCAATATGGACCGCAAATGCATTTATGGATGCAATCAGGTCGAGGGTATCATGCAATACCTGCTGATTTGCCCCTTATATACCGTATTTTTCGCTCTATAAGACACACATTTTCCCTTCCAAAAATTAAGGGGAAATGTGTGTGCGCCTTATGGAGCGAATGCAGGCTCCTTGGCTTCAGCGATAGCAACGCGAAGCCTGCGAAGCGCAGTGGGAGTGCTCCCGCTGCGCTCCAGAGGCTTTGCGTTGCTTTCGCTGAAGCCTGGGAGAGCGAGAGGGGTCGGTGCGCACCGACCCCTCTCGCTCTCCAGGCTTCAGGGATAGCTGCCTGAAGCCTCTGGAGCGCAGCGGGAGCTCCCGCTGCGCTCCGGAGGCTTCGGGTTCCTTTCGCTGAAGCGTAGGTGCCCCTTCAGCTGAGGCGCAGCACCCCTTCAGCAAAGCGGGAGGATAAATGGAAGGGGCTCCGTTTCTCCTGCCGCTTCGCTGAAGGGGCGCTGCACAGAGAGGGGGAGAATTATTTTTTCTTGTTCTCCCCCTCTAAAACAAGGTGCTGCCTATGGTTGGGTGCGTCCTATAGATCAAAAAATACGGTACAATGCACAGACAACTTTTTTTTATCTCCTCTTCTCAGGCTGATCCCCCTCAGGAAGTGACAGTCGAACGCTTAGGCTTAGCTGATAAAAGATCTACAAATTACACACCTGGTAGCCAAATTTGCTCTGTTCCAGTTATATTAATGCTTCCTAATTTTAAACATTTATGCTGTAAACTTTTTATGCTGCAAACTTTTATAGGTTATGTCATGTGATTTCAGAGTCTTGCTCCTGCCTTTGTAAAGGCCTTTAGCTATACACAATAAATGGATTGATTGATTGACTGACTTTCAGCAGACCAGCTCCCTACTTCCCTGTCTGCTTCGGCCTGGAAAACTACCAACTATGAGAATGGCAGGCTGTCAATTGGCAACAAGAACATGATCGGGGTCCCTCTGGGTTTACATCTGTCCTGGTGGTTAGGCTTTTCCTGTCTGTGTGTAAATGTGCCTGAGAAGGTGCTTAATTTATAAGAATGTGGCGGCTCTGCTGGACAAAGGCCTGTCCAATCCAGCATTCTGTTCTCACAAAGGCCACCCTGAGGCCTTTGGGAAGCCTGCAAGAAGGACACTCTCTTTCTCATGACCCCCAGATACTGGAGGTAACACATAATCTTCATGCTCGTGTTTTCCTAACCAGGTGGGACCTGGCTGAGGGGAGATTTGAGTTGGGGGGGGGGCACTTTTGCCATCTGCCCAAACTGGGCCAGCCTCCACAGACACCCACTGAAAATTCAGGCATGGGCTTCATATATCCTGTACCTGGTAGAAATGGCCACATCTACCCTCCACTTGAAGTCTTCGATTCTAGGCAGCTTACTAGCTTGCTTCTGAATGGCCTCTTCAAGAGCAGGTTGCCTGTTGGTGAGAAAAATAAATGGCACTCAAGAAAGCAGGAGCGAGACTCTTCAGAGCAGTGGTGCAATGGAACCTTGGTAGCCCAAGGGCTACATTGCCTTCTGGACAATTTTCCAGGGGGCCGCACCCAGCAGTGGGCAGGATCAGAGGCAAAAGCAGCTCAAGAGGCAAAAGCAAATTTTACCTTTGTATACCAAGCTAACTTTCTGCACACACTCACTTAGCTGTCTGCCCCCTTCATTCAGGCAGGCAAGAGAAATAGCCAAAGTTTGAGGGCAAATTCCAGCCAGGCAAAAACACTCAAGGAGGGTGTACAGCAAGACACTGGTGTGGCATAGGGAGGGAGTGTGGCATAAGGCGGGTGTGTGGCCTGGAGAGAATTCCGAGGGCCAGACAGAGAGGTTGGGAGGACCACATTTGACCCCAGGGCCAAAGTTCACCAACATTACTCCAGAGGCAATGAACTGGGAAGACTGGAGTATGACTTCAGTGAATAATCTAAAGAGCAAGGTATACTGCCATGACTAAGGAACATAGGCCAGTATCAGTGTCTGGGATATTAAGGGGATCCTCTTGGTACTTCCACCACCCACAGGTGAGGGCATTATCTGTGGTAACCCCCTAATTCCCCCTCCTTAAAGTCTTTCCAAGACAGAACCAATAAACTTTCTGATGAATGGCTTGTTCAGAAATATATTAAATGAAAGAATATGACCTTGTGGAGAGAAATATAGGTTAGGGAATGATGCAAATCTCAAGAAAGGGAAAGGGAAAGACTGAAAACCTGCAAACTTACCTGTTTCCAAAGACTACAGTGGCGAAGTCCACAATGAAATCTTCTGGAATCCTTAAAATAAAAGAGCAAATTGAGGCAAACGGCACACAAACCCCACTATGAAGTATGTCCTCCTCCCAGTTATTAAAGGAAGAAAAGATAGTAGCTTACTGGATGTGGGATTGCTTTTTAGGAAGTCCCCCATAAGGAAAGCCAGCACAACAACCTTGTGGTCAAACTATACCAGCGTCTTGGACAGCTGATTTTGTTATCACAAACGCTTCTCCGATGCTTTAATCCTCTAATGTTCAATTTCTGTTTTGAATTCTGTATATTGTATTTTGTAAGTTCGTTTGGGCCCCAGGTGGTGAAAAGTGGGGTATACATTTTTTTAAAAGGTGAGTAAATGGAACAGGAAAGTTTCCCTAGCTGAGTGAAAACCTCACCCAGAACTTCAGGGTAGGAGAGGAGGCAAGAGGTGAAGGGGTTGGGGAGCCAACAGTGATGGTGGCAGGAAGAAGAGACTGTGGCTCAGTCTCCACTATACGTTTAAAGTGGTATCATACCAATTTAAACAGCCATGGTTTCCCCCAATGCGGGTGGCGCTGTGGGTTAAACCACTGAGCCTAGGACTTGCCGATCAGAAGGTCGGCGGTTCGAATCCCCGTGACGGGGTGAGCTCCCGTTGCTCGGTCCCTGCTCCTGCCAACCTAGCACTTCGAAAGCACGTCAAAGTGCAAGTAGATAAATAGGTACCGCTCTGGCGGGAAGGTAAACGGCGTTTCCGTGCGCTGCTCTGGTTCGCCAGAAGTGGCTTAGTCATGCTTCCTCGGCCAGTAAAGCAAGATGAGCGCCGCAACCCCAGAGTTGGTCACGACTGGAACTAATGGTCAGGGGTCCCTTTACCTTTACCTTAGTTTCCCCCAAAGAATCCTGGGAACTGGCATTTAGGAAACCCCTACCCCGCACACAGAGCTACAACTTCCAGAGTGGTTTAACAATCAATCCCTCTTGCCAAGGAACTCTGAGTATTGTAGCCCTAGGCAGGTTAAGGGGTGGGTGTGTCTCTGAACAACATTCAGCACCCTTAACAAACTACAGTATCCAGGATTCTTTGGGGGAAAGCCATGGCTGTTTAAAGTGGTATGATACAGCATTAATGCAACAGTGCTGATGCATTTTTAAACCCCAGACGAATCTTGGCCAGCAGTTCTCTCTCATTTTCTCTCTCTTGCTATGTCCAATGACAGGATGTTTCAAATGCAGCCTCTGCAGCACTTTAGTTCTTATGCAAAGCCTTTGCTTTGCACCACCCGGCAGAGATTTTGACTAAGTCCACGTAACAAATGGCATATTTTGCTTGCTAATTAGAACAAGCGATCACACCCAGACAATACAGGCGGATTCTGCTTGTTATATCACCGTCCTTTGAAAACAGAAGGAAATGTTTTAAAAGTAGGACAGGGCGTCTCATTCAGAAATACCAACTGTCTTGCTATTAACAACAACAACAAAAAGTTTGTGTGTGTGTGTGAGGGAAGGTATTAGTGGGTAATTAACATGCATGCGAGAAAGGTATTATTTAGAAGAACTGATAGAGGCCCATTTCTATATAACATGCACTCAGCACCACATAAAAAAAAAGGACATGTTATACAACATCAGGGTGATTCTCCTGGCTTCCAATGAGCTCATTAGTAAACTATTACATGCAAAATTCCATCTGAGTGGGACGACAGGGCAATGCTTCTCTCCTAAGTACCAATAATCTCTTTTGTGATAGTTGGGGGTGGGGAGAAGAAGCTGCCAGCCATATTTCATCAGCTGATTTGTAATATTAACAGGCTACTAAATTAGCCTGCCTGAAAACTGAGATGAAGCAGAGACCAAGCCCACTTCTACACTATACAGCCAAAGCGTTACAATACCATTTTAGCCAGGCATTATTAAAGCACTCTGGGAATTGTGACTATGTGAGGGGAATGTGTGTGTGTGTGGGGGGGTGTCTCCTGACCCTCTGTACCCTTAAAAAGGTAAAGGGACCCCTGACCATTAGGTCCAGTCTTGACCGACTCTGGGGTTGCGGCGCTCATCTCACTTTATTGGCCGAGGGAGCTGGCGTACAGCTTCCGGGTCATGTGGCCAGCATGACTAAGCCGCTTCTGACGAACCAGAGCAGCGCACGGAAACGCCGTTTACCTTCCCGCCGGAGCGGTACCTATTAATCTATTTGCACTTTGACGTGCTTTCGAACTGCTAGGTAGGCAGGAGCAGGGACCGAGCAACGGGAGCTCACTCCGTCACAGGGATTCGAACTGCTGACCTTCTGATCGGCAAGTCCTAGGTTCTGTGGTTTAACCCACAGCGCCACCCACGTCCCTTTCTGTACCCTTACCTTATAGCAAACTACGGTTACCAGCATGCTTGTTTCAAATGATACTGTGGTGATTTAAGTGTACATTGTGGATGGGGCCTACGCTTAAAGTTTTATTCGTTTATTGTATTTTATATACTGCCTTTATCTTCCAGGGATCTCAAAGGTGGTGCATATGGTTCTCCCCCCACCCATTTATTCCTCACAACGTGAGGTGGGTTAGGCGAAGAGATGGTAACTGGCCGAAGGTCACCCAGGGAGCTTCGTGGCTGAGTGGGGATTCGAACCCTGCTCTCCCAGGTCCTACTCTTGACCATTGTGCTTTGTGTTTCAGCTGGTAGGAGTAAGCCTGACAGCCTACAACTGAAACCTGAAATCTGTCAAGTTCTTTGACTGCCAGAACCATTTCCTGTGTGTTCTGCTCTCTCCCTCTTTCTCTGTGTGTACGTCTAACTGTGGGCTAATGATATGTCTTCCTTTGTCTTCCGCTAACACTGAGTGATCAACTGTTTGTGTAATTTTAAGAAAACCTGCCCCATTTCCAAGCCCTCACTATTCTCTCTTTGCAGAGGGCAGTGGAGCAGAAAAGTCTTATGCCCCCTCCATGTGCTCTGGAATGTAGGTGCTGCCTGTTGATATCGCACACACTTGACTAGCCCGCTCACGATATCCATGTGTTGAGAATGGGCATCCGTAGTTTAGGTTCCCATGAGCTGATTGTGGTTTCAAAATGCCTTGAAGCCCATGCCTCAAGGATGCTGGAGGCTGGGCCAACAGGGCGTCCCCCAACCACTGCTCCCATCAACGTGTGGAGCCTTGCTTCATCCAAGCAACACATGAAGGGGCTCTATGGCAGGGGTGAGAAGTTTCAAGCCTGCAGGTATAACGTGGCCCTCCAAACCTCTCCATCTGCCCCCCAGGAGTCTTTCCAGGTCACTGTCCCTGCGCTGTGCTACCCTCAGGTATGCATTCCTAGCTGGAAAGTATTTCTTAACTGTGATAATGCTTCTTGCTTTCCTGGTGGGAGAGAGGGAGGTAGAAGTATTTGTGTGTGCCACGTGGAGAAAGAGAGAGCAGAAATTCAGTCTACCGTACAAAAGGTATGAGTCACACCTGTTGCTCCAACTACTTTTGCATCTGGTATCACCCACCATGGGGATGCAGTCCCGCTCCCCCCAGAAGTCTAGTTCTTCTTGGGCTGGGGGGAAAAGTTTCCCACCCCTTGCTTTTCAGCAACCACTTATCCATCGTGTTTGACACAAGCAACTGGCAGATTGACCAAAAACAGGCATACCTGAGCTCCTGTAGGTCTTCTTTAAAAACCTGCAAAATGAAAAGACAATGAGAGTTCAAGGAGAGTTTCTGCAAGAACATGGGTGGGTGCCCCTCAGACGTCTGGGAAACTGGAAAGGGATCTAGAAGACAGTGAAACCGCCCCCCCCCCGGCAACTGATGCATCCAAACCTCAGGGTGAGAGTATGCCAAGTCTGGGTGACCCAAGATAGGCAGCTTTCATGAGTGGCTGACACCACACACCCAACCAGTTGAAACCGTTCCCGGGGTGTGGCCTCTGTTGCATGCTGACAGCGTCTAGGAGCCAGAGGTCAGAGCTGAGTGCAGGGTGGGGAGCAAGGGTGGACAAACTGCCCAGAAAAAGGAGTACGTATCCCCTGCCAGAGCTAGCTCAGTACTGTCTACACTGATGGGCAGCAGCTCTCCAGGATTTTAGGCAGAATAATTCCCTGCCCTAACCTGGGAAATGGGACACGGGGGGGGGGGCGCTGTGAGTTAAACCACAGAGCCTAGGACTTGCCGATCAGAAGGTCGGCGGTTCGATTCCCTGCGACGGAGTGAGCTCCCGTTGCTGGGTCCCTGCTCCTGCCCACCTAGCAGTTCAAAAGCATGTCAAAGCGCATGTCCCGCTCTGGCGGGAAGGTAAACGGCGTTTCCGTGCGCTGCTCTGGTTCACCAGAAGCGGCTTAGTCATGCTGGCCACATGACCCGGAACCTGTACGCCGGCTCCCTCGGCCAATAAAGCGAGATGAGTGCCGCAACCCCAGAGTCGGTCACGACTGGACCTAATGGTCAGGGGTCCCTTTACCTTTAACCTGGGAAATAGCAGTACAGTCATACCTCTGGTTACATCCGCTTCATGTTATGTTCTTTCAGGATACGTCCCGAAGCGACCTGGAAGTACCCGAAACGGTTACTTCCAGGTTTCGCTGCTCGCGCATGTGCAGACGTGCAAAATGGCGTCACGCGCATGTGCAGAAGCGGCGAATCACAACCCGCGCAGACACAGGCTGCGTTCTGCTCATGTTGCGAACGGGGCTCCGGAATGGATCCTGTTCACAACCAGGGGTACCACTGTAATTGAACCTGAGAGCTCCTACACGCGAAGCAATTGCTTTACGACTGAGCTATGGCCCTATTAAAACATCTGAAGGGTCAGAGGTTCCCATCCCTTTTTTGGAGCTACCATCTTGCTCGTCTCACAGTTTAGAACATGCATAGTTTTTATTGAGGAATGTGTATGCCTTCTACTCACTTCTTGCTTCAGAGACGCTGTGGGCAGCCTCAAGGCCTCTCGCAGGAGAGTATACATTCCAGAGATGAGGACAGCAAGCTGTTCATCTGATAGTTTTGCATTCTCGGCAATCACTTTTACCAGTTCTTTGCAGTCTTTTCCTTCTAAGGCGCTGACAGTGACTGTTTGGCAAAATAACAATAAAGGTTAAGTTATCAACTCTGGCAGAGTCCCGCAAGTGCAAGCACATAATTTCAGCATGATCAAAAGCCCCTGGGAAAACACTAGCGACTTTGCAACCGCAGCAGCATCTAGGGATCTGACACCATCTAGTCGCGCTTTAAAGAAGGAGGTTTGTGCACAAAACAGGGGAGGGAAATTTAAATGGGAAAGAACAGCATACAAACTTCAGAAGAGCCCTCTTGAATCTGGCCAATGGCCAATCTAGTCCAGCATCCTGTTCTCACAGTGGCCATCACCAGATGCCTGCCAACCGGACCTGAGCGCAACACCACTCTCCCACTTGTCACTCTCAGCAACTGACATTCAGAGGCAAACTACCTTGAACAGTGTAGGCGGAACATAACCATGTGGTTTAGCTGTAAATAACTTTCGGAAGAGTCCCATTCAGTGTTTTTTCCCCTTAAAAAAATGTTTAGGGGTACAGTGGTACCTCGGGTTAAGAACTTAATTCGTTCTGGATGTCTGTTCTTAACCTGAAACTGTTCTTAACCTGAAGCACCACTTTAGCTAATGGGGCCTCCCGCTGCTGCCGCATGATTTCTGTTCTCATCCTGAAGCAAAGTTCTTAACCCAAGGTACTATTTCTGTGCTAGCGGAGTCTGTAACCTTAAGTGTATGTAACCTGAAGCATATGTAACCCAAGGCACAACTGTACTCTAATTTTGAATCAAGAAAATCACCATTTTACAGTCATACCTTGGGTTACAGACGCTTCAGGTTATGTTTTTTTGGGTTGCAGACCGCCAAAACCTGGAAGTATCGGAACGGGTTACTTCGGGGTTTCAGCGGTCGTGCATGCGCAGAAGCTCTAAATCACGCTTTGTGCATGCGCAGACGTGCTGAATCGCAACCTGTGCATGCACAGATGCGGCGCTGCAGGTTGCGGATGCTGCGGGTTGCGAACGTGCATCCTGCACGGATCACGTTCGCAACCCAAGCGTCCACCGTATAGTTCAAATTGGGGAAAATAAATACAGCAAATGGACAAAAGTAAAAAGATTCACAAAATGTTTAGGGGCATGTGTACCCCTGTGTCTCCCCAGAAAAAAAGCACTGGTCCCATTTATTCCCACTACTGTGGATAACTGCTCCCTCTAACAGCAAATGCATCTGCTGAGTGCCAAGAGGATTAAAACCCAAACCTGGAAACTGAGAAACAAGAGAGGTATCCGTATACTCAGGAAAACACCAAGGTTTGCAAAGTACAAAAGAAAAAGGGTGAAAAATCCTAAACACACTTCAGTGAGGGGGCAACCATTTTACACCCCCAAACCCCACCCCAAAAAATTCAGCCTAATGAGGACTGAGCATACTTTATGACCACAGAATGTTAGGGGTGTACAGGGGCAGGGAATGGAATCAGTGTTCGAAATTAGCCAGGCGCCAGGCACATTTTGCACCTGACTTTTGACCACTTGCGACCAAGTGAAGATTCCTGGGCACCAGTATGACACCTGACAGCTCCACCACCTGGAGGTGCATGCCTGGGAATCATTGGATCTGGACTGTTTTCACACACGAATACTTGATACTGCAGAATTCTATGTTATATTTTATTTACACCAGTGGTTTCAACCAGTGTGCTGTGAACCCCTTGAAGGATGGTCATGTGTGACGCAAGCAACACTGGGCTCTGTCCCTCTTTCCCATCCTCCCTCCTCTGATGCCCTTTTGCATCTCTGCCCCCCCCCCCAGCTTGCACAGCTGTTTGTTCCAGCAGCCCTGGCTACAAGCTCCCCAGGTGAATGGTGCCTCCGGGGCTGGCCAGGGGGTGCTGGTTGCCAGGAGATGAGCAAGCAAGCAAGTGGATAAGAGAGCCCAGCCAACCCTTGCTGTTGGGAATGGACAGACAAGTGGGAGACCAGGCAGGCAGGCACTGCATTGGCTTTTCTTGTGCTTGCTGTGTGCAAGGCCTGCCTGGGAGCTGAGTGCCTGGTGCTGAAGGGGAGCCAGTCTGTCTTGGCAGTGCCTGCTGCTGCCACTGCTGCCTCCCGAGGTAAGGTGCTGGCCTCACGTTCACCTTTGCCCACCCTCCATTAGGCCACTAAGGCTGGGGGCATCCTCTGCCAGGCCCCTGTGGGCAGTGTGAGGAGGCACCTTTCTTTGGGGCTGGGTGGGGGGTAGCTCAAGAACCAGGGGCAACAGCAGCGGCTGCCCAGAGGACTCCCAAGGAGAGGGGAGGGGAGGCTGGGGTAACTCTACAAGGGAGGGTGAGAGGCTGCCAGCTCTGCAGGCAAGGGGTGACATAACTGGGCTGCTGAGCCCCACAGGGGGGCCGCAGAAAGAATGTACTTGGTCAACGGAGCCATGGATTCAAAAGGGTTGAAAACCTCTGCTTTACACAATCAGAATGAATTTCTGCAGCCAAAATGCTTTTCCTGTGCAGCCTGGGCAGTATACAATATGCAGTATACAATAAAAAGAAAAACAACAACCCAATAGCCCACCCACACAACAAAAACAGCAACACATTTTAAAAGGGCATACTATGTAAATTGATCAACCAAAGGCCTGGTTTAAAAGGAACACTTTTTCCGGGCGCCTAAAGGTGTATAATGAAGTTGCCAGGTGAACTTCCGTGGGGAGAGCATTCCACAGACGGGGAGCCACTGCAGAGAAGGCCCCTTACCGTGTTGCCACCCTCTGGACTTCATGTGGAGGAGGCACACAAAGGAGGGTCTCAGAAGATGATATCAGGGTGTGGGTATAGGATTGAGTCCTGCGGAACCCCACAATGAAGGTCCACAAGGCTGAAAAGCATTCCCCAAGTAATTAATTCTTCCGTGGTGAACATTTGTGCAAGCACTCCCCCTTATGGTAAAAAATGGAACTAGAATTGCAACAATAATTTTAAGACTACTATTTTTAAGCACGTCAAAGTGCAAGTAGATACCGCTCCGGTGGGAAGGTAAACAGCGTTTCTGTCCGCTGCTCTGGTTCGCCAGAAGCGGCTTAGTCATGCTGGCCACATGACCCGAAAGGTGTACGCCGGCTTCCTCGGCCAATAAAGCGAGATGAGTGCCGCCACCCCAGAGTCGTCCTTTACCTTTTTTATTTTTCGCACTATTTCGTGGCATTTACACAGGCCTAGTAAAGGGACTGTCCGAATACGGATTTTAGAATTCTTCTAAAGTGTTAACCTTTATTCTTGGTGTGACAAAATAAACGTGTGGCTATAGCTCTGTCTTTCACTTTCCTGGGTATAGCCAGGATTTTTGTGCGTGGGTGGGAGCCAAAGTTGCTGAATTTTTTTTAGGATATCAAAGTTGTTGATCATGGAGATCACAGGGAAAAATATCTGTGAAGAGGACATTACAGAGGGCATTATTATAGTTTCATAATCTTTTACATTTATTTATTAAACTGCACCTTTTCCCCTGATGGAACTCAAGCACAGAAAAAGCTATCATTAAAAAGCAATGAAATATTAATAGAATAAAAACTATATACATATGTAAAATCTGTTTTGTATTTTGATCCTGCAACACCCTGGCCACCAAATTCTGCAACAGTTGAAGTTTCCTTACCGTCCTCAGAGACAGAACAGTCTCAGGTTAAGAACAGACCTCCATAACGAATTAAATTCTTAACCCGAGGTACCACTGTAATTACCGGTAATTCTTCCATGGTGAACATTTGTGGAATCACTCCCCCTTATGGTAAAAAATGGAACTAGAATTGCAACAATAATTTTAAGACTCAACTATTTTTAAGCACATCAAAGTACAGTGGTACCTCGGGTTACAGACGCTTCAGGTTACAGACACTTCAGGTTACAGACTCCGCTATCTCAGAAATAGTACCTCGGGTTAAGAACTTTGCTTCAGGAAATTACGTTCGGGAGCCCCTTTCGCAACCGGAGCAGAATGCAACCTGCGTCTGCACGTCTCTGGGTCGCAATTCATGGCTTCTGTGCATGCTTGTGATGTCATTTTGAGCACCTGCGCATGTGCGAATGGCAAAACCGGGAAGTAACCCGTTCTGGTACTTCTGTGTCACCGCAGGACGCAACCTGAAAAGATTTAACCCGAACTATCTTTAACCCAAGGTATGACTGTAATTAATTCTTCCATGGTGAACATTTGTGCAAGAACTCCCCCTTTTGGTAAAAAATGGAACTAGAATTGCAACAATAATTTTAAGACTCAACTACTTTTAAGCACATCCAAGTACTAGTAGATAAATAAGTACCGCTCCGTTTTCCATGCACTGCTCTGGTTTTGCCAGAAGCAGCTTAGTCATGCTGGCCACATGACACGGAAAAACTGTCTGTGGTCAAACGTCGGCTCCCTTGGCCAGTAAAGCGAGATGAGCGCCACAACCCCAGAGTCGTTCGCAACAGGGGTCCTTTACCTTTTTTTATTTTTCACACTATTTCATGGCATTTACACAGGCCTAGTAAAGGGACTGTCCTAATATGGATTTTAGAATTCTTCTAAAGTGTTAACCTTTATTCTTGGTGTGACAAAATAAACATGTGGCTATAGCTCTGTCTTTCACTATGTGAAGCATGGATATATTATTAATTGCAAAGCAGATTTTATTTCATTTATTTATTGAATTTATATACCACCCTATACCTGGGGGTCTCAGGGCAGTTCAAGGAATATAATCAAGATATAAAACCACAAAATATATAATAAAAATAAAAACAACAACTCTATATCGCCCCCCCCCATAAAAAACACATTTCAAAAGGGCACAGTATATAAATCAGATCAACCAAAGGCCAAGTTAAAAAGGAATGTTTTTGCCTGGTGCCTAAAGGTGTATAATGAAGGCACAGACAACAGTAGTTAGGCCATCCCTGTCCAGATAGGGACATAGCTGGGCCACCAGACGAAGGTGATGGAAGGCAGTCCGGGCCACTGAGGCCACCTGAGCCTCGCAAAGGATCCAGGAGGACCCCCAAGCTGTGAACCTGCTCCTTCAGAGGAAGGGTAACCCCATCAAGAGCAGGCGACCTCCCACCCATCAGGTCTAGGGAACCACCCACTAACAGTGCCCCAGTCTAATCTGGATTGAGCTTCTGTTTGTTGGCTCTCATGCAGTTCATTACCGAGGCAAGACCCTGGTCCAGCACTTCCACTGTCTCACCTGCAGATGTAAAGGAGCACTAGAGCTGAGTGTCATCAGCATACTGCTGACAACGCACTCCAAACCTCTGGATAACCCCACCCAGTGGTTTCATGTAGAGGTTAAACAACATGGGGGATAGGATTGAGCCCTGCGGTACCCCACATTGCAGGTTCTATGGAGCTGAATGCATTCCCCAAGTAACACCCTCTAGGGACGACCATCCAAGTAGGACTGGAACCACCGCAAAGCGGTGCCACCCAGCCCCAGTTCAGAGTCACTCAAGAAGGATACCATGGGTGATGGTATTGAAAGCCGCTGAGATGTCAAGAGCAATTAACAGGAACATGTTTCCCTTGTCTCTCTCTTGACAAAGCTCATCATACAGGGCGACCAAAGCAGTGTCTGCGCCAAAACCAGGTCTAAACCCCGTTCCAGGAAATCAGTTTCTTCCAAAAGTGCCTGGATCTGGTCTGCGACCACTCACTCCAGAACCTTGCTCAGGAAACGGGGATAAGCAACTGGCCGGCACATTGCAACAAGCGGAAAGATGCAAGTAAAATTATGCCACCCAGTTTATAAGAAGCGCAATTAACTGTTTTAATCGCAGAACTGATTAACAATATTTCCTGTGGCCATCACATTAACTAGTCAGTTTCCCATCACAGCGTTGGAAGCGATCCGCAAGAAACTTAAGCAGTTAAGTTAGAATAAAGGTGAGAGGCTGCCAGCTGTGCAGGCAAGGGGTGACATAGCTGGGCTCCTGAGCCCCACAGGGGTGATGCAAAAACAGTGCAGTTGGGCAAGGGAGCTGTGGACTCAAAGAGGTTGAAAACTCCTGCTTTACACAATCAGAATGAATTTCTGCAGCCAAATTGCTTTTTTTGTGCAGCCTGGGCAGGCGCACTCACCATACAGAAAAAGAGGTCAGAATAGGATAATATATATGTGGACTGTCCCTGGAACAACTGACTTTTCTTCCTTAAATTCTCAAAGCTCTTAACTTGGCTCAAGACTGTCCTATTGCCTAGCCAAATGTTCAACTGAGAATCAATCACAGTCAGTCCATCGAATATGAGAGGCACCTGTGTTCAGGTTCATTATTCCAGGACTTCTAACAAGTTCCCACGCAACCCACAAGCCAATCCTAAAGAGACTATATCACACCACCACGGGAAAAAGCCAACTTCAAATCAGGAACCAGCATAGTAACCAGGCAAGAAACGATCTGCCAATTACGGTTCTCTCAGTTTCTCAATTTTCCAATCTTAAATGCAGTTCTCCACTTTTTGCAGGAATTTGCATTAAAACAAAATTCATGAAAATGCATCAGTATTTTAGTGTGAAGTTTCCCTTATAAACACATTTTTACATGCAGTGTTGACTTATGTACACATGTTTGCAAGCAACTTCCCCAAATGTAATGCAGTTTTGCATATTATTTTTACCAATATATCCATTTTGATGCACACTTCTTCAATTGAAAGAAGTGCAATTCCCTATTCTAATTGCAAATCTGATTTAATTTCATTTATTTATTGAATGAATTTATATACCGCCCTATACCTGGGGGTCTCAGGGCAGTTCAAGGAATAAAATCAAGATATAAAACCACAAAATATATAATAAAAAGAAAAACAACAACTCAATGGAACCCCCCCCATCACATTTTAAAAGGGCACAGTATGTAAATCAGATCAACCAAAGGCCTTAATGAGGAACGCTTTCGCCTGGTGCCTAAAGGTGTATAATGAAGGTGCCAGGTAAACTTCCCTGGGGAGAGCATTCCGCAGACGGGGAGCCACCGCAAAGAAGGCCCGTTCTTGTGTTGCCACCCTCTGGACCTCTCGAGGAGGAGGCACACAAAGGAGGTTCTCAGAAGATGATATCAGGGTGTGGGTTGGTTCATGTGGAAAGAGGCCGTCCTTGAGCTATTGTGGTCCTGAGCCGTTGAAGGCTTTATAGGTCAAAACCAGCACTTTGAATTTGGTCTGGAAACCCATTGGTAGCCAGTGCAGTCGGACCACGATCGGTGTAATATATTCAAACCGTCTTGCTCCAGTGAACACCCTAGCCGCTGTATTCTGCACTACCTGAAGTTTCCAAACCATGTTCAGAGGCAGCTTCACCTCTAACACATTGCAGTAATCTAACCAAGAGGTAACCAGAGCATAGACAACAGTAATTAGGCCATCCCTGTCCAGATAGGGGTATAGCTGGGCCACCAGCTGAAGGTGATGGAAGGTGCTCTGGGCCACTGAGGCCACAAGTGCCTCGAGCGACAGCAAAGGATCCAGGAGGACCCCAAAGCTATGAACCTGCTGCTTCAGGGGAAGTATAACCCCATCAAGAACAGGCGACCTCCCACCCATCTGGTCTAGGGAACCAACCACTAACAGTGTCCCAGTCTTATTGGGATTAAGCTTCAGTTTGTTGGCTCTCATCCAGTCCATTACCAAGGCAAGACACTGGTCCAGCACTTCCACTGTCTCACCTGCAGATGTAAAGGAGAAATAGAGCTGAGTGACATCAGCATACTGCTGACAACACACTCCAAACCTCCAGATAACCCCGCCCAGTGATTTCATGTAGAGGTTAAGCAACATGGGGGATAGGATTGAGCCCTGCAGAACCCCACATTGAAGGTTCCACAGGGCTGAAAAGCAAAAGCCCAGGAAAAGCTCAATATGGAGGCCAAATGGCCGAAATATTGGGAAATTTTGGAACAAGAGGGAGATAGACTAAAACTGCAGAGTTTTGAGAAACTAAAAAACAAAGTGCGAGATTGGCTTCATTATTATCAGATAATGGAGGCATATAATTTGGATAAAAAAAATTGGTTTCCAGGTGGAAAAATCAAAATTGGAAACAGAACTGTTAGATCCCAAAACTAAGATACTTTCAAGAATGTATAACTTGCTGTTAAAATGGAATACGCAGGATGAAATGGTTAAATCTGCTATGATCAAATGGGCACAAGATATGGGTCACAACATTATGTTTGCTGACTGGGAACAGTTGTGGACCACAGGTATGAAATTTACGGCATGTAATGCCTTAAGAGAGAATATTATGAAAATGATATACAGGTGGTACATGACCCCAGTCAAGCTTGCAAAAATATATCATTTGCCCGATAATAAATGTTGGAAATGTAAAGAAACTGAAGGTACATTTTTTCATCTTTGGTGGACTTGCCCGAAGATTAAGGCATTCTGGGAAATGATCTATAATGAACTTAAAAAGGTATTTAAATATACTTTCCCCAAGAAACCAGAGGCCTTTCTCTTGGGTATTGTCGGCCAAGGGGTGTTAAAGACGGACATAACTTTCTTTATGTATGCTACAACAGCAGCTAGAATACTCATTGCGAAGTACTGGAAGACGCAAGAACTACCCACACTGGAAGAATGGCAGATGAAGGTGATAGACTATATGGGCTTGGCAGAAATGACGAGCAGAATCCGAAACCAGGGAAGAGAAGCAGCGCAAGAAGAATGGAAAAAATTTAAGGACTATTTAAAGAAATATTACAAAGTTAATGAAAGTTAGAATGATGTTGGACTGGAAAGTAAATGGTTACTATTAGTAATGGTTAAGACAAGGAGAATAAGGAAGAATAGTCTAAATTTAAATTAAAATAAGGGAAGATTTGCTGAACAATCGATAAGAATTTGGAATACAGAAAGGGGAGGCATGAGGAAGTCGGGGAAGATAGGATATGAAATTAGGATATGAAATGATACATGTTTTTTGTTTTGTTTTTGTATGTTTATGTTTGTTGTATTGTGTTTATATGGAAAAATAAAAATATTATAAAAAAAAAAAAAGATGTAAAGGAGAAATAGAGCTGAGTGACATCAGCATACTGCTGACAACACACTCCAAACCTCCAGATAACCCCGCCCAGTGATTTCATGTAGAGGTTAAGCAACATGGGGGATAGGATTGAGCCCTGCAGAACCCCACATTGAAGGTTCCACAGGGCTGAAAAGCATTCCCCAAGTAATTAATTCTTCCGTGGTGAACATTTGTGCAAGAACTCCCCCTTATGGTAAAAAATAAAACTAGAATTGCAACAATAATTTTAAGACTCAATTATTTTTAAGCACATCAAAGTACAGTGGTACCTCGGATTACAGACGCTTCAGGTTACAGACACTTCAGGTTACAGACTCCGCTAACCCAGAAATAGTACCTCGGGTTAAGAACTTTGCTTCAGGATGAGAACAGAAATCGCGCGGTGGTGGCATGGTGGCAGCGGGAGGCCCCGTTAGCTAAAGTGGTACCTCAGGTTAAGAACAGTTTGGATTAAGAATGGACCTCCAGAATGAATTAAGTTCTTAACCTCAGGTACCACTGTACTAGGAGATAAATAGGTACCGCTCCGGCGGGAAGGTAAATGGTGTTCCCATGTGATGCTTTGGTTTCGCTGGCCACATGACCCGGAAAAACTGTCTGAGGACAAATGTTGGCTCCCTCGGCCTGTAAAGCGAGATGAGCGCCGCAACCCCAGAGTCGTTTGCGACTGCACTTAACTGTCAGGGGTCCTTTACCTTTTTTTATTTTTCACACTATTTCATGGCCTAGTAAAGAGCCTGTCCTATTATGGATTTCAGAATTCTTCTAAAGTGTTAACCTTTATTCTTGGTGTGACAAAATAATCATGTGGCTATAGCTCTTTCTTTCACTGTGTGAATGGATATAGCCAGGACTATTTGGGAGGGATGGCAGCCAAAGTTGCTGAATTTTTTTTAGGATGTCAAAGTTGTTGAGCTTGGAGATCACAGGGAAAAATACCTGTGAAGAGGACATTACATGGGGAATTATTATATAGTCTCATTATCTTTTATATTTATTTATTAAATTATTTATTAAATTAAATTTATTATATTATAAAACCACAAAATATATTAATAAAAAGAAAAACAACAACTGAATAGCGCGTGTCCACCCCAAAAAAACACAGTTTAAAAGGGCACAGTATGTAAATCAGATCAACCAAAGGCCTAGTTAAAAAGGAATGTTTTTGCCTGGTGCCTAAAGGTGTATAATGAAGGTGCCAGGCGAACTTCCCTGGGGAGAGCATTTCACAGACAGGGAGCCACTGCAGAGAAGGCCCATTTTCGTGTTGCCACCCTCTGGACCTCTCAAGGGCACACAAAGGAGGGTCTCAGAAGATGATATCAGGGTGTGGGTAGGTTCATGTGGAAAGAGGCGGTCCTTGAGCTATTGTGGTCCTGAGCCGTTGAAGGCTTTATAGGTCAAAACCAGCACTTTGAATTTGGCCTGGAAACTCATTGATAGCCAGTGCAGTCGGACCAGGATCGGTATAATATATTCAAACCGTCTTGCTCCAACCTAGCCGCTGTATTCTGCACCAGCTAAAGTTTCCAATCCATCTTCAGAGGCAGCTTCACCTCTAACACATTACAGTAATCTAACCAAGAGGAAACCAGAGCATAGACAACAGTAGTTAGGCAATCCCTGTCCAGATAGGGGCATAGCTGGGCCACCAGCCCAAGCTGATGGAAGGCGCTCTGGGCCACTCAGGCCGCCTGAGCCTCGCAAAGGATCCAGGAGGACCCCCAAGCTGTGAACCTGCTCCATCAGAGGAAGTGTAACCCCATCAAGAGCAGGCGACCTTCCAGCCATCAGGTCTAGGGAACCAACCACTAACAGTGCCCCAGTCTTATCAGGATTGAGTTTCAGTTTGTTGGCTCTCATCCAGTCCATTACTGAGGCAAGACCCTGGTCCAGCACTTCCACTGTCTCACCTGCAGATGTAAAGGAGAACTAGAGCTGAGTGTCATCAGCATACTGCTGACAACATACTCCAAACCTCCAGATAACCCCACCCAATGGTTTCATGTAGACGTTAAACAACATGGGGGACAGGATTGAGCCCTGAGGAACCCCACATTGAAAGTTTCACAGGGCTGAAAAGCATTCCCCAGGTAATTAATTTTTCCATGGTGAACATTTGTGCAAGCACTCCCCCTTATGGTACAAAATGGAACTAGAATTGCAACAATAATTTTAAGACTCAACTACAGTGGTACCTCAGGTTACATATGCTTCAGGTTAAAGACTCCTCTAACCCAGAAATAGTGCTTCAGGTTAAGAACTTTGCTTCAGGATCAGAACAGAAATCGGGCTCCAGCGGCGTGGCAGCAGCAGGAGGCCCCATTAGCTAAAGTGGTGTTTCAGGTTAAGAACAGTTTCAGGTTAAGTATGGACCTCCGGAACGAATTAAGTACTTAACCTGAGGTACCACTGTATTTTTAAGCACATCAAAGTACAGTGGTACCTCATATTACAGATGCTTCAGGTTACAGACACTTCAGGTTACAGACTCCGCTAACCCAGAAATAGTGCCTCGGGTTAAGAACTTTGCTACAGGATGAGAACAGAAATCGTGCAATGGCGGCGCAGCGGCAGCGGAAGGCCCCATTAGCTAAAGTGGTACCTCAGGTTAAGAAGAGTTACAGGTTAAGAGTAGACCTCCAAAACGAATTTCGTTCTTAACCTCAGGTACCACTGTACTAGCAGATAAATAAGTACCGCTCCGGTGGGAAGGTAAACGGTGTTCCCATGTGCTGCTCTGGTTTCGCCAGAAGCGGCTTAGTCATGCTGGCCACATGACCCGGAAAAATGTCTGGACATAGAGCAAGATGAGCGCCGCAACCCCAGAGTCGTTCGCAACTGGACTTAACTGTCAGAGGTCCTTTACCTTTTTTATTTTTCACACTATTTCATGGCATTTACACAGGCCGAGTAAAGGGACTGTCCGAATACGGATTTTAGAATTCTTCTAAAGTGTTAACCTTTATTCTTGGTGTGACAAAATAAACGTGTGGCTATAGCTCTGTCTTTCACTTTCCTGGGTATAGCCAGGATTTTTGTGCATGGGTGGGAGCCAAAGTTACTGAATTTTTTTTAGGATATCAAAGTTGTTGATCCTGGAGATCACAGGGAAAAATACCTGTGAAGAGGACATTACAGAGGGCATTATTATAGTTTCATAATCTTTTACATTTATTTATTAAACTGCACCTTTTCCCCTGATGGAACTCAAGCACAGAAAAAGCTATCCTTAAAAAGCAATTAAATATTAATAGAATTAAAACTATATACATATGTAAAATCTGTTTTGTATTTTGCTCCTGGAACAACCTGGCCACCAAATTCTGCACCAGTTGGAGTTACCAAAGCGTCCTCAGAGGCAACTTCACCTCTAACACATTGCAGTAATCTAACCGAGAGGTAACCAGAGCATAGGCAAAAGTAGTTAGGCCATCCCTGTCCAGATAGGGGCGTTTCTGGGCCACCAGCCAAAGCTGATGGTAGGCGCACTGGGCCACTGAGGCCACCTGAGCCTCAAGTGACAGCAAAGGATCCAGGAGTGCCCCCAAGCTGTAAATCCTGCTCCTTCAGAGGAAGTGTAACCCCATCAAGAGCAGGCGACCTTCTAGCCATCAGGTCTAGGGAACCAACCACTAACAGTGCCCCAGTCTTATCAGGATTGAGCTTAGTTTGTTGGCTCTCATCCAGTGCATTTCTGAGGCATGACCCTGGTCCAGCATTTCCACTGTCTCACCTGCAGATGTAAAGGAGAAATAGAGCTGAGTGTCATCAGCATACTGCTGACAACATACTCCAAACCTCCGGAGCCCCATTCGAAACCTGAGCAGAATGCAACCCGCGTCTGCGCGTCGCAATCCACTGCTTCTGTGCCTGTGTGTGATGTCATTTTGAGCATCTGCGCATGCGCAAACAGCGAAACCCAGAAGTAACCCGTTCTGGTACTTCTGGGTCGCCGCGGGACGCAACCTGAAAAGATTTAACCCGAAGTGTCTTTAATCTGACTGTAATTAATTCGTCCATTGTGAACATTTGTGCAAGCACTCCCCCTTATGGAAAAAAATGGAACTAGAATTGCAACAATAATTTTAAGACTCAACTATTTTTAAGCACATCAGAGTACTAACAGATAAATAGGTATTGGTCCGGCGGGAAGGTAAACGGCATTTCCGTGCGCTGCTTTGGTTTCGTCAGAAGCGGCTTAGTCATGCTGGCCACATAACCTGGAAAAAACTGTCTGCGTACAAACACCAGCTCCCTCGGCCAGTAAAGAGAGATGAGCACCGCAACCCCAGAGTTGTTCACAACTGGACTTAACTGTCAGGGGTCCTTTACTTTTTTTATTTTTCACACTATTTGATGGCATTTACACAGGCCTAGTAAAGGGACTGTCCGAATACGGATTTTAGAATTCTTCTAAAGTGTTAACCTTTATTCTTGATGTGACAAAATAAACGTGTGGCTATAGCTCTGTCTTTCACTTTCCTGGTATAGCCAGGATTTTTTTTTGGGGGGGGGCAGCCAAAGTTGCTGAATTTTTTTTAGGATATCAAAGTTGTTGAGCTTGGAGATCACAGGGAAAAATATCTGTGAAGAGGCCATTACAGGGGGCATTATTATATAGTTTTATTATCTTTTATATTTATTTATTAAATTGCACCTTTTCCCCTGACGGAATTCAAGAACAGAAAAAGCTATCATTGAAAAGCAATGAAATATTAATAGAATTAAAACTCTATACATATGTAAAATCTGTCTTGTATTTTGGTCCTGGAACAACCTGGCCACCAAATTCTGCACCAGTTGAAGTTTCCAAACCATCTTCAGAGGCAACTTCACCTCTAACACATTGCAGTAATCTAACTTTGAGGTTACCAGAGCATAGACAACCGCATCAAGAGCAGGCGATCTCCCACCCATCTGGTCTAGGGAACCACCCACTAACAGTGTCCCAGTCTAATATGGATTGAGCTTCAGTTTGTTGGCTCTCATCCAGTCCATTACTGAGACAAGACCCTGGTCCAGCACTTCCACTGCCTCACCTGCAGATGTAAAGGAGAAATAGCATACTGCTGACAACGCACTCCAAACCTCTGGATAACCCCACCCAGTGGTTTCATGTAGAGATTAAACACCATAGGGGATAGGATTGAGCCCTGCAGAACCCCACATTGAATTTCCACACGGTTGAAAAGCATTCCCCAAGTAACACCCTCTGGGAACAACCATCCCAGTAGGACTGGAACCACCGCAAAGTGGTGCCACCCACCCCCAGTTCAGAGTCACTCAATAAGGATACCATGGGTGATGGCATTGAAAGCCGCTGAGATGTCAAGAGCAATTAACAGGGGCATGTTTCCCTTGTCTCTCTCTCCCCACAAAGGTCATCATACAGGGTAACCAAAGCAGTTTCTGTGGCAAAACCAGGCCAAACCCTGTTCCAGGAAATCAGTTTCTTCCAAAAGTGCCTGGATCTGGTGTGTGACCACTTGCTCCAGATCCTTGCCCAGGAAAAGGGGCTATGCAACTGGCCGGCACATTGCAACAAACGGAAACATGCAAGTAAAATTATACCACCCAGCTTATAAGAAGTGTAATAAACTGTTTTAATGGCAAAACTGATTAACAATATTTCCTGTGGCCATCACATTAACTAGTCAGTTTCACATCGCAGAGCTGGAAGCAATCCGCAAGAAACTTAAGCAGTTAAGATAGAAGCACAAAAGCAGTAACAGCAAGATGTCCTGCTGTCAAGACCAACTGACGGGAGCGTGAGGAAAGGGCCACGCAGAGCCTACGACCAAGCTCACTTCAGGATCGCTGGAAGGAGGTTAAGCTAACCAGCGCCTAAGCAGGATAAGCTCTCAAAGGCAAGAACTCCCTGCGGGCACTGATTCCCACCCCTCTACCTGTCCTGCCGGCAAAGCGTTTGTTTACCTTTGAGGAGTTTGCGAAAGGTTTCCTTGTCCAGCTCCCGAACGCTCCTGGCCATCGCTTCCACCTCTGCGGGTATCCGAGCCCCCAGAAAGCTGACCCTGCTGAGGTTAGTCTCCAGTCCCGACTGCTGGTAATGGGGCAACAGGGCCTTCGCAATCGCAGCCATGGCAGCAGAAGCCCCCTCTGCAAGGCTTTGCAAAAACGAAAGAGAAAAAAAAATGCAGGCCCGGCTGTCAAGTCACGTGACTCTCCTCTTCCCGGGGAACGTTCTATTTCATTCGAGCGCCCCCTAATGGCCCAAAGTCCGAAATGAAGGACGGGAGAAAGCTTGTTTTCTCCTGTTCTGGAGCGCAGAATTCGAACCAACGGCAAGGCGGGAGATTCCGAGGAAACATCAGGAATAACTTTCTGTCAGTGAGAGCTGTTTGACGGTGCAACAGACTCCCACGAGAGGAGGTGGCCTCTGCTTCCTTGCAGGTTGGATGGCCATCTGTCCTGGATGCTTTAGTTGAGATCCCTGCATTGCGCGGGGTTAGACTACAGGACCTTTGGTGTCCCTGCCGACTTTATGATTCTGTGATTCTATGAATTTGTCTGTCTTCGGGAAGTAAAGGGTAAAAGCTCGCGCCCCGACAAAGAGCGTCCGTCTGCATACTTGTAAATTCATCGTTTGATGACTGCAACGGGAATAGCGTCCTGTGAGGCATGAATAGGACACTCCGCATATAATGCACAGATATTACAGGCTTACCCAACCTGGTGCCCTCCAGATATTTTAAATTTGTTTGCATCAATTTGTTTAAAATGCTGCCAATTAATCACAGCCAGTTTTTGTCATTTTCTTTTAAAAAAACCCCAAAACCTAAGCATTACTAAAAATAAAGTACCAGTTCTTACATTATGGTGTGAGATAACAGTTACATAATATTCAGGTGGAAAGGGTGCTTCTAGTGTGGTCCATTCAGCTAGCTGCTTGTTAGAGGAATCAAGAAATGTGTGAACCCGGACTCGTCTATGTATGTAAACAGTTATCAACATTAGCTCAAATTGAACAGTCACCGTTCTAGGCACACGTAACAGTACTTTGCATCTGCACCTATGAATTGAATAAAGTTAGGACGACAAATAAGAATAGTAATCATCATTCATAATTATATGATTTGGCTATAATGGCTAGGTTTGCAAATTATGTCCAGTCACAGCAACATACTTTTATAATAAATTGCTCTGCGCCATTAACTTTTATAGACAAGAAGTCAAGGAGGAAGAGGTAAAATCAGTTATGGTCCATTGGGCCCGGGACATTGGACATACATGTCCAATGTCCCGGGCCCAATGGACCATAACTGATTTTACCTCTTCCTCCTTGACTTCTTGTCTATAAAAGTTAATGGCGCAGAGCAATTTATTATAAAAGTATGTTGCTGTGACTGGACATAATTTGTCCAGGACATATATATATATATATATATATATATATATATATGAAAGGCTTTGGAGAGAAAACATAATGAAAATGCTGTACCGATGGTATCTGACCCCGACCAAACTGGCCAAGATGTAGAAGAAAAGCTCTGACGTTTGCTGGAGATGCAAAAAAGCGGTTGCAAATGTGATGGGACTGTGTGAAGATAAGATCATTTTGGGACATAATATCCAATGAACTCAAAAAGATCTTTAAATTTTCGTTTTAAAAAAACACACCCTGAAGCCTTATTGTTAGGCATTATGTCCATTGATATACAACCCTCCGCCCCAGAACCCTCCTTATGTACGCAACCACAGCGGCGAGGATTTTAATAGCAAAAAATTGGAAATGTGATGTAATCCCGCAATAGCTGATTGGCAAACAAAGAAGATAGAATATTCAGAACTTGCAAGATGACTGGGAGAATAAGAGGAAACTCTAACCAGAAATTTAGTAATTTCATAATGTACAAAGAATATCTTTAAAAGTACTGTAATAACACAAATCTCCTGACAGATTCGGATTGAATCTTGAAGTTCAAGGAAATTATAGAGTAAAATTCCCCCCCCCGATAATTAACTGAGAAGAATAATAAATATGAAGTGCGTATACACTAGTAAGCTATAAAAAGAACAATGAGGTGAATCGGAAGTTAAAGGCTATGTAATGTCAGATGAGGTGTTCTATGTAAATTGTTTTGTAACAAAGAATCTTCTTAAAATGAAAAAAACAAAACCTTTTATAGATACAAACCACACTCATCTAATAATGTTACACGCCTGTACTTATTTATTTTTAACTTGCTGATATAGCCTGCAGTCCAGATCCACTTAACTGCAAACAAGTTCACTTGAAAGATAAAGGTCTTACTTCTGGGCAGGCATATATAGGATCGCAGTGAAAGATAAATGCATATTTGTATGCACAGGTGAGCCGTAGCGGGAATTTACGCCAGCAACACAGGCTGTGTACACGTTACCGCTTACTGTGGCTCCAGTGCGCTCCCGCTGCTGTTGTTTAAAGTCTAATGCACACGGCATTAGCCACAATCCATAAGTATACTGTAGTTTATTTCAAAATACTCCTCTTTGATACGCTTTCCCTCAAACAAGCTTCCATCAGTTTTTAAGCTGCGATGTGTACCTTTGAGGCCGGCTTTGCCACATGCGATGGACAAAGGTTCGTTGAATGGGAGTTTGATGCAGGAAAACAAACCCAGTAATGTACCCTGGGTGAAGACATCCCCGCTCCCTCTTTGGTGTGCCCACTGGGGTTGCCGCCGGATGCAGGATTGCCCTGTATTTAAATGTGAAATACCTGAAATATTTGAAATATTTAAATACGTCCCGTATTGATAGTTTTGTCCTGCATTTCAGGTCTCCTCTATGTCTCTCTTCGACAAGTTAGGGGCGCTCCCGAAACGCGTGTGTTTGAAAGGATGTGGGAAAGGACATGTCTCTAAGCTCGGGGTAGCCAAGGACAGGCAGATGTACAAATTCAGGTGTAAGTCTGCGCGCAGGTGTGCAGCGAGTTCCAGACGGGCTGTCCTGCTGGGCTGCAAATAGGTCGTAACGGATTTCTTCAGCACCAGATGAAAATGAAAACGAAAATCGCCCCGTATCATGCCAGAACAAAGGTTGCATCCCTAGTACAGCTTTGTTTAAAAACAAAACAAAAACCCCATATGAAACGCAGTGTGTGGAGGGAATCACCTTGCAACATCTTAAGTCGCTAACGAGCGTGTAGCTGTATTCATTCACTTATTTGTATATAGAATTATGTTCCTCTTTGTACTAGCCTGGGCAATGGCGGAAATGTAAATCCTCCTCGGTTTATTAATTTATTATTCTCAACCTGTTTGCTCACCATCTAGCTGCTCGACCCCAGATTCAGTTCCTGGGAATCTGCGGGTAGAATTGGGCGAGGCACTACTACCATTCCCCTCCCCACCCCACCCGCCCTTCAAAAATGGCGCCGAACGCCAAGGAAAGTGGTGAGGCGGGAGGCGCGCAAAGCAGGGAAGGCTGCTCTCGAGTAGACTCTAGGAAAGGTCTTCCTTCACCCTCTTCACGCCGCGCCTCTTGCAAAGTTTCTTGTTGTGTCTGGAGGCCGGTTGAATCAGGCACGACCCCTTTCTATTAGTAACCAATTTACCCGGGACTAGCCTGGTTCCCCCCCGCACCCCAGTCCACTGTATACTGATGCTAAGCCGCCTGGACACCCGCTCCCTCAAGGCTTGCAATTTGCCCTTAACCTGTAATCGGGATGTATGGCATTTCTACATAGCCTTGAAAATGCTTAAGAGTTTACAAAGCGACAAGGGGAGAAGGAAACTTAATTGCAATTTGTGCTCTGCTCGGTAGTGGAATTGTCCCCTGCTTGCAACTAGCTATCGGAAATGCACAGTAAAGGAATGCAAAATCTAACACGCAGTGTTTCTCGCACTTAAATGATATTTGCAAGGACCTGCATCTGCTTAAAGTACGTTGGAATGTAGGTCGCTAAACCTTCCATTCCCGGGGAACGTTCTATTACAAAAACTAATGAGACAACAGGTTGCCCATTTGGGGTCCAGAAGACCCAAAATGGGCAACCTGTTGTCTCATTAGTTTTTTAAATTAAAATACGTAGTTAATTAAAATACAATAGCATTCTAGTTTACTAAGCAGATAATTGTAAAGAAGTGAATTAGTCATAGTTAGGTGAACCAATATTTTTTTTTATTTTTTCCCCATCAATGCAGTTGCACCCAGTGCAAAATAGTAATAGATATGCAAGATATGCAACAACCCCAAACTCCAAAGTCAAACCCCGAAGTCATTAACTCTGCAGGCAATAAACTCTCCCTTTCTTCTCCTGTAGGTGGGCACTAATTGTGCTAACAATGCAGTAAGCCAAACATTCAAAACTCATAGAATTTGTCGGCAGGAATTACAGTAATGTCACTGCATATGTCCTCTTGCTTCATGTCAATAGCTCGCATATTTGCAAGCTCCAACAAACAGTAGAATGTTGCTCCTACTTGCTTGCAGGCCATATTATGTGTTAGTTCAAAAAAGCTGATGGTTTTATTTCCAGTTTGGGCAACTTTCTGCTGAAGAACACGGAGCAATTGCTGAGGGGTCTTGTTCCATTCGTGTTCCTCTTCTTCATCCTCGGTTGACAGAATTTCCCCCATTTCACCTAAGAGCTGCGGCTCTGGAGTTGTCTGCAATGGCACCAAAGTCTTCATCCTCGCTTCTGTAGCAGCAACCGCTTGCTCCACATTGTACGGAGGTGAGGCTATGGAAGCGGTTTCCTGGTAGCTACAGGAGGGCTGCTCCTCATCTGGCACGTCTCGATTTGTCTTTCTCACTTTCTTTTTCGGTTCGGAGGATGGAAGCATTTCGGTACTCTTGAAACCCTTTGTCACACTCGGCTCCCCTCCTGCCCTCTTTTTGGTACCTGCTGCTGCTGCTGCCGCCTCCTCCTCTGGAGCCACAGTTGGTTTATCCGCAGGTGACGGAGGGAGGTCCACCATGGCCATTTCACTTTCCAAAGGAGCAGCTCTTTCGGCACCCAACATGCTTCCTTCGTCTTCGTCAAAAAGCCCTGCAAACGGGATCAAGCCATGGTCGCCCTCTCCGAAAAGGTCACTCAAGTCGTCGTCACAGTCCATGAGGGAACTTTCATCTCTCGGGTTGACGATAAAGCAGTCTATGATGCTTTCGTCTCTCATTAACTCGTTGATAGTTCCCATATCAACACCAAATATATTTGCCTCATACACAGGGATGTCCTCCGTGTTGTCTTCCATCGTAACGCTGCTTTGGTGCCAGCAACAGCGCCTCAAATTTTGAGATTTCTGATAAGGTGGTAGCGTTGTGTCTTTGTCCCAAGGCTACTCAGCGCGTTGTGAGCCTCTTCAACAAAGCACGTAGCCTTTTTATTGCAAACCTGAGTAGCACCCAGCAACAGCTGTGCTGAAGCCTCCAAACCAGGAGAGATAATTTGTTTCCCACGCCTCTCCTGTTTGCAATCGCCTGCAGCTAGCCAGACCGAGGCTAGTGCCCTCTTATTTTTTACAACAAATTGAGCATCCGTGGCTCTAAATTTGCAGCCGTCTAGTCCTTCAAATACTCGCGCGGAAACCATGCTCCCCACAGTTTCGCTCTATTTTCTACGCCCACTTGAGCTCGCTGCACCCCTTGCTATTGTCCGCCTCCACGGCAGGGGGCGCTGCAGGGAGAGAGAGAGGGGGGGGGAGACGGGCTTCCTTCTTTCTCCCCCCTCCCCCCTGCTAGGCAGGCGCGCGGCTCAGCAAGGAAGCTGGCGATAGAGGCTTCCGGTACGAGCGGCCGCTGGATCTCTGACAGGAGGCTCCGTTTGGAAGCCGGCAGTGATCGCGGAGGAGAACCGCTTTCTTTCCCGTTATGGCGGCTCGGCTGAGCCTTCCCGTCGCGGGGCCCGCGGGCGCCTGAGGGACGCGTAAGCCCCGCCGCCTCCGCCATGGCCGGCGAGGAGCCGCAGAAGTTCCTGGCCCCCGACGAGCCCAGCGCCCTCCTCTTCTCCGCGCCGCCCCGCGCGCACGGCGCTGGCGGCGGCCTCGGCTTGTGCGATGAGGGGTCCGCCTGCCTGGACGTCAGCGACTTCGGCTGCCACCTCTCCTCCTGCCACCGCACGGACCCTCTGCGCCGCCTCCACGCCCACAGGCGAGAACGGGGTGGGGGGGGCGGCGGCGAAGGGTGTGGGGGGAGCGCCTCCAGGTGGTCTTGTGGGCCCCCGATGCAGTGGCGGCCCCGGCCCTCGCTTACCTCGCAGGGTTGTTGTGGAGGCTGGGAAGAAAGGGAATGGGAGAGCCGTGGGAGTTCAAAGGGTCGTCGACATGGGTGTGAGGTGCTGCGGATCATGCCCCGAATAGTTTCTCTCTCTCCCCCCCCCCCAGCTTTAAAAGCCTCTTAACTGCGTGGGAAGCTGTGGGGGAAAGTTAGACGTTTCTTTGTGGGAAGCCCGAATGTCTATTGTAACACCTTCCCTATCTGGAAGAATGAATCGAGGGGGTTATCTTTTCATATCATCTTCTGCTTCAACATCTAAAGGGCCTCCGTAATAATAATAATAATAATAATAAAATTCTTCTGTAGTATTTAATAATGCAACATTTTCAGTAGAAGCCCCTATTTTTGTTTTTATTGATTTCCCATGGGGAAGAATGCAGGTAGGAGAATTCTCTCCACGGGGTATTTCAATCCTGCACCCCAAAAGTCTCAGAGCAACACAAATTAATGGCGAGAGGCAGTGGTGGGGATTGGTACCAGTCGCAACCGCATTGTGCATTGAAAAGCACATGGTGTTTGGGTACAAGGAGGCTAAGAAGACTGCTGTGGGTGAGGGGACTGTATGGGCTTTTAAAAAACGTTTTCTTAATAAAACTAAGGAGAGACGGGACTAAAAACTAACATATTGGCTTCAATACATGGATCTGGTTGAGGCCGAGTAGAAGCTAGGTAGGTTTGCCACTTCTTTTTTTAATAACCTGCTTGGCATGCAGAAAATTAATAGGCAGAGCTGTTCCCATTGCTGATATATCTGTGCGAGGGAAAGTGTCACTTGTTCAGTTTTTTTATTTGCAGTACTGCTGTACAGGGCAGAGGATCAGGGCCAGAAGAGAAGGTGGCAACCCTTGCAGTGGGTAGAGATGGCAACTTCTTTTCTAGCAGGGCTCCTGTGCCCTTAATATATTCCCACGGAAGCCTTTTACACTGTTAATATTTGCACACTAAGCAAGTTTCTGAAATGTTTCCTGACAAGCAGAAATTCAAGAAGTTCATTTCTTTTTTTTGTACCAGAGTGAAGCCTGCCCTGTCTTGTATCTGCCTGTCATGTACAGATGGAACTCAAAAAATTAGAATATCATGGAAAAGTTCATTTATTTCAGTAATTCAACTTAAAAGGTGAAACTAATATATGAGATAGACTCATGACATGCAAAGTGAGATATGTCAAGCCTTTATTTGTTATAATTGTGATGATTATGGCATACAGCTGATGAAAACCCCAAATTAACAATCTCTGAAAATTAGAATATTAAATGAAATCAGCCAAACAAGGATTGCAAATAGAGCAGTATTGGACCTCTGAGAAGTAGAAGCATGCATATGTACTCAGCACTTGGTTTGGTCACCTTTCGCATCAATTACTGCCTCAATGCGGCGTGGCATGGATGCTATCAGCCTGTGGCACTGCTGAGGTGTTATGGAAGACCAGGATGCTTCAGTAACAGCCTTCAGCTGTTATTCATCTTTCTCTTGGCAATGCCCCATAGATTCTCTATGGGGTTCAGGTCAGGCAAGTTTGCTGGCCAATCAAGCACAGTAATCCCATGGGCATTGAACCAGGTTTTGGTACTTTAGTTAGCATCCCCATAAAGCTTGTCTGCGGAAGAAAGCATGAAGTGCTCTAAAATCTCCTGCCAGAAGTATAAAAACCTGGTTCGCCTGACCTGAACCCCATAGAGAATCTATGCGGCATTGCCAAGAGAAAGATGAGAGACATGAGACTGAGCAATGCAGAAGAGCTGAAGGCTGTTATCCTGGTCTTCCATAACACCTCAGCAGTGCCACAGGCTGATAGCATCCATGCCACGCTGCATTGAGGCAGTAATTGATGCAAAAGGGGCCCAAACCAAGTACTGAGTACATATGCATGCTTCTACTTCTCAGAGGTCCAATACTGCTCTATTTGCAATCCTTGTTTTGCTGATTTCATTTAATATTCTAATTTTCTGAGATTGTTAATTTGGGGTTCTCATCAGCTGTATGCCATGACCATCACAATTACAACAAATAAAAGCTTGACATATCTCGCTTTGCATGTCATGAGTCTATCTCCTATATTAGTTTCACTTTTTAAGCTGAATTACTGAAATAAATGAACTTTCCCATGATATTATAATTTTTCGAGTTTCACCTGTAGGTACAGAACCCCTGATAGAGAAAATAAACAAGGTAAACTTCAGAAGGGTTCATGGCGGCCATAGAAATCAGTGAGACATTATTCCTGCTTTTTTGCCTGTTGGATCCCTGAAGCAGTTTGAAACACAAAAATTGCAAGATAAATACTTATAACAATAAAGCATTATACAATACTCAGGAATTTGCTTGGGGGGGTTGTTCTTGATTTTTTTTTGTATCTTTATTTTAGGTCTGATTATGATTTATATGGAAATTTTTCAATTTGGTCATGTATTTTTGATGTTTTATTATTTATGACTACTTTTCTTTGTAGTTGAGCACCCCCCCCCCATTTTGCAAGCCGCCATAAGCATGGTTTGAATTATGGAAAGGCTGCATACAAATAAAATGGTGTATGTATGTAAACAATTTCAGTTTACAGTTATTAACACATCTGGATGCAGCAGCATATTGAAACCTAAAGTTTTGTCTGTGAAGTTCATTTGAAAAAGAGGTGCATTTACTTCTTTTCTGAAGCCTGGAAAGCTGCTAAGCTTGTGGACTTCTGATGGGATAATGGAGTTTATAGATGGGGTACCATTGCTTAAGAATTATTAACTCGAGGTCTAACTTAGGGCTTATTTTGTCATCCTTCGAGGCCGTTGTCTGGCTCACTGTGAGCTGAACATGAACAATCCCTAATCTGCCATGTACCCTTTGTTGCCCCATAACTGGTGCATATTTTGAATGGCTGCTTTGAAGCTCGATGCAAGATATGGGGGACACACAACTTGCTTACTGCATGTTATTGTGCACTCAAGGTCTTAAGCAGATACCTGTCAACAGCTGTTCATCCTGGTGCTTAGGTTAGCTGGCTTTTAATTCCAAGTAAGCTAGCAACATTGAATGTTACTGAAATACTAAGGTCACATGTGACTGCCATTCTGTTTTGCAGGTGGAACTTGACTTCATGTGGCACGAGTGTAGCCAGCTCTGAATGCAGTGAAGAACTGTTTTCGTCTGTCTCTGTCGGTGACCAGGATGACTGCTTCTCACTTTTGGATGATCAGGACCTGACATCTTTTGATTTGTTCCCAGAGGGTAGTGTCTGCAGCGATGTCTCTTCTTCCATTAGTACATATTGGGACTGGTCAGACAGTGAATTTGAATGGCAGGTAAAAATGCTTTTATAGGCTGTCCCATGCATTAATAAACTGCCGTGGTCTGTATAACAACATTGAAAGCACTGTGTTTCCAGCTAGACAGTAGCCATAAATCAATGCTACTTTTCCTAACACAGTTGGTTCCCATGTAGGTGTGTTTAGGATTGAAGCCTTAATTTTCCGTATTTAATTCTAGTGTTTTAGTTTGTTGCTGAATGTTGGACTGCATTGCTTCATTCTGAAATTGATCGGATATATGTATTTTTTTGTCTATAAGTTGCCTGGCAGTGACATTGCAAGTGGAAGTGATGTGCTTTCTGACATCATACCCAGTATATCAAGCTCTCCCTGCATGCTCCCAAAAAAGAAAAACAAGCACAGGAATCTTGATGAGCTTCCATGGAGTGCAATGACTAACGATGAACAGGTAAAACCTTTTTGAATTTGGAGACTGCATGCTTGTAAACAAATTTTTAAGGGCTAAATTATTCATAGCAGATAAAACTCTGGTTTGTAACAGTAAGTGCTAATTCTCTTAATTATATAGAGGAGGTTAATTTCTCAAGTTTTATTTTTCTGTGGTGTTATTCAAGGTATCTTGAATTGTGAAAGAGCTGACATTTATACCCTGCCTCCATCTAATAAAAATGTTTTAAAAGCCCCCCAAAGGCCATCCATAATAGACTAAATAGAGGATAAAGCATAACTAGCAGATAGCAACTGGTAGGAAAGAATTGGGGAGGATAGACAGTAAGGCTTGGCTTGTTGTCTAAAGAGAGCAGAGATGATGCTACCCAAATTTCTCTGAGGAGGGCAATCCAAAGGCAGGAGGCTTCAACCAAGAAATCCCTGTCCTCCTCTCACAACACAGCTCCCCTTGAATGTGGGATTCTCAGTGAGCATCATTGGTAACTAACTACCTGTTCCATTGTTTTCTTAGGTGGAATATATTGAATATCTGAGTCGTAAAGTCAGCATGGAGATGGGGCTTCGAGAGCAGCTTGACATCATTAAAATTATTGATCCCACAGCTCAGATTTCTCCTACAGACAATGAGTTTATTATCGAACTAAATTGCCTCACTGATGAAAAGCTGAAACAGGTATGTGAAACTGAGCTTGAGATTCTTTTTAAACCAACTATTTGTCTTATTCTGGTATGCATGATCTTGCTGCATACTTCTATAAACAGTAACAATTAGTTGTTAATTTAAGGGCAACTGAAAGACTTAATGCATTTTATTTTGGAATGAGCTCTCATAAGGTAAAGCCCTCTTTGTTGGGCCCCTCAAGAGTAAGAATACATACTTCTACAATTGTGTCAGGGTTGTTCCATCCCTTTTGTTCTCCATCAGATTTTTGTTGTTATTCATATGTGTTTACTTGAAAACATTTCCACCATACCTTACTTAATAAAGAGATACTTATTGAAGGTAGTGGCCTGTGGATATCCTCGTCTATCAGCATACTCTCTGGAGATGGGGATCCTTGAATATCCTGGTCCCAGGCTACTTAGGGCTTTAAAGTATATTGAAAAGGAGGGGAAGTCATTGGTGTTGGTGGGTGAGCATCTACTCTTGGGTTTTCCTTTCTTTCTGCAGCAAAGTTCCTTTTACAGACAAGTTTTCCTGCATCTTTTACTTCCTTACAGCAGCAGCATTGCAGCTCTTAGTGAAATTCCCATTACAGGAATAAACACCATTTGGTTCTGTTTCTCAGAGCCTTTATTGTTTACAAAACTTTACACTGGTCATTTAATAAAGAAAACAAATAAAGCAACATAATCTTTTTCTCTTTTAGCTATCCAGCCAGAGACCTAATGCTGACTCCTTCACATACTCATTTACACTGACCCAGACTTAGTTGAGCACCTGTTGCTGGGGAAATTTTCTGTTCAAGACCATTTTCAAAAGTTTCTTCTAGAATATTCCAGCCATTGGACCTGGTAAAGCACCTGTGTGTCTAGTAGGGTTCCCCCTGTAGTTGCTTTTAAAACCAACTGAAGTTTCTGAACAATCTTCATATAGCATCATGTGGACCATACAGCACTAATTCAGGCCCCATCTGCAGTAGATATTCAAAGCAGTATCATACAACTTTAAACAATCATGGCTTTCCTCCAAAGAATCCTGGGAGCTGTGGGGTTTTGTTTTTTAAGGGTGCTGAGAATTATTAGGGGATTCCTGTTCCCCTCATAGAGATGCAATTCCCAGACTTTCTTGGGGAGAAAGATTGATTGCTTAACCACCTAGGAATTTTAGTTCTGTGAGGGGAACAGCAGTTTTCCTAATAATTCTCAGCACCTTTAACTAACCACAGTGCTCAGGATTCTTTGGCCAGAAGCCATGATTAAATTGGTATAATAGTGCTTTGGATCGAAACAAAATAAAAAAATTCCTTCCAGTAGCACCATAGAGACCAACTAAGTTTGTTATTGGTATGAGCTTTCGTGTGCATGCACACTTCAGCCCATACCAATAATAAACTTAGTTGGTCTCTAAGGTGCTACTGAAAGGAGTTTTTTTTATTTTGTTTCGACTACGGCAGACCAACACTGCTACCTACCTGTAACTAGTGCTTTGGATGTTATTGTGTGGATGTGGCCTCAGTCTTTTGAAGGCTAGGTGTACCCAAGCACTTGCCACTTTGACTCTTCGCCTTGACTTCTTTCTTTGTGTGTTTAGGTCAGAAATTATATCAAGGAGCATGGCCCCCGGCAGCGGTCTGCAAGGGAGAACTGGAAGCGAAGCAGCTACAGTTGTGGCAGTGCCAGTGGAGTGAGCGGTGCCAGTGCCAGCAGCAGCAGCGCCAGCATGGTCAGCTCAGCGAGCAGCAGCGGTTCCAGCATTGGCAACTCTGGTTCAAACTCCAGCGCTAACATGAGCCGGGCTCACAGCGACAGCAACTTATCTGCAAGTGCTGCAGAGCGAATCAGGGATTCAAAAGTAAAGCTTCAGATTCAGATGGACTTTAAAAAAACCTTATTAGTATACTTTGAATCATTGCAGTTAAAATGTAAATGCATTTACATGTTGCAAAAGCTCAATGAATGTTATTTTTTGAGGATTCCGGAGAAAAGGGTAGCCCACCTTTCCTGTAGGTAACTTGCAGCTTAATGAGCTCTAGTGCTCTTTTATTTTGCCATCAGATTTGAAAGTATGGAATAAGAGCTAAAACAGCTTAAGCAAACAAGTTCAGTATTTGTTAGCATTGTGGACAATTGAACTTTGAAAGATTAGCACTTTCAGTATAGCACCATCAATTTCAATTACTCATATTTCTTCAGGAAAGCCATAGGATACTCCTGACCCCAAAGGGAAACTAGCTGTTAACTTTGGATTGTAGTCAAAGAAAATGTCATTAAGATTTCTCTTTTTTGTTTTCTTTTTAAATTTTTATATCTATACAATCAAAAGTGAAGGAAAGCAGCCATTCCCAAGTCGAGTCACATTTTGAACCAAAGAAAGCAATGAATATGGTCTTATGTTGTTGTTAAATTTATAGCTCCAAAAAAGAAATTGTTGGTTTTTTGGATTTATATACCACCCTTCCTCCTCAAGATGCCCAGGGCAGGAAACAGATATGCAACTTAAAAAAAGAAAACAAAGCAAAAACATTCTAAAACAGTTTAAAACATTAGGAAACCAGTTACAGTTACATTATTCCATCCCATCATTACAGGATTGCCAGAAACAAATATTCTTCAGCCACCAAATGTCTGGGCAAACAGGAATGTTTTCAAATTCCTCCTGAAAATTAATAACGGTAGAGACAAATGTGCCTCACTAGGGAGGCATTCCAAAGCCAGGGAGCCACCACTGAAAAGGTCCTGTCACCCATCTTGCTATAAATCTGCTTTCATGCAGATTTCTGTAAAGAGTCCTTTCTCGTTGAACTTTGTGTAGGGAGGATAGAGTTGGCATATCTCTGTGGGTGGAGCCTTCCAGCATCATCAGATTATTGCCATATGTAACTGGATATTACGAGGCATGTAGAAGAGGGTTCCTTTCTTCCTCTTCCACCCCAGTATCCCAGTAAAAGATGCTTACCTGAAAATACTGGATTAGTTTTTGGCTGTATACACAACATCTGTTTAAAGCACATCTTCCCACCCTAGTTGGAACTGTGGTTTAGAGCTATGATGCTCAGTATCCTTAACAAACTACAGTTCCCAGAATTCTTGGGGGAGGGGTGCTTTAAATGTATTGTGTGTACAAAGTCCTAGTTAAATATGTGTCTTGTTTTACAGTGGTGTGTACAGTTTTGTGTAGAGACTGGGATTGACTTTGGCCATTTCCTTTATTTTGACAGAAACGTTCTAAACAGCGCAAGCTTCAGCAAAAGGCTCTGCGCAAGAGACAACTGAAAGAGCAACGGCAGGCTCGAAAGGAGAGACTGAGTGGTTTGTTCCTCAATGAAGAGGTTCTTTCTTTAAAAGTCACTGAGGACGACCATGAAAGAGATGTGGATGTCTTGATGTGACAGGGGTGATTTTTTATTTTATTTTAAATCAGTGTTCTTTCTAAGCCTTAAGCCTATTATATTGTTTACATATACTTTTACCAAAATTTTGATTGGAGCTGGGGCTAGTTAGCCTGTGTCCCTCATCTATAGTTTAAAAGCAAAAAAAGGCATGTGATAAGAGATTAAGAGGATACTTAAAAAAAAAGAAAAATAAACTAAGGCTAATTTATTTTGCTTTCAAATATCTGTGAGTACTTTACTGAAAAGTTTGCATTTCGTTCGTAATTCCGCCTTAACCAGATAGATATAATAGTTGTTCTTTGGGTAAGAGTATTTCCCCCTCTACCTGCTTTTTGGCCTGAATGGCTTAATGTTATTTTCTTTTAAAAACGAAACAAAAAACTGCAACTCCATTAATAGTTAGTGGGTGACACGTTCTCCCAGTGGATGTGACAGGATTGCCCTTCCTTCTCCTCGCCCCGTGCCCTCCCCATCTGCTCTGAAGGATCCCTCAGTTTTTGCAGAGCAGATTTTGGGAATGTTGGGGAGGGCTACAAGGGCAAGTCCTGTTTGCACAAGCAAGACACTACAGTTTCACGTCGCACATTTTTGTTCCTACTGCAAATCATATCAAGGCTTTAAGGCTACACAAAATCATTTTTAGATTTATTGAAATAATTATTATTTAATTTTTATTTTGCCCTATGCCCATAGAACTCAGGGCGGTTCGCAACATAAAATTACAATAAAAAAAAGAATACATAATAAAAACAGAAACAAAGAAACCCCAATAATTCTCCCATGGCTTCATTTACTGCAGGGACTGGGGAACCTTTTAAGCCAAATGCACCCCATGACTAACGTATACGTGGCCCACAAGGGACTATTGAACCTGCATTTCTGCTTGCCAGGGAATTCAAAACCAGGCAGGCAGAAAGTGCTTGCAAGTGCCTGTCAGGCCATGAAATATGGCTACATATAGCCGGGTGGGTCATTCATGGTGTGAAGGCCTGATGTGGTGTTACAAAGCAATAGGACAATCTGGTGAAGGAAACTTCTAGAAACAAATTCACATTTCCTCCCTCTAGATGCATGTGTGTATATGTTCCAAATCACTGTAGTGTCATGTGCCTTAAAATTTATTTGAGACCTCTTCTTTAAAGTGAAGGTTTTAAGGAGAACATTGCAAAACTGAAATTAAGCAGATAACATTTTCCTGGTGTTTCAAAAAGATAATAATGTTTATTTCTCAAAGCCCTGTTCAGCTTTTTTGGGGAAAAAGGCAGCGGTTGAGAGATTTCCATCCTGACCTTATGTTTTTGCATAAAACCACATATTTCTTTATTCAGTTTCATGGTTAAAGTGATCTCATTTGGTTAATATTTATGAGTGGTTTCATGACATTATTTGCTATAACAGAGTTAAGCAAGTGTGTTTAAAAGACCCGTTGCACATCTTCATTACTACTGCCTCTACATTGTTTAGCTTTCATAGCGTGAATCTGTGGGAGATGCAGTAAATTCAGCGTTATGTGCATCCTCCGATACCAGCTAAGAAGCACCTTCTTCCATTTCCGACTAACCTCTGTTTATTTCACTTGAAGTGTTTTTGAACTGGTTAGTGTAAGCTACTGTTTGTCTAAAGACGCCAGCTCAAAGGTTGGTTTCTGATCTTGGCTCTTTTGCATAAACCATGGTTAAAAGCAACCATAGTTCCCAACTCAGGTGAACGTGGCAAACTCTGGTTAGCTTAAAACTGAAGTGGATGTTGCTGATCTCTGTATGGCCACACTGGATAAAGAGATAGAAGTGGGGAGCAGGTTCATGCATGTAACGCTAAGCTGTAGTTTAATGTTTCTGAATCACATCTAACTTTTAGGAACTGATGATACTGTGGGTAAATTTGAAGTACTTACAAGTGTTGGACATTCACTAGATAAAGGGATTTCTGCTTTAAAAGCGGTTCTTAATGATGTGATACTCCTGGCTCTAATTCTAAAAAGTTTCTACTAAAGTCTTGTTTCATTAGGCAATCACACATAACACACACACATACCCCTCCCCCCAAAGCAGGAAACATTTGTTTTGGAGTAGCTCATAGCTCACAGGTAAAATACTTTGGAGTAAATAGGATAAGACCACTCATCATTATGGCATTTTTTTTGAGTGTTTGATCTATTTTGCCTCCCTCCTAGATCTTGATTTTTGTAGCTGAATGGTTGCATAACACTTTATAGTTTCCCTTTAAACCCCCACCCCCATTAATCTCCATTTTATTGAGCACATAATGTACTGTGTTTAAGGTGCTTCTCTGTCTAAACTGAACACACTGGTCACTCAGTGAACATTCATTTTGAATTAAACTAGCATTGTAAGTGAAAATGAAACTATAGCTGAGCCCCAACCCCATTCATACACACTTGTTATAGAATGGAAGCAAGTTGGGGGGTCTGCTTGGTAGACTTTTGTCTGGGTCCTATTTATCTTGAATGCTTTACAAGATGCATAAATAATTTAACTAGTGCAAGTGAGCAAATACACAATTCACCTTCTTTGGAATTGCTGATCTCACAAAGCTTAGAAGGAGCACTGAAAACTTGATTGGAAAAAAAGTTGTTCTCTTAGCCTAATAAGATCTGTTTTACATCTTGTTCTTGCATCTGCATTGGTTTCATTTTCCGATAGAAATGTTTGACTGAAATAAAGCAGTGACATTTGTGTAAGGCAGGATATAGGATGCTATACCCTGGTTCTGTTCAAAATGCTCGCTGAAGTTGGCGATCTCAACATTTAAAATGATCTTGTGGTTCGCAATAAGTTTTTGTTTTGTTTTTTCTGTATGTTGGTCAAAGAAAACCATAGAGAATTTCTCACACAAATATTACATCAGATTGTATATATGACTTAAAAACCCCTTAAGGCTGGTGTACAGCAGTTGTAGAAAATGTTATAGGACATTAGCCAAATTTCTTACTAATGCTGAAATAAAAGGACCTGTTAGTGCTCATATTTTCCCCACCCCCTTGGCACACCTGCCTTCTAAATATTAGCATGCTGTTGACTTTCTTCCTTTTTGCAAACAGGTTTTCCCAGTAGATCAGATTCTCATCACTTATCTGGAAACCTTAACTTGTGGGTGACTAGCCTGTGGCCCTCCATATGCTCTTGGGCTGCAACTCCGCTGATCCCTCAGGCTGATAGGAGGTGAAGTCCAACCACATCTGGTGGATGCACAGTTTAGCCACTTCAACATGTTGGATCAGTAGTATTATACTCCCTGTGTCTTGCAGATTATTTTGGATTATTATTTGTCATGTTGGCCAAAATCAGTGCAGCAGGGGGGCAATTAACATTATAACCTGAGCTGTTATCAGATCATGTGCATCATACTGGATCAGAATGCATTGGGTGTGTGTGTGATGGTTTATGACCGGGGGGGGGGGGGGAGATTAGAGAGATGCAGGGAGCATCAAATATGTTCAGAAACATGGTTGAGAGTTGCTTTGTAAGGGCCAATGGCATTGGCATTCTGAGGATGTGTGCTTCATAACCAAAGCAAAGAAGATGCTTACCTTTGGCAATATACTTCAGATGGTCTTAAATACAAATAGATATATTAAATCTGGACTATTTTCCAGGTTCTCTGCAAAAGTGTATTGTATGCTGAAATGCACATGTACATACAACTGTTTGCTGTACATTCTGTATCTGCTCACTATGATGTTTGTGGAAAACTCTGTTCTTTCTTTATTTTTTGATGTTGTGAAGGTTTTTCCCAATAGGATACTGTTTTACTTTTCTCCCCCTTAAGCCCTTAATTGTACTTTAAATTAGTGGATATGATAGTTTGGAATAATATTAAAATGAAACATAATAATGCAACTATATGTGTTCAGTGCCATACTTGGATTGCTCCTACAGATAAATGGATTATTTATGTGTACTATACAGTCATTGCATATGGTGCTTGGCAGAGTGAGTCAGGAAACACAGATAGGTCCCTGTTCTCAAGAAGCTTACAACCTGATTCCTATCAAGTCAGACTACTGACTTACCAAGTTCAGTATCATCATGGACTGGTAGCAGCTTTACAGTGTTTCTGCAGCGCTCTTCCTATTGTCTTTAATTGCAACACCTTTTCCCAGGGACAGGGACTTGTGTGTCAGCATGGGCCCCTCCTCAGCCTTGACATCTACCCAACAGCACCAACTACTTAATGCTGCCGGAAGGAATTTTTAAAAATGTGCTGTACAGTGGTACCTCGGGTTACATATGCTTCAGGTTACATATGCTTCAGGTTGCAGACTCCGCTAACCCAGAAATAGTGCCTCGGGTTCAGAACTTTGCTACAGGATGAGAACAGAAATCGTGCAATGGCGGCGCAGCGGCAGCGGAAGGCCCCATTAGCTAAAGTGGTACCTCAGGTTAAGAAGAGTTACAGGTTAAGAGTAGACCTCCAAAACGAATTTCGTTCTTAACCTCAGGTACCACTGTACTAGCAGATAAATAAGTACCGCTCTGGTGGGAAGAACAGTTTCAGGTTAAGTACGGACCTCCAGAACGAATTAAGTACTTAACCTGAGGTACCACTGTACTGTTTCCATCTTAATTTGCTTGCTAGCATCTTTGGTTTCCACTAGAGGGCATGCTGCAACCACACAAATAGTAAGCGCTTGGTTTAGAAAGCAAAAGTTATTGCTATGTATCAAGTAGGTGCAGATAAAAATTCTGGAATGCAAAACCACTCAGAGCAGAATTTTAGACACATAAAAAGGTGCTTGCCTGCTTGATTTATCCATGAGAATGTCGAAGGTAAAGTAAATCAGTTTACATTAAATGGTAAAATGTACGTGTGATGGCTTGTGCACGTGTGCGCCCCCCACCCCACCCCCGGACATACTTTTTTTTTTTCTTTTTATAATATTTTTATTTTTTCCATATAAACACAACATACATAAACATACAAAGACAAAAACAGAACAAAAGAAAAAAAAACATGTATCATTTCATATCCTAATTTCTTATACCTTTCTTCCCCGACTTCCTCATGCCTCCCTTTTCTGTATTCCAAATTCTTATCGATTGTTCAGCAAATCTTCTCTTATTTTAATTTAAATTTAGACTAATCTTCCTTATTCTCCTTGTCTTAACCATAGCTAATAGTAACCATTTACTTTCCAGTCCAACATCATTCTAACTTTCATTAATTTTGTAATATTTCTTTAGATAGTCTTTAAATTTTTTCCATTCTTCTTGCGCTGCTTCTCTTCCCTGGTTTCGGATTCTGCTCGTCATTTCTGCCAAGCCCATGTAGTCTATCACCTTCATCTGCCATTCTTCCAGTGTGGGTAGCTCTTGCGTCTTCCAGTACTTCGCAATGAGTATTCTAGCTGCTGTTGTAGCATACATAAAGAAAGTTACATCCGTCTTTAACACCCCTTGGCCGACAATACCCAAGAGAAAGGCCTCTGGTTTCTTGGGGAAAGTATATTTAAATACCTTTTTAAGCTCATTATAGATCATTTCCCAGAATGCCTTAATCTTCGGGCAAGTCCACCAAAGATGAAAAAATGTACCTTCAGTTTCTTTACATTTCCAACATTTATTGTCAGGCAAATGGTAAATCTTTGCAAGCTTGACTGGGGTTATGTACCACCTATATATCATTTTCATAATGTTTTCTCTTAAGGCATTACATGCCGTAAATTTCATCCCGGACATACTTGTGTGGACCATCCTTTAGATATAATAATAATAATAATAATAATAATAATAATAATAATAATAATAATAATAATAATATCTTTATTGTCATTGCCCCCTCTCGGGGACAACGAAATTACTTGGCTGCTCCATAAAAACACTAATTAAACAATACAGTATAGTACAGCAAGGAAGATTAGATGACTTTCAAAGTCCAGGCTTCCCATTCAGGGCCGAGATCGCTCTGGAGAAGAAGCTGTTCTTAAGACGGCTCGTTCTTGTCTTCATCGTCCTGTATCTCCGTCCCGACGGCAGGAGCTCGAAGAGACAGTGACCAGGATGTGATGGATCTTTTACTATGTCCAGTGCCTTCCTATGGCACCTTGTGGCATAAATCTGCTCTAAGGTGGAGAGTGGGCAGCCAACAATGCTCTCTGCTGCCTTAACAACTCTGCACAACCTCATCCTGTCCTGGGTAGTACAGCTTCCGTACCACACACATATCAAATGGTATGTGTATTAGCATAAGGATCCTTGGAAGATGATACTGGGCAGCTTCTGTAAGTAAAGGTTAAATGGAGTTTTTAAATATGTTCTAGCAAAATGAGATCATGCTCTACTGGTGGCATCTAATTAACATGCCAAATGTGAAGTCTGAAAGACAACTAGATCTGGAGGCCATTTAGGTCAGCACTCTGCCAGATAGTGTCCAGTAGCTCCTGTCTTAAGACCAGTTCCCAAACTCACCGCACCTGCTGGACCACTTACAAATTGGTTACTGATTTTATTATTATCATTATCATTGCCTATTGTAGCAATTGTAATGCACTGTGCTCAATGGCTCATGGTTTTTAATTGTATTTTTATTGAGTATTACTTTTTTATTGTATTGTAATTTGAACGCCATAGAATAAAAATTGTAATACGGAGCAATAAGTATAAGATAAAAAGAGGCAATACAAATACAATTAAGAATCAATATGGATGTTAAATGTGGACATGTTGTGGATCACCTGAATGAAGCTTTTGGGCCACAGATCACAGTTTAGGAACCCCTTTCTAAAGATAGAGCACCATCTTAGTTTCCTGGTACTTTCCAAAATACGGGTACGATAGCCTAAAAGAGGCACAGTGAAACATTAGAGAAGGGGGCAAGGGAAGACTATGTCATCATTTCAATTACACATGTTTAGGCTGAGTTGCAATAAGAACCAAGGATTAGGCACTAGGTTAGCATCTCCCAAATTATTGACCCCCCCTTGGGGTTAATGGGACACTGCAGGAGTTGAATAAGGACATGAAGCAGTTACTCTGTCACTGAGATGCAGCCGTTCAAAGGAAACCTATTTTAAACGATGAGGGAGAATGATCAGTGGATATAGGAAGTTGTCACAAACCAGGTCTCCTCCTGTCTCAGTACTGTCTACTCTGGGGCTGTTTTTAAGCACATAGCTTCCTGCAGAGAATCCTGGAAACCGTAGTTTGCACTGAACACAGCTATAATTCCCAGCATCCACAACAAACTACAGTTCCCAGAATTCTTTGGGGTGAGCCATGTGCTTTAACTGTGTATGCAGCCTGGGAGAGCCTGGGAGTAGCTTTCCAGGGTTTCGGGCAGAGCTCTTTCCTGCCACTTGCTGCCTCATCCTAATTGGAGATGCCAGGGACTGAATCCGAGACCTATTTTCCATTCAAAGCATGTGCACGAATACTGGCTCTCTCAGTTGGACAAACTCATGTTTAGGTGTGTATGTCCACCCACCTTAATGGCTTAAAAGAATCGGTGCCGGTTGCATCTTGGAAAGAGAGAGAATTATGTAGCCACGGTGCCACTATCACCAAGAAGACCCATTGCCACATGGTGAATTTCAGCTGCCCACGGTAGAGCTGCAAGGACCTCCCCCCAAGATCTCATGGGCAGATCTTTAAGGGAGAAGACACACTCCTTTAGGTATCCAAACCTTGTGTTGTTTAAGGACTTTATAAGCCAACTTAAGAACCCTGAATTTGGCTCAGTAGTGGATTGGCAGTCAGCATGCTCCTTTCAGAATGGATGTTCTGTGTAATTCTTAAGACAAATCTACTTCCTTCTTTCCAAACCAGTAGATCTGGGGGAAAGGGAAAAAAAACAACCATTTGAAAGGAACCAGCTGCGTTTCGTCCAGCTGCAAAACAGTCGATCATAATGCCCTAGAACAAATCCACTCACTGACCGATAAAACTATTTGCAGACTGATAAAATGAGTAATTTATGGTGCTGAATACCTTGTTGGTGAATGTATTAAAATTCTGAAATATATCTGTCTGCCTGGAAATTACAGTTAATGCAATTCCATATAATGCTTGAATTCATTTATATATTTGCACAGCATGCTACCAGATAAAAAGTGCCAAAATGTGTATAAGGAGGTCATCACTTGAGCTTAATTGCACACAAATTTCCGGCAGACTGTGATGTTTAAGACCAACAACAACAGCCCGAGAGCGAGAATTAATGCATTAGCCCATAAATGGAGAGCTTATACTTGCATGACAAGGGCCACATCGTCTCTAAAGGAGCTTAGTAACATTGATTTGTGATTAATCATTTTACTTAATGACTCATCTGTGATCACAGTGCAAGGAAAATGTCATGTTTGCTTAGTTGCATTAAGTCCATTTATCTTACGTTCATCCAGCCTATGTTGGGCTGTGAATATGCTTCGGCTATACAGTTGTGAAAGATGGATGTTGGGGTGTTTGTTAATGTGGATATTGGACACCCTACCTCTTCTTTCCAATGTGCCTTCCATTGTCCAACTGTAATCACATGGTACACACCAATGTAGCACTGCTGCTCTCTTCTTGATAGATAACTGAATGGGAATGGGTTACAAGCTTGTATCTGTTTAATGCCAGTCCTACCATTTGGCAGCGAGAAGCAAGCAATTCTTTCTGCAGATGCTGGGGGACAGTGGTGGTGGCTAATCCCTCTGGCTGTTCCTCCTGAGTTTTTTTAGTCATCCCCTTCTGTTGCAGGGCAGTTCACTCCTAAACTAGCTTGCTGCTTCAGGTGCAGAAGAGGATGCTATCCCACCACTTGTGTTGATGTAAGATTCAAATGCCTATCCAAATGGTTTTTGTACATGGAAGGGGGAGGAGGCACCACCTTGTCCTTCACCTTAGGAAGCAAAATGTCCTGGGCTGGCCCCATGTGCATCCCTTTCCTTCATCATGGTTTAGTATGAATGCGTGTACCGATCCAACCATGGTTAAGATCAACCAGAGAAGGGGCAGGGCATGCATGCTAGAGAAGAAGGAGGGAGAAGTCTGCAGGCCTTTCTTGAGGAACACTTAATTGTTACCAAGAGTGAGTTCTTCCGTCTGCTGTTAAGTATGCACATTCCTCAGAGATTCTGTAGCAGCTTCCTACAGAGCTTGGCATAGAACTGGACTCGGTTTGCATCTCTATCGAATGATTTCATGCACAGAAATTTATCCTTTTATGATCTAATACTGTGGTTCCCAATTAGGGATCCGGGGACTCCTGGGGGTCCGCGAAATGCACCCTGGGGGTCCGCGGCACCATCCCCTGCTGGGGAACTCACTTATCTTGTTAATTGCACAGTGAAAGCCTTCAATGGACCACCCCAGCCTCTGCTTGTGACCAATGCCTGCCTGCTTGCATATGCAGTTATTTTTACATACAGAAGTGTGTTGGCTGTCAAGGATGAAAATACTGAAGCGATTCTTTGAGTTACGTGATGAAGTATGACTTTTTCTGAAAATTTCCATGTGATCAGTTGAACCACTTTGTGTGGTTGTGTATGGTAGCCTACTTAGCAGATGTTTTCACATACTTGAAGACTCTCAACACAAGCCTTCAAGGTAGTGATGTGAATATTTTCTACGCTGAAGATAAGATTGAGGCAGTGATTTAAAAAACAAGGTTATGGGCAAGCTGAGTAGAAGGTGGAAGCCTCATTAACATCCCAACACTGGAGACCACTGACAAAGAATTGCTACCAGAAGATTACTTCCCTGCACCAAATCCTGAAAACTCATGGATAAGGAATCCTTTTGAATGTGGTGATGTACAACTAACAGCTCTGTCTGCGGAAGAGCAATAGGCACTTGTTGACGTGACTTGTGACGGTTCATTGAAATCATTTTTCAAAGAATGTGGACTGGACCAATTCTGGGTGAAGGTTTTCACTGATTATAAGAAGTTAGGTGAGAAAGCTTTGAAATGTCTAGTTCCCTTTTGTTCCACATATCCAGGAACCCTATTTTAGGAAGGTACCGTACAAGGAGAGGAAGTGCTCCTGTGGCTCAGGGCAACTAGAAACTACTGAACATGTCTTCTTCCACTGCCAGTATTATAGAGACATACAAGTCAGGTTCATCCTGCCAATAGTACACAAATTCCCTGGACGGACAGAGCAACTCTATACCTCCTTGCTACTTCAAGATGCAAACCCAGACATAATATACTCAGCCAGATTTTCCACTGCTGTGATGGTTTGGGTCACACACTAGACCAAAACGCAAGGCTCAGTCGCAAGACCCGTTCCCTCTCTTGCACCCTCCCTTCTATAGTTGCTTTTGCATCTGCTTGCTCTTAACCCTCTAGCTGATTTTAAGTCTCTCTCACGCATTCCCCCTTCTTTGAGTCATCCCATTCACCCGTTTTATCTGCTCTGTTTCCTAAATTATTGTGTGTTTCTATTTTAACTTATGCTGGTCTGTGACCGTAATAAAGATGATGATGATGATGATGATGATGAAGCTCAACAACTTTGGCTGCTCCCCCTACAAAGAGCTCAACAACTTTGGGTGGGTGCTCCCATAAAAAAAAGCTCAGCAAGTTGCACCACCTCTTTTTCTAGAAAAAAGAGAGCCCTGGATCTAGATCTAGATCTGTTATTAAGGTTTAGTAGCTGCTTCACATGTCATCATTTGTTCGCTTGTACTATACGTTAATAAAATTCAATTTATTTCTGCTCCCCCAACTAAATCTTCGTCATTTTTGCACAGTAATATCAAAAATTTCATGGTGTTTTTTTTTAATACAGTGGTACCTCTGTTTTTGAATGTCTTGGAAGTCTAATGTTTCGGTTTTTGAACACCAAAAATCTGGAAGTAAATGCTTCAGTTTTCGAACGTTTCAGAAGTCGAATGGTCTTATAGAATGGCTTATGTTTGAAAACCGAGGTACCACTGTATACCTAAAATCCTTTGCTTATTAGGGGCTACCCCACATTCCCCCCTCCCCGAATTGCTTTGCACAATTTAGAGTTATCAACATTAGCAAAAGTAGAGGGGTCCGTGGCTTGGCTTTTGAAAAATAGAGGGTCATCAGTAATTAGTCAATTGGGAACCACTGAAATGCATTTGGCCAGGACTGCATCTGAGTAAGATGGAAATATTGGTTGGAAAGCATGCAAGAACAGAGATAGCTAAGACCAAGTGGCAGAGCATCTGTTTTGCATGCAGAAGGTCCCAGGTTCAATCCCTGGCATATCCAGGTAATGTGGGGAAAACCTTTGCCTGAAATGCTGGGAAGCCACTGTTAGTGTGTATACTATGCTGAACTAGACGGACCCAGCAATCTGGCTCAATATAAGGTGGCTTCCTACGTTCTACTTCCTGTGTTCCTGTTGATAGAACCCATTCCCAAGATTGCAAGTTGTTGCTTTCACAAAGAAAAGGGCAAGGAGTTTATTGCACTCTGCTTTCCAGATGGCAGGACAAGCTTGTTGAAGCAAAGGTCCAGGTCTGAGTCTGGTCAGTGATGTCTCAATGTGTGACTGACTGCCTAGGAAACTCATGTATGCTGCCTTGGGTTCTGTGAGAACTTGGGGCCATCCGATGAAGCCCAATGTTGGAAGATTGTGACATTCCAAAAAAAGCACTTCTTCACAGAAGTAAATATTTATATTCCACTTTTTAGTAGAGTTTCAAGGATGGGTGACGCAGTTACAACTACAGTGGTAGCTTGGTTCTCGAACGACTTGGCTCCTGAACAAGTCAGCTCCTGAATGCCACAAACCCAGAAGTGAGTGTTCTGGTTTGCAAATGTTTTTTGGAAGCCGAACGTCCGATGGGGCTACCGCAGCTTCCAATTGAGTGCAGGAAGCTCCTGCAGGCAATCGGAAGCTGTGCCTTGGTTTTTGAATGGTTTTGGGAGTCGAACGGACTCCCGGAATGGATCAAGTTCGAGAACCAAGGTACCACTGTACACAAAATAAAATAAACTGGCAACTAAGTCATTCCCATTGAAACAAATGGATTTAAGTTCTGTACATCCTTTGTTCTCAATGGGTCTTTTTATTTAGTTATGAGATTTCTTAGATACCCTTCACCATAAGGCTCCAGGGCTGGTTAAAACAACTTAAAAGAAAACTCTGTATGGCAAACACTGGATATCTCCCTATAAATATGTAATTTTCTCCCTTAAAAAAGGCAAAAATCCTTAGTGGCAGCGTATAAAAAAGATCAAATGGAGTATAAAAAGATTTTTGCCAGATGCTGAAATGACACTGGGCATGGAACTCTTTAAGTGTCCTTAAAGAGAACACTTCACAATCATGGCACGGCCACTGCACCCAGGTGCCTTGGATGGTGGAGAAATCTATGGAAGGGCCTTTACTGACTGATCTTTCGGATGTCCTTGTCACAAACTGTGCTTTGATTTAAAAAACAAACAAAACCAGTATATTCTACTGAGCCTGGAAACAGACGTGGACCTGGGGCAGTTGACAAAGTGTTAACTGATTATAAGTGTCTCAACAGCAATCAAACAGCTGTATTCTAAATCAACTGCTGTTTCCAAACCAGCCTTGGCCAACCTGATGCTATCCAGATGTTTTGGGCTACTACTCCAATCTGGCAGGGACTCATGCTAGTTGCAGTCCAAAAAACTGGGGAGCAGGCTGTTGTTGAAGACTGGTCCAAACAATATTCAAAGGCAGCCCCATGCACAACTTATTACAGCAGTCTAATAATCACTGGGCAACAATTTTTTACTTTTTGAATGTTGTCTAGATTTCTACAACTGCTTTAGGGTATTTTTGCACTGCTGAATCAGGAAATGGCATCCGTTTCTCTCCATCAGGTCAGGTTTTTGTGCTATGTTGATTTGAAAAAAATCAGATCGTGTGGCAAAATCGATTACATTTTTGTGGCATTATCAGCTGATTTTTGTCAACACATATAATCCTAAATACGTTTTCAAGAGAAAATAATGTTTTTCCAACAACATATATTGATTACCTGATAGAAACATTGATTACTGTAAACTGAATGGTGGGCATTGATAAAGGTAAGTACACGTAAATTGCATGTTGCTTTACCATTTTTCAAACTTCAGGGCTTGAATTTCTGTTTCTTGGAACTCCTGGAATGCTCAGCGGCAGGGAGGTCTCTCTTCAGAGTCCAACAGTAGTCAGCCATCATGACTGCGTCCCAGCGACCCTGATACCTGGTCTCCATCTCTTTCATGTCCTGATGGAATCTCTCCCCCTGCTCATCACTCATTGAACCCAGGTTCTCAGGAAACCGGTCCATATGTGAAAATAGGTAGTGCATCTTGACGCTCATGTTGCAGCCCAGGTTTCTGAAAGCAGTCAGCATGTTGTTGACAAGTTCTGCGTAGTTTCTGGCCTTATTGTTGCCAAGAAAGTTCTTCACTACCAGAACAAATGCCTTCCACGCTTCCAGTTCCACTTTGTTCATTGAGTTTCCGAACTCTGGATCTCTGATGAGCTGATGGATCTGAGGACCGTCAAAGATGCCAGCTTTCAACTTCTCCATGGTCAATCCTGGAAAAGCCTGGCAAAGTAAGTGAAGCAGTCACCATCCTTGTCCAGAGCCTTGGCGAACTGCTCGATTAAGCCGAGCTTGATGTGCAGCGGTGGGAAGAGTATTCTGTCTCTGTCCACCAGAGGGTCGTTGATGACGTTCCTTTTTCTGCAAGGCACCAATTCCTCCCGCACAGGCCAGTCCTTCTTTGTGTAATGCTGAGCACGGTCCCTATCTCACATGCACAGAAAACATGGGTACTTGGTGAAGCCAGACTGTTGTCCCAACAAAAAGTTCACCATCTTCAGGTCAACACAAATAAACTACTTATGCTGATCATAACCAATTTTCTCCAGCACATACTTCACCGCTTCATAGATCTCCTTCAGTGTACTTGAGTGAGCCAGGGGTATAGAGGCAAACTGGTTGCTGTTGTGTAGCAGAACACATTTCAGTGATTGATTGCTGCTGTCAATGAACAGTCTCCAATCTTTGGGTTTGTATTGTGGCACTCCAAGCTTGAGCAGAAGCTGCGCAATATCTGCACAGTACACCAAGTCCTTCTCTTCCGAGAAAAAACGGAGGTACTCTTGATGCCTGTTGCGGAAGAAGCTGATGCGAGCACTGTCAGAGATGAGGTTTTTTTTCTTCAATCTGGATGCCAACAGTTTGGCAGAGTCCTTTGACAAGCTGAGGTCGCGAACTAGATTATTCAACTCCTTTTGGGAAAATGGATGTGGAGCATCATCTTCAAGAACTTCTTCTTCTTCAACACTGGAGGCATCTTCGTCACTAATGTCAGGAAGTTCTCCGAAGATAGGCACTGGAATTTCATCACAATGAGCAGGATGATGTGCTGATTGAAGATCAGGATACTTGAGGCTGCTCTGGTTCTTTCTGTTGATCCCAGTCACATCAACAGCGCAGAAGTAGCAGTCAGTGACATGGTTTGTTGGCTCCCTCCAAACCATGGGAATTTCAAATTTCAGACTCCTCTTGCCATTGGTCCACCCATGTTGAGTCTCGGTGCATGCCTTACACACCATGTGTGGCGCCCAAGCTTTATCCTGGTCCCCAAGTTTAATACCAAAATAAGCATGGTAAGCAACTTTATGCTTTGCCGCACCAATTTACGGAAGGTTTCAAGGTTTTATGACTTCAAACTGATCCCTTTTCGACATAATCACCCAGAACTATTGGACCTGAATACTTCTTGTCATTAAAATAATCATTTCCAATCAAAACAATTATTCGACATGGCATTTTACCCCCACCAACTTCTCCTAAAATGCTCCACACAAGCGTACATGTGAACAAAAACGTAAAAAAATGACATGTGGCCATAGCTCAAAAACTTGACCTGATTGAGCAAAACCAATGTGATTTTTGGATTCAGCACATCAGATTCATCCTAAATCAACTGAAAAAATGCAGACAACAAATTTGTCGCTGACCAGTGTAATGCATGCATGGTTTCAATACACATTCCTCATCCAACTTGTCCCTTTGCTCTAGATTAGAATGTCTTTAATTGAGCAACAGCTCCCGTTTTAAGCCATTAACAATTATACTTAAAAAAAAAAAAGTTTGGTATTCTGCTTTCTGGCTATTTAAGCTTTGGCACATACTTTAAAAAAACAAAACAAAACAATGAACAGTTCAGTTCTCCATGTCCGTCTGAAGCTTTTTTCTTAAGAACAAAATTCTAAATATTTTGTTTTTCCTTCCTGAGCGGATGCTGATCCAAGGAATTTTGAGCAACGGTAATCTCTTAACAATTCAAACCAATAACATGAGACTTTACAGTTGCTTACAGCAACGTATGTAGCGAACATGATTGCAGCAATTTAGAAGACAATGTAGTAATCTGAAATTCCTTGAGTTGTTAGATACTAATGCTTTTTTTGCTATAGCATCAGTTTGGCTTCTAGCTAGGAGGTGAAGGACAAAGAGACTTGCTGTTTTTATTTGCTTTCCCCTAAATGGAAGGTTTTCAGGGGAGTGGGAAATGACAATCTGTAATTTTAACTTTGTTTAAGTTAGTAAAATCTGTCTTGTAAATGTCTAGTTACCAATACATATCTTCAAGGGGTTCCTTTGAAGATTAAGCATTACTGTTTATATTTCACCTTATATCACAAGCATCAGCTTAGCATGGAACATTGTTCTTCTGAGAGAAGGAATGTCATGAAAAAGAAACAGTGGTCAGGAGTGCCCTGCGATATTTTGCTCTCTGTGGTGAGAATTCCCATCCCACATACTGAATCTTCCCTATCAGTTGAACCTTATCTGAACACACAGCACCCACTACTGAATATGAAACAGGGATATTAGATACTTCTGTTGTAAATAGAAGGAGAAATTACCAAAATTTGCATGTTTGTTTGAGGTCAGGAATGGAAATCATGCAAGCAGATATGAATGGTATTTGTTTTCACTGCCTCCCCCCAGTCTGCAACTGTTATGCAAATAATTACATTGTTTTTTGAATTGTTTTTGACATTTCCTTTCCATTGAAATGCATCAAGTAATTAATTATGATTGATTATGATAATTAAAGAATAGTGAGATAAATAGGATAGGTTTCAGCCTAAACTGAACTGTAGCATAATGGAAACAGAGATTGCAATGGACACAGCATGGGATGGAAATGGATGCCTCATATTTGAAGGCAGCAGGCTAGCTTAGTAGGTGTAGAGCAGGATAGCTTAGGGTATTCAGGTGGGATGATGAAGGACTGCAGACACTCATTGCAGAATCTGGTTCAAGGTAACCTTAATATACTGGAAAACTGGGCCCAAACTAACAAAATGAATTTCAATAGTAGTACAGGTGAAAAGGATTTGTGGGTCTTAGTAGACCACAAGCTTAACATGAGTCAACAGTGTAATGCAGCAGCAAAAAATGTGATGCTATTCTAGGCTGCAGAGAAGCATAATGTCCCAATCAAGGGAAGTAATAGTTCTGCTCTGTTGCTTTGATCATACCCCACCTGGAGTCCTGTGTCCGGTGGGACCTGCATTTATTGTCAAAATACTGTACAAAATACAGGAACTTCCACCTAATATATGCCAGGCATATATATACCTGGCATAGTTCCAACTCTGCTTACATGTGATGAAGAGAATGCTTGCCGCAAAGGGGCACTTCAATAACCTTTCCTGCCTGGTTATCTCCTGTCCTCCAAAAGCCCTCTTCCAGTCCTATCTGCTTTGCTCAGCCAAGCTCCTTTCAACCTGGAGAGCAGTAAGATTCATTTGTGAACAGAAACAGCAATCTAAGTAATTCCAGATACTCTCCCAACCACAGAGCCGCCCCTAAAAAGGTAAAGGTAAAGGACCCCTGACAGTTATGTCCAGTCTCAGATGACTCTGAGGTTGCGGCACTCATCTTGTTCTATAGGGCAAGGGAGCCGGCGTTTGTCCGCAGACAGTTTTTCCAGGTCATGTGGCCAGCATGACTAAGCCACTTCTGGTGAAACCAGAGCAGCGCACGGAAACACCGTTTACCTTCCCACCGCAGCGGTACCTATTTATCTACTTGCACTGCACTGGCATGCTTTCAAACTGCTAGGTTGGCAGGAGTTGGGACAGAGCAACGGGAGCTGACCCCATCATGGGGATTCAAACTGCTGACCTTCTAATTGGCAAGCCCTAGGCTCAGTGGTTTAGACCACAGTGCCACCCGCGTCCCTTAGAGCCGCCCTTACCATTAGTCAAGGTAAGGCACCTGCCTAAATTGGCAGATTTTCCCTGGCTGTTCCTCCTAAGCCCTCCTGGCTGTACCCCTCTTTTGGGTGGATAGAGCTGTATATGCTACATGACATTTCTTGCCCGCTGAAACAGTGGCGTAGCGTGGGGGGTGCAGGGGGGGGCCGACCGCACCGGGCGCAACATCTGGGGGTTAGGGTTAGGGGGCGCAAATCCATGGGCTAGGGGGCGCAAATCCACGGGCTAGGGGGGCGCAAATTACTTGCCTTGCCCCGGGTGCTGACAACCCACGCTACGCCACTGCGCTGAAAAAAACTTCTCTTACAAGTTCCATGGATTTCAGACGCCTGCTCCATAGTGACTCAGAACAGGGCTTTTAGTGCGGTGGCTCCTGTTTTGCGGAAGAGCATTTCCATTGAGTTACAACTATCTCTGTTTTCTGGAAAGAATAGGAGACATTTTTTTGTTCCGAAAAACTTTAGCTCCATCTTGAAAGCTACTCTGAATTGTTTTTAGATCTGCTACTGCTTCCTGTGTTGTTTCTAAACCTTTTAAGCAGTTTTTACTGCATGTTGTACAGCTCCTGTGGGCGATGAATAAACAAACAAACTACCGCCACAGATTATATTTTTAATTTTTTAAAATATTTTTTATTGAATTTTCTAATTTTACATTTCAAATTAAACATCTTTTATTATACCAAACATTCATTGACTTCCCTCTCTCCCCTTCCAAGGTTTGTTTGACCTATCCAGCATTCCTGCATATTTTAATATATCCATCTAATTCAATTTACCTTTCTTACAACACTTCAAAATATGTTATACTGTTGAATTACTTTAATACTGCCAACATTTTTAACTGTGCACAATTATTTTCAATACAGTGGTACCTCGGGTTAAGAACTTAATTCATTCCGGAGGCCCGTTCTTAACCTGAAGCACCACTTTAGCTAATGGGGCCTCCCGCTGCCGCCACACTGCCACTGCGCGATTTCTGTTCTCATCCTGAAGCAAAGTGTAACTTGAAGCGTATATAACCCGAGGTACCACTGTATACTCAATGAAGATTTTCCACTCCTCTTTAAATATCTGTTCTGCTTGTTCTTTTATTCAACTTGTTAGACCTGCTAACTCTGCATTTTCTATTATTTTAAGATGCCAATCCTTGTTACTAAGGACCTCTCTCACTTTCCATTTTTGGACTAACAAAATCTGAGCTGCTGTTGTTGCATACATAAATAATTTTTTTCTGACTCCTTGGAATCTCTGTCTGAACAATTCCTAGCAGAAATTCCTCTTTTGTGGGGTTGGGTGGGGGTGCGGAGTTGTTTTAAACATTTTTTTTTCATTTCATGATATATATACAATGGTACCTCGGGTTAAGTACTTAATTCGTTCCGGAGGTCCTTTCTTAACCTGAAACTGTTCTTAACCTGAAGCACCACTTTAGCTAATGGGGCCTCCTGCTGCTGCCGCGCCGCCGGAGCCCGATTTCTGTTCTCATCGTGAAGCAAAGTTCTTAAGCTGAAGCACTATTTCTGGGTTAGCATAGTCTGTAACCTGAAGCGCATGTAACCCGAGGTACCACCGTACTCTTTAACTTTTTTGCATGTCCACCACATATGAAAAAAGGTTCCTTCTACTTCTTAACATTTCCAACAGAAATCCGATTCCACATTATACATCTTAGCCAATCTACTGGGGTTAAATACCATTTCTGAACAATTTTCTTATAGTTCTCTTTCAATGTCTATCATGCAGCGAATTTCAAATCATCCTCCCAAAATTTCTCCCAGAGGTTTAATGCTATATTGCAGTGATGTCCAACCGGTCAACCACAATCGATAGTTCGACCCCCTGCTGCTAGCGGTCGATCATGGGGTCATTTTCCTCTGTGGGGGAAGAAGAGCATCCGACCCTGCTCCCTCGCTCTGTGCTTCTTTTGTGCACGATCACGAAGTCAGAAGAGGGAGTTATTGTTGCTGGTTTTTGCACTCCGTTAGCAATTTTATGCTATTCAGCAATAGCTCTTTTTCAAACTGTGAGCTTTGGTCCAAAAAAACATTTTTCTTATCTAATTTAAGCATATCATATAATTGATGGTAGTGTAACGATTTAGTAACTTGGTTCCTTACTTCTTCCATTGGTTTCAATCTGAGTTCATTCCCTGAAAAGTCCAACAAATCCCTATAAGTCGCCCATTTATTCTCTTAATTGTAATTGCTTCAATTGGTGATAACCATAGGGGTGTTTTTCTTTCCAACAGTTTTTTATGTTTCTCCCAGACTCTATAGAAATTTCTCCTAATAACATGGTTCATGAAACTCTTCTGTATTTTAGCTTTCCCATACCAAAGGCATGCATGCCAGCCAAACTTCATATCATAGCCTTCCAGATCTAAAATATGTGCATCCTCCAATATAATCCATTCCCTTAACCAACACAAACAAGACGCCTCATAATACAATTGCCGGTCTGGCAGGGCAAAGCCATCTCTTACTTTTGTATCAGTCAGTATGCCAGACAAATTTAGAAATATCCTTTTTCCATTCCTTGAGGCAACTTGGTTTATCAACAATCAGGATTGACTAGAGTAAGAACAACATTTTAGGGAGCACATTCGTTTTCGTAGCTGAAATTCTACCTAATATGGAGAGCTTCATCCTTCCCCAAATCTCTAGCTCCTTTTTAATCTCTTTCCACAGTTTAATATAATTATCCTGGAATAGGTTAAGGTTTCTCAATGTCAACTAGATCCCTAGGTATTTCACTTTCTTAACTATTTTTAGGCCAATTTCCGTTTCCAAAATCTTTTTGGAAAGTTCCATTGCACAAGCACAAATCTTTGAACTAATTTACTTAGCATCTGTAGGGTAGAGACGGACACAAATCATATAATTATTTTTTCTAAGTGCTTGTTGAAATTTTGTGGTGGTTATATCTTCACCTGCAACCTGAAGGACCAGGTGTGCAGCCTGGGAGTCATTTTGGACTCACAGCTGTACATGGAGGCACAGGTCAAATCTGTGTCCAGGGCAGCTGTTTACCAGCTCCATCTGGTACGCAGGCTGAGACCCTACCTGCCCACGGACTGTCTCACCAGAGTGGTGCATGCTCTAGTTATCTCCCGCTTGGACTACTGCAATGCGCTCTACGTGGGGCTACCTTTGAAGGTGACTCGGAAACTACAACTAATCCAGAATGCGGCAGCTAGACTGGTGACTGGGGGCGGCCGCCGAGACCATATAACACTGGTCTTGAAATACCCACATTGGCTCCCAGTACGTTTCTGAGCACAATTCAAAGTGTTGGTGCTGACCTTTAAAGCCCTCAATGGCCTCAGCCCAGTATATCTGATGGAGCGTCTTCACCCCCATCGTGCTACCCAGACACTGAGGTCCAGCACCAAGGGCCTTCTGGCGGTTCTCTCACTGTGAGAAGCCAAGTTACAGGAAACCAGGCAAAGGGCCTTCTCGGTAGTGGCGCCCGCCCTGTGGAACACCTTCCATCAGATGTCAAAGAGAATAGCAACTACCAGGCTTTTAGAAGACATCAGAAGGCAGCCCTATTTAGGGAAGCTTTTAATGTTTGATGTATTATATTATTTTAATATTTTTTTTGGAAGCTGCCCAGAGTGGCTGGGGAAGCCCAGCCAGATGGGCGGGGTATAAATAATTAACTACTACTACTACTACTACTACTACTACTACTATTGTATTTTCCCAATATGTTGTTATTGGTATACTTCAGTGATAGCTGCTGCATTTACAACTGTTTCTAGAATCCTACTTCCATCATTCTTGCCTATTGGGCAAGCTTTTATATATGGTGGTTGAAAGTGGTAATTAGGCTAAAGATGTTCCTGGCACTGGGGTGAAATCTGAATCCTGGCTGCAGAGTGCTACATAAAAGCTAAGTTGTAGAAACTGTCTTCAAATTACTGCTGTTTTTTATCCTCATTAATTTGCTTTGTCAGAATAAAATGGACTTGACAGCACGATTGTCTGACAAGAGCTGAAAAGCAGCATTTGCTGTAAGTAATTTAAATTGAACTCTATTACCATTTACGGATTTATTCTGTTTAGAATCAATAAGGGGATGGGGGGGGGGGAAGAATCACTAGCTTTAAAGCTAATGCCAATCATTTTTGGTTCAGTAGCTCTTTATACCCTATTTGCCCGCCCCCCTCCACCTAAATTTAGTAATTTGTCATCTGGGGAGAGAGACAAGACTGAAGTTCCATCTAACAGATTCTGATGGAAGTCTCTGTATATTTTCAATTAAAAACAAGGGCTGGGATCGAAAGGGCCACTGTATGACTTGATCTGCTATGTGCCCAAGGGGACTTTATGGCCATGATCCATGAACAGCACAGCAGCTCCCCATGTGACACGGGAACCCACTTTTTGAAATGTGTAGAACTCTTGAAAGCAATTTGGAAGTTGGCAGGAGGGTCAAAGAGGACAAGTCGAAGATGCCACTGGGTCTGCCTAAGCCTCCAGGTTGTGTGCCTCATGTAGCTCTTTTTTGATCCTGCCACCTATGAAGGCACTGGACCGGTGATCAAAGTAACTTGGAAAGAAAGGCGTCCTGAGCAGACTGGGGACTCAGCTACATTAGTAAAGAGACAGTGATTTGAACTTGCTATAAACATCCAACACCAGATGGTGCCAGAGAGCAGGAAATTTTAAAACATGATTTTCCATAGAGATTCCCCCCCCTTGTTATAAACAGGGTTGCTGTACATCCGGAATTTCTCGGACTTAGCCGGGGTTTGGCCGTCTGAAACAGTGTCCAGTTGGAAATTGATGAAATGTCCGGGAAAATGTGGGTGTATGGCAGCCCATGTCAGAAGTGTAGAAATTGGCAGTAATTGCCATTAAGAATAGCTCAAAACTTAAAAAAGGAAAAGAATTTGCAAAAAAAGTTCAAAAACTTTGGCACAAAAAGTTTTGTTTCTAGATTTTCACTTTTATATATTTTACCCCTAGTTATAAGCAGCTAGTTTCTGATTTATTTATAGTGATTTTTTTTTCTGTGTCTAGATCCACCCTGGGCAACAGAGGTGGGAAAGGGAAAGATGGAAACAGACAAGTAGGTGTTTAGAACTTCTTATGTTCCTATGAAAGATGCTGTTATTAGGCAGTGGGGTGGTGATGCAAATATTGGAGTTATTCCCAATAACAGTTAAATCTGTGCTTAGCTTCTGTACTGGGTATCCAAAAGTATTCTGATGGAAATTATATGCTGTGGTTATAAGCAGATACTTAAATGCTAAGCCAGTGGGCTTCTTACTGACCACAGCACAATTAGCAATAGCTCAACAATGGAATAACCATGCTGAAATACCCCTGAACATATGGGAAAATAATATCTGGGATACAGCAATGTCTGAGTGTCCCACCAGACACAGGAGGGCAATTGAAGGCATAACAAAGAGAGACCCCATCCAAGAAATGTGGACCCCTTCCTTTAACCATGTTAATGGCCAAAACCAAGACCTTGTTATACCAGCTGCTCTAACTGATAGGTTTGAACACTGAATGTGTGAGCTTGTGTCTAAAGTCAATGGATAGAACAAACACCATTTAGATGTACTGCTGGATAAGTGTTTAATGGTTCTTGCATTTGTATTTGCTTAAAAAACAGTAAATGTTTGTGGGTTTTTATTTTTTAAAAAAGTTTGGTGAGAGCTATTCAAAAAAGGAAAAGGGAAAGGGGGGAAAAAGGAAGAAAGAAAACCTGACAGGGAGATAGGACAGAGCAAATAAATTAATCCCTAGGGCCAGCTGTGAGGAATCTTTGGCCTTCTGGAAGTTGCTGGATTGCAACTCTTAGACTCATAGAATTGTACAGTTGGGAGGGAACAGGGCTTTTTTTCAGCTTCCAGAACTCAGTTCTGGCACCTCTCACCATTCCCATTCTAAGAGAATGAGGGAGTTGTTCATGGTGAGTTCCAGCAACTCTTTTTCTAGAAAAAATAGCACCGAGTACAACTCCCTGCAATGAAGGTATCTTGTGCCCAACATGGGGCTCCAACCCAAAACCTTGAGATAAAGAGTCTCATGCTCTGTCGACCCATCTTCCCTGGTCATTGGCCATGCTTGCTAGTGCTGATCGGAGTTTTAGTCCAGCAACATCTGTAGGACCTAAGGTATTATTCAGAGGCATCATGGGTAGCACAGAGCCATCATAGTAGCCATAGGTTGCCTTTCCCACTATGGAGTTAGAGAATCCCCTCTTTAAAGCCATCTAAGCGGGAGGCGCTGTGGGTTAAATCACAGAGCCTAGGACTTGCTGATCAGAAGGTCGGTGGTTCGAATCCCCACGATGGGGTGAGCTCCCGTTGCTCAGTCCCAGCTCCTGCCAACCTAGCAGTTCGAAAGCACATCAAAGTGCAAGTAGATAAATAGGTATCGCTCCAGCGGGAAGGTAAACGGTGTTTCCGTGCGCTGCTCTGGTTCGCCAGAAGCGGCTGAGGCATGCTGGCCACATGACCTGGAAGCTGTACGCCAGCTCCCTTGGCCAATAAAGCGAGATGAGCGCTGCAACCCCAGAGTCGTCTGCAACTGAACCTAATAGTCAGGGGTCCCTTTACCCTTTACCTTTAAGCTTGTGGTGATGGCCACATTTTGTGGCAGTCAGTTTAATGGTTTAATTAAACTGTTCCTCAGGGAGCACTTGAGGCCCAGTTCAGATGTACTGAGAAAGCAAGGGGTCCTACTGCATGAACAGGCCACTTCTAATTCATAAGAAATTATGAAGCCTGACGCACGAGGCCAATGACATCCTGTTCTCAGTGGCCAACCAGATGCCTATGATAAATCCACATGCAGGACCTGGATGCAACAGCTCTCTCACCACCAGTGATCCCCAGAAACTGGCATTCAGAGGTACAACATAGCCCCCAGGGAAAGTAGCCATTGATCATGTTATCGTCCATGATTTTGTCTAAACCTCTTTTAAAGCAATGCAAGCAGCTGGCCATCTGCTTCTTACAGGATTCTCCCCATACCTGCCTATTGGATTGGGGTAGCCTTGCCACAACAACCATCCATTATACTCCTAAATCCATAGTAGGCCTAACTGGGTTGGTTCCACATTTGTACATCAATCATCCATTATAAGCATGAATCCAGGGCAGGCCTTTCTGCTTATTGCCTCAAGTAGCTGGTTTTGGTTGTCATGAAAGGGCAGCAAAATTGAATGATTATTGCAGTTTTACTGCCAGGGAGAGATGGAAGCACTTGTGAGATGTCTGGTCCTGAGTGCTACTCACTCTGACGTGAGTAAGGGCAGTTATGGGGTGCCATTTGCTGCTGCACCTCAGGCAGCAAAATGTCTAGGGCTGGGAATGTATAATTTGTTTAGTTTTCCATGAAACAAGCTGGGTCCTCCTTTTTAACTCCCAGCCGTCTTCTGTCTAAATGCCACAAGCACAGCATGCATTCAAAGTGCTCGTATGCTTCTTGAAAACAGTCATAGCTTCCACCAAAGAATCCTGGGAAATGTCATTTGTTGAGGGTGCTGAGAGTTTGCACATGGCCCCTCACAGAGCTACGCTTCCCAGCACCTTTAACAAACTACAGTTCCTGGGATTCATTGGGTGAAACTATGACTGTTGAAGTGGTATAAGAGTCCTTTAAACATACGGTGCAGAGAGGTGGCCTAAAATTTCCTTCGCTAGTCACCGCATTTTTCACTCTATAAGATGCACCCGACCATAAGACGCACCCAGTTTTTAGAGGAGGAAAACAAGAAACAAGAAAGCAACGCAAAGCCTCTTGAGCAAAGAGGCAGGAGCTCTCTGGCTGCGCTCAGGAGGCTTTGCAGGGATATCCCTGAAGCCAGGAGAGCAAGAGGGATCAGTGCGCACCAATCCCTCTTGCTCTCCTGGCTTCAGCGATAGCTGTGCAGCCTGCATTCGCTCCATAAGACGCACACACATTTCCCCTTACTTTTTAGGAGAGGGAAAGTGCGTCTTACAGAGCGAAAAATACGGTAACTTTTCCAAGCAAGTCCTTTAAAACACACACCAAAACACACACCCAGCACGTGGATTAAACTTTCCTTCTATTTCAAATGGGCTCTAAGAGCGAATATAATATTTTTTTTCCTTGTGTGTGCTGTGAACAACTATTAAAAAAAAACAACACATCAAAGGTTTGAATAACGGGTAGCTGTATATTTTGTAATGCATGCCTATTGAATTTCCATTTTGTTACTCTATTTAAAGGGGGGTATTATCATGCCCCATTTCCTGCCAGCCACTTCTATTTGTCTGCACGGCAGGGAGGCAGGACACTTTTAGGTCCAAAAGAAATTATCTCTCAGTAAATTACTCCTAACTCCATTACGGAATACTAAATGCTGTTCCTCCTGTTTGCTGTACCTGAGCAGCGCAAAGAGATAACATTGCAATTTATTTATTTGGTTTGTCATCTCTGCCTAGGTGACACGATGGGCCCATTTGAGCAGGAGAAGGTGATAAACTAACAGCTGCATTAGATCTGCAATGGAGAGTAAAGTTTACTTTGATTATGTAGTAAGTGTCAAGATGTACAGTGGTCCATGTCACTTTGACGGCTCTCCTAACGTATAATGGCTTGCCTTTTTCACAGTTGATTGGACACTAATTTTTGTCTAATAAGAGGGCTATCAATCGAAAGTGACTTCAAAAGTAGCCAGAGTTCTTTATCCTCCCCAAAGGGAAACCATTCGTGAAATTATTTTAAAATTTGTTTAGATTGCTGCTTGTATTTATTTACCCCCTCACCCTTAAAGCCTCTGGTTTCTTCAAAACAGCCTTTGTGTTTTCCAGTGATCTCCACTGGATTTGCAGCACTGTGTAAGGCCTTCCTATGTTAAAATAGCTTTCTGAAGGCTGTCTCTATCGATATATCAGGGGCTGTGGAACCTTAGGCCTGTGGGGGGCACATTCTGTCTGGCCTCTGGATTCTCTTCAAGCGCATGATCAGTGGTCACCCTCCTCAAATGCTCTTCCCTGGCTGGAATTTGTCTCGGTGGAATCGTGACAATGCCTCTGGCTTGCGTAGATGAAGAAGCCTCTGACTTCTGCTTGTCTGGAATGTAGCCTACTGTACAAAGGTAATATTTGTTGCTTCGTTCAGTTGTTGCTTCTTTTTAACAATCCTGTGAGGAAGGTTAGGCTGAGAGGTTGCACTTGGTTCAAGGCGACAGATGTTGATTATTATATGACATGTATGTTTGTGGCGAGAGCAAACATGGGAGAAGCTTCCCCACGTCCCTATTTTCATCAGAGAAATGTTGGAGGGTATGCAACTGGAGCAATACGATCTTTCAGGTATATTGGGCCCAAGCTTTATCAGGCTTTAGATACCACAACCAGCCCTTTGAACTTGGCTGAAAATGACTTCCTACAGACTCCTCCTCTAAATGAGTACAGTGGTACCTTGGGTTAAGAACTTAATCCGTTCCAGAGGTCCGTTCTTAACCTGAAACTGTTCTTAACCTGAAGCACCACTTTAGCTAATAGGGCCTCCTGCTGCTGTCACGCCACCTCCGCGTGATTTCTGTTCTCATCCTGAAGCAAAGTTCTTAACCCGAGGTACTATTTCTGGGTTAGTGGAATCTATAACCTGAAGCGTCTGTAACCCGAGGTACCACTGTAATTAGGTTTTTTTAAAAAGTAATTTTACATATTTACCCAACTTGTCTGCTCATAGAACACTCAAAGTAGTTAGCAATACAGAGCGCAACACAGTTAAAAACAAATGAGCATTAAAACAAAAACACTAATTTATGAAAAACACAATCAAAAGGAAGCAGCTCAAGAATAAAATAGTTTTAGGAACATAGGAAGCTGCTACATAACTGAATCTGACCGTTGATCCATGTAGCTTAGTATTGTCTGCGTTGACTGCACTGGCTCTCCTGGGCTTCAGGCAGGAGACATTCTGAACCTGACACGGATAGCTCAGTTAGCACTGGCGTAGCTAAGGGGTGCGTGGTGGCACCACAGCCATGGCTCACAACCTGCTCTGGCTCAGGCATTGCTTCCTTGCCAGTGGACCAAGAAGCCACCAAGCTCTTCCTCCAGCATGCATAATCTGGGCCATGCAATAAACCTCCAACTACAACCTTAGTGAACCTCCTCTTCCCACCCCACTCTACAGGAAAAAAAAGATGAATCAGAGAGAGAAAGAGAGAGCGAGAGAGTTGTACTTGGATATGGAAAACAAGTACCTACCCCACTAGTTCCTCCAAGCTCCACCTGCCATTTATTGATGCACTTTGGATTGGCCCAGCGGGGCTATCTGAGATTGCCTTGCAAAAAGCTTGTTAGCTTGGAGGAAAAGTCTTGAGCTTGATCGGGAGCAGGAGGGATGGGGGTGTCCCTGGGGGTTTCGCTTCCAGGATGAATCTATCTAGCACTCCCAAGGAAAAAACAAAAACAAAATGCAGAGTTAGGAGGAGGAAGATGAAAGAGGCTTGCTTGATGGTCCTTTGTCAATAACACATTCTGCTTCCTAGCAAAGCCAGGGACTTTAGACCGAAAGCTGGGAAGGAGAGGAGCAGGAAAGGGGTGGGCAGGTGTGTCATGCTTTTGCTCTGTATCGATCCAGAGCAGGTCTCAACATATAGCTTGCAGAGCAAAAAGCTTAAACACGTTACAGGGTTCCCAAAAAAACTACAACTCTGAGACAATCAGCTTAATTCAGCAGAGCTTTTTACTACTGATTGCAAATGAGCTTAACGGTCACAAATCCATACATCTTCAGGACTGGCACAGTCCTTAAGAATCCAGTTGCAGCAGACTTAACTTAAACTTACAACAAGACTAAAATCTTAGCACTTAAACATACTACAGTCGTACCTTGGTTCTCGAACGCCTTGGTACTCATACTTTTTGCTCCCAAACGCCAAAAACCCAGAAGTAAGTGTTCTGGTTTTTGAACATTTTTTGGAAGCCGAACGTTCGACACGGCTTCTGCTTGTGTGCAGGAAGCTCCTGCAGCCAATCGGAAGCCGTGCCTTGGTTTTCGAATAGTTTCCGGAGTTGAACGGACTTCCGGAACAGATTATGTTCGAGAAGCAAGGTACGACTGTATGTACAAAACACCACACCAGAAGGAAAGAGAGACAGAGAATGAAACCCAGGCTCCTTCTGACCTTTTATTACAGGACACAATGACCTTGACAGAAAGAGGTAACAGAACCAGTTTGAAACAGCTGTTCATCTTTTCTGAAGGAATAACTCAAACATCAGAAACCTTCTGCTTGTTTCCAGGCAGAATAGGAACTTACTAATCAGCTTGAAACTTCCAGCTTGCACCAGCTTGGCATCAGCCAGAGAAGCTTCCAGAACTCTCTTGAATTAATTAGAATTGGTTTACTTTCTGTACCAAATAATGCAAACCTGACAAGGTGAGCAAGGCGAGCAGCCTCTTTAATAATGCAGATGCAGGTGAATTGGGAGTTGGCAGGGATGTAGCATCTTTCCCAGTGCTTCCCTTGAAATGTGGGCTAAGGAGCAGGACTTGGAAGGTTGTGTCCTTCCATAGCACGTGCACAAATTGGGGAGAAATGCTCTGCATAGTTTAAATCTTTTCCAGGAACTCTGTTCCTCTAAGGAGACTGCTGTACTTAGTGAATCATATGAAAGAAATGATGAGCATGTTTTTGTGCATGTGACATAGACATAATATACAGGCTTTCACAGGAAGACTAGCAATTATACCCAAATACTTACTGAAGTTATTTAGTCTTTTGCAACAAATATTCTTGATACTGGCGCTTTGGTTGGTAAACAAGTGTTGTCATCCAGATGTGAGGACTGGCGATGGACACGTCTCTCTGCTATTCTCGTGTCAAAAGTGTCATATTCACTCTGAAACATATATGTCCCATGTTTTGTGATGGTTGTGTGCTGGAGGCATATATGATTTTGTCCGTCCCCTGTTTAAGTACTGTTTAAGCTTTTGCTTTTCAAAAAGAAATCAGTGAGACATGGTGGGGTAGACCTAGAAAGGAGGTTTCATTTGGTCACAGCGAACACCCAATGCAAGCATATTAAATCGCCACACCAGCACAATATGTGCGTGTCAAGATGTGCAGTAGGGAAGCAGGGGCGCGTTTTGAAAAAGTATGACTAGGCCAAGCTGGGATAGATCAGTTGGAATTAAAGTTTTACTTCAAAAAATAAGCATAGTGTTTTATTTCCCTATACAATGGTACCTCGGATTACAGACACTTCAGGTTACATATGCTTCAGGTTACAGACTCCGCTAACCCAGATATAGTACCTCGGGTTAAGAACTTTGCTTCAGGATGAGAACAGAAATTGCGCGGCGGTGGCAGCAGGAGGCCCCATTAGCTAAAGTGGTACCTCAGGTTAAGAACAGTTTCAGGTTAAGTACGGACCTCTGGAACGAATTAAGTTCTAAACCCGAGGTACCACTGTACATCATGTCGTTTTTGTAGTATTTGTCTGTGCTTGAAGCAAAAGAAAAAAAGTCCGTTCGACTTCCAAAATGTTCAGTAACCAAAGCGCGGCTTCTGATTGGCTGCAGGAAGCTTCTGCAGCCTATCAGAAGCTGCGGAAGCCACGCTTGGATGTTCAGCTTCTGAAAATTGTTTGAAAACCGGAACACTCACTTCCGGGTTTTGATTGTTCCGGAGCCGAAACGTATGAGTTCCAAGGCATTCAGCAACCAAGGTATAACTGTACAAGTAAAGTGAAGAAGAGCAGGAGTCTGTGGTGAAAGGGAACAGAGTTCCTTCCCACCCCTTGGAAAGCAGGGGAAAAGAAGGGCAGGTGGAGAGGAGGGGAGGTCCGTGGCCAACCGGTGGCCTCCTGGATGAGGAACAGTGAGATGAGCAGCAAAGTCAGTGACCGCCCTGAGCGGTGAAATCCTTAGGTACACCACTGATTAGCGAGTGGTGCTGATAACACCAGGGTGGCAGGTTTGATCCCTGTGTGGGACAGTTGCATATTCCTGTATTGCAGGGGGTTGGACTAGATGATCCCCAGAGTCCCTTCCAACTCTGTGATTCTGTGAAATGTTGGCAATTGAACCTGATATCTTTTGTGTGCAAATCAGCTGCTTAGTTATTGCTCTTCCCTGAGCCTAGAAGCAGAATAAAAATCTACCAGTATTAAAATGTTTTCAACCTCAGTATAAAAAATTGCCCAAAGGGGAAGAGGGACTGACAAATTTTATCTGGGATGATATTTCAGAGTAATGGAGCAGCCACTTAAAAGGTCCTGGCTCTCATAGTAACTTGCCTAGCAGCTTGGGATGACAGTACTGAGACCAAGGCATCTGAGGGAGACACAGGTGTAAATGAAGACATTCTTCTATGATGTTACAGCACAGGAAGTGTAGGACAAAGGCGTAGGGGAGAAATTTGATTCAGTTTGCATTTAAAGTGAAATGTACCAAATTCATTTGCTACAAAACAATATGAGAACCAATCCACAGACATCCTTCGAAATTTGCACATCTGAATTTTACGATGCAGTTCTCAAACCAAATATTATTCACGAAAGCAATATATGGGGGGGGGGTTTGAATAAAATATGAAACTGTCAGTGAACATATCATACAAAAAATGCACTATATTAGGAGAAATTGTTGGCAAAAATATGTACATTAGTGCATATAAAAAGGAAAAATTCATACTAAAATGCTGGAGAATTTCCATGAGGTTTTTTTTTTTTAAAAAATTGCAGATTGCTGCAGAAATGTGGAGAAGTGAATTTCAGATAGAAAAGATTAGAAACTGAGAGAACTGAAAATGACAGGTCTTTCCATCCCTAGTAGGTCACCCAAGATGGACCCAGGCAGTCATCATCATCATATCATCATCATATCGTCGTCATCATCATCATTTTACTTTCCTCTCCACAAATCTTCTTTCTGGGAAGACAATGTCAAAATGGTGGTAATATTTTTTATAAAAATGCGTTGTTTTAAAAACGCATCCCATGATAACATTTTTGTTTACGTTTTTATTTAATTTTTAGAATGTAACAACAAAAGTTAACAATAAATAAACAAAACGAAAAACCATGTCCATTTGGAGCTAACGAAAGCTTCAAGTCCCTTCATGTCCTCCTTTGGGGTAGACAGTTTTGGCAATGTTCTTTTTATAAAAATGTGGTGTCATTTTGAAAACACGCTTCAACAAAGCAAATGAGTATTTGGCGTATTGGCTCTGTTTGCACGTAGCTCCATCCATGGCTTTGGACAAAGGCACAATTTCCTGATGGGAGTTTATTTATTTATTGCATTTATACCCCATCAATGGGAACTAAATGCAACTCACTCACCCTGAATGAGCCCCTGGAGTGTTTCTACCTTGCCTAACAACAGAAGTTCTTGAGGCCGCTTGTAATACGTATTAAATACAATAAAGCAACACACTATTGTGGAAGGAGCAGAGCATGTAGAAGGTCCCAGGTTCAATCCCCAGTATGTCCTAGTAAAGCTCAGGATGTCCTGCACTTGAAATCCCAGAGAGCTGCTGCCAGTCAGTGTCAACAGTACTGAGCTAGATGAATCAGTGGTCTGTCTTGGTATAAGGAAGCTTCTTATGTTTCCAAGGGGAAGCAAGCTGCATAACAGCTTTCTCCAAAGCCACACTCACACCATGCATTTAAATGATGCATTTAAATGCATGCATTTAAATGATGCCACTTTAAATGTGACTTTCCCAAAAGAAGTCTGGGAGCTGTAGTTTGTTATGGGTGCTGTTAGGAGGCCCCTATTCCCCCCCCCCCATGGAGGTACAGTTCCCAGAGGGGAATGGTTGTTAAAGAGTGTTGCCACCTGAGGGAATAGACAAGATGTTCCCTCCCAAGTTCACATACAGAAGTCAGTTTGATGGGCAAGCTGAAATCTTGCAGACAGCAACTTGCCTGCAAAGGTGGCTGTGCCTCAGATTCATAGAACACGGGAACATAGGGCCATAGGAAGCTGCAGAGTCAGATCATTGGTCCATCTAGCTCAGCATTGTCTACACTGACTGGCAGAAGCTGTCAAGGATATCAGACAGGGATCTCTATCCGCTCTACCTGGAGAGGTTGGTGTTCAAACAGGGAACCTTCTGCAGATAAAGCACAAGTTCTGTCCCTGAGCTATGGCCCACCCAGTATCTATGCAAATTGATTGATGCACAGGGCACAAACCCCTTGCTTCTTCAGTTTCAAGTAGGGGGCAGAAAAGGTAAGGAAGATTTTTCTCTGACCACTTCTTGGCCGCTTGGCTTTGGGTACAGTTTTCCACCTGGAGTCCTGCGCTTCCACAGCCCCACTCCTCACGCCTTCGTTTTCTTGAAAATAAGGCTAGAATAATGCCATCCTTTCTTGACTTCTGCCACAAACATTAATCCTGTGATTTTGATCAGCACCAAATAGGACCACAGATAAGGCACTGTCTGGATTGGCTTCTGTGAAACTAGAAAACTGAAATTATTCGGTTTAATTGTGTGTGAAAGTCAACTTTTGTCAAAAGTCTCTCGTGGCAACTGGATGCTTACAAAAATGCAATATATTACTTTTCTTTAGAAGATTACCTAAATACATTTTACCAACAAGCCTTTTTTAAAACTAGATGAAACTGTAATTCAAGCTGTCTCACAGTCTTCTGCTTTAGTTCACAATAATGTCACTAGGCTGCTCATTCCAAACACTGTTAAGTTGCGTGTGTGTTTTGTCTCCCCAACCCCAACCCTTATTTTTATCGGCTATATCAAGTACTTTTGTCCTCATTTTCTAAAGATCGTGACTGTTAAGACAACTTTTTTTTTTTTAAAAAAATGGATTTTTCTTCCTTACATTCAGTGTATGTTTCTAATGCCAGTATTTTGATGCTTGGTTCATTGCTGGGCAGACTTGTGATTTTGACCCCACCACTTTTCATTATATCGATTTTTTTGCTCACATCTTTACATGAAAGTAAGGATTGAATAAGCGGGATTTTCTTTGGTGAGATGGATGTGTCGAAAGTTGGTTGGAAAGGGGGGTAAAATTGTTGTCAGAAAAGCTCAATTTTTCATTGAAGTTTATTTAGCTTCACTGGGTGTGGGGCACCCAGGTGCTGAATTCTGCAAGCACCAGGCGCCCGCTTCTGAAGTCACCTAAGCTCTTAACTATCTACCCGTTATGAAATAATAAATAATTTTCAAAGCCAGCTGCTGCTGCCTCCTCCACCCTGGCCACTTTCTCCTCCCCGGAGTCCCACCCTGCATGGAGAGGCGTTGGTGCGGCTGCTGTGTCCCTCTTCTTCTCCTTCCTGCTCCTGGGGAGCTTTTAAAAGTGCCTGGATGTGAAGCTGCATGCCTTTGCAGAGCTCAGGTGCCCGGTTCTTGAGGGGCAACAGCAGTGGGACTCGGAAGAGCAGGCCGCCGCCGCCATGGCCTCGCCTGCAACTGCGGAGAAGTATATCTTGGGTGTAGATGTGGGCAGCACTAAATCTGGGGGCGCTGGGCGGATCTTTGCACCCCTGCAGAGCATGTTAAAGACGGCCCTCACAACAACACTATTTTTTATTCCAGGGGTTCCCAAACTGTGGTATGCAGACCAGCAGTGATCCTTAAGCATCATTGGTGTGGTCTGTGTGTCTGTGCATTTATTCATCATCATCATCAATAATATTTATATACCACTTAATATGCAAAATCCCTAAACACAGTAAGATAATGGAAAAATAAAAACATACAATATATGCAACATTTAAAACCAAAAATACAAAGAAATACATCAGTAAAAACAGAGAAGCCATAAAAAACAATCAATTAAATATAAATAAACAATAGAGTAGTGTGATGAATTTTATGAGCCAGGGAATGCCTGCCCAAATGGATGGGTCTTTCAGGAGGTTTTTAAAGCTTGCTGCTGTTTCTTCCTCATGAGCAGCATGGGAAAGGGCATTCCAGAGACTGCACGGAACTCTAACCATGGGCCATGTTGACTGGGGTAGACCGGAACCCAAATGCAGGTGGAATGCCAACGGTTCCCCATCCCTGGTTTAAAGATAAACTCTGCACCAGGATTTGTGACTGAAGACTGGAGATGGCCCGTCCATTGCATTAAATATTCATACTGGTTTTAGTTGTGTGCAATTGTTTGGAATTCAAATTGCAATTCAAAAAAGCATGGTATGCAATAAATTAGGGAGCATTGTTGTTAGGTTTTGTATCACTGCCCATTTGTCACGAGTGCTTTAGTTGAGATTCCTGCATTGCACGGGGTTGGACTAGATGACCCTTGGGGTCCCTTCAAACTCCACAATTCTTTGAAGACAAATCTTTTTTTCAAGAGCTATCAGGGGATAGTCCTTTTTTTATTTGAAGGGGTGTACCTTGGGTTACAGATGATTCGGCTGTGTGGTTTTGGGTTGTGCACCGTGCAGTACCCGAAAGTACTGGAACAGGTTACTTCCGGGTTTCGGCACTTGCACATGCGTGGAAGCGTTAAATTGCGCTTTGCGCATGCGCAGAAGTGCTGAATCACGACCCGCACGTGCGCAGGCACAGCGCTGCGGGTTGCCAACACTGCGGATTGTGAACATGCTTCCCATACGGATCACGTTCGCAACCCGAGCATCCACTGTATAGTTAAATATATGAATCACTGGGGGGGGGGGGAGCAGGACCTTGAAGTGGCCCATCAGCTGTTTGCATCTTGACAGGCATACTGTTTCCTCTATTTTGAGCAGATGTACCATATACCTATTTAAATTATATACATTGGTTTGTATCCAACTGTTATTCATATTTGGAGTAGACCCATTCAGTTTAATGAACATCCCCAACTCAGGCCTATTAAGTTGAATGGGTCTATGGTGAGCATGGCTAACACTGGACACAACCCCATTATTTCCGTGTTTTCATAAATATCAGGATACAGTCATACCTCAGGTTGCGAACACTGCGGGTTGCGCGTTTTCGTGTTATGGACCGCGCCAAACCTGGAAGTACTGGAATGAGTTACTTCCAGGTTTCGTCACTCCCGCATGCACAGAAGCGCCAAATCACGCTTTGCGCATGCGCAGAAGCGCCGAATCATGTCACGCGTGTGCACAGATGCGGCGCTGCATGTTGCGAATGCTGTGGGTTGCGAATGTGCCTCCTGCACGGATCATGTTTGCAACCCGAGGTATGACTGTATTGGATTTCTATGGAAATCTCTGTCCTCTTTCTGGGCATACATCTGCGCCTCTCTCTCTCTTTTGCAATGTGCAAATAGCCTGCCAGTCGAAATGCTAGGCTGAGCCCTTTTCCCTGGCATGCCTTCTATCTCTTTGGGGTGGAGCATGCATACAACAGTATCCCTTCCTGCTCACCTGTAGCCAGAAATGATGCAGTGCAGGAAAAGTTGCACCTCTTGATTCTGTGGGTTGGAGAAAACCAATGGCAGGAGCAATGAAGGTCTGGTTGCTGCTGTTGTATGGTGTAAGTCAATTATTTTTCTTGGAGGTGGCACACCTTCTATGGAACTCTTTTCTAAGGGACATGGGCTAAGCACCCCCACCTATCAAAAAGCAGCATAGACTGTCCTTTTCTACCAGGCTTTAGAGAGAGAGTGGCTAAACAAGATTGACCTCTTCTAAATTGGTCTGTGGCCTTTGTTTTTAAACTGCATTTTCCAGGGTAATCTAATCATGCTTTATTTGATGTTCAGCCCAGAGACTTTTAAATGCTAAAATTAATGAATAAATAGATTTGATTCCATATATTTAGGGGGAAAGGAAACTCAGAAATTACAAGAAAGCCCACTAATGACACAGTTTTCATTGGTAACATTTTTTTAAGAAGGATTAGGAGAAAATTAAAACCAGTAACACCTAATAATTCTGTAAAAGTTGCCTGCAAATCGTTATACTTGGGGGATACAAACTTAGCAACATATTCAAGACTTGTCCACACTTTGCTTGTCCTGCATCTAGGAAGCACAAATCGAAGCAGTTTTCTATGTGACCTGCCACTTTCCCTGGGAAAACCTGCTCTTTACTGCTGAACTGGAGCCAATGTCAATCCATTGAAAACCCAATTTGTGTTTGTTCCAGTTCAGTGGTAAGCAGGTTTCATGGACTGCTGGCCATAGAAACATGGTGCGAGGCACCAGCTGGGGAACCCCGAAGGAATGACGGCTGGGGATTGGGAGTGGGATGACAATGAGTAGTCAGAAGGAGAAGAGGGAGAGGACCGGGAGGAGGAGGTGTCAGAAGCTAAAGAGGCAACAGGGTTTAGGGAGCAGGGTGAGTCCAGAATCAGAATCAGAGGCAGAAGCAGGAGAGGAGGGAAGCCCAGAGGCAGAGATGAGACAGGCTGGTGAAGAAGCCAGGATGTATCCCCTTCTTGCTGCAAGCTCCACTCCCCCTTGATCTTCGAGGACCAGAAGAGGTATGAGGAAGGGACAGGTGTGTTGGCAGGGACAGGTGTATTGGCGTAGTTTCTGATTGCTTGAGACGGACCCAGGGGAGGAGGAGATTTGGGCAGCTGTGGGGAGACAGGGCTCTTCTGCCTACTCAACTGCCTCATAGGGGCAAGAGCTACCAGTACAAGTGCTGTGCTCACTAGGCCTGGCCTCCTGAGCAGACCTTGCTTAATCTAAAAAAGAGTTAACTTATTCTGTGCGATTTATTGCTGGCTGGCTCCCTGACAGCGGGTTTTCCTGGGGCAAAGTAGTGAGACAAATGTAACTGTGGATGAGCTATAAAGTCTTGTGCACCCCAAACCAGAAAAACTATACCACTGTAAAGATCTGTTGAAGTGTTCTACATTTATTTAAGATGCTGGAGTTGCAGCCAATGGTAGTCCTACTCAGAGTAGACCCACTGAAGTTAATAGGCATGACTAACTGAGGTCAATCAATGTCACTGGGTCTCCTCTGTGCAGGATTTAGGACTATACAGCTACAAATAAAACATTTTAAATGTGTTGTAAAGTGCAATATAGGTGACACTAGATGGCTACAGGGAGCTATGCCAAATTCAATGTATTTCAAAACATTTTTAAAGCATTTACACAGCATTTTTAAAAATAATGTGTGTAGAATTCCACTTTAGTTGAGCACAGCCCTTTGTTTCTCAATTGTAGAGTTCTGATGATGCTTTATTAAATAACTAAAATAATGTTAGCCCTCCTACTGAAATGTAGGAGACATAAATGTAAAAATGAAATAAAAGTTGCTTTGCAATCCAAATCCAGCTAGTGGACTAGCAATTGGCAATCCTTTCAACAGGTTGGACTAGGACACATACAGTGGTACCTCGGGTTACAGACGCTTCAGGTTACAGACTCTGCTAACCCAGAAATAGTACCTCGGGTTAAGAACTTTACTTCAGGATGAAAACAGAAATCGCGCAGCAGCAGCAGGAGGCCCCATTAGCTAAAGTGGTACCTCAGGTTAAGAACAGTTTCAGGTTAAGAATGGACCTCTAGAATGAATTAAGTTCTTAACCCAAGTTACCACTGTAAATTAAAAGCCCATATATCCTTTGGGGGGGGTGGTTGAATGCGAAAGAAAGGGAAACCACACCCACCCAAAATTCATTTTGGGCAGGCCACTTTGCAAGGTGGTCACTTACATGTAACAGCAACCCGCATTGAAAGGATTCCTCGTGCATTCCCTATCAAAACAATTATGGCAACTTTAAGTGAATTAAGTAATTTTGTATGCCGTTGTGGCTCAGTCTGCCCCTGCCCCTATTCAGTGTCCTCCTTCAGCACTTTGGTCCCACGGATTGTTAAAGGCAGGTGCATCCCTGCAGCTCACAAAACGAAGACAAAAAGCCCTTGGTGGAAAGTCTTTTATCTCCATCTGTATCTGAATCTTAAGAGTCCCTTTTCCAATTACTGCACTAATTGTTTAAGAGATTGCTAGAATAAAAAAAAGAAGAAGTTTGAATTGCTAATCTGTTTTTTAAAGGGACTTAACGGGCTCAGAACCTGAGCTACATACTTCTTAAATTAATTTTCTTCATGAATACTTTCTTTCTCAATGCAGATTTGTGAGTTTGAACACCCTACTGTGCTACTGCTTTTGTCTCCTCTTCAAACACCTGGCTTATTATTCACACATTCTCTCCTTCTCCCTCTTCCATCTCTCTTTCTCTCCCTTCCACCTCTCTTTGCCATGCACCTCCCTCTCTCCTCACATGCAATGATTTCATAATTTACCTTTTGGAAATAATATGTGTTCAGGGATATGGGGGTGATTGGTTTCTGGGAAAGGATCAAGCACGTGCATTCTGCAGTCACCCATCTCTCCAGCTGAACCTGAAGGGTTGCTGTGCAAGCGCAGTCACAAACCATAATGTCATGCCAGTGTTTCACATGGTTAGGAATGGAGTAGGGATGAGTGGGAAATCCAGTTCCATTCACATTTAAAGCCAAATCTATCAAATCTGCACTTTTTGGAACAACGTGAGAATGGAAACACAACCATTTGAAATTCACACTTATGCAAATTTTGCAATGCAGTTCTGCAACAAATTTTTGCAAACAAGAAGAAGAATCATATATTATTGTAATGAATCAATAGAGAATAGTGAGAGCAACATAAAAAGCATAATATTATGAATAGAGAATAGTGAGAACAACATAAAAAGCATAATATTAGGATAAAATGCCTGCAAAATGTATATATTAGTCGAGACTGCATACAAGAAATTGGCACTAAAATGTAGAATAATTTTCATAGAATCATAGAACTGAAGAGGGACTCCAAGTGTCATCTAGTTCAGCCCTCTGCAATGCAAGATGATGATGATGATGATGGTTTTCTGGGGGTACTCAAGGGTATGCAATACTGGCACTTCTTTCCCCCCCAAATGTTCCCCCAAAAGTGTGGCATTTACTGTAACAACTTCATGGTGAGTACCTCCCCCCCTTAAAAAACCACCTCCTCCTCCTCCTCCTCTCTGCTTCTTCTTCTTCTTCATCATCATCATCTTCTGTAAACTGCTGCAGAAATTTTGAGAATTTAAGAGTGGAATTTAAACTGAATTTAAGACTAGAAAAATGAGAAACATAGAGAACGGAAATGGACAGATTCATCAGTCCCTTTATATAGTTAAGATTGCCAAACATTTAGGCCCAGAACAGGTGCGGTCACAGGTGCAGAGTAGGTGTTTGCCTGTGGATGAATCAGTTTTGATTCTTTCACTTTCTAATTTCTCCTGACTTAAATTCATCTATCCATATATCTGCAGCAATTTGTGAAGTCATGAAAAGTCTTCAGTACTTTAGTGTGAATTTCTCCCAATTAAGCACATTTTAATATGCAGTTTTTGCTATTGTACACCTTGTTTCAAGCAACATCCCCAAATATAATACCTTTTTGTATGTTATTTTCACAAGGCTGTTCATTCTTATGCACACTAACCCTTAATGTATATGCATTTCTCTGAACATTGGCTGAAGAACTGTACTGTAAAGTTTAGATTAGTGCAAATTTCAAAGGATGGCTATGTTATGGTTCTCATATCATTTCATAAAGTGAATATCTGATAAATTCAGCTTTAAATGCAAACAGAATCTGATTTCTCCTCTACACCTAACCCTCTGCTATTTGGATTGGTGTGTGTGTGTGTGTGTTTGCACTCTGGTGCGTGTGAGACTGTGGGGTGACTATGACTGGGAAGGATTGCAACATGGCAATGGGCTCTTTGCACCAGAACCAGAAAAGCTCCCATCAGTATGACTTTTTGTCACAGTTTCCGGGTTAAAGCACAGAGCCTAGGATTTGCTGATCAGAAGGTCAGTGGTTCGAATCCCCGTGATGGGGTGAGCTCCCATTGCTCAGTCCCAGCTCCTGCCAACCTAGCAGTTCAAAAGCATGCCAATGCAAGTAGATAAATAGGTACCACTCTGGCGGGAAGGTAAATGGCGTTTCCATGCACTGCTCTGGTTCACCAGAAGCAACTTAGTCATGCTGGCCACATGACCCAGAAGCTGTACGCCGGCTCCCTCGGCCAATAAAGCTAGATGAGCGCCGCAACCCCCGAGTCGCCCATGACTGGACCTAATGGTCAGGGGTCCCTTTACCTTTACCTTTACCATTACCTAAATCACTGGTACCTGACATGATACTCTCCAGATGTTGTTGGACTACAACTCCCATCAGGCCAGCCAGCACTGGCAATGGCCAGGGGTGATAGGAGTTGCAGTTGAACTATATCAAAATGTCAGCATAAATGTCTTCAGCACATGGTGGAAGCAACTCAATGATGATGCTGGACAAATCTATGTGTGGAGGGAATTCCTGTCAGAAATGACCATCATTCCCCACAATTCTGAGGATGGTGGGACTATCAAGAGTGACGCACCTGCTGATCTTAACAGTTGAGAGGGTCTGCAGGGAAAGAGTGGGGCTTTCAGATATAGCCTCCTAACAATTTTGCACCCAGCGCACCCCCCCATGCCTCCCCACGCTAAGGCCCTGTTCCTGACCCATCTGCCAACTTGGGTTACTCATTGTGGGCACTTTGGTTTCTATTATTTTTTAATCAAACAGAAGTCATTTGAGGATTTGTATAGCACAGGGCTGGGAAACTCCTGACCTTTCTGATGTTGCTGAACTACAACTCCCATTATCCCTCTTGACCGTGTTGGTGGGCCAGTGGGAACTGTAGTCCAGCAACAGTCGGAAGGCACCATTCACAGGAAAGCTGGCATGACACTTTTTGAAGCCTGCAGTTCTCAGTAAAGTTCCTGGGGTTCAAATTCTATGGAGTTCCTTGGCATTAACGAACACACAGGTTTGGGATTCAGCTATGGCTGTTTGTTTATTCATTATATCTTATATCTTAGCTTTCATCCAGTGTGACATGCATTATTTTCCTCCTCCCATCTTATCCTCACAAGCCTGTGAAGTAGGTGAGGCTGAAAAATAGTACCTGGCCCATCTAGTGAGAACTCCCCCCCCCCCCGCAGTTGTAGCTTCTTTAAGAATGTAGTTATGGACCTGAGGCTTACAGGGCAAACCTTTTTCCTTTGGCTTCTTTCTTCTTTGGACACTGAGAAAAATGAAAGCCTTCTGCATAAGGCATCAGCCATCCTGTCAGACTTTCCACCCCACCATTGCTACTTTTCCACTGGCCAAGCTTTGGTAAAGCTTGAAGGAGCATGTGATGGTTAGACTTTGGGTGTGAAGCTTTTTCCTTTGCCCTGCTTACTCTTTTTGGGCTGGGTAAATGACTCTGAGCTCCTAGCAGTCTAAAACCCAAGAGGATAGGTTGACTAGGGCTGATTTTTCTCTGAGACGTGTCACAGGGTACCCCAACCGTGTCTTCAACAAGTTAAAAGTGATAACAGGATGTTCTGGGCAATTGTATCATCCTCCCTTCTATGGCTTTGATTATCAATTCCAAAGCATTAGTAGTGAAAAAGTTTTCCTCTTAAAAGGCATTGGGAACAGAGAACGAATCCTTGAAAAGCAAAGTTGAAAATCTGCAATGGAGAAATACAGAGCAGTATGTGCCTTGGGTTTTCTTAAGAAAGGTCTTCAAATCGGTTGCAGCTACGTCGGTGCCTGCTAGAGGATTTCACCCCAAACTGCTGCTTTCTAGGGGGCTTGCCTTATCTGACACTCAAAACGCTTCTCCTCCATTACCCAGTTATCCTTACCACACCCCTATAAAATATGCCCCTATTGCAGATGGGGAGCTAAGCCCAAGAAGGAATGGCTTTCATGGTGTGTTCGTGGCATTTGTGGCCGTGTTTATGAGATACAACCTTACTCGGCTACAAGTAATTGCTAAAGAGAATGTGGGATCTGACCTTCCAGAATCATAGTGCACACTTGCAACCAATCCTATTAATGAATAGTCTTAAATCTTGGAAGTTCTCTGTCAAGGTGTGGAGCGCAAGGATATGGCAGTTGGCATTGGATGATAAGTTAACTCAAGAATGCAGATGGACCAGAGGGGAAACCTGAAAATACATTTTTTCTGGAAGTTTGGTTTTGGTTTATTTCCCATGCCAAAATAAGGGGAAGACACGTCAGCTGCCACTGGGTCATCTTTCTTTCTGGACTGACTCCACAAAGTCACCTAGGTCCTTGGAACAGATAGGTAGCCGTGTTGGTCTGCCATAGTCAAAACAAAAAAAAAAATTTGAAGAATTTGTATCTTCAAATATCTGAAGAAGTGTGCATGCACACGAAAGCTCATACCAAGAACTAACTTAGTTGGTCTTTTAGGTGCTACTGGAAGGAAAAAAAATTTTTTGTTTTTGTTTTGACTAGGTCCTTGGACAAACTCATGTAGCTAATTAATTTTTTCTCTCCTCCTAGCTCAGTGCTTCCTTTGGTATCTGAGATGGTAACCTGAGATGGTTCAAGCTATGCTGTATTTTGCTACTGTTCTGTTTTTTGTTTCTATTATAACTAAAAAAAAAAAAAGTTCAGCAGAAATCTATTTGAAAAACAACAGAGTGGGGAAGGAAACCCACAGTGCAATGAAGTGATTCCTAATTGTATACCTTGGTGTTTCCTCCCAGCTAAGCGTGCACAAAGCTACGGCCTTATTTACTAGTGCAGGGGTAGCCTTTGGAAAAAGGGTGCCTTTTGGAAACCATTGAATTACAGCTCCCACCATTCCTGGCCATTTGCCCTGCTGGCTGGGGCCAATGTGATTCTAACAACATCTAAAGGGCAGTAAGCAGGCATAGAATTGCATCCCTTAGCCCCTGCACATTTCCAGTCCAATGACCTCCAGCGGTTGTTGGGCTTCATCAGCTCCAACCAGCATGGCTAACTTTAAGAGATGATGGGAGCTGTAGCCTAATACCTAGAGGGCAGAGAAGGCTCCCCTGCGCTATGGGTGCATGCATGCATGATTCCCTATGAACTCTGAAACAAAGGACCCCCAGTTAAAAAATAAATAAATCCAAACTACATCCATTCTACTTTTAGGATTTTATTATAACTGTTCATTGTATGTAACAAGTCAATGTTATATCTAAGGATTTATTTATTTTTAATGCCGCAGCTGCGACAATAGATGCAACGTATTAAGTTATCATAACATATCAGCATTCTGATTTGCTACAAGCAGGAAAATGCATTTTGACAGCAAATATCATCTATCATGAGGTGTGCCCTGCAGCTGGATCCCTTTAGGCTCAGAACAGAGTGCAAGTCCGCCAAATGAAGGCGGTTAACGAAGATCCTCATTGGCACTAGCAAAAGTGGGCCCAGGGATTTTTTGGGCGTGTTCTTCTGCTTTAAGTCTCAGATCTGCAATGCTTGAATCTCTCCTTTCAGCTGGGGTGGGCTCAGCAACGGCCGTTGCAACGGACTCCACTGGGGGTTGAGGTGCGTTCATTGAAGCCAAAGCAGTTGTCCGAAAGGGGGTTAACCCACCATACCCACCAAAATAGCTATATTCATTGGGGAAGAAAGAGAAGGTCAATATCAATTACTTTAAGGGACAACATGTTGCTACAAAGGAGAACAGAAGGGCACCAGACAAAAGGTAGATTTGCTCCAAATCTTTGTTCTTTTAAGAGTGTTCCGTCCTGCTTTGCCTATAGTCTGGGGTGGCTTTTTATGAGCAAATAATTTGATATATATGTCAAACTCCAAAATCTGCAATACCTTTGTCATGATCAACCAAAGTGTCGTGAAATAATGAGTAAGCTTTAGAGTCTTTCATAACTCCTTGTCAAGCAAGATGCTACACATATTGAGCAGACAAGGAACAATAATAACTGCCCCCCACCCAAAGTACTAAACTCTTGTGGCTGTTAGGCTCATTTTCCAGGTGGAGGTTGCAGGCCAAGTTAAGTCCATGGTGCTACAGATGATGGGGATGATGATTTAATAAAAAGTTTATTTTAAAAGCTAGCATAAACAGTGGTGGTGCCATAAAAATAGGGGTTTATTGAAGAAACAAGGAACTTTTTCGTGTGTGGTTTGGGAGAAGTTTGTCTCACATGTTAGGAGTTTTGGAAGAGGAATAACTGTGTATTTTGCTCCCAAGCTCCAACTTTACATATGCTTATATCTGAATTAAATCCTATTGATTTTGATGGAGTTAACTTTTCAGGTAGCAAGCTTTGAACTACAGCCTTATTTTAATTTCCAGTTTGTGACCCAGTTATAATTTGTATGACGTAAGTGTATTTTCTTCGAATAACCACATGGACCATAGTTGAGTGAGGGGAGTTATAGGTCTGGGGGTGTGCTTGGTTCCCTGCCCATCCCCACCCCCTCTGGTGCTGCTGAGGAACATAAACAGATCAGTTGCATGAATGGTGCCTCATCTTGCTGGGCACTGATATGTTGGCAATTGCATGAACGGCTTTTGAAAAAGTAAAATGTAGGCAAGAGAGGGCCTGGTCTGGGTTGGGATCCTGGTGTGGGTGCTAAGGAAATTTAACCCATTGCTGTCTGCTGTGACCCTAATCTGGACTGGGCTTCCTGAGCCACACTATTTGCAAAAAACAAAAAAACCCTTCAATTTGCTCTTTTTTTTGCACAAATATCAGGGATAGAGGGGTGACTTCAACAGGGTAAGGAAGAGTTAAAGCCCAATATTCCCCATGCTATTTTCCCAGTCTGGATTTCCCCTATCCTTGACATTTATGTCTAGCGTTTGCAGCTACTGCCACTGTCTCTTCACTCGATCTCTCCCGTTTGGCTCCAGTTTGCAGAGCCACCTAGTGGGAAAAGAGGCATGATGAACGGAATGAAAACTGCTCCTTCCCCTTGCTCCTGCCTGACATGGGTCATTGGCTACGAGGGGACAGAAACAGCAGCAAATAGCCAATGTGGAGGAACAGCAGAATGGGGGGTGGGGGGCTCTTTGAGCTGGTAGCAGCTCCTTGGCTGGGATGTGAGTCTTGGCTGCTGCCCAGTGATGTTGATCCTTGGTGCCAGCCTGGCTTATTACTTCCTTGGGTACCAAGCCCACTTTTGTGTGCTCCGTGTCACTTGACTCCTTCCTGAAGAGAGCTTCTAACATTCTCCCATGGTGGGAACATACACACCTCCACGTATTTATTTGATGGGGAAGTCTATTTCAATCTGATGGGGATTACTTCTGAGATATAGGATTACACTGTTAATCTTATGTCTTTTATTTGGGGAAAAACTACTTTAAATACTGTTAGAATCTTTTATTGATGCTCTAAGGATTATAGAATCTTTGCAGAAGCAGCTCAAAAAACGCACTGCCATTGTCCAAGGATGTCTGCTGTAAAAGGACCATCCAAAACAGTATTTTTTATGTTGTTAATCTATAACGATTAGTGTTATATATTAGTGCCATGCTCGGTCCCTGCTTCCCTCATGTTTGTCCTGACAGGAGTTCAGATCTGCTACCAATTTGTGATTGTAGATACTTGTACATCCTGTTTCGTAATAGCCATTGTACCACTGACAAATGAAACGAGTCAAAGGATACTACTATAAGCTGTCTGGCATGATTGGCAAGTAAATAAATAAAATGACCTGATCAGTTAGGCTCTTGATCTAAAGAACTTCAAAAAAATAAATAAATAAAAGTCCAGGAAGCCAAATGGGGCTCTTTTTTCAAAAGCAACGCTTTTCTCCACCTGCTTTTGAAACAGGGTGGTTTGGAGGCAACCTTCAAGCTGTTCAAAGGAGCAGGGGGCCATATTCCAGTGGTCTAATAAAAGTACCTTCACAAGTTTACACTGCTACCCTTTGGAGCTCAGCATAGGACAGGGCACCCAATTTTGAAGAACTTCGTTGCCTGAGATGGCAACTGGAGCCCATGAAAGCTTATGCCACAATAAATTTATTAGGTCTTTACGATGCCACAACACTTTTTTTACTTATACTTCTGGTTCGTATTTCGACTTATGGCATTATCTTGCTGGGCTTTGAACTTTCTTTCTCTTTCTTTCTTTTTACTGAACTGATAACAATTCTCTTAAGATACTGTTAAGAGAAACTGTTATTTCTAATGATGTACTTCTTATGGACATAGAAAGCTGCCTTAGACAGAATAGGACCATTGGTCCATCAAGCACAGTATTGCCTGCACTGAATGTCTGCATTTCTCCAATGTTTCAGACAGGGAATCTTTACCTACCTGGGGATTGCAAGGATTGAACCTGTGACCTTCTGCATGCATAACAGCCTGATCTTCTAAAGCAGAGGTTTTCAGCCTTTTTGTGTCCACGGCTCCCTTGACCAACTACATTCTTTCTGCCTCACACCTGTGGGGCTCAGGAGCCTTGCCTGCAGAGCTGGCAGCCTCCCACCCTCCCTTGTAGAGTTCCCCCAGCCTTCTCTCCCCTCTCCTTGGGAGTCCTCCAGGCAACTGCTGCCACCACCCCTGCCCCAAAGAGAGGTGCCTCCTCACACTGCCCCACAGTCTCCTGGGAAGAAAATGACCCCAGCCTTAGTGGCTCAACAGAGACTGGCCAAAGATGACTGAGGCCAGCACCTTACCTTGGGAGGCAGCAGTGGGCACTGCCAAGCCTGCATGGCAGACTGGCTCCCCTTCAGCACCAGGCACTCAGCTCCCAGGCAGGCCTTGCACACAGCAAGCACAAGAAAGGCCAGCGCGGTGCCTGCCTGCCTGCCTGGTCTCCCACTTGTCTGTCCATTCCCAATAGCAAGGGCTGGAGGACTAGCTGGCTGGCCTCCCTCCTCTGCTTGCTTGCTCATCTCCTGTCAACCAGCACCCCCTGGCCAGCCACAGAGGCATCATTCACCTGGGGAGCTTATAGCTGGTGCTGCTGCAACAAACAGCTGTGCAAGCATTTGGGAGGCAGAGACATGAGAGGGCATCAGAGGATGGAGAGATGGAAAGAGGGACAGAGGCCAGTGTTGCCTGCAGTACCCGTGACTATCATTCAAGGCACCCCAGGGTGCCACAGCACACTGGGTAAAAACCACTGCTGCAAGGAGTTTAAGACCACTAAGGTTGCTTAGTCCTTATAGACAGGGTATGGGCCTAGGACACAAATTTACATATGCTAATCTATACATATAGATGCAAATCTAGACTGACTTTGAAAAGTATAAAAAATAATTCTTGTCTTATCTATTTGATATTAACAAAAAAATTTAAAAAAACAAGGGTAGGAGTGGGAGAACGAGGGCTCTATGCAAAAGGCTCTTTGCAGCACCTCTGTTTAAGACACAGCAAAGCCCACTGAAATCAGGATACTTAAAAGCATGCCTCACTCTGTGCAGGATCCGGCAGTCAGATGTGCATTCTCCCATTTTAATCTCAATATGCAGCCTTCAAATTGATTGGATTCTTACCTTCCAAACTGGGGGCTCATGACTGGATTCTGGAATACGGATGCCCAGGTGAGGCCAAAGGGAGTGAAGCCTGGTGGGCAGAAAGGTGGGGCCAAAGCTGGCATAACCATGGGTGGGAATGGCACTGATCTCCTCCATATGGAGTCGAGGATAGGTGTTTCACCGATTGGCACATCCAAGTACACACCCAAGGGATGTGTCCTGGCCAGGTTCGGATTTCTCCTTAAAATTTGAGATTTCTCTCGTTTCCTCCACTTTGCCCGTCGATTCTGAAACCAAACCTTCAGAGAGAGAGAGAGAGATTTGCAGTGCATTAGCAATGGTTACCACTTCTATTTACACTTCCATTATTGTCCCATCATTATTATTGACTCAGTGCAATCTGAGATATCTGTTAAGAGTTAACTCTCATTTGAGTCCAGTGGGACTTGTTGCCAGGCAAGTGTGTACAGGATTGCAGCCTAAAGCCCAGAAATATTATAATGGACCAATGGTTTTCTACCCGTCACCAAGGGCTGTGACCCACTTTTTATTTCCTTTTCTTGCCATTTCCTGTATATCTGTCAGGAGATGGGGAACCTGTGCCCCTCCAGATGTTGCTGGACTCCAACTTCCATCAGCCCCAGCCAGCAAATGGTTAGGGATGATAGGAACTGGAGTCCAAGAACATTTGGAGATTTCTCGTCCTTGCTCTAGAACAATCCCCCTTCTTCTTACCTTCTGTTCCCCGAAGACTGCAATAATGCCAGCGATGGAAGCCATGTTAGGGCTGTGTACATGCCATACATTTGAATCACATTCAGACCACACAGCTTCCCCCCACCCCAAAGAATCAAAGGAACTGCCTATGAATGCTGTTAATGCAAATGCACCACTCTTTGGGAATCAGTAACAAAACCAGAGCCTATGACCCTAGGAGCAAAGAAACATGTACACATGGAAAAGATGTGAAGGTCAGAACAGAGACAAAGCACAGCTGAATGGCTTGGGGATTGTTATTATTTCTTTAGTGTCACTGATGAATATTGTTGCACCTGGTTTTTTTTACAGGGAGCTGTAGCTAGAGGAAAGAGGGCAATCCAGTCATATGGGTGGGGTATTATTCTTATTCTTATTCTTATTATCCCCTAAAGCCATGCTATCTAAAGTACTGGCAGTAAAGGAGAACCTTCAGTAGACAGGGAATCATAACCATCATGATAATAGTAGGTTTCCCATATTCCCCAAAGTGAAAATCCAGGCAGAGTTGTTGAGTTTTTTTGGGTGGGGAGGGGGACATCTTTTTTGGGAACACCCCCCCCCCATTTGGGGGCTTTTCTTTGATTTTTAAAATATTCTTTTTTAAAAAAAGCGCACAGCTTGCCATACAACCTGGGCATTTTTCAGCAATTCCTGGACTAAATAATAATAATAATAATAATAATTCTCCCTGATAGGGACTCAAGGAGTCTTACATAGAAATATGAGAACCCCTAAAAACAGAGAAATAAGAGAAAGTTCAATTTAAAGTGATCAAGATTTGGCTTCAGTTGGGTTTGGGTTTTAAACAAAAAAGATCAGTTTTGAAGTGTAAACTACCAAAGTGTTTATTAAATCTAAATTGGGGATGGGGTATTTCAGGCCTGGGCAGCTGAATGTGGCCCTCAGCACCCAGTGACTGGCCCTCAGAACTATCTCCAGGTCACAGCTTCTCCTAGGCTGCATACTCCCTCTGCAAGTTATTCCCAGAGTGCTTTAACAATCAATCCCTGTTCCCAGGGAACTCTGTGAATTGTAGCTCTGTGAGGGGAATTGGGATGTCCTAACAATTCTCAGCGCACCTTTGACAAACTACAGCTCCCAGAATTCTTTGGGGGAAGCCATGACTGTTTAAAGGGGTAGTTTACCACACTGAGAGATTTTACTTTCTTGGGCTCCATGATCACTGCAGATGGTGACAGCAGCCATGAAATTAAAAGACACCTGCTTCTTGGGAGAAAAGCAATGACAAACATAGACAGCATCTTAAAAAACAGAGACATCACCTTGCCAACAAAGGTCCATATAGTTAAAGCTATGGTTTTCGCAGTAGTGATGTATGGAAGTGAGAGCTGGACCATAAAGAAGGCTGATCGCCGAAGAATTGATGCTTTTGAATTATGGTGCTGGAGGAGACTCTTGAGAGTCCCCTGGACTGCAAGAAGATCAAACCTATCCATTCTTAAGGAAATTAGCCCTGAGTGCTCACTGGAAGGGCAGATCCTGAAGCTGAGGCTCCAATACTTTGGCCACCTCATGAGAAGAGAAGACTCCCTGGAAAAGACCCTGATGTTGGGAAAGATGGATGGCACAAGGAGAAGGGGGCGACAGAGGACGAGATGGTTGGACAGTGTTCTCGAAGCTACCAGCCTGAGTTTGACCAAACTGCGGGAGGCAGTGGAAGACAGGAGTGCCTGGTGTTCTCTGGTCCATGGGGTCATGAAGAGTTGGACACGACTAAACGACTAAACAACAACAAATACCACTTTAAGCAGGGGTCAGCAAACTTTTTCCACTGTCCCTCAGACCTTGTGAGGGGCTGGACTATATTTTTTTTTTGGGGGGGGAATGAACAAATTCCTATGCCCCCAAAATAACCCAGAGATGCATTTTAAATAAAAGCACACATTCTACTCATGTAAAAACACCAGGCAATTGGGCCGGATCCAGCCTCCAGGCCTTAGTTTGCCTACCCTTGGCTTTAAGTGAACAGTGAAGATGGGGCCTTAGTTGAACCAACAACAACTTTTCTGTAACGGAGTCATTGATGTGTCAGCAAAGGAGAAAGGAGGTAGGGGGAATGGGGGGCTGAGCATGAGCCAATGCTGTGATGAGGGACTGAGGTAAGCAGTGCTATTTCTCTAGAAAAAGAGGGGCGAGAACTCGCCATGATATGATACGAAAATCTTTATTGTCATTGTCCCATACAGAACAACAAAACTGGGAAAAAAATCTACATAAGACATTCAAAACCAACAAGCCTGCTATCCCAGCTATCCCAGCCTGGTTAGCCCGCTAAAAACTCTGATACCCCATTTTTAAAATACAATATACTCCCATAGAGACTCCTTACACTGTGTTTAAAACCAAACCAAATCTTATAATGGCAATGGCGTGCAGTTCTGGTGAGTTCCAGCTTGGGGGGGGGGCAGAAAAAGCTCTGGAGATAAGGCTGGTTTGTACCTGTGGGACATTTCTACAGTTCCCACCCCCATTCCATTCTGAAGACAAGAGTAGTAACATCCAGATCTGGCATAGTGATTGATTCACTTTTCTATTTCTCACATTCAGAGTCAGACTTTGATTTACCTAGCACTATAAAATATGCATATGTAATAAGGTAAAAGGTAAAGGACCCCTGGACGGTTAAATCCAGTCAAAGGCGACTATGGGGTTGCGGTGCTCATCTTGCTTTCAGGCCGAGGGAGCCGGTGTTTGTCCATAGACAGCTTTCTGGGTCATGTGGTCAGCATGACTGAACCACTTCTGGTGCAACGAGACACTGTGACGAGTGCCAGAGCACACAGAAACATAATAATAATAACAATAAATTTATTATTTGTATCCTGCCCACGTGACTGTGTTGCCCCAGCGACTCTGGGCAGCTTACCTGAAGTAGCTGTATCTTACCTGAACTCTGGATTCCTTAAGGTCCAGGCTCTTTGCAAGTGCCTCCCTGCCAATGGAGGAAAAAATGCATTTTGAACATGATTATTGCAGCATTCTGTATACAGTACAGTGCTACCAGTGGGCCTGCTTTATATGAGGGCAATGTCTCAGCCCCAAGGAGCTTACAATCTATAGTATAATTCAACACAGGGGAAGAACCGAGGGATGGGATACAGGTGGAGGAAGTCATTTAAAGCACATCAGATCCCCCTCAAGAATCATCAGAAGCATAGTTTGCTAAGAGTGCTGGGAACTGCAGCTCTGTGGGAGTTAAACTTCAGTTCCCAGGATTCTTTTGGAGAAGTCACATGCTTTAAATGTGTGGTGTGTTCATAAATACAAGATCTGCTAAAGCAGAGGCTGGAGTTCCATCACAACTGGAACTGGATGGTGGGGGGCAAGGTCCATTGCCCTGTGTTAGACGCTCTGCAGATGGTGTCTGGTTTGATCCCTCACTAAGGAAAGTAAAGATCCTTGCCTAAAACCACTACCAGTCAGAGATGACAAAACTGAGCAAGATAGACCAATGGGCTCACATAATAATAATAATAATAATAATAATAATAATAATAATAATAGCAGCAACAACAATAATCATTTTATTTATACACTGCCCATTGGGCTGGGTTGCTGCAGCCACTCTGGGTGGCTTCCAACACATAAAAAAAATAGTAAAATGTCAAACATGCAAAGATTCCCAACACAGGACTGCCTTCTAGTGTCCTCTAAAAGTTGTACAGTTCTTTATCTGGTGGGAGGGCATTTCACAGTGTGCCACTACCGAGAAGGCCATCTGCCTTGTTCCCTGTAACTCCGCTTCTTGGAAAGAAGGAACTGCCAGAAGGCCATCATTGTCTGAGCTGAATGATGTGGGTGGAGATTACCCTTCAGGTATACTGAGCCAAGGCCGTTTATGGCTTTAAAGGTCAGCAACAACACTTTGAATTGTGCTCGGAAACATACACTGAAGCTCTGTGAAGGTCCTTTAGGACTGGTGTTATATTTTTTTCTTCTTGTTCTAGTGTAAGAGAAACCTGAGGATCGCTGTGTAATTTTTTTGGTGGGCTGACTCTCTTTTTGTAAATATTTGGGGTCCATGGTCCATCCCTCCCTCCACCTCCAGATGGCACCTCTAGTTATGCTTTATATAATTGTTTGTTTCATTGCTTGTTTTAGTTACGGATTTTTAAGGCCACAGTGTCAGCATCTGTGTGTCTGGATAGGCTCACCTAAACATAAATGTTTTAAGCAGGTGCTGAAAGAAAAAGCATACAGCAAAGGCAGCTGGTTGTCTGACATCAATAGACAGGGAGTTCCAAAGTGTAGGTGCTACCACACTAAAAGACCAATTTGTTACAGGTGTGGAATGAGTTACATGCACCAACTATAATGGTTGGCTGGCTTGCACCTGATAAGCAATTGCTGAACAAGGTACACTGTGAGGTGGAGTGGAGAGCAACAGAGAGGCATTAGCAAGATGAGATGGGGAATGAGTGATGCAATAAACAACCTTGACATATAAAACATAGGGAATTGTCCTGTACTGTTTATCCACCTTGCCTACTATTTTTGGCTCTAACCAGTTTTAACTGGCATCCCCATCACATCTCTAAATCCTTTTACAGTGGTACCTCAGGTTAAGAACCTCCATAAAAAGAATGGACCTCCAGAATGAATTTTTATTATTGATAGAGAAAGAAAAAAGAAAAAACACAAATACTAAATTTGCACACAGGAATAACCATAGACACATTATTTTCTTAACAAACAATAAAACATAAATTGGTCTTAACACTAAAGACCCAACCTCCCGTCTATTCCATATTTTGATTTCATATTACTTATTGCCAATACACACTTTTATCATAATTAAACTTTCCCTTGAAATATCTAACTGGCATCCCCATCACATCTCTAAATCCTTTTACAGTGGTACCTCAGGTTAAGAACTTAATTCATTCTGGAGGTCCGTTCTTAACCTGAAACTGTTCTTAACCTGAAGCACCACTTTAGCTAATGGGGCCTTCCGCTGCCGCCACGCCACCACCACACGATTTTTGTTCTCATCCTGAAGCAAAGTTCTTAACCCGAGGTACTATTTCTGGGTTAGTGGAGTCTGTAACCTGAAGTGTCTTTAACCTGAAGTGTCTGTAACCAGAGGTACCACATTAACTGGAAATGCCAGGAATTGAACCTGGAACCTTTGCATTTTCACAACAATTTCTTTTTGTACAGTTTTTTTTATTTTAAAAATCGGATCTTCTCAGTAGGTACCTGTATAGATACAGTGGTACCTTGGGTTACTTACGCTTCAGGTTACAGACTCCACTAACCCAGAAATAGTACCTCGGGTTAAGAACTTTGCTTCAGGATGATAACAGAAATCGTGCAGTGGCAGCACAGTGGCAGCAGGAGGCCCCATTAGCTAAAGTGGTGCTTCAGGTTAAGAACAGTCTCAGGTTAAGAACGGACCTCTGGAAAGAATTAAGTTCTTAACCTGAGGTACCACTGTATAGGCATAATTATTATTATTATTATTTTGTTTGCATGCCCTCTCGACTCTTCACCCTGTGCAAGGGAACCACCCATACCGCCCTAAATCCGGCGCTGCCCCAGCGTCTCCGAGTAGGAGATGGGAACGTTCCGTGTGAAACCCTGGCGAGAGGCTGTTAGCGCCGACAATATAGACCGCAAAGCCAGACTTAGAGCAGACCCGCAGCATACTTTTGAAGCACGTGGCTCTCCTCCCCCAATCTTGGGCACTTTCGTTTAAGGATGAAACTACAGTCCCAACGCGGTATTTAGACGGATAGTGCAGATGGGGACACACCTGTCCTTCCCGCTACCGAAGGCGCACCTAGCCTACCTGGTGCCCACGTCGGGGTAGTGGGACGTGCGGAAGGCGCGCTCCAGTTCATCCAGCTGGGAGTCGCTGAAGGTTGTCCGGTAGCGGCGCTTCCTCGGTGGCGCGGGCCCAGGAGCCTCGACGGCGTTGCGGGCTGCGTTCTGCGCCGGGATGTTTGGAGCGCCTCTCCCTCCAGCTTCCTCTCCTCCCTTCCCCTGGTCCGCGCCGCTCCCCGCCGGGAGTTCTGGGGCCATTTTTTCCGCCATCGGATGGGCCTGGGGTGGGTTCGGCGGCTCTACGGGGTCTCCGGCTTGCAGGAGGGGAAAAGGAGAACTTTTGTGAGTGCAGGGGTAGAGGCGAGGTAAGAATCGCGTCCGTGCCTGCCCTTGGAGAGTAACTACGGAGAGTGAAACGGGCGTCAGGATCGCGTCCTGAAAAAGCGCACGCCGCAACTCCCCCCTCCCGCCGCAGCTCCGTTTACTTGGAAGTAAAGCCTCGGGGAGTTCCGCGGGATAGAAGAAAGGCTTGTTAACCCCCCCCCCCCCCACGGCAAATAGGCAAGTAAAGTAAAATTTAGGCTTGGAACTAAAAGTGATGTATGCCAGTCAGGGCAGGATATAGGACAGTTTTTGGTGTGTTTAAAGTCTGCGCAAACCCCGACAACACCGAATAAAGTAAGGCTGAAGCCTCACTTGCGCTTACGTAAGGTATGGGGGACGCGGGGGTAAAGTTCTGTTTTGATGGAGTAACTTGGCTGCAAAGACGTTTAGGATTTGCGTTTAGGGCTGCGGCGATAACGGCTGAGCCTAAACAGGTGCAGGTGGAGATGAGCGAATAGGTTTTGCCCCCCCGTCCCCGAGATCAGAATTCTAGCAACTTTCCCACCCTGGAGTTCTCTACCTGCAACGCTGGACATAACCCGCCCCCCCCCCCGACTCAGTCCCCTTGGGCCCAATGGCATTCCTGGGGTCTCCCTAAAACCCCTCTTCTCCATCTTGATGGACGGGGCAAGTTAGAAGAAGGGCGCCCCAGTCACTGATCACCCCGGTACCGTATCCTTTTCCTCCTCCGCCGCCGCTCACCGTGGCGTCCCGCGTCGGGGCTCCGGCTGCCTAGGATGCTGTCGATGAAGAAAGAGGTGAGCGAGTGTCGGGCGGGGGCAGCGGAGGAGCAGGCGCTCTCCATAGTTACTAGCCGCCCATCGCACGACGCCGAGTTTTATTGGAGCGGACAACGCCCGTATTATATTTCATGGGCGGGCGCGGCAACGTCCCTGGGCAGGTACTTGGCCTCTGGGGGTGGGGTGGGGCGGGGTGGGGGTGCGAGGCGGCCCCTGGGAAGAAGAACGCGAATAGCAACCGCTTCCGGATAATGTAGCATCCAGCCCGAGGTGTAGTCTACCAGCCAGATGAGTTGAGTTGCTTTTTATCCCAAGGGTGGCTTGACAGATTCGAAAGTTCTGTCGGAGAAACTATTACTGTAAAGGGTGCCTACTTTCCAGGCGGTCCGATTCTAGAATCTCGACCATCTTTCTCTGGAGACGATGGATGGGGTGCACCTGAGCAAGGATAAAAACAGGGAATTTCCGACCCCTCTATCCCTATTCTCCATGAATTTGGCAGATGTCCTAGCTTTTTCTTAAGGGGTTAAAAAGTATCTTGATATGGCTACAGAAGACGCTGCTTTACGGAGAGTCAAGGCGGCTCGGTGTTGCCCCACAGAAGGGCATCAGCTGTGTGGGATTTTGGACAAGGTTCTCTCCCAGCCCCACCTGGGACTTTCTGCGTATAGATGAGCACCTGTACTGCATTTCATGCAATGTACAATTAAGTCGAAACACCCATTTTGTTGACTTTTATTTGTTATTTTATTCTACTCCTCTCTACCGAAATAATAATCTCGTACTGTAACGCAATGTAGTTCTATCAACAGCATAAAAATGGTGTTCCAAATCATTCACACACACACATATATAGTTTAATATTGCTATTTTGTATAATATTATTTCATATTTAAAACTTTCTACATTACTGCTTCAGGTTTTCATTTTGTAAACTGCTTTGAGAAGATTTTTTCTTTTTCTTTTTTTATAACCCCCTATGGTATTTAAACAATACTTTAAATAAATAAATGAGCGCCCTGCAATTTCTGAATTTCATTACCAGACTTTGCAAAATTGCAAGACAGCAAGGATGCTAGTGCTTTAATTAAAATTAAATCTAATGAAATGGATATAAGTGTGAAATATTTTTCATTCTTTATGATGGTTTCTTACAGCCTTTGCCCTCTAACCTTTCACTCTGTTGCAAGGGTGCTAACTTGAATAAAATATTTTTTTTGGGGGGGCAGGTAACCCCACCCTGCATAACTAATCACAAGACACAGTGCGCACACACCATTTGAATGACAATGCCCCTAAACTTTGGGGGACCATGCCCCCTTCAAATATTTTATGGGGGGAGGGCAAAGGGACCTCAGCCCCTAGGAGTTGGCTCCTATGCTCTGTTGAATATGCTCCCACCCTCTACGCCCACACACATCTGCATTCCTGGGCTTGATGCTAGAGAAAGCACTTCCTATTGCTCAAATTCTGCCCCAGTTTCAACATGAAAAGCTGATTGAGGCAATCCTATGCACAGCTACACAGGTGGTGTGTCAACCCATTTGATTTCAGTGGGGTTTGTTGTTGTTTAGTTGTTTAGTCATGTCCGACTCTTCGTGACCCCATGGACCAGAGCACGCCAGGCCCTCCTATCTTCCACTGCCTCCCACACTTTGGTCAAACTCATGCTGGTAGTTTCGAGAACACTGTCCAACCATCTCATCCTCTGTCGTCCCCTTCTCCTTGTGCCCTCCATCTTTCCCAACATCAGGGTCTTTTCCAGGGAGTCTTCTCTTTTCATGAGGTGGCCGAAGTATTGGAGTCTCAGCTTCAGGATCTGTCCTTCCAGTGAGCACTCAGGGCTGATTTCCTTAAGAATGGATAGTCCATGGGACTACAGTCCATGGGACTCTCAAGAGTCTCCTCCAGCACCATAATTCAGGCTACACTCCTAGTAGTGCAGGCAGAAGCCCAGGACCCCACTCCCAAATGAGTAGAAGGGTCCCTATACACAGCAAGGCAGGTGAACCACATTTTTGGCAAGTGTATCCAGAAACATGTATCCTGCGCTGCATGATACTTGCGTTTCAGGGGTTTCCAGCTTTACAATTCTACAATTCTATCATCCTTTTCAGAAGTGGCACCTTCTGGAAGAAATGTGGAAAGTCCTTTTACTGGATTCCTTTCAGGTCTTCCAGAATTCTTTGGCTAACGTTCTCTGGTTATTTTTCAGCTGTCTTTGGATCCTGACTTTACAGTGGTGCCTCGGGTTAAGAACTTAATTCGTTCCGGAGGTCAGTTCTTAACCTGAAACTGTTCTTAACCTGAGGTACCATTTTAGCTAATGGGGCCTCCTGCCGCCGCCAGAGCATGATTTCTGTTCTCTTCCTGAAGCAAAGTTCTTAACCTGAGGTACTATTTCTGGGTTAGCGGAGTCTGTAACCTGAAGCGTATGTAACCTGAGGCATATGTAACCCGAGGTACCACTGTAATGTAATTTAGTATATGAGTTATTCTACTGTTGTATGTAGTTTCCAGCCAGCCATTACCTTTTGCAGCTTTTATATTTTAATTTTTTATTGGTTTTTTATTAGTGAACTTGGTTTGATACTTTTATCAGATTTGTGTGTGTGTAAAACTTTGGGTCTACCTTTGAGGGAGAAAGGGAGGATAATTTATATCCCCCCTCCATTTTTCATTAAGGCATCAAGGTGTTAGACGTGTACACAATTTTTCAAAGTGCCAAAGTCCAGGAAAGAGACAAGAGGAGACAGTGAACCAGTTGCCCAGGAAGTAAGTCCATTTACCACACCTGCTTTACCACAAATGTATGTCTAGGTGGCTGAAGAAAGTACCTGATGAAGAAGCCAAACCGAGGAAATATGAATCTGGGAAGTTCACCTTTAAATGCAACCTGAATCCGGATTCTCTCCAAGTCCTGAAAGAGTAGCACTAATGAAGGTTAGGTTTACAAGCCTGATCCAGAGCTTTGGATTTCCCTGAAGCACATTTCTAAAGAAAGAAAATTCTAGAGAAAGTGATTTCCTGCAGTTAATCAGGCAGTGGCATTTTCCACCTGCCTTGCCCCACCCTCCAGTCCTAGCAGCTTTCCCCAGACCATGATTTTGAGAACAGCAGAGTTTTTTGGTTTTTTAAAAAACAAAGTTGTGAGTCCTTATTTCTCAATTTGATCCTTTTGCATAGCGTTCCATGTTTTGTGGTGTTTTATGCATCATGACTTGCTGTTATTTTTTATTGTTTTTAGTTTGTTGTTGTTGTTTAGTCATTTAGTCATGTCCGACTCTTCGTGTCCCCATGGACCAGAGCACGCCAGGCACTCCTGTCTTCCACTGCCTTCCGCACTTTGGTCAGACTCATGTTGGTAGCTTTGAGAACACTGTCCAACCATCTCGTCCTCTGTCGTCCCCTTCTCCTTGTAAACTCCATCTTTCCCAACATCAGGGTCTTTTCCAGGGAGTCTTCTCTTCTCATGAAGTGGCCAAAGTATTGGAGTCTTAGTTTCAGGATCTGTCCTTCCATAGTAGTTCTTTATTTTAACTGAAAAGTGTAAACTGTTTAATTATATTTTGCTGATACTTTATTTTACTGTTTACTATTATATTCTAATGGATTATTTAATATTGCTTTATTTGATATGTTGTTCATTTTAAAGTTATTGTAACTTTTTTTGCATTGGTACTAACTGTTATTATGTGTGTGATCTCTGCTGTCTGTTTTGTTGTTTCTTCAGCTTGTAGACCACTTTGTGTGTAGTAATATAGAAAGGCGGTATAAAAATTAAAAGTGAAATGAAATGAGTAACTATCCATAAAACAACTAAAAACAGCAGATAAGCCTTGACTTGTTTCCTGAAGCTTTCAAAGGTCAATAGTTTCCCATGTGAGATGCTCAGAGAAGACTAGAAAAGAGTTGCCAGAAATATAAACAAACACATTTAATAAGTGCACATTTATTAGGAGTCATACTGCCAATGAGGACTTAGTTTCAGGTTAAGGAGTTCAAGTTTTCAGCCTGATTCTAAAAATGTTCACTCTGAAGTGAGATTCTAGTGCCAGTTCCTCAGAGGCAGTAGAGCTGCAGTTAAGAGTCTTTTCAGAAATCCTTTTTATTACTCATTCATGATGATTTGTGCACTCTGTGGTATTGGAGTGGTTATACACTATCCCACTTTCAATAGCATTTACCCCTGCATATGTTTTGGCTTTTTGGCTTTTGCTGCTTCATTTCCAATCAGTGTGTGTCCTGTAACTTCCTGCTGAGATCTTTGCAAATTTTTATATCACAAATGTTCCCATTTATTCCCCCTCTCCCCACTTTTGTTGCGCTATAATAGAAGGGGGCCTCTCCAAATGGTAATACAGTGGTACCTCGGGTTACATACGCTTCAGGTTACATACGCTTCAGGTTACAAACTCCGCTAACCCAGAAATAGTACCTCGGGTTAAGAACTTTGCTTCAGGATGAGAACAGAAATTGTGCTGTGGCGGCGCGGCGGCAGCAGCGGGAGGCCCCATTAGCCAAAGTGGTGCTTCAAATTGAGAACAATTTCAGGTTAAGAATGGACCTCTGGAATGAATTAAGTATTTAACCCGAGGTACCACTGTAATGCAATAACATGGGAGGAAGCATTGTAGGACAACTTATAAAGCAGATCTCCTTCCTTTTGTCTATTATGCTTCTACCATTCTGCTTCACTGGATGACCAAGGGATTCCAGTATTATGAAAGAAGAATGGAATTATCTCTCTATCCCCTTCATATCATTCACTACTTTATATACTGGTACCTTTATTTTATATACCCTACTCACCCATCTTTTTTCCTAAACTAAGAAGTTCCAACCTTTCCTTTCCTTTAATTTTTTTATTATTACTATGTTGTAACTTTTCCTCATAGGTGAGTTGTTCCAGCAAGTTGATTATTTGGGTTGTTCTTTTCAGAAACATTCCCTACAGTATCCTTTTTTAAGGTACAGTAATCACAACAGACGCGGGTGGCGCTGTGGTCTAAACCACTGAGCCTCTTGAACTTGTCGATCAGAAGGTCGGCGGTTCGAATCCCCGCGATGGGGTGAGCTCCCGTTGCTCTGTCCCAGCTCCTGCCAACCTAGCAGTTCAAAAGCATGCCAAAAAGTGCAAGTAGATAAATAGGTACCGCTCTGGTGAGAAGGTAAACGGCGTTTCTGTGCGCTGCTCTGGTTTCGGTGTTCCGCTTAGTCATGCTGGCCACATGACCCAGAAAAACTGTCTGTGGACAAACACCAGCTCCCTCGGCCTGTAAAGCGAGATGAGTGCCGCAACCCCAGAGTCATCTGTGACTGGACTTAACTGTCAGGGGTCCTTTACCTTTTAAATCACAACAGAATGATTCGGAATGTGATTGCACCACAGATGGGTATAACAGTATTATAATACTGTTTGTGTTTTTATTTTCAACCTCTTTCCTTATTATCTCTAACATGGAATTTGCCTTTTTGACAGGTACCACACACTGAGTTGACACTTTCTTTGAGCTATCCACTGCGACTCCAAACTCTGCTTTCTGGACAGTTGCGGTAAGTTCAGACCCCATAATTATATCGGTTTAAGTGTACCAGTTGTTGAAATAAATAAATATAATGTTAGGGGAATCCAGCCAGAGCTTAGACGAGTTCTAAATTGGACTTTACCGAAGATTCAAGAGTCGATGTTACACTCCAGACAAGGAAAATGCGAACAGATTAATTTTTATTTTATTTTCATTCCAGCAATGTAACAAGAGGCATAAAACAGGACTCAACAAGTTATATAACTCCTTCCCAACTACCACTTTCGCAACCTGCAGCGTCTGCGCAAGCGCAGGTTGCGATTCGGTGCTTCTGCGCATGCACAAAGCATGGTTTAGCACTTTTGCGCATGCGCGACCGCCAAAACCCGGAAGTAACCCGTTCCGGTACTTCCAGGTTTCGGCGGTCCATAACCCGGAAAAATGCAACCCGAAGCATCTGTAGCCTGAGGTATAACTGTATTCACCACACAAAGAAACACAAAAAATCAAGTCATAGTGTTTAGTGCCCTCTGGAAATTTCAAGAGGTTACATGCTTTTAGCCATGGGTAGACAAACTAAGGCCCAGGGCCTGGATCTGGCCCAATCGCCTTCTAAATCTGGCCCAGAGACGGTCCGGGAATCAGCGTGTTTTTACATGAGTAGAATGTGTGCTTTTATTTAAAATGCATCTCTGGGTTATCTGTGGGGCATAGGAATTTGTTCATCCCCCTCCCAATATAGTCCAGCCCCCAACAAGGTCTGAGGGACAGTGGACCGGCCCCCTGCTGAAAAAGTTTGCTGACCCCTTCTAGCCTTCCTATTTCAATACTGGAAATAATCATTATGTGAGCTCTTTGCTGTCCCTGCCTTCCCAACGCACATACTAATATACTCAGATATCAGGCTCAAATTACAGCTGACCTGTAGAGCTCACATGGTCACCTTGAGCCAATTACAATTGCTCAGCCTAACCTACCTCACACGATTGTTTTGAGGAAGAAATGTGCGATGGAAGGGATTAAGTACATCACCTTTGACAGATAAATGGAATGAAATAAAAGTTTAGCTGTAACCTGCATTGATTCCCTGTCAGGGGAAAGATGGACAACAACAACAACAACAACAAGAAGTCCTATTGACCTCAATGGGATTTACTTCTGAGTAAAAATGCTTAGGATTGCAGTGTGTAGGAATGCAGCCTTTACCCAGTTACTTGGGAGTAAGCTGCATTGAGTTAAATGGGACTTACTTCTGAGTAGACATGCAGAGGCTTGCAGTATAAGGCTCATAAAATTGTTGGAAGTTGGAAGGGAACACAAAGGTAATCTAGTTCAACTCCCTGCAATGCAGGAATCTTTTTGCCTAACATGGGCAAAATATATATATACATAGCCCAGCATGCTTTCTTTTTCAGCATAAATAATTATCCATGGAATTTGTGTTTTCATTGAGGGTGAATTGCTGTAGGATTAGTCATAGAATCATAAAACAGTAGAACTAGAAGGGACTCCAAGGACTGCCATATTTCAAAAAGTGAAAATCCGGACACAAAAGTTGAGCAAACTTTTTGGCAAAGTTTAGCCTTTTTTTTTTTTGGCTGGGGGGCAAAAAAAATAGAGCTGTTTTTAAGGAAATTCACCAAAAAACACTTCCAACATGGGTTACCATACACCTAGATTTCCCCAGACATTTTTACCAATTTTCATAAATTCTGCCCAGACACTATTTCCAACGGACGAATCCCAGGTATGTCTGGGAAAAGACACACAGTCCTGGGGCCTAGTTATGGCTGTGTGGATGCAGCTTTCAAGAAAACAGCTCTTAATATGTTCAGATTGCACTTGGGGGATCTGTACTAGTTGCAGACTGAGGCTGCAATTGGCCCCATAGCAGCAGAAGGGATGGGGGACCTTTACAACCTGGGCTAAGAAGTAGCAAGTCCTCCTGCAAATCAGATGTCAGCCACATGGTTTTCCTACCCATAGACCAGTGTTTTCCAACATGGGGACAATATTCCAAGAGGGCCACAGGCAAAAATTGCATAAATGGGGGACCATGGCATGGGACCGGGGGACCACAGAGGAAAGTGAAAAGTGAAGAAAATAGAGAAGAGACTGAGAAAAAACAAAACAAAAAAAGAGAAGCAAATTAAATAGAAAACAGAGACCTAGAGGGAACAGAGAAATGACCGTGCTTCCCAGTGGATGCATCGCCATGTGCACTCTGCAGCAATGTTGCTTCTGTTTCCTTCTCCCACTGCGTGCACCAAGCCATCTGCATCTCATTTGTCATGGACAAGGTATGTGGCTGCAGCAGTGTTAGTGTGGGGGGTGCTGTTCTGTTTACAAACAAAAAAAAATTAAATAGCTACCTTTCAGTAGGACAGGGATGCCACAGGATGGAATCAAGGTGGGAAGGGGGCCACAGTTGGAAAAAAAAGGTTGAGAAACACTGCCACAGACACATGGGAGGGACCTTTTTCATACCCTCCCAACATTTCTCCAATGAAAATAGGGACATCCTAAGGAAAAGCTGGAAATCAGAAACTGAAGGCGGCTTCTCTAAATCAGGGACGTTCCTGGAAAATTGGGACACTTGGAGGCTCTGCACTGACTTCCAGGGATGCGTGCATTTATCAGACCAAAACCAACCCGGGCTTGCCCGGCCACTTAAACATCTTGAAGGTCCCAGGCCACAGAGAGGTTAGGCTGGCCTCAACCAGAGCCAGGGCTTTTTCGGCTGTGGCTCCAATCTGGTGGAACACTCTGTCACAAGAGACTAGGGCCCTGCGGGACTTGACGTCTTTCCACAGGGCCTGCAAGACGGAGCTGTTCCACCAGGCCTTTGGCCAGGGCGCAGCCTGACTCCCTCCTTTAGCAATCCTCACAGAACCTCTAGCCCAGTGGTTGCCATTAATTTGATTGGAATTAATTTTATAATGAAATGATTTTAGAATGTTTTATCGTTTTGCTGTGGTTAGTCGCTCTGAGCCCGGCTTCGGCTGGGGAGGGCGGGATATAAATAATTATTTATTATTATTATTATTATTATTATTATTATTATTATTATTATTATTTGCCATAGCTATATTTGGGATTAGGGTTGACTGAGTGGTGCAGAAACCTGGCTGGCCAGAGAAAAGGATATTGATAGAAATGTCTCCATGAACCTCTGGAAGTTCACAGAAGCACAAAATGACCGTGAGAAATGAAAGAATGTGTAACTTTAAGGTGTAGATGCTTTTCTTATCTTTTTAAGAAAATTGCTTGACATTTGGAAGGCATTTCAGCGGCCACGGTGGACCAGCATTAAGTCCGGTTAAATCTGGTGGGATGTTCACTTCTCGGACTGAGGTCTTCTCCAACCGGATAACCGTGCTGGGAATTAGAATCTAAAATATTTGGAGGGCACCAGGTCTGGGAATGCTGGCTAGTTAGCCAGTATTTTTATCTCACTTATTTGTCCACTAAAAATGCTTCAAGGGCAGAGAAGTATTATTCGACAGATGCTTCTCTTCAAAACAATTCTCTCTCAGATTTCCAGTGGTGTTTAGTCAGAATAGTTGGGGGGGGGGGGGGGAGAGACAATTCATCTCTCCCTTGTTTGTGTTTGGAAAATATTTTATATGTGTTATAAAGCGTGGGGAACATTTGGCCTTCCAGATGCTGCTGCTGAACTACAACTCCCATCTTCTCTGGCCACTGGCTATTCTCGCTGGGACTGAAGGGAGCTGTAGTTTATAGCAACATATGAAGGACACATCTGGTTTATTTGTACAGTACTAGCCCAGTCTTGCCGACAGCTTCAGCGTGTCTCTAATTCAAAGCATTGGGCCTAGTGACCTGATTTTAGGGTGCTGTTGAGTCTAGTTAAGGGGTCAGAAAACTTTTTCAGCTGGGGTCTGGTCCACTGTCCCTCAGACCTTGTTGGGGGCTGGACAATATTTTTTGGGGGGCAATGATGCAAGAGCACCATGAGCCCAGGTGGCTGCTTACCTGTGTCTTGCGAGCATCAGGGGCTGGCGGCGGTGGAGGGATGATGAGCAGAGCGTGAAAGGGCTCCAGAGAGGGGCTGCTTAAAATGGTGGCCACTCGAGTGCTGCTGCTGCTGGCACCAACAAAGCCCAGCCCCCTTCCTCCTCTAGGCAGGGCAGGGAGAAGCCAGGAGGAGGGAGGGAGGAGGTGCCGCCATTGCTGCAGCCATGGGAGGGAGAGGGAGGGAGAGGGAAAGAATGTGCGTGCTGGTGACCCAGACCATCCGCAGGCTGGATCCAGAAGGCAATTGGGCCTGATCCGGCCCACGGCCCTTAGTTTGCCTACCCATGGTCTAGTTGTTTATATGGCTGTGGAAGTCGTATTTTTGCGTGTTTTGAGTAGGAGCGATTGTCAATGTTGTCATGATCTCATGAGAACAGTTTATGAGGACAGAAACTGCCGGGAAAATGAACCTACAGTCCCTCTTGTGGAAAACATGGATAGTGGAGCATGATTTGGGAACATAGGATACAAAATCAAAACATTGGTCTGCTTAGCTCACTGGTGTCTATGCTCACTGGCAATGGCTCTCCAGAGTTTCAGACTGGATGTCCCCATCTTACATGGAAATGCTGAACGTCAGACCTACTGTATGAAAGCCATGTTCTCTAGCACAAAGCTATGGTCCTTTCCCTTAACTTAAATAAGTGACATGGCCAGGCTGGTAATACAGAAGTTGGGACGCTCTGGCTCTCCTGTTGTTGTTAGCTGACCCATTGCAGAGCTGCAGTGACCAGCATCCTCCACAAACTACAGTTCCCAGGATTTTCTCTGTGTGTAGAAACTCATGTGTTTTAAAAGTGTGGGTGAACACAACCGTGCTCTTGCACCTTTTCTAGTAGCTTGTTGTGCAGATACTTCCAAATAAAGCTTTTCACAGCATGGAGATGGGATTGTCCAGGAGGCAGCAAAGGGACGAACTTTATGTTGCACGTAAATGCTCTGGCACTTTAGTGCTTATTTCTCCTAACATACTCATTTTTGAAAAGCAGTTTCCCATAATATAGTGTACTTTTGTATGATCCTTTTACTAATCTATGCATATTTATGCATACTCTACCCCCCCATATATGGACTTGGACTTGGCTGGAGAACTGCATTGCAAAACTCAGGGAAGTATTAATTTTGAGGGCTATCTTGTGTTTTGGAAAGAGAAGCACGGACCTCCCGCCTGTACACAGCTTTAATGTGTTATCTGAGAAATTTTGTGGAAGTAACTCTCAGATAATCATTGTCCTTCAAATCAGCCAGAAGCATTCCTTTTGGGTCAACATGGCACCGCACCAGCTGCAACCACACTAGCTGCCCTCACAAGAATGGTCACGGTGAAATAATTAAAACTGCATCATTAAAACACATGAGCTTTTTTGCAGCTAATCAAAATAAAACAAGCTAAAACAAATCACGGAGCATTTTAGCCTTCTCCCTATCTGTGTTTCAGGCTGTTTATTATTATTTTTTCCTCCTTTGTCCCCCCTCCCAATTTTTTTATTGCTTTTCACATTTATCACGTAAAAAAGAAACAAGAAAAGGAAAAACATTACAATACACAAAAACAAAGAAAAACACATAAAAAAGAATTTTTACTTCCAAATCCTAATTTCATTGCATTGATAACTGACTTCCTCAAATCCCCTCTAACTGAATTACATTATATCACCTGTTTATCACAGTTCTCCAAATTAAATTTTCTAACAATATTAACTTCTTTCATTTTCTAACTTCTTCTCCTTTATTAATATTCTCATCCTTAATATTTATTAACAACATATTCTTATTCTACCCCTAAGCCTAATTATTACTTCCAATAAATTTCTCTTTATCTTATGTTACAATATTTAGCCAAATATTCTTTAAGATTCTTCCAGTCCTCTTGTGTCTCCTCTTCTTTCTGGTCGCGGATTCTTCCAGTCAGGTCGGCCAGCTCCAAAAAGTCCAACATCTTCATCTGCCATTCTTCTATTGTTGGTATCTCTTGCGATTTCCAATTTTTAGCTAATAAAAGTCTTGTCGCTGTAGTGGCATACAAAAACAGTCTAACATCTTTTTTGGGCAATTCCAATCCTATTATTCCCAGTAGAAAGGCTTCTGGTTTTTTAATAAATGTATTTTTCAACATTTTTTTCAACTCATTATATATCTTTCCCCATAAGTCTTTCACCTTAGGACACATCCACCACATACGATAGAAAGTACCTTCTTTTTCTTTGCATTTCCAACATAAATTATCATTTGTAATTTCAGGCTGTTTATTATTTGGTAAAGTGTGACTTACGTAGTGTTACCTTTAAATGCAAACTGAATTGAATTCCCATTCCCATTTGTTTAATTATTGTAGTGAAAAGCAGCTTTAGGCAATGGGGTGTGTGTGCCGGGTCTCATTTATTTTATTTTCTCACATGACTATCACTCTGCTTTATATTTTTAAAGGGGGGGCGGAATCTCAAAGTGGTTTACAACTTAACTTAAAGCATCAAATAGAATATTACAAAATGAAAGTCAAATGCACAATTAAGGGACCATACTTAACAGAAAAAACAAATGGTAGTGAACATAGGCTAGGAAACTGTTGGATATTCTGGGAGCAGGGTGGGGGGGGGGTAGACTAATCTTCCTTGTTTGGCTCTGCTGGACCAAAGCTGTGGGGTCTTTGCGAACTAGTAACCCTGTTTGTGGGCACATAACAAATTATGCAAGCTTGAACTTAGCTGCTTTATGCTGAAGAATGCATTCCAACAAGTGGAAGATTTCATCCTATCTATTCCATTCTTCATTCCCTATCCCCCTGCTTGCCACAAGTTTTCATTTTGTTCCACTACAGTCAGCATTCCATGGTCACTGAGCATGCTTAGTTCTCATTGGGCTGTTTTGGGGGTCCCCCATATGGTTTCGGTACTTCTGAAAACTTTGGGGTTACTTCGAGCATGCTGATACAGCCATATTGTGCATAGGTCCTGCTGTTTTGGTTACACAAGCTACTCACAGCTCTTCCAAGTTGAAATACAACATGGCTCCCAACTCCCATAAGCTGTTGATTGTGTAGTATTATTGAGCATTAGCCATTCCTGAAGTCTGCAGTGTTGAAGTGGGAAAAATCTGAAAGCATCTTGGTTTGTGATCTGCCTTTCTTTAAAAAGCACAATCCAGTAGGATCTGGAATATTTCATCTGGAACATTAGAACACGACCTTGAAAGAAAAGTGAAATGTATGTATACCTCACTTTTCTCTCTGTGCAGCACCCAAGGCAGTATAAACTAAAGCAGATACAACAAAGTGCAATAAATATAGATATGAAAAAGTATTATATAAGCAACCCTATGAAAAAAAAGCACTGCAAACACTTAAAGCCACTTAAAAGTGTGTGCATGCACACACACACACAGAAGTACAACACCCACCCTCACAAGACCCTGCTGCAACAGAGTGGCCAAAGGTCTCTTGGGATACAAAAAGTACCTGCTGGTGAAACAAAAGCAGAAGGGGAACAGAAAGCAGACACTCCTGTGGATGGGATGGGAGTTTCACAGTCTGGGAGTAGCCACCGAGAAGGCCCTTGAAAGAAGAATATTGTAGATCATAGTTTTCAGCGAAGGAATGTTTTGATTTGTATGTTAAACCCCTCCCATGCTCTTGTTGTCTGCTGACTTGTGGCTTGTTGTCACTTCATCATGCTGATAGATCTGTTAAATGAGATACGAAGCAATTTAGTGAGTGGTCATTCCAAACACACAGCCTATGCAGCTTCTTTCAGTAGTGTTATGTGTCAAATGTCCAAGTGCCTGCAAATTATTAGCATCCATTTTAGTTTTTGTTGCCTCTAACCATAATAAGCTGTCAAACACGCTTCTTCCTGGACCGTCCGCGGGCTGGATTGAGAAGGCGTTTGGGCCGCATCCGGCCCACTGGCCTTAGGTTGTCTACCCCTGAGTTAAGGCAATTGAGCTACTGAAATTTCCCCTCCCACAAAACAATGCACAATATTAGCCTTATGGATTGACAAATCAGCCCTGCGTTACAAATGTCCAGGGTGTTTGTGTGGAAGGTCCAAGCTGACAAGCATCTGAGCAGTCAAATGTTGCAATTACTCTGAATTGGGAAGAAGAGGTGCAAAATCTTCTTTTTAATGAGAGCCTAAAAGTGTGTCCAGAAACATCTCTTTGGAGATTAATTAGATTTTTTTGGGGTTGGTGGGTTACTTGGTGTCTGTCTTCTCTATAACTCTGCATGTATTCTGATCTGCAATGCAGTCTTAACCATATCTATTTAAAAGTTCTGTTGACCAATGTAGGGCTTGTTTCCAGGTAAATGTGGTTAAAACTGCAATCATGTTTTTTAGCTAGGAGCAGTGCTAACCCCCCCCCCCGGGGTACTCAAGGGTACGCAGTACTGACACTTCTTTTTGTTGTTGTTAAAAAGTGTGACACTTACTGTAACAACCTATTTTTCTAGAAATAGAAAAATAATCTGGACTAAATATTAATGTAACCAGTTCAATTTGGCATCCTCCAAAGAACATAGGGATGCCCCATTCCATAATGATAATTTTACTATTCATACTATTTTACTATTTATGGCTTTGAGTACAGTGGTACCTTGGCTCTCAAACTTAATCCATTCCGGAAGTCCGTTCCAAAACCAAAGCGTTCCAAAACCAAGGTGCACTTTCCCATAGAAAGTAATGCAAAATGGATTAATTTGTTCCAGACTTTTAAAAGCAACCCCTAAAACAGCAATTTAACATGAATTTTACTATCTAACAAGACCACTGATTCATAAAATGAAAGCAATAAACAATGTACTACAGTCATGATCAATCAATCAATCAATCAATCAGTAGCTGAACTGGGTTCCACACAGTCACAAAAACAAAACCAAAAAGAGCCACGAAAACAAAACCGCAAAATAAATAGCAAAAACAGACAGACCTCAGCGTAACACTCAAAATGGAAATGTGGCACTCAAATCGGAAGCGTAACACTCAAAATTGAGCACATTTGGCTTCCGAAAAACATTCACAAACTGGAACACTTACTTCCAGGTTTGCAGTGTTTGGGTTCCTAGCTGTTTGAGTACCAAGGCGTTTGAGAACCAAGGTACCACTGTACTGGCAATCTGGCCCTTTTAAAACATCCCCAACAGGTTAGAGAGTTTGCATGTCACACTTTATCTTTTACAATAATGCGTGTTCACTTTCTCCTCTTTAACTTCTTTGTGGCCTAAAGAGGTCCCATTGGAGAGTTGAGACAGAAGGGAAGATATTTAATCATATTTCAGAAGCCTGCAGCCTTTCATCTGGAAAAAAAGTGTCAAAGAAAAGTAAATACATTTCCTTCTAATTAATGCATGTGTTACTTTAGACCGTTTCCCCCCCTAGGTTAACTCCTTCCTCAAAAAGTTGAGACAAGATTCCTCTCCCCCTCACCAAGTTCTCTCAGCATGGAGAACCATGTTGCTGTCTCTCCCTTTCATCTCTAATCATCTTGTAAATTAGGGTTGCCGTATTTCAAAAAAGGAAAGCTTTTCTTTTGGCAAAGTTGTTGGCAAGATCTCAAAAAAGAATAAGTTTTCGAGCTATTTTTAAAGAAATTCTCCAAAATCTACACTTCCGATATGGGTTGCCATATGTCCAGATTTTCCAGGACATTTAAGCGATTCCGCCTGGATGCTGTTTCCGACGGCTGAATCCGGGCTATGGTAAGGTAAAGGGAAACGGACCCCTGAATGTTAGGTCCAGTCGCAGACGACTCTGGGGTTGTGGTGCTCATCTCGCTTTACTGGCCTAGGGAGCCGGCGTACAGCTTCTGGGTCATGTGGCCAGCATGACTAAGCTGCTTCTGGTGAACCAGAGCAGCTGCCCTGTGTAAATAGTTCCTGCCAAGACAAATCTGCTCCTGCATGAATGAAGCCTTTGAATTCCAGAAATTGTAAATTAATTATCATTCCATCCTAACTCACCCAAACTGCAAGCTGTCCTAACAGAAAGTCTCCTAAATTCTTCATAAGAGCTGTGGAGGACAGTGGTTGAAAAACTGTGGCCCAACAGTTGCTGGACTACAATACCCATCAACCTCAGCCAAAATAGCCTATAGTCGGGGATAATGGGAGTTGTAGTTCACCAACCATTGGCACCAACTATTGACGCTGAGGAATATTTCTTGCTTAATGAGTTTTTAGAGACTGTGTGACATCAGCAGCCATCATACAAATCCTTACCCTTACCCTAAGTCAATTTGCTGGTTGCCTAGCAACCAACATACAGTGGTACCTCGGGTTACATATGCTTCAGGTTACATACGCTTCAGGTTACAGACTCTGCTAACTCAGAAATAGTGCTTCAGGTTAAGAACTTTGCTTCAGGATGAGAACAGAAATCGTGCGGTGGCGGCGCAGTGGCAGCAGGAGGCCCCATTAGCTAAAGTGGTGCTTCAGGTTAAGAACAGTTTCAGGTTAAGTACGGACCTCCGGAACGAATTAAGTACTTAACCCGAGGTACCACTGTACCTTGAGAAAACCCAAGGGCTGCTTGGTTTATAAACCTAGAGTAAAAAGGGCTGAAATGAATGTATCTACTCTCCAACATTTCTCCAATGAAAATAGGGATGTCCCATTCCATAATGATAATTTTACTATTTATACCCCACACATCTGACTGGGTTGCCCCAGCCACCCCGGGCAGCTTCCAATGTATATAAAAACAGAATAAAACATTAAACATAAAAAAACTTCAGACAGCTCAGCGGTTGGATAACTTCATACCCTCCAACATTTCTCCAATGAAAATAGGGACATCCTAAAGAAAAGCAGGACATTCCGGGATCAAATCAGAAACCGGGACGGCTTCTCTAAATCAGGGACGTCCCTGGAAAACAGGGACACTTGGAAGGTCTGTGTATGTGGACATAGGCAGGTGAGCAGAAATCTGCTTGATTGCTCAACGCACACTTAGCTATTATTTAGGTGGTGGCATAACTGCTACTTTGCAGGGCCTTTGCTCATATAGGAAGCTTGTTGCCCTGTTCTGTATTTATTGGAAAGCAAGCTGCCTTGAAGCATTTTGGATGTGACTTCTGCAATTTATAAGTGCATTAAGGCTTCTCTTGTTATTCCACTTTTTTTTTTTTAAGAAAAGCTTCTTTGAATGCAGCAGAATGTCATTTAACAGCTTGTAGACACTATAAATCCTTGACCACGGCTGCCTCCTGGGCTCGCCAAGTGATTTGTCAGGCTGCTTTGGCGGTTATGTTGCTTCAAACAGAAAGAAGCGGAAAGATGTTCAATCTCCAATGAAAGCCAATTGAGCTTCAAATGAATTGTGGGTGGTGCTAAGGAGCAGGCAGGGGGAGTAGTCGGTTGTTTCCTTGTGACTAACAAGGTTGCTAACAAGGTTGGTTTCTCAATGGCCAGAAGCCATTCCATCTTGTGTGTGTATGCACATACAATACTAGGCCTTGTTTGTCTTGGCTTTAAAACTATCATGTTTATGTGTGCTATTGTTTTAAACTGTTTTCATATTCATAATTTTTAAAAATATGTATCAATGTTCTTGTATATGCAGTTTTATGTTAACTGTTTTATATGTGTTGCAAATTGCTTTGATTGCCACATGGGAATTAAATGATAATTATAACAGCAAATAAATAACAACATAATGGTCATAGTGAACTGCTTTAAAAATTTGGCACAAAGACCATTCCTGCTAGCCCTGATGAATGGGCAATTTTGCAAGGCTAGTAGGATGTATAACTCCTCTTCATAATTGCCATGCAGGACATGTAAGGGAGTTGCTGTGATGCAGTCAAAACATGTGTGACTTGTACATACCCTCCAACATTTCTCCTATTAAAATAGGGACGTCCCATTCCATAATGATAATTTTACTATTTATACCACACCCATCTGACTAGGTTGCCCCAGCCACTCTGGGCAGCTTCCTACATACAGTGGTACCTCGGGTTACATACGCTTCAGGTTACAGACTCCACTAACCCAGAAATAGTGCTTCAGGTTAAGAACTTTGCTTCAGGATGAGAACAGAAATCGTGCTCTGGCGGCACGGCAGCAGCAGGAGGCCCCATTAGCTAAAGTGCTGCTTCAGGTTCAGAACAGTTTCAGGTTAAGTACGGACCTCCGGAACAAATTAGGTACTTAACCCGAGGTACCACTGTATATAAAAACATACTAAAACATTAAGCATTTAAGAAACCTTCCCTATACAGTGGTACCTTGGGTTAAGAACTTAATTTGTTCTGGAGGTCCGTTATTAACCTGAAACTGTTCTTAACCTGAGGTACCACTTTAGCTAATGGGACCTCCCGCTGCCGCTGCTCCACTGCTGCATGATTTCTGTTCTCATCCTGAAACAAAGTTCTTAACCCGAGGTACTATTTCTAGACTAGCGGAGTCTGTAACCTGAAGCGTCTGTAACCCGTAGTACCACTGTACAGGATTGCAGCTCCGACAGCTCAGGGGTCGGATAACTCCATACCCTCCAACATTTCTCTATTGAAAATAGGGACATCCTAAGGAAAAGTGGGACATTCTGGGATCAAATCAGAAACTGGGATGGCTTCTCTAAATAGGAGATGCCCCTGGAAAATAGGAACACTTGGAGGGTCTGGAGATATGCTCAGTTCAAGTTCCATCAGACTGAGAACCACATTCCCTCATGGGCTATCAGCTGGTGGGGCAACCCTCCTCTTTCATTGGAAAGAAATAATGAGCCTGGGTTTGGATGTAAGGCTATGCTAAACCATGTATTATTTCCTGCAGCAGAAGGTATGAGGAGGAAAAACAAATGTAGATTTTTACCTTTGTACAATAGGCAAGTCTGTCTCTACACACACACTGCTCTCTGTCCAGACAGGCAAAAAAAGATGTGTCCAAGGACACATTCCAGCATCAAAAATACTTGGGGGGAGGGACAGCAAAGGGGGGGCTATTGAGGAGAGACCCCAAGGGTGAGGTGGATAGGCTTGGAGAACTGTGTACTCCCAGGCCTGAGATTGCACAATGATGTGAAAACAAGGCTTCTGTTTCTCTTCTGACCCATTTTAATAGAACTGGATTGCTTGATAAATTGCAAATTTAGTTTCCCACTGCAGATGTTTACGAGGGTTGGAGACATAACAATAATATTTTAGGAGAATTTGAAAGTGGTTCTCTTCACAGGAATCACTGCTAAGCGCACACATAGCTGATCTATCTGGATGGGTCATTCGGCCCCCGCCCCCCGCCCCGATGTGTTTTTTTTGACCAAAGATAATTCCAAGACATAAAAAACATGTTTAATCTTCGGGTGGGAGGTAGTGGACTTGGCGTTCTCTGTTGTGTCTTTCTCTAAGCTACTCTGAAAAACATATTTTCCTAGAAAGGAATTAAAATAAAAGTGGATGGGAACCATCAATAAACAAGAGCGTATGGAGAGCACATGCACGCTACCTATATGATACCACTTTAAACTGTCATGTTTTCCCTCAAAGAATTCTGGGAGTTGTGGCTTGTTAAGGGTGCCAAGAAGGGTGCTGAGAGCTACAATTTCCTGAGTTTCCTATGAAGGTGGATAGATTGTTAAGCCAGTATGAGAACTGTAGCTCTGGGAGGGCAATAAGGGTCTTTTGACGACCCTCAGCACGCTTGTCAAATTACAGCCCCCCAAATTATTTGGGGGAAGCGAAGACTGCTTAAAATGGTATCACAGTGCTTTAAATGCATGTTGTAAAATGTATGGCCAGAGAGAGACACATTCTCTAGAGCAAAGCTTTCCAAATTTTTGGTGACATGACACACTTTTTAGACATGCATCATTTCGCGACACAGTGATTCAGCTTTACTAGCAAACTGGAGGTTAAACTAACCTCTTTCCAGCTCCGGGAGAAGAGCAGGGAGCATTCGCACAACACACCTACACACTGCAGCAGATACACAGCTTGGAAAGCTCTGCTCTATAGAGCCAGCATATTCAATTGCCTTTCACCAAATCATGAGATAACAGAACTGTTTATTTAGAACAGTGGCTCCCAAAGTGGGTGTTACTGCCACCCGAGGGGGATTACCTAGGGGGCACTAAAAGGCGAAGGGGCAGCAGGGGGTGGGCACAGGTGGGGTAAATGACTATCAGGCTTTGAAAAGCTGGCATCAGTGGATCAAGTTTGTCAATTTTGTTGAATCAATTAAACGTAATACAGTTGTACCTTGGATCTCGAATGCCTTGCAACTCAAACGTTTTGGCTCCTGAATGCTGCAAACCCAGAAGTGAGTGTTCCGGTTTGCAAGCGTTCTTTGGAACCCAAACGTCCGACCCGGCTTCTGGTTGAATGCAGGAAGCTCCTGCAGTCAATTGGAAGCCGTGCCTTGGTTGTTGAACATTTTTGGAAGTCAAACAGACTTCTGGAACGGATTCCGTTTGACAACCAAGGTATGACTGTAGTTTTAACTGGATTTTTTTTTAAAGCGTTTATTAATTTTCCAATAAGAACATCCAATTAACATATCAAATCAAATCCAATAAAAATAAAGAAGTCCAATTGTCTTCCAAATTGTAATAATTTTTTGTTTTGGCTCCCCACGGTCTGAATTCTGAAGCACTTTCATAGTCCTGCCTCTCATCATCATCAATGTTTTTCATAATTCCATATCACGATTTTATTTAACTGGATTTTTAATAAATGCAATTAATTGCTGCTATTTTGAATTTTATTGTGTTATTATCTTTCTTAGTGGGTTGTGCAAGCTGCTATTCTGAATTCTTTTTATAGGGTAGGGATGAATTTATGGAACCAAGGTGGCAGTGGGCTGCAGAAGTTTGGGAACTACTGATTTAGAACATGTTTGGGCTGTTTCTCCGATAAGTTCAAAGCAGCTTACAAGTACATAGGTATAAAAGCCATGCTTAAGAGCTCATGAATAACTGCGAAATACATGACTGTTACAAAGGGAGATTTAATAACTTCCCTCCAAAGAGAGGCTGTGGAAGATATTGTCAGACTGAATAAGCATATTCTTGATTAATCGGGTCATTTGCAGGGCTGGCAGAGAATCAGGGGTGCAATAAATCAAAGACAATATTTTTTAACAGCTCTCTGCAATTTGAAGCCTTAATTGTATAACTCTCTTGTCGGAGCTAATCTGGGGACTGTTTTTCTCCCCTTAACCAATGTGACATTCTTTGAGAAACCTTGAGAGGGCTGGGTGGGTGAAATTAATGAGGATGTGTTTGGGGAATGTTGTGAGTAGTAATATGTTTCTGTGTGTGAGAAGCAGCATTTTCTAGGCTTCCGACAGCAGACACACTCACTTTTTTACTCAGTTAAATTTAGAGGCACAGCTTTAATCTTATGTCACATCTTTACTGTACTTTTGTGGGATAACCAGGTTCATGTAGCCAATATGCCTAATTAATGCATGAAGGAGTTGATGTCATAGAGAAAGCTGTTCTGCCAGGCTTATCTCACATTGTGAAGGACACTAGGTAATCAAGCCTTTGTTCACCTACCAGAGAAGCTCAGTGTGTGAAGGTTTTGAGCTGGTTGCTGCAGCTCAGACTGCATGGCTTGGAGGAGTACCTGGAAAGAGGCCTTGCATGTGTGGCCTTGCATTCTCTCTCTCTCTCTTACACACACAATTGTAATTCTATGCACATTTAAAGCACACAGCTTTCCCCAAATAATCCTGGGAACTGAACTGCAGCTTTTTGAGGGGTTAAATTACAGCTCACAGTATTCATTTGGGGAAGCCATGTTGTTTACATGTACAGTGTGGCACCCCAAAAGGGTTGTGTTTGCAAATACACATATCCTACAGTTATGCTTGTTAGGACAGCAGAAATGGCTGCAGAACCCTGTGAAGCATATCCTCTGGATGTGCTATGCAATGTGTGAAATGGACGTAGAAGGGACATGGAATATCATAACATTTGGAGGCCCTGTGCTATAATCCAAAATCAAGAATTTCCTCATTCACCTCTCTCTCTCTCTCTCTCTCTCTCTCTCTCTCTCTCTCTGTGTGTGTCTGTGTCTGCGTCTGCCTGCCTATCTCACAGAATGCTCAGGTGTGCCCCTCTTTGATCTGACTGTCTGCGAAAAGGCCCTCTGCATGATGCTGATCCAAGCCTTAATTTTGTGCCAGTTATTTAAATGCTGAAGTAGTCAAACCGCCTTGCCTTTACACTGCATCTTGCCTAAAAGAAATGTGTTAACAGAACAACTATGGTGAGCTTTTCCCATAAATACTGGGGGCTGCCACAAGATGTCACTGCCTTTCTGCAGCTTGTGCTGATATGTAAAGTGCTGATATGTAAAGATGGACCTACCACAGTGCCATATATAGACATATTTCCCCCCTCCCTCTTCCCTACCTGCTTGGGGAATGCCTGAGAATGTTGGCTTTATCACTGCAGGTAGGAGAGTGACCCTCCCTTTTTGTGCTGATAAATCACCCTATTGGGCTAGACAGTTTTTTGGTGGAGGACTCAATAGCTGGGCTGCCACAGGTCCCAGTTAAAGGCTTGCTGGAACTAATATTGTTAGTTTATAACCCATATTTTTTAAAAATCTGAACCAGGTTTTTAAAACCTGGGTTCTTGGGTATAGACATGTGCCTGTGTGTAACAATGATCTAGGTTAAGGGGAGGGATGGTGTCAGAGGAGGGGCAAGGCAGGTGGGGTCATGGCACAGACAGGCGGTAGCTGTGCTGGGTACCAACCCCTTCTCTAGCCAGAGGAATTGGGCTGCTCCTGTAATTAGCCCTTAGCCCTACAGGTGTTGCTTTTCTTTTTTTTAAAAAAAATCTTTTGATTAACAGTTTCAAAACAAATATTTTGTAAACACATTAACAGAAAAACAGATCAGAAGGCATAGGGCATTTTCTGTACAGCAGTTTAAAAGCTTTTTCTTTTCTTTTGTTAACAAATACATAATTACTGATTAGTGCCTGCCATTTTTAAAGAGTAGATGGGGGGGGGGCGTTGAGAGAGGAAGGACATGAGATAAAAAGAGAAGACCTGAGACCACTTTCACTTGAATTGCTGAGATTCTACCAGGCGTGGGAACTTTTTTCATCCTAGCAGCCATTTTTAAAATTTGATTGATTAAAGGAATGTAGTTTAGTTTAAATAATTTAGATTTTTTCAAAATAAAAAAATAGGAATCTGGACTCTCAGGCAGGGAAAAGATTTGTAGCAGATTAGAATTCCTGCCATTTTACAGGTCCGGAGGACCAATATTCAGAAACATCAGCTGGGATTTGTCAAAATTAATCCCTAGGTTTGCCACTTGTTCAAAGTGCTTGAGCTCTGTCTGTCCTTGCAGGATGGCTGTTTTTGGTTTGGTTATCATCATTATAATGACAACTGCATAAAGATTTAACAGATGTTCGCTCTGTTGTCATCGCCCCCTCCATAACACGTGTATTAGATTAGTATTACGAGGGAGAGGGCAAAGAGTAGAGGAGAAAGTGGAAAACCTTGTTTAATAATAATAATACTTTATTATTTGTACCCCGCCCATCTGGCTGGGCTTCCCCAGCCACTCTGGGCGGCTTCCAACAAAGATAAAAAATACATTAAAATGTCAAACATTAAAAACTTCAGATGTCTTCTAAATGTCAGGTAGCTGTTTATCTCTTTGACATCTGATGGGAGGGCATTCCATAGGGCAGGCGCCACTACCGAAAAGGCCCTCTGCCTGGTTCCCTGTAGCTTTGCTTCTCACAGTGAGGGAACCGCCAGAAGGCCCTCGGCACTGGACCTCAGTATCCGGGCAGAACGATGGGGGTGGAGACGCTCCTTCAGATATACTGGGATGAGGCCATTTAGGGCTTTAAAGGTCAGCACCAACACTTTGAAGTGTGCTCGGAAACATACTGGGAGCCAATGTAGGTCTTTCAGGACGGATGTTATATGGTCTCGGTGGCTGCCCCCAGTCACCAGTCTAGTTGCCGCATTCTGGATTAGTTGTAGTTTCCGGGTCACCTTCAAAGGTAGCCCCATGTAGAGCGCATTGCAGTAGTCCAAGCGGGAGATAACCAGAGCATGCACCACTCTGGCGAGACAGTCTGCAGACAGGTAGGGTCTCAGCCTGTGTACCAGATGGAGCTGGTAGATAGCTGCCCTGGATACAGAATTGACTTGCGCCTCCATGCACAACTGTGAGTCCAAAATGACTCCCAGGCTTAGTTTAGTACCACATTGAATTTCCATAGGTATTGATTCAGTAGAGTTTGTGCAAACAATATCAGTGTTTTTGCAGTAGAGTTGAGCAATGTCCTTAAGTAAATCTTGAACCTAATTTGAGTATCTCCATAACTTTTAATAAAAAGGGTCTTTCCAAACAGTCGAATGCTTTGTCCAGAGACAAAACAGCCAAAGGAGATTTAGAATGTGTGGCCAAATAAACCACAATTAATTTTAGGACCGGGTCTGAAATATTTATTTTGGGCAGGGCTTTTTGTCAGCCTGAACTCACTGGAACTCGGTTCCAGCACCTCTCAGGTGGGCGCCATTGCCATTATAAGAGAATGAGGGAGGCGTTTACGGTGAGTTCCAGCACCTCTTCTTCTAGAGAAATAGCATTGCTTTTGGATATGAACCCTGTTTGATTGGTGTCTACAATTTGAGCAATAATACAATAATACAATTTAGTCAGCATTCCAATATGGATGTAATTAATTTCTGATCTTGGTTCAGGAGGGAGTTGGGATGCTACTCACATGCTCCCCAGGCTGCTCCCTCACTATTCTGGGTGGCCAAGCAATACACACAGGTTCCTCTGGGCACCCTGGTGGAGGAGCACAAGAGAAGGGGTGGTGGTCCCGATATTGCTCCTTGGCAAGGATGCAAGAGAGCCTAGGTATGTCTCTGCATTCTCATCTGTGGAGTATCAGAGCAAGCTTGAGAGTTGGGTAGAGAGAGCTGCTGTAATTATAGGCATCCCCATCCCCCCCCCAAGCATCTGACCATGATGAGTGGGAAATTCTGCTGGTCTCGCTTCCCAGTAGTCTCTCTGCCTTCAGCAGCCATGTCCCTGTGCTGGCCCATGATTGGTCCAATATCGTGGGTGGGAAATTTGAATGCCCAAGGCTGCCGTCTAGGTAAATACACTTCCCAATAGCTGCCAGAGCCGGCACATGCTGTGGCACAGAAGATGGTGGTAGAGAGGACACTGGGCTGCACACACCATGTCACCATTGGAGGGGTGAGTGGATATTATGCATAGCCAGACCATTGGACCATATTGCAACTGAAATCACCAGTGTATTTCCTTGACGGGTTGGGGGAAAGGGGAAAGGAGAAAAAGCATAGTGATAACTAAAACAGCAATGAGACCCACAGTGCTTTTGTTTTTGGCTAGGTAAAAAAAAAGTACAGCACAGGGCTACCTGCTTAATGCGAAATAGGGAACTGCTCATCTATCACCAGATACTGCCTGGTGCTGATTGTGGCTTGGCCCTGCTTAAGGAATTTCGCATTCGGTTTTGGAGCGCATGCAGAGCTGTTTTCTTCTGTCACCTGGGATTTGGGTTCTCTAGTCCAAGGAGCTATATTTGGCGAGTGTTTTTTGCAGTCTTAGCTGCTTCAGCGAAGCATTGCTTCCAGGGCCGTCAGTGGTGTCTTAATGCTGTTCCTTTCCAGCAGGCTGCACTTGGCTTTTTGCAAGACCTTATTGGGAAAGCACTACAGTGGCAAAGAAGAGTCTGCTGAGCAGAGACAGTATTAAGAAATATTTAGCACCCATATATGCTATTCTTGTGTCTTGCCTTCACAATGGTTGATGGGCGTTACTCAAATCAGCTCTTGGTAAGGATGGACAAATCGGTCAGTTTCAGATTTTCTCACTTTCTCATTTTTCCCAGTTTTGAGTTTGCTTTCCACATCAGTTTGTGATTCCTGCCCCCCTTGAAGAGGTAGTCACACCTTGAGGAGGTAATCACACCCATGGCTTGCATGGCTGCAGGGTTGACCAAGGCTGAATGCAACCCCTGGACAAAGAGAGAGAGAGAGAGAAGAGGTTAACTTCCTTGCTCTAAATCACCAACTCTTTGAAGTGTGGCTGGAAACAAATGGCTGCCTTGCGTGTTTGGTCCAGCTTTTGCTTATAAAGCTGACAGCCAGGAATCTTGATTCTTGTGGCATCATCCCGAGTGGAAATGCTCTCCTCCGATGCCTGCTTGATTGCCATTTGCATTGACCACATGACAGGGTTTTTGCTGGCCCGCATGCCTGAATCTCTGTCAGAACCGCTCTCTTGTACCATGCTGGGAAGGCGGTGATCTGTCATTTTCTGTCAGTTCCCTTTTTTCTTCTTCTTTTCCCCCTGTGGTCCCTTTGGGAGCGTCAAGGCGAGTAATTCATTTAGCTTGTTTTAGGAAATGTCATTTTGCTATGCCGATAAATTAGCTTGGCTGCAGTATCTCACTGAGCCTCGCAGCTTGCTTTTCCTACAGCAAACTCCTACATGTTCAGGACTTGAATTTTTTATTATTATTTGCTTGAACATCTTGCATCATATTTTATGCATATATATATTTTTTCTGTTAGTCCTTTTAGCTTTGCGTTCCCGTTTGCAGCCAGGGCTTCTCATGGGTGATGCTTCCTGCCCTGCTTGTTGCTTCCTCGATGCCCTTTTAATGCCCCACTTTTTTTTTTGCATGGTTTTGCTTATTGCATAGTTCCCTTTCCTTCTTGCCAGAATAAATTCTCAGAAATAACACAGATTACTCCAAAGTTAAATATACATCCTGTTTCACACTCTGCACTTAGGCCCACTAAATCATCATGCTTCTTCATTCAGTGTGCAAAATAGTGAATGGCATTTGCTGGTTAGCTTTAAAATTCATGAAGGAAAAGGCAATTGGTGTAGTGGCTAAGTTCTACCTCTGCTGTCAGAGGCAGAACGCTGAGGAATACCAGTTCAGGAGAGTTACAAGTGAGGAGAGGAGAGCTATTGTTCTCAGGTCCTGCTTTTGGGGCTTCCCTGAAGAGGCATCTGATTGGCCACTGTGAGCTATAGGATGCTGGACTAGATATGCCCTTGACCCAGCAAGCTCTTATTATGTTGCCTCGCATGATGGATGCTAGTTAAATGAGGCACTAACATGGCTCCTGCCAAATGTTTTGTTGGTTGAAGGAGCTAGGTATGTTTAGCCTGGAAAAGAGGACAGCGATAGGAGATATGATAGCCATCCTCAAATATCTGAAGGGCTGTCCTATGGAAGGTGGAGCAAGCTTGTTTTCTCTTGCTCTGGAGTGTAAGGCCTGAACCAATGGCTCCAAGTTACAAGAAAGCAGATTCTGATTAAACATCAGGAATAACTTTCTGACAGTAAGAGCTGTCGGTCATTGGAATGGTCTCCCTCTGGAGGTTGTGGACTCTCTTTCCTTGGAGGTTTTCTTGCAGTTGTTGGATAGCCATCTGCTATGGATGCTTCAGTTGAGAGTCCTGGAATCCTGGGGGTTGGACTAGATGACCCTTGGGACCCCATCCAACTCCACAATTCTTTGATGCTTTGACTCCAGCTCCCATTTTTGGCCATGCTGGCTCATCAAGCTACATCTGAAGGGAACCATGTTGGCTACCTGCGGGAATTTTTTTGTAAAAAGGTATTAATAGCTATTAGCCGTTATTAATAACTTGCCGTCATCAATATTAGTGGGGTCTTGGGGCAGAAACATTTGTTCTGAGTGGCTGGGCTACCCTGCTCTAAACAAAGTAAGTCCCCCCCCCCGCCATCTGTGCTATACACTGAAAACAGTAACACATTGCATTAAATGGGCATGGCTTCTCTCCCCCCCCCCAATAATATTTGGAACAGCTGTGTGTTAAGGGTGCTGAGAGCTGTTAGGAGACTCTTCATCCTCTCACAGAGCTACAATTTCCATAGTGGTTTAACAATCAAAACCCTCTTCCCAGGGAATTCTGGGAATTGTAGTTCTGGGAGGGGAATAGGTGGTCTCTCTAATGCAATCCTGTGCCATATTAATTTGTCAGTAGTTTATTGCCCTCCACTGTAGTAACTTTGTCCAAGGGTGGTCTATCAGTAGTAGCCACTAGGAAGGAAGTCCCACTTTAAGTGAAGCAAACCACACCCTCTTAGATGTCCAGCCTATAAGCTTATAAGCACCACAATCACAGTTTGAATTTTTTTTTTGTCCTATGGGAAGAGGGACAGGCTGTGGCCCGCCCTCCACTGTGAAAGAAAACCCAATTCTAGATCCAGAACGTGATATGTTTTGTTCATTCGGGCCTTAAAAATACTTGACAAAACATTTGTCCTTGTTCTAGAGAAAAATGAACAAAGCTGAACAGAAGCCAAGAGGCAACAGGTGGATGGGACAGACAGGGTGAGCAAGAGCAAAAAAATAACAACACATGAGACAATGCGGGTCCATTTGATACACCAACTGCCTGGCCGTATGTTGGAAAGCAGAAGATGAGATGAATGCTCTGAAGCATTTTGAGAGATAATTGAAAGCAGCACCCTGTGAATACAGTGGCATGAGGAAACATGTTTCAGCAGCCTACATAAGGTTTCTTGTTGGGTGGACTCTATCTACCCATCCACTCCTCCATTTGGTGGACCCCTGGTTGCAGCTGTCTAGAACCTGGGGCTACTTGATGGCTAGCCAAGGCCTTGTCCCTAGGTCCTTTGGCAGTGTTGGATTTCAGGCGGATTATGTACCTTTGAGCCTGCTTTTTTTTGTTCATGGTGGTGAATGATTGACAACAAAGTGACAAAATAATCATGCACAGGACTGCACGGTAAACTCCTTTAGTGGATCACTGGGTACTGCAACGTGCAGGGCTGTGCAGAGAACATGCTTGCAAATTGTCAATATCCACAATTGCCATTTCGTCGGGCTGTTGGGGATAGATGGTAAGGCCTAGGGTGCTTTGTCCTGGATCTTAGGCAAGTCAATCAAGAAAGCGCCTTTTGGGGGGCATTTTTGTAAAAGAATAGCTCAACAACTTTTGGGGTGCCCTGGTGTTTACTTTTTGAAATATGGCAACCCTAGTAAAGACTCCCCATCTCCTCTCCAGAAAGGCCAACAACTTTTGGCTCCCCTTCCTCCTCCTTGAAAACTTTCAGCTCTCCTTACAAGAACTTTGTAACGAAGAAGTACCGTATTTTTTTGCACTATAAGACTCACTTCTTCCCTCCTAAAAAGTAAGGGGAAATGTGTGTGCGTCTTATGGAGCGAATGCAGGATGCGCAGCTATCCCAGAAGCCAGAACAGCAAGAGGTATTGCTGCTTTCACTGCGCAGCAATCCCTCTTGCTGTTCTGGCTTCTGAGATTCAGAATATATTTTTTCTTGTTTTCCTCCTCCAAAAACTAGGTGCGTCTTGTGGTCTGGTGCGTCTTATAGAGCGAAAAATACGGTAATGCCTGAGTTTTATTCCCTCCTGCCCTTCTACCTCCTCTTCCGTTTGTGTCTTGCCCTTTTTAGTTCATAAGACTGAAGGAAGGGACCTTCTTGCTTGTTGTGATCTGTAAGCTGCTTTGGGAGAGCAAGCAAAAAATTCTTTAAATAGCAATGTTGACAATGAATGGCGCAAGTGTGAGAATTCTTCAGGTAAGCTGTGTAGTGGTGGCACCATTCCACATGTGACTCTTCTGTGCATGGCTTGTATAAAGACTTGGGCTAGGCTGGGATGTTGTCATGAAGTAGGGAAAGTGTATGCAGAAGAGGTGTGCATGTCTGCATTTCATACTTCCCGGAGGACCACAGAAATGGAAAGTCATGCATTTCTCCCACAGTGAAATGTACAGATGTATCAATAGAAGGATGACATGCCATGGGGAAAACAAATACCTTTCTTCTTTAGTTGTTACACCAAACAGGGATCCCATTGTTCCTATGAGTAATTTTGTTTCTACCCCCTGTTTTACACTCCTTTGAACCTTCACAAAATTAGTTTCTTTTACTATATCCCTGCCATCAGACAGTACTGTTATTAGGACCAACCAAAATATTATAAAATGATGGGCAAGCTTTTGAGACCTTTTGAGTCTGGGTGTTAGGCAAAATGGAGTGGTGATGAGGAAGACATAGGATCATGTTGGGTCATTGGTCTGTCAAGTTCTGCCTTATATATACTGACTGCAGAGGCTTTCTGAATGTTTCAAACAGGGGTATTGAACCTGGCAACTTCTGTGTGCAGAGCACGTGCTCTACCATAGAGCTACAGGGCAAGGAAAAAGCCAGCATGATGTGAAAGGCATGAAGTCTGCAGTTGTAACAGCTTAAGATGGAATCCTGGAGGAGTTTTGCAGATTTAATGGGATTAGTTGCTGCTAGTTGTTAACAGGTTTCAGGTTGCACCTGCGGCTACTGGGATAAAGAAACAATCATAGCTAATCCTCATTTTCTCTAAAACAAATAAAATAAAAATTAATGGCTAGAAGAAAATGAAAGCATGTTTCCTTATAAAAAAGTATTTTTATATTTTTGCTCTTCCCCCGTTCCATGGATCAACATAACCATCTGAGGGCCACATGTGGGGAACCACCATAGTGGTGGTTTTGCAGCTAAATTTTGTGGCATGCAATTGGTGCAGTAATAGCGCACTGGTGATGGATTCATACTGGGCCATCTACACATCATTTTGATTTGATTGTATGATATGATATATGATTGCATGATATGTGATTTGATTGCATGATATAATATCATATGATGTAATTGAATGGTACATGATATGATTGTTTGGTTTTATTTTGATTTCATTTGTAGGAGTCCCTGAAAGCAAAGATCATGTATATCTGTCCTCATACTATCATTTATCTGCAAATTTCATGAGCATCCTCTTAATACCTTCATCCAAGTCATTTATAAAGATGTTGAACAACAATTGGCCCAGGACAGAACCCTGTGGCAACCCGTGTATCACATTTCCCCAGAATGACGAAGAGCTATTAGTGAGCACTTTTTGGTTCGGCCAGTCAACCAGCTACAAATCTACCTTACAAATTACCTTGTCCAGTCCACATTTTACCAGCTTCTCCTCAAGCATATCATAGGGGACTTTGTCAAAAGTCTTACTTAAATCCAGAAACATTATGTCCACAGCATTCCCCTGATCCACCAAGCTTATAGTTCCATCAAAAAAAGAAAGAAATGAGATTCGTTTGGCATTACTTGTTTTTGAGTAATTACCACATCCTTTTCTAAGTGCTTGCTGACTCAAAGATAATAGACAAAGGCTCTGAAATTACATCCACAAGCTCCTTTAATACTCTTGGATGCAGCTCATCAGGGCCTGGAGATTTGAATTCATTTAATGTAGCTAGGTGTTCCCTTACTGCCTCTTTCCCTATCTTGGGCTGCAGATCCTTCCTTACATCATTTATTCTGTTACCACCAGGTTGGGCATCACTTTCCTTTTGGGTGAAGACGGAGCCAAAGTAGGTGTTGAGTAGTTCCACCTTTTCTCTGTCACCCAATAGCATTTCTCCACCTTCTCCACGCAGAGGACCTACCACTTGCTTGTTCTTCCTCTTGCTTCGAACCTATAAAAAGGACATCTGGAAATACCCTTGATGTGACATTAAATAGGTCTTTAAATTGATAGTGATGAGGGATTCTCCTAATTTTCCTCAGGGCTCTAGCAGGGAACAAAAAGATTAAATTCCCTCTTCCACACCCTGATCTCATTAATTATCAGCCCCTCCAGCTGATGCCAGTCTGCATTTAAAGACAGACAAACCTGCATGTTAAATGGAAAGATGCATCTGATGGTTTAGTTTGGCAGCATTTTTATTTTTTATTTTGCTTTACAGTGTTTCGCTTGTTGCGCAAGGAACTACGTGGCAGTTCTACCTGAAAACAAGATTGTGGTCACTGTGGTGCTGACATTTGTCATATAAACGTATCAGAAATAATGAATTGAAGACTGGAGCTTTTATGTCATGCAGCAGCAAAAAGCGTTCCTTTAACCATTTATTGAGTGCACCACAAACTTCAGCTATGGCCTTGCTGCTGAATGTCTGGAAACTTCAGCTGGTACAAAATCAGTGGCCAGGTTGCTCACTGGGGTAGGATGGTTTGAACAATTCTGGCCCAATTGAACTGAATGCCAATCAGTTTCTGGGCACAATTCAAAGTGCTGGTTTTGACCTATAAAGCTTTAAATGGCCCAGGACTGCAATACCTCAAGGATCACCTCTTCCCATATGAGCCAAGCCAGACCCTGCAATCCTCTGAGGCCCTTCTTCACATGCCTCCTTCATGAGAGACCTAGAGGGTGGAGACACGAGAATGGGGCCTCTCTGTGGTGGCTTCCCACGTGGAATGTTTTCCCCAGGGAGGCTCTCCTGGTGTCATCATTATGTATCTTTAGGTGCCAGGCAAAAGCTTTCTCCTGTAACTAGGCCTGTGGCCTTTCAGAAGTAGGAAGGATGTTTTTAATGTATTTCTATTTCCTCTTGGTTTTTACTGTTTCTATGTGGTTTTTTGTGTGTCAGTTTGTTTGGTTGTAAGCCACGATGGGTTGCCCTAGGCAAGATAACGTGACTAACAAATCATCGTCAGGAGAAGCAGCATTTAGCATAAAGTTGCCTTCTTCAACCCATTTCTGCCCTCATACTCCAGTTTCCACCAGCCCCATGTGGCATAGCCATGCTGGCTGAGACTGATGGAAGCTGGAGCCCCAAAAATCTGGGTGCCACCAGGTTGGAGAAGGCTGGCACAGAGCAACGTTTCAGCTTGTCTGTATAATAGGATTTCCATAAATTTCTTTTCGCAGTGTAGACTTCAAAAAGTGCTCTCTTTAGCTAAACATATCACATTTGCCTGGTTGGTTCTTGAAGAAGATAGCCCTCAGGCAGGGCAAACAGTTTGTGGTGGTAATTAGGAAATGAACAGACTGTAATAAAGATGTCGAGTGTGAACATGACGGCTCTTCTCCTGTTATTTTTGTGGCAGAAGGGAGGTGAAAGGGCTGGTAAGGCTGCAGTAACGTGCAGAGTGGGCTGTAGATCCTCTGTCTGTTTTCTTATGTGCATTTGGGCTGTTTATTTGGAATAGGATGTGCACCCAAGTATGCCTAATTCATGCCAAGTCTGCATCAAACCCATTGACCACCTGCATTATTCCAGACACTATGCCTCAGTGTTTTGGGCTTAGCACTCTTGCTAGATTTGTACCCATGGAATCCATGTTCAGAGGCAGAACATAGCAGTAAAGCTTCTGCTGCTGTTCCCCAGCCACTATTAAGGTGGTAACATTAATGGTGGCTGGGGAACAGCAGCAGAAGCTTTACTGCTATAAGACAAAGGGTGCTGGATCAGGTGAGCTCTTGGTCTGGTGCAGTAGGGCTCTTCTTATGTCCTTGGGGGTTCATATTCCACAGAATAAAAGCATCCCCTCCAACATTCTTGGGACTGAAATTGGGATGCTCCTTTTTTTGGTCTTGCAAGACCAAAAAAGCAAGTGACTTTCATTCCGGTGTTCTGGCACAACCCAACTGACACACGTCAGAGTGCTCGGATGAAAAACAAGCATCTTCCAGTCTGGTTTTCATACGACCCAGCTGCCAGAAAATGGGACATTCCAGAATCCAATCAGAAGCTGGGATTGGCTTATGTGATTCCGGGATGTCCCACTTAAAATGGGACAGTTGAGGATTTTGTAATAGGCCAATGGCCCACCTGAATGTAAGGCATCTTCATATAAAATGATGTATACAGGACTTTCAGGGTCTTACATATTGGGCTCCTCTTCTTTAGATGGTAATATGCTTTACCTCACTTGTTTAAAAATGTGAAAAGCCAGTCCGGCTGCATTGTGGGACACTCCTGCTCATTCTGTTGAGTATGACCCATGATGTCTGCCCCCACAATCGGACAGGTGAGGCCATTGCAAAGTCAGCATGGTGAGCATGGCCCAAGCAAGGAAGGAAATCTCTCTCTTGCCTTTTAACTTTCTCAGGAATTGTTACTTTCATACTCACTGTAGCACTTAAAGCTAAGTGGGCACTTGGGGATTTCATGCACAGATGGTGCCTTTAAGAAGTATGCACACACATTGGAGGGGGAACAATAGGGGCAGGGATGTTTTTCTGCTGCTTGCAACATTTTTATAGGATTGGGATATAATTGGTGAATGCTTGTCAGCCATGTGGCTGTCCGTAATGAGGCAGGTCAGTGCTGTGATGTAGAGGATTGCAAGCTGACTTGCATGCTTTCTGCAGAAGATCAGCATGAAGTTGGAAAGGGTCAAGCAAATCGGGCAAGTGCTGCTTTGCCAGGCTTATCCAACATATGCCAACCCACCCGGTTGACCAAGAGTATTGTTATGTTCACAATCAAGATTGAGCCTGTTAAACAGCAGGCGCCTTAAATAAACAAACAAGCAAATGTGCCAAGCTTTTGTCGTCTTCCAATTCATGATATTAACTCCTTCATTAACTGATTGATGGCACAAAAGCAGAACTGTTGCTTCGACTTTCAAAGATGTAGCTGCACTCATGAGAACTAGAATATTTTTTGAAAAAGTGAAAGTAGAATGACACAGAATTCTACCATGATGTAGTGTAATTCTACATCCTTGATGTAGTGGATCCTGCTAACCTAGAAGTTTGAAAACACGCCAGTGCAAGTAGATAAATAGGTACTGCTGTGGTAGAAGGAAAACTGCATTTCCATGTGCTCTGGTTTCCGTCATGGTATTCCATTGCACCAGAAGCGGTTTAGTCCTGCTGGCCACATGACCTAGAAAGCAGTCTGTGGACAGACGCGGGCTCCCTCAGCCTGAAAGCGAGATGAGCGCCACAACCCCATAGTTGCCTTTGACTGGACTTAACCATGCAGGGGTCTTTTACCTTTGCTTCTAGATATTGAGGATGTGTAGCCATTGAAAGACAGGTTGTATTCCAATACTTTTTCTTTATTTCTGCAACTTAAGTACTATTCATAAGACAAAATCACATTAGAATCACATTGACACGTTGAAGGATGTTCTACAAACTGGGGGAACTGGAGAAATAAAAATGAAGATCTTCATTTCCTCAGGCTTATGACCTAAGGCCCGAATCTAGCAAAAGTCTGCGATAGCTCAGCTGGTAAAGCATAAGACTCTTAAACTCAGGGTTGTGGGTTTGAGCCCCACATTGGGCAAAAGATACCTGTTGGGCTGAACTAAATGACCCTTGTGGTACCTTCAAACTCTACAATTCTATTATTTCACTGAAAGCAATGGGACATGAGTTTCTTTTGTTCTATTGATTTCAGCGGGACATACACTGCAGTCCTATGCATATTTATTCAGAAGGATGTCCCACTATACAGTGGTACCTCCGGTTGTGGGTGGGACCCGTTCCGGAGCTCTGGTCGGATCCCAAGGTTTCTGCAACCAGAGGGACCACTTCTGCACACGTGTGCGGCGCGATAGAGTGCTTCTGCACCTGCGCGCATGGCAAAAACCCGGAAGTATACTTACAGGTTTGCCGTTTATGCATCCCGAAGTTTACGTAACTGGAGGGATACGTAAGCAGAGGTGAGACTGTATTCAATGGGGCTGATTCCCTGATAAGTTTGCATAGGTTTGCAACCATATTCACAACTGACTTTAGATGAATTGGGGCCAGAGATACAGGTCCCTTCCAGATGGCCTGTTTGCTGAGCTTTCGTCACAATTCATTTACACAACATTTGCTCAGAGTCATACACTAGCCCACTATTAATGAGCATTTATTCTGATTTGTTTCTGGGGAAGTTATATGAGGTTGCCTTGAGCGGGTATTCCCTGTGCTTATCCAGTGCATTTCCCTATCTCTTTCCTTACAGCAAAAAGTCTGATTTTTTTAATGGGTGGAGGGTAGCTTTGTTGCGCAAGAGCCCAAATCCACTTTAACTGCACAACTTGAATTTGCTCTTATGTTGTTGAATGCCACCAGCAGGAGAGGGACAGTCTGAAAATGCACAGGGGAAGTGAAGTATAGGGCAAGTTAGAGTAGGGTGATCATTTTGTGAATGACGGAATAAGAGGTGAGTTTTTGACAGGCATTTGGACACAGAATGAAGTTCTCCTGGGGAAGCAAGCCCATTTCTGCTTTCTGTCCTGTGGCTTATGAATGGGGGTCAGGCTGATCTTCCCCTGCTGGAACTTTCTGGTTGGGAGGGAGCCACGGGGCAACTGAACCCATCCTTTAAGAAAGCTCTGAGGAAATACTACAATATCTTATTGAAAACTGCTGAAGTGTTATTGCAGCCTGTGACCTTCACCCCATTCCCTCTACAACCCCCTTGAGGCAGATGCTCCAAGGACATCCTAGGTGGTTATAAAGCAATGGTTTTAATAGCCTGCTTGAGCTGGCTTCTGCAATGGAGTGCTGTTGTTTTTATATATATGAAAAACCCGGAATAGCATAGCATGGCTTACCATAACCATGCAATTTATAAATGAGGAGCCTGGGATCGCAGTGAAACACAATCCATCCTTGGGGGGAAATTAATATTTTTAAAATGATTTCTCTTGCATATGCAAACATGTTCAATGCACGCTTAGGAACGCGGGCGCTTTTCTGCCAATTGCTCATTCCGGAATTCCAATGGCATCTTTGCATTAATGAGAGCTCTGTAGTTCTGCAAAGACAGGATGGGATGTGCTCCATAGCTATTTCTACTCCCTCTTTGATGGCTATAAGGAATGAATGGATATAGGCCAGACTGTTAGAAATGCTCTAGCTTATCACTATTCCTTCTAATAATATCCTATCAATCATTACTAACAAATGCCAATGAGGTGCCCAGCCACCTTAATGAGTGGGTGACGCCTGCCAGCTCTTTATTACCTAGGTTAAATGTGACACAGTCGTTTGTTGAGCAATTTCTGCTGGAGAAAATAGTTTTTGGGCAACCATAAAATATGGGAAAATGGAGACAGGCAGCAGTGGAGGCCTGGCAGAGTTATGCAGACTGCGAGTGCACAAGCCATTAATTCTGCACTACTTTACATAAAAGCATTGGAAATGAAGTTTAATTAATACACAGAAAGTGAACATTCTGAATTATTTTTGTTGGGGTGGGGGAGCAGAAAAAGCTTTGTTCTAGAGTTCAGCTCTAGCATCTGTCAGCCAATTGTTCAAAATGCTGCACAACCCATTTATTTTTTTTAAAAATATTTTAAAATGAAAATTAGGTTCAAAGGCTGGGGAATTTTTTTGAGCGCTGCAGAAAGAGTAACACAGAACTCAGTCTAATAAAGCCTCTCAGGTGTCATGACCTGGGAACCTTGCAGTGTGCTTCAGAGACTTTTGCTGAGGATAAGCTTCAGGTTGCCTCCTTAGTAAGGTTATCAGATATTTTTCAATGAATCCGGGGACACTTTTCAACTTCCATGGATTTTGTATGGGGACTAACTTGTAAATCCGGGGACTGTCCCAGGGAAACGGGGACGTCTGGTACCCCACAGCCCTGGATCCATTTCAATCAGGGTTTCATTACAGAAGCTGCTTTGGTCACTCCCTATGATGATGTCTCTTGGGAGAGAGACAGAGGAAATGTGTCCCAGTTAATTTTCTTCTACCTCTCAGTGGCTTTTGATACCACCAACCATGGTACAGTGGAACCTTGGGTTGTGAACGTGATCTGTGCGGGAGGCACATTCACAACCCACAGCACCGAGTTTGCGCACGTGCGTGATGTGATTTGGCACTTCTGTGCAGGCACAAAGCGCGATTTAGCGCTTCTGCGCATGCCAGAGTGCCGAAACCCAGAAGTAACCCATTCCGGTACTTCCGGGTTTCAGCACATTTGTAACCTGAAACGCATAACCCGAAGCGTCTGTAACCCGAGGTACCACTGTATCTTTCTAGGGCGGCTGGCTGAGTTAGGGATTGGAGGCACTGCTCTGTGGTGGTTCCAGTCCTGCTTGGATGGTTGTTTTCAGAGAATAATGCTTGGGGAGTGCTCTTTGGCCCCACGAAGCATTCAGTGTGGGGTTCATCAGGGTTCAATTTTATCCCCTATGCAGTTTTACATCTACATGAAACTGCTGAGTGGAGTCATCCAGAGTTTTGCAGTACAGTGGTACCTCTAGTTAAGAACTTAATTCGTTTTGGAGGTCCGTTCTTAACCTGAAACTGTTCTTAACCTGAGCTACCACTTTAGCTAATGGGGTCTCCCGCTGCCACCGCACCACTGCCATGCGATTTCGGTTCTCATCCTGAAGCAAAGTTCTTAACCCGAGGTACTATTTCTGGGTTAGCGGAGTCTGTAACCTGAAGCATCTGTAACCTGAAGCGTCTGTAACCCGAGGTACCACTGTATGTGGTCAGCAATATGCGGATGACACACAGCTCTACATCTCCTTTACATCTGCTGGTGTGGCGGTGGATGTGCTGGACCAATGTCTTGCCTTGTTAATGGACTGGATGAGAGCCAACAAACCAGCGCTCAATCCCGATAAGGCTGAGGCACTGTTAGTGGGTGGTTTTCTGGACAGGATGGCTGGGAGCTCACTTGCTCTTGATGGGGTTATACTTCCTCTGAAGGAGCAGGTTCGTAGCTTGGGAGCACTCCTAGATCCTTTGCTGTCGCATGAGGCTCAGGTGGCCTCAGTGGCCCAGAGCGCCTTCCATCAGCTTTGGCTGGTGGCCCAGCTATGCCTCTATCTGGACAGGGATAGCCTAATTCAGTTGCTGCTGTTGTTGTTGTTGATGATGATGATGATGAATGATGATTTTATTTTTACCCCACCCATCTGACTGGGTTGCCCCAGCTACTCTGAGCAGCTTCCAACAGATATAAAAACACAACGAAACACCAAATATTAAAAACTTCTCTATACAGGGCTGCTTTCAGTAACCTTTAGGTTAGATTACTGCAATGTGTTATATGTAGGGCTGTCTCTGAAGATGGTTCACAGATCCTGCATCCTATGCCTATGGCTGCGTGATGAGAAAGAGTCTGTTTCTTGGGTTGGAGGAAGTGATAAGGATTTTCTTCCTATTGTTAGCCTTCCTGCCTGGGCAAGCAGAGGATCTCACAGGCAGACCTCACAGGAAACTCACCTTGCAAACATGGAATTTCATATTTTGACTCGAGCATCGTTTCCCCACAATACTTATTCAGGCAACACTCTCATGGGACCAGACAAACACCAGCCATACCTAGGGCGTCAGTCACTAACATGATGTAAGCTGTCATCTGCTAACAATGCCTGTCTGCCATTTAGGCATGCTAAAAATAGATCAATCTCTTTGACAGAGAATAAATGGATGCAAATCATACATAAGAAATGATAACAGAGAGAATCCAACAGAGGAGCATTTCATTTTCCCAGGATGTTCTGTTGCAGACATTAAAGTGGCTGTACTCTTAAAAAAGCATTTCAAAGGGGAATGCTTAACATAAAGCTGCCAGATTGGAATTCATTGCCACATTTTACAATGTGGAACTTGGTATCAACAAGTCTTGGGAGCTGCTAGTTTTTGTTGTAGAAAGTAATTGTTCTTAGGTGTTTGTTTACACAATTAATATTGCTACTGTTATTAATTGCCAATGGCCGCTAGTCCCTAGTAGATCACATTGATGCTGATCGTATCTAACATTCATATAAGGCAGGGATGCGGCACAGGATCCTCTGAATGATATTGGGCTCCCCACTCCTGGGAGTAATAGAAGTTGCTGTCGAATAACATCTGGACAGGTTCCTTATCCCTGTGTTAAGCAGCTTCTGTATTAGTTTGAGTTCCGTATTGTCTTCCACCTTCTGAATTGTTTGACCTTTCACACAGGTCAGCATGAAAGATGCAGGGCTCCATTGTGAGTGAAGTTAACTCTTTATTCAAGGAAATGGCATATAGCTCAGCAACCCTTTCCAGTAGGTCCCTACTGGGACTGAAGGTCCATGCCTTCCACCCTTTCTAAGGTTCCTTCTCTCCTGGATGTTTTCCAATTGGTCTCAAACTGTACCCGCACACCTCTGTCCTCTATTCTGCATTCCTTGTTATCTTGTGCGTTCTTGAAGATGGGGGAGGGGGGCACGGGAGCTTGTTGCAGCCAGAGAGGGAGACTCCCTGGATTCTTCAGTTGCCCCCTGACAGTTGTCCTCTCCTCTGTTTCAGCCTCGGAGTCCAAACTGCTGCCACCGGCTCTTCCTGCTCACTAAACCCTGTTGCCCCTTCGGCATCCAGGCCCTCCTCCCAATCTTCTTCCTCTGATCTCTCCTTGGTGTGCCAGCATCAATCCCCAGGGAGCCTTCCTTCTCTGGGGGTTCCCCAGTTGGTGCCTCCTACCACTCCTCTTCATCCAGCCAGTCCCTGACAAATACTGAACTAGATTGTCCAAATGCCTTGTGCTTGGTATATGGCAACTTCTTATGTTCCTATTTCTCTTATTTCTCCTCCATGTTCTGTAGATCACACATTGAGACAGGAGGCTATCCTTTTTATGCACTGTGTCTGCACTGTCTAGGTTGCCCTGTCATCATTAGTCAAAGTGATGGGTTGGGGTTTATTTTTTGTGGGGGATGCTCAATTTAAAGACCTCAAATTATAGCCTAAAGTTAAATTAAAATCTCCATGTGAAATGGTTAGCGTGTGTCTCTGTGCGGGTTAGCTTCTCAGGGTTACTCAGATTCCTTTATTTTGGAAACAGGTTGGCATACATATTAATGAGACCCAGGTGTTAATGCCATGCTGTTTTCTTTCTTCTTTTTAAAAAACCTTTACATTAAAATCAGTGGTTTGCTGCTAGAAATATTTCTTTGGGAAATTATACAGCTTTGCTTCCAGGCACTGCAGTATCAGATCCATCCAGTGTTGCCCTTCTCCCAAGTCTTGGGCAGGCAATGTAAATCTTATTCAGAGGAGTGTCCCAAGGGAACCCAATGGCTCCCCAGCAATATCTGGGTACCTTAGGGCCATTTTACTGCTTCCAATACACACAACTTCAGAAGGGGGCATGGGGTGTTTACAGGGTGACCAATGTCCTCCTGGCCACACTTGGCAGGGGTGGGGGAGGGTACAAAAATCTAGAGAATGGAAGATCATACTGGTAGCCTGAAACATTTGTCCCTGTCTTGCAACATTATTACTTAGGGCTGTCCCAAGACATTTTGACACCTGAGGTGAACCAAAGCATGTCTCCCCCAACACTGGCCAACCATGAAGATGTTGACACCAGGAACAAGGGAGGGCATCAAGTCAGCCTTACCCAATGGCTTAAATGGGAATCAAAGACCATTGTGTGTGTTTGTGGGGAAAGGTCCCTGCTCTGAATCACACCAGGTGAATGCAGATCCCAGGAGACCCCCCCGGAGGGCAGCCTCTGCTGTTTCCTCCCTATGGGTGGGAGGAGACCAGCAGACCTCCTATTTGCTGAGAGGCCTCTGTGGGGGGCGGCTGTTGTGAAGGTGGGAGATTTGGCCTCTGAGGAGTGTGTGGCAGCTTGGAGGCTGGCTCCTGTGGATTCCGCCGCCCAAGGCAGTTGCCTCACCTTGCCTCATGCATGAGCTGGCCCAGGTATGACTCCTCCTCCTCAATGGAGGTTCATCAGACAGGGGAATTAGGGCATTGCCCCACCACCCTCAGTCTGCCCTCATTCCACGTCCCACTGTCAGCTTCCTCTTCCTGCGGCAGCACCTAACAACTTTCAGCACCCATTAACAAACTACGGCTCCCAGGATTCTTTGGCAAAAATTATGATTTTTTGAAGTGGTATGGATACTGCTTTAAAGGCACAGTGCATATTGGACCAATAGGACTAATACAGGTAAAATGTATGCTGTATTAAAGCCCCACTATTGTTGCAAAGTGGAATTCTTCTGATAATGCATTTTCCCTGCTGAAGGCTCCTCAAATACCACAAATAAATCTTTTGTACATATCAGTGCTCTGAGGGTTAATGGAAAACTGTGTTTTTGCAACCCAACAGGATGTCCTTTGTCTCTTGGTGGCAGCCTTGGGTTGTCACAATTGTGTTGCCCTCCAATAAGTCTGAGGGCATTTTTAAATTTTTGATGTTCTGTGTCATTTGAGTTAAACACAAAGGTTACAGACGACATGGAAACAGCCAGTTCTCTACCAGAAACACCACAGAAAACCTCTTGCCTTGCTTCTTTCCCCTTTTCTGTCTTTGATTTTTTATATATATATAAAAATACATTGCTTCATAAAGTAAGATGAGAACTTTATGACCTATGCTAGAAGGCAAGCTTTTATTTACTTAGCTTATTTAGATATCTAGAAAAACATAAAAGGGGATGAAAAATAGTGGTTAAATACTGCAGAAGTGTACACAGACACACAACAACTGCAAGGACCGGTAAATTCCTTAGGAAGAATATTCCTCTAGAGGAATTGCATGTGAATATTTTGGAATGTTGAGTTTGTAGTCATTGAAAAACCTGCCATGGTCCCATAATAGCTTGTAGCACAGACTAGGGTAGAGTTTTCATTTGGAAGGCTTCGCCAAATGACTATTATGAAACATGGAGCAAGAACTATCTGCAACAAAATGTTGCGGTGTATCTTCATTCTTCATCTTGCAACTTCAGTGGTCCTACACATTGTTATAGCCAGCTGTTCCTGCAGTGCAGTGGCCCGCCCCCCCCCCCGTTTTCTTGTATGTCTTTTCCAACTGACACACAACTTTTCCTCACTGAGTGTTCTGAGTCTCCCTCCCCATTAGGCTGTTCTTATGGTTCTTCCATAACTTTAGTTCTTTAAAACTCTACTTCTGCAGACCTTCTTCCTGCTTCTCAGATGGCATTATTATTATTCATTGTTTGTTTTGTTTTTTTATACCCCACCAATTCTCTGATGGGACTCCAGGTGGCTTACAGATAAAAACAAGAACTGCTAAAAACATAGGAAAGAAATACTAAAAAACCCCAATTAAACATTAATAGAATTAAAAATATATAATATAAACATGTCTGTTTAACACATACCACTACTTACAATAAAAACAGCATGACACTAGCCCTTTAATTAAAAGCAGTCAGTTCCCAAAAGCCTGTTGGGACAAGAAGGTAATTCACCTGCTGACAGCAGGACAACAAGGAGGGAGCCAGTCTAGATTCTCCAGGGAGGGAGTTCCAGAGTCTGGGAGCAACCAATGAGAAGGCCCAGCTGCCCTGTTTTGTTTCCATTTCTTCTGACACACACCTGATGAGTTCAAAACTTGTTGAAGGACAAACCTCAAGACTGATGCACTGAACATTTGGATTGCTGATACAAACCCAGAAAACTGCACACTTTTTCTGAACCTTTCTCTCAGTCAGTTTACTGGGCAGTTTACATTACGCTAACTTCTAGATCTCTGTATTTTCTGCATCTAGCTTGGTCACCTGCATCATAGATCCCTGGGAATAAGAGCCAAGCTAACCCCAATAAATACAGAGCATGAACAGTTTTGTTAGGTTGATAGATTCAAGCAAAGCAATAGGTTCGGCTGACTGAATTTACATATGGGGTGAAAGCTAAGGCATGTATATTTATGCGCAAAGCTTTTGATTTTTCACTCTGGAATTGCCCAGAGTGCTCTGCACAAAGCACCCTAAGGGAAAGACTGGGGCGGTTGTAAAAATAGCTTGCATTCTCCTCCTCCCTCTCTAAAGTCTACTTGTCACAGAAATATTATGTGTTTTTTTCCTCCAGAAAAAATTACTTTGTCTACAGATTTTAAGGATGAACAAATGAGCCAAATGTCGTGTTAGTTCCTACTTAGCGAGGTCCCTTTGTGAGTGACAGGGAAGGGTTAGGCAGCTGAGATAATTGCCCATAAGTCTTAAATGATTGCCAGAAACAAATGCTCACATAGTTTGCCAGTGGGTGAGTTAAAGACATCCATGCGTTACCCTTCATTCTGCTAGGGATATTTTGCATGTGGTGCTCCCCCTCCCAGTAAACAAGGGTAATTATAATTTTATTTGTCTTTCATCTTGTTTTTGTAAGCCACTCTGGTTCAGCTTTACTAAAGGGTGGCACCGAAATATTTAAAATCAATAAAAATAAGAAGCTGCAAGTCACATTATTTGTCTGTGAAGCTCAGTGTAGCCTATTCTGTCTTGGCTGGTAATGGCTCTCTAGCCAGTGTGGTGCCGTGGTCAGAGTGTTGGACTAGGACCTGGAAGACCAGGGTTCAGATCCCATGGGCAAGTCACTGCCTTGCAGTCTAACATACCCCATAGGTAATGTATGTTTTTTTGGTTTCATGCAAAAGCAAATACAACAACAACAGCAAATAAATAAATAGCACTCAGGTCCCTTTTAAGTCAAAGTTCATTAGTCATGAGTCATTTGTTTCCAGTATGAGAGTTAACATTTATATTTGTTGGCCAAGCATGTCTTTCCAGAGTGATCCATGTGTAAGGAGGTGGTTGGCAATTCTGTCCCTCCATTGCAGCAAACATTATCAATCTATACCAGTACACATGAAAACTATCAGTTTGATTAGTATCATACATGCCTTCCTTTATCCAGCCTGTCATTCCATCAAAGCAACAGACCATAGTTGTTGGTAACAAATTTCAAACGTATTAGAAATGAGGGCTTTCCGAAATCTTGCAGTAATGAATTTTGCTGCAGTCAGAATAAATATAAGCGAACCCTTAAACAATAGAACAAGATTTTCCTCACTGAATATGGAAAGTAGAGCTAATAATCCCAGAATTGTAGAGTTGGGATCACAAGGGTCCAATCTCCTGCAATGCAGGGATCTTTCACTCAACATGGGACTTGAACCCACAACTCCGAGCTAGCCATTTGAGGGCTTGGTATAATCTGTTAATTTCCTCAGAAAGCTTCTTCCCAAATGCTTTGATGCTTAGGCAGTCCCACCACCTATGGAGGTATATTCCTGACTCCCCACACAACCTCCAACACAAAGCAGAGATTGACCTGGGGGGAGACAGGTACCAGTGACGAATGTACAAAGTAGATCTATTGCACTAGGATTGCAGAGCACTTTCCCCCAGTTTAATTGAACAAGCCTAAATTTCTAGTATGTGCCCAGAGCCCTACTGACAGTATGGGAGGCAACCTCATGCATGGCCTTGCGAGGCTGCACCAGAAGAAAGAAAACAGAATCCCATCTCAGTTGAAATGGCTTGTTGCATTGATCTGTTTTCTTGGGAATATTTTGCAATGAAAATTTCTTTGCAGGCTGCATGGCAAGGAAGTAACAGATGGAGCAGCCACACGGTAGCAGGGACATTGTAAAAGTGTTAAGAGAAATTAAAACAAAAACAACAACAACAACAACCAAAATGCCTGTTGCAAAGTAAAAACTTTGGAATAGTGTCTCTCTCTTCTCTAACCCCCCCTGACAAATTTCAGTTGTTAGGCAAGTCTTTGAAGGTCAGTTAATCTAACGGTCATTCATTTAATTAATATTTTAAAGCAAACTGTTATATTACAAACACGGTACGTGCATGGATATGCATACAGTTGCTAAAGTTCTTGGAGTCACAAAGTTCTTGAAGGATATAGATCTAGATATTGATATAGACGGGACGCAGGTGGCGCTGTGGGTTAAACCACAGAGCCTAGGGCTTGCCGATCAGAAGGTTGGCGGTTCGAATCCCCACGACGGGGTGAGCTCCCGTTGCTCGGTCCCTGCTCCTGCCCACCTAGCAGTTCGAAAGCACGTCAAAGTGCAAGTAGATAAATAGGTACCGCTCCGACGGGAAGGTAAACGATGTTTCCGTGTGCTGCTCTGGTTCGCCAGAAGCGGCTTAGTCATGCTGGCCATGTGACCCGGAAGGTGTACGCCGGCTCCCTCGGCCAATAAAGCGAGATGAGCGCTGCAACCCCAGAGTTGGCCACGACTGGACCTAATGATCAGGGGTCCCTTTACCTTTATTGATATAGATATAAATTTGGATAATGGTATCATGATGTAGAATAGACTGATTTATACATGTAAAGATTTTCTAGGCATAGATACAGGAACAGAGCTCAAGGCTCAGTGGTGGAGCATCTGCTTTGCATGTATAAGGTCCCAGGTTTAATCCCCGGCAGCTCCAGATAAAGCATGAGGCTCTTAATCTCATGGTCAAGGGTTCGAGCCCCACATTGGGCAATGGATTCCTGCATTTCAGAAGGTTGGACTAAATGACCTTCATGGTCCCCTTAAACTCTGCAGTTCTGTGATTTGAACCCTACTGTAGCCCATAAACTCAAAAAGGGTATGGAAGATGGGAGAGGGGTAGAGTAGAGTATTTAAGGCCTTATGTTCTTATACTCCCTCCACAATAAATATAAATAAAATAAAAGAGGATCAGAGATAAAAAATCACATTTGATTTAAGTATCTTTGTTTATGCTACAATACAGGTTGTTCTCGAAGCTACCAGCATGAGTTTGACCAAACTGCGGGAGGCAGTGGAAGACAGGAGTGCCTGGCGTGCTCTGGTCCATGGGGTCACGAAGAGTCGGACACGACCAAACGACTAAACAACAACAATACAGGTAAGGAGAAAGAATTCACTTTGCAACTTCCTTTTATATTGCAATGTAGATCAGATCATCAGAAGACATTAGTATTAATAAAAAAAGTAGTTAAACTTACTATTTACTTTTTAAAAAGAGACTTTCTGGCCTTTTTGTGAACATTTTTGAATCACTGCATGGAAATTAATTGTTCTGGAATGTTTGCTTCAACACTTAGCCCGGCCAAATCCACAAGATGTTCCTGAGACGTTGTAGACCTTAAATAATTCTTAATTAGCTAAAGTTTGTTAAATGACCTCTCTCCAGGAGCAACTATTGCTGGAATAGTATTTTTAAATTAACACAAGCATTTGAAAACAGGTCACCATGTCTGTACTTTGTTAACAAGTTCAACAGATGTAATGGCTTTAACTGTGCACTTGCAAAAATTGATTTATGGACAGAAGGTAGCTGTTGCATTTCTGTTCCAAAACCATCACCATTAAGGGCAGCTGGATATTGCTCTGATAAAGTTAAAACTTTTTCTCTCCACATCACTTTCAGACATGGTATGTTTCCACATGAAATCCTCTCCCCCCCCCCCAACTGCTTAACAACATTGAAGTGGACATTTAATTATGCTATAACATTGTCTACCATAACATAAAACACGGTTTCTGAAGTAGGCCTCTTCTGGAGTATTAGATCTGTGCCAGCTAATATTTTTTTTACCACACAGCTGACATTAACACACGGGCAAAAGATGTCACATATAATAAAACTCCATGGAATTCATTTCTAGTTTTGGTCAAATTTAGTTCTAGGAGGTCTTCCAGTGCTAATTTAATGTCAGTCAAGTGAGCTGCAATGGCTTTACACATTCAACACGTTACACATTTGATCATCTGGATTCAGATAATGAACTTGAAGCAGCCCTCTCCTTTTCTGAGACTCCTGGACAACTAGCACATGTTCCTGAAGGATGGGATCCCACCTGGAGAGCAGTTCAATGAGTCATAAAAAGCTTCGGTTGTTTGAATAATGAATTTGATGGGATGAACTAGTAAAATGCTAGGTCACATTCTTCCAAGAAGAGTACCACATTGGTGGTGCTCTTTAAAAGATTGTACCGTTTCACAGCTTCAGTTTTGATTGACGCTTCTAAGATTATGTCAGCTCCTGTCACACACAGCAGGTGCCTTCCTAAGTTCTCACCATTCTCTGTGACTATTGCCTTTTTTCATGTTTTGGGAACCTGTAGGAAAGTTCCTGCCACTTTCCATTAGATTCCCAGTGTTCAGCAGATACCAATGCAGACTTTGAAGCAGAAGTGCTAGTCTTGACTGTCTTGTGCCAAAACAATTGACATGGAAAGCAATATAAAACTTGTTTCTGTCGACTCCAGACAAGCCACTCTTTTACATTAGTGCTTTGAAATGTTAGCATGCTTTCTGGGAAAACTTGATTGCAGATGTCTTTTGGGAATGTTTTAGACAGAAGGAAGTCATCGTTCGCAATATACTTTTTGAGATGGAAACTTGGTTGTGGTACATCCAGTGTCCAGCCCTACATTATGATTACTCCTCTTATCTTCCAAATTCACTTCCACTTGTGTTTGTATGCCTGCTCCTTTCCATTTTCTGCATCTGCCCCTTCACCAAAGGGGCATGATTACCCAAATAAACCGCTACTTGTTTGCGGATGAGGTTTCTGATAGTTTCTTCTTGCTCCAATTCTAAAGGGGAGTTCAATGAAAAAAATTTTTTTTTTGAAGCTGCACTTAATCCAAATGGAAAGAGCATTTGTTGACTCTTTCCTTCATTTTTCTTGTCTTTTCTCTCTCTTGGGCTCATGCTTTATGAGAATACAATTTGGAGAGATGATTTATAAAATAATATTTTTACATCTGAAGAAAGGAAAAATGACGTTAAGATAAAAAAAAATATATTATATACTAATAATTTAGTGGTAGTAGAAGTAGTGGTAACAGTGGTAGTACACAAGTCGTCATATTTCCATACTTTAGTGGTCAAAATAATACCAAATCCAGTACATTAGTACCAAATGTGTCAACACTGCTGAAGTGGTTGCCATGGTGATATAGAAAAAATAGGAAAGAGGTGGAGTAAATATGACCCCACTTATCCATTTAAGGGTTAAATCATGCTGATGCAATGATGCGGAGATGAAAGTAAATAATTGTTCATTATACCTCTACACTATATAATATAGACCACAACTACTATGTAGCCTTACACAAAATGAGCACCCTAGTATTCAAAACCTGCAGTCAACAATGTAGTGGTGTGTTCAGGAATACTTCTAAATTTAGAAGAGCCAACTACATGGCAATTTGCTCCTAAACCAGGAGTAGAAAATCCTGAGTGGTTTGGGGTTTCTTTTGCTCACTATTTCCAACTTCAGTTTATTTAAGTAAAGGTAAAGGGACCCTTGACCATTAGGTCCAGTTGTGGACGACTCTGGGGTTGCGGCGCTCATCTTGCTTTATTGGCCGAGGGAGCCGGCGTACAGCTTCCGGGTCATGTGGCCAGCATGACTAAGTCGCTTCTGGTGAACCAGAGCAGCTCACGGAAATGCCATTTACCTTCCCGCCTGAGCGGTACCTATTTATCTACTTGCACTTTGACGTGCTTTCGAACTGCTAGGTGGGCAGGAGCTGGGACTGAGCAATGGGAGCTCACCCCGTCACGGGGATTCGAACCACCAACCTTCTGATTGGCAAGCCCTAGGCCCTGTGGTTTAGACCACAGCGCCACCTGTGTCCCTCACAGTTTATTTATATGAGACAAAACTGAGGGGCTGTATTTGCTGTGACACTGTTGGGATGGGACAAAGGAGCAGTCGCCTCTTGCCCTTTGCTCTCTTGCTGATGGGAGGTGCTGTAGTAGATTGCTTCTCCCTCCACCCACACCCAATCAAAGGGACTGTGGTGAGGAGGAGGAGGAGGGTAAACTCCTGGAGGAAGGCCCACTGCGAGCATCTTGGTCAAAGGGGCAGCACATCAAACCCTAGAATTGGCACTGCTCATGGAAATGTGGACTTTTTCTTTTGCTAAAGAAAGCCTAGAGATTGATAGGGAGTGCCCCAAGGATCAATGCAATATCCAGGCAGAGGAAAATTGAAAATGATTGCTTGTCACAAGTGTCCAAGGAATCAATTATGTGTCTAGGTCACTTGCTCAAAGGACACGAAGAGCACTTTTTCTTTCATTTTGTTAAAATAGGATAGCCCACTAGATAGATTACTGCGTTTTTATACTTCAGGAGGAGGGCAAGAAGTGAAAGCTGAATCAGGCTTCCTGCCCTCTCCACTTCCCAGGAAGGGGAAGGTCTCAGTGGCTTGTGAGACTGGAAGAGATGGATAGAAGGAAGCAATTTTTCAGAACTGGTCCCATAAACAGATGGCCCAGTAAGCAGCGCATACACATATTAGCACAATGGTGTCACAAGAGGTTCTAGGCTGAACTTAGCCAGAAGCAGAGAATGAGAGGTCAGAGACCAAGGTGAGAGCTCCAAGCCAAAGTGGTTGCAACAAGGATGCAAGAAAAGGAAGGCTCCTCTGGGCCACCTGTTCATTTATCCTGATTTGTTTGCAGAAGCTTGTGTGGTGGTATATGAATTGGAACAAAGCCATCCATACATACTTATGATTAACTTTGCCATGAAACAATCACTGCCCACCTTATGCTCTTGACTGGTGAGAACAATTAAGAGGGGCTTCATACATGGGCATGGGGGGGCAGGCTTCAAGCTGGGGGGGGGCAGAAGAACTTCAGTTAAGTATTATTTATATTGCCCCCCCACTTCCCCTTGACTGTACCCATGGTTTCATATCTTCCATCACAGGCTCCATCATGCCATGCTTGACAGGTGTCTTCCGACAATTCTCCAAGGTAGATAGCACAGAGCAGGTGGTCCTGAGGAAGTGCATCTTTTGACACCCATCTTGCAGACAAAGAATTCAGGGTGGAAGCTTAGGCTTGACTTCTCTGCATATAAAATACAAGGTAGTCATTGTCTACCCTGCAGTATTGTTACACAGATGACTTGGAATGAGATTGTGAAGCACTTGTGCTGTGGAATTGTGATTGCTGCTTTAATCCCACCCCAGACAATGGTGGTGGTGGTGGGAATCTTCTCGCTCAAAATAAAAATAAAAATGGAACCCTTTTGACCTTATTCTGAGATAAATGTTTGGCAGTGATGCTTTGATGGCAGGCTCGAATAGTTTTGGCTGCCTCTTTCCCAGAGATCAAAGACCATCACATGATGACCATAATAAGTTTCACACTGAGATTTAAGATGCGGCTTTTAATAAATCTGCCAGAAGAGATAGCAAGCAGGTTTCCCCTGCAAAAAGAAGAATGGGTGTGGGGGGTATGGGGGGGGGAGGGTTTTCTCAGTGTTTCTTCTCTGCCACAATAATTAGTTTGCAACACCTGATAATAATCAGATGAGTCACTTTAGAACCCTTCAGCTCTCCCCCTTCTTTCTTCTAGGAGAGGAAATGAAATAAAGAGTGGCAATTGTTAATGCACGTACCTCTCACGTCTAAGGGAGAGGAAGAGAGATTCTCAAGCTCCCATCTGTTCCTGGAGATATTCTCAGTAACAACTTCACTTAAGCCCTAATGCAGGGGAAAATATTCAGTGCAATTGTCAGATGGCATATCTGTGAATGGACTTTGAGCAGCCCGTGTTCTTTTTTGGGGGCATCTGTGTGTGAGCGATGTGTCTTCATTATCCGCAGAACAAAAAGAGCCATGATACTAAAATGTAGGATGCTGCTTTATACCATTGATCCATTTAGTTCAGTATTACCTACACCGACCAGCAGTGACGGTCCAGGATTTCAGACAGAAATCTTTCCCAGGTCTACCTGGAGATGCTGGGTGTCGAACCTAAGACCTTCTGCATGCAAAGCAGATGTTCTATCACTGACATTCCAAAAGAATTCCCAATAAGCCTCCAGATAGACCATTGTAAGGATTACTCAAGTTTTTAGGGCTTCCTGTTTGAAGTAGGGACTGTGTAACCTAAAAGAGGCTGGTGCAACTGTTGAAGGCATCAAAGAGCAATGCCCAGGAGTTGAAAGAGAGGCTAAGACCTATGAAGGCATCTAAGGCAGGTTTCCTGAGAGGAAGAAGGCCAAGGACCTTGAATATTGTCAGTGGTGCTAGGTGTGATAGACCTGTCCCCATTTAGGCAGCCAAGCTGCTTGCCCAACTAGCCTCCCCATCCCCAACTTTCCTGTTTACCTTGATGAACACAATGATGGAGGCAAGTGTATTTCTATGGGAAAGGCCATCTATAATATTGGAGCTGCAGCTGGAAAGACTTTGTCTCTTGTTCTCACATGCCACACATCTCAGTTGGCAGAGAACCTGGAGAAGAATCTTGTATGCTAACTAAAGCCATTATTCTCTTTCCTCCAAAAATAAAATTATTATTTTATTTATATAACACCAATCCCTTGGCTCTGAGCTGGAGGTTCCCTAGGGGGTTCCCTGGCTAGTGCCTCCCACTACTCCTCAGCATCCAGCCAGCCCATGACAGCTGCAGACACAGTGCTCAACAGTCATGATTCAGGAGTTCAGGAGCAAAGCAAGAAGTTCAGAGTTTGTTAGATTCAACAAAGTTGTCCCAAGAAGTCCCTACCCCACCCCGCATAGCTTTCAAATCTGAGATGCTGTGCGTTCACTTGGAAGACTCAGAAGGTCTGCCCCCTCTCTTGTTTAGGCTCCTATCTGGTCATTGGTGCCCCCTGTTCAGCCGCCCACCTCAGCTGATCAAAGTCATCTTCAGCCTTCATTGAGGCTCTCTGCTTCATAGGAAGATTGGAGGGGAAAGCCAGCATTCCTGTTACCCCTTCATAAGTGGTTGAAGTTGGAGTGGAAAGGGGAGACCCCCCCCACTCCTCCAATTCAAGTTCTTCCAACTCAGGCTTCACTCTGGTTCCTCTTTGTCTCCTTCCTCCTTCTGTGTAAGAAGGACCCGATCCCACTAGTGCTGTGTGGCTCATGACACCTTGGCCTGATCCAGCAGGCTCTTCTGTATATGCCATGTTCATAGACTTATGTATTTGGGGAGGGCCCAAGACATCAAGACGGGTAAAGCATCTCAGATACCTTTGCCTAAGATCTGGGAGACCTATTGCCTGCCAAAGTAGGCAAAACTGGTTGGGCAAGATACTTTGATTGACAGTCTGATTCAGTCTCAGGCAGTTTCATATGCTAATTTCACTGCAATAGTCTGTGGAAATTGATGAGATGGAGAAAAGGAAACTGTTCAAGCTTCATTTTATTTTTTTATTTGGGGAGAAAATCACTTTAGATTAGAAGGCGATGTTGTCAGCTTTAAAGAGGTCAGCTAACAAAATTGATTTTTTTTCTTTTGGGGAAAAAAAGACAGTTCTCTAATCTTTCATATTTAGAAGGCAATGAAATCCTGCCTTGTGGTTGTAATGTGCTTCTTCTTTCTTTGTCAGAAGGAAAAGAGAGAAAACATTTGCCTGCTGGTGCTTCCTTTGAACTTCTGCACTTATTAGCCCTCTGAATAAATATGCAGCATGCCTTCATTACCAGTCAAGAGAGTTTGGACTCCCCCCCCCCACTCCTCTCCCCGCTTCTCCATCAAATGTGATTATTTCCCACCCTCTAGCTGTTAGGGAGATGTTGCTTAAGTGCTCTTTTGCCTGGTGATCAAAACATGAGCCAAGCCTTGTGATGTTTGGACATGCTAGTCAGCACCCAATTCATTTATCTTTTGGGTTTCTGACAGATGCTAAGTAATAGCAGCTGTACAGTGAGATTTTTTTTTAGCGATCCACACGTAACAGTGCTTAGGGGCGTGGAGGGTTGATGCAGAATACATTGCGTTATGTGCTGTGAATTTGTTATAGAAATAGAAAAAAGTAACTCCAAAACTGAATGTCTAAGGCAGGAGTCAGTGAGATAGGGGAGGAGAGGAGTGTTCCAGAACTTTTTTTTTCCGGGGCAAGAGCAATGACATAATCTGCTAGAGCACTAAGATAATTAACCAACAAAGAGTGAATGAGGTAAAAGCAAGGCTTTCATATTTTAGGACTGTTTGTGATAGATTATGGGCGCTTTCAGTGTGGGATTTATACTAGCTAATGAAAGCTGCACAGTTATAGTTGTCTGGGAGGTCTTGGCAACCAACCTGCTTCCCCAAAAGGTCAAACGTTTTGAGATGATAAAAGTGATGAGAAAATGAACTGGGAAAGCGTGGGATGACACTTGCTTTGATGCACCACAGTCTTATCTCCCTACAAAGAAAACAGAGCGAATGCTCATTAAATAGCCAACATCATCTGATCTCCCTGCACACGTCAGGATGAATGCTCAATAAACAGGTCCTCTTGAAGCAATCTAGGAAAGAGGAAGTTGGAGAATAAGGTCAGATACAAATATTCATTAGATTGTATCCAACTAAGGCTGGATCTAGACACATCAACAAAAGTGTTTTAGAAAATTGCATTGTAAACCTCAAAGTGGGAAAACATCTTGGCAGTATGTGGACCAAGAACTCCCAGAAGTGCAAGCTGGATTTCGAAGGGGCAGAGGAACCAGAGACCAAATTTCAAACATGCACTGGATTATGGAAAAAGCTAGAGAGTTCCAGAAAGACATCTACTTCTGCTTCGTTGACTATGCAAAAGCCTTTGACTGTGTCAACCACAGCAAACTATGGCAAGTTCTTAAAGAAATGGGAGTGCCTGATCACCTCATCTGTCTCCTGAGAAATCTCTAGGTGGGACAAGAAAATACAGTTAGAACTGGATATGGAACAACTGATTGGTTCAAAATTGGGAAAGGAGTACAACAAGGCTGTATATTGTCTCCCTGCTTATTTAACTTATATGCAGAATTCATCATGTGAAAGGCTGGGCTGGATGAATCCCAAGCCGAATTAAGATTGCCGGAAGAAATATAAACAACCTCAGATATGCAGATAACACAACCTTGATGGCAGAAAGTGAGGAGGAATTAAAGAACCTCTTAATGAGGGTGAAAGAGGAGAGTGCAAAATATGGTCTGAAGCTCAACATCAAAAAACAACAACAACGAAGATCATGGCCACTGGTCCCATCACCTCCTGGCAAATAGAAGGGAAAAAATGGAGGCAGTGAGAGATTTTACTTTCTTGGGCTCCATGATCACTGCAGATGGTGACAGCAGTCACGAAATTAAAAGACACCTGCTTCTTGGGAGAAAAGCAATGACAAACCTAGACAGCATCTTAAAAAGCAGAGACATCACCTTGCCAACAAAGGTCTGTATAGTAAAAGCCAAGGAGAAGGGGACGACAGAGGATGAGATGGTTGGATAGTGTTCTCGAAGCTATCAGCATGAGTTTGACCAAAGTGCGGGAGGAAGTGGAAGACAGGAGTGCCTGGCGTGCTCTGGTCCATGGGGTCATGAAGAGTCGGACACGACTAAATGACTAAACAACAACAAAGGCTGGATCTAGACACATCAACAAAAGTGTTTCAGAAAATTGCATTGTAAACCTCAAAGTGGGAAATCATGTTGGCGAAAGATGGAACTCCACATTGTGCTAGTATTCGACTGTACTGGGTTTGTGTGGTCAGAGATAATCTATGCCGTATAGGTTGGCGGTGCCGTGGTGCTTACCTGACCTGTTACCAGCGCTGCTGCAAATTACTGAGAGGGTGAGGTTGGCACATTGCAGATTCACTACTGAAGGAACCAGATTAGCTCCACTGGTGTGTTTGCACTGCCATGACCCAAACACCGCCTCTCCTTCTCAGTAATTTGCAGTGACAATGGTGGTAGGAGGTCCAGTAAGTGCTGCCCCCCGCTACTGAAACCAGTCATGTCTAGTACCCATTTGGTTTGGTAGGGCAGAAGGCAGGGAGCCCAAAAGTAGGTGGAGACAGAGCCAATGACAGGCAGAGCTAACAAATTCTATGCTTGCCATGGCAGACAGAGGCAATGAAGGAAGCAGAAGCTGACAGACAGTGCTGCCCCCTGGACTAGCTGTAAATAAGCAGGTAGGGAGTTGGCTAAGAGCAGGTTGAGTTAAGGGCGCAGTGCTCCATTTGCCCTTACAGATTAGCCTTCACTGCACGAATTTATAATTTCCAAGCATGTGGCCTTAAAGCAGACAGAGTTTCCATGCATATTTGGGATAGAGCTGCAAGGTTCTAGTATTATCTTTCAACTTGCAGTTTTCCTTTCACCCCTTCTCTCCAGCATCTTTAACCACCAGCTCTTTCCCTGCCTGCTTTCTTCCCACTTTTTCTCCAGCTGGATTCTGAGACCTGTAAAAAGCTCAGAAAATGCTTTTTAGGAATTGGAAAGGAAGATGTATGCCCCTTTTCTTCTGCCCACCATTTACTCCACTCCCCACCCGCAAATTGGCCCTAAAATCGATGCAAAAACATATCCAGAGACTCGCTGAGCTGGCTTCTCCTGCCTTGCAATATTCTTTCCTGAACGCTCAGCTTTCTTTTAAAAGAAAAACCCAAGTCTCTAGTTCTCATAGTTACAGAGATAGAAGGGAAGATGTGAATACCATATTCTTCCATTGAGAAAGAAACCTGCTCCTGTTTGCCAGTACTTGGAGAAATGAGTGCAAATGACACTACTTTTTCATTTCATTAAATTAATAAAACATATTTTTAAATGACAACTTTATTTATATTATTTAATAAATTACACAACGTCATAACATTAGATTAATTGTATTTGGACTGTTTCACATTGATTTAGGACGCCTGTTTGCAGATTTCCCAACTGCTAAATTGCTGGCTGTGGGCTTTGATTTCTCTTTAGTTAATGCATTTGAAGATTATTTAATAGTTCAATTTTCTTAATGATGCTGAAGGCGAATTAACATTATCTGGCATAAAAGTCCTTGCAAATCTCAAATACCTACTATGCATGAGTTTAATAGTCTGTCCCTGAGGATATGAACCTAAGAAATTTAATATCTAAGGCTGGAATCCAGTTGTTAAAAAAACACCCTCTTCTAGTAGAAATATTTTATACACCTAAAACAACTGATATTTCCAGAATTGGGGGGGGGGGAGGGAAGAAAAGGTGGCAATGCAGTTTGTGGCCAGATCACAGAGCTGTCATTTTAAACCCTCAACCAAGCACATTAATTATACTAATCTATGCTATTAAGTAGTCCTGAGGAATTGTGATTAGGTTTTAAGTCATGATCATTGGAGGTCTATATAAGACAATGAGTCTTTATTGTTTTATGAGGAAAGTGAGCATAAAAGGGAATGATCTGCTGTGATGATGTATATGGTGTGAAATGGCTCATTAAAAGTTAAGTTGCCCAACGCTTATTCATACTGGTAAACTATTCAATTGATGGTTGCTGCTTAGAAGGGGTGTGCTGCAGTAGGTGTAAGACATGGGCTGCAAACTGCAGTCCTTCAAATAACGTTGGACGTCATCAGCCCAGGCTAGTAAGGCCAATGGTCAGGGCCAATGGGAGTTGCAGTTACAAGTGGGCACACAGTCAGGCCCTCCGATGTAGATCCAGCATTGTAGTGGCAGATTCAGACGTACAGGGTCTCTTCATAATAGTCATAACCATTCTAAAGCAATACAGTCTTCTAAGATTATGCAATAATTTTATAATTATACAATGATTATATTAATTAGGGTTGCCTTTTTGTTGTTGGCATCTGTCTGTCTTGGGAGACAATGGGGGAATGCACCTTTGGGCGGTGAAGCTAAACAGTTGGATGATTATAGTGCCTGCAGTGGCTGTAGAGACCGATGCGGTAGAGACATGTTTTGTTGTAGCTGGGGCAGGTGAAGGCCTACCAGGCTTGCATGTTGAGCATATTGCTTTATGGAAGTGAGTCATGTGCAACTTAAAACTATTAGGGATGCATTGCAATGATTAATGCAGATCTGCATGTGTTGCCTTTCAGCTATTATTTTCCATGCACGGGCATAGATAAGTGGTTCGGAGTACTCCAGTATCTTCTTCCAGAGTGACTTAAGTTGTGCTTTCCTTAAAATTCCATTGTATGTAACAGAACTTGCACACCTTTCTCTGGAAACAGAAGCACCTTGTGTTTTCACTCTTTCTATTTTTTTAAAAAATAATTTTTATTAACTGGCCAATCAGATCAAATTAAATCACATCACATAATTCCAAATTACAAAGCCAAATTTTTAAATTTTGTTGGGGGAACCCATACTTCAAGATCCAAAGGGGGATTCAAATCATCTTCTTATTACTGTGTTAATGTCCAAATCAGTCCCAATCAGTCCAGACAAAGTTCATAATTCTATCCAGTCTTATCTTGGTGTTTCCACATCATATCTTGTTCATATAATTTCTATTTTTCCTTTACGATCTCTTCTGTTAGTCTCCTTAAGCCGATAAGCAAAATAATAATCCTGTGTGGATTTCTCGTTCCTCCACTAAGTCCAGATGGTTTCCAGATGCTATCTTCCTTCGTAGATAGCATCGCTCTTTCCATCATAAATTTGGCATTTGTCGCTCTTAAGTCCCACCGAGGAGTTGATCCACGATATGTAAACAACTCTATTTCTCTCTTTCTCCTCCCAGACCCAAGAGCTCCAACAATGCCTCCCAAAATGGCGACGGCATTTTTAACTGCGTCATTCCAAAACTCTTAGCTTTCCAGCTTCATCTTAAAACATTGCTTTGGTTCGAAAGTTTATCTCCACACAGCCTTAAATCCACAACTTAAGTCCTTAGTTTCTGACTCATTAGGGGAGGGGATTCTTGTTAAATCACATAAGAAAAAGGAAGGCAGGTTTTTTCCCCCTCCCCCCTCAGTCATTTGTCGTACCGTACCTTGACATATCTTCTCATATTTTATTCTTGTCTTGTTATCAGAGATCTCTTCTGTCAGCAGTCTTTACTCCCCTTTTTCCTTGAAGCATGTGCAATTTATCTCGTCCAAATTGTTTCTTTTGAAGATGCTTGCAACTAGCGGCGCGAATCAGGGACAGCGTCCAGGAGTGCCGGAATCCCACAGGAGGGCTTTGTGCCTAGTGCCCCCACCCCCACAAATTCGGGGGTGGTATAGGGCACAGCAGGCAAGGGCCGCCCCCCCCACAATCCTGGGGGGGTTAAGGAAGCTAATTACCCCCATCATAGCCTCCAAATTACCTCGTGTGGGTCGGAGAGATGTTATTGTCAGCCATCTTCCGATGCGCCACCTAGTGGCCCCCGTGTTTTCACTCTTTCTAAAAGCTGAGCTTCGGGGCATATAGTAGCTAAAGAAGCTCCCCTTTCATGCCAGTTGGGTGTCTCTAGTACTCTGGAGACACTGACCTTGCAGGGACCCTGCTGCAGAAAAAGCAATGGGTCTTCGACCCCCTGTGACCTTGGACTACTACCACACTGTGTGGTAAGGGTAAGTTAGTATGAGTTGGAAGACAGTCTTCCAAACAACCTGATTCCAGACAACAGGAAGCTGAAGACAATCCTGGTGCCCTGATCATTGTCCCTTTGTAGGAGGGATGGGGAAACTCTTGCTTGGGGGCCAAATGTGACCAGACCTAAGGTTTCTTGCCCCTGGTCTACTGTGCTTGGAAATGATTCTCCGGGTCTCAGGTAGAGATCCTGCCTATCACCTACTGCTGAATTCTTTTAGCTGGAAATTCCTGAAGTAGAACCTTGACATCTTCTTCATACAAAGCTTGGGGTCCATTCTGTTGTTTTCTTTTAAATGCTTTATTGAAGTTAAAGAAAAACAACGAACAGAAATTCACCCAGAAAGAAAACAGTAATAAGTGTTACAACAAATCACAATAAATTCTTCTTACAACTATAACAACTCCCGTCACCCCATCATGCTTCTACCACTTATTTTTTCTAACAACTATCCATTTTCCTTTATTAATTTCCATTAAAGACTTATTATCCTATAAGTATCCACAACATCACAGAAGTCATTCAAGGTCTGCCATTGATGTCATGTTATAACAATGTTCCTTAAGATATATTTTTGTACATACAATACGATAATCTTTATTGTCATTGTCCCATACAAAACAACGAAATTGAAAAAAATCTACATCTGGCATTCAAAAACCAATAAGCCTGCTATCCCAGCCTGGTTAACCCCCTAAAAACTCTGATACCCCATAATTAAATACAATATACTCCCACAGAGACTACCTTACACAGCGATAAAAACTGTTTCTCAGGCGGCTAGTCCTATTCTTTAAAGAATGTCCCATTCTTTAATAAACGTCTGTTCACTATGACCTCTCAGTTTCCCTGTAATTTTTGCCAACTTGGCGTATTCTAATGGTTTACTTTGCCACTCCAGTTTAGTCGGGATCTTTTCGCCTTTCCAATTTGTAGCGATTAATATTCTTGCAGCTACCGTGGCATACAAGAATATTCCCCTTGCTTTTTTAGGTATATCTGTGCCTAGTATCCCCAGGAGGAAGACTTCTGGTTTGTTCATTTTTATAAAGGAGATCTTAAATATCCTTTTGAGCTCATTATAAATTACATCCCGAAATTCCTTTATTTTCTTACAGGTCCACCATATATGTAAGCTTGTGGTCCATTCTGAGCTGTGGACACTGCGCTTCAGTAGTCTGTGGCTTATCAGATTGTGCGGAGCCTCTCCTTTTTAATTCATTTATTTAACAAGTAGCCCGGTGACAAAGGTTGCAAAATCCCATGGCCTGTGGTCTCCCCCGTTAGCTTCTGTTTAACCCCTCTCTTCATCTGCTGCTCACTTTTGTGAAAAGCATCCTACCTTCTGACTCTGCCTATTGATGAAAGGCAAGTGCATCATAGATACAGAGCATGTGGTTATCAAATGTTAGTAATGGTGGTGCTGTGAAGCTTTGGAGATGAAACTGTTTACCTGGGTGAGGTGGCACAGCAGTGGGCCAAAGGTGCTAGGAGATCAAACCTGCAACCACTGTGAAGCCCACAATGTTTCCTGACAATATCTGACAATATCTTTCTCTGCTTGCAGCATATGTGAGGGATGAATTCTGAAGTTGCTCTAAGGGGATGGTGACAGTTATCCTGTTTTATGCTTTAAGCACAGATCAAAGGGCCACTGGGTCTACTTTGAACTGCCTTTAGGAAAAATCCTCCTGCTGGTTCTGAGTTCTAGTTTAACCCCCAGCAGTTGTAAAAGCAAACACACAGTGGCTGGACCATTACTATAGCTTCACACACATGATGACACGACTCTCCACACCGGAGGGAAATGTGCCTGCTCTTGAGAAGAGGTGCTTTAAATATACATTTTACTCTGACAATAGGCTGGAGGAATCCTTTAATGTTTTTGTGGCTGCCGTTGATCTTTTCACTGCTGTCAGAAGCTGCTGAAGACATACAGGGTTGCTTTTTTGGCACCAGATGTTCTGTATGAGATACTTACCATGTGCCTTTCCTGCACTTTGGGGAAAAGAACATTTGTCGAATACTAAAATAGTTTGAACCATGATTCGTATAATCTAATCAGGTCTTCTGAAATTGTCAAGTCCTGAGAGGGTCTCTTTCTCTTTCTCCTTCTCCTTCTTAACATCCAGGTTTGAAACTGATTAAACAGTCACAATTACTTGGAAAGGCAGCTGCCTCCTATTTTGAATGGAGACAGGTATGTGCCATCTATTGAACTTGTGCAAACAGAATCCCCCACTCCCATAGAAGTGCATGCTTACAAGCACAGTCTTCTTATTTGGGATGAGAGGCATGCAAATGACTGGTCCTATCCTGTTCATTTAAGGGTAGAGTGAAGGGTGTGCGCATCTGGTGTTAGGACAACATCTTAGCTACTCCTTACACGTGAGGATCCCTGCTGTAGTGTACCCTGAACTCTGGGCTATTGTCTGCTGACTTCTAATATAAAGCTTTCAGGTTTCCTTTAGTGAAGAAGTTTCCCTGTGTCCAAGGATGGGAGGAACATAGAAGGATGACTTATGATGCATTTTATTATTTATAATCAGAGCATATTGGAAAATACAGTTACTGACTCACACTTGTGTGCATGAAAGAGTTAACCTGAGCCCCAAGCTCATTACCAGAGTGGGTGTGGCTTAGCAGGCCTCAGCAGTGCGGCCATGGCAAGTGAACCAAATCTCTCTAAAAGGAAATTTTATAACCTGCATCTTTGCTAACCCAAAGATTGCATGGTCATTTTTGTAAGGAAACCATGTTCTTTTCTTTTAAAGTCATTTGAGGCCTTTTCCCTCTTTGTTTTAATGCCAGTGGGTGGCAACTTCTAGAAAATATGTGAGTCAAACCTTCACTTATTTGCAAAATTATGTGTCTGTGATTTATTCTAGCCTAAGATTTTTTTTGGGAAATGTTTGTTTAAAGGTGGATGAGGGCAGATGTAAAGCCTAACTAAGGTCCAATGTGCTTGATAGCAATCACTATTGTGCTAACTCAGCTGCACGAGAGCAAAGGAGTTCTTCTCCAAACCTCTCTCCCCAGCAGACCATTGGTGCAACTCACTCAGTATTGTCTGCTGTGACTGGTAGTGGCTCCTGAGGAGTTCAGACAGAGAGTCTCTCCTAGTCCTCTCTGGAGGTGCTGGGGATTGAACCTGGGACCTTCTGCATGCAAGGCAGATGCCCTACCATTGAGCCATGCCCCTTTCTCTAAAGGAGCTAGGTCAACATCAGGGCTGGGGAAACTGAGGTAACAGGTCCCTCTAGTTAGCCCTTGAGACTCTTCCAAAGCCATACCCTCTCCACATCCACGCTGCTTACCAGTCCTGCTCAAATATGTTATGTTAACCTGGCTGGAATGTATCCGTGAACTCCGGCAAAAGTGCTTCTTGCTTGCTAGAGAAAGATGTGCAACTTTACAAAGATACAATTCACACTTGTTACTCTGCCTACTGTTGCCTCTGGCTTCACCCATCACTACCATTTGGCCCCCTGGAAGGTTTTCCAGAATGGAATGTGTCCCTTAGGCTGAAAAGGGTTCCTTGCCCTGTGATACATCAATCATGCTGACTACCAACTTTTTACACAGATGAGACATGGAAAAAGGATTGACCCTTCCAGTATCCCAGTGTTTCTCAAACTTGGTTCTCTAGCTGTTTTTGGACTACAACTCCCATCATCCCTCGCTAGCAAGACCAGTAGTCAGGGAAGATGGTAGTCCAAAAACAGCTGGAATTCCAAGTTTGGGAGACATTCCTGTACCCAATCAGTCAACTTCTGTAGCCATTAATACAACACAACTGGGACCATGACATCCCCCTCCACCCACAGTTTTGCTTCCCTTTCCCAACAGTCAGGCAGCATTCCATAATCCCAGACCAAACCTGGACTTTACTGGGCTAGTTTTGGGGTTCTCTCCAAATTTTTGTTTCCTCACTAAAGATTCCAGCCCCCCTACTTCTGCAAACCTTGGTGCTCCCCTGATCCTCCTGATACCACATTATTGTGTAGTGATGATGCTGTTTGACTCCAAATGGATTCACTCTCACCTCTGAAATTCAGAAATAGAAAGGACAATATCAGATCATGATTCAATAGATGTCTGTGGGCTGGTAGCTGTGGGTCTCAAGGAGATCTTAATTCTCAGCTGCAATGAATTTCTCTCTTTTACCAGGCCAATTCATTGTGTCAGTCAACTGCAAAGTGCACCTTTAAACAGTAATGCTTGCGATGCAACCGCTGGAGAACAAACACCTTCATGAAATAGATCACTAACTTTAACCACCTGACTAATTAAGCAGATAGTTGCAAAATGGGAGCTGAGTTGAATGGAGAAATGACACACAGAGGTTTCCGAATTGGGGTGTGTGTGTGTAGGAGTGAGAGTGTCAATGCACAAGTTTGTATATCTGCAATCTCCCAAGGGCCTCCTTGGCTTACACACTTGATAGGATCTCTCATTTTTAATTGGTCCCATTCAATAGTGTTTAATTGCGGGATCAATAATATGCCTGATGTAACAGCACACCTTGTCAATACTCATCCACTGCAATCCCACTGATCTATGGGAAATCAATAGGGATAATCAGGAGTTCTATGATGGGGGGGGAATACAATGGCCTATGGTCATCATGGGGTAAGTACTATAATGGCAGTTAGATTATCTTTTTTTAAAGGCTTGCTTGCTTGCTAATGGTAAGTAATGATCAATTGATACTTCCTCTGTGGTCATTAATAGCTAGAAGGTCTTTCATCAACAGCCCATGACAGTTGGTGGCTACCACATGCCAGCCAGGATGGGATGCTGACACAAAACCCTACGCTGACACAATAGCAATAGAATGAAAGAACATTGGGGTCTGGATAGCTCAGTTGGTTAGAGAACACCAAGGTTGCAGGTTCAATCTCCCTATGGGACAACTGCATATTCCTGTATTGCAGGAGGTTAGATGATCCTCAAAGTCCCTTTCTCTCCTGTCTTCCACCCCAGCTACAAGATGTCTGTGACTGTAGTGTCTCATACTGAACATAAACAAAAGGTGGAAAAAGAGTCTTATGAATCAAAGATGAAGACGCTATATGTACTTTTTCTTGTTTTGTTGCACAAGAAAAATCTTTAATAAAACCTAATAAAAACAAAAAGCAAAGAGGAAGGTAGGACTGAATTTTCCAGCTAAGGAAGAAGGAGCCGGAACCAGACAGTTCCAAGTAGGTGTGACTTGCTTTTGGGTGGAAGTGATTATCATGAGGAGCAATGAGGACTGGGGTGGGGAAACTGGTACAATCTATGTCACCTGAATCACCAGCAGATAAGCACGATTTAGTGCCTTTTCCAAGACTCCTGAACCAGGACCCCAGAGGAGGTTCCTCCTAAGCCCAACTCTCCCTGTGCCATGTGTCCCCCATCCAGTGTCTGCTCATTGACCAGGCATGAGCAGGGGCGAACGAAGGCGGGGCATCACTACGTAGGGCGCATGTGCGGCATCGCTACGTACAACACATGCACTGTACGTAGCGTGCCGCACATGTGCTGTACATAGCAGTTTGCCACCGCTGCTGCTCCAGCGCCGTATGGACGGTGCCGGGATCCCTCCGTCGCCGCTACAGCTGCGAACGGAGGATCCTCCACATGCAGTTGCGGTGGCGCGATGGCTGCTTGTGCTGCTGCAAGCCCCTGTGGGTGCCTTCTTGTCACCCCCCCCAGACATGGCACCTGGGGCGCCCCGACCCCCTGTTGCATTGTCCCCTGGGCATTGGGTTAGTGGCGAAGCTGCATGCTCCGCTACTGGGGCAGAGAGCAAGTGGGGGCATGACACGCATCCTGGGGGCATGGTACGCCACCCACGAGGGCGTAGTGCGCTGCCTGCAGGGGCGTGGTGCACGTTCTGGGGGTGTGATGTGCCGCCTGTTGGGGCGTGGCATGCAGCACATGGGATGCGTGTCATGCCCCCACTTGCTCTCTGCTTTTTTATTTTTTTTCCCCTAATATACTGCCCGCCTCCTTGATCCAGCTTCTCTCTAGCAAACTGGATTATCAATATGATTTCCCTGGTTATCTGTACCTTGGTGTATAAGCCTGTCCCACTACCCTCTGCACAACACATATAAAACACAAAATAAAAGTTTTTACTTGCTAATGTAAAAACCTAATTTCAGTTGAACGATTGGGTGGGGAGGTCTTTCAGGAAGATTCCACTTGCTCAGCATGTGGTGGTCTCTGAAATAAGAGATTAAAAAACAATGCAAGAAAGGACAGAGAAAAGGAAGCACTGTTCCATGCATTTTCTATATTATGGAGAATTCAGCTCCTGAGGGGCATCAGAAATTTCTTACACTGTCTCAGTTGTTTATTTATGTCTTTTGTGGTATCCTTTAGAGTAGCACATTAGTCAGAGCTGTTGTGCCACAGCTAGAGTGAAGTTCCACTATATAAAGCTGTAGGGAATCCATCTGCATTGTTTTCGTTTTCATAAATGACACTGATGTTTCAATTAGACCCATGAGACTGATTTCTTGAAGCCATGCCCACCTCTCTCACATCTGATATGTGACTTCAGGTGTAGAGCAGGTATAGGGATAGCAGGATTTGTCTGTTTCCATTCCCTCCTAACATGAATCAGCCCCCCCCAATTCCACATTTTGTAGCAATTTGCATTTTTATTTTAATCGTTGTGAAAATTCACCAGCATTTTAGTACGAGTTTATTTCCTAAATACATTTTCATGTCCTGTTTTGACAAACATACAGATCTCTGCAAGAAATTTCCATGAACAAACTACTTTTTTGTATGTTATGTTTTCACTAATGCCTTCATTTTTTATGCACGTCTTCATCCAATATATGCAAGTACTCCACAAAATTCAGTAAAGTCCAGTTTTTGAAGGAGAGTTATGTTTGGGTACACATATTGTTTTGGGAAATGCAAATTTGATAGGTTTAGCCAGCAGTTTTCTTCTAGAAAAAAAGGTGCCGGTACTCACCATGAAGTTGTTATAGTAACTACCACACTTTTAACCAGTACTTTTCTTCCTCCTCCTCTTCTTCTTCTACTTCTTCTTCTGGTGCTGGTACTGCGTCCCCTTGAGCACACCCAGAGAAAAGCATTGGATTTAGCTTTAAATTCAAACTGAATCAAATTTCTCCCTCATCCCAAGGCAGGTAAAAGACCTGACTGCTTAGGAAGAATTGGGAGCTTAGAATGAGCTCCTAATCGTTCCTTTTCAAGTGAGCAGGAGGACAGTCGCAGCCACATTTGCAAGGGCATTGGGCTTTCCAAACCCCTGACTGTTGTCTGCTCACTGCTGCTTGTGTGTGAAGTGGTTTGATCCCAAACTACACATGGTATTGAAAATGGGTTACCTGGTGGCTGGGTGGGCCACTCCACCCACCTGATGAAGTTGACCTATGGGTGGGTGGATGGATAAGATAATAATCCAGTCCAACATCTGGATGTGGTTCCTCTCTCCTGTCATACCAAATAGCAACATGTAGCTCTACAGAACAATTTAAGGAGCAAAACCGTTTTGAGAATACTGAATGAGGCTTGAGTTGGATGGCCCCTTTCCCTGGTTTGGCTTTAGCGTTCTGTAATACAGACACAACCAATCTTCGTATTATAGGTGAAGCAGAGAAGAAGTACAGATAATCCATAAATGGCTTGCAAAATGCTGGGTGGCAGCGCTGCTGCTACCATGCCACCATTAGGGGATCTGATAACGACACGCCAAATTCTGTAATTAAGCGACTATAGCGTCTTGTAATGCTGTTATGTTTCGTCTTAGTCATTCCAAATAGAATTAATTATGAGCTAATTAAAAAGCCCTCCTGCCTGCCTTTCAAAAATAACTCCGCTGTTTTAGCTATTCACAGATAGCCATAAATCTTAGCTCTATTTAAAGAGGGGGAATTGATTGCTGTTCTAATACTTATTGAACACCTATAACAGATGTTTAAATCTCTCCAAGCCTAGCATAATTAAAATCGTAAATCCACACTCGTTTGACAAGAACGTTAGCAGGAATCAAAGGTGTAAATAAGCAAGTGGAGTGAGGAGGCATTATTTTGCTTGGTGTGGTGATCAAAGTGTCTATGATATTCCCCATTCAGCTGGATGTCCTGTGGATTCTCATCCTTAGGAATGGAGGGGTTCTCCTGTCAGCTGTGTGGAAGAGAAACTTGTCTCATCACCTCAGATCATTCTGGCCTAGTTGAGGTAACCCTCAAATGTTTCTGTAAAAGTGTGTGTGTTTCACTAGAGTGAGGGGGAAGCCAGTGAGGGAGGGTAAATATCTCTTCCTGGGGTGGGCGTTTCTACCACTGCTTCTTCTCACCTGATTATTTCAGCTGACACAGGATACAGTTTCCACAGGATGAATGGGAAAAGAAAAGGCAATAAAAAACAAACAAAAGCCATGCATTAGAAAATAAACGGGTGAAGGATGCAGCAGTGATGGGGTTAATTCTGTGTCTGGGAGGAGGGAGGGTGAAGAAGTGAATGGGAAATCAGGAATGCCACAAAAGATGCCTCTAGCTTGCGAGTCTGTCCAGCCGGCCAATAGGAAGCAGGCTGGTGAGCGCTGCAGGAATTGCAGTGCAGGTTTCCCCACCCAGTTTTCTGGCCCAGCAAGCTAGTAGCAAGCCAGCTGGTTATGCCGCTGATGCATTGTCCAGAAAAAGGAAAGCAGGCTGGAGCTGTGGAGAAGGACCCACCAAGAATAATTCTTGATAAAGGTAAAAGTACAGGTAAAGCAACCCTGGATGGTTAAGTCCAATTGAATTTGACTTTGGGGTGTGGTGCTCATCTCTGATTCCAGGCCAAGGGAGCCGACGTTTGTCCACAAACAGATTTTCTAGGTCACGTGGCCAGCATGACTAAACTGCTTGTAGTCACATAGCAAGCGATAGTTGATCTGATTGTCTGTGAGATAGCTCCTTTGACCAACTTTGGACAATGTTAACAATGTTGTTTGGATAACATACTAAGCCATAGTTAGCCAAGGCTTAGAAATAGAAATACTTTATTGTCACTGTACCACTTGTTTACAGTGAGATTAAATGAATCCCCCTCCCCCCCCACAATCTCTCAGTCCTTGTTACACTCTGTGTGCTGTCGTACAACCACCAACCCTGAAAGTCAGCTGCAATGTTGCTGTCTTCCATTCAGCAGCTTAGCGTATTATCAAAACAAGGGTATTGAATCAATGGTCAATGACCATCAGTCTCAGTACTGAATACAATGATTGGCAGCGACTCCCCAGGATTTCATGTAGGAGTCTCTCCAGCCCATCCTGGATATACCAGGAATTGAACCTGGGACCTTCTATATGCAAGGCAGATGCTCTACCACTAAGCTACGGTCCTTCCCAGACTTCCCCCTTGTGTTCTCTCTTGCAACTCTTGTGATTCCCAGCTTGACTTCATTCTTGAGATTCTTGCCATTGCTGTCTTTGCCTTTCTTCACTTTTGTGGATTTCAGGCACTTTTTAGTACTCCCTTTTCTTTAACTAACAAGGGCCTGTCCCTGTACTAATGAAGGGAATCTGCAAGCTCTCCCTGGCCCCCCTCCGCCCAAATGCCCGTGGTGTGTTCTCTTTCAAAGTATGTCTTCCTGTCAAGGGAATTCAGCCAACAATCCCCTTTGTGAATAATTGCCTCTTGCCTGTCAACGTGGGGTTACAGATATGTTCATTTTGGGAAAACACTGTTGAGAGTTCTTTCTTCCCCGCTAGGCATGCATTATTATACAGATGTTCCGAAGATAATTCAGCAGAAACTTATCCTTGATGAAGAACCTGACATAAATGCTCGGGGAAGGGATGTAAAACATCTGCTTTGCATACAGAGGGTCCCAGGTGCAGACCTCAGTATCTCCAGGTAGGAATGGGAAATACTCACTGCCTGAAACCTAGGGGAACTGCTTCCAAGCAGTGTAGGATGTACTGCACTAGGTAGACCAATGGTTTGGCTCATTTTAAGGCATCTTTTTATGTTGCATTAGTTTGAGAGCCAGGGTATCTCTACATAGTAACTTATGTTGGTTTTATACCGCCTTGACATGCCATGGCTTCTCTTGCTGCCTGGAGCTAATTGGCCATGCACCCCCCAAATACCTGGAGGGTAACAGGCTGGGGAATGCTGATGAAAAGGTGCTCTACTCTCATAATTAATCCAAAGGAGCAGGTGAGAATTCTCAGTTCGAGATTGTTAGACTTCCCCAGCTCCACTCCCAAAGGTGGTCTTGTGAAGGCAAATGACTGTTACAGTGGTGTTAATCTGTAGAGCAGGGGTCCCCAAACTAAGGCCCATGGGCTGGATAAGGCCTGAGGGACTCGTTTATCTGGCCTGCGGTGACCCCCGCTGCCTGCTGCCCACTCTTATCGGTGCTGTGCTGCTTGGCTGCCCAATTCTGGGTTGGAGGAGCACTGGAAATAGCTTGTGCGCATGTGCAAGCTATTTCCGGTGCACATCCAGGTCGGAGGAGGCCCGTGCACATGCACACAAGCTATTTCCAGTGCTCCTTCAACGTGGAAGTGCACTGGAAATAGCGTGTGCGCACGCGCTCCCCCGCCCTCCAGCCCGCAGCGCAATCGGCACTGGACAGACTGACTCGAGGTGCCATAAGTTTGCTGACCCCTGCAGTAGAGAGTCTGTGTGATGCAATGGTTAGAGCAGGGATAGCCAACATAGTAACCTCTGAATGTTTTGGACTTCAGCTCCCATCAACTCTACCCAGCATGACCCAGTCATCCAGGATGATGGGAGTTTTAGCCTGCAACATCTGGAGGACACCCCTGGGTTAGAATGTCAGAGCTGGACAGAGTTAAAATCCTCACTTAGCCATGAAGCTCACTGGGTGACCTTGGGCCAGTCAGTGTTGCCCATCTTAACCTACTTCCAAGGGTCACTGTGAAGATAAACTGGTGAGCACCACCTTCAGCTCTCTGGAGAAAAGGTGGGTTTTAAAATGTAATAAATAACATGACTGAGTAGTTATCTACATTTACCCTAGATCACTAGCCACATCTTATTTATTTATTAGCACCTCTTTAGCCGTGGCTGTCAGAGCAGCTTACAAGTAGAAGCACATGAATATAGCAAATTTCAACGAAATAACAAACCCCAGTGGTCATCAAAGCACACAAACAAGTCTAAGATGCCTGTGCAAATGAAAAGTTATTCATTTGGAACTGGCAGAAAAATAAGATTGATGCCAGTCAAACTATTCTTGGAAGGAAGCCACAAATGCAGGGGGCCACCACTGAGAAGGCTTTATTTGGTGAAAATGCTTTGGAGTAGTGATGGAGGAGAAATGCATTTTAACCCCACTTTAAAGCTGGATATATCCAGTTCACACTTTCCAAAACCAATATGCAAGCTGTAACCTTTGAATTTTGCACTTATCCAAATTTTGTGTTGCAGTTCTCCAACCAAACTGTGTTTACCAAAAAAATCATATATTATGGGAAAGTGTGCATAAAAATGGAGATATTAATGAAAATACTGTACAAAAACTCATTCTGACAGGGAACAATTCTTCCAAAAATGTGCACTTTACTCAAAACAACATATAAAAATGTGTTTTTTTAAATAGAAATTTTAGGAAAATTCTCATAAGAAATCCTGTATTGCTTCTCCCCAATAGGAGACACACAGTTTTATCTTGTAGAAGCTGAAACATCTGAACAATGCACTTTGGTGACACATCCCCAATTAAAGGGGGATATGCTTTAAAAGTGTGCATTTTAAAGAGCTTCATTTGGGCTTATTACTTCAAGGTGACCTTACTGCATCATTATTTGGAATGTAGCTCCAGGAGACCTTTATTAAGATTTTCATTTTGGAAAATGAAAATTTCATGTGCTGTACAAAGGTTTGCAGAAATAGCATGCCTTATTCTGGCTACAAGAAAAATACACTGGGTGATGTAATTTAATGAATCTGAAATATAATGACTCCTCTGATATGAGCATAGGAATAATGATGTTGAAATTAGGAAAGCTTCAGTGACTTCCAACGCATAACCAGTTTTTGCCGCAGATGAGGAAAACTGATTTTAATTTTTGTCTTAAACTAACATTTTTCTGTGATAAATGGGTAATGGGATCGATCTAATGGGGAATGAACTTCTCTTCTTGCCCTAATTCTTCATCTTGGCTTTGCCAACCACCCACTGATTACTCTTACAGCTCCTTTTGCTCAAAGAGCAAACTCGGTCTTGGGTTCTTCAAGATTAACTACAGTTCCAAAAGATAGAGCCAATTTTAAAAGTTTATGGCTCGTTTCATAATGTCTTGTAAATCAGACTTTGCTTCTCTCCCTTTTTTTAATTATGCCAACTGGAAACTAGCAGCCAAGGCCAAGCACTGGAATAACTTTATAGTAGGATAATTGTTTTAAAGCCTATTATGGCCTCTCCATTATTAAACATGATGTGGTTATGAACACGAACTTAACTGCCCATTTATGGAATTGCATTAGGACTCTGTTCAGTTATTTCAGATGCATTAATGCGACTCTTGGACGGCAGGGCGGGAACATGGAAGGGTCCAAACCACTGTGAGAGATCAAAGTGAACTGGGGCAGAAGGGAAGAGTTGCAAAACTGGCTTGAGTGGGAGGCAAAACAGCTGTGCCTTTCATTTGGACCCAACAGCAGCTAGAATAATAATAACAACAAAAAGAACAGAGAAGAATATGAGGCAGATCGGTGGCGGGTGGAGGGAAAGCAAAGTGTTAGGCAGCTTGCAACATTAAATAACATCTATGGCCCAACTGGGGAATGGGTGAACATGTCAATTTCAGTTTCTCTGAATTTCTCATTTTTCCAATCTTCTGCTCCATTCTCTACATTTCCAAATGAGTTGGTGGATGATGATGATGATTAAAAGGCCTTGTGAAAAGTTTTGCTTAATACATACAGTTTGCAAAGCATTTTCCCGAAATATAATAAAAAATAATGTATGGTATTTTCAGTAATATACTCATGCTTATACACACTTTACACTAGTGAATACTTTTTTGTACACATTGCTTGGCTGGATAATTCCATTGCAAAATTAAGAGAAGTGTGGATTTCAAAGGATGGCTGTATTTCCATTCGTGTGTTGTTTCAGAACATGTGAATTAGGTAGGTTTCCCTTTAAATTTGAACTGAATCAAATTTCTCTCCTCTCAGAGGAGAGGCCCAGGCACTCATTGTACCATGCGTGCCCTTACAATTTCTGTCCAGCAGGGAGATAGCTATACATATGAGATTCTGTACAATACACTGGATACGTCCCCGCTGGCCCTCTACTTGCTTACCTGTTGTTGATATTTATCAAGTTTCTTGAGAGGTTGGTATTTCGTATATCAGAAAAGGGCAGGGGAAATAATCTGCCATGGTCTGATCTGGACACCTGACTTACCTGTTACCTTGACACTTTTGCTGGGGTTGGGGTTGAGATGCTTCATCAACTGGGTCCCTCCACTTGCTGGCGGAATTGGTTCCCTTGTTAAGTTGCCTGAAGCAACCTTCCCCCCACCCTCAAAGAAAAGCCCAATGACGACTGAACATGCTTAGTGTCACGGTGTCCTACAAGAGGGACAGCTGAACAGGAGCACTCCATGCTGCAACAATCTGCTGTAGTCCCAACGTTTGTAATACTGACTGAATTTCTATGTTATTTAACACACGTCTTATATACCACTTAATCACCAATATTTCTAAGCAGTGTACAGTGGTACCCTGGTTTATGAACGTAATCTGTTCCGGAAGTCTGGTCTTAAACCAAAGCGGTCTTAAACCAAGGTGTGCTTTCCTATAGAAAGTAATGGGAAATGGATTAATCCATTCCAGACGATGAAAAACAACCCCTAAAACAGCAATTTAACATGAATTTTACTATCTAATGAGACCATTGATCCAAAAAATGAAAGCAATAGACCAGGCTGCCATCTACTACTCAGTATAAAAGCCCTTACCCTGCCCACTCTGTCCTGCGCCCTGCAAGGGAATGCTATGGCAGTCACTTCTGGAGGCAAGCTGTCTCTCACTCTGCAGGGGAAGCCCAACAATAAGAGTGTCTCTCTGTCTTCCCCGCACACAGAGAAGTCCCCAGAAACCAGACGCGTTTTCACACTTACAGCCCAGCGCTTATTACCACTCGAGCAATATGGGTTTACTCTGTCACACACATAACTGCAGCATCAAGGACCCCTTCTCTGCTTCTGGGTGATGCTGCTGCAGCTGGCCCTGAACGAGGGAAGGCTGTGCCGACGAAACGGAAGTGTACCCTTGAATGGAGTATGTTTGCAATCCGAAAACAAAATGCAAACTGGAACACACATATCTGCTTTTGAAGTGTTCGTAACCCAAAAAGTTCACTGGCTACGCTGTTTGTAACCTGAGGTACTACAGTACATTAGAAACAAATCACAAAAGAAAATGAAGCAATAAAACAACAAAACTTTATAATAAAACCACACACTATCTAAACATGCCTGCTGGAACAAGAAAGTCTTAGTCATGTGCCTGAAGTTCAGCAAGGTTTTCTGGGCCCAAGTTAAGTATAAATTAATGCAGCAGTCTTGAACTCAGCACAGTAACATATGGGTAGCCAGTTCAAGCTTTTAAGCAATGGAATTATGTGCTGATGTGTATGTTCATTGAATTCTAGTATATGCAATGGACACCTATCTTTTCCAGGAGACTTTCAGAATCTTACAGTGCCTTCTACACTGAGGTCAGAAAGAGATTTCCTGTATTGACAGAAATCAACGTGGAATGGCATGAGAATGAATTATAGTGAATCATTAAAGAAGCACTTAGGAATGTGGCTGAAAGTCACATTCTAAAGCAAATCAAAGCAAAAAAACCTGATGGGGCGGCCTTGGGTGTCAGAAAGACCTCAGATAAGGCATTAAGGAAGTTAAACCAAAAGGTCTCCATGTTCGAAGGCATTTAATGGAGTATGACTTGCTAAGCAGAGAGGCTGGGGAGACCTTGGAATAAGATACAGCAGCATACATTAAGGGAATCTGTAGGACAAAGGTTTAAAGATAACTACAGGCTTTATAAAACAGAAAAATCACTTCTGCTGATCATAAAAAATGGTTGCAGCCTCCCTCCAAAGCAAAAGCGATAGTCTTGGCAAGAGACGAACAGCCGATTATTATTATGAAAAACATTATGTTGGTGCAGCAAAATGCATTAATGGCCAAATGTCAACATGAAGCTGGCTATAGCTTAGTGCCCCTTTCCACAGAGTAAAAAAATGGAATTGTTCTTCATTTGTTGGATGAAAAATGGAGAGACCGTTGGTGCAAACCATGTAAACTCTGGAAAGCAACAAATGGTGGTTTCAAAAGCGTAAGAAGTGCTTGCATTAAAAAACAGTGGGAGTGTTCTGGGTTTGACACTAGAGGTGGGGGTGGGTGGGTTGAAGATTAACAATGCACAAACCATTTTGCTAAAAAAAGAGAGCAACTTTCTAAAGTTTTAAGGAAAAGTAGGTTTATGCAGTTAAGGTGGATTGAAGTGCTGTGCAACAAATCCATTAAACACACAAACAGCAGACATGCTTTGGAAAGTGTGGAATGAATGACTGGTTAACAGGAAGACATATTGACACCTTGAAAACAAATAAGAACAATTGCTAAATAAAGACCAGATACAGTCTAAACTCCACATAAGCTTTGTGCAAGCAAATCAGGATGAATGTTAAATAAACAGGTGCTGTAAGTAAGTGATCTTTTGGAGAATGGAGTACTAGCAGCATGAGGAGCACTGATCTTGGCCAGAGGCATCAACTTCTCAGAAAGATTGTGGGGGCCTGACACCACGTGCACAAGGGAAAGATGGGGGGAAGGCACCCCTGGCCAGTGGTGGCGGCAGCAGCAGCTGCCAGCCATTGATGCCTCACTGTTCCTAGCTCTGCATTTGCCCTCCTCTATCCTCTGAACAATGTACCCCCAGCTCCCTAAAAAACACATATTGTGGGGCTCAAAGTGGCTCGGCCCCCAGAGTTGTTATCTGTGATCTTGGCTGGCTTAGGAGAATGGCAAGAAGGAGGTTAAAGGTAATAGTATCATGGGGAGCAGCAAAGTCCTTCTGATTGGGAGCAGGCTAGGGAAGGCTGAATCCATCAGCTGAGCATTTGGAAATATATCACTGACCTGGTATAAAGTAGCTCCCTTTGGCCATTACAGCATCTTGTGATAATGAATTCCATAATTATGCAATGAGTTAAAAATAATTTCTTGGGAAGAAGCCAGCCTTATCATTCATGCAGTTAAATCAGACTAACACCACAATGTACAAAAAGCAAAACAAAAGCACAGTGGAGAAGAATTTGTGGTTGAATAAACGTCGTGCTGGAAGACACAGGAAAATGAAGAATTCAAGCTAAGTATATTGTCTGATACGAATTGAAACTAATGGAGAAAAATAAGTATGGAGCTGTGAATATAAATGTAAACATGCGAAATTAGATGAAAACAAATGCACTGAATATTGTAGCCCAAATTCAAATATTACAACCCCCCCATCATATGCAGTTTATTTTCATGGTGAGACACTGGAGCTTTCAAATCTCAGCTGTGCAGTGTAAACTCTACACTGAAATTTGGGAAAATCATATTTGAATTTGGGAAAATCATTAGTTCTCTTCAGGCATTTGTTCCTGAATGAATGATAAGGGGCTTCATGTTGATTCCACAGGTGTGGCCAATTAGGGTTCCTAACATCCAACATCCTAACATTCCAACATCCATGTTGGAAAACCTTTGCACTATGGAGGTTACCCCTTCAGTCTCAGCTGATTGTGTGTTGGTTGGAAGAGTCTCTGGCATATGCACCACCACCAAGTGGTCAGAGTGAGCCCTGTGAGTTCCTGCAGGCCCTTTCATATGTTCAGAAGCAAATGCCTAAGGAGGGTTCTTACTGAATCTACGAAAGTGTGCTTTTCTGTCTCTCTCATGTGAGTATTAAAAGGAACAGTGTTGAGAAGTCAGTTTTCCTTTGTTCATGAAATATGCAGAAGCTTTCGACTGCATTGGTCATAAAGTGACGAGTGTCGGGAACTGCTTCAAAAAGGGATTTTCAGGACACATCACAGAACTGATTTGACATCCGCTGTGATTATTCAGTGGCCGTAAGAACGTTTGGCATCATGCTGCAGCAAAATAGATTCAGAGGATCCAGGCCAAGATATCTGAGCAGGAATTATCTTGCTGTCTAACAACGATGCATAGATGAAAGCGTGGGGGTGGCAGTGCAAATTTGGAAAGACTTCTTGGTTGATACTGCATTTCATACTTCTCACAGTGTGGGGATCCTGCTGTGCTGTTTTGTAAGGCCACAGAATATGCTCCTATATAAAGCAGGGATGGGGAATCTCTGGCCCTCCAGAGTGACTGGCTCCAACTCCTATCAGCACTAGCCAACATAGTCACTGTCTAAGGATGATAGGAGCAGTAGTCCAGCCACTTTTTATGGAGCTTCCTTTCAGATGAGGTCAGACAAGCTCCTTCCCCACAGAATTCCCAGCACCTACTGAATACTTTGTTTTTATTCCAGCATGCATTTTAATTATAGTTTTAGTTGTGGCTTTTTGGCATTATATCTTTGTAAGCCACTTAGAGATAATTGTAGACAAGTGCTATATAAATTGTTGACGCAAATAACAAATAAATAAAAGCATCCGATGGGCCACATGTTCCCCATTACTGGTAGAGAGGTGTGAAAGGCCTCTGCTGCACCAGGAAGAGCTTTTGCAGGCATTAGGCTTTAAAACAATGCACAGCAGGACCGGGGAACCTTCTAATTTATTTATTTATTAAGCTCAAGGGTCACATTCCCTTCTGTGCAACCCTTTGGGGAGGACATGCAGTGACAAAAATGACCAGAGCAATAAATGTGAGTTTTACCTTTGTACAATAGTGTCAGGGACTGATTGGAGGAACCAGCTGGAGAAAAGGGAAGAAGTTTCAGAGAATGGGGGCTGGTGGTGGGGTGACAATGAGTGGTCAGAGGGAGAAGACTGGGAAGAAAAGGTGTTGGAAGCTGAAGAAGTAACAGGGCTTAGTTAGCCGGGATAGTCTGTGGCAGAGAGAAGTCCAGAATCAGAGGCAGAAACTGAAGCAGGAGAGGAGGGGAGCCAAAAGGCAGAGAGGACACAGGCTGGAGTCATGGGTGTCTCTCCATCCTGCTGTGACAAGCTCCCCTCTCCCCTTGTCTCCCAGAACCAAGAGAGGCATGAAGAGAGTGGAGGAGAAGTTGGCTTCATTCTGGCACAGTCTGAGATTGCTTGGGGAAAGCCCTGGGGAGGAGGGGACTTGGACAGCTGTGGGGAGGGGGAACCTTCAGTCTCTGCAACTGCTTCATAAGGGCAAGACCTACTGAAGAAGAGTTGCTGTGCTCATTAGGCCTGGCACTCCTGTGCAGATCGTTTCTTCTAATAAAGAGTTAACTCCACTTACTTCGTGTGATTTACTGCTGGCTTGCTCTTGACAAATAGTGCCCCTCTCCATACCAGCAAGTGAGAAGCATTATCAGCCAGGCAAAAATACCCAAGGAGAGTACAAAGTAGGGGCCGTGAGAGGTGTGACCTAGGGAGAGCCATAAGGACCAGCCAGAGAAGTCTGGAGAGCTGCATTTCGCCCCTGGGCCTGAGGGTCCTCCACCCCATGCTATAAACACTTATTTGAGAGCATTGAACTCAGTGGGACTTACTTCTGTGTAGACATAGATTGAATCAAGTATTTGGATGCCTTTGTTTTTAGTCATTATATTATTTATTTATTGCATTTTATATTTCACACTTCCTCCAAAAGAGCTAATGATGGCACACATGGTTCTCACCCTCCCCGTTTATTCCCACAACAACCCTGTGAGTTAGGTTAGGCTGAGAGGTAGTGACTGGCCCAAGGCCCCCCTGTGAGCTTTGTGACTGCGTGGGGATTTGAACCCTGGTTTCCAGCTCCTAGTCCAACACTCTAACCATCACACCACATGGGCTCTCACATATGTCACACATGTCACCAAGACCATAGGATGCTTCCAGACTGAGGCAGCCGTCTTAACTCCACTTACCTGTGACTAAGCCCTACTGAATTTAACAGGAGTTACTTCTGAGTAGACATGGTTTTAAATTACACTGTAAATTGTTTGCACTTGAAATCAATGCAACTTAAATTAGCCATAGCTAACTATTCACATTGATTGCAATGGGCACATAAATGCCAGCCATGTATCCCTTCAGATGTGCTGGGATTCTCAATCTTAGAATAAATTCTCTGTTGCACTTTCCTTGATTCGTACTGAGCAACACCGTCCTGTTTCGCTCCATTAAAAAAGATGTCAGGAGGTAATTGTGTGGCATTGGATGTGAGCAAGATCAATATAAGGGAGTTAAAATGAATGGGGAAGTTGGATAACAGGTTAAGGACTAAACCGCAAATAAATTTACTAATGAGCAAATCCTGCTGAACACTGTGGTTCTTACTTCAGAGTAAAATGTATAGTCAGGCTGCAATCCTACCCACAGTTACTTCGTTTAACTCCACAGGACTTAACTTTGGTGTTAACATGCTTGGGTTTGTGCTGTGTGCTTGAATAATGGGTTCGATGGCTGGTTTTGAAGCAGTGTATATGCTTTGGATGTGCTGATAACATTAAGCTCTGTGGGGAAGGGGTCAGTGGATGCTAAGGGGGAGGGTGACTGAAAAACATCAGTATGGTTTTCAGTATGGTTTTATTCTTTCTCTCTCTCTCTCTCTCTCTCTCTGTGTGTGTGTGTGTGTTTGCTCTTTAAACTCAGTAAATTTGTCCAGAACTCAACTGGATGACAAGATCTTTGATCTGGAGAGAGTGATATTTCATAGAATCATAGAACTGTAGACTTGTAAATGACCCTGAGGATCATATTGTTCAGTGTTTCCCAAACCTGGGTCTCCAACTGTTTTGGTACTACAATCGCCATCACCCCTGACCACTGGCCCTGCTAGTTAGGAGTGATGGGAGTTGTAGTCAAACAACACTTGGGAGACCCAAGTTTGGGAAAACCCTTATCTAGTCCAACCCCCTGCAATACAGGAATACGCAACTGCAATGTAGGAATATGGGGGGGGGGGGTCGAACCTGCAATCTTGGGATTACCAGCACCATGTTCTAACCAACTGAGATATCCAGGCTTGGGGTCTTATTTTATTTTAATAATCAGCTTTAGCTTTTTAAAAAAATATAAATTCTCTTTTTTATAGTTTTTTTATTCAAAATTATAACAAGACATATTATCCAAAAACATATCATCCTTGTTTTCCCCCCAATTTTCCCCCCTCCCCCCTCCCACACAACCCCCCTACCCCCCCGACTTCCCTCAGTTCCAGTCTTTGGTTTCTCTAAGAATGCTGTTTTCTGCATGTTACAAAGTTGTATAGATCCTCAAACTATTTAGCTGATTATTATCAATAAAAAGTTTGTGAATGTTTATTCAAAACCTGCCAAGGAGTCCAGTTCGCTTTGTTGCGTCTTCAGATACTTTGTAAAGGGTTCCCATTCATCCTTAAAGTCACAGTTATCATTGTCCCGTAGCTTATATGTCAATTTTGCCAGTTCTGCATAGTCCATCAATTTTTGTTGCCATGATTCTTTAGTTGGGGTTTCTTCAGTCTTCCATCCTTGTGCTATCAGAACTCTCGCGGCCGTTGTCGCATGCATGAAGATGTTTTTCAACTTTTTTGGCAGGTCTTTCCTCAGCATAGAAATGAAACAGTGATGAGTTTTGTTTTGTTTTGAAGTGGGCATATTGTTCAGTGGGAGATGGCATGTTTTGCAGGCAAGATACGGCTGTAGATGGTGGAGCATGTGGTGTGGACCTCCACACCTGCAGTGGTAGAGTGTATATGTTCAATTCTGGGATGCTCAGTGTCCAGCTGCTCCAAGGTATCAGCCAACAGAGCTAAGGACAGCACCCATCCAAGAACCTGAAGAACTGCTACCAATCAGAGTAGACAATTTGGGTTAGATCTATTGCTGTCTAATCAATGGTGGCTGGCTACTAATGGACCTGGTGGGGCTGGCAAGGGAAGTAACTGGAAATGGAGTCATTTTGCCCTAGTTTTCTCCCTGTCCTACGCCCTTGCAGAGGTACTGTGGGTACTTAATAAAAGCAGTAATAAAACTACAGTGGTACCTCGGGTTACATACGCTTCAGGTTACAAACTCCACTAACCCAGAAATAGTGCTTTAGGTTAAGAATTTTGCTTTAGGATGAGAACAGAAATCGTGCTCCAGCGGCGTGGTGGCAGCAGGAGGCCCCATTAGCTAAGGTGGTGCTTCAGGTTAAGAACAGTTTTAGGTTAAGTACGGACCTCTGGAACGAATTAAGTACTTAACCCGAGGTACCACTGTACAAGTAGAGCTCTGCCCCACCTTTCCTCTGTGGATGGGCAAATCTGTCAATTTTGGTTTCTCTCAGTTTGATATTTTCCCAGTCTTTTTTTAAAAAAATCCTTTAGACTTTATTATGAAGTTAAAAATAACTCCCAATACGAAATATGAAATAAGATATATGAAAAAGAAGAGGAAAACCCCCAGTACACACACAAAACCAGCCATTACCTCATAAAATAAAGTACGTTCTCAAGAGACTACACAGTGAATTAGATGTTACAGCAAAAACTGACCTGGTACAGAAAGAATACAAAGCAAATGTTATAAATACCAAATAAAGGCATAATTCATTGGTATTTCCCACCCCTGTGTTTGGCCTGTCATACAAGTAACAAATAGCTGCCAAATGGAGACAAAATCCAAAGGTTGAGCTACACTCTGAAATATGTACCCTTAATTTATAATTCAATTTCTTAGTAATGAGAATAAACATTCCTTTATTGAATCAAATATTTAAAGAAATATTTAAATCAAATATTTAAAGAAAAACCCGAGGACTCCTTCCAGCTCTTTGATATGGTCTAATGAGCAGCTATAATAGAATTTTTAGAAGTGGTTTACACATTAAGTCTGTATTGGACTCATTAGAATTGATAAAAGATACAGTTTGGGGTTTAAAGGCACCAGCACATTTATTATTTCAGAAATTTGCTTCACCACCACTTCCCCAACTGGACACATGTCTGCAAGACCTCCACACGTTCCAAAAGGTTCCTCTTTTGTTACATCCCATACAAAACAAAGGGGAAGCAGCTTGTTATATGTGCAAGACTGACTGGTTGTTTTTGTTAAGTTGTGGGTGAACATATCAGACGACACAGTGATTCTTCAAACAGCTCTTGTTTATTCTTGTTTATTCTTGTTTATTCTTGTTTATTCACAGGCCAGAACAGAACTGAAGGGTTCAGCCAGCCTGCTTATATAGAGCTCCAGTACAACGCAAATGTAACAACTTTCTGTAACTATCCAATCACTGAAAGTCACTTTCGATCTCTTATTTGCATATGTGGACCTGAACTATCTACAGTATCCCCCTGCTGGCCCAGGGTGAGAACTTCAGTGCATAACAGTTTTTAAGGAGTTTTCTCAGATATTTGTGGAGACAGGTCTTTCAAGTCTTAAGTTCAGTTTTTCACAGTTCTACGGTATGGTTTCATGAAAATTCAACAGCATTTTAAAGCTATTTTTCATACTATTTTATAAAGCAATTTCTCCTAAAACAATGTGACTTCGTATGTTATAGTCACTAATATTTGTATTTTGTGCATGTTTTACTCTAGCATATGCCTTTTTTCGTACACATAATTTGGATGGAGAACTGCATTGCGAAATTTGAAGAAGTGTAAATATTGAAAGAAGGCCGTGTCTCAGTTCTCAAATTGTTTTAGAAAGTGCTCATTAGGGATGTTTACTTTGAAATATTTCTCCTCTATCCCTTCCTGCCTCCCATGTATCTGACAGCTGAATCACAACCTCCTTTGAGGAAAGACCTTGTATCTCTCAGCTTTTAGATCAGGGCTCAGAAACCTGCTCCTCCTCTTCCCAATCCTGTTGAATTCCCAACAGTCCTGACCAGCAAACTCAGGGTTTCTGGGAGTTTTTGTCCAACAATATCCTAAGGAAGGGAGACCACAAATATTTTAAAACTCTTCAGACTAAGGGCCAATAGCCTGGGTATAAAGAAAAGGGTTGGGGTTTTTTTTGCCTGGTACCAAAAAGTAGACAAAGAGGGTGTCTTGTGAACCTCTCTAGGGAGAGAATTCCACAAGTGGGGAGCCATTACCAGAATGGCCCATTCTCATGTTGTCAGCCATGGAGTGGGGGAAAGGAGAGGGGCCTCAGATGACTATCACAGGATCTGGGCTGGTTTACATGCGAAATCTCAGACTGCGTTTGCTGACCTTGGGCCAGTCACTGTCTCTTAAGCCTAACCTACCTCACAGCGTTGTTGTGAAGATAAAACAGGGAGGGGGAAAACCATGTATGCTACCTTGAACTCCCTGGAGGAAAGGTGGGATTAAAAAAAAACCCAAGTAACTAAGTTATGGATGTGTGGAATTTACCAGAATTAGATGACAATGCAATGGAGCACAGGCTCAAATAAGCTTAAAGGAAATTTGTCACTTTATTTATTTATTTTTGTACAAAATCTGAATTCTTCTCTCGCCAAATAACGAAGTTGACATTGAAGCAGATTTGACAAAGGCACAATTCTTTAAGCACAAACAAAACGAAACAAGACACTGGGGCACATCTGATGTGTACTATCTTTGCAATATCTCTTTGTTATCTTTTGGTGTTAGTGTAAGGGGAGGAAAAAATGATTGTAGATTTAACTTTGCCTTTTAATATAGCTATTTCCAACACTGATTAAATCTTCTCCCATGCTTGACATCATCTTTTGGGATTTCACCCATGCATAACATTTAGTCTGTAATCCTGCAGCGTTGTGTCATACTTGACAGCTCAAAAAGCCTGTGAGAATTGGATAGTATAAGTGTTTAATGTGACAAAATAATGGAAGATCCAAATGATATATGGCAATATAAAAGCAATTTAACTACCAAAGGAAAATAGATATGGCTTTTCTTTCATGGTTTCATTTTTAATACAATGTGGGCTGCACTCTGAGTTCAGTTACTCTGATGTAAATCCCTCCCATTAGAAATACTGCATATTTTAATATGAAGCAGAAGTCCCCTAAGACCAATGGACAGAGAAATGTTTGCACTGTTATGAGGGGGGCCCACTATCAAGATCCTTATGTCTTGTCTTTGTAAGATCGGCCTCTCATAAGACCTAACTTTTTGGTTAGGTTACAGCAAGAATGGCTGACTTTAAATAAAACACGATTATGGGACTCGGCTGGCGCTGTGGGTTAAACCACAGAGCCTAGGGCTTGCTGATCAGAAGGTCGGTGGTTCAAATCCCCCCGACGGGGTAAGCTCCCGTTGCTCGGTTCCTGCTCCTGCCAACCTAGCAGTTCGAAAGCACATCAAAGTGCAAGTAGATAAATAGGTACCACTCTGGTGGGAAGGTGAACGGCGTTTCTGTGCGCTGCTCTGGTTTGCAAGAAGTGGCTTAGTCATGCTGATCCCATGACCCGGAAGCTGTACGCCGGCTCCCTCGGCCAGTAAAGCAAGGTGAGCGCACAACCTCAGAGTTGTCCGTGACTGGACCTAATGGTCAGGGGTCCCTTTACGTTTTTATGAAACAGGGTCTATAATCCAGGACTTTGAGATCTGTTTAAGTTTAGCTTTGCACTGCTTGTCTTTGTGGCTGCTTTCTTCCCACCTACTCAACCTATATGTTTGTCAAGAAACAAATATTGCAATAAACACCCCACACCCCACAAGCCCCCAGTACTCCATCCTGAACAGGAAGTGACCCTGTAAGATGTTCCTGAAACTTTGGATCGACTGGTGAAGTGGAAAGCACAAAAGCATATTAATCTTTGCTTACTGTTCCTCATCTTGATTTCAGAGTGAAACCCACTATCATTAAGATCATAAACAGAATAGTTAGCTGTACTCTAGACAGATGGGTACTTGCAATATAGGCAGAAGGAAATGATATAATTATGTGGAGGTGCTTCAGGTAAACATTGCTTGCAGATGGCTGAAAAATACCAAGTGGTTCTCATCTGCTGAAAATAGTGCTAGTCTTTTTGGCTCTGGGCAACTCATTTTATATTTAAACTTATAACTTTACTTTCATGGTGGTGTTTTTGAACATATATATTTGAAAATAGGGCTTACGATGAGGTAAAATTGAGGGGGTGGGGAACCTCAGGCCCAGGAGCCAAATGTGGCCCTCTAGATCGTTCTGTATGGCCCTCAAAACGGTCCCCAGGCCATGTTCCTCCCTGACCAATATTTGCACTCCAAGAGTTTTTACCTGGCCAGAATGAGTCACTGAAGTCAGACAATGTCTCCCATTTGTCTGGATGGAGGATAGGGAAGGCTCTGTGCGGGTGTGTATAAATTTTGCAAAAAGGCAACATTTTCATTTTCTGCCTTGTGTACCCTTTTGCCTCTGCTTTCATCCACCACTGGCATGTGGCTCTCAGAAGATTACCCAGAAGGGAATATGGCCCTTGGGCTGGGAAAGGTTCTTCATCCTTGCTCAAAAAGAACACCGTTCTCTCTTGATGTCCCCACCCCTCCTTCCTCATATGACATCCTTAGAAGAATGAGAGCATCTGTGACTGGTAGGGTGGAAGGCAAGGAGGCCAGTGGTAGGTGGAACCAGAGTTAATGTCAGGTGGAGCTAGAGGCAATGATAGTTCTCGGTTTGCCCCTATGCTCCCCCCTGCTGAGTTCTACAAGGGCAGCGCTGAGACTAAGGAAGAGGAAGCTGATAGGCAGTACGATGTGAATTGTAGACTGGCTGTAAGCGGAAAGTCTGGCAGGTGTGGGCTGCCTGAGAGGAGACTGGGGTTGGTGGGGCAGTGCCCCATTATATGTACAGCTGCCTCTGAAGGCAGTTCAGAAAATTCAGCTGGTGCAGAATTCAGTGGCCAGGTTGATTATTGGGGCAAGATGGGTTGAGCATATTACACTGATCCTGGCCTGACCATACTGGCTGCCGATTAGTTTCTGGGCCCAGTTCAATAGGTTATGACCAAGGGAAGGCGACCTAAGGCCCATGGGCCGAATGCGGCCCAATTGCCTTCTCAATCCAGCCTGCAGGCGGTCCGTGAATCAGCGTGTTTTTACATGAGTAGAATGTGTGCTTTTATTTAAAATGCATCTCTGGGTTATTTGTGGGGCATAAGAATTCGTTCATATTTCCCCCCCCCCCAAATATAGTCCGGCCCACCACATGGTCTGAGGGACAGTGGACTGGCTGATGGCTGAAAAATGTTGCTGACCTCTGGTTGTGACCTACAAAGCCTTAAATGGCTCAGGTCTGCAATACCTCAAGGACTGTCTCTTTCCATATGAACCTACTCAGATCCTGACATCATCCTCTGGCATCCTTCTTCATGTGTCTCCTCCATGAGAAGTCTGGAGGGTGGCAACATGAGAACTGGCCTTTTCTGCAATGGCTCGCTGTCTATGGAATGCTCTCCCTAGGGAAGTTTGCCTGGCACCCTCCTTATACACCTTTAGGCGCCAGGTGAAAACATTTCTCTTCAACCAGACTTTGGGCTGATTGACACTCAATGCCCTTTTAAATGTGTGTGGGAGTGGGGATTTTTGTTTTGTGTTTTTTTTTCTTATTTGATTATGTATTTTGTGATTTTTATATTGTAATTTAATGTTGCGAACCGTCCTGAGATCTATGGATAAAGGGTGGTACACATATTTAATTAATAATAAATAATAATAATTTGCCTTAATGGCTTAGCCTCCATTGGCTGCTGGTCTTACAGCAATGGGAGTTTACCCTTTCCACCCTTTAAATAGCACTGCTGAGGATGAACCTGGGAACTGCTCAACCTGCAAAACATTTACCGCTCAGCTACAGCCTCCTACCCATAGTGTGATCACTTTAAGAAGCAATCAAGAACCCACTTATCAGCTGTTCATTCATTTTAATAGGACTACTCAGAAGTAAATGGATTCTTAATTGCAGGCACTTAGTCGCAAGCAATTTTGTCAATAATGAAGCCATCAGTCCACAGAGCCAAAACACTCCACATATTGTTCATTAATCACTTTTATGGTACACTGAGGGATTGGATAACATTGCAGAATTTGAAAAAGGTGGACACAGTCAATAGTCATAAGCCTTTGAGAAATCAATGAGGAGGGAAAAAAATACAACCAAAGGCTATCCCTGCTCAACCCTGCATTTTGGCAAAACAAGATGCTTATGCAGTTAATGGGCTTCTGTTTTTTGTTTGACACCCCCCGCCCCTGCTCTTGAATTGTTCCTCAGATTTCAGTAAGTATGAGTTGGAAATGATGGCAATCTTCAAGAGGAGGAGGGGTGTAGTTACAAGATCAAGGCCAGGCTTCCTCAACCTCGGCCTTCCAGATGTTTTTGGCCTACAACTCCCATGATCCCTAGTTAGCAGGACCAGTGGGCAGGGATGATGGGAACTGTAGGCTCAAAACATCTGGAGGGCCGAGGTTGAGGAAGCCTGATCAAGACCAACAGTGTCTGGTTTTTTAAAAAAGTAAAATAAAGAACTTATTCCAGTAGGTAAACTCAGAGCTGTGCTTGCTGCAATGAGCCTGGAATACAGCATGGGTAAAAGACAGGAAAAGCAATAGCTGCATACACTTCCACAGCTTCGGAACTTTTAAGTGGGCAGGGCAGGATTTCTGGGTAGTGACCTGGCAGCCACATGGGCCATTTGCATACAGAGTCAAGCCTTTCCCCATGCTAGCCTAGCTAGGTCTTGGCAGGGAACACCACTATGAATAACATCACTGTGACTGTTTCTGCACTGTTTCTGTTAACATCTAAGTCCTCCAGATGTTGTTATATCTCAGCTACCACCATCCCCGATCATTGACCATGCTGGCTACATGGGATAACCAGCTTCATATAACCAACATGCTTAATTAGTGCACAAAGGGGTTAAGACCATAGAGTAAGCTGTCCTGCTAGGCTTAGCTCACTCTGGGATGGATTAGGCAATCAAGCCTTTGTCTCCCTGCTCCAGTCTACCTGACAAACTCAGCATGTTAGGCAGTCTCAGCTGGTTGCTCCAAGTTCAAACTACATGGCTCTCAGAAGCCGCTCTTGAGTTCCTATGCCAATAAGTAAGGCACTTTGGAACAAAATTAAGTTTTACTGCCTGTGCTGCCTTTCTGATTGATGAATGGAAAAACACAGGAACCTGACCTTTGGAGAGTTTGTTAAGTAAACCATTTTTAACTTACTAAATGTCTGATCTTTTGCTGTGTTAGGGGAAGAGGGGACTATTTTGGAACTGACTTGGAAATACATTTTTCAAAGGTCTAACAGCCTATATTTCCATGCTTCACTTTGCTGCATATTATGGCGAGTTTAAATATCTGCTGGGGTTCTGTCATCAATGAATACTTGCCCCAAACTTGGAACTGGTCATCCAGTGAATTCTCCTTTCTATACCTACTTTTAACTTGCCACCAGCAGGCTGGTGAGGGTATGAGTCCAGATTCCCTGTCCCTGGTCTTGGAGAATTACTGATCATCATCATCATGTGTTTCGTAGCAAAATCTCTTAAATAAGACAGATGGAGTTCAGACAGAAAATGAATCCTGATAACTTTTCACTTAGGAAACGGAATAAAAACAGTGCATAATTAGAGGAGAAAGAAATGGAGAGGCTTTGTGTTTCTTACTTTATTTATAAGCAGAGAGACATTCAACAGAAACATACTAAGGTAAAACTTCACCCAAACTGCACGACACATCTTCCCAGTGAATTTTGGAAATAGTAGTTCTGCGAGGGGAATAAGGGTCTCCTAACAACTCTCAGCACCCTTAACAAACTACATTTCCCAGGCTTCTTTGGGGGGAAGCCATGCCTGTTTAAAGTGGTATAATACTGCTTGAAATCTATGCAGATGGGGGCCTAAGTTTTGCTTATTTTCATTGGCTGGATAAAAGGTATTTATATAACACAGTGTATGGGCTTCAACCCATAATGAATATTTTGTCAATATAGCTTTTTATTGAAAAAAGAAAAGAAAAGCAGACTAGAGCTTATTTACAGGAGAGTATTAAATATGTCCATGTCAGCAACTCTCAATGTTTTGCATGCCACAATACCCATGAGATTTAACTAATGAACTTCCTATGAACTACTGGCAATTATTATACCTGACAACTACCACCTTGGTATGCACCAAATTCCTCCTAGTCAGCATTCAGTTTCAAGGTTCCTAACATGACAGTAGGAAAAGAAAATGTACAGAAATCTATGGTTGGGGTGGAGGTGGAATTTCTGTTGTAAATATCTGCTCCGAATTATCCAGGTCATTGGTTCTTCTCAAAGGGTTTTAATCTTATCAGACTCAAAAGTTGTTACATATAAAGGACGATCTGTGCCACAGATCTGAACTGGTTTAACAGCCATTGTTTTCTCAGCTTCAGCTCCCCAACTGCAATGTGAATGATACTGACCTTCCATTCAGGCATGCTGCAATAATTTCTGTGATACTGTGCATCACGAAGCATGGCGAACAATGCATATGCCTCACACCATTCCCTACATTACTTAAGTTGGGTGTCCTGAGCATAGATATAGCCTCTCCTCCCTCCAAGAGGGGAGGTGTTGTGGGCGGGACGCGATTTCTGCGTCACCCGCTCACCTGGCTGGCGCCCCACGCCCACAGGTAAGCGCCCAACCGGGCGGCTTGGAGTGGGCGTGGATTGCAGTTTATGTTACTGCTGCGCCAGCCATTCTGCCTCATTTTCCGCCTTCCCGTCTCGAGTGTTTGGTGTTCCCTTTTCACCATTCTGCTAAGTGGCTCAAATTCTTCCTTACTAGGAGCTGTCCAGCAAGTCTAAGATCTCGCAGTTGATGATATTAGGGGAGCTGTCCAACAGCAAGCACAACAAGATCAAATGTTGCTTCAACACTGGTTAGGTGAGTAGCATTATAATGAATACTGCTGCCCCACAAACTTCTGTCCTGTCATCCAGGTCCTGATTCAAAGCACATGAGGAGAGGAATCAACAATCCTCCTCATGACCACGACTCAGGGAAAGTTGACCTTATTCTTCCAGCACTGATGGATTTATGCAGAACCCAAGTAAGCTGCAGTTTAGGGTAGGGTCCCAGCTTATGAGGGCCCTCTAAATTTCTAATTTTCAAGGTGATGGGTGACTCTTGAGAGTTTGCCACATTTTAAACAATACATTTTGTTTAACAAATGTATACCCCACTGTTCACACTTTTTCCTCAAAGCAGCTTACAAAGAAAAAATAAAGAGTACAGTGTACAAGATTTGAAACATAGATTAAAACATCAGAAAATAAATCTCCTATGAAACTTCTTTGGAACTCCTGGTGCCTGATAAAAGCATTTTTGTTTAGGAAAGTCTATCTGGATGTGTAGAATACTGACATATGTTTTAATCTGATTTTTGGTTTATTGCTGATTTTAATTAATTTTTGAATGGTTTAAATTGTTATTTTTTAACTTTTTATGGATTCTATTGTTCTGTTGTTTTTGTAAAACACTTTGAGGCTTTTTAAAATTATCAGGCAGTATATGAATCTTGTGAAATAAATAAATATTTATAAAAAGAAAGAGGTATTTATATTTTCAGAGAGCGAGAGTGAGATACCATCAGGAATGCAAAAGGTTTATACAGTGTAAATGAAGGGAAAGCTGCATAAATATGCGGTAAAAATAGAGGAGATGAATCTATATGCAGTTCTGCTAAAGAAAGAGGAAAGAATAGCAAGTGACAGAGGGGGAAAAACATACCCCTTCCATTCACCAGGCACTAAAAACAGGTCAAAGAAGAGTGACATAGACATTTGGGCAAATAAATCAACTGAGGAGAAAATGGAAGATTGGAAATAGGCAAAGTAGAAGAAAAAGTCAACTGTATTGGCATACAAACAATCAAAATAAATAACCATGTGGAAACTTTTTGCTCAGGATAAACTGAGGCCCTGTTTGCACAATGCATTGAAAGCAGTATCATTCCACTTTAAACAGCCATAGCTGTCCCCAAAGAATTCTGGGAACTGTGCAAAACTGTGCAAAGTTTAAGAATCAATTCCTCTTCCCTGGGCTTGCTGGGAAATGTAGTTCTTAGAGGGGGGTAGGGGATTTCCTAACAACTCTCAGCACCCTTAACAAACCACAGTAGGAAGCCATAATTATTTGAAGTGGCATGCTGCTGCTTTCAATGTGTAGTGCAGATGGGGCCTGGAAGAATTAAGATGGCTTTGATCCAGGATGCTGAGCAGGAAGATACCAAATGTCCCAAGTACGTATGTCGACTGGCACACCTGAATGAACAAAGTAGAATACAGGAAATCTTTGTCAAAGACTTAAAAATATAAAGGGGGGTGGAGCTGAACAGATACGTGTTCCATTGAGCAGAATGTAAGAAACAACAAAATAGAAAATAGCAGTATGACAGAGGTCGTTGAGAGTGCTGTCAGAATGTGCCTCTCTGTGTTAACATGAATAATGAGAAGAAACGAAGTTCTTCAGAGAGCAAAGCACACCATCCACTTTGATAGAGGAAATTTGATGTGTTTCTCTCACCCTTACTCAATGAAACACTTCAAGAACTAGAAAAGAGTGGTGACCTTTGCACAACATGCTGTCACAGTGGGAAACTCATTTGAGTGCAAAACCTCTGAACAGGTGAATGTTTTCTTTAACAGCATTTTTTAGATCAGGGCGGAAGTGTGGGGACCCATTCCAGGCCAAGGGCCACATTTCCTTTGAGTACACCCATCGACATCAGCAAAATGCAGGTGAAGCAACAGGTGTGATATTTTACCTGTGTACAGTAGAATCATAGAACCACAGAACTGTCAAGCTGGAAGATACCCACAAGGAGAATCTAGTCCAACCCCCTGCAGTGCAAGAATATCAACTAAAGCATCCAATCTCTGCTTAAAAACCTGAAAGGAATATGGCAATATGAGATGGGAGGAGAGTTACAGAAACCTTTTGCATAGTTGGAATGTAACCTGCATTCGATAGGGACAAACAGTGCTTGATTTACATATAAGCTAAACAAGCTATAGCTTAGGACCCCGCTCACTTGGGGGCCCCAAAAAAGATTAAAGGAAAAAAAAAACACTGGATGTACATTTCCACAATATAAGATAAAAAACAAATAAAACCTACATACAGCAACAGTGTTTTGTGTTGTGTAGGCTCTTATGATGTAAGTAATGGGCCACACCTGTTAGCCTGCTCCCTAAAATATCACTGGTTTGCTCATTTCCATATATAGGGTGCCTATATTCTGCATGACCTGGTTGCATAGCAACATGTGCAAATGGCTTTAAATACCTATTAGGTCCATAAATTACCATATAGCATATATTCAACACAAAAACCAGCGACAATTTGTTGTTGACAAAGGATAGCTGGACATATAATGGGCCCCATTACCTTCAGTAGCTTAGGGCCTCATCAAACCTAAATCCGGCCCTGGGGACAAATGTAAGGTTCTGCACTTAGGAAGAACCAAATGCACAAATATAGGATGGGGTATGCCTGGCTTGGCAGTAGTACACGTGAAAAGGTTCTAGGGGTCTTAGTGGATGACAAATTTAATGTGAGTCAGCAGTGTGATGCAGCAGCAAAAAAAGCTATGTCTATCTTAGGCTGCACCAACAGACATATGGTGTCCAGATCAAGGGAAGTAATAGTACCACTCTATTCTGCCTTAGTCAGACCACACCTGGAGTTCTGTGTCAAGTTCTGGGTACCACAATTTAAGAAGGATATTGAAAAGCTGGATTGTGTGCAGAGGAGGGCAACCAAGATTATCATGGGTCTGGAAACCAAGCCTGATGAGGAACGGTTGAAGGAGCTGGGTATGTTTGGCCTGGAAAAGAGTAGACTGAGAGGAGATATGATAGCCATCTTCAAATATCTGGAAGGTTGTCACATGGAAGATGGAGCAGGTTTGTTTTCTCCTGCTCCGGAGGGTAGGACTTGAACCAATGGCTTCAAGTTACCACAAGAAAGGATACAACCTAAAGTGACAAAGTATGTTTACCAATGGGTCACGACCAAACCCATTGATGGGGAATACTTAGCTTGAACTACTGTAGCTTTCTTGGTTTCCTCTTCCAGTGGTGCCACACTTTTGTTCAGATCAAAGCCAAAATAAACACCTATTTTTAGGGCATGTGCAGAGTTCCAGCAGAACTGAGCTTCTCGGTAATGACTCCTCATCCCAATATTTCCACATTTACTCTGACTCATTCAGTAAAGAAATTAATGAATATGACTAACTTACATCCATTAATTTCAGTGGGTTGCTTGCATTCAAATAAGTTCTACTCCTAATAAACCCATTGAAGTTAATGGATCCAAGCCAGCCATGTCTATTAATTTCCATAAGTCTATTCAGAATAGAACTAACATTGGATACAATCCATTGGGTCTACTCTGAGAAAATTGTAGCTGTATACATCCCTTCATCTTGAAATGAAGCAAAGGTGAGGACTTAATACAGAGGGTTTTTTATTTTTTTAAAAAAGAATAATCCATTTTTGGTAGTGAGCCTCTCATTTCATGCATAATGTAGCTGTCTCTTACGGCAAAGTATAATCACAGAGGTATTTCTGATTTATTAGAAAAAGCTTAAAGTTTGCCTAATGATAGTGCTTTATCAGGTCATTTAAAATTAAAATATAAATCAAAGGTATCATTAAGTATAATTTCACTTTGCTGTATATTTTTGAACTTCCAGGGGATGTTCTATGCTGGTACCTCTAATAGCTTAATTCAGCTAAAAAGTGGCTTTTCGCAAGCGACTTGATACATAATTTAAAGCAAGTCACTTCTATGCCATAATCGTGCCAGGAGAAATGAAGACCCAGCTCCAGTGTCAAATATTATACATGGTTACTAAAACTGCCAGTATTCTGGTATAAAGAGAGAGAGAGAAAAAAACTGATCATATGAAGATAGCCACCTCACAAGGCCTTTCTAATTAGTTGAAAGATTTATACAGATACTAAACATTGGCTGTTTTATTGATTTTCTTCTGACTCACTCTGGTTCTACAATATTTTTTGCTCATTTGTTGTATACAGGAGAATCTTTCTGTGATCACCAATGTGACACTCCTGGAATTGCTAAAGTGCTCTTTTAAAAAAAGATCTATATTTTTCATGTTCTTCAACTTGTCTGAATTTAAAAGGCTCCCTGTTACATGGAGGGCTGGAGTCACACATTGCGGCTCGTATCCCAACTGAGAGCAGACCCATTGAAATTAATAGACATGATTAACTTAGGTCCATTAATTTCAGCTTGAGTAAAAATAGACCTGCTTTTATTTTTCTATTTGTTTCTATTTAGAATAGTCACATATTCACAGGAGAAGAGGGCAACAGTTAATTAACAGATCTCAGTTCTAAAGTTTCTACCAGAGTTTCATCTGCACTTCTATCTTTTTTCCATTGTTTTGTCTCAGGGAGAATTTATGAAACACAAGACTCAGTTACATTAGTCAAGAAACAGTGTTTTGAATGTGTTATAAACATGCAACACCAGATGGCGAAAGAGAACACAAAAAAATTCTAAAAGATTTTTCCATAGTGCCTCCCCCTTTATTATAACGATTTAATTTCTGGCTTATTTATAGCATTCCCCCCCCCCCCGTGTGTAGATCCACCCACAGACTTCAGGGACTCTTGATTTGTGAGTGGTCTCTTTTAGTGGATTGAATGCTTGTTTATTTGGGAATACATGCCACCAGCGGATCCTTACTTTCAAATACATATGCATAATGACTGCTTTTTAGTGCTGCAATGTAATTGTGCACTGGATTCAGCTGAGGTCAGAGTGCTGTACCAAAGATGTGAGGGGATCTAGGCATTGCTCGAACTGGGTTCAGTCACCCCTGGATTGCTGCAGGCTGGTTGGATGGGGCAGAGGGATCTGGGGCTGATGGGTGGTGCTGGTGGGTGGAGGAGATGAAGACATCAGATACTTTGGCTCCCAGTATGTTTCCGAGCACAATTCAAAGTGTTGGTGCTGACCTTTAAAGCCCTAAACGGCTTCGGCCCAGTATACCTGAAGGAGTGTCTCCACCCCTGTTGTTCAGCCCACTGAGATCCAGCACCGAGGGCCTTCTGGCAGTTCCCTCATTGCGAGAAGTGAGGTTACAGGGAACCAGACAGAGGGCCTTCTCGGTAGTGCCACCTACCTTGTGGAACACCCTCCCTTCAGATGTCAAGGAAATAAGCAGCTATCTGACTTTCAGAAGACATCTGAAGGCAGCCCTGTTTAGGGAAGCTTTTAATATTTGACGAATTATTGTATTTTAATATTTTACTGGAGGCCGCCCAGAGTGGCTAAGGAAACCCAGTCAGATGGGCGGGGTATAAATAAATTATTATTATTATTATTATTATTATTATTATTATTATTATTAGACATGTGAACAGACTGAAAGTCACACCTGAGTGGCTGTGACTTCCTGGGACAAGGTAGAAGTTCCCACCTGCCTGCTTCTTGCTGGACCTCTCATTCCTGCCTGATGCCCCAAGCCCTGAAGCAGTGCCATGCAGAGTAGAATGCTTGGCTTTCCACAAGGGCAGTGGCGTAGCGTGGTTTGTCAGCACCCGGGGCAAGGCAAGTAATTTGCGCCCCCTAACCCGTGGATTTGCGCCCCCTAAACCGTGGATTTGCGCCCCCTAACCTGTGCATTTGCCCTAACCCCAGATGTTGCGCCCGGTGCGGCCGGCCCCCCCTGCACCCCCCACGCTACGCCACTGCACAAGGGGCTTCCTTGGAGGGAACTGTTCAATGAGTAGCATCCTGCAGAATCAAACCCTACAGCTCTCATCGGAAGGGGTACAAGTGCCAGGCTATTTTGCACCCTAGGCTACTTGTACCCCCGGCCCCAAATGACTAGCTTTGATTTTCAGACATAGACATATGGTGTGTGTGTGTGTGTGTGTGTGTGTGTGTGAAAAGCACAAAACTTGAAACTGCAAAATTTATTTTAAATAGCAATAATAAGTAATAGAACAATCTTTGGTTATCCCCCCCCCCTCAAATACAAAATAACAAAACTGAAAAAGATTTCCCCATTGCTTTTTATTTCGGTTCTGGAGGTTTTGCTGAATATGATTAGAGGGGACCTTCTAATTAAAGGTATTCAGGTCGGAGCCAAACAATATAAATTGAAAGCTTTTGCAGATGACCTAGTTTTGACGTTACAGGAGCCAGAATCTAGTACAAAAAGAGTATTAGAATTGATTCAAGAATTTGGTCATGTGGCAGGATTTAAGTTGAACAAGTCAAAAACCAAAGTGCTTGAGAAAATTTTTACACCAATTGAGAAAGAGAGGTTTCAGAAGGAAACAGGTTTAACATTAGTTAAGAAAGTAAAATATTTGGGGGTTAATATGACTGCTAAGAATTTAAATTTACTTAAAGATAACTATGAGAAATGTTGGATAGAAGTGAAAAAAGATTTGGAAATATGGTCAAATTTGAAGCTTTCCCTGTTGGGTCGATTTGCAGCTATAAAGATGAATGTATTGCCAAAAATGTTATTTCTGTTTCAATCATTGCAAATTTTGGACAAGATGGATTGTTTCAAGAAGTGGCAGAGAGACATTTCCAGATTTGTCTGGCAGGGCAAGAAGCCTAGAATAAAATTTAAAATATTAACTGACGCAAAGGAAAGAGGTGGATTTGCCCTGCCAGACCTTAAACTTTATTATGAATCAGCAGCATTCTGCTGGTTGAAAGACTGGCTGCTTCTTGAGAACACAGACATTTTGGACTTAGAAGGTTTTAACAACGTTTTTGGATGGCATGCATATTTGTGATACGACAAGGTTAAAGCACATAAAGCATTTAAAAACCATATTGTCAGGAAAGCATTGTTCAATGTCTGGATAAGATACAAAGATTTACTGGAAAATAAAACCCCAAGGTGGTTGTCACCAATGGAAGCGAAGGCTTAGAAAAAGCTCAATATGGAGGCCAAATGGCCGAAATATTGGGAAATATTGGAACAAGAAGGAGACAAATTGAAATTGCAGAGTTTTGAGAAATTAAAAGATAAAGTGCGAGACTGGCTTCATTATTATCAAATAAGAGAGGCCTATAATTTGGATAAAAAAATTGGCTTCCAGGTGGAAAAATCAAAATTGGAAACAGAACTGTTAGATCCCAAAACTAAGATACTTTCAAGAATGTATAACTTGCTGTTAAAATGGAATACGCAGGATGAAACGGTTAAATCTGCTATGATCAAATGGGCACAAGATATTGATCATAACATTATGTTTGCTGACTGGGAACAGTTGTGGACCACAGGTATGAAATTTACGGCATGTAATGCCTTAAGAGAGAATATTATGAAAATGATTTACAGGTGGTACATGACACCAGTCAAGCTTGCAAAAATATATCATTTGCCCGATAATAAATGTTGGAAATGTAAAGAAAATGAAGGTACATTCTTTCACCTTTGGTGGACGTGCCCAAAGATTAAGGCTTTCTGGGAGATGATATATAATGAAATGAAAAAGGTATTTAAATATACCTTCCTGAAGAAACCAGAGGCCTTTCTCCTGGGCATAGTCGGCCAATTGGTGCCAAAGAAGGATAGAAATTTCTTTATGTATGCAACAACAGCAGCAAGAATACTTATTGCAAAGTATTGGAAGACACAAGAGCTACCCACCCTGGAAGAGTGGCAGATGAAGGTGATGGAGTATATGGAATTGGCGGAAATGACTGGCAGAATCCTAGACCTGGGAGAAGAGTTGGTGGAAGAAGACTGGAAGAAATTTAAAGACTACCTTCAGAAACACTGTAAAATTAATGAATGTTAAAATGATGTTGGACTGAAAATAAGTGGCATTAGCAACAAAGTTAATAAGAATATGCAAAAATGAATTGATAAATGGATGAAAATATAGAGTTATAATATGTTAAGGTATAGAGTTAAGATAAACGAAAGAGGGTAAGGATTTGCTGATTTGATTATTTAAATGGGAATACAAAAAGGGGAGGTGTGAGGAGGCCAAGGAAACAAGCTAATGAGTTTAAAGTTACTAAAAACGGATTTGTTTTTTTAATTCTTTTTTATCTATTTGTTTTTTGTATTTTGTATTTTTATTCTTCTTTTTTCTCTTTTATGTATTTTTCTATGTCTTCTTTTTTGTATCTTTTTCTTTCTATGTGACTTTTTTCTATTTTGTAAACTTATGTTTTTGTAAAATCTCAATAAATATCTTTAAAAAAACAAAACAAAACTGAAAAAGAAATATTCAAATCATTTTGAATAGTCTTGTGAACTGTGATATTTAAAATCAAATCTCTTAAAAATTTCAGTTTCAGGCACATCAAAATCTCACTTGCATGCCTCTTCTTATGCAAATTCTTGTCACACCTGCCACCTGCAAGGTAATTCTTGGTCACTTGTAGATGAATTTAAATCAGTTTCCTTAGTCTGTAGTAGCTTGCTTGCAAGACTGACTTAAAAACGATGTTGTTTAATATGACTAACATTAGGTGCCCAGTCCAGAATAATTTAGTTGTATTTGGCTGAGTTTGCATGTGCTAAAAATTTCTACTTTATAGCAGAATCTGTGTAAATTCATTTGGCTAGAAACTGTATAAGCTCATTTTTGGATATCTTTTCCTAGGTAGTGAACCAGTGTTTCTTGATCTTTAAATCTGTGCAAATGTTCAGTGTAGTGTAGTGGTTAAGAGTGGTAGACTCTTAATCTGGTGAACCGGGTTCGCTTCCCCGCTCCTCCACATGCAGCTGCTGGGTGACCTTGGGCTAATCACACTTTTCTGAAGTCTCTCAGCCCCACTCACCTCACAGAGTGTTTCTTGTGGGGGAGGAAGGGAAAGGAGAATGTTAGCCGCTTTGAGACTCCTTCGGGTAGTGATAAGGCGGGATATCAATCCAAACTCTTCTCTTCTTCTTCATTCATGACAGGATAAAAAAATTTTCACTCGTACCCGGAATGCCAAGCTTTGCATGCCAAGAACTCTGACCAAAGCAAACAAGTGTTCCAAGATTTGTCATCGTTCCTTAGATAAGCACAATTCAAGTTCTCTCCAGGTCTGATAGTTTTCTAAATGGTCAGTATTCCTCTCATTTGAATACAGAATTGTTCCAATGTTCTTCCAGACTTTTGAACTTGTTTCTTGTAGGGATCATGCATTATTTTTATTTTTTAGTGAACATCTTGCCACACAAAGAAAATATCTTTTGAAGTTTAATATATCAACCACTGACAGCACACTTCTTCACCATTTGCTAGTCTCCTCTTGTAATGGAGAATTTTTTGATATATATTTTTTAAGTCTTTGGGGAAGCCATGCGATACATCCTGCTGTGGCCCATGTTGCATTACAAGCTATTGCAATCATTGCAATAGTTCGGCTAGTTAGCAGAGTCACTGTAATTCAAGACAGGCACAATGCCATCTTCTTTTGCAAGACTTTGCAGTACTCTCAGTTTTCTTGACATCCTCTTTTTTCCTCTCTGTGTTTTCTAGAAATGTCTCCAGTTTGTGAAACTTCTGTCTTCGAGTTTCTATCATTTGTAGTAGAAGCACCATGTTCAGCTCCCTCATTGCTAGTTTCAGCAAGAGTGTAGCCCTAGTCTTGTTCTTCAGTTGTGTACAAAGGTATTTCAGGAAGAACCCCTCTGGCTTTGCTTGCTCCTTAGCTTTTTTCTGCCTTTCGTTTGCGGCACTGAGCTCCAGATGGTCATTTTTTTTAATCAGCCATAGCTCACTAGTAAAATGAATACCATTTTCTAAATAAGAGTAAGAAGTGATCATAAGATTTAAAATTAGGTGCATTTTCACTGTGTGAGTGTGTGTGTAAAATGTAACTTCCAATAAACTCAACAATCTATTTATTTTATACATACATAAAAACAATTCAAATGTGTGAATTACTTCAAAAATGATGAAATTCTTCAAAATATAAAAGGTATGCATTATCGAAATGTGTAAAGGTAAAAGTAAAGGGACCCCTGACTATTAGGTCCAGTTGCGGATGACTCTGGGGTTGCAGCGCTCATCTTGCTTTATTGGCCAAGGGAGCCGGCGTACAGCTTTCAGGTCATGTGGCCAGCATGACGAAGCCGCTTCTGGCGAGCCAGAGCAGCGCCCAGAAACGCCATTTACCTTCCCGCCGGAGTGGTACCTATTTATCTAATTGCACTTTGACGTGCTTTTGAACTGCTAGGATGGCAGGAGCAGGGACCGAGCAACGGGAGCTCACCCCGTCGTGGGGATTCGAACCGCCGACCTTCTGATCGGCAAGTCCTAGGCTCAGTGGTTTAACCCACAGCACCACCCGCGTCCTATCAGAAACGTATAAGACGTAACAAAAACTAATGTGTATGAAGCTGTGCCTTTCAAAGGTCAGTTCTCTGCCCCTCTGAGGTCTGTGCCCTAGCTGGCTGCCTAGTTGACTTGGTAGGTGGGTGGGGTGGGGGGATGAAGAAGATTCAGCATCTCTCAGGACTATATCCTGAAAAATGAAACATTAGTCCAGCCCCCCCCCAAAATTGATACATGGCTGGATACAGGGGAGGGTAGCTCCCACTGGCACAGAGCAAATCTGCCCTCTCCAGGGTCCCTGGTTCAGGGCTATGGTGTGGATCAAGGCATCTCTGCGCAGCTCTAATATTTACTTGGTAGTAAATCTCACTGTATTCAATGGACCTAACTCGAACATAGTTTTGGGCTGGGTGGGCATGGCAAGCACAGCTTAAGAACACAATAGACCAATGGCCCTGGAGGAGGGGGTGGGGTGGATCCACTTAAATGTGGCATGGTTAAGGAGAATCTAGAAAAACCGAGAAGCCTGCATCCAATTGTCCTTTGTGCCTGAGGTTCCTGGCCCTTGTGCTTAACAAAGCTTTACCAACTGAATGTGGTGATGATATAAGCTGGAGCTTGGCCACAGGTCTGTAGGGGGAAATAAGTAAAAATGTTATGTTCCCAGGTGGTGCTCCAGCAAATGGAAACTTAAAAAAATTCCTCTTTAGAACACTGGGCTCTCCAAGGGCTGGAAATCAACTAAAGAAGAAGAAGATGTATTTTAAATTGGTCCCCCCATTATGTTTTTACTGTGATTTTATTGGTGTTAGCTGCCCTGAGCCCAGCTCTGGCCGGGGAGGGTGGGGTATAAATAAAATTTATTATTATTATTATTATTATTATTATTATTATTATTATGAAAAGCAGCAGCAGGAAGAAACACCACTTCACCTTAACTTTCTCCCACCTGAACAATACAAAGGGGTGCAGCAGTATCCATTGCATATTTACTTGGAAGTAAAAAGATAAAGGACCCCTGGACAATTGAGTCTAGTCAAAGGCAACTATGGGAAGCAGCACTCATCTCACTTTTCAGGCTGAGGGAGCTGGTGTTTGTTCACAGACAGCTTTTCCAGGTCATGTGGCCAGCATGACTAAACCAGAAGACCATGACGAGTGCCAGAGTGCACAGAAATGCCATTTACCTTCCCACCGCAGTGGTACCTATTTATCTACTTGCACTGGCATGCTTTCAAACTGCAAGGTTGGCAAGAGCTGGGACAGAGCAACGGGAGCTCATCCCATTGCGGGGATTCGAACCACTTACCTTCTGATTGGCAAGCCCAAGAGGCTCAGTGGTTTAGACCACAGCACCGTCCCTAGACTTGGAAGTACATGCCAATGAACTCAGTGGATCCTTACTTCCAAGTATGTATGCTTAGGATTGGTCTGCAAACCTGCACACCCAGACATGTTTACTTGGGAGTGCAGCAAAGTTCATTCAAAGGGCCTAACTTCTGTTTAAATCAGCATAGGGGTTGGGGTGGCTACAGGGGTGGCCACAGCTGGTTCTCCGCTGTGACTGGAAGGGTAGAAGGAAGGAAAGTCATCAGTAGATGGAGCCAAAGCCAGAGACAAGCAGGCCCAACAAATTCCAGTTTTGATCTCTTCCTCCTCTCTGATGGGTCCTACAATGGTCAACACTAAGGAGGTGGAGGCTGACAGGCAATGCTTGGTCTGTATGTAAGGGAGAAGGCAGGCAGGTGGCGGCTGGCTGGGGGGCAGTGGCCCATTTGCTTTAACGGACCAGTCTTCACCAGCCAACTGTGTATCAAAAGCAGAACTTACAGAACCAAAATACTTGGACATATGCAAAGGTGGACAGGGCTTTTGCGTTTTTAATAGGTGTGTGGAAGAGGAAAGTTCAACAGGCATGACAAACCACACCTGCCAAAACGTCCCTCTTAATAGGTGTGTACCTATTAAAAGTGCAAAAGCATATTCCTCTTTTGCATCTGGTTGCCCCACTTTGACATTCAACCTAAATGTTACTGTCTGATAGTCGCTCTTACCAAAAAAAAGGGGGGGAGAGAAAAGGGTGGTTGCACTGGGGAAGAGAGTAGGGGAATTTCCCTTTTTGATTGCTATCCAAGCTCCGGATTTGCACAAGCTACAGTACTAAGGCAACGCGGACGCAAAACGCTTAGGTGTACGAAATCCTGGAAGCGGAATATCTCTACTCTGCCCACCAGGCGGCGGTGCAGCGACGCAGCTCTTTTGCTGATCCCTCCGAAAGGTAAGTAAGCGAAATGACATTTTGCATTGTGAATGGAGAGCGGGTTTTCTTTAAAAACAAACAAGCAAACAAAAAAAGCCAGAACCTCTAGGAGGGACGATTTCCTCCCCCACCCCTCGGTCTTGCTAATGAAAAGGGGACAGACTTGCTCGCAGCTATTTCGTTTATCCATCTCCCCTACAATACCCTTGTCTGGGGAGAGGTAGTTCAAGAGTTTGCGGGAGCAGTTGGATAGGATTTTTTGGAGCACTTCTGAATAGGAATCTGATATGCCCAGTACCACTTGGGACAGAGAGAGAGAGAGAGAGAGAGAGAGAGAGAGAGAGAGAGAGAGAGAGAGAGAGAACGTGAACGTGAACTGAACTCTTTATTATATTCTGCGCCTACTAATAGGATTTTTCTAAAGCTCCCTTCTTTCTTGGGGGCAACTTTCCCCCTCTAGGTGTCTTCGTCGTTTGCCAAAAAACAAAACACAAAAGCAAACAAACAAAAGCAAAAACCCAAATCAACCTGAGGACCTAAACGTGTAGACAGCAAACCTTCCTATTTCGATTCTGCGAAGCGCGGCAGGGGGCGGCGGCGGGGGCAGGGGAGGGGGTTAGAGAGAAGAGACGGATCCAAGGCTCCTGAGTTCTGCTGGATTGACAGATGCCCAGGGAAGGTGAAGCAAGTTTCCTTCCACCCGTGGATGTGTCGTCAAGCCAATCGCGTGACCAGAGCCTGTTCAGGTGAAGGGAGAAGGCAAGGCAAAAAAGGGAGGACTCCGCGTGGTTTCAGAGGCACTTCTGGGGTTTGCTGAGTCCGGAGGTGTCTCCTTTCCTTTCCACGGCTAGCTCGAGCCACTGAAGAAGGGGGAACAACAACACGCTGCTTCAACCCAGAGAGGACTCCTCTCTCTCTATCTCTCTCTCTCCTGGCATGCTAGGGATGTGAGCCTGTGTTTCCTTAGGGAGCGGGGACATCCGGATACTACTTCTAGTGGATTGTTGCAAAGAGTACGGGGATGGAGCGCCACTACCTGTGAGGTCCCCGCTGTGTGGGTTGTAGGTAAGATGCGTTGCATGGCTTTCGTCTCTCTCTCTCTCCCTCTCTCTCTGTGTGTTTTATGGGCTTTTCTGCATGTGGCTCATTCTCTCTGGGCTTCCCAAACTCTTCTTCAGACTCAAGGCGCAAAGGTGGAACTAAGCCCCCTGGGAACTGAGAGCTTTGCCTCCCTTCCCGGTCCCCGTTTTCCACCCTAGGGCTCAGCCTGTGTGGAAAAAAAATCACAAACCTCAGCACCCCTGAGGATGCGCAGAGTGCTTTCCTTTTACTCCCGAGTCCTCCAGACCTGCCTCTTACACCTGACAGCAAGAGTGTATGCGGTTACAAAGCAGGCTAGATACTGCCTGTCACATTCTCTCTCTCTTTTTGTAGGGACGTTATTAACTGCACCCTCATCTGTTGTTGGGAAGTAGATTGAATCACTGCACGACCAAATGCCGTATACTTTTGCTCTTGCCTCCGTTGGTCAGTTTTAGCGTTAAATGGCCCAAACGTGCTTTGGTTTCCGGCTGCCTGGCAGCAGGGGTTGGTGGTGGTGGTCCTGTGCTTTGGACAGCTGTGTCGCAAGCAGATGGTTAATTATTGGAGCTTGTTCCAGGACCATACCTGAATGCTGTGGAGAGCTTCACCTGCTGAATTTCTGCTTGATACACAGGTGTTGAAAAGGAGCAGGAAAAGGAGCAGGGGCGGGGGGGGGGGGAGAGACTTGGCAGTCCTAGTGGCGGTGAATGGATCACCTGGAAAGCCCCCTGATGTTCACCACCATATATTTAAGTAGTTCACTTTTGGAGTGTGACCCTCTGTCTCGCCTATCAATTTCCTTCCACTGCGCTCTTCTGTGTTGCATGGACTAAATGCAGGGTGCATTTTTAAAAAGCATGCCACATGTGTTTTGTGCAGCCTCAGCTCACCCTTAATATTACTGGAAGTCTGTTGAATGTTTCCAGGATTCCAAAGTGCATATATATATATTCCTCTCCATTCCCCGCCCCCCCTTGAAATTTTGAACTTGCTAAGACAGATTTTCTGTATACGCTCAGCTCCCCTGGGGATGGATTTTATGGGTTTATCATACTGCTTAAGGGAATGGAGAGTGGTGAGAGTGACCTCTGTGGACATATAGTTCACTCCTTTTGATCAGACTTAGCCTGTATCGTCTTGGACAACATTCTCCCAGCTGATTTCATAGATCCTACCAGTCCCCCCCCCCCCCGCCCCCAGAGATAAATAGATGCTGCTCATGAAATAATAATCTAATTACATACACACACACGCACACACACCCTCAACATTTATCCAAACATGGCTTCCAGGATATTGTAAATAATAATTCCAGACATTAATGCAATATTAAAATAATAATGATCAAAATGAGATCAATACCAGATCTATCCAGCCTACTAAAACATTGCAGGGAATCTGAAAACTTGGGCATTTTAGACCTACTGAGCCCTAAAATTATTACGTTTCTGGTTTTTTTGTTTTTTTTGCAGGGCAGGGTGGGTGGGTGAATAAATGGCTTTTATATTGATCTGTGATTCTTTGGCTCCAGTAGGATGGTTGCAGACAAACTGTATTGTAGTGGGGTAGTAGTCTGGGTCCATTCCGATAGACCCAGAAACTCCCTCCCTGTAAAAAAAAGGAGAGTTTGTCAACAGAGAAGTTAAGTAAACCAGCAACTGGCACTGTCAATGAGTCTCTTGCCCAGGGGATGGCAGGCTGGTGCGAGAACATTGATTTCTGCCTTGCGATAACTTCTTTGATTAGGAGCCTGCCTGGCTGCAGACTCTGGTGTTTGAAAACACCAGTTCTAACTTTTGCTGCTGGCTGATTCATCTGAGAGGTAAGTGGAGGTAGGAAGCAAAACTTGGGAGAGAATCTGTAGAGAGTGTAAATCTCCTGGCAGAAGAGGAGGGGAAGGACTTGTCGATTTCTGATCCGTATCAAAGCCAGGTGAAGGAATTGGAAGTGTACGTAGTTGTGAGGGTGGCATAGTTGTGAAGAGAGCAGGGCTAGGGAACCTGTGGCCTGTCACTGGGGCTCCCAACTCTCACCAGCCTGTCCTCTGATTGCTAGTGGTCCATCTGGGGTACTGGGAGTTGAACTACAACATATGGATGGTCAAAGGTTCCTCATCCATGAGTGTCAAGGTTTGGACTGGGGAGACTTCAGCTGCATTCACACCCCCATTTTCTATGCCCACACCATGTTCCTAATGCTGGATTTTTAACCCATGTTAATCCAGACTTTTTTTTTTAATAAAGTGTTACTGTTTGATGTGTTGTTGCTCAAACTAGCTTAGATTCAGTTGGAATCCTTAAGCTATTCTTAATTCACATCTAGCCAAGTTGCAGACACACTTTGCACAGGGTAAAGACATCCCCAATGTGTCGACGCCCCTGGTGTGTCCGCAAACAGAAAAGGACTCTGACTCCAATGAAGCTGTGCTGATGTGAACAGCTTTATGTGTGGGTGTGGGAAGAGTTGCGAAATGTACTGGGGAAAGAAACCTTCAGCTTCACTGCCCTCTAAGGTGGTGATGTGAACACACCCTTTCCTTCAAAATTCCTGAAGCTGATGAGAGCCTTGTCCTACCTTGCAGGCTTGGTTATGAATAAATTAGGTGGCAGGGAGAGACACATATGCCACATTGAGCAAGGATGAGATAAAATGAAGTAAAATCTTTGTGTGCTGTGATGTGTTGAAAGGCAGGTTTGTGTGAAAAGTGAAACTAAAGATTGCAATGCAATTAGCCCAAAAGAACTGGTTAGTTTAGTGGTAAGAGAGAAAACCGCTAGTTCAAGATTACACCTCCTCATTCATGAGGTGACTTCAAGCAATCCTTTCTTACTGGGTTGTGGTGCATTACTGTAATATCATTGCGGTAATAAATGATGTGAAGTGCTTGGAAACAGTATATGGGCTTCTGCTATATAAATACAAGTGTGCCTATATAGCACAAATGCTTGCAAAAGTACTTGTTACAGTTTTAGTCCTTTCCACTGTCTATAAGATTTGCAGAAGATCTTCACACTTCAATATGGAGATATCATTATAATTTCTGTAAACTGCTAAGCATAACCAATACCTGACCTCTTCAGCTGGTTCTGTCTAATGGTTTGGAAGCTGAATTACGGTATTCTTACGGCATGAACTAAAATAAGGTTGCCAGATTTTTTTCAATGAATCCAGGGACACTTTTCAACTTCAATTGATTTTGTATGTGGACTGATTTGTAAATCTGGGGACTGTCCCCGGGAAATGGGGACGTCTGGTAACCTTAAACTAAAAATGGCTGGAGGGATATAATCCTCCTCCTTTGTTTCCCCTTCTTACTGAAGCTGCTTCCCAAGTCAGGGGTGGCACCTTCCAGATGTTGTTGATGACAACACTGATCATACTTGACCATTGGCCATACTGACTAGGGCTGATGGGAGTCCACAATATTTGGAGAAAACCACACTGGCTGCCGTTCTCTTTCATAGATATTCTTTCAAATCCCATCAGCTCTTTGAAGTGTACAGTGCAACTCTATATATGTCCAATCAGATGTAAGTCCTATTGAGTTCAATGAGATGTACTCCCAGGTAACTGCAGATGGGATTGCAGCTGTAATCTTTTAAATCCAAAGCTATAAATGGAATGAAGCTTAATTTCATGGAACCATAGAATATAAAACTCCCTGGGAGCAGGGATATTTCTTTTGCCTGCAGTACTCTGCAAAGTGCTAGGAGCAGTGATAGGTCTGTGTAGAGGACATTGTATTTGTGTCTCCTTTTGAATTCTATATTATTGCATCCCTTTCGATCACCGACACCCCATTTTGAAGCTGAAAGTGTATCAATATTTCCGCCTTGGACTACTACTTAGAGCCACAGAGGGTCATGGTGAAGGGGCATTTTGCTAAAATGGTCTCTCTTCCTTCAGTCGAAGCCTTTCCTTTAGAAGGAAAATATTAAAAATCCTATGTGCAAAACATGTCACTAGCTCAGTGCTTGGCGGGGGGTGGGGGTGGGGGGGTTGGTATGAAAATGGCATTAATCATATATAGGGGTTTTTTCCCCTTCAGTGGAATATATTTGGGCTTTGAGTAATGTCCCTGAAGTTTTTATGTTTTAAAATGTCGTGGGATGCTAAATCTTTAACGTTTGCTAAACTCCCTTTTAAAAGCAGTAATGGAAAGCCATGCCTGGTACCCTTAGTGGGATGTGGGTGTGGGTAGGCAGATCTGTAGTGACAAAGGGATTCCTTTTTTCTCTTCCACATCAGTTTGCATTCTTTCCGGGGGGGGGGGGGCGGAATCAGTGTGAAAACTCACCAGCAATTTCTCCTAACAGACATGTTTGTCTGTAATTTTGTTTACTATTCACATTTTGGACCAGCTGCTTAATGTAATGCTTTTTTTCTATGTTTTCAGTAATACGTGTACCTCTGTACACACTTTGTCCTAGGCTGTATGTTTTTGTACATGTTTTGTATATGCTGCTTGGCTGGAGAATAGCGTCACAGAAGGATGGCCGTGTTTCAGTTTTTGGAGCATTTTGGAAAGTGTGAATTGTTTTCATTTACCTGTTCAATTTTTATACTTCATCTGAGGATCACAGGGAGGTTTACAATATAAAAACACATAAAACTACAAAACATAGTAACAATCAAAATGACACCTGTCAGCTGGGGGGGAGAGGGCGGCTGTGGTGTGGCGTAGGCTGCGGTGGTGGGTACCCATCCAGCTTTGGCCTGTCTGGGGGAGGAGAAGAAGAAGAAGAAGAAGAGTTTGGATTTGATATCCCGCTTTATCACTACCCTAAGGAGTCTCAAAGTGGCTCCTTCCTCCCCCACAACAAACACTCTGTGAGGTGAGTGGGGCTGAGAGACTTCAGAGAAGTGTGACTGGCCCAAGGTCACCCAGCAGCTGCATGTGGAGGAGCAGGGAAGCGAACCCGGTTCACCAGATTACAAGTCCCCCACTCTTAAACCACTACACCACTCTGGCTCCATCTGGGGTTCTTGCCTACCTCGAAGCAACCATCACAACTTGGTGGTGATGGGGTGGATCCTTATAGTCTAGTTGGATGGTGGAATTGGAATCTCCACCAGTCCAAGGAATTAGGGTATCCTCTTAAAGGGATCCAAGCTGCAGGTGCTTCTGTCCACCAAGCTGATCTCAGGCATGGTTGCCCTGCTTTAGTGTGTGTCACAGGGTGATCTGCAACCTTGGTTAACCCTGCCAAGATAGTGAACCAGCAGACAACTTGGTTGATTGAGGAGACACACCCAGTACCCTGTGCCAAGATTTGCTGACATCTGTAATCAATAAAGTTGTGGCCTGTTTAAATCCCAACTGATTGTTCTGTGTTTGTTGCAGTATTTGTCACTGTTTCACTGAAAAATGGTGTCACAGGACCAGCCATGTGCTGCTTTCTTGGATACTGTCTTCCTCCATTCACCCCTGCAGGTCAACTTTGACCTGTAGGCAGACCCACCCACCTGTCAGTCACCTGGTGTCATGGTGTGGTGTGTGGGGAGATATAAAAGTCTGGACCACTGGGCCAAAAATGTCCCCTGCACCTGATCTGGAAGGCCGTTGTTTCTCCACCCCTTAATCTAGGCTTCCTTATCTTGATTGGCACCAGCATTCCAAGGTATTTGCGAACCTTAAAACAAAGCTGAGGATAACTTGGGACTGTTATTTCTGTGTGCGCATGTGCAAAGCATGTGCTCTTTTTCTGAGCTACAATCCTGTGATATTGCTTGCAGCTATCTCAATTTTCTGTGAGCAGCTGAGGTGTCTGTTCGATGAGGTGGCTGAGAATACAAGGACGACAGCTTGCTTCTTCTTCTATTTTTTTTTGTTTTGTTAATAGTGGAACAGACTAGTCTCTTATGTTTTCCTGTAATAAATCTGTGTGTGTGTTTTCAAGAAGAAGCCAGACAGCTGGTGTGTTGGGATTCACACTGACAAGGCTTGCTTGAGGAGGGTGGGGGGAGGTGCTGGGTGACGAAAGCCACGTGGTCCCGGGAAAGATCACAGATCAACACTCTTGAGGCTGAACCGTATTTTTGTTGACGTACATGAGCAAAAGGCAAGAAGCCTGCATCTCCAACTGTGCATTCCTCCCTGAATTCATATATCACTCTTTCTTTCTTTCTTTCTTTCTTTCTTTCTTTCTTATTTGATGGGGGAAAGTATGTATGTAATAAGCAAGTGGGTTCTCTCTTGCTCTCTGCATTGCACTGAGATTAACAGGCTAGACACATAGCAACTGTGGGGGCCAGGTGAAAACTTGTCCTCTGAATAGGACTATTGTGCAGGAATAATCTTACAATTAACAAAAATAAATGTTCACACACAGATGGAAGATTGTAGCTTTTGACCTGATCTTGTAAGGTTCTGAGAGTATTTTCTTCTAATTTAAAGAACCACTGTTTATTAACACTCTAACAACATAAGAACAAAATGACAGTGGATTTGAGCATCACTTGATGAGGTTAACCATTGATGTATACCATGGATAGGACGTCTTTCCCCCACACCTAAGGGCCTTGTTCTAGGTCTCAGAGCTGCTGCCTCTCTTACTCTCTCTTTGGCCCTCCCCATTTAAAAAACCTTTATTACAAAGCTGCCGGCTATGTTACTAAGTGCATTATTGGTGAGACCCTAGCGACACACCATCTTAATTTGCTTAATTCACAATAATAATGAAAACTGCAGTCAACATTCCACATTTTCAAAAATTGCGGGCAACCATTAGCCAAGAGAGACTCTTAAACATCGGATATAAACCGCAACAGCTAGCATAATACCTACAAGCCGATCCAAAATATGTATAGCAGAGACCAACCAAACATGCAAATATACAAGCATGCATGCAACAGCAGCACTCTCACATCTGCAGCTATCAGGAACATGAGCTCTTGAGATAATGCTTGAGTGTCCAGCAGTGCCATTGGTCAGGGCAGGAAAACAGTGTCCTGCAGCTGCCCCATGTGGCGAACTATTGGAACTGCAGCTTGGAACTTGGAACTTTTTCAGCTCTGTCTCCTCTTCTTTTGCTCCCAGCTCACCTCCTGTCATCTGTTTGCTGTCAAGCCTTGGAGCTGGGTTTCCTTTCTCAGGGTTTTTCCAGGCTGCAGCTCCAATTCCACGCAAGTGAATGGAGTAATGGGAAGAGGGGATGCAGTGAAGGCAACCATGGGCCTTTACTAGGGCTTTTACGATTGAAAATAAATTATAGTCTTATTTATTAAAATATTAAATATTAAAATATTAATCTGAAACGTTCTAAAGAACCATAGAGTTGGAAGGGACCCCAAGGGTCCTCTAGTCTAACCCCCTGCAATGCATGAATCTCAGCTAAAGCATCCATGACAGATGGCCATGCAACCTCTGCTTACAAACCTCCAAGGAAGGAGAGTCCACCACCTCTCGTGGGAGTCTGTTCCACTGCCAAACAGCTCTGACTGTCAGAAAATTTTTTCTTTTCTTTTTTAGTGATGCACAAGTTGAAGCTGGCACCAGCTGTTGGGAACTGCTGGCCACAACCTTATGTGGCAAGCAGTGTTACTACAGATTCTCAGGCAAGAATTTTATGGACTGGGTCCACCCAGACTGCCCATTGGCTCCTCTTGGGCAGGAAGGAGTATAAGAAGACTTCGTGTCCCAGGGGTACTTTGCTCTAGTTCCCCTTTGCATGTTCAGACCCAGAAACCTCCCCGCTAAATAAATTCACATTTGACTCAAATTTTAGTTTTGGTTTTCGGCAGAATTTAGGCCACAACTTTATCATTTACAGAAAAGTGAGTAGTTGCATAGGCTCTGGTTTGACTAGCTCCCTGCACCCTTGCAGGTAGCGCTGACCCAGAGCTCTATCATAGGTCAGCCAAGGGTGAACACCTGAGGCAGGTGAAAAGCCTGGGAACAGACTCTGTTCACTCCCCAGATGCCCCCCTGGACTCAGGCATGGGCACAACCCCCTCTCGGGGGTTGACTAAACCAACTTGAGCTCCTGGATTTCTTTAATGGAATACCCTTCACATAGGGATGGTGAGACCGTTCTCCCATCTCTATCACATGAACCAGTGCCTATCTGCAACCTGCAATGTGGCAGGTGAAACCCAAATGGCTACAGCCAATCAGCCAAGTGGGGAAAATTCCTGCTGTGCCCCTGTCCCAACGACAGACGACACACGATGGCATAGCAAGGACAATCACAAAATGCCCTAAAATTAGGGAGAGGTGGGTGGGTGTTCCAATGCACAAGCTGAAAGAGGAAGCTCTGGGACACGTGCATGGGTTTATATAGGTCCCTCGAACCATTTGGACTCCGTCCCATTGGCCAGATTGCACCCAGCTATGAGGGACCTACCAATTGGGTGTTGTGGCTAACCAATAGACCCACCCACAACCAGGAGGTCAGTCTCCAGATCTCACCGCAACACGTGCCCTCTTTTAGAAAGGACACGATTTGCTTGCTTTCCCTCTGATCCTAATTTTTCTTCAGTACTGACTTTTCTTACGCTGCTTAGCTCCTGGCTCCTAACTCACCTTTGACCTCTGCTCATGGCCCAACTCTAGCACCAACTTGGAAGAAGCACGCCTTCCTGTGGCAGGAGGAAGAAGTGCTTTTTCTAAGACTGCCTTTGCCACTTGTGGTTTTTGGCAGTTCATTTTCAGTCAAAAGGATTTTCATTGGTTAATTTTTTTAAATAAATCGCTTGGACACCTTCTGTTGAGTAAGCAACATATAAATCATTGAAATAAAATTTAAAATGGATTATTCTGTTGAAACTGCATTCATGCATAAGAGCTGCATTGTTAATTAAGAGCATGGACTGTTCTGAATAAGTATATACAGAATTGTGCAGTAAATATGGCAGCTTGTGGGAGGAAAAAAACCACCCCTATTTCACCAGAGCTTATGGGTCATTGGGGTTTGGGGTGGGGGCAGAAATTTGATTCAGGTAGCACTTAAAGTGAGAGCTGCCTAATCCACACTTTCAGAAACAATATGTGAACCAAAGTACAGTCATTCTTCAAAATTTGCCCTCCACAGAATTCTACAATGCAGTTATCTAGCCAAATAATGTATACAAAAATGCATGTACTAGAGTAAAGTATGCATAAAAATGGATTTGTTGGTGAAAATAGCAATGCTTAGGAAAATTGCTTCATGAAAATGTGCATGTTGGGTGAAACTGAATACAAAAATGCATATATTTGAGTAAATCAACATTAAAATTCTGCTGAATTTCCCAGACTTAAAATCACAAACTGATGTGAGGTTGTGCTAAGGTTGGAAAAATGAGATCCCAAATGGGAGACATTTATTGAACTATGAGCAGCAGAAATAATTAGGGATTGTTGTATTATGGTTATGCTATAACAGAGTGAAGATAGGATGCAGCAATGAGATAGAATTTAAACAAAACACTGGAGGAAATGAGATGGGAGGTCGATAAAACAAAATAAAAATTTATTATGCATTGGAATTTTATGTGAAAATTGTGGAAATTTAATAAAATAGATTTATTTTTTTAAGAAAATAAGGTTGGAAAAATGAGAAACTGGGAGAAACTGAAATTGACACAACCACTCATTCCAATGAGGTCAGAGACGGAGGAGGTGGGGGCTACCATGGGGAATAAATGAGTGGGGGGGGGAGAGGAGAAGGTGGGCAGTGACTTTGCTGAAAATGTTTGTCTAATTACCTTGGTGATCCAAAAGTCGCACAGCGAATTAATCCAAAATAAATCCTTACTTGCCAATGTGCAAAGAAAGTGCCATGTCTGTTGGAGGAAGCCAAGCTCGATGATCTGCTGGTGAAAGGCACAGACGTTCTTTTCCTTTGATCTTTTGGGTTGCTTTTCATGCTGTCAAGCTTCAGGTGTTTGTTAAACAGGGCCTGTGATCTGTAAGTCTGTAACATGACATTTCAGAAGCATGTGTGTGACACTAGAAACACAGCTGCCGGGGGGGGGGGATGGCGTTGGGATTTGTTTTTTTAAAATGGTGTCTTGGTGCACCTGAGATGTCTGTGGAGCAGAGGAGCTGATGAAAGGAAGATCCTCGTTAAATAGCAGAGTTAGTGTGCTAAGAATAAACAGAACAGAAATTGCTATCTATGGTATTTGCAAACTGTTGAAAGCATTTGGGGGAACAGACCCTCAATTTAGAAATTAAATAAATAAATAAATAAATAAATAAATAAATAAATAGCACTGTCTTCCCCCTACAGTTCAAGGAGGCAAGACCACCTCCCCCCGCCCCCAAGACAGGTGAGGGATGGCTGACAGCATACAGGGATTGGTGGAGCAGTGCCCCAGTGGATCAGCTGCCACTGGGTCTACTTTGAATATGACTTGGTCCAATGCAACCCATTAGAATTGCTTTGCTATAACAGAGCAAGGTATATGTTTGCCCAGCATCTTGCTTTACTGGATTAGAGTGTCTGTGGTCCAGCATTCTGCTTCAGTGGCCAACTGGAAACCTCTTGCAAGCAGGCTATGGAAGCCATGCCCGTATTTTTTAGTTTGCTATATCTGCTGTTTGCCCAGTAACTTAGGACTCCAGTTCTCTGGATGCTGTGTAACAAAAAATAGTCTAAAACAGAAGATTAATCTTATGCCATCAAAGACACACTGAAATCCCATAAAACAAAGACAAGGAAGGAAAGCAATTCCATGAGTTGAGAATGGAGAATTAAAGCAACCTTGTCAGGCCAGACACAGGGCTGTAGCTCAGGGCTAACACAACTGCTTTGCATGCAGATTCCCAGCGGCATCTCTAGGTAGGGCTGGGAATGACTCCTGGCTGAACCCCTAGGGATCCACAGTCAGTCAGGGTAGACAATACTACTGAGCTAGATGGACCAATTGCCTGACTCAGTAAAAGTCAGCTCCCTATCCTGACTGCCATAAAAGCAGTTATTAAAATGCTGGCTTCAGTATTTAAATATTGTTTGCTAAAAGGCGTAGGAGAACAAAGAACAGAATTTACCAGGCACTGGAAAAGCATTCATGTGGCTGTAAGCATCTGGAATAAAGGCTGTACAGAGGGGTATTCAGTGCTAGGCCTACTCAGAGTAGACACATTGCAGCCCATGGACATGGCTAATGTAAATTTATTAATTTCAGTCAGGCTACTCTGAGTTGGACTCAGATGAATACTACCCACAACCTCTGGACATGGAGGTTCAATGTGACAATCATATCTAATAGACATTGATAGAACATTTGTTCCATGAACTTGTGGGAAATGTATACTAGTGCTGCTGCTGCTGCAGTGTGAGCACTTGTAGTGTAATGGCTAATGCCATTTTACAGCCTAAGGCATAGGTCCCACTGAGCCATTGGTAGTGTGAGAAGCAGGGTTGGCTCAAGCTGACTTGGAGCTGAGATTGTGGGGTAAGGCTAGCATGGAGCGGAAGGGTGATAATCTGCTAGGTCCCGCCCCTGAGTCAGATTTCTCAGCTGTGACACTCTCTCGGGCGGCTCTGATGTTTCTGTGGGAAATCACAGTCAAGTATAACTAGCAAGCACAGGGATAGTTAATGCATGATAATGGACTCAGCTAGGTCACGCCCCTCACCTGGAAGAAAAGAAGTTTCATTCTTTTTGTTCTCTTTCACAATGTGAACTCATGGAAATAGGATGTGCAGTTTCATGGGGGCCTGCTACGGCCTTTCCCAGCCTGCTGGGTCCCATAGCTGTCAACGTTTCCCTTTTATTAAAGGGAAATTCCCTTATTCCGAATAGGATTCCTCGCAAGAAAAGGGGAAAGTTGACAGCTTTGCTGGGTCCATGCCTGGGATTGTCAGCCAGCAACTCTTTCACCTCCTTCCACTCCTCATCCTAATCCAACCAAACTCTTCTAGGCATCTCCTCAGAGCTCATGACTTGGCTAAGTATAGTAAGACTTGGCTAAGTGTTTTGAGAGCTTGTTAAAGCTGCACTTTGCAGAGTCAGGCCAGTGGCTAATCTTGTTCTCACAGTGGCCAACCACAGGCCCATGGGAAAGTTGCAAGTAAGGTCCAAGCAAGACTGCACTCTCCCTCCTGTGGTTTCCAGCCACTGGTGTTCAGAGGCATGACTGCGTTTGACTGTGGCTAATAGTCACTGATAGACTTTACTTCCATTACTTTGCCTAATTCTCTTTTAAAGCCACCCAAGCTGGTAGCCACCACTGCCTTCTGGGGGAGGGAGTTCCAAAGTTGAACTATGTGCTTTCTTTTGTCTCTCCTGAGCTTTATTGGATGTCCCTGAGTTCTCTGTCCACTTCCTTCATGCCATGCATAAGCTTATAAGCTCCTATCACATTATCACTTGCCTTTTCCTTAAATTAAAATGTTCCAAATGTTGTAACCTTTCCTGATAGAGGGATTGCTCCTTCCCCTTGATCATTTGGGTTGCTCTTTTCTGAACTCTACAATTTCCAACTCTACAATATCCTGTTTAAGTTAATTGGCTGAAGAACTGTATTGCAAAATCTGGAGAATTATGAATTTCCTAGGTTGGCTGTGCTTCAGTTGGAATGTTCAGGAAATTGTGAATTAGGTAGGTTTGCCTATAAATGCAAATTGAATCAAATTTCCCCTCTGCCCCTACCCACTGATGTTCCATACAGTTGTATGGAAGGAAGGCTACTGTGGTTTACACATTTCTGTGGCTAATACCTTCACTAATTGGAGCAACTTTCTGACATCTCACGCTTCCGGTCGGTATCGGGTTTATGAATGCATGAAGTTAAAATAATTGAAAATAGTGTAGGGGCTTGTACTGCTATTTTTAAAAAATATTAATATCATACAGCACTGTGACTTAAATGGTTTCTCTCCCCCCCTTCCAATTTGTAAATGCACTAAAAATGGGCCCATAACTGTTCTCTGTCCAACATTACATAGAAATATCTAGGATAAAACCAGACTTTGCATTTTTGCAATGATATTAAATGTGCTGTTAACATCAGGAACAAGACTGTCAAAAATAGCAATAATTTTAATGGGATTTTAAAAAAATATTTTAAGGAACACTTGAAATATTCCCTAATAAGGCTTGAACAGGGCTTTACCCTGATAAAAGAAATTCTGTCGTACTGTTGGACTATAGTACTGTTCCATATATATACCATTTTTTATATTGAGGTTTCACATTATTTTTTGAGGTGGAACTGTAATTGGATTTAGCAATGAAATACGGATCTCTTTGCCATTTCCAGGGGTAAAGAACCTGTGCCCCCTCCCCAAGATGTTGTTTGGCTCAAACTCCCTTCATCCCTTATCATAGGAGCCAATTCCAAGGGGCCATAACATAATTGTAGGAGCTGGACACCCATAATGTCAATCATTAAAGCCAGAGAGAGCCAGCCAGCCTCTGCAGCGCTGCCTCTGAGAGAGAAGCAGTTCAGCTCCGCCCTCCGTCTCTCTGCCCCTGAGTCTGAACCCCTCTCCACAGAAAAGGGTGCCTTTCTGGCTCTGGAGAGGAGGAGGAAGAGGAGCCAGCAACGCCAGCCACCGCACACAACACGGACGTGATACATCACACACACAAGCCTGCATGTAGTGTGTGTGACTTCACATGCACAATATACAACATCACATCACATTTTGGGGGGAGTCCCAAAACGTGATGTTGTGTGTTGTGCATGTGACATTATGCGCACAACGTCCAGGTGTGTGCATGTGATGTCGCACGTCTGCATTATGGAGGTGGGCACCCACAGTCCTGAAGGCAAGATGATGCCCCTGCCCCTGACTATTGACTCTGCTTGTTGGGAGTGATGGGAGTGCAGGGACATCTGGAAGACCACAGGATCAGGGAGTTAAATGTTCTTTTTTATACTAATTTTTATTAAATTTTCTGTTTTACAATTTCAGATAAACATTTTACAAACTTTAAAATATCCCATAACTTCCCTTCTTCTCTTTCCACGGTTCATTTTACATATCCTACATCCCTGCATTTTCTACTATAACCATTCAAATCAATTTTCCACTTTTACACCCAAAAATTATTTACTCTGTTGAATTTATCTTAACGCTGCCAGCATTTTCAGCTGTACACAGTTATTTCCCACATACTCAATAAATGTTTTCCAATCTTCTTTAAATGTATTTTCTTCTTGCTCTCTTATTCTATCAGTGGCAGAGCTTCATGCTCTGGCACCGGGGGGCGGAGAGCAGGCAGAGGTGTGGCTGGTGTGCATCCCGGGGGGCATGGCGCACTGCCTGTGGGGGCATGGTGCCCAGCACGGGTGGGGGCACAGCAGCGATGGCACCCCACCGGGATCATGCTGCCGGGGCCGGTGCGCTCCCCCTGCCCCCCTCTTCCTCCACCACTGTATTCTATGTGTTAAATCTGCAAGTTGTGCATATTCTGTCAATTTAAGTTGCCAATCCTCTTTAGTTGGGACCTTGCTCACGTTCCTTTTTGGGCTAACAAAAAACGGGCCACAGTTGTTGCATACATATATAAGCTTTTCTGACACCTGGGATAGCAGTCTTGGTGATCCCTAGCAAAAAGGGCTCTGTTTTTTTGGGAAAGTAATTTTGAACATTTTTTTTTCACTTCATTATAAATCATTTTCCAATATACTTTTACTTTTTTACAGGTCCATCACATGTGAAAGAACATTCCCTCCACCTCTTTACATTTCCAACACTTATCTGATTCTGTCTTGTAAATCTTAGCCAACCTACTCGGTGTTAAGTACCATCTATGAATCATTTTCAAATAGTTTTCTTTCAAGACTGTAAGGATACACTGGGCACAAGACATAGGGTATAACATACCATTTGAATCATGGGAAAAACTGTGGAAAGAGAATTTAAAATTTATGGCATGCAGTTCACTAAAAGAAAATTATATGAAAATGATGTATAGATGGTATTTAATGCCATTAAAACTTACTAGGATGTATAAAAATTCATCTAACCTATGTTGGAAATATAAAGATAAAGAAAGTACATTTTTTCATATGTGGTGGACATGTAAAAAGGTGAGGGGCTTCTGGGAAATGATATACAATGAAATGAAGAAAAAGTTTAAAAATACGTTTGTTAAAAAAACCAGAGGCCTTTTTACTAGGAATACTAGGAGATGTTGTTATTAGATTGTTGTTATTAGAAAAATCAGAAATAATTTTTTTTTTTAAAATCAAATATTCTTTCAATGAATAACATGCTGTAAATTTCAAAGTTTCTCCCAGAGGTTAAGATCTGTATTGTGTCCTATATCTATTGCCCAGTGTATAATGGAAGCTTTAACAAGCTCGTCTTTGTTTCCCATTCTAATAATAATTGTTTCCCATTCCCATTCTAATTATACATTTTAGACAAAAGTTTTTCTTTGTTTTGCAAGAATCCTTCCCTCCCTGAATTATGAGCTTTGGTTCAAAAAACCATTCTGTCTATCTAATTTAAACACATCATGTACATGGTGATATTGCAAGCAGTCCATAACTTGGCTCCTTAGGTTTTCCATTGGTTTCAGTTTGAGTCCCCCCCCCCGCCCCGTAAAATCCAGCAGTTCCCTGTAAGTCGACCATTGTCTGTCCATATTAACTCTTTTAATTGTAATTGCTTCAATGGGAGATAGCTATAAAGGTGTTTTTCTTTCCAGCAGATTTTTTATATTTCTCCGAAACTCTGTCCAGATTCTTCCTAAGAATGTCGTTCATAAAACTCTTACAGATTTTTTTGCCTTCCCATACCAAAGGCATGTGTGCCAGCCGAATTTTAAATCATGACCCTCTAAATCAGCCTTTCTCAACCAGTGGGTCCCCAGATGTTGTTGGACTGCAACTCCCATCACCCCTAGCTAGCAAGGCCAGAGCTCAGGGATGATGGGAGTTGTAGTCCAACAACATCTGGGGACCCACAGGTTGAGAACCACTGCTCTAAATCTAGGATGTCCTCATTGTCCAATGCAATCCGTTCTGGGGAGTCAAATGTTCAGATTGAAATAGCTTTGCTTTCCCTTGCACAATCAACCCCATTTGTTGCTTTTTCTTTCTGCCCAGAAAGGCCCAGATAACATCAGGATCAATCTGCCTGATGTTAAAGTAGCTGAAAGCAGAAGAGGACATGACTCCTGTTAGGACTGTGCACCAGGTTCTGCTGAAGTCCAAACTGAGCCAGGCCAAATCTGGGTGGTATTGAGATCCACCCAACTTGTTTGGAGACAGTTTTGGATTAGGCCAGCTGAGGTCTGGGTGTCTTGGAGTGTGTTAAAGCACAAACTGGCTGCCACATCTGATAGAGCACACTTCAAAACGACCTTGACAGATTAGAGAACTGGGCCAAAACAAACAAGATGAATTTTAACAGGGAGAAATGTAAAGTATTGCACTTAGGCAAAAAAAAATGAGAGGCACAAATACAAGATGGGTGACACCTGGCTTGAGAGCAGTACATGTGAAAAGGATCTAGGAGTCTTGGTTGACCACAAACTTGACATGAGCCAACAGTGTGACGCGGCAGCTAAAAAAGCCAATGCAATTCTGGGCTGCATCAATAGGAGTATAGCATCTAGATCAAGGGAAGTAATAGTGCCACTGTATTCTGCTCTGGTCAGACCTCACCTGGAGTACTGTGTCCAGTTCTGGGCACCACAGTTCAAGAAGGACACTGACAAACTGGAACGTGTCCAGAAGAGGGCAACCAAAATGGTCAAAGGCCTGGAAACGATGCCTTATGAGGAACGGCTAAGGGAGCTGGGCATGTTTAGCCTGGAGAAGAGGAGGTTAAGGGGTGATATGATAGCCATGTTCAAATATATTAAAGGATGTCACATAGAGGAGGGAGAAAGGTTGTTTTCTGCTGCTCCAGAGAAGTGGACACGGAGCAATGGATCCAAACTACAAGAAAGAAGATTCCACCTAAACATTAGGAAGAACTTCCTGACAGTAAGAGCTGTTTGACAGTGGAATTTGCTGCCAAGGAGTGTGGTGGAGTCTCCTTCTTTGGAGGTCTTTAAGCAGAGGCTTGACAACCATATGTCAGGAGTGCTCTGATGGTGTTTCCTGCTTGGCAGGGGGTGGGACTCGATGGCCCTTGTGGTCTCTTCCAACTCTATGATTCTATGATTCTATGAAAGAAACAAGAGCACAGAATGGTGTGGGTGCGCACCCCCTGCACTTGCCCTACCAGTATAGGGGAAAAGGCACCTACATCAGTTACAGAGAGAAGCTCTTTGCACCTCTCCTTTGTTCAGAACAGAAAGGAAGTTGGATGTCCAATCCTGTCATCTAATGAAACTGTCTTCCTGACATCACTGTGAACAATGTCATTTAGCGGCAACACACTGCCCCCTTTTTTTGTTTGCAGAGGTCATGTGTATTTATTCAGGCTGAGTGAATGAACTGCAATGGCTCTTCAAGTGCTGCCCATGCATTAGGAGAAAGCCTGCCGCAGGTCTGTGCTAAGAGTCCTGTCGTAGACTTGGGTATAACCCTGTTCAGTTATTCTGTTGCATTATACACACCTATGTGCACCCTGAATCTGCAGTGAAGGTTCCCTGGATAGTGCATGTTAAAATGTGATCATATAATGTAATGTATATTCATAACTATGCTTTCATGGCAGAGAGGAGGGGGATCTTGACACTGGGCTGACTTCCTCAGCAGCAGGCACATACTTGTCACCTCTAGTTCAGCTTTCACTTTCTCACTTTCCCTTCTAAAGTCAGGGGCAAAGCTTTCATTGAGCATAATGCAGCTGGATTGCACCCTAAAGCCACATAACACAAAGCCTTGGGATATACTCTGCTTAGCTGTGATTCTGTTGTCACGTGAATTTTATTTTATTATATTTTTTGCAATTCCTTAACTGCAGGAAACCAACAGTGAAATCTGTTGCATCCAATAAATTAATCTCCATCACATTATAATGTGTAGCCTTAATTACAGGTACGTGTCAGTGTTGCTAAGCGTCAGCCCCCAGTATTTGTTAATGTTATTACAACATATATATGTAAATGTCAGGCTTGCTGGAGGCGAAAGAGGAATGTAGGTGTCAAACCATTCCAAAATCAAACTCTTTTTTACCCAGGGATAGCAGCATCATGGGATTCTTAGTGCATTTATTGACTGGCGGAGGGAGGCAATCATTCAAAATCACAGTGACATTTTGAGAACTGAAACCAGGCAGGGTTAAGTTATTTTCATTTATTTCTGACAATTACTTTTTTGAAAAAACAACTAATTTGCAAGAAATTTTGCTAACCTCATTCTGAGATGTGTGCTTTAAAAGACTGTTTAGAAATTGTTTTTGCAGACTTCCTTGTAAAGTTTTTATTTCTGGTGTGTGTGAGAGAGATTGCCCCAATTTTTATTTCACTTCTGAAAAATGCACACCTCATTTTAAAGACATTTTCCAAATTTGTGGTTCTGGAGTTTAACAGCACTGGGATGGTGTGGTGGACAGAGTGTTGGGCAAAGACCTCACCAGCCATGATGCTGAGATGTTGACTCTGGTCCAGTCACTAACTCCCAGTCTAACTCACTTTACACAATAAAAGTCTTATTGCTTAGATTAAATTCTAACACTTGCTGGATCCAGGGATTAGAGGGTTCTGGCACCCACAAACTCATACCATTATACTGCAGACTTTAATTGGCCTGCCATGCCTAATATTTCTACAAATAAGAATGTGTGTGTGTGTGTAGTGTGTCATAATGCTTATTCTAGAATCCATAAAGAAGGAATACCTGGACAGTGGCACTCTTCCTCTCTTTTGGCTGAACTACTATTAGGGTCTTGAAAGTGGCCACCTTTAGCTTTAAGAAACATCATCCTTGGATCCACATTCTGGATCAAGGCCTCATACCAGTTTTCTGTTAAAACTCCCACCCCAGCTTCTTTGCACCAACTGATGCCATTTGGCTCCTTGTTGAATGCACATTGTTTCTAAGCAAATGCTCATAGAATTTTATTTGTAGGCACGCATTCCTATGAACGCTTGCTTTGGAACAGCCCTCTATTTGAAGGACAGTTCAGTCCAAGTCTAGTTTAACGTTAAAGAACCCTAAGAAGGGGGAACAGGAGGGGCTTTGAAGTTGCCCATCAACAGCAGCAATAACTCTGGGCAGCAGAGTAACCTGACACACAGGTCACCTGGTCACATTAAATGATACTACTTTGCCCAAAAGCTTAGCATATGCAAATCTCTTTTGGTGAAGTATAAGGGGCTGCCCTTCTCTTCCAGAGTATAGGATCATCTTGCCTGGCGAAAAGCGATTCTGTAACCATGCTTAATGGGTACTTGTATTTTGGTGGGTAGCTTGTCTTTCCTTCTACCTACAATACCATATGAAATGTCTCCACTGAGTGTGTCTTTCTAGTAGAAGGTGGGATTCTGGGATGGCTACTGAGATACCCTTCTAGCTAGGATGGGGATTATAGGAGTTTTGGGGTGGAGCTCCTTTTTAAACAAGCATGCTTTCTGCACATTTACGTATATAGTCGTGGAACGACAGGAAGAGGAGGCGAGGTCGCATTCCTAACCCCATTTTCCTGCATTTCTAACCCTGTTTAATAAATGTGGTAGGAATGAATTCCAAGTAGATCTAAGTACATGTCCAACGTGGTGTAGACCCATTGATATTAATTGGCTTTTACTATTAATTGATTGATTTATTGATTATATTTTATCCGACTTTTTCTCTCTCCAAGGAGCTCCTCATTTAATCTGTACAACAACCCTATGATGTAGGTTAGGCTGAAAGGCAGCGACTGGCCTAAGGTCACAGGCTTTATGGCTGAGTGGGGATTGAAGTCCCAGTTTCCTATGTCCTAGTTTGACACTGTACACCATACTTACTCTCCAAGGACTGAATTTCAGTGGGTCTACGCAGAGTATGCTGGATACAACCCTAACTTAGTCCATTTGAACTCAATAGGACTCAATTCTGATCAGACATTTATATGAGCGTGCTGTAATGCACTATGGAAGTTACCTGTCTCTATCTGAAGAGAGCAAAGCGGGGAAAGTAATTTGCAAAGCTACACTTGAAAATCATCCTAGCATAACATCATCATTACAATTATCTGTCATAAGATTTAGTTCAATTACTTTAAGGGAAAAAAAACTGCTCTCTTGTCAAGATGGCCCTTCTTGTACTGGGATTTGATACTCCGAGGAAAGGTTAAGAACTCCCCCCCCCCCCCCAGCATACTAATTCCTTCATTAACCATTGTTGGACAGCTTTCACATCTCATAATTTTCCCAGTTTCCTTTTGGTTCTCTAGTGCTCTAACCCCAGGGAACCAGAAAGCATTGAGTGCTCAAGGGAACAAAAACTTCAGGAATACGAAGCGCTGCATATTTATAGCCCATAATATGGAAGGGAAGAAAGAATCTTTAAAATGTACATGGTAATTTTGAAATAATTGAATAAGCAGAGTAATCGCTATCATGTAAGTGATTATACACAGCCTTTTACATTCGCTTTGCAGTATGCTGGCACTAAGATGCTCAGGGTGGGAAAGAGGGGGGTGGAGTGGAAGTTGTCTTATAATAAAGCTTCCATTTGAAATGTTGGTTGGGAGTGGGAAGAAAAATGCAGCAGACACCCCCTCTTTTCTGGGAACACGGCATTCTTTCTAAGTGGTTACCCATGTTCTCATTCTTTGAGTCCAGTGGGATGCCCAGGGGGCAGAGGAATCTTCTTTAGACCAAGTCAGACCAATGGCCCATCCATCCAGCTCAGTATTGTCCACACCAGGCGTGGGAAATATATGGCCTTCCAGATCTTGACAAACAACAACTCCCATCCCTGGCCATTGGCAATGCTCAGGGGTGTCGACTTGGGCCCCAGATCATGGGTGCCCAGTGTCATCAACATAACATGATATCACCCCTGGAAGTGATGTCAGATGCCCTGTGAGGTCTAGGGTGCCAATTTCAAGGCCCTTGGACATCGTGTCCAAGGCCCCCTGAGGCCTCAGACAGGACCTGGAAGTCACATCCAAAGCCCCACAGAGCAGGTACTGAACACCCACAACAAAATTTTGTGGGTGCTCGGGCCCCCAGGGCTCCCTGGAGTTGGTGCCTGTGGCTATTCTCCTGTCAGCCTTTGCAAGCACAGCCAGTGGCCATAGGTGATTTATTTATTTTTTATTTATTGAATTTATATACCGCCCTATACCTGGAGGTCTCAGGGTGGTTATAGTTCAGCAACATCTGGAGGACCAAAGTTTCTCTTTTTTTATAATAATATTTATTGAAATTTCAGAGGAAATACAAAAATGTAAAAAAGAAAAAAAGAGAGAAAAAGAAGAAAAGAGACAAAAAGATACAAAATACAGAAAATTAAAAAATAAAAATGGTCAAAAACAAATCAGTCATTCCATATCCTATCTTTCATCTGCCTATTTCCCTGACTTCCTCACACCTCCCTTTTTTGTATCCTACTTCAGTCATTGTTTCAGCAAATCCTTTCTTATATTCTAGCTTTTAACCAATTAATTAACTCTATACATCCTATCCATCTTTCACCATATTCTGGTATTCAATTTACCTTACTTTATTTAACCTTATCTTACCATGAAATACCCTAAAACTTAAAAAACTTAATACTTATTTATCCTTATATCATTTCTGCTAAAGCCAGACAATTTCATTCCAACATTCTCCCCAATATTCATTAAATTTACACTAATTCCCAAAATAAAAGTTTTTCTTTATAGACTCTTCCAATTTTCATCCAACGTCCCTTTTTCCTGGTCTCGGGTTATGTCAGTCCTTACTATCCATTCCATCTAGTCCATCAACCTGGTAGTCTGATATCCGAGGCTCTTAAATCTCTTCCATGCCCCTTCTGCAGATCTTTTTCTTCTTGTTTATACTTGCACTTTTCCTTGTCTTTTGTTGGTCTCTTTCTTAGTTTCTTTCCTTTCTCCTTAGGGAGTAGGTCTCCGGGGAATTTCCACCCATACTCATGTCCATCTCTCCACATCAGACCAGCCCATTCCCCACAGTCCCACTCCCCACAGTCATCAATATAATCCAAAAGATCTTTAACAGCATATTTCAAAATCTCTCCAAAGTTGAGAGCCTCCTCAGCTCCAGACTCCCTCTGGCCCAATTCAAGTTCATTCTTCCAAAACAGCGGCTTATGCTCCTGCAGGGCCTTGGGTTTCTCCATTTGTATTGCTTGAGGTAGCACCGTAGCTTCCTCCATTATTATCTGTCCTTGCATTTGCCCAGTCGAACCAGTTTCCTGGATTGGTCCCTGTATGATTTCTATGTCAGTATTCCCTATTTGTCCACATTACAACAGTCATCAAATCCAACTTCTCATCAAATCCACCTTCTCATGCAACTGCTCCAACATAGCACTTGTCTTGCAAAAAGCAAGCACCAGGACTTCTTCCAAACACATTTTTATTCAAGGTCACAGTCTGGTCCCACGATGTTAATCTCGCAGCTGTGAAATCCCCAAGTGAACTGCAGCAACAATTTGACAAGCTCCCTCTAGAGGATACAATTTCTATTTGTGTCCATCTTTTTAAATCATGTCCAACAAAAGAAAGTTACTTTCAATTTTCAAATATTTTGTTTCTTTAGAATGCAACAGGCAATATTGGTATCAATTTGTTTCTCTTTTTTCTTGCTATCTGTCAAAATGTTCCATTCACAGTCAATGGACGTCTCTGGTAATTTCTATCTCTGACACCCCGTTCCCAGGTTTGAGACTGTAGAAACTTATTTTCCTTTACTCCCTCGCCAGCAGGCTTGAACAGTTTAATTCCCCCCCCCCCTTTTCTCCTGCTTCCAAGGGGTTTTTAATGGTTATAAATGAAGGAAATTTCGACCTTTATAAAGCAACTTTCCAGGCTATTAGCTTACAAGATTTTTGCTTCAGTCTATTTACAGAAAGCGGAAGGCGGACTTCCTGTTTTGAACCTTCCTGCTTCGGTGCCAAATTAAGATATTTCTTGATCCAATTTTCCGTTTCTACTCACGGGTACTTGTTTAAAGTCCAATTGTTGACAGGAAAAAGTCAGCGCTCTCCGGCAATGGCAATGCGGCTTCCCTCCGTGAAAATAGCAGTCAGTTCACAGCACCGCGCCGATCACCCTACTTCACTCCGGAGCCCCAAAATGGGGTTCTCCGCGGGTAGGGGAGGCGCTCCTGGTGCTCTGCCGAACCCCGCGTTCCCAGGCTTCTTCCACCTGGGATTTCTAGCGGGTCCCCACCTTCGCCGTGGTGGGTAGACCCAGTTTCCACGGAGCCAGTTCCTCCGATCGGAGGAACTCCGCCATTTCGCCGATGGCGCTAACCCGGAAGTCCAAAGTTTCTCACACATGGTCTGCACTGACTGGTAGTGGCTCTCCAGAATTTCAGTTAGGGTTCTCGTCAAGCCTTACCTGGAGATACCTGGTATTCAACCTGGAACCTTCTGCATGTATACCCAATTGTCCACTACTGAACTACAGCCCTTTCCCTCTAGCCTTATAGCAGGGAACAACCTGTGGTGTTCCAGATGTTGTTGGACTCCAAATCCCATCATCCCTGGGTCCATGTTGACTGGGGGTGGCTTCTGGAATCCAACAACATCTGGAGGGCTCACAGTCCTTGCTCAACAGCATGGGGAGGAGTCACATCTCTGGTCCCTTGGTCTAAAGATACACAGGACCTCCACCTTGCTTAAGCAAGTCTGGGCAGTGCCTGGAAAGGTGGCTGTCATGCTCAACCCTGAGCTGGTTACAGACATGGCATCCTCAATGATGAGTCAGATACTCCACAGGTTGAAGATTGGGAGGAACTGAAGAGCCTCTGCAGCCTTCAGAGGAGAAGTTGAAGCCATCCCACAGCCCCTGAGAATACTGGTGCACAAAGATTCTGGTCCTGACTAAAGAACATCAACATAGCATATATCTAAGTATCCAAAGTCATGATGCTACTCAGGAGTAAAGGGTGTACTTGTGAATAATGGGTCCTTTTATGACTAAGCAATCACTGGAACTCATTCACTCCCAACAACTGTGATCTAGGAGGCCTGATTATACAAGATTTTCCTCTAGAGTCATCCACTTGCTGGAGGAAAAAACCCAGGTCTCTGACTCCTTGCACCTGATTCCTAGTTTTGGTCCTTGGTTGTGTTGTAATCTGCTGAGTCCCCTATTGACTGTGGACTATTGCCTGATTCTGTCGCATCACCAGTGCTGAAGTAGCATTGTGAGAGGTGTCTTCTTGTCATTCACTTCAAGCATCCAAATGCCTTAGGCAATTGAATGTTATGCAGAACCAGATGCCTGTGACTAGCTTCTGAGTCTGCACTGTCAGTTGCATGATGGTGACTTCTTCTGGACTATAGGAGCTATTCATTGTGTTAAAAAGTGGGTATCCTCAAGTTGGGCCCAGGGGCGGAGGAAGAGGGGTGCAGTGGGTGCGGTGGGTGTGGTCCACCCCGGGTGTCACCACTGAGGTGGGTGACAAAATGCCAGGCAGCACTCACCGCGGGGTCTGCAGCATGCCCAAGCCACATGTAGGGTGGCTGAGTGGGAGGAGGCAGGCAGACTCCGGAGGCCCTGAGGTGTGCCCCACCCCTATGGGTGGCTCGCCCCACCACTGGGTGCGCCGCCCCAGGTGCCTGAGCGGCTTCCTCTGCCGCTGGTTGGGCCAACCTGAAATTTCTGGGAACAAATCTTCCATTGTTCACTTGTCTCTCTCATTTCTTCCCTGTTTCTGCTGTGGAGAAGTTTAGGTTGTACACTCATGCATTGCAAAGTACCATGGGCGTCAATAGTGCAATATAAGTAATGATGCTTCCTGAAGCTAGTTCTATTTCTGTCCCTTGTTGTTCAGAAAACTATTTTTTTCCCTTTTTCTTTTTAAGAAGAGGTGTGTTTGGTGATTACCCCTACATCTGTGAAACTCCTTCTCAGTTGTCTCATCTAAGTGCAAAGCACCGTCTTTTGAGGTAGGATCTCATAGACACGATTAAGGAGGCGTTGGGATAATTTTAACTCTTTAGACATGATGGGTATACAATTTATGCTGTTCATTTTTGTAGGCTGCAGTGTTAGTGTTGTTAACAAGCAGAGGCAGTTTAGAAACCGAAATGAGCAAACCCAAGAGAGTGGCTAACTGCAGGCGTTAAAATCCTGAGTAAGATATTGAAGGTGTCCTGACCCAATACAAATATGTCCTTTTCCAGAGGATTTGCGAAATAGGGGATCTAAAAGCAATACAGTGGTACCTCAGGTTAAGTACTTAATTCGTTCCGGAGGTCCGTTCTTAACCTGAAACTGTTCTTAACCTGAAGCACCACTTTAGCTAATGGGGCCTCCTGCTGCCGCCGCTCCACCGGAGCACAAATTCTGTTCTCATCCTGAAGCAAAGTTCTTAACCTGAAGCACTATTTCTGGGTTAGCAGAGTCTGTAACCTGAAGCGTATGTAACCTGAAGCGTATGTAACCTGAGGTACCATTGTACTGTATATTGATTGCATGTACAACTGGAAGGCGGGAAAGCACTGTGGTGAGTGAGCAGTGGTGAAGTGTGGGCAGATAGAGTTGTATGTGCCAAAGGGATAGGGGAGAAATTTGGTCCAGTTCACATTTTAATGTGAAACCCTCTAATATGCACTTCCTTGAACAATGTATGAACTAAAAGGCAGCTGTCCTTCTGAATTCACCCTTCTCTGAATTTTGCAGTGAGGTTCTCCAACCAAACAATGTTTTTAGAAATGTATTTATTGTGGGAATGCATGCTTAAAAATGCATATATTCGTGAAAGTAACATAGAAAATTGCATTATACTGCAGAAAACTGCTTGCAAATGTGTGTTTATTAGGGAAAATTGCATACAATAATTTGTATAGTAGGAGAAATTTGCACTACTGTACCGATGTATTTTCATGAAGATTTTTTTCCATCGCACATTAATATGGAAATGTGGAGAACTGAATTTAAGACTGGGGGGGGGGGGGAGAAAAACAGACAGAATGGGCTGAGTCACTACCGAAGGGCTACTGATGTAAAAGCGAAGTGAGGGAGGGATCGCTCCATCTTTCACTTGAGCACAGATTCAGACTTGTAACAGTGCGATCCTAACCATGCCTACTCAGAAGTAAGTCCTGCTGAATTTCTTGGGGTTTATCTCAAGTGAGTAGGGTTAGCGTGGCTGCTTAAATAACTAGCTTCAGCCATTGTACCAGAGAGGAAGCTTTAGTGGACATATTTTAATAGCTTTAGTTTCAATGTGATTTTTTTTTTTGGGGGGGGGACTTTACACCACTTAGAGATCTTTGAAATATTAATCATAGAATTGGAAGGGACCACAAACATCATCTAGTCCAATGCCCTGCAATGCAGGAATCCACCTGGGGCTCAAACCCATGATTCTGAGATTAAGAGTCTCATGCTCTACTGATAAGTGCATTTTAGTAATAATAGAGAGGAATAAATGTATTGACTAGATATTTGTATGTGTGTGTGTCTTTGGGTGGCTACAAAAGAGAAAAATAATCACCCGAAAGGGAACAAAGGCACCAATTTGCATATTCTAATAGCTATAGATGTCAATTTAAGAGTAACTATAATTTAAATGAAGGGACACGGGTGGCGCTGTGGGTTAAACCACAGAGCCTAGGGCTTGCCAATCAGAAGGTCGGCGGTTCAAATCCCCATGACGGGGTGAGCTCCCGTTGCTCGGTCCCAGCTTCTGCCAACCTAGCAGTTCGAAAGCACATCAAAGTGCAAGTAGATAAATAGGTACCGCTCCGGCGGGAAGGTAAACGGCATTTCTGTGCACTGCTTTGGTTCGCCAGAAGCGGCTTAGCAATGCTGGCCACATGACCCGAAAGCTGTACGCTGGCTCCCTCGGCCAATAAAGCGAGATGAGCGTCACAACCCCAGAGTTGGCCACAACTGGACCTAATGGACAGGGGTCCCTTTACCTTTATAATTTAAATAAAAATGCATCCTGTTGTAGTGGGTAAGGCTTCGAGAAGATCTGCTGTCTCAAGTGGTCATCTAATTGCTAACTGCAGACAGGAAACTTCAAAGACCCAAGTCTGCTCTCTTTTCTTAGTTTTTTTTTTTTAAATAATAAAAACATGTCAACCAGATTTGGACCCAAACAACCCTTCAAGCATGAGGCTGCCCTCTGCAAAACTGATCACATGGACACTCAGTATGTGTGGTGCTTGGATAAGGACCTTATATATCATGTTTCTATTTCAGCTGCCAAAGGGACTCCAAGATGAAGCCGTCCATCTTCTTGTTCCTTGTGAGTTGCAGTGTATTCAGCGCTGATGTGAAGCTGGTGTCAAAGAGAAATTCAGGTAAGTTCCAGAAAGCTGCTTCCAGTAACCTTGTTGAGCCATTCTGCTGTGCATTCTTTAGTTGTATAGTAAGGGTTTGCTGAGGCTTGCCTATGCACATGAAGGACAAAATTCAGCAAAGGGTGGTTCTTTAAAATATAGTCAGTGTTCTGCTATAAGTATTAGGTTTAAAAAGAAGGTGTTATTTTAAAAGTCTTAAATGGTGACAACTAATAGAGGTGCTGTTATTTCAGTGTCCTCAATACTAACAATAACTGAATGACTGATTCATTGAATTTTATATTCCTTTTGGAAGGAATGCTAAAGAGCTTTGTTAAGTGGGGCTCTTTGCAAAGTGCTTCTTTTTCTTCAAAAAGCACCTTCGTTTCTTTGCAAAAAGGTGTTTGGCAAAATAGCTCACATCTAAGCAGATGTAGTTCCACAGCAGCTGCTAAGAATGCACTTTTAGATGTAGTGTATCAGTTGCAAATGTTAATGTCAGATATAGAGTGCTTTGGACCAAGGGATTTGTGAGTGTTGGAAACAATCAGGATTATTTTTTAATTTATTTATAGAAAAATAATTGTATACTCATTTAGAAAAAAATTATCGAAGTGTTTTAAAGTAATGAAATATAAAACCACACAATAAAACTATTAAAAAGTTATTAAAAAGTTAAAGACAGACATAAGTGACAAGCCTGTGTCATTTGTTGATGAAATGAAAGAGCAGAATCTGCATCAAATCTGGCACAGAAACGTTTCGTAACCCCAAATAACTATGTTGTTATTTTAAAATACTTAAAGTACTATGGAAATTTTAATTCATTTTTGAACACCACTATTGCTGGGAAAATGTTCTTTCTAGAACAGGGGTCACCAATCCTTTTCAACTAGTGGGCACATTTTGAATCTTCAGTGAGTGCTGGGGTTGCTAGTCACAAGATGGCTGCCACAGAGGGAGCATAGCATAACACAAAATGGCTGCAAAGGCAAATGTCGTATAACATGGAAAAAGAAGAAGAGAGAACCACGCCCAATAAGCTTCTGCCTTTTATAGGAAGTCAACTAGGTCCTTATCATAGAGTTCACACACATAAGCACTGATGCTATTGGTGTTGCTTTCTGTCAGGGACTGGTGGGACGCTGATGAGCATGCTCTGGGGGATGGAGGGCTGGATTCTGACTCAGGAGAGGGGGTCAGTGATTTCTGGGGACCTGTACCAGCCAGGAAGCAAGAATCAGAGGCAGGGGAAGCTTCAGAGCTGGAGGGTGGAGCACAGGATGGGTTGGAAGGGGATGAGGAAGAGGCAGGTCAGGCAAGTGAAGGGCCAGTGCTTCCTCACCCTCTCCTGCACCACTGCCTCCCAGAATCAGGAGGGGGTTGAAAAGGGAGTTTTTTGTGCAGACACAGTCTCTGGCTGCATGCGTGCAACCCGTTGAGGAAGGTACATAAACTGGTGCAGCGGGAGTGGCCCCATGTTGCTGCAACTGCCCCATAGAGCATGGATCTGCGAATTGCTGCCTGTGATGCTAGATTGGTGTGCGTAAATATCCAGAACTGTAGAAGCGACTGTATTATCTTTGTCAATAAATACTTACCTATCTGCCATCTGCATTCCTTTGGCTGGGAAGCACCCTTGACACTATCATAGAATTGTAGAGTTGGAAGGGACCATGAGGGTCATCTAGTCCAACACCCTGCAATGCAGAAATCTTTTTGGCCAATGTGAGACTCAAACCCACAACCTGCTCTACCAACTGAGCTATATATAACAACAAGAGGAAGCATTCCTCCATACTAGGAAAAATATTCCTCCATACCAGGAAAAACACTACTCTCATTTTACATAAATTGCTTAGAAGGTACCGGCACATTTTGCTTCATAACTTTCTTTTGTTCTTTCTAGAAGGGCTAGGCACTTACTTTTTTTTTTTTTTAATGCAAGTTCAGAGTCTAGGGCACTTGCCCAGGAGAAACCTTCATGGGCAACATGCTCTCCACAGGCACTGGGTTGGTGACCTCTGTTCTAGGAAGACACCTCAGCAGTGGACCCCAATGTTTTCTGGAATGCTTCTCCACATAAAGGCCTACACAGAGCCTTAGATCATCGGAGGCCCTTCTCTGTGTGCTTTGTCTGAGGGAGTGTTGGAGGATGAAGGGGGAAGGCCTTTTCAGTTGTGGCTTCCTGTTTGTGGAATGTCATCGCTAGCAAGGTCCATCTAGCACCTTTACTGACATTTTGTTTGGTGCCCGATTAGAACTATTCTTTTCATGGACTATGATGGTGATTATGTCTGCTGTTAGTGTGCTGCTGAAGCTTTCTGCTGCTGCTATTGGGGTGGGTGTTACTTTCTGAATCTTTCATGAAATGGCATGTTTTATGTGAATGTGTTCTACTTGCGTCTATGTCTAAAATACGTTGCGAGTTGTTTGAAGAACTACGTAATTAACAAGTGACTAACAAGCTTAATCATAATAATATACATTTTTGCCAATGTATTTTTTTATAACAATACTTTGACGGCCAAGGAAATGCAACAACCATTTTTAAGCATCCCTTGTGAAATTTGCCCATGTGTAATATAATGGTTTGCTAGAATACAAGTGATTTCTTGTTCGGGATTCTTCTTTCTCCAGTATTAAAGGCTTGATCTTGCCAACCTCTATAGAAAATATTTGGTGCTAAGATAGTTGTGCTTTGTTTAACGCAAGAGTAAAATAGTTACATATTGCACGATGCTAAAGTAAGCAAATTATGAAAGTAGTTCAAACCCCTTTCCTTAATGCTGCTTAGATGTGTGTGGGGTGCTTCTTTTGTTGGAATTGTACAAGTGTAAGTGTGTGTGCGTGTGTGCTACTTGGTAGTGAATTCATATTGCTTATCAGTAGCAATTTAGCAAGTAACATATGGCACAATCAGAGCTCTGATCTCTTAATGATATGTGAGTACCCCAAAATCAGTTGCACCAAGCATTCCTGTGCAATGCTTGGAAATCTCAAGGATTTTTTTTGAGTGTATAACAGAAAAGCCCACTTGCTCTGAATCCCACTTTTGCTGCTAGTCCTTTCACTTTCCCCAATGGGAAAGAAGCCTTATCTTATTAGATGGTAGAAGTTTACAAATATGCAGTGTCCTTTCTTACAAGGATTATGGAACTGGTTGATTTCTACTTACAGAAGGGAGAGGACTAGCCAATGCAAGGTGTGTATCCCACCTTGAGTCATACTCAGATGAAAAGGAGGCTGGACCTAACTTTAAATAGGACAATACTTTTTGAGTGTGTGCATTTCAAGTTTCTTTCATTTTACAATCTTGCCCCATGCTTCATGGGCCTGTCCTGGAAGACTTGTCTCCCATCCTCTTGAAATGGAATTCCTCTCCTAACTTGATCCTTACTAAGGGTTCAGTTGTGTTGGCAAAACCTGAACTCTGTAAGATGTGCAACTTGGCTAGAGTTGTATCTCTATATAAGTACTGACCTTATTTCAAGGTGCCTTACAGAAGAGTAAATAATGTCTTTTCTCCCTGGTGGTGCAGGTTGAAAGGAACCCCCCACCCCTTTATGTATCTCTAACATTGCATTTCACAAGCAAATACATGCTTTTGCTACTATCTCTGAGCCCAAGCTCTGCATATAGGAAAGTTTCATATGTGTAATAGGTGACATCTTGGGTCTATTGATCAATGCAGACTTCCTCACAACCTTTTTTAAAGGGTTGCCACCTGAAGCAAAGCTATTGATGTTTCTTTCGATAATGTCATGTGCTAAATGGATTTTCTATGTTTCTCAGATTTTAAGGCTGCTCCTTGAAGCATAACTAGTGACTGTGTCCTTTTCAAAAGAAGGATGTTGCACATAGAGCCTTGTCTCCAAATTGCTCAGTGGCACGCGCTGGGAGGATTTGCTCTAATTTGCCATGTTGAGGCTTGTATAGGGGAGAAACGAACACCTAGGAAAACTGTTCAGAGGATACAATTTTGCAACAAGCTAAGAGGATGGAATCAATCATCTTCCCCAGTAAAGGAATACACTTATCAAGCCACATTTGTGTTCTTCAGTCTGAAGCTTAAAGGGTGACATTCAACTAAATTTTACTCAGGGATAGAACCATCAAAATTAATGAATATAACTATGTTAGATCCATTAATTTCAGTAGGCCTATTCTGAGTTAAGCTTTGCTGAATGCCACCTAATATATATTTACATGCAAATGTTTGTAAATATTTTTAACCTATAGTTAAAAGTTACAGGATTTCAGCAGGAAGCTATGGGACATGCACCAATGCACAGCCTGAAACTTTTGCAGGTGCAAACAGTATTGGATTGTGGAGACTTCCGGGGGAGGAAATGGCGGATTGGCTGTCTTTCTATCGGCTCTCCACTGACAGAAGATAATTACGTGGTGATCGATGGTAATCAGGCTGAAGTTCTGACTATCAAATCACTCTGTGATAAAGAGTGATCGAGTGAGTAACCTCAAATGGTCTGATCAAAGCCGTTTTCTGCTGTTGGCACCTGGGGGGATTAGAGGGGGCCTAAAATGAGCTGGTGAGCCGAGGGACTGACATTGCATCCAAACGCCACATAAGATCCCTTTGATTTGCACCCTCTCTTTCTTAAACACTTTTGAGACAAGACAACTCTGTGACGTTGAGAGAAATGAAATTTCACAATCGGAAATCTTGCTGTTCTCTGCTGTCTGCACCTAGGGGTTCAGAAGGGGTTGGAATGAGCTGGCAAGCAGAGGACCTGACATGGTGCCCAAGCACTACAAGAAAAAAACTGTCTTAGAGAGATTTATCTGTCTGCTGGTGAAAATCTATAATTGGAAATCCTGCAAAAACTACCTTTTGTCGCTAAGAATAATAAAGGAAAATTGGTTGTTAAAGTGTCTAAGCAAGAGCAGAAAACTGGATTTAGGGTTGGCAATAAAGATTAAATAGGTGAGGTGACCCCTTGTGTGAAAAATATCTATTTCTTCTTATTCTTTAAAAAAAATGGCACTGATAAACTGAAAGTAAATTACTCTCTATTATGCCAATAAAGGCTGAATGAATGAATTACTTTCTGTTGGAAAAAAAATCTTACTTTGACTGTGACTGTATTCTTAAAGTGGAACAACAGAAACTCTCAGTATGGCAAAGGTATTTTGAATCTTTCGGTGACTATTGGGATTGTTCAGCAGTTGAAGGCTGAACAATGAAAAGTGATCAGATCAACATTTGATAAATCAGAGAGAGATGAAATGGAAAATGGAGATGGAGACTATCTAGAGACTTGAGACCAAATTGATGAAAAACTGGCAGAACTGGATGGGGAACAGTAAAATGGGAGAAAGCAGATGGTGAAATTGAAGTGCCTTCCATTCAAGAGTTTAGAGGAGAAGGAGAGGATGGAATCATAGATGCAGAGAAAGAGATGATGGAAATGAGAGGGGGGAAAACTTTGGGAAAACTTCAAATGTAGCATTCTGCATATGATTTGGAGTGAATTCAGAGAACAATGCTATTAAATTCATGAAACTATCTCTGGAAAAAGACTGGGGAAAAACAAAAGTGGGAGGTCCTAGAGGAGGAGATCAGGGTACTATCATAAACACAACAGAAAATGAAAAACAAAAGGAAGTGGATTTTGAGCATATAGAAGTGAGCTCATATAATGAAAAAAATGACCCCCCCACTCAATATGTGATCACAGTGGAGAGATTTTAACATGAATGAAAGAATTTATTATTACCCAGTATGGATGAATGGCGGTGGGAATTAATGAAGGCAAAGTTAATTACCAATAATAATAACAATTTGGGAATCCCTCTTGGACTTTTTGTGGGGAAAGAGAAATTAATGATTCTGAGACACTGATTCAAAAGAAATGTTGTTTAACAGAAAGTGGAGAAGGTAGCTATTAACATGGACTGAATGTCTTAAATAATCTTTTTTTTAATGTAACTGCAGATGGAAAATTGGAAGTCTTTTGTTATCTATCTCTAATGTTTCTTTTCCTCTTGTCTTTTTGCATATCTTCTTCTTTTCTTTTTTTGTTCTCTCTCTCTCCTTTTTGTTTTGTTTTTTGGAGCCCTGTGTTTGTTAAGGTCCATGGATTAAGGTCCATGGATTAAGTATTCATGAGAATGGTGGATGGAGGGCCCTGAGTGGGAGACAGGAAGTGTTGGTCTCCTAGGGTGAGATGCTGGGAGGGGCTGCTACCTTCTGCATGTGGTGGGGGCTGAAAATTGCCTCCAGAAGAAGACTCTGTATTCTACTTGTTCTGCTTGTAGTTTTTGTAGCTGTTTCCTTATTGTATGGCGAAATTCTTTAATAATAAAAAAAGTTATTAAAACAAAAACAAACAAAAAATTCTGGAATTCTGTAGCTGTTTTTAAAAGTTACATTAGTTTTCTGTATCTTACTGTAGTGTTAAAAAACTTTAATAAAAATATTAACATACAAAAGAAAGAAAGAAAGAAAGAAAGAAAGAAAGAAAGAAAGAAAGAAAGAAACTGGAATTGCGTGTATCACCCAACACTAGCATGAGCAGGGCTGCCCCAAGACATTTTGACTCCTGAGGCAAACCACAAAATGTAGTTTCCCCCACCAGGGAAGAAAGGGTGAATGGAGATCCACATCAGGAACAAGGTGGGGAATAAAGATATACATGGTGAACAAGAGGGTAAATGAAAAACTACATTGGGAACAAGTGAGAGGAATCAAATCAACCTTGCTCAATGGCTGAACTGGGAATCAAAGGCTGTTTGGGGTGGGGGTGGGGCCCACTGTGAACCATGACAAGCGGGTGCAGACCCCAGGTGACCCCTCTGCTGGGGGTGGGGAGAGGAGGCCAGCAGTATGGCCTGTATGCTGAGAGCTCACTGAGGATGGAGGCACTGGGACAGGGGCTGCAAGGAGGAGATAGATCCAGCCTCCAAGCAATGTGTCACAACTGTTGCTGCTACTTGGACAATAGTAGTAGTGGGCATTGCATTCCTTGGAGACCAGATCTGCTGCCCTGTATATCCTGTCACCCGAGCTGGTTGCCTCACTCTGCCTCCTGAGTGGACCAGCACTGCTCATGAGTACAAATGAATGCACAATATAAAACATGTCTGGAAGGGCCCAGAATTGGCTAGCTTGCCCCAAGCGGTTGCCTGTACACTGTGGCCAGTTGTCACTCGGTAAAGGATCCTTAACATTCATCCAGTATCATGTAACCCACAGGTAACTAAAGAGGCGCCTTCAAGATGCTGTTATATTACAGTTTCCTTAATCCCTGACCATGGATCATGCTGTTGGGGCTGATGGTAGTCGGAGTCAAACAGCATCTGGAGTTAAACACTGCCTACCCTCTCTGTAACCCATGTGTTGACAAAAAAGATCTGTAGAGTGCTGAGCAGCCGTGGTATTTCTGGCAGATTCAACAGCCTCTGGCTGGCTATGGAAAATAAATGGATGACTTCACCGGAACACAACAGGGTGCTTTCCTACTGCTTTGTCACGAGAGGGATGAACAGTGTAAAGGCGGTCTTTGTTGGCCAATGACAATATTGGGAAACAGGGGAGTCTTTATTGGGTGGCGATGTGTTAAGCAGGCCAGAATGGGTTTCTGTTTTCCCTCATGATGTATGGTGTGGCTGAGATTAATTAATTTGATAAACTCCTAAATACTTAGCATCAGACGGTTGTTTATAAAATTGCCATGGGCATTGGTGCTTCCATTGCCAAAATTGCACCACCTGTGCACAGGAGAGCATATCATTAGAATGAGAGCAGGATGGACCCCCAAGGCTTGCAGGTGTACAAAAGCACTTTTTAATAATGACCAAAAAAAGAAAAAAAGAGGAGCAGGGAATCCCCCCTCCCAAATAGCTCAGTGAGGGCTAAGTGTGCTCAATTGCCATTGAACGTTAACCGACTCCTTGGGAGCTGGGCGGTGAAAAGGGGAAGGGGGACGAAAAGAAGCAGCTGGAATTCAGGGCACTCTGTACTGCAACATTTTGTTGCTGCTCCCACTTGTTTCTATAACAATGCACATAAGTAAAACAGAGTTCATAAGTCACCCTGTGGGTCTCTAAGTGGCCTAGACATGGACAACTTTCCCCCCTTTTCTTTTGCTTCTTATGATGCTTTGTGAAGAAAAACAACACCCAGGAACATACTGCGAGGAACTGGTTTTCCAAGCTGGTGGCTTGGAAGTTTGAGTCTTATCACCACAGGGACCACTAACCTCTTGAGGCCTGTGGGCCCATTGGTACACCAAGAAAGCTGTCGTGGGCAACGCAAGCATGCACGAGTGCACACACACACACACACAGCAGCTAAGCACACACTGCAACCTATTCTAGTGTCTACAGTGGAATGCTTCTTACAAGCCTATTCTTGATGTATATGGAGGAAATTCTGTGACTAGTAGGGAAGGCACCTGTGGTTGCATATGCAGCTGTAGGTACCACACTGATGACCACTGTACTTCCAGGTCACAGCCTGATGTGGTGGCATGTGGTGCCTCCATATAAATACGTGGCAAAACCCCCCACTATATTTAACATGGCAGTATCTATGCTTTGGAACCCTCTGCTTATTGACATCAGGCAGGTGCCTTCCCTGTCCTGATTTCAGTGCTGTCCTGGACTGGTTGGATGCAGGGGAATGGTGGAAGGAACCAGCTGGGGAACCCCCATGGCCTTTGGAGAAGGCATGGTGGGGCAGGAGAGGCTGCAATGCAGCCCTCTGGACAGTTGGCTTTTCTTAGGCTTTCACCTTCCACACAAATACACCCCAAACCCACATTGATTTGTATGTGTCCTGCTTAACTATAAACATTATTTGGATGTGTAAGAGGATTCTTGAGTACAAATGAAGGGGACAAGTGCACTGTTGCCATTTGCAGGTGCTTTTAAACTTCTGCTTCAAGAAATGAATGCCATATATGCAACGGTCACAGTTTGACGATATCTCAGTAATTATTCCTGCTTGGCATGTTAACTCTGAGTGTTTTCAAAATGATTGAGATCCTCCAATGAGTGGTTTGGCCTGCGAGCAATTTTCACCAGGAAAAGTAGAGTTCTGATTTATCTAGGGTAGGGAAAATTGGCCTTTCACACGCTAGCTTAATTTTTTTTTTTAAAAAAAAGTATTTTACTGTGAATGCTTTATGCACCGGCCGTAATATTATTTAAAGCTAATCTGGGATTTAAGCAGTGGGAGACATGAAACCCTTTCTTTTTAAGATTTATGTAATTCTTCAAAGCTACTCTGGGTTCTTGAACAAATAATTAAATATGTTTATAGGAATGTTAACAATACCTCCCCAAGATCCTAGGCAGAAATCTCTGTAGTCAATAAAGCGGAACAACTCAGTTTAAGCTCTTGCTGATTAAATGTGGTGGTGGACCTTTATTTCTCTGCAGAAAGTAAACACTGCTTCCACTTTCCACTTGGCTCATTGCTAGCACAATTCTGTCTTGGTTGCATTTGAAGCCTCAGGGTACACTTGTACTACAAATAAAACACACATGCACTCAGTCCCTGAGATCCCATCTTTAGTGTGTAAACCCTTGCAAAGGTTTGACAAATGTCACCTGTCCTATTTAGGTTAGGGTTGAGTTTCCAGTCAGCACTGAACCAGTGATCTTTGGAGCTTAAAACATAAGGTCTCTCTCAAGAGGCATAAGGTCAGGTAGCTGCATCTTCGTCAGGCTCTTGGGTCTACTGAGCAGCAAAGTGAACTCATTATTAAATCAGAAGGGTGTCATCTTAATGCGTCACCCCAAAAAAGAAAATGCATTCGTTAAAAGAAGAACAGAAGAGGATGCAGATTTACATATGCTAATTTATGGATGCAAATTAAGAAATAAGTTCTGTAATTTAAAGAGAAATAGGGCACCTCTCGCTGTCACTGTCAGACCCTCTAAGTGTCCCTATTTGCCAGGGATAGTCTTGGATTTACAGAAGCCGTCCTGGTTTCTGATTTGATCCCAGAATGTCCCAGTTTTCCTTAGGACGTCCCTGTTTTCATTGGAGAAATGTTGGAGGGTGTGGAGATATTCAGTCCCCCAAGCCATCTGAAGCCAGTCCTGTATAGGGAAGTTTTTTTTGATGTTTAATGTTTTATTATGTTTTTATATATGTTGGAAGCTGCCCAGAGTGCCTGAAGCAACCCAGTCAGATGGGTGGGGTATAAATGTTGTAGTAGTAGTAGTAATAATAATAATAATAATAATAATAATAATAATAATAATAATGGAATAGGATGACTCTATTTTCATTGGAGAAATGCTGGAAGGTATGCGCTGTTGATGAGCAGCTTCCGGGCCTCTCCTATTCTGCCTTCTTTGAGCTTTCCCCCTTTGAACTGGACTAGGACTGGACAGCCATTGCAATTGAGGGCTGTCCTCTGTAAAGCAGGAACGCGTGGCTGCCCTGTCAGCCAGTCTTTCCTTACAATGCAGCCTCCAGAACATTCAGTTGCCACATGATAGTCCAGTTTGCATTTCAATGTAACCTAACATGTTGTGCAATTAAGCTTCTTTCCCTGCAGATCTTCAGACCTTGGGGAATGCTTTGTTCTGATTTGATGGGCCAGAGAAGACTCAGACTGAGACAATTCATGTTTGTTTTAAGGGATGCAGTGGGTTGGTCTGCAGATGTAACTGGACTACAAGCCCCAGCGAGTGTGTTCAATGGGAGGGATGATAGGAGTTTTAGTCCAGCAAAATCTGGAAGGCTGAAGGTCTCCCACTCCTGCAAATTAGGAAGGTGCCTTACATTGAGTCAGGCCTCTTGGGCCATCCTAGCTCAGCACTGTTTGCATTGACTTGCAGTAGCTCTCTAGGGTTACAGACAGGGGTATTCTCAACTCTACCTTGGGATTCTGGGTACTGAACCATGGACCTTCAACTTAATGGGATGAACATGGAAGAACAGTGCAGTTATTGGACTATAATATCTCTATTCAAAATGACATCTGTAATTTTTAGGCAAATCTGAGGCCTTCAGTTAAAAAAATCTCCCTCCAGAATGGAACTTCTATGTAGGTCAACACAACTCTTATTAACAGTGACTCAGCAACCCATTACTTACAGACTTCCGCTCTTCCTTTAGGAGTGATCAAATCTGCTCATTACTGCTCTGCTTTACTTTTTGTCGGGAAATGTTTTGGCCCAACATTAAACAGTTCTCTGCATTTGGCAAACCAGAGCACAGCCACCAGATTCACTAGAACCAGTGAATGGCTCAAGAAGACCTGGGATTAATTCATTTGTTTTCTTTAATAGAATTAGATTAGTTTGGGGATGGGGAACCTGCAGCCATCCAAATGTTGCACTCCAACTCTTACCAGTCCAAACCATTGACCCTTTGGAGTTGGAATCCAGCAACATCTGGAGGGCCACATCCAGCAACATCTGGAGGGTTCTCCATCCCAGAATTTGTATCCCACCTTTGTTCCACCATGAAACTCAAATAAGGATTTATCCACACTTACTTTTGCCCCACTCTTTCCTGGCACTGGTCTTTGCTTTAAAGCTCCATGTCCGACCACTATTCTTTTTTTTGCCCCAGAGCTTCCCCCATAAAAATCCGCTCTTTAAATCTGAAATGCAACAAATGGCAATAGGGGTTTTCTGCAGATTTCTGTTTTTTCTGATTGAGCTTTAAAGAGCGGGTTTTCATGGGGGAAGTGTGCTTGGACACGCCTGGACACAGAGCTTTAAAGCATGCACTATGCCTTGAAAGTATGGAGGAGAGGTAAGTGTTGTTAAACCCTAAGTGTACTGGGGTTTCTCAGGTGGTCTCCCATCCAGTCACTAACCACCCCTAGACCTGCTTAGGTCCAGCATCACCTGATATCAGACCCTGGTGCAATCTTTGGGTTTGATACACAAAGAAACCCATCATTACACATGGCTGCAGTATAAGACTGCTCACCTTTCGTGGTTGCGGCCGGGCATCTGGGCTTTCACAGTGATCCAGCTCAAGGGTGGGGGGTTGACGTCCCCCTCATGCCAACCACTGGCTGTGTCTGGCCCACCCGGCCAATCTATGGCAGCATGGGGTGTGGCCGTGGGTGTTTTAAACCATGGCACGGCCAGGGGGGCTACCCTCTCCCAACCCACCTGCCTTCTTTTTAAGCTTTGGTATGACACGACCTTGCTATGGACAAATTTCGGCCGCCTTATTGGGACTGGGTAGGAGTTTTTCCACTTGGTGAATTGGCACCGGCCATTTGGTTTTCACCTACCGTGTAGCAATTGTCACAACTTTGTAAGGTTAGGCATTGGGTAAGCCTTTGTTTAAGGGATGGGAGGTTGTAGCCTCTGCCTGCCCCTCCTCGTTAAGGCTATCCTGTTAAAGGGATTGGGGTGTGTGGATCCTCCCTGGAGTCCAAACATGGGCTAGGGCCATGCCACGACCCCAGTGGGGACCGGTCAGGGTGCCTCTATTTGATGTAAGTCTTAGGGCTTCCCCTTCTGGTGGTTTACCCTTAATTCGACTCCCTGCAGACAGGTGGGGGTCAAGATATAGCCTTGCTATATGCAGTGGTTTCGCTCCTTCCTCCTGGGCCGTGTCCAGAAAGTGGTGGTGGGGGATGAGTGCTCAGACCCCTGGGCCCTCACTTGTGGGGTGCCTCAGGGTTCCGTCCTCTCCCCCATGCTTTTTAACATCTATATGAAGCCACTGGGAGAGATCATCAGGGGGTTTGGACTGGGTGTCCATCAATATGCAGATGATACCCAGCTCTACCTCTCTTTCAAATCAGAACCAGTGAAGGCGGTGAAGGTCCTGTGTGAGTGCCTGGAGGCAGTTGGAGGATGGATGGCGGCTAATGGATTGAGGTTGAATCCTGACAAGACAGAAGTACTGTTTTGGGGGGACAGGGGGCGGGCTGGTGTGGAGGACTCCCTGGTCCTGAATGGGGTAACTGTGCCCCTGAAGGACCAGGTGCGCAGCCTGGGAGTCATTTTGGAGGCACAGGTCAATTCTGTGTCCAGGGCAGCTGTCTACCAACTCCACCTGGTACGCAGGCTGAGACCCTACCTGCCCGCGGACTGTCTCGCCAGAGTGGTGCATGCTCTGGTTATCTCCCGCTTGGACTACTGCAATGCGCTCTACGTGGGGCTACCTTTGAAGGTGACTCGGAAACTACAACTAATCCAGAATGCGGCAGCTAGACTGGTGACTGGGGGCGGCCGCCGAGACCACATAACACCGGTCTTGAAAGACCTACATTGGCTCCCAGTACGTTTCCGAGCACAATTCAAAGTGTTGGTGCTGACCTTTAAAGCCCTAAACGGCCTCGGCCCAGTATACCTGAAGGAGCGTCTCCACCCCCATCGTTCTGCCCGGATGCTGAGGTCCAGCGCCGAGGGCCTTCTGGCGGTTCCCTCATTGCGAGAAGCAAAGCTACAGGGAACCAGGCAGAGGGCCTTCTCGGTAGTGGCGCCCGCCCTGTGGAACGCCCTCCCATCGGATGTCAAAGCGATAAATAACTACCTGACATTCAGAAGACATCTTAAGGCAGCCCTGTTCAGGGAAGTTTTTAATCTGTGATATCTTAGTGTATTTTTGGTTTTCTATGGAAGCCGCCCAGAGTGGCTGGGGAAACGCAGCCAGATGGGCGGGGTACAAATAATAAATTATTATTATTATTATTGCTTCAACCAATGCCTAAGCCAAACAGCTCACATCTGTAACCAATAAAGTTGTGGCCTGTTTTAGCCCATTAACCTAAATACTTGTGTTTCTGTGTTTTTAATAAGGAACTGCAGGGCATGGGGCCTTGGCACACAATATATAGTTTATCCCCCTGCTTGTAGCTGTGTCTTGGACCAGTTAAATGGGGTATGTACATATTTGACCTGAAGAGAGCAGCTTATTTTGACATTGATTTTATTATTTAAGTTGGCATCCCCCAACCTGATGCCCTTCAGACACTGTTGTAACTCCAGCTTCCATCTGCTCTAGCCACCATGGCCAATGGTTATTGAAGATGATGGGAATTGTAGTCCTAAAAGAACTGGATGGCACCAGGTTGGGGAATGGTGAACAAGGTCATGGCTGCTTTGCTAGAGGTGACCTTAAAACAAGGTGTGTACTTCAACTGTTCTTTTGCAGATTTTTTTTTAAAGCTAAGGAGTAAACTCTACACAAATCCAGAGTGGAGTCCCTAAGGCAGTTGGATGGTGCCCTTTACGCCTCCTTCCAGCAACTCCTGCAGCCAAGCGAGTGCCAAATGTATTGCTCTGCTTTCCTCTGGATCACATCCATGAGGCTGAGAGGGTGTCTTGTAGCCTGGGCAGCCCAGGACCTCCAGACACACTGCCCAGGCTTCTGCCCTGGGGGAGGTAACTTTGGTGCTGCTAAGACAGCAGTTTGACCCCGGAGCTTCACCCCACTGTTTCTTAAGACAGATGGATGCCAACAGCATCTGAAGAACATGGATGCTCTCGAAATTCTGTAGCAATTTTTTAAGTTCATCCTCTCGTACTTGTTCCCTTTGTTTCATTCTTCTGCTGTGTGTCACAGCCCCCCAGTTCATAGGAAGACATCATTCCTTCCCTAGCAACTCTTTATTCCTCCATGGAGATGCCATCATGACATTTTGAGAACAGTGAATCTATACACAACTTCTCCCCCTTCTCTCCTCCTCTCAACAAATATTTCCTCTTTTTTTTCAGATGGTTTCTTTGTGCAAAGTAGCCTTGTTCGTTCAGGGTTTGGCTTATACTGGGCAATGAATGTTCTTGCTTGAGATTCTGGTCACGAAATCTAATAACCCTCTAAATTAGTCACCATTAAACAGAATCATGGCTTAGTTTGCTTTCTTTTTGCATCATCCCATACCAGATTGATGATGTTTTTAAGAGCACATCCTTAAGGGGCTATTAGTTTATGCAAAAATAAAATTCCCTCTTCTAGATCTAAAAATATTTCCTAACAACCTAAACAAAATTTAAGGAGTTGAAAATTACCTTTTAGAGCTCCCTGTTGGAAGGCACAGCACGAGTACTAAATTATCCCCATAATTACACCAGTAATAATGCACAACCTTCATGCACACAATAAGACCCTTAAAGGAGATCTGACTTTTACAAGTATATTATACCTTAGTGTGCCTAATGCAAGACAACCCCAACAACTGGAATGAGATGCTCTTTCACTGCAAAACAGAAAAATATATTTAAGTAAATATCTTTCTGAGATATATATATATATATATATATATATATATATATATATATATGAATGAGAGACACCTGGTTCCTTCTGCTCCTTTTACCTGTCAACTATTTTTGACAGCAGCTAGGACTTAATGGTTCCAATATTGTACGGAAGTGGCAGTTTTTGTGGGAGCAACATCTGGGTGTGTGTTTAGTAGGTTTGATCAAATGGCTGGCTTGTTGTGATTCTGTTGTGAATGCAACCTTGCATTCTGAAGAGGTGGTTGGATTTTCACAGTGCTGTGTTCTGACTGGGGTTCTAGGAGAGGCCTGTGCTTCAGAGGAAGTACTTCAGTAGCAAACAGGAATGATGCAGAAATTCAACTCATTTCATATTTAAAGGCAAACTTTCAATGGGAAGGTGAACTTACCCAAATCGTACAGAGATCCTGCATAATTTGCATTCCTTTGAATTTTGCAATGCAGTTCCCAAGCTAGGTTGTTGGTCTGTAGAAACAGTGGAGTGCGCCTCCAGGGGTGAAGTCAAACTGCTGTGTTAGGAGCACCAAAGTGACCTCCCTGGGGCACAAGCCTGGGCAGTGTGCATGGGGATCCTGGGCTGCCCAGATGACAATACCCCCTCTCACATTCACAGATGTGGACCAAATGAAAGCAGAGCTATACATTTGGCACTAGCATGGCTGCAGGAGTTGCTGGAAGGAGGTGTACAGGGTGCCATCCAACCGCCTTAGGGACTCCACTCTGGATTTTGTGTAGGGTTTACTCCTTAGACTTTTCTTCTCCCAAAGATCTTTTGCAAGGCAGAGGAGGTCTAGGATCAGAGTTTTTCTTCTCCTAGACGGGCTACCTACCCAGGTTGATGAGACCCATCTGCCCCAGCCAAGTAATGTGCACACAAATGCATATTATCAGTGCAAAGTGTGCATATAAATGCATATATTAGTGAAACTAACATCAATAATGCACTAGGCTGGGGAAAATTACTTGCAAATAGTTTATATAGGCAGAACGGCATACAGAAATGTGTTTATTAGGAGAAATTTGTTACAAAATGCTGATGAAAGAAGATCAGAAATTGCTGCGGTAATGTGGAGAACTGAATTTAAGCCTGAACAAATGGGAAACAAAGAGAAGTGAAACTGACAGATTTGTCCATCTCTAGTAGTAGCAAATGTAAGTTTAGCACAACCTGGGGTAAGGCTGCACTGGGTGGTGTTGGGCTAGTCTTCTGGGACTAACGGGCACTGCTTCCCCAACCTCAGTCTGCCTCCAGCCTGCAAGCCATCTTACTTATAAGCAGTCCAGGAGATGAACCTAGCTCTCCTCCTCTTCCATAGACTTAATGTTGCCTTTCTAGGACTCTGCAGGGAGAAGAATATGAACAAAACTAAAATTAGTTGGCTCTGTCTGTCATTAGCTCTGTCTCCACCTACCATTGACCTCTGTGTCTTCTGCCCTACCAACTCCAGTAGAATAAGCTGCTCTATTAGCTTCCTGTTAGGTGGGTCACTGTTGCTTACTGGGAGGAGAAGTGGCAGGGACTTTGGTGCAGTGCAAGCACATCAGCAGGAGTGCCAAATTGGCTCCACCAGAGCTGACCTCTGGGCCACCTTGCCCTTGCCCTCGGTTAAGCAACAGTGTCCCTCCTGCTGGGAGGCTAACATAACAGCTCCACCCCAACCAGCAAGTTGCTATTGCTTCCTGATATACATTGTGCTCTTGCCACCCACTTTGTAAAAAATGAACTCCTGCCAACTTCTGTCTCAAATAGGTATGTGGGCTGAGAACACCGGAAAGTTTCTAGGTTTCAGTTAACGAAACATTGTTAAAACATGCAATTATAATTGGTGCTTAAGCATTTTATAATATGGCTTCTTAATACCAACGCAATCCATGGTTTAACATGCCTGAAGATTAACATCATTAAAAGCAGTGGCTAATTTGACATCAGATAATTTCTTTAGTAATTATGGGCTTGCTTGTATTTTACTGAACTTGGCTACTGTTCAGTAAATTTGAATGTCCACAACTACAGCTGATTCCAATTATTCAGCAGTTAATTGCTGTGTAACTCACACTGTCCTATGGCAGAGCTTAATTCCCTTCTTAATACTTTTTTGTAAGAGGTATTACTCTTTTCTAATTGTGGCTCCTTGCTTGGCTTCTCTGGTTCACCTTAGGGTCGTCCCCCCCTCGTGAATTGATGCTGGAATTAAATTCCTTTTTATATAGGCACCCTCACTTGGTGGTAGCCATAGAAGGAACAGTAGTTTTGAGAAACTAACAATGACTTAAAGGGTATTTGCAACCTGTGGATTAAAATGCTGCAGAAATGTGCCTGGTTAGAGAGTAAATTAATATGTAGAATATCAAGCAAGAGATATATAGGCTGTAAATATATCTGAACTGAGCTTACTTAAAAACAATTATTTGCTTAGCTTTCCGCTTCCCAACTCTTGGCTGCTACAGAGAACAAAGTTAAATCCAAGATCGGAAAGTCCTCTTCCGTCTACATCCCAGTTTAATTGCTTTTTCTGTAAGGAAATTACATCTTTGTGGAATCTTGTGACTTTTGTGTCTTTGAATATGAGGCAAGATTTCTGTCTTTTTGTAGAGCAAGTTCATCTTGTGGTTCTGTTTTATGAAGTTGTGGAGGGTGTAACACAGTTTCCTCCAACCTGGAGGGTATTCCAGCTTCCTATCAGCCCTAATCAGCATGGACAATATTTGTAGTGATGGGAACTGGTACAAAGAAAAAAAAAAGGACACCAGGGCCACACCTGCACTATATATTTAAAGCATTATCACACCACTTTAAACACTCATGGATTCACCCAAAGAATCCTGGGAGCTGTAGTTTGCTAAGTGTTGCTGAGAACCGTTAGGAGACCCACCCCTCCCCATTCCGCTCATAGAGCTACAATTCTCAAGTAGTTTAACAGACAATTTATCTTCACATGGAAGTCTGGGGCCCACACTCTGTGAGGGGAATAGGTGTCTCCTAACAACTGTCAGCTGTAACAAACTGCAGCTCCCAGGATTCTTGGAGGGGGGGTGGCCGGTGTAGAATCATGACTGTTAAAGCAGTGTATTGGCTGTTAAAATGTATGATATTGATGTAGCCCAGGTTGTGGCTTTTGACAGTTAAGATAGTCTCTTGAGCGGGGGTCTGGGGGGGGACCCCACTTCTTTATCCTGTTCAGTTCCATTTGGAACAGGTGTTTATTGTAGCCCTTCCTATGACCTTATTGTGAAGGGCAGCAAGAAGTCTTTTAAATCAGTGAATAAAATAAAATAATGCTAAGAAGCTGAAGAAAGTGAAAATTCATGTTGGAGTCCATAGATGATTCTGATCTTTTAACTGTGGTCAGGAAACGTCACATCTGTATTGAAACATTGTTACTACTTAAAAAGGCTGCCCACACACCCCTTTTGCTTCACCTGCCCACCTTTTCCCATTCAGAAATAGTTAACTACTTCAGCCAATTCATATCCAATTCAAAAAGGAAGGCTTTTGACTTGTACGGTGAAATTCCATTACAATTTTTCTCTGCCTCTAGCTATACTGGGGGTTGAGCAGCTTTCTAATTTCAGATTTCACAAGTGGCCTCCTAATGTGTTACATATATATATATATATATATATATATATATATATATATATATATATAATACACACACACACCTTACATTTTTAGCTGTGAAGCAATGTTAAATAAAAGTCATTTATGGCAATTTCACCCAGGGCAAAGGTAAAACTCAGGAGCCCCCCCCCCCATTACAACTGTTCTGTAGTAATGCATGATAGTTAGTAATCTGTACAGTTAAATATTCATTCATAAGCTGTTACAGTAATTAAATCCTACTGCAAAGGGAAGTGTTAAAGAGTCTCTGGAGGGGATGTATCACACACCAAATGTAATCTTGCAAATTAACAAAGCTTTTCAGTTATTTAGTGGTGTTGCTGTGCTAATCTCCTCCCTGTGTTAATCTTAAGAGCACATTTCTCCTTTTAAGCTGTTGTGAGCTCTTTGAAGAGCAGATGGGAGAAATGAGATGATCCATACTTCTCAGCTGAATTTTAGGATGGCCATGAATATTGCCATCCAGCAAGAGGATGTCAGAGAGAGCAGAAAACACGGGCAGTTTCTCCAAATCCTCACTGGCTCAAAGGTGCAATTAAAAAAACATCATTTCCTATCCTTTCCTTTCCAACATAGGATGCTGACTTGTCCTGAGCCAGATCAATGATTCACTGTACATACCATCAACATCTCTCCAGGATTTCAGACAGGGGACAATCCCAGCCCTATCTGGAGATACCAGGGATTGAATCTGGGACTTTCTGCATGCAAAGTGGATAACAACAACAACACAACAACAACAACAACAACAACTTATTATGCTTTACCACTGAGCTATGAGCCCTCCCCAACGTTAATCCTTGTGCAGCATTATATCTATGCTTACACTAACAATGGTTACCCTTTGAATCACTGTTCAAAACTGTCTTACAAACACAGTTGTTGTGAAGGGTGATTTGGCCTACTTTTGCGCTCTAACTCAGGGGCGTTCAACTTCCAAACAGTGTAAGAGTTGTTGAGTTTTTTTTAGGGAGCCAAAGTTGTTGAGGTTTTTTGTGAGTGTTTTGCTGGGGGTTCAAAGATCGCGATCAACCTGTTGGACAGCCCTGCTCTTACTGGATTGTTGCAGGCTGTTTTTCTTGAATCCTGTTGCCGTTTGGATCTGACCTTCCTTTACATCCCACCACTCTTTGCACTAGTGTTTGTGTGTGTAATCTGTATATCATCTATCTATCTATCTATCTATCTATCTATCATCTATCTATCTATCTATCATCTATCTATCTATATCTATCTATCTATCATCTATCATCTATCTATCTATATCTATCTATCTATCATCTATCTATCTCTATCTATCATCTATCTATCTATCTATCATTTATCCAGTGCTATTTTGCTAGAAAAAGAGGTGCTGGAACTCACCATGAATGCCTCCCTTGTTTTCTTAGAATGGCAATGGCGCCCACCTGAGAGGTGCCGGAACTAAGTTCCAGTAAGTTCCGGCTGAAAAAAAGCCCTGTATCCATCCATCCATCCATCCATCCATTCACCTGTCAGCTGAGGACCACATTCTATGCATCTGATGAAATGGACTCTAGTTCACAAAAACTGATACTGGAATAAAAACGTGTGGCTGTTGCCCCCCCTTGCCTAACATAGAAAGGATTGCTGTAGTTGGCATTTGACTATATGCCATGTGTCCTTTGAGGGTCTGCTTGGGGTTGGCAGGACAGTTGGTGGTCGTGGGTCTTTATGAAGGCTTGGGCTATGAGCAGTTGCCTGATGGTGCTGACTCCATGGCACTGGGCCACGTTGCTTATCCCTGAGTAACCAACCCCTAGATATCATGCATGAGGAGAAGCTTCTATTCCAAAGAGTGGCTCTGGATTGCATATTGAGGTGGTGAACCTTCGGCTCTCCAGATTGTGCTGGACTACATTTCCCATCAACCTTAACTATTGGTTACGCTGCCTGGTGTTGATGGGAAATACAGTTAAGAAACATCCGGAGGGCCAAAGTTTCCGCATCCCTTATGAAATATACTCGGAGTTGAGAGTGGATTTCATGCTCCTTATTCAGCTCATAGTGGTGAGGAGGAATGGAAGTTCCCCCAGAATGTCTGCTTTATATACATTATTTACACAATGGGCCCCACGTGATTGGCTAATTCCGGGATTCTCCTGTAGGCCAATCAGGTTGCGGATTCACTTCCACCTGGAGCTGGATTGGGTGTCTCCTGTGAACCAATCAGACCGCTGCATTTTGGATCCTATTGTTCTAGGACCAATCAGACTGCTGCATTCTGAATCCTATTGTGCTAGGACCAATCAGACTGCTGCATTTTGGATCCTATTCAACTCAGTACATAACACCTTAAATATAGTAAAGAGACCACACCAGAGGTATGCTGATAGCCACTTCCAGCTTTGGATTTTCCTTTTTCGTCATCTTATTCCACCAAGAAGATGGTGTTTCAAGAAATGGAACTGTTTCAAGAAATGGAAAATCTGTCTATATTTTATCCAGGAGGCATGTCATTGTTGTTTCTTTGTTGTTTAGTCATTTAGTCGTGTCCGACTCTTCGTGACCCCATGGACCAGAGCACGCCAGGCACTCCTGTCTTCCACTGCCTCCCACAGTTTGGTCAGACTCATGTTTGTAGCTTCGAGAACACTGTCCAACCATCTCGTCCCTGGTCTTTTCCAGGGAGTCTTCTCTTCTCACGAGGTGGCCAAAGTATTGGAGCCTCAGCTTCACGATCTGTCCTTCCAGTGAGCACTCAGGGCTGATTTCCTTAAGAATGGATACTTTTGATCTTCTTGCAGTCCATGGGACTCTCAAGAGTCTCCTCCAGCACCATAATTCAAAAGCATCAATTCTTCGGCGATCAGCCTTCTTTATGGTCCAGCTCTCACTTCCATACATCACTACTGGGAAAACCATGGCTTTAACTATACGGACCTTTGTTGGCAAGGTGATGTCTCTGCTTTTTAAGACGCTGTCTAGGTTTGCCATTGCCTTTCTCCCAAGGAGCAGGCTTCTTTTAATTTCATGACTGCTGTCACCATCTGCAGTGATCATGGAGCCCAAGAAAGTAAAAATCTCTCACTGCCTCCATTTCTTCCCCTTCTATTTGCCAGGAGGTGATGGGCCCAGTGGCCATGATCTTCGTTTTTTTGATGTTGTTTCTTTAGCCTGTCCCAAACTGAAGGCTGAATTAGAATTTAATGTGTAGGGGGGGTTGTTGTTTTTTATAGTGTAAATTGCATCAACTGTAGTGCATGTGTGTATGAGAGAGAGGAGGATGGAGGGAGGAGGAAGGGAAGGGAAGTGAAGGGAAGGAAGGAAGGAAAAGAAAAATGTTGTACACAGAATGTCCTAGATTTAATCCCCAGTTAGGTTTTGGAGAGAACCCTCCCAGAAACCATGGAGAGCTACTGCCAGTCAGTGTAGTCAATTCTGAGCTAAATGGACTGATGGACTGACACAGCATAAGGCAGCTACCTAGGATCCTGTGGAAGGTTGCTTTAACTTTTCCCTCTCCTGGTGTTTTGAGGGAATATCTGAAACTGGTACTAAGAGGAAGTCTTCTGTTGGTGTTAATAAGCCACCCCCCGGCCACAAGCAGTGGTGATGGGTCCATGTTGGGGCTGGCTGGGTGGGAGGCAGAGAGACTAACAGTAAGTGGAGCCAGAGCCAGTGATTTCAGGAGGCAACTACTCCTTGTTTCCTCCTCCTCCTGAGTTCTGAGAGCAAGAGTTTGACTGAAGATAGTCTGGGTTGGTTGAAAGTGAAAAAAATAAAAAAGGCAGGCAGGTGTGGGCAGGCTGAGGTGGTAGGGCAGCACACCTTACATGTTAAAGGAGCTGTGTGCAGTGCACGCAAGGCAAATTCAAAAGGGGCATTTCCTCAGGATTTTAGCACAAAAGGAAAGGGTGAAACCTCCCCCCCCCCATGCAAGCTGTGATCAAAGTTTCTCACAAGTGAATATGGAAAATTTTATTTTGAAGCCTGCACTTCAAACGCACTTTAAATGCAAAGTTGCATCTAACTAGACCCTCAATCAAAAATGGCTCCTTCCACATCTCCTGCATTGGATAGCTGCATGGTCTGTCGTGTAGCTAGAGGAACCTTTGGATAGAACATAGAAGCTGGAGACAAAAGGTATGTTCTGCTGTAAAACTCCTGAAATCCAGAGCATGGATAGAGAATTGCAGTCTCTGTGGCCCCCCAAATAGAAAAAACACTGCAATGCCAACCAGCCAGCCAGTGAGGGTAAACAGCTGAAGGCTTGTTAAAGCAGTAAAAAAAGCTAACGGTATGAAAGATCTGACAATGCAGGGAAGGCACTCTTTGCACTGATGTGAAAAGTGCAAGGGTCATAGAAGCTCCAGAATCTCAGGCTCCCTCTTTCGTTGCAGTTGTCTTTTCAAGCTGTGCTTCATTGCTTGGGCATAGCAATGCTCCTGTAGAGAGCTTGACCTGTGCTATTTACTGAATGTCTGGAAAAGAGGAGAACCAGAAAGGTGAAATTATATCTCTTTCTGAGTTAACAAAGATACTTAGGGTAGCTAGTAAGCACGCTGCTTATTAGCAGTCATCTGAAGGTCTGATCCCTTATGCCAGTGATGGACAGAGTCAGCAGTAAAAAGAGTGCAGGGCAATGGATGCACCTTTGTACAGGATGCACAGGTGATTTCATTCAAGCCATGCAAAAGGCAGAGATCCATGCAGGACAGCAAGCAGGAAGCATTATCACAGTTCAGGGTGCTTGAAAGGGTTTGGAACAGAGCCTGTTCCATTCTAAGAGAAGTTCCAAGCTAAGATTGTAGCTTAGGGAGAAGAGATATGGCCTTGGAAGGAGGTGTGGGCTCAGAAGTGTGCCAAGGACCAAATTGAGAGGCCTGGGGGACCACGTTTGTCCTATAGGTCTGAGGTCTCCCACTCCCTGATTTAAAGCATCTTATAGATGACTTTCATCTATCAGGAGAAATAAACATCTTTGCAAAAAATCTGGGACAGACAGTTCAGACAGAATGCAAACTGGTCCATCTGCTATTGCTTGATTGGGGCAGAAATGTCATCAATGTGTTGCATATTCCCAGGGAGTGACATGCTGACTGGTCTTCTATCATTTTAAAATGTTGTGAAAGGGAGCTGGCAGATATTGTGGAACCTGCCAGTCTTGACTGCTTGTAAATTCAATTAGTGTGCAAAACAAGCAGCTTTGGAGGATATACCTAAACTTAATTAGTCAGCAACCTGGGATTGTTAGCACACCCATTCAGATAATGCATTTTTTAAAGAAAGGAACTTGGAAACAGCAGTTGCTAAATATGTGGTCTTAGTGCTGTATATAGTGCTGCACGCCATACCAATCTCTGAATGGTGCGGAATTTCAAGGATTCCCAGGCATAGGTTTCAATTTCCTTGGAATAAGGAACAGCAGAGACTGTGGTGTCTCAATGATCTGTGGTTTATTTAGACATGTATACAATCTGAGCCAACAATGTAGGGGCTCACAGCTTTGGCGATCACTCATAGTCGAGTAAGATTGTCTTCCATGAACATGATCTTAACAGTGAGTCCGTAAGTGACTGTGGAGGCCAAATCTGGATACACCCGCCCTTCCACAGTGGGGACATAGGTTTCCGGGTGGGAGTTGATCATGGTGTAGATTTGCCAAATGTGCCTTCCTCTTAGGTTGTTTCTCCCTTTCGTCCCAAGTTCGAGCATCTTCAAACCCCATGACACCTTTGGTAAAGGCTGTTCTCCAATTGGAGCATTCGCAGGCTAATGTTTCCCGGTTGTTGGTGTTTATACTACTTTTTTTAAAGATTTGCCTTGAGAGAGTCTTTAAACCTCTTTTGTTGACCACCAGCATTACATTTTCCATTTTTAAGTTCGAAATAGAGTAGTTGCTTTGGAAGATGATTATCAGGCATCCGCACAACATGACCAGTCCAATGAAGTTGATGTTGAAGAATCATTGCTTTGACACTGGTGATCTTTGCTTCTCCCAATACACTGGCATTAGTTCGCCTGTCTTCTCAAGTGATGTGTAAAAATTTCCAGAGACACCATTGATGGAGGTTATCCTCTGAGTGTGCACACACTACATTGTCATCAGCATACTGAAGCTCTATGACAGAAGTTACGGTAAACTTACTCTTTGCTTTCAGTCTACTCAGATTAAAGAGCTTTTCATCAGTTCAGTATATGATTTCTACTCCAGTGGGGAGTTTCCCTTTGACAAAGTGTAGGATCATGGCAATGAAAATAATAAATAGAGTCAGGGCGATAACACAACTGTGTTTAACACCTGATTCCACCGTGAATGGTTCACTTTGAAAGCCATTGTTATCTGCGATTGCTGCTGTCATATAATCATGGAGGAGTTGAAGGATGTTCACAAATTTATCTGGGCAGCCAATTTTCAGAAGGACAGGCCACAGGGCGTTACGATTTACAATGTGGAAGACCTTAGTCAGATCAAAAACGCCATATACAGGGGTTGGTTTTGCTCTCTGCATTTTTCTTGAAGCTGTCAAGCGGTAAAAATCATGTCCTGTAGGTTTATTGTTGCTCAATCAATTGGCTACTCTTTCTTCCCTTTAGCTCTCGTGCTTCTGGATTCTATGCTTCTGTGATACCAGTCTTCAACTTGCCCCACAAAGCTATTCCTGGCCTTAGTTTTAGGCTTTAATTCCAGCTGGACTGACAGCTTTCCCTTCCCTCATACTTGATACCGGTAGAGCTTTGTTCTATAAGCACCCAGAATGTCTGAAAATTTTGTGCTACTTCAGCAACTCAGGCAATTGGTGTCAAAGGCCTCACTTCTTCTGCAAGCACAAGAAAATATTGATTGCCCACTTGGCATTCTCTTTCAAATGGGTGTGACGTTGGCCACTGTATTAACTGCGGGCAGAAACCTGATTAGAAGCAAATGTTACCATATGCAAATTGAGATGAATAGCTTGGCAGGTTATTGCTATTCATTGCCTATTACATGAAAAGCAAAGGCAGGACAAGGATAAATGTAACTGTGATAAAGATATCTATGCTCAAATCATTTTAGTGAGCAGCAGCAATTGTAGCAATCCTGGCAAGCATTAAATTATTTTTCCAAGTTTATTTTCTTGCATTACTTGCAACGGTTCAGAGGTACACAATCTGGATGGTTATCATAGGATAGTGAATGCATGACCTTTTTATAAATCAGTGCTTGGGAAAGGACTGGGAACTTGTGGTCCTCTGGATATTGTTGGACTTCAGCCCCATCAACCTCAGAAATCATGGCTAATGGTCAGGATGATTGAAGTTGCAGTCCAACTTTATCTGCAGGGCCTCTGCTTCCTCATTGCTATCAGGGCTTTGCTTAACACACTGCTGTCATTTTCCTTGCTTAGTCTGTTTATTACCTTTCTGATAAGCTCCAAAGACTGAGCATTGCAGCATCTTACGGGTGAATTTGGCTTAGTGGTTGACAGTGGTGACATCTCTGACTTGGTGGGAATTTGTGTCCAACAACTGGATGCACAACATTGGCTGCACCTGGTTTAGAAGAAGCCAGTGGCTGCAGAAGATGCATGGTCACTTTTGATTCAATAGATGCAGCACTTCGGGAGAGGGCTTTATACCTTACACTACATACCTTAGACTATAAAGCTCTTTATGTTGCTCCAGGACAGTGCTGTGACAGTGCCTTAGCAGCAAGGCTGCTAACCATGGTCCTGACTCAGTGGCTTTGTCCAGGGTCCTGGTCTTGTCTAGATTTCCCTCCTAATTCAGAACCCTTGGGCCTACTAGTCTCCAACCGGCTTGGGTCACCATCTTCTCCTGTCTTTGGTGGACATCACTATTGTGGCTGTATGGTACAACTCAAATTGTTTTTCAGGATGCAGCAGAACAGTCATGCGTTTTAATTTTAGTTAATGTGTTCCTTTTGCTACCTGCTGCAAGAAAGAGGGAGAAAGAGTGCAGATTCCCTTTAAATCCTGCAAGTGATCTGAGGCAGCCCTTGTCATTTCTCTTGTCAGGGGAAGTTAATCAAACACACTGACCTCGTGCAATGTAAGCTGACTCCTGCCACATTTTGTTATTGGCATTACTGAAAGACTTTGAGGGGCAGGCAGTTGGGAGTGCTCTGTAGCTTGAGCCCCAGCCTCCCCACTAGAAGCAGATGGTGAGTGTTCTGCTACAACCTCGTCACTTTCAGCTGTCTTGGTTTGGTTGGTTTGGAGTTAACTGCTGCAGCTACTTGCAGGGAGTTAGGTTTATGAGCAAGCAACTCCAGTTCCCCTAGCACAGCTTTTCCCAACTTGATGCCCTTCAGATATAGGTTTTACTAGAACTCCCACCAGATCTGGCTAGCATGGCCAATGGTCAGGGATAAATTGAGTTGTAATCCAATGACAAATGGAAGCTACCAGGTTGAAAAAGTCTGCTCTAACATTTACAAAGCTGGTTCAGCCAAACACACATTTACATCCCTTGATTTCTCTGTGCTATGATTCCTTTAGCAGCTGATGACTGGCAGTTAAATGTGTAAATGGACTCTGTGGAATAGCATTGTGCTTTGAAGTGACAGGAAGCAATGTGAAAGGTGCAAGATTTGTGATGGCTCAGATCCAGTGTGGTGTGCTGGTTAGAGGTTTTAAGACAGCAAGACCCTAGATCCTCACCTAACTATGAAACTCACTGGCTGACCTTGGGCCACACAATCACACACCTGTTAAAGGAATCAAAGCACTTGAGGGTAAAAGAGGTTGAGGGAAAGAGAAGAAGTGCCAAGTACTTTGCCTTGTGTGCCTTGGAGGGTAGGTGAAACATAAATATAACAGTGATATTTAAAACCCACACATGTTACTTGTATCATTTGATGTTGCAGACATCAAGGTATGATCATGTGTGCTTGAACCAATCTGTTTCCTATTGTTCTGAATGGTGCATCCTCTGATTTGTGGAGGTTCTCAAAACACTGCACTTATCCAGGCATTCTGCATGTGTAGCTTCTATGTGCAGAGAAAAGGAGCAGCAGGATCATGCTGATGCTAATGTTGGGGTGTTTGGGGTATTTTGTTTTGGAGGGGGCTGTTGCTTCTTTTGAACCTTATTTTAGATCTTGTGATTTATGTGGAAATTGTTCAGTTTGGCTATGTATTTATTTATGTATTATTTATTGTTTATGACTGCTTTTGCTGTGTTGTAGTCAGTGGCGTAGCGTGGGGGGTGCAGGGGGGGGGCCGGCCGCACCGGGCGCAACATCTGGGGGGTAGGGTTAGGGGGCGCAAATCCACGGGTTATGGGGTGCAAATTACTTGCCTTGCCCCGGGTGCTGACAACCCACGCTACGCCACTGGTTGTAGTTACATGTTGAAAGCCCCCTTGGGCATGGTTTGAACTGTGGAAAGGTGGCATACAAATAAAATTATGTATGTATGTATCTAATATTTTCACTGAACATGCCCCTTGGACATTTGCTTATTGGCACAGACACCTGCACTGGAAAGCCTGTACACATTACCTTCCACTTGTAAAAGTGAGCAAGCATGGAGTACCAACATAATACTGAGAGGGTGCTCTGCGTTGTGATCAGTTATGATCAGTTTTGCTTACTTGTGTGGATTCCTATCCCGCCCTCCTTCACTCAAATAATCCTAGGGTGGATCACATAATGAAATCAGAGCATACAATCCACAACAACCAAAACATTGATATGCAGCAATAAGCATCTAATAAGCAAAATTTTTAAGATTTGCAGCAAGAATACCAAACCCTACCCACAACAATGTACCACTACTGGCCTTCCCAGTGTTATGTCTACAGCTGTTCTTCTCTTCAGGTTTATGGGCTGCCAAAGCAGTGTACAATAAAATTAAAATGAAACTCAATAAAAACGGCAACAAAGTAACCATGGCATAAAACACATACAGATGGGTACAAGACAGTCTAAAGCTTATAAACCCAGAGATTTAAGAGCTTCATTTGTTTTATTACATATTTATATAATATTTATTTGTAATACATACAACTGAAAATAAAATTAACAGGTAAGTATCCAAGGGGGCAGGGACGCGGGTGGAGCTGTGGTCTAAACCACAGAGCCTAGGGCTTGGCGATCAGAAGGTCAGCGGTTCGAATCCCCGCAATGGAGTGAGCGCCCGTTGTTTGGTCCCTGCTCCTGCCAACCTAGCAGTTTGAAAGCACGTCAAAGTGCAAGTAGATAAATAGGTACCGCTCCGGCGGGAAGGTAAACAGTGTTTCCGTGCACTGCTCTGGTTTGCCGGAAGTGCCTTAGTCATGCTGGCCACATGACCTGGAAGCAGTCGGCGGATAAACGCCGGCTCCCTCGGCCACTAAAGCGAGATGAACACTGCAACCCCAGAGTCGTCAGTGACTGGACCTAACAGTCAGGGGTCCTTTTACCTTTTACCCAAGGGGGCAATGCAACAGATGGAATCTTAAACAGCAGCACTGCAACCATTTGTTGCAGATCTCAGGCCTATCTTTTATGGAAAGCAAATGTTTGGGTGTTATTTTGCGAGACCAAATCATCCCTTGCCACACACAAAAGCAACCTCTTCATTGCTGCCTGAAGTATTACAGCCTGGGCAGGGGTAACAATAACTCATAATTAAGCTGTGATGGTCCACGGCCCTTGCAACTTTACAGCTTGTAGTCACAGTTTTATTAAGTAAACATGCGTCTCCCTCCTCTTTTGTATTCAGGGCACTATTTTATAATTTGTGATGAATACCTAGAAATGTCACTCATCTTGTTCAGGTGTACTTCCAGGGCTGTGAGTTTTAAATGGTAATGGGATTTGTATCTACCCACTTATGAATGCTTTCCAATTTGTCTCTCTCCTCCTGTTTCACTTTCAAATAGAACTGGCATTATTTCCTATGAGTGCATTCCATTATTTATCATAAAGCTTGCTTGTGCTTTTTTAATTGGTTTTTGGTTTTCTTCAATCTCACTGTAATAATTTGATTTTTGTCTCCAATATTCAGTCAGGCTTACCATATGTTGAACATCGTTTACACTTTTTTCTTTTCTTTTAAAGCTACTTGCTGTGGTTGTGTTTTAAAAAAAATAAAAACAAACTTTCTGGATACTGTTAGAGCTTTCTCAGTAAGGGCTTCCTAACCATCTGCTGCCCTCTGAATCTTGTGCTAATGTAGACATCTGCAGTTCTGACCCCAGGGTTATTAAGCAGCCAGGTCCAGTTGAATGCCCTTGTGCGTGGCTCTCCAGCGTTCAGCATCTCGGACAAGGAATTGCTTTAGCTGCAACAAATGCCATTAGGTTGTATGTGGCCGGAGAATATATGGAAGCATACTGGTCATTCCAGGAATGCTGATTGGGTCATAGCAATCTGGGGAATATAACCCTCTCAATTAGCTGTAAATTCAGATGGACACTGAGTGAGATTGGCAGCCTCATTGGCACTCCCTGGAATCCGCCTTGTGGACTGCATCCTCTGTACCAACAAATACTTGATATTTAACAAAATTGTTTGCAATGAACCCGGCTGTCCTTTGAAATTCCAAGGTCGCCCTCCATCTTGTTGGGTTGGCCTGAAGGGGATTGCACCCAGAAGAATACTTCTGGTTTTCTCATCTTGCTGCAATTACATATAAGTTATATGCAGTAAGAGATGGCTTGCTGAACTTGGAAATCTACCAGGAGCTTGACGGACGGGTGGTGGTGGGGGATGGGACTTTAGTCTCCAGAGTGTAATTCTATGATTCTAACATCTGGAGTGGATGCATCTCCATAAAACAGGCTTCCTGCCATCAAACAAATGGTAGGATAAGAGCATATTAAGTTACGAGGTTCAGAGAGACATTTTCCAGGAATGCCGGTCTCTCTGTAGCAGGAGAGGCAGCCTGGCATTATACTTTAAAAAGCATTTTTCAACTTGAAGACAACTCCTGTCTGAAAAGCAAAACACTCAGGGAATCTAGGTTGTTTAGTCATACAGTCTTGGTAACTCTGTCACCCTGACTATGGGCTGTCTTTTATTATACATGCAGGTTCAATTTACTCATTGATTGCAGAATCAGAAGAGGAGGGCAACCAAAATGGTCAAAGGCCTGGAAATGATGCCTTATGAGGAACGGCTAAGGGAGCTGGGCATGTTTAGCCTGGAGAAGAGGAGGTTAAGGGGTGATATGATAGCCATGTTCAAATATATAAAAGGATGTCACATAGAGGAGGGAGAAAGGTTGTTTTCTGCTGCTCCAGAGAAGCGGACACGGACCAATGGATCCAAACTACAAGAAAGAAGATTCCACCTAAACATTAGGAAGAACTTCCTGACAGTAAGAGCTGTTCGACAGTGGAATTTGCTGCCAAGGAGTGTGGTGGAGTCTCCTTCTTTGGAGGTCTTTAAGCAGAGGCTTGACAACCATATGTCAGGAGTGCTCTGATGGTGTTTCCTGCTTGGCAGGGGGTTGGACTCGATGGCCCTTGTGGTCTCTTCCAATTCTATGATTCTATGAATCAAGTAGTGACCTGATGGTAGTTGAAATGCAGTGCTTTTGAATGGAGTAAGTTCAGACATTCAGTTTGAAGTAATCAGTTGTCAGGAAATGAAGGGATGTAAGAAGCTACCCTACAATTCTCTGTGGAATGGTGAACTCAACCCAAGATAGAGAAGAAACCTTTCTTTGCTTACATGATCACTTATGATGAATGAGAAATAAGCCCAGGGCCTTTAAGTTTCCCATAGTTTGTTGACTTACACTACATTACCTTCCAGTTCTGCTTTGCCTGTGCAAACAGATTTGAAGCAACTGAAGGGGGGGTGGGTATCCAAAGTTAAATTTTAAACAAATCCAATGAGATCAAGCTAGGTGCAACAAGCAGGTCTGCTGTGGGCCCAGTCTCACTGCTTTGAAGCTTTGGAGCAGTAAGACCATGCTGGATCAGAATAATAGCCCCTCTAGTTCAGTCTTCTCACAGTGGTGAACTAGATGCCAGCAGGACCTCAACACAACAGCACTCTCCACTCCAGTGGTTTTCAGTAACTGGTATTCAAAAGCATTGCTGACTGTGAAGCCAGTCAGATTGTGTCAATGTGGAACTGCAGAAGAAGCATTGGGCTACACCAGAATGTGCACATTAGCCCATTCACTAATGACTGTCTATTACTGTCCGCACCATGGTAGAACTCTGTCCTGGCTATCTGCTTTTGCTATGGATATCCTAATAATAGGGAATTGCCCTATTCTGCATCAGACCATTGGTCCATTTAACTCCGTATTGTCTACATTGACTGGCAGAATCTCATTAGGGTTCCAGGCAGGGGCCTCTACCAGTTCTACCTGGAGAAGGTGGGGATTGAACTTGGGACCTTTTACATACAAAGCTCTTCCACTTAGCTACAACTGTTCCCTATGACAATGTCCACTGAAGCTCAGTGCTTACTCTGTAAGAACTTAAGTACTGTCTGGTACAACAGGCAGAGGCCATTCATTCTTTGTAGTTCTTTGCAAATCAGCAACCTGGTCTTGCTCCTTTAAATAGGTATTTATCAACTGCCTGATATTTGAAAAATATTGTGGCTGTGTACTAAGAATAAATGCCAATCAAATCCAAGGTTAAAACAGTAAGTTTTGTGTACTTATATGCCACCTTTCTACAGTGAACTGCACTTAAGTGGCTTACAACATATGCCCACTTACCATCAAAGTATAAAACCTATTTACATAACATATCAATAAATAATACCCACAATCTTACCCTGAAAAAAGAGCCTGGTTGAATAAAAAGGTAATTTAGGAGGTACCTAAAAGAATGAATTGTCAGTACTATCCTAATTTCCAGGGCGAATGTATTCCAAAGTTTGGAACTAGTACAAAACAACAACAACAACAACAACAACAACAACAACAACAACAACAACTTGCTTCTCATAGAGAGCAAGGAGCAAGATGGGAACTAGAAATATATATGGAAATACCCTCAAGGTCAAGATTTCCAGAAAATCCCAACATTCTTCCTCTCTTGATGATGGCTCTGAGTTTGAGATCAGCGCGTGAGAGATCTGCTTCATTAACCTGGTACACCTTAGTGATTATTGGAGTACAACTTCCATTGTCCCTGACCAGTGGCTTTGCTGGCTGGGGCTGATGGCAGTCAGAGGGCAGTCAGAGTCCAGAAGAGCAGGAGGACACCAAATTGGGGGAGGCAGTTTGGGCAATACTTTGGCATGCTTTTTCAATGTTGGAGACGAATTGGGAAACTGAGGTCTGGTCTTTTCAGTCAAGGACAAAGTACATAATTCCTGCAGTTGTCGCCCCCCCCAATCTGGACTTCACATGTGGGGTGACTGTAGAGAAAACCATGCAAAGAACAGTAGTTACAGGTAACTGCGACAAGATACTCTCTACAATAGTCCATTGTCCATAAGGGCAAAAAAAATAAAATAATGTCTCACTCTTGTGGATTTTCATCCTCAAAGTTCAACACTGGAGATGGTTGTTTGTTGTCCCTCTGAGGTAAGAAAAGTCCCCTGAGTCCATTCTTGGTGCATCTCATGAACTCAGTTGCTCATTTTTCATTAAGCAGTTCCTTGATTAGATAAAAATAAAAGTTGCTTGAGCATTCATTTCTGCTGTGATGCATAACAAATTTATGCAGATTTGGGTAAGACTAATCTGCATGTGAAATAGAACAGTGTGATTACTAACCGAAGTGCACCTGTATTGAAGATTCATCGGGCACAGATTAATGGGCAGAACAAAGTTTAACCAAGTGCAGAGCTCTGTGAAGTTTGACTGAATTAATGAGAAGGATCAGAATGAAATGCTTCTTGAAAGCAGTGGTGCAGCCTCCCCAGATGTTCTGACATATTGCATGAGCAAAACTTCCTCTCCTGTTGTTCATCATGATTTGTTACGAGTCTTTTATTTTCATGTTCCGGAAGTACTCCCAGCAAATAGGTTGGTCAGTTAGCCATGAAGCAGGCTATATGTCCTGCCAAGTGTGCTCCCACACCCCCAAAATTAAAGTGCCAATAGTTTATATCCAATGCAGTGCTAGGTTAAAGTCACTTAGATTTAAAGAATTGTAGAGTTGGGTCATGTAGTCCAACCCTCTGCAATGCAGGAATCTTCTCCCCAACAGCCAGCCAACGTTCTGTGGCCACTGAGCATGCTCAGTCTTAACTGGACAGTTTTTGTGGTTCCATTTATTTCCCCCACCCCCACTTTAATGCTTGTACTTCTGCAAACCTTGGTGTGACTCAGCTGATATCTCCCACTTGAGCACACATGATGTGTGTGTTGGCAACAACAACAAAACTGATAGCTTGAGCAGCAGGCATACAGGGGGAAATTGGTATATACAATCTCCAGCCACCATTTTGTGTTCGCAGTAGCTGTCAGTTCCCTGCCACAATACCCTGAAAAGGTGCTAGGTCTTAGGCAATGTAGGGGATGTCAGATGGGGGGCCAGGCTGCTAACACAGTTGCAACTGCTGCCACTTGAAGTGCCAACATGGGAACAACACTTAGGGGGAAAGAAAGAAGTTGTGGTATTGAAGGAAATGAGTTTGGAATGGGCATTCAGGAAGTGTGAAGACTGTTGGATATAACTAAGTTTCGTTCTGCACAGCCTTCACTATCCTGGTGCCTTCCAGATATCCTGTGCCAAAACAGAAAAAAATACCCTCCTGCAAGTCCTCTTCCTTTTTTTCATCTATAGATATAAATTTTCTTCCCCCCCTTTCCTTTTTTTAAAAAAACACCAGTATAAATACAGCCCTACATTTCATGCTTAAAGAGCTGCAAAAATAGCAAGAGGTTGACAAGATCTATGAGAGTGGGAAGGGGCTGGGATCTTGCACTCAACACCCAACCTGGCAGCATCCATTTTGCAAATTGTAATGAGCAGGACATGTCAGCACCCTCATTTTGACATTTTTGGATGCTGTCACTTGGCGCTGTAGTGTTAAGTGGTTTTGATTATTTGATGTCAGCTTGTTTTAGGTAACAAGTGACTCCGGCATTTACATTTAGTTATTTAAATGTGCAGAGCCAGGCTCTGAACAATACCTATTAGCACATTTTTGCCATTGACCAGTTGCTGGTATGCCTCAGCAGCAATGGTACGATGGGCAAAATGGCATGAAATTGGAGGTCGGTCCCACTTCCCAAGAACTGGTGGGCACTGAAGAGAAAACTACCCCTCAATCATTCTCAGTTAGGGAGGAATGTCCATCACAAGTCTTAATTTGCAGGGTCTGCTATTCTGCTATTCATAGATAACAATTTTACGTCATTTCGATTGGAACCTGGTCCATTAGGGTAAGTGGGGCAAAGGCCCACCAAAGTCAGTCTGCCCTCAGCAAGCCCACACCTGTGGAAAGGGCCACAGCTTCGTGCAAGAGCATCTGCTTTGGACTCAGAAAGTCCCAGGTTCTATCTCTAGTACTTCAGATAGGTTGGGGATTATCCTCTGCCTGAAACCCTGCAGAACCACTGTTAGTCAGAATAGATGATACTGAGCTGGTCTAACTTGATATAAGGCATCTTCCTCCTACTTATTATCTGTATTGCCATTGCACAGCTCTGCAGAGAGGCAGATGGGGTTGAAACTAGACAGCCCCTGTCTCTCATTGGCTCTGCCTCTATCTACTACTGAGCTCTCTGTCTTCTGCCTTACCATTCCTAAGAGGCATCCGCCACTGCCATTTTTTTTCATATTGTTCTCAACATCGCTTAATATTTTCCATTAGACCATTATAAAAACCCTGCTCCCTTAAGGCACAACACTGTCTTTGTCTACTTAGAAGTTAATTCCTATTGAGTTCAGTGGACTTGGTCCCAAGTGGGCACAGGATAATAATTCTATGCATACTGTACTCCCTAGGTGCTTCTCCTGCAAGAAACTTCCTTTCCAAATACGTAAGCCCTCCTTCATTAAGTCCTTCAAACCTTAGTTTTTCTATGCAGCCTAGCAGAGTGGCTAGGGAAACTCAGCCACATGAGTGGGGTATAAATAATAAAATTATTATTATTATTAATTATTATTATACCCCATAAAGCTCACCTTTGAAACTAAACGGTCCATTCTGCATGACATTTAGTGTGGTGGCACCTTCTCACTGGATTGCCCTTCTAGTGCATATCAGACAGGGGTTGTCCATATTGCATTTTCAGTGCTTCTCCAAGTCCTTTCTACGCCCACCCCCCGCATGCGTTTTAAGTGGAGATCTTTCTCCCAGGCCACATCTGTATTGGATTTGGAATCAGTTTTCCATGCAACATGGCTTCTGTTCTTATATATAAATATTATTAATAACAACAACACATCACATGCCACCTAACATAAAGACAATATTTTAGTTTTCCATAGGTTCTAGATATGTGTTACAGTTGTTGACAGAGGGTATTGCATTTCTGTATTATTAGCATGCCACACTTCACAGAAATTGCTTGCTTCTCCTACACCTCTCACCAGTCTAATTTCATGTGTTAGCTTTTCTACTATCACCATCTTCTAGACATTTATGGGCCATAAAGTCAAGTTCAGATTTTCCAGAGATTCCCATGTTTGAGCTGTGGACAGTGTATCTGCCCTAATAAGAAAGGGTATTAAATCAAGGGTTTTAACAGTGAGATTAGAAGCTTTCAATAAGGACAATCATATCAGCCTGGGCATTATCTGTCATTCAAAGTCACAAGAATTTCCTTCTGTATTGTTTCCCAAAATTTTACAGCCATAGGACTGGTACACCATAAATGAAAATAGGTTCTGCTTTGTCCACAGTTATGCCATCAAAATGAGAAGGTGCCCTGCCGAAAGTTGGTGGTGTTCAAATAAGTTATACTCAGAGCAGACCCATTACAATTCATGGACATTACACAATTAGGTCTATTAATCTCAACAGGTTTTCTTTGACTAAGACTTAGCTGAATACCACCAAATACTTTTAAAAAATCATGATATTTGCTTCTTGTTGTGAAATTCCTTTGAAATATTTTATGGGAAGTGAATGATAAATGTCATTAAATAAATATACTTTTTATTTTCTTACATCCATCCTTTCCTATATTTGTCTCTCCACTCCTTTCCCTTCGACTTTGATCTTCCTCACTGCTATGTTGATTGTTCTATCAGGGCCAGTGTTTCAGCTTGCCAGACAGAATGGTCCCTCCTTTCTTCTGGGGTGTCCTCCCAAGCATCTCGAACCAATTTGGGAGGGTGCAAAGGGCAGGAGAGTGGGGAAAGCCCTGTTGCATAAGCAGAAGTCCATGTTTGGGCTTCCACTAACTGGACTTATTAGTTGCACCTTAAGAGTGCAAGCTCCTTGTGTGCAGGGACTTGTCTTTTTTTGCACATAAGACTCTGCATAGTGCCATGCATGTTATGTCATTGTATAAATATTATATATTTCCAGTACTATTCCTCTACCATATGTGCTCCAGTAACTAATAAAGAAGGAAAACATTTATTCAATAATTCAACTGGAACATGCAGAGCACTTTTCTCCCTTTAAAGCCCATCTGCTTGCCAATTTCATCCATTTCAGCAATTTCTAGGACTTCCTTCAAATAATTCTGAAGCAGCTGGCCTATTTTCCAGTGTTTGGCTAAGAAGGGTCCTCACCACCACCAATACATTCCTTGCTGCCATAGGATAGAAAACTTAGGGTGCAAGCCAATAGCTGTTTCAAACATTGCTTTATGTGTGTACTTGACTCTGCAAACCAAGCACACTGTCACATGAGTTACCAGAAGACTGGAGAGAACAGTTATATTGGTTAGCTGCAGCTACTGATCTCTAAGGTCATGAACTGTGAATGTTCACTAAAGAAGTAATGCACTTGCCTGAGCATTATTCTTACTGGAAGAATAAGAAATCAGGATAACAAACTTTTTAATAAAGGAATGGAAATGGCATATTGAATATTTACAAATAATTTGCAAACAGATAAAAACATTGGCAGGACCAGTGGCGGAGCTTCATGCTCCGGCACCAGGGGGTGGAGAGCAGGCAGGGGCGGGGCTGGTGTGTGTCTTGGGGGGTGTGGCCCGCTGCCCGCGTGGTGCCCAGCGCAGGCCGAGGGGCAGCCATGATGGCACCCCACTGGGATCGCGCTGCTGGAGGTGGTGTGCTCCCCCCCCCGCACTCCTCTTCCTCCGCCACTGGGCAGGACTATTGTAATAACCTCCAGTTACTATAAAATATTGTAAACATTGGCATTGGCTGGACAATTGTAATAACCTCCAGGACTATAAAATATAGGTATATGAAAATAGATGAAGAAAAGAATGATTTAATATAAGTAGGATATGCAGAGAATGGTGATAAAAAATTTAATGAACCGCGGAAAGGGGAGGAAGGAATTTGAATTTTGAAATGTTTGATTTACTGCTAAACTACCACTGAAATGTATATAAATGAAAATCATAAATAAAATATATAAAAACCCCCACCTTGAAGCCATCTTGGTTCCATTTGCATCCACAGTACTATCATTCCATACTAAGCTAGGGCTGCTTGAGGAATCTTTTTTTTAAAAAACATAATTTCTATTAACAGGCCAATCATATCACATTATTTCAATTCACATTAGTTCCAAATTATACAGCCAAATTTTTCAATTTTTGTTGGGGGTACCCATACATCAAGCTCCGAACGAGGATCCAAACATCACTTCTATTACTGCTTTAATTAAACAGTTCTATCCAGTTCTATCCAGATAGTCTCTTTATTACTTTCTTCATCTTCTTATTGTTGTCATATATTCCTTTCGTTGCGATCTCTGATAATCTTCACAAGCAGGTTAGAGCAAACATCGTCTGTGTGGGTTTTACACACTCCACAAGTCATATCTCGGGACAGCCGCCGTTCCCTTCCTCCTTCAAAGATTTATCTTCGGTCTGCCCTTTAGTTTCCCCAGGCTTGTAAAATATCTCACAGAGGGCTCTGCCAGGTTAAAATCAAATTCAATCATCATTCACATTCCAATGAGTCCTGGTTCTCCTCCCCCTGTCTTTCTTAAACAAGCCTGTCTTGTGAGACGCCATTTTAAACTGCGTCATAGAATTTTCCATTCTCCGATATTTACCAATCCTCTCTTCATTCATCATTAATTCATCCCACACAGTTTTTAAATTCCTGCTTATGATAAATAAAATACGACGATTCTTCTTTCTTTGGGGTGGAGGGTTATTAATACTCACATAGGGCAAAGAAAAGAAAAGTTTTTTCCTCCATCCCCCTTCTTCTCTCCAAACATACCAATCTCTTAATGGCGCTTCATCGCTTGATTTATTTGTCCTCTCCCGCCGCTCTGATCCCAGAGATCCATTAATCAGCAGCCTTATCTCTCGAACTTTGCTTGATGTATGTGCTTCAGCTCCTTTCCAATTATATCTCCAATTATATTTCTGAGCTAAAGCGAACAAGCACGCGCAGATTGGAGACGGCGTCCGGGAAGAGCCGACTTCACCGAGGGCTGTGCCAAGTGACCGGCACCCCCTTCTCTCGATTCCAGGGGTGCATTATGGCCACCGCTGGCAAGACTGTCTCCCCCATCTCCTTGGGGGGTCGGGAAGACTGCATACTTCCCATAGCAGACTCTTAATTACCTCATGTGGGTCGGAGAGATGTTATTGTCGGCCATCTTCCAATGCGCCACCTGGTGGCCCCCCGGGCTGCTTGAGGAATCTAGGACTGATGCACACCTCCCACATCATTCTTCGCCAGCCTGATACCAAGTGGTATAACATGGGTTCCTAGCGCCCAGGACCACATGGAGCGGGTGGGAGACAAACAGATGGAGTGTGCATGCACTTTCAAATTCCTGATGGTGTCCACATCACCCAGGAGATAATAGCCACAGAGATAAGAAAAGAAGAGTCATTCTGTTTTCTGGAGAGGTCACTTCCTGCTTGGTATGGAGAAGCTGTTTTCAATGGAGCCCAGTGACAGAAGTGTGCAGCTGTATTGAGGCAACACTGGCTGTTGAAATTTTGCGCCTCTAACAATTTTACACCTGGGGCAACTGCCCCTGTGGGCCCCTCATGCTATGCCCCTGCTGATGCCCTCCGTATGCTTTGTACTCCAGCTTCGGCCAGCACAGCATTGTTGGTTGGATGCTTGAGGAAATAATACAACCTACCATTAAGTGACGGACTTCTGTCCATTTGGTGTCATGGATGTTATCGGTTTATATTTGGCAGTCCTACAGTTTTGTCCTACTGATCTTCGGTAAGCCAAAGACAAGGCAGCTATATCTTCCCAAGGTTCTTGAAGACAACGCGAAGATTGATTTCTAAGCTGACGGGTCTTGCTGTTGTTGGAGGAAGACAAATGGCCTCCTTTTGTGTAGTACTGCATCGGATGCTGTGCCTCATAGGATCCAGCATATCCAGGATGTGCCTTCATTTGTTAATGAATAAAAAAAAGAAATGAAATGAATGGCTCCTGTTGTTTCATTCATTATTCAATAAGAAATGGGTGACATTGAAGCAAATGAGTTTGGAATGGGCATCTATGAATTTCTTAAGTTTATTTTAATTTATCCTAGCAGCAGCCAGGTCAGTTGTGAGGTTATTGGGGGCGGGGGGGGGGGGGAGAGAGAAAGAGAAAGACACTAAAGTTACAGGCAGCAGAAGAGCCGCCTAATTTTCCATTTAAAAATACAGTCATACCTCGGGTTACAGACGCTTCAGGTTGCGGGTTTTTTTGGGTCGCAGACCACCAAAATCTGGAAGTACTGGAATGGGTTACTTCCGGGTTTGCCACTCGCGCATGCGCAGAAGCGCAAACCACTCCGTGTGCATGCGCAGACACAGCGCTTTGCCCTGCGTCCTTTTTGGCTAGTGGCCAGGGCTCCGGATTGGATCCCGGTCGCAAAACAAGGTACGACTGTAAAATGAAGTTGCCGCGTGAGCCTCACTGGGAGAGCATTCCACAAATGGGGACCCACCACAGAAAAGTCCTATCCTCGTGTTACCACCCTCTGTGCCTCTTGTGGAAGAAGGGCCTCCAATGGTGATCACAGAGTTCATGTTGGTTTATATGGGGCGAAGCGGTCCTTGAGGTATTGTGGTCCCATTTAAGGCTTTATAGATCAAAACCAGCACTTTGAATTGGGCCCGTAAACTTTGGCAGCCTGTGCAGTCGGACCAAGACTGCCATTATATGCTCAAGCCATCTTGTCCCAGTGAGCAAACTAGCTGCTGAATTCTGCACCAGCTGAAGTTTTTGAACCATCTGTAGAGGCAGCCCCATGTATAGCACCCAATGGCATTCTGGCTATTTAGCTACTTCCCCAGGTGCATTCTGTTGTGACATATAGGAAGAGTACTCAGACCAGTACTAATACACATATCAATCAAAACACAGCTTCATAACAGCTGAAGCTGATTTTCTTCCACCGCAACGGATGCAGCTTCATGTCTTGCATTTAGATCCTGGCATGGCACGGCAATGAATTGTGTATTGGAAGATTGCTAAAGAACATGTCACAGTGAATTATGAAGACAAGCATTTGAAATGGAGTATTTGGGGAACAGATTTCCCAGCAGAAATGCAAATATCAATTTTGTGGGCTTGATATTTGATCCCTGAAATTGGTGTCTGACCTCTGAAATCTGATATCAAGGTGTTTAAAAAACAAAACAAAACAAAAAAGTCCCCATGGAGAAATACATTATTGGAAGACTCACCTATTACCCCCATGTGTTTACTTTCTTTATTCAGATGGTTCTGTGGAGTTTCATCAATCCAAATGTTGCCTTTCTCCAAGTTTTTAAAGTTTTGCTTTGATAAATGGATATGTGTGTGTGTGTGTGTGTGTGTGTGTGTGTGTGTGTGTGTGTATAACACGCATCTTATTTTATAACCCCATAGCAGACCTCTGAACTGGATGATCTGTGTTCTCCCCATCTTCGAACAAGCACAGTAATGTATATATATGGGGATTTCCCAGAGGAAGGACTTTATCTCAGTGGTAGAACCTGGTGGGACAACTTTGCTCTAGGAAGTAGCAGCAGTCAGAGACCATCAGTGGAGGAGGGGAGCTGTTCTTCCGGCCCTACTCCACAGCTGCTGGAGTCCATCCTCCTCTTTTTACACCTTTGTCTAGCAAAGGTAAGCCTGCCCAACCACACCCTGCTGACTGACTGACTGAGAGTGCACCTGGGCTCAATCTACCAGGGGTTGTCTTCCATCTGTTTTGGGAGACAATGGAAGAGGGTGCCTTTGGTCAAGCTGTTGGAAGGTTGCAGCAGCTTCCAGCAGCTTGACCTCACTCCCAAAAGGATTAGGGGCTGTTTCAATACCTGGGCTGATGAGGGTGCCATGGCCATCCCCATAACATCATTTATCTAGGGGTGGCCTTGCCCTTATTGTTTAAAATGCTTTATATCTTTTTAACTGCTTTTTAACTTGTGTGTTTTTAAATTTGGAATTTTTGTTGCTTTTTAAATTAAAGGTCATAAACGAGTAGCCAGGGATATCAGCCAGCCTAATGGTTGCCATCTATTTGATTTGAATTAATTTCATAATTAAATGATTTTAGAATGTTGTACTATTTTATTGTTGTTAGCCGCCCTGAGCCCGGCTTTGGCTGGGGAGGGCGGGATATAAATAATTTTTATTATTATTATTATTATTATTATTATTATTATTATATCAGGGGACCCCAGTCTCAGTGGTTCTGGGCAGGTATAGTTTGGAGGGTGGGGCAGGTCTAGTAAGGGGCACATGCAATTAGTGATTGTGCCATGTTCCAGCCCTTCCTCTAAGCCAAGGAATTGTGGTTGTCCTATCAGCCAGTCCTTGGGTCTGTGGCTGTTGCTTCTGAATGCCAGGTCAATTTTGAGTAAGTCCATCTTCATCCATGATCTGATTGTGGGTGAGGAAGCTGTTCTGATCCATATCACTTTGACTTTAGTGGTTGAGCGGGGCAGAGTTGGTCTCCTTTGGCAGGAAGAGCAGGATACACATTTAATAATTAAATACATAAATAAGTGTCATTAGTATACTCACTGAAGCTGGTTTCTACTACCTGTTTTGTTTAGCTTAGGTGCAGTATACCTATATTTTTCCTTCAAAAAAAAAATCACCTTTTCAATTCATGGAATTAGTGAGAGTATTAGATGGGTGACCTGAGGCCCACCTTCTTGGACTTGGCACCAGGGTTAAGCGGAGGTACACTTTGAAAGCCTGCAGTGACTGCTAGACTATCCCAGATGCATGTCAATGGAGATGGCTGGCTTTGGTGTTTTCATTCAAAGTTGAAGTGTTGCTGGAAGTTCACCTCAAAAGGGAGGCACAACAAGGTGGTAAGACATTTGCTTTCACAAAAGGCAGCACAGGTAGTAATTTAACAGAGTAATTTAAAGCTAATTGCCAAGTGGCCTCTTGGCTGGATAATTGAAGGAGCAAAGAAATTTATACACAACCAATACTTTTGCCTCATTATGCATGCTAATTGTGACACCAGCATTGTGGCCCAAGTGATCGTAATAAGTGTATACAAGCCTTCAACATCCCAAGGTCTCAACTCTTTTTGAAGGTGGTTCTGCCAGCTTTCCTGCCCCCCCTCCGCAAATTGCTTTATTAGAATTTGAGTTTATCTCTTGAGCACTAGAAGTGCATTCAAAAAATAGAGGGGTGCAGAATATGTTCCTGGTCTTTCTTGATATCCTGACATGTCCTCATTTTTTAAAAATTTAAAATAGGGCTCTTGCTGTATATCATTGGGCAAAGTATATTCAGAATTGGCTATGTAAAACAAGCGTCATCCCTGTGGTGCTTCTGGTCACCACACTCTCTGCCAGTGCCTGCAAAAGGTCTTAATAAGTATCCTCTGAAAAAGCAACCACACAATGTGTAAAAATCTGTTTCATTGTCTATTCTGTTCCTGTTTATTCTGGAGCAGCCTTTCCTGTATTGAACATGCCCCCTGAAACATGTCCATATTTCACTGAATGTCAGGACTGGACAGAAGAAGGATGCCTCTGTGAGCCGCTGTGGAAGTGGCTGATGTAGATGCATTTTCTCAATTGGTGGGGTAGCTGATGGGCAAGCAAACCCACACTATTTTTTGGTCTTGTTTCTTTTTCTACTCCATTAGATGTGGCAGCCATTTTGTGTTACAGCATACACACCCCATGGCAGCCATTTTGTGACTGGTGCCCACAGTAAAGGTAAAGGGATCCCTGAACATTAGGTCCAGTCATGGCCGACTCTGGGGTTGTGGCGCTCATCTCGCTTTATTGGCCGAGGGAGCCGGCGTTTGTCCACAGACATGGGACTGTCCGGGTCATGTGGCTAGCAGAGTACTTTCTCCAAATTGCAGGTGTGCCTACCAGTCCCAAAGTGTTGGTAATCCCTGGTGTGAGGTGTCTCAAAACCCACCTTTTTCATAAGACCTTTGGTTCAATTCCTAGTCTTCAGTCACCAGTGCTTTATAATATATGCCTTTTGTATGATGCCTGCTGGCTCATAGTCAGTAGCTCTGAGCACTTCTGCAGGTGATTTGTGCATGGGTGGATGAGCACCCGGACTGGACTCGATATTACACAAGAGGAATCAGCCACAGAAGGACTATCATGTAAAAGGAAAACAAGCCCCAGAGCAGATCTGGTTCTATCTAGCTTTGTATTCTCCAGAATACTCCAACTGCCCCAAAGTAATGGGATCTTCATGAAAACTCTTAAGCCATCACAGCTCCTCACATTGTCATGCAGAGTCCTGAACTCCTGAGGCCTTCCCTTCAGTACCGTGTTTCAAGGTGTTACTGGAAGTTCAGATCCGTGTGTCCCACCACATTTTTTAGATCTATACCTCCCATTCCACCCCTTCAATATGGCACCACTTCCTGTTTTTATGGGGGCAGGGAAATGTCTGGGTCACTTGAATGCCCCTAAGGAAGTTTTCCATCATTTTCCTGCTCATCAGTTGGTTGGTCTGCCATAAAGAAAGTGGTAAGTGGGGGAACAAAGAGGGTAGGGCCTGCCCATGAGGGGAGCAAAGGGGTCTTAGTTGCTAAAGAGTGACTGTTATGTTCGCTTGGCTCCAGCTTGCTTTGTTCAGCCACTGCTTCTGCGTTCTTGCCCCCAGCCTCTGAGGAGGAAGAGGCATGGGGCGGGCTGTAGAACATGCCCCTGTTTTCATATGAGGAATGTTGGAGGGTATGCAACAGATTTTTCCACTTGGAAGCATGTCTCTTTGATAGTGGGGAGTAGATATGCTAGGGGTGAAGGGGAAATTCATTTTGTTTGCATTTAAAGTGAACCAGCTTAATTCACCAGCCCTAGACCTGAATGCAGACCAGAATGCAGCTATCAATCACATTGCACGCTGCTCTAAATTTTGTGGTGCTCTTATGGTTCTAAAAGCAAAATGCATGCTTTAGGGGGAAATGCATTGAAAATCATACAAAATGCATAGTTAAGGGGAAAGCATATATGGTTTTAATGCAAACCTTTCATTTCATTTTATTTTTAAAATAATGGGCCTATGATTCATTGCACATGTGAATACGTCATGGAATGAAAATAGGCCAAATATGTAGGCTCCTAGCACATGCTGTGGATTTTTGACATGGATCAGTGTGGGGACAAAACAAGATTTTGAACAAAAGCAGGGGCAATTAAAAAAGAAAAGAAAAAAACATTCTTAGCATCTCAAGAAGTTTGTAGTGGAATGGTACAAGCATTGATTAAGAATGATGAGTTAAATGTGGAGAGAGGATATTTATGTAGTGAGAGAGAATGGGACATTTCCCCATTGCCAGAAATGCTTAATGGTATGCTAATGAATTGAGTCGGCCGGAGGGTATGGAAAGGGCAAAATGGGAGATGATTGCTCGCATTATGAGGCAGCAGGTAGGTCAGTGGGCATTTGAAGTCACAGTCAGGATTTCCATTCAAATAACTGAATAAATGAGGCACTTGTGGAAAAGGCAAATGAGGCACTCTCGGAAGGCAAATTGTTTCTGCGGTTCTAATGAAAATCTGAGGTGCAGAGGCTTTTTAAAGGGAGAATCAGAGGCTTACTCTTGAAGAATGCAAGGATTCAAAGGGGGGTTGGAAATCTGGGAAGAAATTAGGCAGCTTGTTATGTTCCTGTTGGGTTCCTGATGGTGCACTTCACAGGGTCCTTGTTAAAAGTCGCTGGAAGAGTGCAAAGAAGATGTTGCATTGATAATCCCTGGGAGAAAGTTGTGCACTCACTGCTGCCTCCATCCTAGAAGAGATTGCCAGTTCAAGTGATTAAAAATAATGACTCGGGTCTTTGAAGAGAGAAAGAAAGGTGTGATTGACTTCACAAACCCGTGGTTGTTTTTTTAAGTTAGTTGTTTAAATGCATTTTCAGACTTCTGGATATGTTGAGTGATCTTTTGTTTTGCGGGGGGCTGTGAGGATGTAGGTTGTGATCTTTTGCTGGGTGCTGTGGGGTATAAATTGGCTGCAGGTAAAGTATGGCTTACTGGCTCCTTATATCATAAGGGGGTTAGGTTGGAGGAGAGATCTTCAGGAAGGATGAGCAGGGATAGCATGATAATCCAGAATCCTTCTCATCTTGGTCACCATGTGACCCCTGAGTCAATCTTGGGCCACTGCCCATGCCCAGATTTGCTGCCTTCATTCAAGGTTAACTTGTTGCTGAGTGAGGCCACTGCTCCAGTATTTTGCTACCAGAAATGAAAGAGTAGATTCCAGTTCCCTGTCCCATGTATCAGGACTGCAAAACCTTTTCCATCTGGTGTGATGCATCCTTAGGCCACTCAATGGATCCAAAGGCCATTTTGACAGGTGGATGTGGATCCAAAGGCTGCCTAACCTGTCAATCATCTGACACCATTGTGATGCCAGGTCACATGCTTACCTCTACACTTGCTATCTTAAATCATACTGTGTGAGCACAGGTATTGGGATTTGCAGGTATTTACTATGCAAATATTATTCAGGCAAGGAGAAGCATCTTATCTGCCCCATCTGCCCTGGCATAAGGTGTAGGGCAGATCAATGTGGCTTGGGGAAATTTCGTTGTGGGCCTAGTTAGGATCCCTGCTGGCCTAATTGGGCCCATGGGATGGATTGATTAGACGTCAAGAGATATGGTGGGATATGACCAAAACTGAAACCTTGCTGTAGACCTACAGGCCTGGATGCTTTATAAATTTGTTAACATATGTAAGATGCCAACACATAAACATACAGCAGAATGGAAGAAAGACTTGAATAGAGAGATTCCAAGAGTGGTTTGGCAGTTTTCACTTCACAAGAGTTCCAGTTTTTCTGTTGCAATATATTAGAGGGAGAATTGCATGGAGATGGCAGTTCAGTGGCACTGGGCCGTGTGGAAAAGGAAATAAATAAGTAAGTGGGGGGAAGCAAAGGGAAGTGGTGGGTGTGTCAGGCTCCAAAAGTTGACCCCCCCCCCACAGTACATGGTGATCCTGTAAAAAAAAGGGGCAGAAACTTTGGAAAATGGTAAAAGACATGTTAAAATCCAAGCAGTCTTTTATCTGCTGTTATCCTTACTGAATAATGTATGAGGGCAATAGCTGAAGGAGGGTCCCTTGGACTGGTCTACTCCCTGAGCATAAAAGGGGAACTTCAAATGCTCTCTTCACCTTAATTGTCAAGGGCTTCCCCACCCACCCCTTTTTACACACACACACACACACACACACACACACACATTCAGTTGGTTCTCTTGATGGAAAGGGAATTTTTAATGGTCATCAGTCAGCTGCTGGTTCTCAGGGGCAGAGAGAAACTTTTTACCTGCTGCCTGCCTGGCCTTGGTTTTGTAGGGGCAGGGGGTTGTCATCGCAAACTGGATGTGTTCTAATTGTCTCCTTTCTCATTACAACTTGTGATAGTGGGAGAGGCATTGGGCTCAGTTCTTAAATGGGGGGGGGTAAGGGAGTCTGCGTCACTGTAAGGAGAGATCCCCTTAATGGATCTTGGAGGGCAGAGGCTGACAGGCTTGCCAGTGGGGCTCAGCAGAAGTGGTTTATGCCACCACAGACCCCAACATTAGTCAAATTGCACTGTGGGCTGACAGTGCATTGACCAGCACTTAGGGTGCCCAGTCAGTAGATCCATACTCCATGCCTATGCCAAACATTGTTTGTAATCAGTAAAGTCGTGGTCTTCTTTTACCATAACAACTCACTAGAATTTGCATATGATGGGCGCAGAGGAATAAGTGTAAAAAGCTGTTGCATTCTTCACAGGTGTAGGTGTAGGCAATTCTTCCATGAATTGTGTTATTCAGTTGAATGAGAGATCTATCTACATGGTGCAATTGTTAATTCATATTTGAACCACAGCCAGCACATATCAAGGTCTTGCTTTCAATAAGAGGAGACACTTTGGTATTGGAATTTGACTATTTCCACTTGTTTTGTTCCCCTTCATTTCCTCCTCACACCAAAAGAGAATAGTGATTTATGATTTAACATCTAAATGTCTTGTGACTGTTCGTTCAATTATTGTGAAGACATTGAATGAGCTATGCGTTACGATATGAGCAAACAAGAATCATGCAGATGAACACTTATTTTAGTCTGCTTCCTTTGATCTTTATCAAACCCCTGGCGTATGCACTTTTTGCCACTGACCCTGGCCCTGAGAGCAACTTTATTGCTCATCCTACAATAATATCAAGAGCTTTAACTAGAGAAAGTTCCGTTCCACCTGGATCGATCCAGACGGACCACTAATTGCAATATACTATATATTGCTAATATTTTGTTACTGACATTGGCAAGATTTTTTCATAGGTTCCCCAGTGAAAAGAAAGTAATAGTGGGCAGCATTTCTGTAACATGTTTGGTCATCTATGGTGAGTAGGTGTCACCTCTGTGGGGATCAGACCTGGGAAACTCTTGCAATCAAGAAACAAGTTAATTCTTCTTTTATTATTTTGCAGACATCAATGTGCCCCAAATGGATGCCATTGGGACAAACTAGAGACCATGCAAGTGATCTGAAACTGGATATCACCTGTGTCTTTTATATTGCTTGGAACTAAACTGCAGTGGGGATTTTATGCTTTTAAAAACTGATTTAAATTGTTCTCTTGAGGTTGGTACATGTGGGCAGTGGGGGCATGTAAATGTTGCTTTAGGGTACTAACTTTACCGTGCAATTTTATACCCTTCCACCTGAGAGGAAGTCCCAACTGAGTGGGGTGGCACTGTAAGTAGACTTATTTGTGAGGTTGCTCCTCTAAGAGATTTAAATTCATGGTGGCATTGGAACATTGTTATTAGCAACTCATGCCATTGCTATCTTCTTTATTAGAAAGAAGAGTGAAGTGTGGTTTAATGGGAAAGCTTTTCCATTGCAGAAACCTGGTTGAAACCCCGAGTTAGTCACAGATTTGTAACTTTAGTATTCCTTCCCAATGTGATAGGCGAATGCTAAAGAGGCAGAGTGAATGAGTGAGGCTTCAAGTTAGTTTTCACAGCCAAAGTTCTATGCGAACGATGCTAAAAGTTGTGTGTAGGAAGGCTGTGTTAAAATTACCTTTGCACAAATGCTATTGAATAACAAATTGAGCTTATTTTCTTTAGAATGGATTGAAGACATCTCTTAAGTAAAAGGATGGGGAGTGGATCTTGTAAAACCTTGCAGTGAATTTTGAAATATATTGATGCTCCCTCAGATATGGAATTACAGATAAGGTTGCTTTCAGGAAATTTAACAGCTGTGGATGCAGATTTCAGAAGGGGAAAGGTTTCAGAAAAGAGAAGGCAAGAATCTTAACAAAGGTTCACAGATATATTTATGATGTAAAGTGCAAGAAAGTTGTATTTTAAGAATCTCCTTTGTGGTTAATCACAATAATAGTAGCAGTAAATAAACACAGGGCGGTCACTCCCCTCTTTTAAGGAAATACATTTTGCTTTCAATATGCCCACTTAGCACACAGGTCATGTAACTGTTTAAAATAATGGTCACTCAGCCTGCAGTTCTAAACACAATTACTGTATGGTCCTAACCATGCCACTCAGAAGTCAGTCATACTGAATTCAATAGGTCTTACTCCCCAGTAAGGGAGGTTAGGACTGCATTTAATTCGCGTTAAGTTTTTCCATTTTATTTGACAAAAGTACTAATATAAGCTGTTGGCTCTTCAGTTAATGAGATTGTAGGCTTGATTCACACATGGATACATATCAATTGGTTGACAGCTGGCAACCAGCACCTGGCTGTGTAAATGGGCTTTGTTGGAAACAAGGGCAGAGTATGGCGTTGGTATTGCCAGTCTCCTGTTGCTTTTGCTTATCTGCTGCCTACAAGGAGTAGGAGCAATTGGGAGGAGGCTTAACACCCTTGGTTCTCTTCCTCTGAGAAGTGGGGTGGGGGGGTTGGCTTCAGAGGGACAGACAAGCAAATGGGCAACAGTGGTGAGGAAGAGGTAAGTGTAAAGAGGAAAGGGGCACACTGAGGTTATCTGTCAGCTACTAGTCATGTTGGCTAAGTTCTACCTCCAATGTTGGAGGCAGCATGCCTTTGAATGCCTGTTACTGGGCATTGCAAGTGGATATAACTCAGTCGGTAGAGCATGAGATTCTTAATCTCAGGGTTGTGAGTTTGAGCCCTACATTGGGCAAAAAGATATTTGCATTGCGGGTGGGGGTTTGGACTAAATGACCATTGTGGTCCCTTCCAATTATACAGTTCTATGATTCTGTAAATCTATGATTTCATACATTGATTTCCATCACTGGGTGCATGAATCACTAAGTGATTAACAATCTGTGATTAATCAGCCTTTAGTTATTGGCAGAAGCCATGCGATGTTGCTTAGATATCATTTTTAGCAGTCTTTATAATATGTTAAATATTGTTATAATACAATGAACACTGGTAAGAACTAGACACACTCTCAGTGCTAATTAGCTAGATCAGTTGTGTAAGTTACACAAATTAGCTAGCCTACAAATTAGTTGGTGTGCAGTAGCACTGAATTGCATTATTTCCATTTTGAAAGTAATAGTCACAATTTGCAATTTGAAAGAGTTGCAGCACAAGCGGTCTAGGTTGACAAAATGTTTGCATAATTTGAGTAATGAATAAATTAGAGAACAGTATGATCTGTGTGTAAACATTAGGCAAACAGAAAAATTAATCAGCTCCATTTGTTAGGAGTTACTCACTCTATACCAGGGAAAGCAGGGAAGGAATCCTGTGAACTGTTGTGTTTTTCTGAGCCATTTAAATAGTTGCCATGCTGAATTCATGATTGGTTGCCACCTTAAGATGTGTGGCAGAGTTTTAATCTGGTGTCCTCCAGAGGTTTTGGACTACAGTTCTCATCATCCAGGACCTAGGTCATCCCGACTGGAACTGCTGGGAAATGTAGTCCAAAATATCTGGAGGGCATATCCCTAAACAGCATGTCCTTCTGTTGTTTAGAAACCTGTGTCTTCTGCAGAGGGGAGTAATGAATAGAGTAAGGGTGAGATTCATTTGGAGTTTGGAGCAATAGTCGTGATGCATTAGGTGCATTTTGGAAAAGATGGACTTGTGCAGAATTAGATGTTCTAATCATGAGATTAGATCAAATGTTGGATTTTGGGGACATTGCAAATGCCAGAGGATGAAACAAATCTGTGCTCTTCTCCAGCTCCTTTGTCATTGCAATGGGGCTTCTGCTGATTGCAGTGAACTGTATGCTGTCTTGACCTTCAAAGCCCTTCATGGCTTGGACCTTCAGAACCTGAAAGATTGCCTTTTCACACAAATACCTACCTGTGCCTTTGAGATAATCATCGAAGACTCTTTTCTGTGTACCTCTGCCACATGGGTTCTGTTGGGCAGCCACATGCGAAACAGTTTTTTCAATAGCCCCTCCCAACTTTAATGCATTTCTAGCACAAAGCAAAGGGCTTGAAAAAACAAACAACTTACCTATATTTATTTATTTATTATGGTGGCTTAGTACTGTATTAGTTTTGTGATTTTTTTTAATGCACAAGCACTGTGTGTGTGTGCGCTTTAAATTAGATTTAGCGTAATGCTGCAGAACTTGGTGACTTTGCTATCTGTTTTTGAAGTCGTCTTTTTGGATTTAGAAATGTGTTTATTTGCTGCATTTTATTGTATTTTTATGGTAATTGGGATGGTTTTAACGTGGGTCTTGTTTCTGCAAGCCACCCAGAAAACTTCTGTTATAGAGTAGCTTGTAAAAAAATATGTATAAATAAATGAAATAAAAATTGTGTTCTGCTAGTTTGCATGGGTGTGCTGTGATGCCATTTGGATACAAAATTGCTTTACATCAACTCTGCTTAGGATCAGAAGTTTCCTTGCAAAAGGGACAAAGATTTTTAAAAGTTTCCAAGCTTTGCTTTGTAGAAATAAGAGAGATGAGTTGAAACCCTCCTGAGGAATGTTGCTAATCTTATTGAAATTATTTAAACTTTTCTTTCAAACAAACAGGAACGTCCTCGCCCCTTGAGTTTTAGCTGGTACCATCAATGTCAGACTTTTGATGCTGGTTCTTCTCCAAGACTTTTAGTCAGGAGTTGTGACCTTGATGCATCCGTTTTAAACTGGTTACGGTTACTGCTGTATTTTAATAATGGGTGTGTGTTGTGTTTGATAATTGTAACTGATTATTTTAATTCTTTTTTGCATGTATTACAAATGTCTTATATTGTTGCCTCTTCTGGGATCTGATGAAAGGCAGGGAACAAAGTCAATTATTAAATGCCACCTGTTAGCTGCAAACTCACTTTTTGGGCCTTGCACAAACTCTTGGCCTCAGCACTCCCATCTGCATTGTCAGGATTGTGGAACTCAGGTGATGTGTGTAAAGTAATGTACTGATTGCTTGCTATTCATACTCAGTTATATGAATTTGTCCTATACCTAGTCAGATCACTGGCGGTGTTTCTTCTGTTTAGCAGTGGATCACCAGGCCTCAGGCAGAGGTCATTCTCCCAGCTCTGCTACCTGGGATCCTTGACCTGGAGATTCTGGAGATGGAAATAGAGGTTTTTCTGCATGCAGAGCATGTGTTCTGCCATGCCCCCTCTATCTGCTTGCCACCAGGGATTGATCAGCTTTTTTTTAGCTGCAGAGGTTACTTAGCCAGCGATGTCAAAGTGTAATGACAGAAAGTCTTGAAATCAATGTTCTCTTATTTAGCAAATTGATCTCTGAACCACTACAAAAATATATTGAGGATTAATAGCCATAGGGTCATCTGCTGCTTATCTCTTAAAGATAAACTCTGTTTTATTGCCACCTTCACACTTTGGGGAAATGGCTGCTTAAGCCTTGTTTGGGCAATTCATCTAAGCCAGTGTTCCTCAAACGTCTGATAAGTAAGGGCCATTTTTTTTCTGAATTAAAGTTGGAAGTACACTTCTTTCTTAGATCCTGAAAGATTTACTTTAAGTTTTATGAAATAGCAAGAAGGCCTACTGTTCTGATTTGTCTGTAGCTTGTATTCACAATTCAGGGATGCAATGCAGGCATGGCAGAGAAGACTTGCAAAACAGACCATTGGATTCAGCACTATGGACAGCTCCCAGCAAGCCAGTTGCACACCTTCCTTGACCAACTACATTCTCTCTGTGGCTCCCCTGTGGAAACTCAACTGGACTCAAAAGTCCAGTTATGTCACCCCTTGCCTGCAGAGCTGGCAGCCTCTCACCCCTTTTCAAACACCTTCCCTCTCTCCTCTCCCCTCTCCTTGGGAGTCCTCTGGGCAGCTGCTGAAGTCACCCCTGGTCTGTGAACCACCACCCCAAAGAGAGGATGTGCCTCCTCACACTGCCCCACAGGTGCCTGGGGGGGAGGATGCCCCCAGCCTTAGTGGTCCAACAGAGACTGACCCAAAGGTGGACCAAAGATGCCAGCACCTTCCTCACCTTGGGAGGCAGGAGTGGTAGCAGCAGGTGCCACCAGGCCTGCAAGGCAGAAAGGCTCCCCTTCAGTGCTGGGCACTCAGTTCTCAAGCAGGCATTGCACACAGCAAGCACAAGAAAGACCAGTGCGGTGTCTGCTTGCCTGCCTGGCCTCCCACTTGTCCATCCATTTCCAACAGTGAGGGCTGGTGGACCACCTGGCTGGGCTCCCTCACCCACTTGTTTGCTTACTCTAAGGTCACCTCAGCTCCCGGCAGCCAGCATCCCCATGCTAGCTCCAGAGGCACTATTTGCCACAAATAGCCAGGAAAGCTTTGGGAGACAGAGACATTTCAAAGGGGAACTGTGCTTCAGTCTCTGCATTAGTTCAGAAACTATGAATCTGGGATGTTCTTCTTAAAATGGTGACTAAAACAAACCCTCCCTTCACATCTCTAGTGCTCCCTGTGCTGTTCAGTGGTTGTAGTAATATAGGAAGTACTAAATTCCTCAAGCTCTTAGAAAAGTCCCCAAGGGTTATCTAGTTCTGCTGTCTTCCAGGGTTAGAGTGAGGGGCCTAGTCCATTTTCCCAGTCAGTTACACAGCAGCCTTGGATTTGGCTGACTTATCTTCCTCTTTTGAGTTTGAAGCTTGGGCCATTACACCCACCTTCAACAGGGCTTGCCCTCCATACATCTGCCTGAGTCACCATTTTGAGCCCTGACCCACTTCTCTGCATACCCACTTCTCTGCAGGTAGCTAATTCGTCTGCATGACCTTGTACTTAGAGTGGTTGAATGATCTACTGCTGCATGATGTAGAGATGCTGCAGAATCATTTATGAGCAAGAAGGCAAGGCCAGAACAGTGGGTGGGTGAATCACACAGAGAGGCAACAGATGACCTCCTCTGTTGCACAGGATTTACAAGGAGCCCTTAATTATATAATGACTGTATTCCTCATGGTGTGCAATTTGGGAATTAATTGTTTTAAGCTTTGCTGAAACCGTTCCTACAGTAGCTGTCAGTGATACAAAGTTATCCTCTCCTTTGATGCCTTTTGATAAAAGTGTCCTAATTATCCCCCGTGTACTTTTTTTTGGAAACTCTGTATGATTTTTCTCTTTTGCTTTTCATAAAAACATTTGTTTTGTATTGATTTGATTTGTTTTTGTTTGCTAACTCCCCTGCTGTTTTGGTGGACACGTTGACTGCAGCTTCCCATTGTGTGAAACTAACCATGCAGCCAGTTGGCTGAGGCACCACTAGAAGCAAACCCGCCTCCCCTGCAACTGGGTATCTGATTGCTGCAGTCCATCAAATGTGTGTGATAATTGGTTTCTTCTATAGTCTTTTGAGGATAGCAAAACTCAATTAACATGTTTGCATGTTTAGGGGGTCTCACCTCGCCAATAGGCAGTTGAATCTGAAAATGACTTAAACACAAAGCAAGGGATTTAACGAAACAATGGATGCACATTCTTGGCAAAGCATTTGTGTCTCATTATGATTAGAATAAATCCTTTCATGCCTACTGCAGTAATACATTTGGATGGTTTTTTTCTTTTTTAAAATACCAGATATAGTGATGACATTCTGATCAAATTATATATTGGCTGAAAACGGGTAACTTGCTTTTCTTCTTCTTCTTCTTAGAAAATGGAAGTTGAGATTCCTGAGTATTTTTATTCTCTGCCTTGTACCAAATTATATACCTGCAAGTCCAGCCCCATCATTAGGCAGGGTAAGGCACCTGCCTCAGGCAGCACACATTGGGTGTCATGAAACTCAGCAAATTGATAGTTATTTAATTTGACAAGATTAAATTTGAGAAGATTAAACAGGCACTTGTGGGATTTGTGGCCTCAGGTTTAATGCACCTTGATTTGTTGTGGGGACAGGGTGAATTTTTCCCCTGCTCTGCCTCAGGCAGCAAAATGCCTTGGACTGGCCCTGTCCACTTGATTGATACAGAATAATCCTGACCACCCAATCCAGGGATCTACCCACAATTTACATTTAAAGCACACTTACACCACTTTAATCAGTTATGGTGTCCTCAAAAGGGAACTGTAGTTTGTTAAGAGTGATGAGAGTTTTTTGAGACTCTTATTTCCCCCACAGAGCTACAATTTCCAGGGTTCCCTAGGAAGAAGAATTTACTGTTATTACATTCTGGGAATTGTAGCTCTGTGAGAAGAATAGCTTTTCCCTCCAGCTAATCTACTGAGTCCAACCTTTCCTTTAAGATATTCATTGCCACCACCTACTACCACCACCCAGTTCTTCCTCCTGGGTCAATACTAGCATTCTTTGGCATTTATCTTGCCATATGAAATTGTCAAGCCGGTTCTGTCAACTTTTTAGTTTGTGAAGGGACATAAATGAGGAGAGAGCCTTTTGAACCTGGATTTTGAAGAACCTTTTCAACCTGAGGACCTTCTTGGCAAACTTGCAGAGCCCTGTAGGAGTTCAAATACACATTCCAGCTAGACAGAGACTCTCAGTGAATGAGTGGAGCTGGGGAGTGGAGGTGAGGTATGGGGAGAGCATCTTGACTAGGGGCCAGAGAGAGAAATACCTGGAGAACCATATCTTGCCCCTGGGCCTGGGTTCCTCTCCTCTGCTGTAACCCAATTGTTGCTCTGGCAGCCTTAAAACACTTATGGAATTTTAAGTCTTAATTCAGTGGCGTTGTTCAGCATGTGACATTTCTAAAAGCTTTGCCGGTTATTCAATTTCATATTCTTATTAGAAGACAAGAATAGGTTTTTTTTTATTTAAAAATTGCATTTGAAGATTCTAAGAATAAACCACTCTGTGGCTCTTTTCAAATCTGTTGTCCTGAAAGGGTTATTGCGAGTGAAGTTTCTTTTAGAATGAACTCAGGAGGCTTGCCTTCTGCCTGTTCTTTCCCTTTTATCTCCGCAGCTCGTATGTCTGTGGTACATAGCCATTAATTTACCAATTTTGAAAGGATTTTTATCTAATAAAAAGAGCAGCACCTAAGAGCCCACACTTCATTTCAGACACAAAGATGTAGTTATGACAACATAATCTCAAGCGCCTGTAATAGAGCTTAGAGGTTCACTCGAGAGGAACTGAAAGGAAGCCTCTCTGTAGAGATGGTGAAACCTGGAAGCTCTTTTGCGTATTCCTTGCTGCAATATATCACCAACCCGTTTGCTTCTTTGGAAGATGGAGAGGCATTTGAAAAGACTCTCCCCCCGCCCTCTCTCTCACACTCTTTCTGTCAGCTTCTGAGGGATTAATGTTGCAGACATTCTATATCTGTTCAGGGGAAAAGCAGAATCCTCCTGTCTTGCCTCGCAATGCTGAATACAGGATGATGTAAACCAAGGGACAGAATCAGTGCACATGGGGACTGATAGGGCAGAAGGCTGGGAGGCCAACAGTAGGTGGAGCCAGAGCCAATAATATGTGGAGATGGAGCTAATGGCAGGTGGGACCAACTAATTGACATCCCCCTGCCTGCTGATTTCTACAAAATAGACTAAAGAGGAAGTTGACAGTCAGAGCCAAACCCTAGACTAGTAAACAGAAATGCAGGTGGGTGAGGGCTTGGTGGGGACTAATGGAGGTTGATGAGGCAGTGCTCCATTCACCCTAATGAACCAGCCTCCACCAGACAGAATACACATCCTGGGCAAGACAATACAACATAAGCAGAAACCCTTGACATTCTATTGCAAATCACCCAAACACCTTCCTTATCCCCACCCCTGCAGTGGGGTTCCAAAAAAAGTCCCTGATGTAGAATATAAACAATTGGCCCATTTAGTCCAGCATTCTGTTCTTACGGTGGCCAGACAGATGTCTCATGGGAAGCTGGCAAGCAACACCTTGAGCACAACAGCACTCTTCACACTTATGATTCTCAGCAACCAATATTCAGAGGCATACTGCCTCCAACTCTAGAAGTAGAACATGGTTAGTTGCCGCAGAAGGCTAGAATAAATTAGCTTCCATTAAGGATTATCTGTTTTGGTTTGGAATATTTCTCTTTCTCTCTGTGTGCGTTCACACTAATGGTGTTGTGGGGGCTGGAGACTTCCTCAAGTTCAGCCAAACAACAAGCAGTATAATCAACTAAGTGGCATTATACAGAGATAACAACAAAATAATAGCAATTCTGGAGAAAGCTGTATTTCTCTCTGTGTGTTTATGTATGCACATCTTTTGAAATATGACAGGGTGGTAGCTGAATGTGTTTGACAGCTTACACTTGCTCATCTTTTGAAATTAGCTGAGTGTTCCGTTTCAAGCTAGATCTCTTTGCCCATTCATCAGGCCTAGTAGGGGTTGCCAATTAGCACCTCTGCTAATTCTGACACAATGACACCATGTGCCAGAAGTGCTGCAGGCAGGCTTGCCAATGCCTCAGCACTCATCTTTCTGTACTTCTCACAGGAGTTTGTCACTCTGATGTCTCTGCATGCCAGAGACAATACCCTGCAGACCGAGCTTGGTGAGCCATTAACAAACATTATGAGTGCTTCTGCTTGCAGCCTCAGGTTCTTCCACTGTATCATTTTGATTATATGTATGCCTTGCAGTTAAGCATATTCTGTTACTCCTGCGTGTGGGTCTACCGCCCCCACCCACCGCTAGTTTGGTAGTGTGGGACTTTTGGTCCCCTGGAATAGAGAGTTATATAAAGCATGGTGCATTGGCTATTCAAGTTTCTGCTCAGCCATGAACCTTCCATGGTAGCCTTTCTGGAAGTGCTCAGCAGGGCTAAAGGATAAGGCATGCGCCAAAGAGGCTGCTGGTTGGGTTCTGATTGAATCCATGAAGTGCTGTTCTCAGTCAGCATAGATTGAAGTAGCCAACATGATACCTTCCAGATGTTAATGAACCCCAAATCCCTTCCATCCCAGCTAGTATGGTTAATAGTCAAGGAGGATGGGAGTCCTAGTCCAGTAACATTTTGAAGCCTCCATGTTGGCTAATTCTGCTATACACAATACTGAGGTCAACTGATCAATGGTCCACCTTAGTATGATATGGTATAATATTCCATACCAGTCAGATGCCATCTCTGTTTTATTTTCAGGGGCTATCAAATAGCTTCCTTTTTTAACAATGAAGCCTTCCAAGTGGATATTTTTATTCTAGTCTGTACTATTGAATTTGAAGGGGTTTAAAACAAATCAAATCAAATGAAGTTGTTTTGGATATGTTCCTATCATTTGCAATCCTAATATTCTTTACCTGGGAGCCTACCCCATTGAATTTAAGAAGATTTACTTCTAAGTGTAACATGCCTCAAATTGCATTGCTAGTATTTTAAAGCAGTTCTGAAGTACGTTGATCTCCCCCTCACCCCTTCTCCATACATTTGGACAACACAGCCATTGTACAATAGAGAAATTGCAGTCCCCACTGACTAGATCTTTGGAGGCTGTGTATTGTACCAGTTTCCCCAGAATCTGCACTGACTTTCTTCTGTGGAAAGAAAGGGTTTCATCTAGAGTCTTGTCCTGCTGAAATAGTGTGGGTGGATCACCCCTGAGGCGCCAAATAGTAATCAAAAGACAGTCTCTCATAGAGCACATTGCAGTAGTCTAGCCTGGAGGTTCACAAAGGCCTTAGTGGTTAATTTTCTCTCTCCTGGATTTTCTCTTTGTACACCGAATCTAGCTGAGGGGAATGTTAGTGCTTTATATATCAGAGCTCTTTGCATCTTCAATAATTTATGATGTTCTATTATTTCTGGTCTTGTGTGTTCAGAAACGATCACTATCATTTCATATATATGTGTGTGTGTGTGTGTATTCATATGTAATATATAGAGTGAGAAGAGGAAGGATTGAGATGAGGCAATGGAAAAGGAGTTCAAACACAATACCGAAAAAGTTAAAATAAGATAAATTGTGCACTCATGATGTCTTGTAGTCAAAGCTTGGCAGCAGTGTTGCATCTTGTGTGTAGTCTTCAATGGTGGTTATATGCTCAGCAAGGGAACTGTGCTTGCTGTGGATATGCTATTGGGGAATTGTGTCTCCTGCAAGTGAGCACATTGGATGGTGAAGGAATCAATTTGAAATGGACTTTTACAAGGAATTTGGTGGTTCTGACCTGACTGAATTTTGCCCACGTTGCCCTCTTATGTGCAAGTTCATAGCCATTACTTTTAAGAAACAAAACAATAAAAAATCACATGGGAGCAAAGGAAGCTGCCTTATACAGACTCTGATGTTTGGTCCATCTAACTCAGATTTGTATAAATTGATTGGCGGCAGCTCTCCAGGATTTTTCAGATGCCATAGCTCAATGGTAGAACATTTCCTGTGAATGCAGAAAGCTCCAGGTTCAATCCCTAGCATCTCCAGATAGGGCTAAGAGCAGCGTTCGAAACTCCCATTGTTCTAGGCACATCTTGCGACAGAGAATTTCAGTAATGTGAACAGTTTCTGAGCTCTGGGAGCAGTACTGCCCCTAAGATTTCAGATTAAAGCTGCCACTTGCTGGAACAAAAGGAGGACCTTTTTCTGCCTCCCCACTTGCAGCCAATCTCTGAGGACTGGAGAAGGGACCCTCATAAGAATATTAGGGGGTGGGCAGGGGAAGTATGGCTTTGTTTTTTTCAGTCTTCAGATGAGGACTAGACCATTTGAAAAATGAACATAAGATTTTAGCTGCAGTTCATTCATTTTCAGCTTTGCATTCTTGTTATAAAAAAGCGCACCTAGACATTCCGTTTCAGCGCCCATAACCCAGGTTTAAGGTGCCATTTAGCTCCTGGCTTTCATACCTCAGTTTCTAACACTGGCTAAGAGTGTCCCCCTTTCTGAAACCTTGGAGAGCCACTGACCAATTGTTTGATTCAGTATAAGGCTATGTTCCTATGGCCCTCTGCCATAGGAAGATGACTGGCTTGGCAGTTGAATCTGATTTCAACACCGGAAACAGGGTAGCATCATCTAGCACACTTGACGGCAGCAGGTCACTTTAGGTAGTTTGCATGGCACACAAACAGCTGTCTTCCAACAGAGGGAGATGGCGAGGGATACCCCTAATGGTGGAGTCAGCCCTGTCCAGCAGAAAAAAAAGAGATGCTAGCATTATCAGCATCTTCATTTTACAGAGTTGGGGAAAAAAGGAGACCAGTGGACCTCTTTCACTACTGAGGAAGCTACATCCACTGGCCAGCTAAACTGTCCTGAATTCAAGGTGTATGTTTTCCCCTTTGTGGATGAGGCACTGAGCCCTTTCAAGCATTCAAGCACATTCCATGAAAGGTTTCAAGGGTCTAATTAATTTTCAAAACAGGCCTAAGGCTGCTCTTCTACCTTAGCCTATGGCAACAATGGGGAACCTCAGGCTCTCCAGATGTTGCTGGCCTTCAACTCCCATCAGCTGCAGCCAGCATAGCCGTGGTTGGGGATGATGGGAGCTCCTATACAAAAACAGCTGGGGAGGTTCACCGTTTCCCCATCTCTAACCATGAGAAGTTGGGGGGGCAGTTGCAGATTCAAGACCAAAGATGTTTCCAGGAACAGGATGGTTTGTGACAAAGCGAGCCCTTTGTTACATTGGATGAAAATGAAATTTTAGGCCAGCAGTTTCTGAATGGCAGGTAATAATGTCTCCGGCAAGCTTTCTGCATGTGCGAAATTTTACAATGCCAACCACTTTCCCCCCATCTTGCCTTTTTAATACCTCACGATCCCTATTCAGCATGGAACTTCTGGTTGCTTTTGTGTCACAGTCTAATCTGACTTTCTTTCTTTTTTGTTGAAACCCAGCCTTTTCTTCTTCTTTTTATTCTCACTTTACCATGGCCAGATGATATATTATCGGGACTGGGATGGCAACTCTTCATTGTGCAGGGTATCTCCAATATGACAGCTCTGCATCTTCAATGTCAGCTTCACTGCTTCTGAGTTGTAGTAGATTTACAGATTCTATTATACCTCTATTGAACAGCTCTTAATCTGGTCAGAGGAAGGGGGAGGGGGAGGATCATGCTACAAGCAGCACATTTTATCCCTCACCTTTAATATTGGAATGGATTTTTGGCAAGGTTGTACAATTGCATTAGAAATATTTGAATACTGGGCATTTTCTTCTTTAAAAATATATATAAGAGTTTGGAGTGTCAACACTGCAAATTCTAGACAGGATTCATTCTTTTCACACTTCATGTTGTGTTTTTGATGGTCAGGTGGAAAAAGAGCACAGAGCTTGTGCACCTTTAAGCATTGTGCAGAAGACAGAATTCCAACAGGGGTAGCAGCTTCAAGGTAGAGGACTGTTCCCTGTAAAGTAGGCCATGAGGTCACCCTACTGGAGCTAATGAACATGCCCTTATTGGACTCCTAGGTTTTTGCATTCTTCTTCTAATTTTTAATAGGCTTTGTACTTCTGCAAATATTGGGGTTCTCCTGAGAATGTCAATACCTCTCTCTTGTTTGTCAGTAGTCCTGTTTTGGCTCCCTTTCTGCTGGCACTCACCACCTGATTTTGCAAATGGAAAGGGTGATGCTGTTCGCGTGCCACACTTTCCTAAGTGCTCCAAATGTTATGCATACTATGTGTTTCAGTAATTCTTACAGGAGGCCTGCAAAGCAAGCTGGTGTCCAGTCCCCTGCTCTGATGTACCATATTTTTCGCTCTATAAGACGCACTTTTCCCCTCCTAAAAAGTAAGGGGAAATGTGTGTGTGTCTTATGGAGCGAATGCAGGCAGGAGGCTCTGCTGAGTGCTCCCTTTAAAGAGACCCTTGGAGTGTGTGTGCAGCTCTTGGGGGCTTTTCCTCGAGGAGGGAGAAGGGCTGCCCTTCTCCCTCCTTGGGGAAAAGCCCCCAAGAGCTGCACACACACGCCACATTCTTTTTAAAGGGACCGCGGCTCTTAGGGGAGCCTTAGGCTCCCCTTGCCTGGGAGAGACTGCGTGCGGCTATCCCATAAGCCAGGACAGCCACTGGGATTGCTGCGCTGCGATCCCGCTGGCTGTCCTGGCTTCTGGGATTCAGATTTTTTTTCCCTTATTTTCCTCTTCTAAAAACTAGGTGCGTCTTATGGTCTGGTGCGTCTTATAGGGCAAAAAATACAGTAATTTCAGCACCAGCCAAAAAACCTTAAAGATCCCCAGGCTATTTAAATGTGAACTTTGAAGGCCTGACAATTGGGAACTGCAACAGAATGTTGCAGAATGTTGCAGTGCGGAGTACTCCTCTTTATGTTTCTGGGCACTCCATTCTATAACTCCTTCCACCTCCAGTAGCTAGCCAGCATTATATTCTCACCAACCCCAACCCCCTTTTCTCTGTTTTCACTGTGTTAGGACCAGCACTTGGAGAACTGAATTTGCTGTTAATATATATGACAATAGGTTTTTTTATGCTGCTGTTTTTTTACCAGCTGCTTTTAATTTTATTGTGCTTTCACTGCATTATTGTGTTTTTATTGCTCCCTTTTTGCTAGTCACCCTGGTAAAGCATGTGTGTAAAAGGCAAGGTGTAAATGCTGAAAACGAGAATATAAATATGAATAAATAAATGAATACAGGAAGCAGCCTTATACGGAGTCAGGCCATTGGTTTGTCTAGCACAGTATTGGCTGCACAAGTGTTTCTCAAACCTGGGTCCCCAGCTGCTGTTGGACTACAACTCCCATCATCCCTGACCACTGGTCTTGCTAGCTAGGGATGATGGGAGTTGTAATCCAACAACAGTTGGTAACACTGGGCTACACAGCAAGAGCAGCTCTCAAGGGTTTCCTGCATGGGTCTCCATGCTGGGGATTGAACCTGCATGCAGAGCAGATGGTCTACTATGGAGCATCTTTGTTTTCTACCAGGGGATCCTATTGGACTCCAGACCCCATCATCTCTAGCTAACATGGTCAGTTAGGAAGGATCAGGACTGTAGTCCAACAACATCTGGAGAATCCCTCCTACCAAGTCAAACCATTGGTCCATCTACCCCACTATTAACTACTCTATTTGACAGCAAATTTCCAAGTTCTGAGGCAGATCTTTCCCATCACCTATTACCATCGGATTCCCGGTCCCCCTAAATTTGAGGTGGTAGGGATTGAACCTGAGAACTTTTGCATGCAAAGCATGAGCTCCACTACTAAGCTATGGTTCTTCTCAAGTTATGGCTTGCTCAGGGCCACCTGGTAATTCAAGACTGGGATGAGATGTGAACTATAGGCTTACTGGCTCACAGCTAGTTCTCTTAAAAGAGCAGCTTAATGATGCTCTCAACTCAATGAACTTTTCATTATCTCTTCATTATAAAGATGTATAATGTTCTTTTAATTTTCTCTTCCTTCTCCATTGCTTCCTCCTGTCTCAACGCTTCCTACCCTATTGCCTTGTCTAAATTAATTTGCGGGCCTGTGGGGGTGGGGTGGAGAACGTCATCCTACCCTATATTTGAATAATTGCAGCAACCTACTCTGAGCCCTAGGGATAGCGTGGGCTATAAATCAGCATAAATATTTTTTTGGCAACCTTCTACAATTCCGTACTAGTCTTTATCACTGTGTCCTTTTTTTAAACAACAACAAAAACATCCCCATTCACTTGTACAACGTAGATTTCCTTTTTTTTTAATTTTTTTAAAGAAGCCAACTCGGACAATTAGTTTACAATATACAAAGGAAGTATACTTGATATATAGATTTGCATGTGTTTTATTTCCTACTCAAGAATCCATGCTTTGTTGTTATATAACACGGTTGTGTTTTGTGTGTTGGCATGCCAGGACTAGTTAGCATAGTGCAGAGGGTAGGTTTCTTGGCTGCGAGGAGGCGGAGGCATTATAGAGGGTAGCAAGAGGGCAGGCTAGAATCATAGCAACCTTTGCTGCATGGATGATGTGCTCTGAATGTGAAAGGGTTGGTTTTGTTCTGCTACTCCAATTCCTCTCCCCTCCCCACCTGCCATTCTGACCTTGTATCTCCCTCCAGATTCACACTTTTGACTACCTTCCTTTCTCTTCCCCCTCATCTCCTCAACTGATCCCCTGCTGTTAGTGCTTTGAATGCCATTGACTTTACATTGTGGCTCTTCCTACAGCTCAGCAATTCTAGCTAGAAGCTGTCTTGCCACTCCTCCTGCCTCTTATCTGGTCTCCTGTAAATGTTTTGTAGATTTATTTGCTTGGATATTTTAAGGGTGCCTTTCAGGGCAAGGCAGCCTACTTGTGTGTTTGTGTTGTATACATATTTCAAGAAAATCCCACAATTCAGAACAATAAGTAACGTAAACTCAACATCCAGCCAAGCAGTCCCTAAAACTAATCAAGCCAGTAAGAGCACAATTTGAAACCAGCTAGAAAACAAATGAACACCCATTAAAATAATGCAAGACTGGCCCATGTGAACTAAATGAAAACATCTCGTCTGAAAGACCCTTTGGAAGCCAATAGGTCTTTGAACCCCATTTAAAAGCCAGAATGAATGGGGCTCGCTTTATATTTCCTGGGAGGCCATTTCACAAATGTGGGGCCACCACAGAAAAATACCCTGTCTCTTTTGCCTGCTAGTGTAACATAATTTATTGGTGGGTTGGAGAGCAGGACTTATGGTGATGATCTTAGGGCTTGGGCAAATTCAAATGGGTGCAGGTAATTTGTAAGAAAAATGCCAAGAAATGGAAGAAGACTGGAAGAAGTTTAAAATCTATCTTAAGAACTGTTGTAAAATTAATGAATGCTAAAATGTTTTGGGTAATGTAAAATAGAATTGCAGCGATTAACAATTGGATATGAGAAATAAGATCTAAAGAAAGTGTTATATTGAAATTAGGGGATGCTGAAAAGATTGATAACAGGGATGCAGAAAGGGAAGGTATGGGGAAGTCGCTGAAAGAAGGTTTAAGAAAAGAAAGGTTAAGAAAGTATACGTGTTTATATGTTTGTATGTCTATGTATTGTGTTGTATTGTTTTGTATTATGTGTGGAAAAACCAATAAAAAAATTATTTAAAAAAAAAAAAAAGAAAAATGCCAATTAAACCCTAAAAGGCAAAACAGGTTCTGTGAGCCAATGGGGAGAAGTATTAGAAAATCAAGCTTGCTGCTGGGAAATCCAGGTAACAGGTGGGATGAACAGCAAAATGTTCCAGTGTATTTTTGCTTCACAAGGAAGGGGTCATATTTAGAATTTCAACCAGTTATTCCCTCTAAGCAGACATTTCACACACACACACACACACACACACACACACACACACACACACCATTTCCAGATTCCCCACTCACCAATACACTCAATACTCTATGGCAGAGGTTTTCAACCTTTTTGTGTCCACGGCTCCCTTGACCAACTGCGTTCTTTCTGTGGCACTCGTGTGGACTAAATTCTAAACACTTTAAAACACTTAATTATAAAAGCAGCATAAAATACAGTACAAAAACATGAGTAACAATAAAATTCAAAAATCAATTAGATAATCCCCAGGGCTAGCTGGCTGAACTGGTCCTACTTGGGCCAGAGGAGAATTAGCTGTGGGGTCTCAGAGCGGGTGATCTTCATAAAAGAGGAGGGGGAGGGAAGAGAAGGGAAATAAAAGATCAGGCTGAATTCAAATTAAAGGCCATGTAAAAAGAAAAGCATGTAAACTGGGAGAAACTTGCGTGAAAATGCTGATGAACTTTGATGAGGACCTTAAAAAAAAAAAGTTTGCAAACCAGTGTGGAAATGTGGAGAACTACATTTAAGAATGGTAAAATGAGAAACTGAGAGAAACTGAAATTGACAGATTCGTTCATCCTTACACTCTACCACTGCTTCTGGGTACATGCACACTGTTGGAGCACATTATCTATTTTTTCCAGAAGAGAGAGAGAGGAGGGGGAATGGGACCAGAAGAGCACAGATGCAGAATAAGAAACTATCCAAATTGGTTTTGTAATCTTTGGAAGGAAGGTGGTGATGGAATGACAAAAATACGGTTGCTCTTCTTCATGTACAGATGTAGGTCATGAAATTCCTAATCAGCTTACATTTTGTATCCACACATTGCAAGAAAGTAATCCTACTTAGCTGCAGCCCTTTATGGGGTTTGGAGGCCTTTCAGAAAACAACAATCCCTCCTGACCTTTAAATACAACATGAGGATTGCTGATTTGTTTAATGTGTGTAGAAAGAACCCATATGTGTATATATTTATGTATACATTGACAGGCAAAGTAGCTTTCCTTAGCTCGCAAAAGGGGCCTAAACTCTCACTTCAAAGCCTGTGAAACAGCTTTTCTAATTATGCACCGTTTTCTCAGTGAGGCTGTTTCTACACAATTTTAGGGTTCTTATTGCAGAAAGCCTATATATATGTAACCCTAGAACGTGCAGTTTTACCATTTTTAATATAGCTAATAGCTCCACCACTTGTGCGTGTCGAGAGGGATAAGAATTCAAAGTTAGAGTGAGAAAACAAGTTTCAGAGGTGTTTCCCCCCGCCTTCAACAAATGTTGTATTTCATCCTGGATAAAGGGAACAAGTCTTCAACCCTATGCACAGTTTTCTAAAAGAAAGCCCCGCTGAATTCAGTGAAGCCTCGTTGAATTCAATGGGATTCCCTTTTGTATAAAATCATTTAAAATTTATCTATGACATTGAGAAAGCCTCTCTGTTGGATGCAAAGGACCTTTTAGGGGAGGAACATGTGGCCCTGTAGAAGTTGCTGGACTCCAGTTCCCATCAGACCCAGCCAACATCACCAGTGGACAGGGACTATGGGAATTGTAGTCTGGGAACATCCAGAGGATCACTATTTCAATGTCTAATAGCTATGATGGCTAAGTTCTACTTCTGAATGCTGCCTCTGAGAGTGGAGGTAGAACATGGCCATCATGGCCTTTGGATGTTCCTTGAGCCCATGTCCTATGTTTGCTGCATGTGCCTTCTGTGGTTCCTTTGCTGTGTTCAGTGCCCCCTATCTTACATATTACCTTCTGTGATTTAAATGTTGTGAGAGGATCCATATAGCTCGAGGATGTAACTGCAAAGAATGAAGGCTGTTGGGTTGGCTTTCAAATGCTCCATGTGCTGAGGACTACTTCAAGTCTATTCTTTTAGCACTGCAAGGGTTGCTCATCCATCCTTTTGTGATGTACAACTCTTCATCTAACCCTCCCTTTACCTTTCATCAGTCCAGTCCCCCATCCATCTAACCAGCTATGCGCTCCAAAGCACAATCATCTAGCTATCAATTCACTCTGCCATCCCCCTCCATCCGCCCATTATCTCCAATGCATGCAAGTGTCTATGGTTTGCTCATTCATCTCTGCACAGCCTTCTGTCCATCTTCCCCTTCCCCTTCCTTTATGCATTAATCCTCCTATTCCTTTCACACAAAGTGAAAGATGACCGTTACTTTTGCCCTGGCACATTTTTCTTGCTAAGTTATGAACTGTTGGCCTCTGTTGGCACCAGCTTTAGACAGCTTGGCCCTTGAAAGAAACTTTGGGCCCTTGGTCAAGGAAGCAAATAGGGATTCCTCCTTTCAATAGTTCTTGCCTGCCATAATAGGATTCTTGGAACAAGATCTATCAGAGTTGTCTGACACCTGTTTTACTTCTTCATTTCCCTTTACAACTTGAATTTCTGCTTTTAAATGCAAGGGCTGTTAGCTGATGAGCTGCTTGTGTGTGTATCCTCCAAAGGTGGAGGCAATGCTGAGGAAGGTGCCCATAGAATTTTGTCACCCACAAACCAAAATGTGCCTTTATGACTAGATCACAGTTTATTTCTATAGCTGGGTGAGTCCTGCTCATGACAATACTTGGAGGTGGGAAATTCTGAGACTCTACCTCTCTTTCAAATCAGAACCAGTGAAGGCGGTGAGGGTCCTGTGTGAGTGTCTGGAGGCGGTTGGAGGATGGATGGCAGCTACCAGATTGAGGTTGAATCCTGACAAGATAGAAGTACTGTTTTGGGGGGACAGTAGGCAGGCAGGTGTGGAGGACTCCCTGGTCCTGAATGGCTTAACTGTGCCCCTGAAGGACCAGGTGCGCAGCCTGGAAGTCATTTTGGACTTGCAGCTGTCCATGGAGGCACAGGTCAATTTTGTGTCCTGGGCAGCTGTTTACCAGCTCCATCTGGTATGTAGGCTGAGACCCTATCTGCCCACAGACTGTCTTGCCAGGTAGCTCTATTTATCTCCCGCTTGGACTACTGCTATGTGCTCTATGTGGGGCTACCTTTGAAGTTGACCCAGAAACTAAAACTAATCCAGAATGTGGCAGGTGGACTGGTGACTGGGAGCGGCCGCTGAGACCACATAACACTGGTCTTGAAAGATGTACATTGGCACCCAGTATGTTTCCGAGCACAATTCAAAGTGTTGGTGCTGACCTTCAAAGCCATAAACAGCCTCGGTCCCGTATACCTGAAACAGCGTCTTCACCCCCATCTTTCAGACCGGACACTGAGGTCCAGCGCCGAGGGCCTTCTGGCGGTTCCCTCACTGCGAGAAGCAAAGTTACAGGGGACCAGGCAGAGGGCCTTCTTGGTAGTGGCGCCCGCCCTGTGGAATGCCCTCCCACCAGATGTCAAAGAAAAAACAACTACCTGACTTTTAGAAGACATCTGAAGGCAGCCCTATTTAGGGAAGCTTTTAATATCTGAAGGACTATTGTATTTTAATAATTTTTGGAAGCCGCCCAGAGTGGCTAGAAAAACCCAGCCAGATGGGCGGAGTATAAATATAATGTTGTTGTTGTTGTTGTTGTTGTTGTTGTTGTTGTTGTTGTTGTCATATAGTGACTGGCTCAAGGCTACCCAATGAAATTCATGGAACATAGTTCTTCTTCAGCTGTGGAAATTCTAAGCACTATGTACCTAGCAGCACTGCAAGAGGTTTTTCAGTGCTTAGGCAACCATTGCATATGGGTCAAATCTGGCTTGTGGATATGATTGCAAGGTGAATCACAACCCACCTTCTAATTGTTTGATTTATTTTATTCTTCATTCATTGGCATTATAATAATTTCATTCATGTTTCAGTCGTAGTAAATTCATTTTTGCCACTCATCATTTCCCCCCTTTTGTTTTCATTTATATTAATGAGCAACTCAGTTGGTCTTCCAGTGCCTGCAAGTTCAGTATTTCCTATCAACATAGGACAGCATTTTCTAGCACTCGCAATACTTCAGGTGTGCCAGATGGCAAAGCGAGGAAGAGGGAAGGAGGGCAGTCTGTCCATTTATGCACAACCAAAGAAGGCTCTTTTGTTTATTCATGTGCCTAAAAGTGGATTTAGGGCAGCGTGACCAGTTCTACCACACTGGGCACTGAGTCTTGGGGGAACATCAGGGTGTCCCAACTTTGACATAGTAAACTGAGCAGGACAGAAGGCCAGAGGTGGGTGGAGCGCTGAAATTTGGCTTTGCGCAGGGAGACGCAGAAGTTCGAAAGACCAAAGGTAAGGTGTAAGAAGGTGCAAGATTCCTCTGACTCTAACACCCCCTTTGACACAATCATTACATGTGAAAGGAGGAAATCTGTGATGGACCTAATGTGGTGGCTGCCATTTTGTTTAAATACATTTACCCTTTTACAACAACCTTTTCTGGTGACAGACCAGTTCTGATGCCATTATTGGAGCCATTCAGGAATGTTTTTGCAGCAGTCTTTTGTTGAAATCAGTATTGTGTGCAATAAGAAGAGGCTTATCTCCACTTAAGAGTCCCACTTTCAAACACTGAGTGTTTGAGATTAGAGTAAGTTCCAGGAAATGGTACCATTATGAATACATATTTAAAAGTCATTTCCACAGACTTGGGGGGAAAATTCATTATTGCAATCACACTGCTTCTATTCTTAATAATAACTGGGGGAAATTGAATGATGAAAATGCCAACTGATATTTAAACCACCTCTTATTATTAAATCAGAGTTCCCTGAGATAAAAATCACTTAATTAAACAGCTTTCTGTTTGCTAAGCCCCCAGATCAGTATTCAATAGAAGGGAGGTAAATAATAATGCTCTTGTGGATTCAAATACCAGCCATTGTATTCATCGTATGGAATATATTACAGTAACTATCACTTTTTAATATAGTGCTTCTTGGCGCCTGTAAATTGATCTATTTCACAATTGTAGGGTGGGCTGTTTGCCTAAGCAAAAGCTGTAAGTAATGGAGGGAAGGTGGAAAATCTGAAATGTATTCATTAGTAAACTGTTTAGCTTCCATTTTGTAGGGTTGCCATACGTCTGGAATTCCCCAGACATGTCCAGAATACTGCAGTCAGAAGCAGTGTCTGGGCAGTAATCCGGGGGGGGGGGGATGCCCGGGGAAATCCGGACGTATGGCAGCCTATGGCAGCAGTGACGTTTCTGTTGAATTTCCATAAAAACAGCTCAAAAACGGCATTTTTAAAATAGCTATTTTGCCAAAAAAGTTCTGTCTGGATTTTCAGTTTGAAATATGGCAACCCTGCCGTGTTGTCTCTTTCAAGTTGTTTGATATAGGTATTTGAGAATTTAAAACAGGTGCGAGGAACCTGTGGAAGGGCTGGATCAGGCTGGATTTCCAAACTGAATTAGGCTTAGTCAGACTGACCTGGAATTTGACTGGGTTGGGTCAGTCCTGGATTGCCCCAGGACAGTTTGGGTCTACCTGGATTGATCCAGGATATTCAGAAATGGGGACAGTCTGAAAATAATAAGACTAAATGCACCATGGTAATTGAGAAACGGGTGCCACTGTGGCAGAGAGCCAATTATTTGTACCCAAGCTGTGAAATAAACTGAGCATTATTATTTATTTATTCAGGCTCACACCTGCATATTGCTTCCTCTGTATCTGACAAATACATGGACCGTGTCCCATGAAAAGAATCCTATTTTATGTATGGGGATATAAAAGGGTTTTTGTTGTTGTGTGAATGGGCACCATCACAAAAAAACAACTATTGCTTGCAGTTGCAGGCATCGAATAACTAAACCAGCTCTATGCCCCCTCTTACCCAGTATTCGGATATGGCTGTAGGAGAGAATAGCTGCAACCATCCAGATACATTATCATCTGGAAAGGACAGTGAGACTTTTTGTGGGGTCAGTTTTTAATCTACCACAAACAATAAGTGATCGTGAATTTCCAAATTAAACAATAAGCAAGGCAGGGGTTCAAAAACTTTTCTGTCTCACACTGCATTCATCCAGGAGTAATCTGTTACTAGTAGTGGGTGGCACCAAAGCCAGTGGTGGGCATATTCAGGGCCAAAAAGGGATGTGTCACTTTTCTTTTCTTTTTTTACTTAAGAATGCAAGAGGAGCTTGATTGGCAAAAGGCCATTGAAACTGGCATCCTTTTCCCACAGTGGCCAACCAGATGTTCATGGAAATCTTGCAAACCATTCTTGAGTGTAGGGGTGCCAGAAGGTTCTGATGAAATTGGAAACAGGAGCAGAAATTGCTGGTGTTTGCTTATTCATCTTGTGTCTGGAACAGAAACCAATCCAGCTGGAACAGAAACCAATCCAGCAAATATGATCAGTATTCACTGCTGTTATTGTTGCTTTCAGTCCGCAAATAATATATAATTGATTTCTTCCTCCCCCTCCCAGTTCATTTGCATTGTGTTTCCTTTGCACTGAAATAAATAGGGTGGAATAATCTAACGACAACAAAATGACATGATTTCTTTATTTAATTAATTAGACGAAATAGGTAAATTATGCAATTTTGCCACAGCAGATAATGAGATGAATAGCATAGCTTTTGACAGAAGCTGAACTGCAGTGCAACAGAAACAATGCTGCATGCAATGACTACAGGGTGGAATGAAAAAAACTATGCATTCTTACATATCAACTTGAGTGAAATAGTGCTATCACCACTGTTGATTCTCAGCAGCACTTTGCCCCTTGCTTGCACCCCTTTCATTCATTTCTCTCATCATTCTCATGATATTAGGCCAGATGTCATGGTTGCCTCAATGCCATCAAGATTGCAAGTGGTTTGGCAATCCCAGATGGAAAAGAAGGAAGGAGAAGTGGGGAGGGCTTGAAGGCTAGCACCCAGACATGGAGGATGTGGGATGGAGAATGCAGGATGGAGGATCTCCTCTTGTGACTCTAGATTTTGCAGAGTCTCATTGGAGCGTGTGGGGGGGGGGAGTGTTGTACCAAAGGTGAGCTATTCTGGAAGCTCTGCAAACATTATCTTGGTAGTCCAGATAACCCCACAATTAACTGGTAGTTGTTGTAGCAATGAGCTCATATATTAGCTTGCTTTGATGTAGGCTAATTGGCTTGCTTCAATGTTACCCTTATTTGTGGGCTTAGGGAGCTGGGCTCTGAGCCCAAAATGGGGAACTATTTGTCAGATTTGGGTATTGGCCATATATGCACTCATCTGGTCAGGTGAAGTGACATATGCTGCTTTGTGTTTAAAGAATGTATGAATGTTTGTGTAGGCATGGACAAGCTACCTCCTTCCTGCGGTATCTACCTTTCTTTAATAAAGCAGTAGAACTGATCTCTCTGACATTTTTGAGATCCTTCTTTGGTATCCTTGCACCCAACCACTCTTATGAGTCCTCCTTTGGACCTGCGGTTCAGAACACGTGGACATCAACCAGCTAGTGGGAAGGGGTGATGAGGAGGAGCAGGTGGCAGAGATGGATCAGAAGGGCAGGACACAGTGTTGCCAGTCAGAACCAGTTGCTTCCTCTGGAGGTACAATCAGATGCACCAGCCCTGATGGAGTGGACATCTGAATATGTGACAATCCCATAGTCTTGTGAGTGAGCTTGTCCTCCCTTTGTCTTTGAAAGCATGGGAGGAAGGGTTTGGTGGCTGTTAAGGCATCTTCACTGCTTCTGTCCAGTTCTGGGTATCCTGCCCTACTGCCTTGAAACCATGTCTTTTGGATCCTGTGCTGGCTGCTGAGCCTGCACCATTACTACCCAGAACAAAGAACTCTTCCTTACACTCCTGAGTAATTCTCACTATCATTGACTTGTGGGATGGAAGCCTGGCACCAAAGATCACATGAGCTGGACTGTTGGCCACCAGTTGTCCACCTCTCAAGTCAGGGAACCTCCTCATTTGTGCTGGAAGTTTGGAAGGTGGCATGTAGAGACTTGGGCTCAGAGATTTTCTTATGAACTGAGATAGTTTAAGAGGGGATAACTTGACAGAAAAAAGAATGCATTCCTCCCACCTACTCTGCACAGCTGTTTCATGTGCCAAATAATAGCAATTAAGCAACTGAGAGGAAGCGAGGTATACATTCTCCTACAAGTGAATCGTCTTTGTTATGCTGCCCCCCCTCCCTAGCTCTTCTTTTCACGGTCAAGGCAACAAAGAAACGACTGATACTGGCAGAGCTGAACAAATACATCAAGAGATGCCTATGCCAAGGGCACAGTGATGAGCTGTTTTTATTCCCATCTCTACGATGCCTTCCCTGTAATAGATAGCGTGTCAGAAGCTTCCTCAAACGCTGTACTGAATGAGAAATAAATTAGACGTAAGATCAGAAGGAAACATGCCTTCTGTTGCCTTTGCTAGTTCCAAGATCATGGCTCCTGTCTTTCTGTGTTGTTGCCTAGGCTGTATCACTGAGAGTGAAGAGGGCCAACTAATATATTCAGCAAAATTAATGTCCTAGCTCAGTGGTAGAAGATCGGCTTTACATGCAGAAGTACCCAGGTTGAAACCCCAGCATCTCCAGGTTGGGAATGCCCCCTGGGCAGCTGTGTGGACAATGAAGTAGGTGGACCAAAGGCCTGACTCAGTATAAAATAGCTTCCTATATTCCTGCTATACTATTTCATACCGGAGGCTGAATTGCATATTTTAATGTACACAAAGCAAAAACAAACACCCCTCCCTTGTGCATTAGAGAGAGGCCATAGCTCAGTGAGTAGAGCACATGAAAAGGATCTTGTGTAGCAGTTGATGTGAGAGGATCCTTCCTAGTTGACACCCTGGAAAGTCACTGACAGTCACTATGCTAGATAGACCAACAGTCTGACCTGTGGTATGGCAGCCTCCTGTGTTTCTGGAGGAATAGGCAGGATCTTCATTCCTTAAACCCTAGTTTTCCATAAGCAGGGAGGCTTAAAACAGGCTGTACTGATGCCTCTGCCATTAAATCCCTGACAATCTAATTCCTCTCTCTGGCTTATGAGATTTCTTTCACCAAGGCAGTGTTGGGAGAAGTGAGGAGGACATGAAGTTATTTCAAGCATATTTTCACAACCATAAGTGCCAGGAACTTGAAGCTGAATTCTGCACTGATTCTGCTGTTTTCCCTGTGCCTCTATGGAACTGTGGTGCATATGCACACTCCTGTTTTGGCACCCTAATCCATTGGCTTCGTGCTGCAAATATTCAAGGAAAGCGACCAAAGCCCTTCAGATGTTATACATCTGCTTTGGGTGGATGGTAGCAGAAGAACTGGCAAAGCTCCTCTTTTCCCTCTGAATCATATCAAAAGTTATCTGGGTGGGTTTTTTTGGTGTGTGTGATTTTTTTTTAAAAAAACTTTCCTTTTCAATGTGTGCATGCGTACAAGCAGTTTTTCCATTAGGGATAAGGTATGCAGAGATACTGATTAGCACTGTGGTTTCTTGCAGCATGAGCTGCTTTTATGCATGGTTGGCCACATAGCTTAAGATAATAAAATAGGTATTTGGTGCTCATGTGATTGGAGTGGATGTTTGTGCATTATTTATTTTTTTCACAGACAATGTGCAACTTAATAGAAGGGTGGTGGATATTTGTGCATCCTTCAGGGACCATTTGCTTTCTGGAGATGAACAGTGCTCAAATTGCACTTGTGATGTCAGATGATGCAGAGACAGTAGGGATGCATCAAAGCTGCAGTTGTTGGCCTTATTGGATTACTGAACATTTTCGTGTGTCCTTTTGTAGGTTTTTTTTTTTTTGCAGGAAATCAGATGTTCTGGTACTGCAAATTGCTTCTTTCAAAAACAACACCAATCTTGCAGGTCTACATGAATTCATTTGTGCATTGTCCACTAAGACTCTGAACCAGTGGTGTGCAGTCCGTGGACCAGAGGGACTAGCCTAGCTCCCTCCAAGCTCCCTCCTCCCTCCACCTTCTTTCTCCTCCTCCAGCCCTCCTTGAACCTTACTTGCTTAGCCTCTTTCTTCCTTTAGCCACTCTACTCTACTTTCCCACTTTGCCTGCATGTTGAAAAACGCAGCTCTTGTGGCCACATTCGGAGCTTCTAGATCTAAAAGTCCTTCGGTTCCAATTGCGTTCGGAGGACAGAGTGATGCAGCTGGAACCCCTTCCCCACACAAAAGCAGGTTGAAGGAGGAGATATCCTTGCAGCCATTGCAAAGCACAGCAGATTGCAGTGGGCAGCTGGACTTGCAGCCCAATCCTCTTCATGTTTACCCCTTGGGTTCAATAGCACTTCCCTCCCTCTAGGTCGCAGCCTGGATCAATGGGGAGCAGTTCCTCTGCTTTATGGCTCCTGTTTATTTTATTTCCAAAGAAAATAACATGTAGGCTTGTTTCTATTGCACAGTTGAGTCATGTGTCCTCATGGTGGCTTAAACATTAAATCCTATACAATACAAATTCACAGTCATGAGCACAAGAAAGAAAGAAAAAGCAAACAAACCACCCAATCTGTATATAAAATTATATACAGAAAACCTCCCAGCACACCCAGCCATGGGGCTCTACCAATGGAGTGAGGAAGCTGCTTGTTTTGGGAATATTTTCCCCACACTGCCTTTTGTCCTAGTCTGCAAGGTGAGATAGCCATGGCAGCTGGAAGTGCAGTGCTGTAAAGACTGGTCTACTAGGGTGAACGTGGCATTGTCCCACAAATCTTGGCCGGCTCTCCCATAGCCCTGACCTGCCAGTCTTCTTTACTTGCACCCAGCCCAGCAGGTCACACTCTGGCTGCCAGTTTCCGCCTCCTTAGTCTCAGTGTTGCCTCTTGTAAAGAGGAGGATGGAGGCAAAGCTAGAATTATTGAGCTCTGACTGTCATTGGCTGTGGCTCCACCAACAGATGGACTCTCTGCCTTCTGCTCCACCAGTCCCAATGAGGACCAGCCACCAATGACTGAAAGGATTGTGCGTTGTTCTTTCTGTGCCACAGCAACAACAAAAAAGAATACTGCATTTTAGCACAAAAATGTGGTGCTCAGAATGCAAGCAGCTGCCATCTGTTCACACCCATATCAGGTTACAATAAAAAGGGATCATTGCTCTGAACAGCTGTCATCTGCCTGGTCACAAATCTGCGTATCTTCCTATCTGCTGCCCCCATCTTAGAGTTTTCCACAACGTTTACCTCCATTGCCCAGCGCTGTCATGCTAACCTAGTTTCGTTGCACTTTTAGCAACAAATGCCGCCCCCCTCTTGCTGCCTTTTCACTGGGTTTTGTTCAAAATGAATGTTGCCCCCTTTGAATTGCAGCATCACTATAGAATGGTGACTTTCCATAGCAATGAATTGGTCATGTGATTCCTTCGTCCTGTGAGCTATTATAAGAAGGGGAAGATGATATTTTGTAGATCCAAAGGTGGCTAACATGTGACCCTCCAGAGGTTCTTAGGCTCTAGCTCCCATTGGCCTTTACTGCTGGTCACTGTGACTGGGGCTGATGGAAGATGGATCCCAATGACACGTGGAGACTCACAGGTCAGCCACCCGTGCCATAGCCAAGCATTGACAAGCAGGATAAAACTGTCCTTCTGAACCATGGCTGAAGCCCAGCCCATAGATCATTGCCACTCATTCACAGCAATTGTTGAATCACACATGAATTAGCCTTTAATCGATCTGCAGCTTCTTACTTCTGCTGCCTGTTCCTACTTACAGGAAGGGCTGTCAGCTATTGATAACCTTGTTTTGTCAATACTAGCAATTTAGCAACAGAGCGGCTGCCTTGTTTCTTCCCCATAAGCTGACGGCCCTTCCCTTGCCCTCAAGTCCATCTGTTTATGCCGAGTTGAGCTTTCTAGTTACTGTGTGCATACATAGAGGGCAAGTGAAGAGATAGCAAGAGCAAGGAGGAAGATGAGGACAATGGCCAGAAGCTCCAGGCAGGAGATGCTTGCCTGGAGTGCAATGCCAGCTTTCTGGCAGTAGGGTCTTTGCTGCTTACCAAGGGGAGGTTGGTACCAGCAAGAGCACCAGATTGGCTCAGCTGGTGCACCCACACTGCGCTGACCTGCCTGCTACCTGGCTCCTTCCCCTGTCTCTCCCAGTCAGCAGCAGCAACCCCAATACCAGGGAGCTGGCATTTTGGCTGCACCCCACTGAGCAAGTTGCTTCTAGGTGTGTGTACATCCTCAGATGGGATGTGACCCTCAGCAGGTGCCTGATGCTGATGCACAGTTAGCTTCCTTGACATGCTGCATTTTTAGTGTTTTAGTGGAGAAGAGTTGAGCACATTTTCCATGATCCAGGCCTTGCTGCCCTATCCAACAGGTATACTTTGTCCATAGGGTCATAGGAAGCTGCCTTAGATTGAGCCAGACCATTAATCCATTGAGTTCAGTATTGTCTATGCTGACTAGCAGTGGCTCTCTAGGATGTGAGACAGGAGCCTCTCCCTGATCTACCTAGAGATGCTGAGGATTGAACTTGGGGCTCTCTATGTGGGAAGCAGATGCTGTAGCCTAGCAGGATGGTAATATTTTCAGCAGCGCAAGTTAGAACTAGAGTTAACAGGAGAAGCAGAGAAAGATTGGGGAAACTAAGAAAACGCAAGAGGAAGTGGAAGATAAAAGGAACCATGGAAGGAGAGGAAGGGAAGTCCACCCATGACTGTATTTTAAAAATGTAATATAATAAGTAATATGTAATATTCTTTCTCCTATTTCCTATTACACTCAGGGGGGTTGCTTTTTTTTCTTGTGTTGAAATATATCGGAAATGTAAATTATATATATATATATATATATATATATATATATATATATATATGGAAAGTCGATGATCTGCCACTGAGTTATGGCCCGTAGCAAAGATTAATCCTTGCAGTGCATTAAATCTATTTACATTCTAACTACAGTTAGCTTCAAAATCAGGGTTCGAAGCTGTGTTGCAAACTATCACTTAAAGCTAACCACGGTTGCTGCAAAGAGTCACTGGGCATACATTTATGCTCAAATTGAACTGTCACAGGCTTTGTTCCTTGAATTCCGTTGCCATTTAGCTCTGACCTTTACATCCCACCCACTTTTGTACTAGTGTGTGTGTGTGTGTGTGTGTACACGTGTGTGTGTGTACATGTGTGTATGTGTGTGTGTGCGCGCACACACACACACACCTGTCAATTGAGTATTGCACTCCATGCATCTATGAAATGGATTCTGGCAGAAGAAGGATTGAGTGCACAGATGAGTCAGGATTTCCCAGGAGGAAGAAGCAGAGGGCTGGGGATTGACAACAGGGCATTTTGACCAGAGGGGCAATTGAAGAGTGATGTCATTTCTGCATTAGTCTTTGTTCTATCTCCTTTTTAGTTTTCAAGATGTTAAATTAGGGGTGTGAGCATTGCCTTAGATCCTGAGATAAAGCTCACTTAAATGGAAGTTCATGGAAGGAACTTGTGCTCTCCCCACACCCTGCTCCACAGCCATCTGTACCCTTGAAAACCCACTCTAGAGGTTCTGATGGCCAATTTGGTATGGGACACAGAGGTTTCCTGAGGAATGGGGAATTGCTCCAAATCATGTTTTGGTCCTAGTATAAGTTTGCTTAAGGAAGATCCACGAAAGAAAAGTTTATCACTCCTTTGTCTTCTGTGTCCCATTCAGCATGTTTTGAGAGCCCAACTTACCTCCCAGAAAGGCTTCTCAGGGGACTGTAGAAGGGAGGGGCAAACAACTTTACTTCTGTAAGCTAACCAATTGTAGGATTTATTTTTACAATGTTGTGCATTGTTGTACTTTTTTATATATATATAGATTAAAAAATGGTGCATTGACTTTTTGTAATTCTTTTTGTAATGATGATTTGTAATTCTTAGGGTTTTTTTCCTGAATTGTTGTTGCTGTTCATTAGATATACTGTGAGCTGCTTTGGACACAAACCTTGTGGGAAAGTGCCAGGCAAATAAAGAAATGAAATGCATGGACATATGAGTTTGTGTGGAATTTTGGAAAGAGGTCAAAAAAAGTATTCCATGGCTCAAGCACACTAGATATGAGAAAATGACACATTGGAGATTCAGATTCCAGTTTTCCACTATCGTAACTCTTGACAGGGACCCAAAATTTAAATTCAGCCTGGCTAGCTGTGGCCAAGTTGTCCACTGCCTCATTGCTCTTTATCTGTTTGGTTTTTAAAAAATGAATGCCGTGTTGCTGCTGCTGCTCTTTCCCTTCTTCTGGGCTGCAGATGCTCTAGGAATGTTCCTGTCACTGTGGCTTCTGTAGACCCGAAGGGGGAAAAGACTCCAGCAGCTGTGACTGCATCTTCTCAGTCTGATTGGGTCTGCTTCTTTTTGGCTACTGCTAAATCTGAAACCAAGAGATTCCTTTCCTACAGCTGCCTCCCTGGACTGTCTCTATACCAAATTTCCGTCCGCCGCCCCCTCTCTCTCTGTCACAACTTACTTCCACAGTTCACACACCACTCAGTTTTCTTTCCTCCTTCACATGTTATTATTATTAAATTTACATGCCAGAATGGCTTTTACATGGTTTGCAAGTATTAAAAATCAATCATAAAATATCAACACATAATTAAAATACACAATAAAGCAAGCCCGTTAAAAAGCGTAACAATCAAAAGAACAATTCAAACAATTCAATCAGGAAGTTCAGGTGAATGCTTGCCTGGCAAATAATGCACTGTGTATTTTTCTCTCTCAATTAAATGCATTTTTTATTCACACTTTACCCAAGTAAATGTTGGTAGAAAACAATAGCTAAAGAATTGCAATGTAAAAAGAAGTCTGAAGGATGGCAGTAGTATGAATTTGGGGTGGTGTACCTGCGTGAAGTTGCTTCCTGCATTTTCATGATTGAATCATGGGGAGGGGGAGACGAAAGCATGCATGTGCAGAAAGGGTAGGGAAGGAGTGACAGTCACTGTTGTGTCACACCACACCTACTGGTGTGAACGAAATATAGCAATGCATGCTGGTATATCAGTCAAAAAGCCATGGTTCCATAACACAGCAGGTACTGCAGTATGAAAGGGATGTTGAGATACTGGTACAGAAACACTACCATAATATTCAGGAAAACAAATGCAATAGCTACCACGTGTGAATGCACCGTAAGTCCTAATCAGAGCAGACCTGCTGAAGTTCATGGACCAAAGATTCAGGAAGGTAGCCGTGTTGGTCTGACACAGTCAAAATAAATAAATAAAAACTAAGAAATTGCCCAGTAGCACCTTAGAGACCAACTAAGTTTGTTCTTGGTATAAGCTTTTGTGTCCTTGTACACTGCTTCAGATACCAAAGTTATCGGTATCTGAAGAAGTGTGCATGCACACGAAAAGTTAGGTCATGCCTGTTAAATGTTTTGATTGATAAATGGTTTGAGGATGCTTTATGGGAAGTGATTGATTGATTGATTGATTACAGAATTTGCTGCCATGAGATGTGGTAATATCCACTGCCACCTTAGGAAATTAATTAATTGATTGATACCATACTGTGCCAGTGGATATAATCACGTCTCATGGCTGCAAATTATATAAGTTACCTACTATATTTTGTCATTTCATCAGAGGCTGGATCTGGCCCGTAGGCCTCAAGTTAGCCATCCATGGTTTCTCTGGCTTTAGTTCTCCTCAGGACATTTTTAGATTCTGTGAACTGCAGATTTTATTTTTTATTTTTTTCAAAGCTGAAAAATTACTTGGTAAGCATGTATGCTCTCATTATCCTATTAGATTTCACACTTCAAGAAGAGGTTCCACCTTCTGAACTGTTTTCCCCTCTGGAGAATTGCTTTTGAACAGTGGCACTTTGATAAGAATTTTGCCTCTAAGGAATATGTGAGCAAAAATTCCCACCTCGACATTTGAGTAGGTGTTTTCAGTCCTATTAATCCTGCACTGCCTCCCCCCTCCCCGCTTGGAATCTGTCAGTTTCCCTATGAAAGCACTTGTTGTTGTCAATTCTTTTTATTCTTTGAGGTTTCTTCCACTAAACGTGTCTCCTGAAATGATGGCATGGAGCTGGCTCTTTGAGAGAAGTTTAGTAGTTAAAAAGGCAAGCAACTTTTCTGGAAAAGAAAAGATTTTAATAAGGTCCCCAGATCCCCAATTAGCTCTCTTTTAAAAACACACTCATCAGTTCTGACCACCAATTGCATTAGGCCTTCTCTGAAAATAATTAATAGTACAACACCGAAGTCATTTTCCAAGGTAAATAGAAGTTTAAGGCTGGGCAGAATAATTACAAGGAAAGCTGCCACTAACTTCCTTGGTTAGTAAGAAATTAAATGTGGCTTGAAAGCTTGGCCAACTTTTTCAGGGCCATGTTTCTAAATTACTTTAATCTTGTCAGGTCTTACTGACATCACAGCAGAGTGAAATCTCATACCTGTCTACTCAAAAGTAAGACCCTCATGTTTCAGGGAAACTTCCAGGTAAGTGTTTATAGGATTGCAGCATTTACCAGTCGTTTAAGCCTGCCATTAAAACATATGACCTCTTCCTAACTGTTCTAGCTATCATCAGGGTTGGCTCCACTATTAGACTGAGTGAGGCAAGTACCTTAGGCAACAAATGCAGCGGTGGCAAGCCTGGAGGCGCATTCCAGCTGTTCCTTCTGAGCCTCCTCACAATTCTCTGCTGAAATATCAGAACTATGTGCTACAGGCCTCCCACACACACCCTAAAATACCCTACTATCCTCAGGTGCACCAGAGGACACCACTGCCATTGTTGGAGTAAAATGCAACAGCCAGATCATTCAACTTCTGTACATATCATTGGGGTGGGGGGGGGGGAATCTCATTCTTTCCCCCAGGAAGCAAAACGTCTTGGTCACATAGTGACCTGGCTGCAAACCTAGCTGGAAGTTATGTTAGGGCCTCTGGGTAAACAGTTGCACACCTCATAATGATAGAATCCAGGCCCATCTAATGATGCTTAATGCTGGGAAATTCATGACAGACAAGAGGACAACCTTCTTTACATAGCACATAAACTATGGACAAGATATGCTGATGGCCACCAATGTGAACAGTGTTGAGGACATTAGACAAATTCGTGGAGGATTAGGCCATAAGTGGCTACTAGACATGATGGATAATTATTAGCTCCCTGCTCAGAGGCAGTGTGGTGGGGATCACTACTGGAAGAACACTTTTCCACTCATGTAGCATCTAGAGAACCATGCTGAAGAACAGGGTACTTGACGAGACGTTGGACTGCTTTGGACTGATACACCAGGGCTCTCTTTATGTGAATAGTAGTATTTGGAGAATGTGCTCTTAAGATCCAAGAGGCTGTTGTTCTTTAGCCCTAAGATGTGCATGTAACTCCACAGCTCCTATTGCAGAGCTCTCATGTTGAAAAAGACATTATGGGGCTGAACCCCATCGAACCTAGCAGGAAATGCATTACCAAGGGAATTCAGACAAATGCATGAAATTAAAATTCAGATAAGGATTAAGCAGTTTAGGCAGAAATAGTTGTTTCCTATTCCAGCATTTATATTACAGAAGTCTGCAAACCCTTAAGTCAAATTTGTTTTTTCAGAGTTACTTTCCTGTCTCCAGGCATCAGAAAATCCATCTGCCTCTTTTGACTTTTGGCCGATACCATTTGTTGCAGCTCTTCCTTTGCTGTTGCCAACTAATGCTTACTCCTTTTATAGTCTCTTGGACATCTAGATATATCTGTGCTTTTCTCACAGTCACATTGCCTTCTGGGTTTTTTAGTCTCAACAGTAATGTCCAATGTGGCAGAATAAGGTGATGCAGCATTGCTAACTTGGCTTCTCTATATGGAAATCACAATCAGTAACTGAGCTGGAGAAAGGCAAGGCAGTGAAGAGGTCAGCATGGTGTGGCAGCAGCAGCGGAGTTCACCCAAAGCTTCTGCTGCTGCACCCTCACCGTGCTGCCCTCCCTGTCCACTGTTCCCTTTTGGATACTGGCAGTGACTTCCATATTGGGAGGCCAGGTGAGCTGGGCTGCCCTACCCTGATCCATCCCAGCTGTTGTTGAGTCTCAAAGCTGGATGAATGGAGGAGAAACCAAACAGATATTTTAAACTGAAACAGACTCCAAGGCACATTTTAAATAGAGATGCTTATCGCATCATGACATCTACAAAATATGCCTCTTCAAGAAAAGTGTATTTTTAGTACTGTGCCATACCTCTCCTTCAGGTTCTCAAATGATTCCTTACCTTGTGGAGAGAAACTTTTATATCTATTTATTTTTTGCCTCATTTTCAGGGCACTTTAGAAATGCTCATTAAAACATCTTATAAAACAATTACAATTAAAAACATACCTCCATCCAATGATCTCAAGGTTGCCAGAAACAGTATTCTTCAGCCACCAGATCCCTGAGTAAACAGGAATGTTTTCAAATACCTCCTGAAAGTTAATTTTCACATGCAAGAATGGTTGGGTGAAAGGAAGAGGAAGGAGAATTTTTTGGCAGGCATACGACTAGTTATTTCTGAAAAGAGCTTCCTTCAGGCCAATGTTCTGGAGTTCCTTCTTTTGTACAGCATCCTTGACAGGCCATAACAATTTGAATATCCAGACATTTATAGATGGGTGTCACTCGCAAGAGAGAGGTTTGAATTCCCCAGAACCCTGGCAAAAACTAATGCTAATAATATGATTTGTTTTCAGTCCCCCCCACCCCCCGCTTCCCGCCAGGTCCAAACCATCAGTCTCATCAATCTGCTCTCCCACCCTTACAGGCAGATTTCTTTCACAAAGCCATATGAATAAATAACATGCGGGAGTGCTGTCAACTCTTGGTATACACAAACACTTCATTTTCACCTCTTATTGATTTTGGCCTTGCTGGTTTGTGTAGCTCCATGGACTTCACAACTTCAAATATGCATCTGTCCTGGCAGACTAGTCGTCAATCAAAGAAAGGTTAATTTGACTCCCTTGACATTTTTATCACTGGGACCTCTTTTAAAAATGCGACTATACAACAATTTTCATTTGGGACTCAAATTTTCAAAGCCTCTGAGAATATCTGGAGGACTTTTATATTTTTTTGTAGTCAAAGGTGTGATGGCACTTAGAATGATGTACTCATTCAAGAGGCATGAAAGAGTTTTTGGGAAATTTGATCTTGCTCAAAGTAATTTATTAGTGCAAAAAATGCTTAGGCTCTCTTTCCCCTCCTCACATATCTGATAATCTATACCGCCTTTTTAAAAAAGTCACCAGAAAGTTCAAGCACAGCACAATCTTTAACACCTTCTGAAAAGGTGAAGGAAATCTCCTGACCTTTGCATTTCCAGTAAGAATTAAGTTACAGAAGATGATTTACCACAGTTGTGAGTTTTTAAAGCTGAATTTCCACTGTATGATTTCTTCTGTATGTCCCAAACTCGGATTTCGTAGTTTTGCAGCTTCAGGGAGATGCAAATATCTTGAATCGTTTTTTCAGCACTGTCCTGATTAAACCCATTCTTCCCTTTCTCTAGCTTAACATATGGAGTTAACACATGCACTGATGGCAGCGTCACATGATCTTTGGACATTTGCAGTCTTTTGTCCTGTGGTGTCTCACCTGGTCTTTCACTTGTTAGGGGCAGGATCACTTGAAATCTTATTGTAGTTTTCCCCTGCCAAAAGTAAACCCTCCATGAGTGCAAAGGGGAGGCCCAAACTGGATGTGACATATTGTGCATATTCTTCCTTTCCGTTTCCTTCCTGGTAAGCAGCCACACAGGCTGTTTTCTTGAGTGGAGGACTGGTGTCAACCAAAGCTGGTCTATTAAAGCCAACACAGCGCTGCCCCACCAACTTGCACCTGCCCCTACCTGCCAGCTTTCTTTCTTACAACCAGTACAGGGGCTGTACTGTCTGTCAGCTTCCTCCTCTCCAGCCTCAGTGTTGCCTTTGAAGAACTCAACAGGGAGGCGGATAGGGGAAAATATAGTGGTTCTGGCTGTCATCAACTGTGATGCTGCTTTTGTGAATAAAAAGTATATGGGGAAATATAGAGCAGCCCAGGCTTTTAAGATAAACCTTGGAATTCCTTGCTCACTCTGCCATCATTCTGCACGGTTTGGTGAATGGCCACAAAGATCTGCGCCTTCTCTGTGGTGGCACCGTGGTTCTGAAATATCCTCCAGGTCGAGATTTGGCAGGCTTCCTGTTAGATAGAAATTCAAAACAGTACTCTCTCTCTGTGTGTGTGTGCATACATATATATTGCTGCAGCTTGAAACTGGGTTTAAATTGATTTTAAACCTGATTTGCTGCTTTTAAGTTGCATTGTTCTTAATTTTGCATTTCATGACATTTTCTTTTTTGATGGAGGTCATGGTTGGTGATTTCTGACAAAAGTGCAGATAAAAGGTGAACAAATCATGGTTTATACAACCGGTGAATTGCAAATAACCAACATTACCCAAGGTCAACTGAGATGTTATAATTCTATTTGCTCTATTCCAAATGAACTACAGCTACAATGCTAGCAGTCCCAAGGAGTGCTAATTGTGGGTAAATAATGACATTTTAATGCTGATTGCTCTCTAATAGACCCTATTATCCCTCCCCCCCAAACAAATGCTAGTTTGCGCCAGATGTTCCCTTAGTAATGGAATCTCTTATTTATTTAACATGGCTGTGAGGCAGAACTGATCTTTTTTTTAAGTCTTATCTATTCTTGCTATTAATTTTAAGTGTTTAAAAATACTTTGCAAAGAGTATTGGAATTCAGTGGGGTGAGACATTTAGATACAGAAGACACCTGCATCTTACTTAGTGATTCTATTCATATGTCATACCAAATCACATTTTGACATTTCATGAATGGTCCAAGAATGAGCTCCAAGCTTCAGTCCTGTGCTCACTTATCTGTAAGGAAGCCTCACTGAATGAAACTGACTTCCGAGCAGACATGTAGAGGATTGCACCAGCAAATAACGGCTTGTGTTTGTCTGCAAACTAAAATCAGATCCTGATTTACCATCCTAGTTTTCAGGGCAACTGCAGGCTGCAGATTGCCTGTTCAGATGTAATGTCAAGCTATAGTTTCCTGCAAACCAGAACGTAACAAATTTAACAGAGAACATGAGGGGAAGGGTCGGGGAAGGAGCATACAAACTCAGGGATGATTCATTCATGTAGTGTCAAGCCTGTAGGATAACCAGCCTCAGATAACCAACATGCTTAATGCCATAGAGTAAGCATATAAAACATATAATGCACACAATTTTAAAAACAAATTAGGAAATAAGATCGCTAGAGCAGCATTCATATGTGGAGGGCTCCTGAAGTACGACTGTGTTGACCTGATGTATGAATTTTTGCAGGGACAGTAACTTCCTTTCTACTGGAAGGGAATTTCCATAGGACCGTTAAATCCAGAACCTACATCTGATTTAGCCACTGAGTCATTCATTTGAAAGACCTAAAAAATTGATGGTGTGTGGTGTAAGGTGTTCTGAATACTAGTAAAGTCTGAAGGGGAGATAGCTATATGACTCTGCTTACATATTCAGGTTGGGGTGGTGGTGGGGTGGACATGCATATCTCAAAATGATTAAGGTACTCCCAGACTACCCAGAAATATGGATTTTATTTCCCCACATAATTCCTCACCCGATTCTTAGAAAATTGGAACATGCAGCATTTTTATAGCTAGTTGAACTTTAGCCCATGGATAGGATTTCATTATAGGAGCCAGCACTACAGCACAATCTGAAGAATTGGTGAATTACAGGGATTAGGGACAGATTATGGAATCATAGAATTGTAGAGTTGGAAGGGACCATAAGGTCCCTATGCAGGAATCTCTCGCCTGACATGGTGCTTGCATGACCCTGAGATTAAGAGTCTTATTCTCCACCAGCCGAAATCTATCAATTCTGGTTTCTCTCGGTTTCTCATCTTTACAATCTTAAATTCAGTTCTCCACATTCCTGCAGCAATTTGCATTCTTTTAAAGAAAACGTTCCCATAAACATTCTTTGGCATTTTACTGCAAATTTCAAATAATATATGATTTTGGGCTATATCCAACATTAGTCTGACTTAGAGTAGATCAGCTGAAATTTGTGGTTGCTACTAATTGGGGCTACTTTGAGCAGGACTAGTTAAAACTCCTTGTATGCAGTTTTAACATTGCAAGAAACTTTTCCTAATAAAATTACATTATATTATGTGTTGTGTGCATATGTATTTTATTGCACACTTTCCCTCAATATTTGCATTTTTGTACATCTTTTTTGGTTGGAGAACTGCTTCGGAAAATTCAGTTTGGAATTTCAACAGATAATTGTGTTCCGGTTTGAAAAGAGTGAATTAGATAGTATCTCATTAAACTGTAAACAATATTGAATTTCCTGCTTATCCCTGATGGGGATTCCATTTTTGCTTCATGCACACTTGACTCAGGCTCAGGGCTGGGAGGACAGGACACTCAAGGTGGCAAAATACAAGTTTCATCGATGTGTAAATCAATAAGCTTAGATCTCCGAAAGTTGCTGAGAGCAGTAAATGTTTCATGCTTTTTAAAGACACAAAACAAAACGAAAACCAATTTATACAGCACCCTACAGACAAAGGGCCACAATCCAGGGAGCTACATTAAGCACAACCTTTCATGTTGTTGTCCCTTCCTCTCTCAATTTATTTCCTGTCCTGTCAAGCAGACATCTTTCCCAGAATGGCAACAAAATACATCGTTGCACCTTTCCAGAAAATGAGTTGCAGTGCTAACCATGTTTACTCAGAAGCAAGGGCCTATTGAATTTCATGGAGTTTACTCTTTGCAAAGTGAAGTTAAGATTGCAGCCCTGCTGGATCTATTTCTGCGGTAGCTCAGAAATGAAAATTGGTCTCCTCTCCACCTCTTGACCTGATCTCATTTACCACTGCAATTGGTCTGATAAAGAAAGAATTTTGCATTCTTCTCAGATGTGTGATCTATTCAGCTTGTGACACTAGACGGTTTGGCTTCTTTCCCCCTCCTCCTCCTTGCCTTTTAGTCAATTTCATTACTCAGCAGAAAGAGGTTTTGAGCTTGGGAGGATTGTCATACTAATCGCAGTGCAAAAACACACATACATAACAGTGGAGATTCTGTCACAAAGCCCAAGGCTGCATTTGATGAAAGTGTTTGTGGTGCAATCCTGTACAGTCATACCTCTTGTTACGTTCAGTTCAGGTTACATCTTTTCAGGTTGTGTCCTGCGCCGACTCGGAAGTACCAGAAAGGGTTACTTCCGGGTTTCGCTGCTCGCGCATGCACAGACACGCAAAATGATGTCACACACATGCGCAGAAGCAGCGAATCGTGACTTGCGCATGCACGGACATGGGTTGCATTCCTTTCAGGTTGTGAACAGGGCTCCGGAACTCTTGATTCTGAATAGGAATTGGGTAGAAGTTCAATCCAGCTCACATTTAAAAGCAAATCCACCTAACTGGTACTTGCCCAAGCCATGTGCGAACTGAAGCACATATGCCCATTGAAAGACACCACCCTTCTTTGGATTTTGCTGTGCAGTGAAGCATGCAAAATTGCATATACTAGGTATGTGAATAAAAATGCATATGTGGGTGAAAATAACACGCAACAATGCATTATACAGCACTGGGATAAGCTGCCTTAGAAAAATGTGCATTGGGCAAAATTGCATACAGACATGCATGTATATTAAGAGAAATTTGCTCTGAAATGCTGACGAATCTTCTTTTTTCGAGGGAGTAAGTGGTGATGTAGACGTGGCTGTGGGGAGGGGGCAGAGAGACTGAGTTGTCTTTAGTGAGAGAGTGAATAGTTGATTTACTGTGCCTGCATGCACTGCAGTGGGGTGATCCAATTTGCACCAATAAGGGCTGAATGGAGCTGGCTTGGAAGCATCTGGGCTGCCCCAAATAGAATTGTGGCAGATTTGGATTAATTTTGGACTAGGCACATACTCTGGATGTTCTGGTGCCTGATCCACCATGATTTTCTAATCTGACTGCAACTCTGCAATTTTAGGTGCTGGTCCTGCAGGGCTAAAAAGATGGTCAGATGGCAACCTTTCCCCAGCAAACCCAACTTTGCAGCAGTACATTGCCAACCTCGAAGGGGCGTATTAACCTTTTGTACATATGTGTTGGGGAGGGGGATAGAGCTAGCATTTCAAAGAGCAAGAAGTATATTGATGGGGTTTTTTTCAGTGACCTTGTAAGGTCCTGCATTATTAAAGTGTCTCTCATGGAGCACAACCTACATTTCTGAGCTGTGCAATACTGACATGGTGAGAAAAAAAAAGAGAAACCACGTGAACTGTATTCATACAACAATTTCAGGCCAGTTTTTTTAGTGTCATTTAAGGAGGATAGACTTTCCCCATCACTCTCCCAATGCATGAGCACCTTAGCAGATTTTACTGCCATAATAAGGATAAGCGAGGGGTGTGTTTGTGTGTGTGAGCGGTGAATTCATAATGGAAATAGGTGGTTGCCAGGAGCCTTGTAGAATGTTCACAGATCCTTAAATAATTGAAATATAGTAGTATATGCCCTCCTGAGATTTACAAAGCAATCTAAGCAAAATAGAGTTATGTGTCTGGCTTTAAAATAAAGGTCATGACTAAAGACCAGTCTCCTATTACTTTTGTTACTACCACAGAAATGAATCTCATATGAGGCTGCCCTACAAATTGAGTCAGACCATTGTTCCCTCTAGTCTCCTGCTGTTTACTTTAACTGGCAGCAGTTTCCAAAGGCTCAGGTAAAAAAAATAATATTCTTTTCCAGTTCTCTTGCCAAAAAATCCTTCGAATTGTCAGTGGCAGGGCTTGAACTTAGAATCACAGATTTGAATGGGTGGTCCTTGTGGACCAGATTTGGGGAAATTGTGTGTCCATCTTGCAGTGCCAGATTTGGGGCACTGTGGGCAGTTCCCCTGCCAAGGGGGCACAAAACAACAACCACATACAGTCATACCTCGGGTTAAATACGCTTCTAGTTGAGCGCGTTCAAGTTGCGCTCCTCAGCAACTCGGAAGTAACGGAGCACGTTACTTCCGGGTTTTGCCGCTTGCGCATGCACAGACACTCAAAATGACGTTATGCGCATGCACAGAAGTGGCGAAAAGCGACGTGCACATGTGTAGACGTGCCATCACTAGTTACGTTTACCTATAGATGTGAACGGGGCTCCGGAACGGATCCCGTTCGTATCTAGAGGTACCACTGTATATTTACATGGGTACCTACTGAGAAGATCCATAAAAGGCAACTCTACCAAAAGGAATTATTGTGAAAATAATAAATATTGGGGTGGGGGAGGGTGTGCCACATTTTGTCCTTACTCAGAGCACCCTACTGGCAAAGTCCATCCCTGCATCTAGCATACCCTCCAAGTGTTCCGATTTTCCAGGAACAGTCCTGGAATCATGAAAGACATCCTGGCTTCTTATCCGATCCCAGAATGTCTCTACTTCCCTGCAAGTGCTGCAGCCGTTGAGCTCAGGAAGGAGGATGAGCTGTCACTTCTCCCAAGTGTTGCCTCTCCAGGGCCTCTCCATGGCTGCTGACTTCCTCCCTTGGGCAGCTCGTGGCAGCTGCTAGGGAGCAGGTGAGGAGCTGCAGAGGCCTGCTAGCTCTGAGGGGCAGGCAGAGGGCAGGGCCACTCTGGGAGGGAAGGAAGGGGGAGTGGAGTCGAGCGCAAGGAGACTTATTTAATTTTTTTTAGTAAAAAAATATATGCTTTGTACATCTGTGTCTAATCTTGCCCCTTTCTAAAATGTCCTTTATCAGTGTGTGGGAACTGCCCCTGTTTCATCTGAGGAATGTCGGAGAATATGAATGTTGGAGCATATGTGCTGACCTTTAAAGCTCTAAACAGCCTCAGTCGAGTATACCTGAAGGAGCGTCTCCACCCCCATCGTTCTGCCCGGACACAAGGTCCAGCTCTGAGGGCCTTCTGGCGGTTTCCCTCGCTGCGAGAAGCCAAGTTGCAGGGAACCAGGCAGAGGGCCTTCTCGGTAGTGGCACCTGCCCTGTGGAATGCCCTCCTATCAGATGTCAAAGAGAAAAACAACTACCAGACTTTTAGAAGACACGTGAAGACAGCCCTCTTTAGGGAAGCTTTTAATGTTTAATAGACTATTGTATTTTAATATTCTGTTGAAAGCCGCCCAGAGTGGCTGGGGAAACCCAGCCAGATGGGCGGGATATAAATTATTATTATTATTATTATTATTATTATTATTATTATTACTATTATTATTTAGTTAGGGGGCAAGCAGAAAGTGAGCATGGATCTCCGGCAGCTGTCTGGGTGAAGACCAGTTTATGGCTCCCTGAGGTCTAGCAACAGCAATGACTAAATGGCATCCCTGTGTACCACCTGGTGTTTGCCAAACTACAGCCCCAGCAAGCATGGCCGATGACCAGGAATGATTGGAGCTGCAGTTTCACAACACTTGGTAGACTAAAGTCTGCCCACATCTGTGGCATTCCACAGATCATGGCAACCTGTCCATAATTATTAGCATATGCCTGCTCTCCTCAGCCACCTGTTTCTCATAGCCTAGTCCAACCTCCTGCTTGAACTGGGGAACACAGAGCTATATAGCATGGCGCTTAAAGATCTTCAGCTAGGGAGAGCTCACCCTGGCCCATGCCAACTAATGAGTTCTATTATTAAACTGTTCTTAGCATCAATAGATGTCTCCTAATGCTCAACTGGGACGTGGGTGGTGCTATGGGTTAAACCAAAGAGCCTAGGGCCTGCCGATCGGAAGGTTGGCGGTTCAAATCCCCACAACGGGGTGAGCTCCTGCTGCTCGGTCCCTGCTCCTGCCAACCTAGCACTTTGAAAGCACGTCAAAGTGCAAGTAGATAAATAGGTACCGCTCCTGTGGGAAGGTAGACGGCATTTCCGTGTGCTGCTCTGGTTCACCAGAAGTGGCTTAGTCATGCTGGCCACATGACCTGGAAGCTGTACGCCGGCTCTCTTGGCCAATAAAGCGAGATGAGTGCCGCAACCCCAGAGTCGGCCACGACTGGACCTAATGGTCAGGGGTCCCTTTTCCTTTACCTTAATGCTCAACTAAAATATATCATAAGCATATTGCACCTCTTCTAGGCTTGCCATGTGTATTTGCTCAAGAAGCTCAACAACTTTGTCAAAAAAAAAAAGCTGAACAATTTTTCTCTCCGGATTTTCACTGTTTGAAATATGGCAACCCTGACCTATTCCTTCCCTCTGGGCAAGGCAGAGAGCGAGATTCTGGCCTATTCTGTAGGTCAGCCCTTCAGATATTTGAAGAATGCTATCACGCCCCCCTCACCCCACTCCTGGTCTTCACCTGTTTCCTTCAACCTTTACTTAAACCACATTGTTTTTCGCAACCCTGGCCCTTTTTTGTCGGGGGCCTCCTGTGTTTAAAGTTGGTGCTCTGCAACTGAGCTGCTTTTTCTTTGCTTTTGGAAGGGGGCCATATAAGCATTCAGTCTCTTAAGAGACTGAAAACCTGCAGTCAGTGATGGGGAACCACATTTGGTTTCTCGAGGGCCACATTTCCTTCTTGACAACCTTCCGTGGGCCACACTGCCAGTAGGAGGCGGGGACAGAGGCACAAGTGGGTGGAGCAACAAATGTGGATTTGATTTTTGTACACTAGGCTGGTTTCTGCACACACAAGTAAACCTCTCTATCCTCCATCCAGCCAAGGAAGAGGCAATATCAGAGTTCAAAGGCACATTCCAAACAGAACCACCCGCCACCTTCCTCATCCTCCTTGTGGGGAAGCTCAGGTAAAGGGAAAGGACACAGCTCCTTTAACCCTTCCAAACAATGCTCCTTGCTGGAGAGGAGACATGCAAAGAGGGGCTGCATCTCCTGCTGCCTTCTTCTTTTCTCTTCCCCCTCCCCCAAAAGGGAGGGAGACCACCACCAGCCATCCAACACTGGAGAGAGTGGCCATGGGGCATGCAGGAGGCTCTGCCAACATAAACAGCTTTGCAGAGCCCACGATCCTCCCTACGTCCTCCCACTGGCTCAGAGGGAGCTTGAGCCCCACGGTGCTCAGTCCCCATCCCTTTTGCAAAGATCTGCTTGGAGAAATGACGGAGCGTATGTTGCCAAACTACCAGTGGGGACAAAACAACCCAGACATTATGGTTGGGTTGCCAAGGTAAAAAGTTGTTGAGCGCTTTTCTTTTTTTTTTGAACACTTTGAACGGTTGCCATACATCCGGGTTTTATGGACATTTTAGCCTGGACACTATTTTCAATAGGCGGATCCCGGACGTATGGCAGCCCTCCAGAAACACTTGAGGAGGGTGCAAAAGTGGAGCCATAAAGAGTGTGTGTGAGAGTGAAAAGCAGGCTATGTGGCCAGGAGAGAGACTCAAGCCCATTAAATCATCACAACAACCCTGTGATGTAGGTTAGGCTAAGAGACAGTAACTGGCCTAAGATCAGCTTCATGGCTGAGTGGTGATTTAAACCCGGCCCTTCCAGGTCCTTAGCCCACCACTCTAACTGCTGCAGCACAATGGCTGTCTACTGGTACTGTAACACCACACTGGCTCCCCAGATTGTGGGCTACTCCCCCTGAGAGTCCCAGGCCTCTTTTTTGTGGCCTTTGGTGTGATTCTTTGCATCCACCCCTCTTAATTATTTTATTTTAGCCGATTTTGGCTTAAGTTCTCTAGATTTTTTCTTTCTCTCTACTTTGTTGTGTTAGCTCTCTGCTTTCTGCTTTGTTGTGTCTTGTAGTTTGTGTCCTATATCTTATTGTTACGTTTTAATTATTGCAAGCCACCCCTGGGGCCTGCTTTGGCTGAGAGGTGAGATAAACATCCTCACATAAACAACTACATTCCTGACATTCTTCAGGCAGGTGAGACGCTAGCATTTCGGCGGTTCCCATCTGAAAGGCTTCTACTACAATTGTGTTGGCAGCTTTAAAAAAAGATGTCACTACAAAACTGCTGCTTGGAAACAAAACCGAATGACCCCAAGGAAAAGGCAGGAATGCGACAGCTTGAGAGGAAAGTTGTCTGGATTTTCACAAATACAAGATAGGGGGAAAATGATATCGGCAATGGAGAGCGAAGCTGTGATGCAAGGAACCTTATCCTGTACTTGTCAGTAAGTTCCAGTGACTTCAAATTGCGGGAGTCAATGCAGCTCTGAAAAGCCAGGGATTTCCAGAACATGAGGCAGTAGTTTACACTAATCCCTCTTTTTCAAAGGAAGCATCTTCCCTTTTATTTCTAGGAGATAGACCCATCCCCCCTTTGTCTCTCTCTCCCCCCCCCGCCCGGCACGAGTTTCTACCCAATCATACTTTTCTTGCAGTTTTCTTTGAAGTGATCTTCACCTTTCTGTGTCTAGCACAAAACATTAGCAAATGGCACACATGTATTTTGTATGAAAGATACCGGGGCATTTTCCCTCTTGACCTGAATCTCCTGTTGTAATTGCTGTTCTAACTGTCACACTGCTTTATCAGGATTGCCTTAATAATAATAATAATATTGGGCATTTTAATTATGGTGGTTTATATTTTAATGTTTTTTGAGATGAGATTGTTTTATTGTGTACTTTTTTTAATTATAAAAAAGTGTATTTTACCAACTGTTGTACAGCAGGCTTTTATGTTTTCTAAACCGCTTAGAAGCCATCTGAGCTGTATATTAATTCATTAAATAATAATCAAATTTTATTAGGGAAAGAATGCTGTGTTCTACATGTGTGCTGAATAAAGATGGCTGCTTGAGGGATCAGCCTGTCAGACAGCAGATAAGTTTCAGCATCTCAATCTAAGTATCTCCAAATTACAACTCACCGCCTGAAAAACAGAACACTTTATAATGCTGCTAATTTATTGGGAATTACAGTACACTGCCTTAGGAGCACATAATCAATGCGTAAAGGTGGGTTAAGGTTTTATTTGAATAATTAAATAGAAGAGATCAATGCTGCCCTGGCTGGGCTCTGAGCTCTTGAGTAATTAAGTAACAGCCACCTCTTAACAGGCTGGTTTAGTGAGAGAAGCTGTGGAGTCATCTCAACGGAAGGCTGGGCTTGGGTGGAGCCAAGATAGTATTTTGGTACCTTTGGTACCAAGTATTTTGGTACCTTGGGAAGTATAGAAATTTATGCTAAAGCGAATTTCCCTCTCTTGGGCACTCTGGACCACCCAGAGTCAGAAAGAAGGAGAAAATTGATTCAGTTCTCGGGGGGGCCACTAGGTGGCGCATCGGAAGATGGCTGACAATAACATCTCTCCGACCCACACGAGGTAATTTGGAGGCTATGATGGGGGTAATTAGCCTCCTCAACCCCCCCAGGATTGTGGGGGGGACGGCCCTTGCCTGCTGTGCCCTATACCACCCCCGAATTTGTGGGGGTGGGGCACTAGGCACAAAGCCCTCCTGTGGGATTCCGGCACTCCTGGACGCCGTCCCTGATTCGCACCGCTAGTTGCAAGCATCTTCAAAAGAAACAATTTGGACGAGATAAATTGCACATGCTTCAAGGAAAAAGGGGAGTAAAGACTGCTGACAGAAGAGATCTCTGATAACAAGACCAGAATAAAATATGAGAAGATACGTCAAGATACGGTATGACAAATGACTGCAGGGGGAGGGGGGAAAAAACCTGCCTTCCTTTTTCTTATGTGATTTAACAAGAATCCCCTCCCCTAATGAGTCAGAAACTAAGGACTTAAGCTGTGGATTTAAGGCTGTGTGGAGATAAACTTTCGAACCAAAGCAATGTTTCAAGATGAAGCTGGAAAGCTAAGAGTTTTGGAATGACGCAGTTAAAAATGCCGTCGCCATTTTGGGAGGCATTGTTGGAGCTCTTGGGTCTGGGAGGAGAAAGAGAGAAATAGAGTTGTTTACATATCGTGGATCAACTCCTTGGTGGGACTTAAGAGCGACAAATGCCAAATTTATGATGGAAAGAGCGATGCTATCTACGAAGGAGATATATGGAAACCATCTGGACTTAGTGGAGGAACGGGAAAACCACACAGGATTATTATTTTGCTTATCGGCTTAAGGAGACTAACAGAAGAGATCGTAAAGGAAGAATAGAAATTATATGAACAAGATATGATGTGGAAACACCAAGATAAGACTGGATAGAATTATGAATTTTGTTTGGACTGATTGGGACTGATTTGGACATTAACACAGTAATAAGAAGATGATCTGAATCCCCCTTTGGATCTTGAAGTATGGGTTCCCCCAACAAAATTTAAAAATTTGGCTTTGTAATTTGGAATTTATGTGATGTGATTTAATTTGATGTGATTGGCCAGTTAATAAAAATTATTTAAAAAAAAGAAAAAAGAAAATTGATTCAGTTCTCATTTAAAAGTGAGCCTATCTAATCCACACTTTCCTGAACAATATGAATCTGAACATTGTTCAAAGTGTGTACTTCATTGAAATTTGCGATGCAAAATTTTCCAGCTGAGTAATATGTACAAAAATGCCCACACCAGAGTAAAACTGCACGTATTAGTGAAAATGACATACAACAATGCATTATATTAGGGAAAAGTGCTTTGCAATAACGTGTTTATTAGGCAAAATAGCATAGAAAAATGTGCCTGCTATGAGAAATTTGCACTAAAGTGCTGATGAGTTTTCACGTGGACTTTACAAAAATATACATGTCTGATGTGGACATGTGGAGAACTGAATTTAAGACTGGAAAAATGAGAAATGCAGAGAATATGAAATTGACAGATTCACCCACCCCTTACAGCTAGTGGGGGAAAAATGTCAAAAGTGTTGGCCCAGCTCTACCAGAAATATGCCAAATGCTTTGACAATCTCTGAAATGTAGAAGAAAAGTAAAATTTGCAAGAAAAACAAGTTGCAAACTTGTATGCAAAGTTGTTTTCCTTGGTGTGAAATTTTCCTTGGTGTTTTCTTTTTCTTCTTGGTGTTGCATTTTCTTTTTTCTCGCTCTCTCTTTGATATAAAATGACCTTTAGCCCCGAATACAGGATGTCTCTAAAGATTAACAGTTGGTTACTATTCACTGATGGAATTAATCACTTGCAATGTGTTTGCCTCGGTTGTCTGTTCAGTGCAGACAGACTCGGAGGAGGGGATAAAAATAGGATGTTTTTGCCTTCTCGCCATCTGGATTGGATTGCTGTGCTAGATCGTAACCTTTCTGTGAGTATAAGATGCAGTAACTGCTGCTTATTTTACCCAGTTATATGTTGTGAACATGGCCAATGTGGGATATACACAGTGTTGCATAGACATGGTAGTAATGGTGAAATGACTGGTTTATTTCTGACCTGTGTCAATTTCACATGTGTTCCTTTGGTCAAATGGAAGGGCCATAGCTCAGTATTAGATATTCTACTCTGCATGCAGAAGGTTCCAGGTTCAGTTCTTGACATCTCCAGGTAGGACTGGAAATGTTCCCTGTCTGAAATGCTGAAGAGTCACTGGTAGTCAGTATGGATAATACAGTGGTACTTCTGGTTGCCAATGGTATCCGTTCTGGAGGCCCGTTCGCAACATGAAAAGAGCGCAACCCACAGCGGTGCATCTGCGCATGCACGGGTTGTGATTTGCCACTTCTGCACGCACGCGTGACATCATTTTGTGCTTCTACGCATGCACGAGCGGCGAAACCCAGAAGTAACCTGTTCTGGTACTTCCGGGTCGCCACGGGACGTAACCTGAAAGAATGTAACATGAAGCGGACGTAACATGAGGTATGACTGTATCCAGATGGATTAATGATCTAATGGTCTAAGTTCAAGGCAGCTTCTTAGGTTTCCTTTATAAGTCCATTCCATCCATTACTCAGTGGTCTCAAGATCTTACTGTCCTTTCTGCATTTGAATGCATATCTCAGAATTGTTTAACCTGGTTTGGATATCTGTTTAGATATACAGTATGGACTGCCTGTGTTAATACATATTATAAATTAGGATTCATGGCTCATACTTAATGTGGGCTGGCATACGTAGTTTCTTTCTTCCACCATTGTTGTTGTTATTATTTAATGGATCTCTTCAGAGCTCATCCAGGACTGAACAATGGGACCTGACTGAAGAGTCCTTTCATAGGTCAGAATATACCTGGAGTGGTTTCTCCATGACATGATAATGATGAGAAAATAATTTTGTGACTAACTAGGAACTGACGTGAGTAGATAAATTGAATTTCTGTATATCCCTCTGGTAGCAAATTCCTGTTCTGAAGACATGCTAATAGCTCTTAATGGACTGGCCAGCAGTGGTAGTGCTTTAAGGGTGGTGCAAAGTTTATTGCAAATGAGCTCTCAGAGGACTTCATTCCGAGTGTGTTCTTAGATGATTTGTTCTGAATTTGGCCAAAAGGGAAACATGTACATACCCAGGGTTCTCATGCAGTTATGTGAGGCTGGTGAGAGGTGATCCCGTTGAGGCTAACAGCTATGAGCTTAAGCTTTCTTGCTGCGGCCTTTTCTTGCTTTGCCAGGTTTTTCTAGGCAAAGCGAGAACAGCTAGAATTTAAGCACTTAGAGTAGGAAGCTCAAAAGGCCAGCGAGACTGAGTAATTCAATAACAAAGAGGATATTTGAGTAAGTAGTCCATAATGGGCATTCTTGAACTTGGCACCTTAGTTGGTTGCCTGCCATTAAATTCAGCTACCTTCCTTTATTTATTACATTTTTATATCACCCTGAGTTCCCTGGTGGTTTACATACCATTAAAAATACAATTAAAATTTTAAGCTGTAATGAAATATTAAAACCAAATATAAATAAATCAAAACAGCTAAAACCAGCAACGATGACAACTGCTGAAAACAATTTAAAACTAGTATAAAACCAGGGGGGAATAAGTTAGTGCAAAGTTATGAAAGCACTAGAGTAAATGAATCAATTGTAAAAAAAGAAAGAAAGAAAAAGGCCTGAGAGAATGAAATATCTGGTGCCTCAAAGACTATAGCATAGGTGCAAAGGGAACCTATCTGGGGAAGGCAATTCATAAGCAGGGTGCCACCACTAAAAAGACCCTTCCTTTGAGTGTTCCCTGCCTCATTTCACTGATAGAGATGAGGGAGAAATTTGAGCCTGACAATATCTTCTTTGGGCTCTGCGTTGGGTCTTCTGAGGGAAGTGCATTCTGGAATCATTTTTTTCGGGGGGGGGACCCCGCAGCCTATGAAACTAGAAAAAAGAACCTTGATTGTCCTATATTTCTACACATCTTCTTTTAGCTGTAGGTCTGAGCATATTTATTTCAAAAGACACACTAAGGACTTATCCACACATATATTTCCTCTGTGCTTTCAAGGTATAGTCAGCACTTTCAAGGTCCATGCCTAAATGCCTTCCCCACCCACTCTGGAGCTTTTCCCACAAAAAACCCTGCTCTTTAAAGCTGTATTGGAGCAAAAGGCAAACCACAGAAAACCCGATGCAGCTTTAAAGAACAGATTTTTGTGGGGAAAGCTCCAGAGCAATAATAATAATAATAATAATAATAATAATAATAATAATAATAATAATAATAATACCAAGTTTAAAGTGCAGAGCTGTACCTGGAAAGAGAAGGGCAAAAGATAAGTGTGGATAAGCCTTGAGTGCAACAGGCAGCAAGAAAATACGTTAGGACTTGACCTCTTGGTTGCAAAATCAAGGCACCAATTTGTATTTAATCTTGATTTGCATGTGTTGTCTTAGATAGGCATTGGACTGTAAGTAAATTTCAAATGTGTGTGTGTGTGTTTTTAAAGAGACATTTAGTTCGAAAGTCAACATGATGAAGAGTCTGTTTAAGAGAGAATGCTCTCTTCCTATGTTCTGGATCAATAAATTAAACAAATTAATTAAGTCAAGTTATCAAGGCTGTTGTGCAGAAAAGCCAGCAGAGCCATCCATTTATCAGGGGGTGGAGACTCTATGGGAATATAAAACAATCTCATAAGGTCTAAAAATGAGCAGGTATGCAGAATGCCTAAGCAATGCCCATCATCTGATTCCAAATGATATAAAGAGTGAGTAGGATAAATTGGTCAGCCCAAATAATTACTTGAGGTTGGAGACTGAGCTTTCTGTTGCAAAGAGTTACCCAATTTATTCCTAAATTCTTCCATTTCTTGGCATAAATTATATTCATATCAACAAACATATGCAGACACTCATGTACATAGTAGAACTGCATGGGTTTTAGTTGATTGGTACGTTGATTATATTTGCCTCTAGTTCTTAGATAACTGTAGGAACTGTTTGACAGTGGAGTGGACTGTCTTGGAAGTTTGTGTATTCTCCTTGACTGGCAGTATTTAAGTAGAAGCTGCAGAAATGGTCATCTGGATTCCTCCCCAGGAGATAAGACTATAGGGGAAGAGCTGAATGCCTGTAACTGGAAAGGGAGCCAATTAATCTTTCCCACCCCAAGTCTATCACCAAATGAACGGAACCTGTCTAGGTAATGCCATCCATATAAGTGGGAACTCTGTGCATATGAAAAGTGTTTCTCCTTCAAATGAACACAAGATCCAGCCAGTGGAGGCTGTTGCATTAGGGTGAATAGGGGCACTGTTTAACCAACATCAGTCTGCCCTCATCCAATCCACCTGCCTACTTCACTACTTGCAACCAACCGAAGGAGTGGCACTTTCTGTCAACTCCTTCCACCTTAGTTGAGACAAAGGAGTTGAGACTGTGGGCTCTATCCAGCCTCATATAACCAACATCTTTACTCTAATTAATGCATGGAGGGGTTAATACCATAGAGTATGCTGTCCTGCTAAGCTTAGCTAGATCGCACCACCTTACTGTTGGAGGAAGGGTTACCTAATCATGTAAACCCTGCCAGTAAGGATGTCTAAACTTAGATGCTCCAAGCTTAGATCACGTGGCTTTAGCAAGCCATCTTTGTGTTTCTATACAAATGATTCAGAAACATCATGAAACCTAAGTTACGCTGCCGTTCTTTTATTGCTGCTGTATGGAAAAGCACATAAATCTGATCTTTGAAGAGTGTGTAAGTAAACCATTTTTAACTTAGCAAAGGGGTGGTGGCTTTCTATGCAAAGAAAAGTGGGAAGCAACTTAGACGGGGATATTTTAAATGGTTGATAGCCTATTTCCCCCACATTTGCTGTATGTTTTGTGATTTTAAATCTCTGATGGGGCACCCTCACCAAAGACTACTTGCCCAAAACCTGTATCTAGGCATCTAGGGAATTCTCGCTCTTTATTGTACCTAATATCTATTTTCCCATTTTAACTAAAATACAAAAACCAACAGAGACTAAGGTGTTGCCCTTGTCGAACTCAGCAGGGATGAGGATGGGGACTAAACTACCATCAGCTGGCTCTGCCTGTCATTGGCTTTGGCACCACCTATTTATGGTTTCTCTGCCTTTCGCCATACCAGTCCCAATGGACACCAGTCATCAACGGATCCAGCAATGGGGCACGAGGTATTTGCTTCCCTTCTCTCTGACACCAGCTTCTTTCTTTGGCAGCAACCACACACATCCTGCTATATCTAGTTCCCATCTTCCTTTCAGGCAAGAAAGGGTATGGCAGCGATAGGGCAGCCACTCGTTAATTCCTGACTTGGAGGACATTTCTCTAAGGGAGATGGCATGTTTACTGCAAACAGCAAATGAAGTGAGAGGAAGGACTAGGTGACCTGCACCACCAAGAGGGGATGTTGCAGCACAGTGCCATGTAGCCACACATAAATATTATTTATCGGCCTTCTTAAGCAGCTACAATGTATTTGCAGCAGCAATAGAGAATTTCCATGCAACCCTTCGCATACAGAAAAAGCATACTCACTATTAATCTCCATGTGAGGAGAGGTGTTTCTCAGAACGAAGCATCCAGCACAGAAGAAGCCTCCCGACCTTTTTTGGCAAGTGTATTTTGCAACATGTCATTGATGCCATTAATAGTGCATTACTGTTGGGTCCACATTATTCCACTTTATTAGTTGTTCTGTGATGCTTCACCAATGCTACTGCATTATTGTCATCTGTAGGGGGACCCTACTGCTGCTGTGCAAGAAAAGTAAATAAATCAGAACTACACACACAAACACAAACATTACAGGATATATTATTCCTGCATTGCAGGGCGTTGGACTAGATGACTCCTATGATCCTTTCCAAATCTACAATTCTATTATTTCAATAGGGCGTTATGGGACATCCACCGTTCATAAATGAAGCAATATGTCCACCCCAAATCTTTTGCCTGTGCAGACTGTTTCAATAGTGGGATAAGGTATAACCACCACCCTGGTACCAGCATGAGCACAAATGATCATGAATGCACAATAGACAGGACATCTAGAGGAGCCCTCTGTCTAGGCAATTACAGGTGACCTTCTGTGGTTATGCAAACCACTTACAGTGGTACCTCCGGTTACAAACTTAATCCGTTCTGGAGGTCTATTCTTAAGCCGAAACCGTTCATAACCCGAGGCGCGCTTTCGCTAATGGTGCCTCCCGCTGCTGCTGCACAACTTCTGCTCGCATCCCGGAGCAAAGTTCACAACAAGGGGCATCTATTTCTGGGTTAGTGGAGCTCGTAATCTGCAGTGTTCACAATGAGGACGGTACGTAACATGAGGTTCTACTGTGCATTAATTTGGGGGTTGGGATGATGCAGTCTATAAAATTTTGTTGAGCAAACAAATAAAAAGACACATGGATGAATGAATCTGTCAGCTTCTGTTTCTGTTTCTCATTATTAATGCACACTTTCTCCCCTAATGAATGCATTTTTGTAATAATTTGTTTGAGAGCTTGTATCAGAAAATTTGGAGAAGGGCGAATTTGGAAGAATCGTTGTATTTCTGTTTTCTTGTGTTCTTTGAGGAACTTCAAATTAGGCAGCTTCATATGAAAACATAGTGGTTCCTTCTCTTCCCTATGAGTTGGCAGACAGGCAGCTGTACTCCAGGTTCTCAGGCAGAAGTCTTTCCCACTCTCTGCTCCCTAATCCTTTTAAATAATAAATAGATGAAAAATAAATAAATACGAGGTGCCAGGGACTCAACCCTGTAACTGCACCTTGCAAAGTTCTGCCACTGGACTGAGGTTGCTGATAGGGTCATCTCATTTTCAGTCCTTCTGCTCCTTTTGGTTTCTTTGTCTCTGGCTCCTGCAGACCTTGTGGTCAGCATACAGCTGCACTGGAGATATAAGACATGAGTTTTATTTTAATGCAAGTTTCTCCTGGTGTCTCATCTGCATAGGACCAGCTATAAGATTTTGTGTCATCTCATTCTCCATGCATGGTGGATGGCTGTGCTACAGAGTCTGCAGGTGTTTTGTTTTTTGTTTACAAGGCAGGAGCGTGGTTTAGTTTTTGCCTTCCTATTTAGCACAAAAGAGCCATCTTATTGCTTTTGGTTTGGTGCAGCTTCTACATTCTCACGGGAAGTAGCATGCCTGGTGGGGCAGTGCCACTACACTCATTCCTGGCAGATAAGGTGGGTAGAGGTGCGATGGTGGAGAGGTTAGCATGGTGCAAACACACTGGTAGAGGCATGGAGCCAATCCCTTGCTCCTGCTAGTGTATTTGCACCATGCTACCTGCGCTGTGGGTTAAACCACAGAGCCTAGGACTTGCCGATCAGAAGGTCGGCGGTTCAAATCCCCGCAACAGGGTGAGCTCCCGTTGCTCGGTCCCTGCTCCTGCCAACCTAGCAGTTCGAAAGCATGTCAAAGTGCAAGTAGATAAATAGGTACCACTCCAGCGGGAAGGTAAACGGCATTTCCGTGAGCTGCTCTGGTTCTCCAGAAGCGGCTTAATCATGCTGGCCACATGACCCGGAAGCTGTACGCCGGTTCCCTCGGCCAATAAAGCAAGATGAGCGCCGCAACCCCAGAGTCGGTCACGACTGGACCTAATGGTCAGGTGTCCCTTTACCTGTCATCCTTGCCTCCCCTCCCTTCTCCTTCACAGTAAGCAACAGCAACCTACCTGTTGGAAAGTTATTGTGATTATGCTGCCCCATCTGGCGAGCTGTTACTGCTTTTAATTTCACACATGCACTGGTGTGGGGGGGCCTTAAGTGACAGTCACCTTTTTTCCAGGAAAGAGGTGATGACAATTTATCTAGTATATTAGTTTATCTTTTCTTTTTACAAAGTGTTTCTACAAAATATCCAGAACTGCTTATCAAACATTTTAAATCCACAGCATAGTATAAAACATGCTGTTAGCTAAGTCTCTTAAATAATGCAGACCAAGTTCAGAGAGAAAAGAAATCCTGATAACTCTTTACTGCGGAAACTGAGCAAAAAATGCTGTGTAATTTGAGGAGGAAGAAGTTAATCTCTTAATCTCAGGGTCATGGGTTTGAGCCCCACATTGGGCATAAGATTCCTGCATTGCAGGGGGTTGGACTAGATGACCCTCATGGTCCCTTCCAACTCTACAATTCTATGGTTCTACATCTGGCCTTGTAAATAGCAAGGAGACACACAACCAAACACAAAAAGGAAAACTCCCTGAGACCTACCGACAACCGACAGAGCACATGCTCTGATGTCGTAGACATCATGCCACTCTACCTGGTTGCTAAGCAGTACCTCTACACCACCTCTTTGTTAGCTGAGTTGCCAATAACAGAATTAGCCCTTGAGTTACAGAATGAATAATCCCTGCTGTTGCACTTCCAGCAGGCCCAACTCAGGGAACATCTCCCCGATTGAAGAGGTACCACACTGTATTGCCTAAGGCTGTGCATGGCACCCTCACTCTGCCTTGTGGCCCCAATACCTACCCCCCCCAGATCAGATTCTCAGCCATGGGTCAGACTAGGGACTCCCTGCCCCAACCTGGAACCAGTGGCGTAGCGTGGGGGGTGCAGGGGGGCCCGGCCGCACCGGGCGCAACATCTGGGGGGGGCGCTCGCACTCGCAGCTCTCTGCCCCTACCTGGCTCACTCACTCTCTCTCACTGCAGTGCTGGCTGTGTGAATCTGATCCGAGCCACCGGGTCGCCGCCCACTGTGGAGGGGGTGGGTGCCAGGCGTGCAGTGCGGAGAGAGAGCGAGGGGCTATCTGGGGGAGGGACAGTGCAGCGGCCGCCCAGCGCAGCACTGAGCACGGGAGAGAACCACACCAGACCAGACCAGGCAGCAGCAAGAAGAAGCTGGCAGCGGCGGCAGGTTAGGGGTTAGGGGGCGCAAATTACTTGCCTTGCCCCAGGTGCTGACAACCCACGCTACGCCACTGCCTGGAACCACCCCCAAAGTAAATGGGGTTTTTAAAATCAAATTTTTAGCATATGATTGGGAGGGCAGCAGGGGAAGGAGGAGAGACTACATTTCCTTTCCCCCTTCTGGACCTGCAGGATGTTGCTCTTTGCATCTACAGAAGCTGATCTGGAAGCTGTAGCAATCAGCACTTCACAGGATAAAATTCTCTGATTACCCATTGAATGTTTCTCCTTCTTGCCCACATGTCTGCCTCTCCTTCCAATGCCTCACCCCCTGACAACCCTAGATTGCACTGGGTTGCAGACCCCAACCTGTGGTGACCTCAGCTATCTCAGCCTGATTCGAATGATACCTGGATTCCCCCGAACTCAGCCTGAATTCGTTTGAGCTTTAGCTGAATTGAATGCACACACAGCCCTAGGATTGGCCACTGCTTGTTATGCTACATACTCTTAGTCTTAAGAATGGAGAGGAAGGATGCACTGGAGCCCACTGTGAAGTTAAGCCCATGCCCCATGGCTGTATCTGACGGCCATAAAAACTCCTGTTTGTTACAAGTTACTTTGAGTGCCATTGTGTTTGTTGATAGGAACAGGTTGAACAATGAAGTCTTAGATGCCGAGTTTCTCCTAGCTAGCCCTGAGATGACAAGGATATAATAAAGAGTATAATAGTGCTGTTTTTCAGGGTGCTGATGTAGACCAGAGTTTGCATGCACTTCCATTTCTCAGAGGCAATATTTTTTATTTTTAGTTTCCAGTGGCATCATTTTCTACCTTTTTTTATTGCTAGCTAGCATTTCATTTCAGGAAACGTTATTAACAATCTCTTAAGACTTATAGTGCATTTTCAAGTTTCTGATTCTACCTGACCTGTAATTAATATTGGGGGGTTTTCATTTTGTGATTAATATTTAGCTTTGGCGACAAATCGCAAACAAACTTTTGAAAAAGGGAGATTTATTCCTGCCTTTTGCCTGCTTTCCCTCCCCTTTTACTTCACAAATAAATGGAACGTTCCCTTAATCATTTGTCATTTGAGAATTTTTGCCAGTTTTAATTCAGTAAAAAGTAGCAGTCATTTCTCATATTTATCTGCAAATTGCATTGACTCTGCCTGCAGTCATATTAGGTGGTAATGATTTATAGGTCCTCTAATAATTTATCTGATTATGCAAGTTACGTTCCATTTTTTTAAAAGAGCTATTGAATTAATGCTCATGGGCATGGGGCAAAGAGAAATAAGTCCCAGGGACTCTGCTAGCTTTGTGGTTTAGCTTTGCCTATGCGATACATTAATTTAGTTGTATGTATGAATCAGACTGGCCATTTATTATGGGAGTGGAATACAATCTGACTGTGGAAGAAATCAAAGAAACTGTGGATTGGTTCCATATCACCTAATGTTATGCTAAAATCTGTCCTCAAAATTCTTTTGAGGGTTCTTCCCCCCCATTAAATAAGCTTCTGTTTTTCTTTCTCATTCACAGGGCACTTAAGAATTTGTTTTAGAATACCCTTATATTTCTGGCATGTGCAAGATTGACATTAGGTGTGAGGTGGCCAAGGGCGATGGTGGTGATTTGTGTTTACATTAAACATTTGTCTGATGGTCTGCAGCCTCCCTGGCTGCCTGTGTTTTCTGATCTGAAAAAGCCCCAGGGGAGGAGTTACCTCATGATATGTTCACCTGGGCTTTAACTGAGGTGCAGTAAGCCAGAGAGGTTGGTTGCTGAATATCTGCAATGGGTATGCTTGCAGATTTTGCTTTCAAGGGAAATCCTTCCTTTTATCAGTCAGGGGCATGGTAGGCAGTCTCCCCAGTTTCCTTCACTTAAGTCCACTTGAGGATAACATGGGCTTTTCAGGAAGTGCAGGCACCCAGGAAGACTGGGAAGAATGCAAGTGACTGGAGGGATTACTGATAATTTTCGAATGCAATTTCTAATAATCAATATTATTCATTATTATTTCATTATTAATTTTTTAAAACCTGCTCTTCATTCTAATATCCCAGGGTGGGTTACAACAATTTAAAACTCAATCTTAAAAACAGTTCAAAATGACTTACAAACAATTGGGTGGATCCTAAAAATATACACCTCAGGCGTCAAAGCTAGGGTGAAGAGGTGCATTTAGTGGAGACTGATGAAGAACGGACTCTAAAAATGCTTAACTAACATTGGCTCCTTGTGCATAGGATTGCTCCCTAAGAAACTGATATGTGTTCTAAACTGTGCATGCAATGATGCACACAAAATACATGGTGTGGGTGTGTGGGTGTGGGTGTGTTAATGGAATAATGGAGATTTTCCATGGCATTGATTCAGCAAGAGCAAGTAATGCAGAATGCCAAAATTCACAGAGAAATTTGCCTGGGGATGATTTCAGGAGCATCTTGGGGTATGGTAGTGGTACATGGTGTGGTTGAATTCATTCTTCAGAAATGCGGGACAAAAGGTGGTGTTTGTTGAAGTATTGCTCTGCTATGCTTACTAAGTTCACACTTGATGAATTTTTTTGTGGGCTCCCTCTGTTTAGGCATGATCAAGTGCAAGATTCATTGGGTGTGAAATTAGTTTTAGGGGTATGGGAAGCATCTTAGCAGTTCTATAATGCTTTGCAGATCTAATGTGGTCTTATTGAATGGATCTGGCTCCTGAAATATCACTGAACTAGATTCTCAGTGAATCCTAAATAACTTTTCTATTTGATCCCCCCAAAAAACCATCAAATAATTTTACAGCTAAAATCGAGATTATAAGGTCTTCTCTTTCAATATTACTATCTCCACTTGTGCTGATGACCACAGAAATGTGGATTCTTTTGCTGCTGAGAGGTATTATTATTGTTTTAGGCAGTTTAACTGACTAGTAACACCTGTTCTTCATGCAGGATGTGGGATCCAGGAGGTACAGTGCGGTACATTAGATGCTGATGAGAACGGCCAGTTGTACAATCAAACATCTGTCAGATTTAAGGACTTTGGGGTCCTGTTGTGCTCAGGTCCTGCTTTGGAGCTTCCCATGGGCATCTATTTGGCCACTGTAAGAAGAGGATGCTGACTAGATGAAACATTTGTATGATCTAAGAGGGCTCTAATGTTCTTAAGGGTTGATGTTGGTGATACCGTTGGAGCAGAGTTAACTGATGTTTTCACTTTTGCAAAAGATGATGCTATCAGCGAATATCCTCATTACTCAGTAGGAATCAACACCTCTGGTTCAGAACCCACACTTACTCTATGAAGTGGAGATGAGCCTTCCGATGAAGTTTTTGAAGTCCAGTTGTTGTTGCTTTAATAAAACAACAACTTTGTGCATCAGAGAAATGAAGCCTGTCCCTTTCTTGTTCTGCAGGGATGAAGTCATTCCTAAGTCACTTGAGACATCTTAAAAGCCCTCTTAGGATTGGGCTATAATTGGTAACCGGAGTTGTACCATTGGCACTTCTATTAGGTCTCCAAGAATTGAAACTAACTAGAGGGCCTCAGATTAATATTGATTCCCAGATTTCATGTTCTTAGTTCTTGCTAATTGTTTAGCAGAGACTGAGCCCAGCTCTGCTTTTCTTTCCTGCTCCATAGTTTCTATACCATTTCTATACCGAATTCTCAGTTACAATTCCCAGACTGATTCATGATATTGTCTTTTTCTCTTTGCCTCCACTGCATGCATGCATGCATGCAAGCAAACACACACACATATAACAGGAGGAATTCAACATAGTGATAAGCAGATCCAGTTTCTGCCTGCCTGATGGAACAATTTGCCCTCTCCTCCCTGTGCATGCTGTTCTGGGGAATTCTTCTGATACCCACATAAGCCAATTTTGGGGTGTAGTAGAGGGAAAGAGAGGGTGGAAAAAGTCCTGTTGCCCTAGTGGAAGTCCTTGCATGTGGGACTAGTTAGTTGAATCCAGAATCTATTGGCAGTTCACTGCTCATCTGACTCCTACACTGCCCTGTCTTCAGATAGGATGCCTTCAGTCCCAGCTAGTCATTGCAATGCTTGGGCCTGAAAGTGAGTCCTGCAATCTGCAGGTGGGCTTGGGAGGGAATGTTGCCTTTAGCTGAAATGCATCTGTTTAAATGGAGTAGATCAGGGCTGGGAAACCCAAGGACTTCCTAATGTTTTTGGACTACAAGCTCCCATCACTTCTGACCATGGACCATGCTGGTTGGGGCTGATGAAATCTTGACTCCAAGAACATCTGGAGAGCTGCACGTTATTCACCCTTGCTTTGTGGTTTGATGGATTGTTTGTCTAATCCAGCAGGGCTTGTATAGTATATCTATGTTTTAGGGAGTGGGTAAGCGGGAGGTCAATGTGGTGCCACAAACTGAAAAATACATTACGAGGGGCTCAAACTCCTGAGGTTACAACTCTCACTTTCAGTCAGGGCTGGGGAACCTGTGATCTCCAGATGTTAGCAGACTCTTGACTGCTCTCAACCCCAGCTAGCATGGCTGATGGTCAGGATGATGGGAGTTGTAGTCCACCAACATCTGGAGGGTTGCAGCTTCTTTGCCCCTGATTTAAATAATCTCTCCTCTTTCCCCATTCACTCATGGTGCATGTTTCAGAAGACTCTCGCTACTTTTGGAAAGATGCCGATGAGACCATTCCTCTGCTCTGTGGAATAATATTTCCCCTCCTTTACCTTTCTTGCAAGAGGGATGTTTTTGCTTTTTGATAGATTTGCATATTAAAGGCAGATGTGTAGTCAGAAACATCTGTCAAAGCTGCTGAAGCACAAAGCCTCTTTTGCATCAATATTTAGTTTACAGTGACGTGATTTTTTTCACATGATACCAGTTTGTGCCCTGGCCAGTGCTGTGTAGCACTGCAGAGGCCACTAGCAAATAATGAATGCCCACCTTTCATTTTTTGCTTTTTAAAAAACACTTCATTAGTGTGCAAACTCTGGAATTCACTTCCACAAGATATAGTGATGGCTGCCAGCTATGATGGCTTTAAAAGATATTTTGTGGAGGGTAAGGCAAACAGTAGTTTCCTAGCCATGATGGCTATGTGCTTGGAGGCAGGATGATTCTCATTACCCATTGCTGGGAATCACAAGAGGAGAGAGAGCTGTTGTTCTCAGGTCCTGCTTGCCCCATCTGGTTGGTCACCATGAGAAAAGGATGCTGGACTAGATAGGCCTTTGAGCTAATTTGGTAGGGCTATTCTTATGTTCCCATATCATCTTATGGGAACAGGTACACATTCATGTACCATCCAAGTGATTAGTTAAAGTAAGGATGGGCCAGCATTTCTCTGTTGAGTGCCCCATTCCTTCAGGGGCAATGTGTCTCAGATTAGAAATCCCAGTCCCCATCAGAGTAGCTGTAAACCCCACTGTCTGGGTCTGCCATATAAGTCTGGTCACCCGTTTTGGTGTGGCGGCATTGCAGGACGGCAGTGGCTCCACTGGGGCCTCAACGAGGGAGCCATGGCTGCAGTGCCCTTCCTATCAGAGCTGGATCCTAGCCTGCACACTGCTTTGGCAAGTGAGCATGCAGGCTGGGGCTTGAACTGTGCCATGGGGTAGAGCCATGGAGCAGGAAGGCTTCCATTGGCTCTGCCTCTTGGCCATTTAAGCAGCCAGCACCTGGGGCACTACCTGTTTGTTCCTTTGTCGGGTTTCCCCGCCCATCCACCCTCAGTTTAAGATGATAGCCAATGACTTTGCTGTGGCTACGGTGGTCACCATTATTTAAGGGGCCAGTTAGGAATTTGCTCACTGGGCTAATTGACAGTGACCTAGCGGTTTTTCCTACCTCATAGCAATTGCTACAACTGGTTGGGCATTGGGGCAATCCTTTGTCTTAGATGGAGGGGAGGTTGCAGTCTCCAACTGCCCCTCTAAACGCTGTGGTATCCTGTTAAAGGGATCTGGGGGAAGTGGTCGTGTCCACGTACCCAGGTGGGGACAGGTCCTAAGGCACTCCCCCCAGTCAGTGGTCCCTGCGGGGGTCACCCTATTTGATGTAACTCTTAGTAAGCCCCCCTAAATGGATTGAGCATGCATCACTTCCAGCAGGTGGGCCGGAATTATTTTTTATTGCCCATGCCCAAGCCAAAACTCTTTCATCTGCATTCAATAAAGTTGTGGCCTGTTTTGATCCAAAATGGCCTTATTGGTCTCTTATTTATATGGGTTTGGGTATGGGGAGCACAATGCCTGGGCCTGTAAGAATGCAGAGCACAAAACGTCAACAGGCTTTAGTGTCCTATGCCAACAAGATCTGGCAAGAGGGAAGGATTGAACAGGAAAGAAGAAACTTTTGATTGGATGAAAGAATAAGGCAGCTTCAGAAGGCCACCTAAAAATAGGTCAGGGCTGCATGTTGCCCAGTTGTGAGCTAAAGGCTCCCATTAACTCAGAGTTACTCACCTTCGACAAAGGCTACCCATTGTGTCTCTTTACATGCCATGCTTCCTTCCCACCAGGCTCTTCTAAGGCTGGATGATTCAGCCCTTGCCTCTGTCTCAGGTAGGATCAGATCATTCCATTACTACTGATGCAAAGGCACAGCAGAATTACCCACCCTTGGGGGAAGTTGCCCATCATGGTTGTGGCCATGGTCTCCTTCCCATCAGGTGGCATGATCACACGGGCACTCAAGGGGTGGACTCTCATGGGGAAAGGAAACTCATTCTCCTACACTTTATAAAATTAAACCTTTAGGGGTGCAGCAGTGGAAATGCACCTCCAGTTTTAATTCAGCAAAAAAAGTGGGGGCTTCTGCCGTTGGACATTTGGGAAATGGTAATCACAGGGTTGCTATGGAGTTGAGGATCTGGTCCTTCAATGATGACTGAGCTGGTTTGAAACATTAAAAAAAAAAATCCCCTCCAATGCTTAAGCAGGTTTTTTCACACTTCTACCTAAAATGTGTGCTTCGCCATGGCAGCTGACTGAATCTCTGGTGTTTGCATGAATACACAGCAAATAAACATGGCTTTTTTGGTGACTGTAGGGTTGGAAGTAAGATTCGGGTATTGGAGGTTTTCCCCCCATATCTAAATCAAAATGCTATATTCACTTCCTGAATGTGCAATGGATAGGCTGTTGATTATTCTTGAAAAGTGTTTTAGTGCATCTGTATTTGCTGTTTAATTTGTTGCAACTCTTTTATTTCTCATTTTCTTTCAAATGAGAGAAACTTAATACAAAGGAGAAAATACTTGTTCCTCTCAAATATTTAGTTTCTTTTCTCCACTGGGGATTCTAAAATAAACACCCAGCAATCTGAATTTAAATAGCAAGGTATCAGTCTGGCTGTTTCAGTTGGCTGTTGTTACTCATGAGGATATGGTTACAGTAGATTATATGGGGATACCTGAGTCTTCTGTTTTACATTTTCAATCAGCGTATTATAGATGAACTGTGAAAATTGGAGATAGCTTTTTATGATAATTGGAAGATGTTTTCCTTGAAGTATGGAAGGCCCTTGAGAGAACTCAAATTGCTTGTCTGTAATTTTGTTATAAGCTCCACTGGTATTTGTTTAACATAGAGCTTGAATAAATTTATTTTATTTATTTTGCATTTCTCCATCCAAAGCAATTTTTAAAAAATATACCTAACAATCAGAAGGTTTGTTTGTTTGCTTGTTTGTTTAAAATAAGGCTAGCTGAAGCCCTTTCACAGAATTGTAGAGCTGGAAGGGACCCCGGGAGCCATCTAGTCCAACCCCTTGCAATGCAGGAATCCTGCACACAGCCATCCTTGGTCTTGAACCACCAACCTTCTGGTTAATAGCCAGACGCACTGACCCACTGTGCCACAGCCATGGGGTTATCCAACTGAAATGATAAGGGGCAGAGGAGAGAAGCAATGTGATGTCTTGAGATCAGCAAACAAGTTAAGATTGGGGCAAGGCTGTGGCTCAGGGGTAGAGTATCTGCTTTTTATGCAGGACAACTTAGGTTCAGTCCCCAGCACCTCCCGGTACAGTCCGCTGTGTGAAACTCTGGAGAACCTCTGGCAGTCAGTGTCGACAGTGCTGACCAATAAACTGGCTTGTTGTAAGGGAGCTTCCTGTGTTCCTAAGCGTTTCCCCTACTTCATCACTGTCCTTGAATCATAAAATTGTAGAGATGGAAGGGACCCCAAGGATCTTCTTGTCCAACCCTCTGCAATGCAGGAATCTCAGCTAAACATCTATGACAGATGGCCGTCCAACCTCTGATGTGCAGTGTTTTACCTTTGTCATATAGAGGAATGAATAACAGTCATCCTGTTCCTCTGTGAGAGTGCTGTTACAGGCATGTGGCCTCTGGATGGTTACCCTTCTGGGAATCATAGAATTATAGAATTGTAGAGTTGGAAGGGACCACGAGGATCATCTAGTCCAACCCCCTGCGATGCAGGCAGGAATGTTTCGCCCAACGTGGGACTAGAACCCACAACCCTGAGATTAAGAGTCTCATGCTCTGCCGACTGAGCTATGTGGCCTTTGGGCTGCAATAGGTTCCTTATCCCTGCCAGAGCTTATTTGCTATTCCAACCTCTCTTGCACAACAGTCAGAATCAGGAAGAATATCTCCAAACTTTCCTGTGTTATTTATAATATTTTGTAAAACAACAACAACAATCCTTCCTCCCTTCTCCCTTCCCACACAAGTCTCTGTGGATTTCAATTATTGCTGGTTTTAGTATATTTTCTGTAATAGGAATGTTATGTAAACCTCCCTGGATATTAACAGCAGAAAAGTGGGAATTAAGGTTTTAAATAAATGAAGGAATGTTAGCCATGCATCTAAAACCACTTGCATTATTTGGTGTGTGCTCTTCATTCCATGGATCCCACAGTGGGAATCGTACAGCATATGTAGCGTAAAGCAGCTCTGTAGATAGATGCACACTTCAGTGAATATATTTGCTTGTGGGAAAGATGATAGTTGTGAGCAGGGAATGTTGGGTCTTCTTGAAGCCCTGAATTGTGTTTACTATGTAGGGCAGCAGGGAAGCGTGCATAGGGCACAATCTTGTTCTGTGATCCGTACTTTGCTGCTCTTAACCCATTTCCCCAGGCTTCTTCTTCTTCCCCAGCTTGCTTCATCCTGACAGTGAGCCCTTCTCATCACACAGAGAAGTAAGATTCACATAGTGAGTCAGTGCCATATGGAGGAAGTCTGGATGTGAACTTTTGACTTCCTCTCCAGCCCCTTCATTCAAGTCATGCTGGTTTGGGAACAATGAAGGAAAACATTAAAAAAAAAAATACAACATGATTTCTTGGCCCAGGAAGAACTTTCTGGCCTCAGTTGATGGGGCAATAATTGGAAAAGTTCCCAATCCCTGCTTTTTCACACATTACCCCAGTTAACCTTCAGATTCTATCAAGCAAGACAATTTCTGATTTCTGAACTTCTGACAGCACTTGTTGCTGGGTAAGTAATAATTTGGTGCATCTGACAGACTGGGTCAAAGAGCTTTCTCTGCTGCAGAAGTTTTGTTTGGTGGGAAGGGACCCAGGCAACCATATTCTGTAGACTCTTAAGAGTGTTCTCATTGAAACCCTGTGAGGTGTCAGAAGATTAACAATACATTCCACAAACTGAAGATTAGAAATTGATGAAAACGTTTCTTGAATGAAAGGCAACTTACTAGTCTGCTACCATCTTCCCTGTGACGATCTTCCCTGCAAGTCCAGCAGGTTGTCATAGTGGGGCAGATGGGAATCAGGGCCTGTTCCATTAGCTCTAAGACCAGCTCCAAAAGAATATGAGTCCTGCTGGATCAGGACAAAGGGCCATCTAGTCCAGCATCCTGATCTCGCAGTGGCCAACTAGATGCCTGCGCAAAGTCCTCAAGCAGAACCTGAGTATCACAACACTCTCCCCATCTGCAGTCCCTAGCAACTGGAATTCAGAGTCACACTGCCTCTAACAGTGGAGGTAAAAAAAGGTAAAGGTAACAGTTAAGTCCAGTCACAGATGACTCTGAGGTTGTGGTGCTCATCTCGCTTTACTGGCCAAGGGAGCTGACGTTTGTCCACAGACAGTTTTTCCAGGTCATGTGGCCAGCATGACTAAGCCGCTTCTGGTGAACCAGAGCAGCGCACGGAAATGCCGTCTGCCTTTCTGCCTATATATCTACTTGCACTTTGACGTGCTTTAGAATTGCTAGGTTGGCAGGAGCAGGGACCGAGCAATGGGAGCTCACCCAGTCGCAGGGATTCGAACCACTGACCTTCCGATCGGCAAGCCCTAGGCTCAGTGGTTTAGACCACAGCACCACCCGCGTCCCCCAACAGTGGAAGTAGAACATAGTTATTGTGGCTAGTCGCCATTGATGGCTGTATTCTCCATGTATTTGTGATTGTCACTAAATTGGGCAGCTTTGAAAAAGGATTGGATACATTGATGGAGGAAAGGACTATCAATGGCTACCAACCATGATAACCATGCTCTGTGTTCATGGTTGGAAGGAGTAAATTCTTCTGAATACCAGCTTCTGAAAACTATGGAACCAGGGGAGAGTGCTCCTGTGCTTGTAGGTTTCCCACAGGCATCTGGTTGACCACTGTGAAAACAGGATGCTCCACTAGATGGGTCAGTGACCTGATTCAGCAAGCTATGGAACCCCAGCCAGCAACCTAGATGCTATGTTTTGTACTGGCTGAAGTTTCTAAATCAGCTTCAAAGGCAGCCCCACATAGAGTGCATTGCTGTAGTCCATTCTGGATGTTACCAGAGCATAAAGTACAGCTACTAAGTAATCCAGCTAGACCTAATGGTTACAGGACGGCCAAGGCTGTACATTAAATGCAGGGAACCATCTTGTTATTCAGGCAATAAATGTTGGGTTGACACAGCTTCCAAATTAGTTTGTGGCTTTTTGCTTTACTTTCAAGGAACTAGTTCTCCACTATATTTTTCTCTAGCATATATTATCTTTTCAGTCTGTCCACTTCAAGCAGATACCCCCCTCCCCCGTTATGTGAAAACAAAGCAACACGGGTGTACGCCCACATCACAACTCTCTGTGCAGATCCTATTGTTGCAAGCAGAATTGCTCCCTTGAGTAGTAATTTCCCTTCGGCATCTTGTTCGTAGCAAGTTGATGAGAATGCCGGGAAATATTCTGCCTACTTAAAATTGTAAGAGCCTTCTTGAAAGGCCCTACAGTAAAGTAAAATAAAGCAGTAAAGTCAAGGGCTAAAGTGATGTTTAAAAATTAAACACAAAAATGGGCCTACAGTCTGCATTACCAAAGAGGTTTTAAAAATTAAACTATGTACTGCATTTAATGCTTATGATCAAAGGGTGTGCGTGCATTGAGGGGAGTGCAATAAGTCTGCATTAAAGAAATCTCAGGTCCCTCTGTAATTAAGTACAGAAAAGCTGTGTGTGTGCTGTTTTTTTAAAAAAACAAACCCACCCAGTTTCCCCCTCCTAAGTCAGGGTTAATTAAATTGCTAAAAACACCATGGCACACGCAATTTAAAGTTTCTTCTCAATGTGATTTATTTTATTTTATGTGCTGCTTAATGGTGTCTTATTAAAAAAAACTTGATACACAGAATAAAATACAAAAAGCAAAGCAGTAAGGCATCTTCAGTTATGCAAACACATGGTTGCCTCACAAGGAAAACCCTGAGTGTTACCCCTTGGGCACTTAGCGAGTTAACAGGTTGTTGGATGTGCCTGTGCGAAATTGTATGATTATTAGGAATGAACTAGAAATTTGATTTTGTTTTCATTTTAATGAGAGCTACCCATTCCTCGAACCAATATGTGAACTGAAACATAGCTATCCTTTGAATTTTTGCATTGAAGTCTTATACTGAACAAAATGCATGTATCTGGGTAAAAAGTGAAAAAAAACCCAACAACCCCAGATAGCACATATTTTGGGAAATTGCTTGGAAAAAAATGCATATACTGCATTAGGGGAATTGCTTGCATAAATGTGTATATTAGTCAGAACTGCAAAATGTGTTTATTTAGATAAATTCACACTAAAATGCTACTGAATTGCCCGTTGCCGTGGAAATGTGGAGAATGGAATTTGAGATTGGAAAAATGTCCCGTAAGAATTATAGGACATATGAAACTGCAGTAAACTGAGGCGGAAAGTGGATCTTTCTCTACTGAGGACATTTTTGTTTAGGAAGGCTTTCCCCGAGGCAAAACCCAGTGTTTTATGGAAGATCAATTATATATGTGATGAAATTGTTTCAGTTTCTAAAAAGAGTTTGTATGGGTGGAATTTAGAGTTTGCATTTCTGAGTTTTATTCTGTTTTCATAATGTACACAATTTTGATGGCTTTTTATGCTGTGAAGCACTCTAAAAATCTTAGAAGAAGAAGAGCAGCAACAACAACAACATTGGCCCATCCAGCATACACTCATTTAGCAGGAGCTGTCCATAGTTTCAAACAGGGGACTTTTCCAGCCACACCTTGAGAGGCCAGAGATTAAATCTGGGACCTTGTATGTACAAATCAATGCTCTCTTTCATTGAGTTGTGGTCCCATTTTAGTATAGGTAACTGAGGACCATATATACATACATATATACATACATACCCCTTCTGCCTAGCTGTGCTGACTTCTAGGCTTATTGGGTGGGTTGGGGACCTAGAAAAATCACACTCAGCATAGGTCCTTAACCTGAGCAAATGGACAATTTTCTCACACCAACTCTGACCTTCTTGGGTGCTTTGGGCAAGAATGACTGCTCTTTTGCCAGTCAGAGTCTCAGCAGATGCCCCTGTGGGGCTGGCTCTGCTGAGACACTGGTCAGAAAATGGAGGCCAGAATAAGCTAGGCTTTGGAGCACATTCCAAGCAAGGGAAAGGAAATGTGTGGACCTTTTGAGTTCAGAAAAAAAGGTATGGGGTGGGATGGGGGGTAGAGAGACATATATAATTAGGCATGGCATTGAGAAAGTGAACAAAGAAATTTATATGCCACTTATGTGATAAAGGACCATACCTGCCCTGTACCTAAGTAGCCAGCATGGAGCTGTTGGACTCCAATTCCCATCAGCTCCAACTAGCATTGCTAATGGTAAATCATTATACAAACTGTAGTACAACAACATCTGCTGTATCAAAACTTGAGGATAGCCATTTAAAGTTATGGTGTTAAATTCAGGCCAAACAAAAGAAAGTAGTTGTATTTAGGTATTTGGTTAGCCACTTTCAGAGGAAGGATGCCAGATCTTCATTTTTATTCAGCAAGATTATTATTGGGTTTGGGACCTTCTGAGTTGAAGTTCTTATGGGTTTTGGACCTTCTGAGCTGCAGGCATCAAGTCTGTAGCACCCGTAAGCAGGACTGGTGCTCATGACAAATTTCCATCCTTTCTGGTGGAGTGCGGTCTCTGCTCTGCCAGTTTTGGTGAACAATTAAATAGGCTGCTGTGATCAGCTAAAACCCCAAGCATCTTAGCTTTGTCCTGGGCAATGTGGAGTTGCAAGTCTCACAGCTTTCAAGGAGCTTGGGCGGACACCTAGAATTGGGTGGTTTCCTTGACTTCTTTGCTGAATCAGGTTTCTTTTGTACTGCTGAATATACAGATTTATAAGAGCATTGGAACTTGGTTAATGAAAAAAAAATGATGGTGTTAAATGTAATGTCAAGGGCATTTTTAACTGAAATGTAGATCCCTCCCAATTAGTTAAAAGGGAGGAAATAAGCAGCTTAAAAGGTTGCAGTCTCTGACAATTCCACCTATAAGCTTCAATAGGGAATCCAATTGTTTGTTGGGTTTTAGTCAGATTTCTCTCTCTCTCTCTCTCTCTCTCTCTGTGTGTGTGTGTGTGTGAGAGAGAGAGAGAGAGTGAGAGAGAGAGAGAGAGAGAGAGAGAGAGAGAGAGAGAGAGAGAACATTACAGAGTTTGCTTGCATAATAGTGTTATTACCCACAGTCTAATTTCTGGTAGAAGAAGGGAAAAACATAATTTATACCTTCCTGTTTAAAGTCTTGCTCCCTTAACACAGTGATTTCAGGAAATAAAGAAAGATGGAAACACTTTCATTTTGGGATTTCATTCTGCTGTTAGAAATCACTGGATTACAGTTCCCATCATTTCTGACTGTTGGTCATGCTATCTGGGACTGACAGGAATTGGAGTCTCAATAAAATCTGGAGGACCACAGCTTCCATATCCCAGCTTTAATTTTGTTGAAGTTAGAGGTGACATGGTCTCCACGACCCCTATTCTTAATGAAGCTGGGTCAGTAATAACATCTCAACTAGGAGACAGTCCATGTAATAGAACAATGTGTTATGCATGATACAGTTCCCCCCTTCCCCCTCTCCTTCACCACCACTTGTACCTGTTCAGTTGGTATAGTGCCCATTGTATGTAGCATTATGTGCATTTCAGTTGTTGCTTATGGTTGCATTCAGTATTCTCACAGTGTTGTGTGTGAAGTACTGGAACTCATTTTTCAAATTCCCACCAAACTCACCAGGTGACCTTGATCCATTGACACTCTCTCAGCCTAATCCACCACAGAGGATAGTTATGAGAATGGCAAGGTCAGGGGGACAAGCATGTATATTACCTTGAGCAACTTGGAGGAAGGGTGCCATCAAAATGTAGCAAAAAATTAAAAGGCACTCCTATATTTGGGGGGGGGGGTATAATAAGTTACCCTGGGAAACTATGGCTGCATTTATTTGAACATGTTTCTGACAGCAAAGGGTACAACATCTCCATAAGCATTTGAAATTGCACTAATATCCTGGCCACTTATGCCTTTCTTGACACAAATACGATCTGAAACCTTCTTGAATAGCTCATGACCGATTTATGTTGGACGTCATGATTGTGATCAGCATTGTGGGGAATGGTATTGACGTTATAAAGCTCAGCAGAAATCACAGTATCCTTCTTGGTCGTTTAGTGTGGTTTTCTAGATTGTAAGCAATGATGCTGAAGGAAATGAATCCTTGGTTCCTCCTTAAAAACACAACAAATGCTTTTCGCCCAGCAATGTTCTACCGGCCATTGCTAGCTGTTCTAATGAAAGAAAAATCCTCTATCCTTGCAAGCTGAAGCTCTGCCTCAGTTCATGGTCAAATGCTAATGAGCAAGAGTGAATGCATTGCCCTTAAATAGCCGGCTCTGAAATATCTGAGTGATAAAATTGCGCACAAAGTAGCTGCCCTTCTCTTATGGCACTGCAGAATGCATGAGCATGAATCAGTGGCTTGTTTCCCAAAGGAGAGGACGCCACAGAGCATCAACATTCCACAAGCATCAACACTCCACAAGTTCTGAGCCATATCTCACTCCAGATCCCCTGCTTTTGTGTAAATGTTGTACAGATTGTGACTCTACAGCAGGAATGGAGAAACTGTAGCCACACAGATGTCCCAACTCCATCAACCCTGAATATTGGCTGTGCTGGCTGGGACTGATGGGACTTGGAGTCTGACAACATCTGGACAGGGGGGCAGTTTGTTTTTGTGTATATACAGCACCTAGCATGTATTGGGAGCTTTTGTAAGTAATGCATGATTATGGTGGTTCATAATCTACCCTAGGAATGGGCAGAAGGTAGATCAGGATCTACTGGGTGATTTGCAGTAGATCTGCAAGGATTTATGACTCCTAGTTATTCAACAGCAGCAGCAACAACAACAACAAAGCAGCCCGCTAAAATGAAATGAAGAAAGCTTGGAGATAAAACTTTGGTCGCACCTGCACCAGAGGTGGATTTAGGAGAGTATGATTGGTTCGGTCACAACTTGGGGGTGCTGCAGGGGGTGTCATAACTATGATGTAGAATGGAAAGTGAGTGCTGGGGAAAATTTTAGCACCACACAGGCAGAGAAAGTGATAGACTATATGGAACAGGCGGAAATGACTGGCAGAATCTGAGACCAGGGAGAAGAGTCGGTGGAAGAAGATTGGAAGAAATTCAAAGACTATTTGCAGAAACATTGTAAAATTAATGAATGTTAAAATGATGTTGGACTGAAATCAAGCGGCCTTAGCAACAAGGTTAATAAGAATATGTAAAAATGGATTGATAACGGATGAAAATATAAAGTTATAATATGTTGAGATATAGAATTAAGATAAAAGAAAGAGGGTAAGGATTTGCTGAATTAACCATGTGAACGGGAATACAAAAAAGGGAGGTGTGAGGAGGTCGGGGAAATAAGTAAACGAAATCTAAGATATGAAAAGATTGATTTGTTTTTAACTATTTTCTATTTATTTATTTTTTGTATTTTGTATTTTTTTTCTATGTATTTTTGTACTTTTTGTATTTTTCTTTTTGTTTTCTTTTCTTTTTTATTCTGTAACCTTCTTCTTTTTGTAAAACTTTAATAAATATCTTTTTTTTTAAAAAAAAAAAGGAAAATTTTAGCACCACACAGGGTGTTGTACCACAAGGTCCTCCGCTGCCTGCACTATACATTTAAAGCAGTATCATGGCTCTTTAAAGTTCCCCCAAAGAATCCTGGAAATTGTGGTTTGCCACAAGTGCTGTGAGTTGTTAGGAGATTCCTCTTCTTCTCACAGAGCCACTATTCCCAGAGTACGATGGACTGTTAAGCCCCTCTGAAAACTGTGCAAGGTATGTGTGTGTGGGGTCTTCTAACAACTTACTCCTAGGTAAATAGGGTTAGAATTGCCATCCAAGTCAGGCCTTTACTTTCTTCCCTAGCTTTTATTTAGAATATATCTTCATTCCTCCTTGTCAAGGCAGTCCCAGAGTGGGCCACGTTAAAATCAATACAAAGCACATATTAATGCAACAGCCTAAAGCCAACAGGATGATCCGCAATTCAGCAGAGGCCTCCAAATGCCTGGGTAAAATAAATGAGTCGTCAGCGCAACAGAGCCCAGTGCTGGCCATATCTGTGAGGGGAAGGAATCCCATGATCGGGGCATTGGTTCTGAGAAAGCCCTCTCTCACATTGCTACATACCAAATTTTGGCCAACTGTGGCATAGACAAGAGGGCTTCCCCATAGTCTTGATGCATAGGCTGGGCTATATAAGAGATGGCATTCCATCAGGTAGCTAAGCTCCCAGGCTATATATAGGGCTTTATAAATCGACTACTGGGGAGTGCCAGTAGAAACCCAGAACCCCTGGAATATCACACCACTCAGAGATTGGGACGTGGTATGCAGCAAAAGCAACAACGAAACAGAATTGCTTTATGGGCCAGCTTGATGGACATCCTTACAGTATGTGGTACAACTGAGAGAATATTACCTTCCCTCCCCTTAATCTGTATTTTGAAGGCTGTTCTGTATACTAAACAAAACAAATCCCAGTCTTGCATATTGTTTTCTGGAGGATTAATTACTGGAATAAACTTTCCTGCACATTCTGTTTCATTTTCTTTATGCAACGTTTTGGCAGGAGGCAGGTCTTCAGGTGCAGCTTAAAAAGCATCTTCTGAGGACAGGCTTCTGCCATTATGTTTTGGAGCTGCTCCTTCCTTCATGCTCAGTTTGATGTTGCTGTTTCGAAAGAAACGGCTGATTTCAGCTCTTCCACTCTGGGTGTCACTGCATGCTCTCAAATAGTGACATGAAGGCAGGTCACCAGGTTTTTATATGCACAGGATGAGGAGGAGGGGGGAAATCAATTTTAATCCCCACAAGTGGGGACTGTCAATGCAGAAGGTCACTACCGATTAGCAATTGCTTTGTTGTGGTCGTGGAGCTTGGATGAGGGATCTAGTGGGGATATAAAAAGACATGAGCTTTGAACAAGACCTGTGCTGCCTCACCGCTTTGGTACATTGTTAAAGGACAGTAATCTATTCTCTCAAAAATGCTGTGGTGCACAGGTTGATTATCTCTGTGGGTGGGATTTCTTTTGCATTTAAGCTTCTGTAAATACCAGCAGTATGGGGAGGAATAAATGCATCCATGTAGACTGGAAATATGTGCAGTATTGATTATTGTGTACATGCAAGTAGTGCATCATGTTCACAGTCCATCTTCTATGAGTGAAAAAACAGTTGCCAGTTTGGTTAGGAATAAGCCTTGGATTGGTGTACATAGTCCACATTCCAGGAGAGAATGGAAACTGGCTGAGATGGTTGTTTGGATTGGATTACAGAGGAAGCACAGTGGTGTTTGAAGAAGGGTGCAGAATAGCAACACACTGAGTAAGAACTGAGAATATAAGTAGGCAAGGAATTGAAGAAAGGATTGAATAATTATCAAGTAAGGAAGAGCATAGCAAGAGGAGGCAGGAAACTGACCAGGACGGGATAGAAAGAAAGGCAGAAAAGCCAGCAACAAAAAAGTATGGAAATGCAGAGGGTGGTAGTGGCGCCTTGGCTAGTTGCTTCTCTTTACAACAATCTCAATGGACTAGGAGGGGAGCAGCAAATCTTGATGCCAGGTAGCAGTCAGTGGCATGAGATTTGGTTCAAGAATTTGGAAGATTCTTGAACTGCTGGATCTTTTTCACAGACTCTTTTTCACTGGTCCAGGGAGTGCAGTGGCTGCTGACCTTTTGGAGGCAATTTATTTATTTAAACTATCATGTACTGCATAATTACTAGTGTTTCTAAGTGGTATGCACAAAAAATAATTTTAAAAAAACCACATGGTGGATAAGATAATTTAAAAGTAGTAATAAACAGAAAAGGTCCTTGAAGAGACGGCTGAAACAGAAGGGTCTTCAACAAGTGCCTTAAGTTCCACATGGATGGGGCCTATCTGATCTTAGTTTGGAGGGGGTTCCATGAAATCATTCCAAAATGCCGATAGCACAGCTCCTGGGGCATATGAGCCATTTATCTGAGTCATGTGGGACTACTAACAGAGACCCCCCCCCCCAGATATTTCAGTGATCAGGCAGTGATATAAGGGATCAGGAGGCCCTTGAAATATCTTGGACCCACATTGTTAAGGGTTTTGCAAATTACTACAGGAACCTTGTACTTTGCCTATTAACATATGCACAGCCCGTGCAAGCTTTTAAGCACTGGAGTTATGTGCTGGCGGTCATCTGCCCCCGCCAGCTGTTTAGCCACAGTATTTTCGGACCAGGTCCAAGGGTAGCCCCATGTAGAGCCCTGCATATGTATAGATGCAAATTTAGGTTGACTTTCAGAGGAAGTCTGCTCTAAAAGCCAAAAACATTTGTTTTGTGTGTGTTAAAGTTTTTGAAAGAGGAAGGGGGAAGGAGCAAGAAATCCATGGCTAGGGTGGCAGGTCCCCTGGATCTGCTAGAGAGCAACACCCTTGGTTCTTGTTCTGTGGGTACTTGAATAAGTGGCTGTGGGTTAGATCTGCTCCTGCAGATATATCACAGCCACTGCATAGCTTAATACATTTAAGTTCAAATGACTGGTGGGTAATTACGTCCCTTTGAGTTGACTGCAGCAAATGGCATCCACTTGCATTGGAACAATCTGTGTTTGGGGGAAATAGATTTGCTTTTTTTGGTATTGAATCAGGGCTCTTTGCTTTGCTGCAATAGCTTGACCCCACTAATCAACAGTGCCCTTTTCAGCTCCCGCTTGTCTCCTCTATTTAATTTTTGCTTGGAAATCACCCTATTAGGGGGATACTTGCAGCCCTGGAGGAGGAGGGGATGCAGCTGGGGATGGAGGGAGGGAAGAATGATCTATCTAAATAAAACTGTGTGTTTGCCTGTAATATTGACGTTTATAAGATTAATAGTTGTGAAGGACATCTTCAAAAAAATAAATAAAAAAATCACCCTGCACCGTTGCTGGAAGTTATATTTTACTTGGGGAATGGACAGATGCTGAGCATTTATATATCAGCGGACATGGAACTGGTATCTGATGGAAGCAGCAGGTAGCAAACTAATTAGTCAGCTCTCATTAGTTAAACGGCTTGATAATTGCTTTTGGAAGTCCAGGGTTGTCTAAAGAGAAACTGAATGGAAGTCATACAAAGCCAAAAATGGCATGTACAAGAACAGTAAGAACTTTATGGTCCTGGGAGTATATTTATGTCCCTAAGAACAGTTCTACTGGATCAGGGCTACAGGCTCACCTACAACAGGCTTTTGCTTTCAAAAGTGGGCAGCAAAATCAGGGTTGGTGCCAGGTCCTTGGCATAGCATTGCTAATGGACACAGACCACCCCCTGCAGTGACCTGTGAACTGCTCTCCCAGTAGACCTCTCCCAGTAGACCCAACATGACAGCTACTGCTTCCGATAGGTGGCAGCACTCAGTTGGCTGTCACTCCATCCCATACTTACCTGGCTTTGTGAAGGCAGCACAAAGACGGGGGGGAGGGGCTGACAGATTTTGGCCTTGTACAGAGTGCTATAGTACCACAGGTCCACCACTGCCTGGAGGTAGGTGACTCTGGGAAGATCATAAACCCTATGAAGGCAGGAATCCTCTATGGCTGTGTCTCCCCAGCATCTGAGACTTGAAGATATAACCCTTTTAAGATGGAGGTTCCGCTGTGCTACCAAGGCTAATGGGTACCAGTAGGCTTAGCCGCCATGAATGGACCCAGATCCCTTCTTAAAAGCCATGTAAACTGGTGGCCATCAATGCAGCCCTGGAAGCAATAGTTCACCAGCTGTGAAGACACACAGCTTATATCTTCCCTGGAGGTCAGTTCCATTGGGTGACCAAGACTCTCTCTTGGAAGCATGAATCTTGGAAGCTAATCTATGGAATTTGCTTCCATAAGATGTAATGATGACCACCAAGTCATGGAGAATGAGGCTTGCAATGGCTACTAGTTATAATGGCTATGTTCTATCTCTGCAGTCTGAATACCAGTTGCTGGGAATGGCAAGTGGGGTGAGAGCTGTTGCACTCAGATCCTCCTCCTGAGCTTCCTTTGGCATCTGGTTGGCCACTGTAAGAACAGGATGCTGGACTGGATTAACTGAAAACAGGTTTCTCTCCAACTGCTCTCTTGCCCACTCTCTTCTCATGCAGAATCAAAATGTCTTTCTGTTTGGGAAAGGCTGTAGCTCAGTGCTTCAATCCCTGGAGTGGTTAAGTTGGGAAGGACTCCTTGCCTGAAACCCTGACAAGCCCCTGCTAGTCAGTGCAGACAACACTGAATAGATGGGCCAATGATCTGACTCTGTTTAAGGCAGCTCTCTGTGCTCCTAAGCAGACAGAAGCATATTCCGTCCCTGAAAACAATTTATCAAACCTCCCCGCCCCCAGTAATTCTGACATCTATGCCTCTCTTCAATGTCTGTTGCTGGTCCTGAGCGCAGCAAAATGTATCGGGTCATTTTCTTCACACAACACCTATTTAATGTGGCACATTTTGTCTGAAAAAAATAGGGACATGGGATGTTGCCCCTAAAGAGTCTGTGATATAAATGGCTCAAGGATGAAGGCGAAGGAGGCAAGGGTTTTTCCTCAAGGGACAAAAATTAAGAAGCCTGGTCTCAAAATACCATTTCCCCCCTCAGGAAGTACATGCTTAATTGGGTGTGTGGGGAGTTGGTGTGTGAACTAAGGATGTCACATCTTCCTCAAACCGATCGATCATTCCCTTAGGAGACTGGACCCTATATCAGCCAATGGATAGCCTAATGTAGATGGAAGTCTTTTCATTAAAATGTTACAGCTTCATAATTTCTGAAGTACAGTACCTATTTTTAAAAGGTCAGGTCCTTGGTTGACTAAGACAATCACACACACCCTTACACCTCAGAATGTCCTGTTGAAACCAGTTAGGGTATTGTGGAGGGGATTACTTATGGATAGACGTGTCTAGTGTTGCGCGGTTAGACAGTTTAAAGCAAAATAATTCAGAGAAGGTTGCCTGACTGTCCAAAATTAAACATGTTGTGCATATAGTTTAGAAACAGCTCTAGTCTGTAGGTTCACGTTGGTGCGAATCAAGGTGACAAAATCCACCCCAAGAGAACAATTCATTATTGCTTATAAGCTGATGGAAAGGTGTTACCCTAGAGCCAAGTTTGATTAGAAAATATTCTTGCACCCAGTTAATCATCTTATCTTATAAATAGTATACTGCAGTTCAGGCCACTCTCCTCTTCATTTTGATGGTGGAAGGTCAGTGAGTCATGTATTAAAAAGCTCTTTAAACCACCTGTACTTGAGAATTAAATTATTCTAGTTTAAACTCAGTAGCTTGTGTGTGTGTGTGTGTGTGTGTGTGTCTGCCCCGACCCAGTGATTCTACAATAGCTCACAAAGATGATTAGGTTTTAAATGCCAGTTATTTCATGCTCATCCTGGAGGTCTTGGAGAAAACAAGATGGAATAAGCAGGCATGTAAATACACTATCATTTTGGAAATGATCAAAATGGCTTGGAGATTTGTAGCTATTCAGCTTGAGTGTGAGTCGCAATTCTGAGGCCAACATTGGAAATCTATGCATATTCTTGTAGAAGTAGAATTTCACAGCAGTTTTGTAAACTGCTTAGAGGTCTTTTGTTTAAAATTAGTTAAATAAATATCTTAAAAAAAAATAAAAGTCCTCATGAAAATTCACCAGCATTTTAGTGTGAATTTTTCCTAAAAAAGATTTTTTTTTGCAGTGTGTGTGTGTGTATGATCAGTTTTCTCTAATATAATGCATTTTAGTATGCTATTTTCACTAACATATTTTTAACACACATACAGTGGTACCTCGGGTTACAAACACTTCAGGTTACAAACACTTCGGGTTATGTATAAACTCTGCTAACTCGGAAATAGTACCTCGGGTTGTGAACTTTGAGAATGGAAATTGCACACCGGCAGCACAGCAGCAGCGGGAGGCCCCATTAGCTAAAGTGGTACCTCAGGTTAAGAACAGTTTCGGGTTAAAAACGGACCTCTGGAACGAATTAAGTAACCCGAGGTACCACTGTATTCCCTTAATATATGCATTTTCACACACATTATTCAGTTGGAAAAGGGCATATTTTGAAGGATAGTTATGTTTCAGTTTATGTATTAGTTCAAGAAGTGTGGATTAGGTTGTTTTTCATTAAGATGCAAATAAAAACAAAATTCTTTTTTTTTTTGGAAAAGATATTTATTAAAGTTTCAAAAAAGGTTACAAATTAAGAAAAAGAGAAAAAAAAGAGAAAATACAAAATACAGGAAAATAAAAACAATTAAAAACAAATCAATCTTTCCATATCTTGTCTTTCATTTACTTGTTTCCCTGACCTCCTCACACCTCCCTTTTTTGTATTCCAGCTCAGTTGGTTATTTCAGCAAATCCTTTCCCTCTTTGTTTTTATCTTAATCCTTTATCTTAATATATTATAACTTTACATTCTCACCTATTAACAATCCATTTTTACATAGTCCTTTATAACATTGCTGCTAAAACCACTTAACTTCATTCCGACATCATTCTAACATACATTAATTTTGCAGTGTTTCTGTAAATAGTCTTTAAATTTCTTCCAATCTTCTTCCACCGACTTTTCTCCCTGGTCTCGGATTCTGCCAGTCATTTCCGCCAGTTCCATATAGTCCATCACCTTCATCTGCCATTCTTCCAGGGTGGGTAGATCTTGTGTCTTCCAATACTTTGCAATAAGTATTCTTGCTGCTGTTGTAGCATACATAAAGAAAGTTCTATCCTTCTTTAGCACCAATTGGCCGACCATGCCCAGGAGAAAGGTCTCTGGTTTCTTCAGGAAGGTATATTTAAATACCTTTTTCATTTCATTATAGATCATCTCCCAGAAAGCCTTAGTCTTTGGGCACGTCCACCAAAGGTGAAAGAATGTACCTTCATTTTCTTTACATTTCCAACATTTATTATCGGGCAAATGATAGATTTTTGCAAGCTTGACTGGTGTCATGTACCACCTGTATATCATTTTCATAATATTCTCTCTTAAGGCATTACATGCCGTAAATTTCATACCTGTGGTCCATAACTGTTCCCAGTCAGCCATCATAATATTATGTCCAACATCTTGTGCCCATTTAATCATAGCTGATTTCACCGTTTCATCCTGAGTGTTCCATTTCAACAGCAAGTTATACATTCTTGACAAGTTCTTAGTTTTGGGATCTAACAGTTGTTTCCAATTTTGATTTTTCCACCTGGAAGCCAATTTTCTTGTCCAAATTGTAAGCCTCCCTTATTTGATAATAATGAAGCCAATCTTGCACTTTGTCTTTTAGTTTCTCAAAGCTCTGCAATTTCAATTTATCTCCTTCTTGTTCCAAAATCTCCCAATATTTCGGCCATTTGGCCTCCATATTGAGCTTTTTCTGAGCCTTCGCTTCCATCAGTGATAACCACCTTGGGGTTTTATTTTCAAGTAAGTCTTTATATCTTATCCATACATTGAACAATGCTTTCCTGACAATATGGTTTTTAAATGCTTTATGCGCTTTGACCTTATCATACCACAAATATGCATGCCACCCAAATACATTATTGAAACCTTCTAAATCCAAAATGTCTGTGTTCTCAAGAAGCAGCCATTCTTTCAGCCAGCAAAATGCAGCTGATTCATAGTAAAGTTTAAGGTCTGGCAGGGCAAATCCACCTCTTTCTTTTGCATCGGTTAGTATTTTAAATTTTATTCTGGGCATCTTGCCCTGCCAGACAAATCTAGAAATATCTCTCTGCCACTTCTTGAAACAGTCCATTTTATCCATAATTTGCAATGATTGAAACAAAAACAACATTCTTGGCAATACATTCATTTTTATAGGAGCAATACGGCCTAGCAAGGAAAGCTTCAAATTTGACCATATTTCTAAATCCTTTTTCACTTCTGACCAACATTTTTCATAGTTATCTTTAAATAAATTCACGTTCTTAGCAGTCATATTAACCCCCAGGTATTTTACTTTCTTAACCAGTGTCAAACCTGTCCCCTTCTGAAACCTCTCTTTCTCAATCGGTGTTAGATTTTTCTCTAGAACCTTAGTTTTTAACTTGTTCAACTTGAATCCTGCAACCTGACCAAATTCTTGAATCAATTCCAATACTCTTTTAGTACTAGATTCTGGCTCCTGTAATGTCAGTACTAGATCATCTGCAAATGCTTTCAATTTGTACTGTTTGGCTCCGACTTGTATACCTTTAACCAATTGGTCCCTTCTGATCATATTTAGGAGAACCTCCAGGACCGAAATAAAGAGCAATGGGGAAATTGGGCAACCTTGTCGTGTCCCTTTCTCTATGTTAAATTCCTCCGTCACCACATTATTAACAATTAGTTTGGCCTTTTGTTCTGAATAAATTGCACCTATACCATTTCCAAAACCTTGACCAACCCCCATCCCCTGAAGATTCTTCTTCATAAAACTCCAAGAAATATTGTTAAAGGCTTTCTCCACGTCTATAAATATCAAAACTGCTTTAGTATTGATGTTCACTTGTAGTTTTTCTAAAATATTAATTATATTTCTCGTATTGTCAGACAAATGTCTGCCCCGGAGAAAGCCTGCTTGGTCTTTATGTATCTCCTCCACTAGCACTTTTTTTAGTCTTTTAGCCAGAATATCTGCAAAAATTTTGTAATCCACATTAAGCAGAGATATGGGGCGGTAATTCTTAAGCTGTGTCTTCTCAGACTCAGTTTTCGGTATAAGTGTAATATAAGCTTCCTTCCACGACTCTGGTGCTTTTTTCCCTTCCAAAATTCCATTACAAACTTCCTTTAATGGTTGTATTATCCACTCTTTCAAGGCTCTATAATATCTTGAAGTTAAGCCATCCGGTCCTGGAGATTTACCCAATTGCATATTCTGGATGGCACCTTCTACCTCCTGTTCAGTTATCTTATAGTTCAGCATAAACTTATTTTCCTGAGAGATTTTTTGTAGTCCATTTAATTTCAAAAATTGATCTATATCGATTTCTTTCTGTGGCCCTTGTGTATATAGTTGTTTAAAATTCGTCCCTCCATCCCTTATGCCAGCTTCAGACAATTAAAAAAAAAAATACTTGGCAAGAGATTTATACAATTGTGCATGAGATGGATCCAGTGGACAGCAATGTATTTTTCTCCTCTTATAATGCTAGAACATGGGTTTGGAAATTGCATGAATGTTTGGAAACTTCATGAAACAAGCTGTTGGAGGCAGTGTGCCTCTGGGGAATCACAAGAGGAAAGTGCTCTTGCACTCAGGGGTCCTGTTTTCGGGCTTCCTGCAGGAATCTGGTTGGTCGCTGTGAAAACAGGATGCCGAGTGTTTGGCTTGTTCCATGATCATCCATACAAAACTTAGAATACAGATAATTTCCCAGATTTGTATGGTACATATTTGAATACATTAGTGCCTCCAAGATCCCTGCTTTCAGTTACTGTATTTTTTGCTCTATAAGACTCACTTTTTCCCTCCTAAAAAGTAAGGGGAAATGTGTATGCGTCTTATGGAGTGAATGCAGGCTGTGCAGCTATCCCAGAAGCCAGAACAGCAAGAGGGATCGCTGCTTTCACTGCGCTGCGATCCCTCTTGCTGTTCTGGCTTCTGGGATTCAGAATATTTTTTTTCTTGTTTTCCTCCTCCAAAAACTAGGTGCGTCTTATGGTCTGGTGCGTCTTATAGAGCGAAAAATACGGCACTTGAAGTTTTCCAACTAATACTTTTGCATCCTGCTCCCTCACCATAAGCAAGAAGCATCTCATTGGAGTTAAATAGTTGACCAAACTATTAAGAGGCTGAAGATTAATCAATGAAAACTGCATTAATTTGGAGGAAGAAACAGTATGCATACAAATTAAAAAAACACACAAGTGTTTATTTTTCTCCATGTGCTTGGGAGTCTCTGCATACTGGGCACAAAGCAGAGCACTATGGCTGTCTGTTGTAGGTAGTAATAAATCTTGTTTGTGTCCTCATATTACTGATGAAAGAGCAGTAATGTGGAAGCTACCATAGGTTCCCTTCCCCACCATTCTCGGATAATAAAGGAAGGTTAAAGGAGGTATTTATCCCTCTCCCTAACCCGTGTCTCTTGTGCTTTCAGGGCAAACATTTCTCATTACGATTTTTATTGCTGTTGGTGTTTCACCTTTCTGGGTTCTTTTTTAAAAAAATCTGTCTTGACCACAGGTAAGGAGATATATATATTGCTGGCAGATTAACTGGCAGTTTCTTTGGGCAGCAATTTCCTCACTCATTCTAGTGTCCCTATCAAACATTTTCATCAATTGTCACTAAGACAGAATTGACAGGATCCCTTTTGTAAACGTTTGTAAGCTGGCTGTGCACCTTACTCCTCTGTGCAAATAAGACCACCTTCTAAATTGCAGTTCCCCTCTTTTCTCTCCACCCCACCCCTTCGGAAGGATTACTGTTTTATTTACTTTTCTCACATGGGCAATTTTTTGCTCAGTTAAAATAAATAACAGCATTCCTGTCAACTTAATACTTTCCCTCCATCCCATATTCTTTTGGATTGAACCAGAACAGTGGTTTTCAAATAAAAACAGATGAAGACCCAAATATGTGCTTTAAGATTAGCCAGATTGCTAACAATCATGTCTGGGTTAATGGAATGCAGAAACGTCCCCACATCACTTCCATCCTAGACACCTTTGAGCCCAGTGATAACTTGTTATATTTTAAATGTTTCAGCAGCTTTGGTAGCTCTTAAAATGAAACCATCTGAGTGTCTGAAGGGGTAGAGAGAGTAGGGGACCTCCCCACCACTTAGAACAGCAAGCAGTTGCTTTGAGAGTCTTAATGAGACTTTATTTTGCTGTAGGCACATAAAAAGCTATAAAGAGGCTCATACTTTCGAGGAACTGGCGTTTGCAAATGCGTTACTGCTTTATCATCATCGCTGCCAACATCTGAAGGGCACTATTACTGCAAAGCAAACTTTAACAGAGTGCCTACTTTTCCTTCCCTCTCTTAATTAGCAAAACATCACATCCTGAAATATTTGTTAATGCCAATTAAGACTTCCCAGTGTGGCAGCTCTCGTGCTTGCGCTCCTGAGGTATTGGTCTGTTAATCACAATGGAACGGCATGGCAACAGGGGAATGGTGTCTTGTCAGTCAGACCTGGCTTGGGAAAGGACTGTAGCTCAGTGGCAGAGCAGGTGCTTTGGTTTTTTTTTATTTGTAATTTTCAGTTATCTGCATTTCAATAGTTTTACAGTCATTTTAACAAAACTTGACTTCCTTCCTCCTCTTTCTGTGGTTCCTTAAATTTATATTTATCATTTCCTGCATATTCTAAGTTAACCTAACTTATTCTTTTATTCATCTACTTTAACTATTTACTCTTATGAAACTTCAGGTTATTTCAATACTCCTGCCAGTGTCCTTATCTGTTTACAATTTATTTGTACATAATCAATAAACCATTTCCATTCTTTTATAAAAGGTTTGTTGTCTTGATTTCTTGTTTTCCAGTAACTTTAGCCATTTCTGCACAGTCCATGACTTTTTGTATCCAGTCTTCTTTCATTGGGACTCCTTCTTTCCATTTTTGGGCGAATAACATTCTTGCCACTGTAGTCGCATGCATCAATAAATTTCTATACTGTTTAGGTAGTTCTACCCCTATAATTCCCAGAAGGAACATTTTTTTACAAATGTTAACATCTTTTTCAATTCATTATATATCATTTCCCAGTAAGCTTTAACCTTACTGCAAGACTACCACATATGATAAAAAGTACCTTCTTTCTCTTTGCATTTCCAACACTTATTCAATTTTGATTTATATTTTTTTGCCAGTTTACTCAGTGTTAGATACCATCTATATAACATTTTCATATAGTTTTCTCTTAAACCATAGCTTGCTGTAAATTTTATATCCGTAGTCCACAATCATTCCCATGCTTCCATATCTATATTATAACCAATATCTATTGCCCAATGCATCATTGATTTTACTTCTTCATCCTTTGTTTCCCAGTCCAATAATATCTTATACATTTTAGACAGAACTTTAATATTACATTCCAACAGATCTCTCTCCATTTGTGATATTTGTTCCCCAGACCCTCAGTTCTTATTTTTCTTAAATACTTCATTCAGTTAATGATATTGTATCCATGTTGTTAACTTTCTTGAGAAATCCTTAAATTCTTTTAATTTAAACTCTTCTCCCACCGGAATTGATTGAAACAAAAATAACATTCTTGGTAATACGTTCATTGTTATAGTAGTCAGCAGAGTAGGTTCAGTCCTTGGAGCCTCCATTCAAAAGGACCATAGAATTATAAAGTTGGAAGGGACCTCAAAGGTCACCTATCAGGTAAACACATCATGGGAAACATCATTACCTGTGACCCTGGAAAACCACTGTGAGCCAGAGCTTTAATCAGCTATTTGTTTAAAAAAATAAATATGCAGCCACAAGGTAGCTTCCATATAGAATTAAACAGAGATTCCAGTTTATCTTTTCTAATTTTCCCAATCTTAAATTCAGTTCTCCACATTTCTATATCAGTTTTCGAATCTGATTTTTAGTGTGAATTTCTCCTAATGTATCTTTGTATGCACATTTGTCTAATATATACACTTCTGTATGCAACTTGTATATTTCTACAAAGCCATTTCCCACTAATACAATGCAATTTTGCATGTTATTTTCACAATTATGTGCATTTTCCCTGTTCACTTTGCCCTAGAATGCACTTTTTGTTTTGTTTTGGAAGTAAATATTGTATGTCAAGGTGCTTTAACCCATCCTGGTACCTTGCCGAAGAGTGGGTAATTAATTCTAATAATAGCAACAATAATTTGTGTACGTATTACTTGACTAAAGAACTGTATTGCAAAATTCAGGGAACTGCAAGTGTGGAAGTATGGCTGTGTTTCAGCCCATATATTGTTTTGTAAAGTATTAATTAGATAGTTTTGCCTTTAAATGTGAACTGAATCAAATCCCCCCCCCTCATTCTTTCTATTAAAACACACTCAGGACCACCCAACAGCAGACATCTTACAAAATTATCATACTATGCCACAACATAAAAACCATAAAGCTTGCCAGAGTAATAAAAGACAGGACCCAACCGGCACAATACCATTTTAAACCAAGTAAGCCTTAAAACCCATACAGCCAATTGCAATCCAGTGGGCTGCAGCTCCTTTCCTTTTACAAGAAATCCATCTGAAATAGATGAGCCTTCAATGTCCACAGTAAGGCAATTCTGGGGTCCACGGACAAAGAGTATGACTTTGCAGTTTCCTATCATCTTATGACAATCCCAGTTATCTGGAACCTGCTCCCAGAACAGCAGCAATCCACACTGGACCATTCATTTTGCAACTCTGTGGGCATATTCAATCAAACAAGCAATTTATTGCAACCAATGGACTAAAAAATTTAAAAGCACATAGCACATAAGACTAAGGGAAAACCAGATTGTAAGGTGCAAAAGAAGAACAATCATATAAAACAGGCATAGGCAACCTCGGCCCTCCAGATGTTTTGGGACTACAACTCCCATGATCCATAGCTAACAGTACCAGTGGTCAGGGATGATGGGAACTGTAGTCCCAAAACATCTGGAGGGCCGAGGTTGCCTATGCCTGATATAAAACAACAATAATACTGAGTGATTCCCTGAAGCCTGTCCTTTCAGCTTCAGGTGTTGAACTGTTCTCTTGTCCTCACTGCTACCAGAATTAATTCAGCCACTGTGAGAGACACCTTTGCATTTTTACCTTTCATTGGATATAAAATTGAATCAACCTTCTTGGAAGTTTGGTAAGCAAAGGGCCAATCATATGAAGTCCAGCATAGAAATTACAGGAGAGAAAGACATGTTCTATAGACTCTGCTTCCTATTACTACAGGTGCATAGCCTGAAGGGAAAAGGGACGGCAGCTTACCTGTCCCAAAGTACTTGGGATGGAAGAACATTAATTCTGGTCAGAATAAGAGCTCTGCAGTATTTAACAACATGCAGATTCCTAAAATAGGCAGCTAGCTGGAATGGATCGTCATAAGAGATATCTAAGGAGCAAGGTGAACAGGTTGTACATGAACGAGCCAGAGTCTGCATACTGAAAATTAAGCAGCTGAAATAGTGTATGTGACAGAGTTTGTGATCAGCAATGCTACACCACATGTCAGGCTTCAAGGGGTAAACTACAGTTCCCAGGAATTTTTTTTTTGGGGGGGGGGGGAGATTTGCTTTGAATTTGCTTTAAATGCAAGGTATGTATGCACCCTTACATATGGAAACTGGAAAGATGAACACCCACCATCAATTATACAATGGGCCAAGGACCTTACTGCCTTTGCTACTTTTGAATGGTTTTTTCTTCTTCTGGTAAACATCAATTTCATTTGTATATATATCAGAGCATCTGGATGGCAAATATTGACTTACATGTTTAAACCAAGGTGGATATACTAATGGTCATTGTATTATTAATGTGAACTGATGTTTTCCTTGGCTTTTTCTTTTCTTTTTTTCTTGTCCTTTCTTTTGTTTGTTTGTTAAACTTGCTATAAAATTGAATAAGAAAAAGTTAAATAGAAATATAACATCTCTTTAGAAGACCTTGTATTCTGTCCTGGTGACCCCCCCCCCCAATTAATGTGCTGTATTATTGTAAGGCCCATCCTACTGTCCCTTCCTGTGTTCATTTATTTCTTTATCTGCTGTTAAACTAGGCAGACTTTCAAAGAGAGGGCTGTCCTCTGTACAGAAGGACACTGCACCACCCTGGCTATCAATATTTAAAAATGGCAAAGTAGGGATCAAACTGGGGGCAGCAGTGTCTGATGTGGCTTGGCATCAGGCAATGCAAAACATCTCCAGTACATGAGAACAGTTGGAGCGTTGGCAGTTTCTGATGGTATGAATCTAATTCTCTTGACCAACCTGCTTGGCAGATTGTATCTGTATTGCAATTTGCTTATCTGCTTCCCCACCCCCTTTGATTCCTTGAGTTTCAGCCAGTCGGCTAATTAAGAGCAAATGTTCATTTCAGTCAGGTAAATAAAGGGATGGCTTCTGAACTGATAATTAAATGGCTTTTTAGAGTGGGCCAAGGGTTTTAATGGGAGACCAGGGAGCTCTTAAGTTTCCTTTGTTTACTTCAGCCAACTGAATAGTATTTTAATGAAAGCAGAGGACAGAGGAGGCTGTTTGATAAAGCCAGGCCTTTAAAAAAAGAAAAGAAAAGAAAAATGTGGTAATGCATGGGCTAAAATCATTTGCCTGTGTGTTGTTATATGTGGTCGAATTGGGTCCCTGACTGTCATTGGTGTAGCATCAGTCCACCACTGTGGTGCAGGCTGAAGCCACAGATCTGTGATATGCTATCACAGGGCCTGGTTCCAGCATCTCCTGATGTCCAGTTCCTTCTGTCCTACAGAAGGGGAATGATGCTGCCATTAGGGTGAGTACTTCTTCATCACCGGGGGAAAAGGACAAACGTAGACCCAGATGTGCATAATAGTTGTATGTCTGGCTGCATACCTTTATATTTTATAATTTAAATTAAAATACAAGCCGTCTCACAATATTGCAGATAATTTGATCCACGTGGCTGCTCAATCTGATGTCCGGGTGCAAAATGCTGATTGGCAAATTCAAGGCCTCTTCCCTCCCTTCTTCTTCTGGGTCTTTATTTTTAAAACTGGACTCGGACTGGAATCTCTCCAAGCAAAGAACATTTTCATTTAGAGGACCGTAAAGTTTGACACATGGCAACACTAGCTATAAGACTATAGGGTAGCATCATTCTCGGGGGCGTTGTTGAAAGAAAAAGAGAGGGCTGGCCCCATTTATGTCAAAGGCCCATATAATCCAGCATCCTGTTCTCACAGTGGCCCACCAGGTGCCCCGTGGTGCCACAGTGTGGTTTTAGAGCACATACCTTGCATGGAGGTGGTCCCAGATTCAATTCCAAGCATGTCCAGTTAAAAAGATCAGGCCACATTATCCAGTTTAGAGAGCAACTGCCCATTAGAGCACTGCACTAGGTGGTATTATCTGACCTTATGTAAGATGTCTGTTAAGAAAATGACTTGATTACTGGATTCACAGTAACCCTATTCAGGCATTATTCACCAGCCTGAGTTCTCTAGATGTTTTTGACTACAACTCCCATTAGGCCCAGTCAGGCTGCAGTCCAAAGTTGTAGTCAAAAATATTTTGAGATCTGTAGGATGGTGACGGATGCAATATGCTATCTGCTTTAAAAGCAACTTGTGTTGGGGACATTGTGATGTATGCCCTCTTAATCCCTGGTGGTTTCATGTTTGATCTTTGTGTGAAAACACAGGCGTCAGAAGGTGGCTTCTAAGGGTGCATTCAGACATGGGGAATATTGCATTAGTTTCCCTGATAATAATGCTGGTGCCTCTGTCCTGTTTTTGATGTTCCTTTCATACTGCAGTATCTGCTGCTTTGTGGAATTGTGTGTGTGTGTGTGTGTTGTTGTTGTTGTTTTTTACAGCAATATAGTGGCATGCCAGGCAAAATTTCATTCACAGCAGGGGGTGTGGTCATGTGACACAGCAACAAGGATCATTCAACAACAACACTACTCCCCCACCCTTTCTGCACATGCATGTTTCTGTCCCCCCATGAAAACGGAAAGAAAGAATTGTATGCCAGTATTCCATCCAAGTTTTGTTGCTTTATTCCTGCAATTTTCTGGGTTGTTTGGGTTGCAAACAGGTATTTATTTTTTTAAGCGATTAACATGGAAATGAGTGCCGAACTTCAACTATATTCTGCTAGGTTTTGAGAAGTGGCTTTCACATCATGTGAAGGATCATATATAAAGTGGAAATCAACAGTTAGATAAATGTCAGGGAAACAGAACAAACTGTCGTGTGAATGCAGCCTGAGTGTGTTCCATGCAGTTTGGAACCTTGATAATCCAAGGTTCCTGACTATGGGTCGGACTGTCAATGCATTCAGCTGGACACATTGAAGAAGCCGCTTTTGGACTGTTGCAATTGAAAGCATCCCTGGCAGAGATAGGAACGTTGGGGGCTTGGGCAGGGGGGGGTGGGGACTTATAATTTTAACATGATGCCTAAATAAGTGCTGCAAATCCTTTTTCTTGGCATGAGGTGACATTGTGCTGTTCCCTTGTGGGAGAAATCTATCTGCAAACCCAGCATTCTGGATCAATCTGCACTCTGGATGCAAACTGAATTGGTGGAAGTTCAGCAGTCTTGACTTGCTGATTCAGAGTGCATGGTCTGAATGTATGTGTGTTCACTGCGAGTCTGAGCTAAAACACTTTAACCTAAGCTAAAGGGAGGTGGCTCTGGCATGTTTTCTTTGCATGGAGATGCATAATGCATAGGATCCTGGCTGGTAACCCTTAATACAGTTGGGCCTTGACCTGGTTTTTCTCCAGATGGAACAGCAGCATGAATGTTTAATACAGTAGTGTATGATGGCAGCGGAACAAAGAAAAATGCGAAATGAACTATAGGAATCCAACCACAGCACACAGCTCTGGAATAACATCTGTGTGTACGTGCGCATATGTGATGATATCTTGCCAGTGCCATGCTTGCATAAAGGGATTTGTGCATGATGTAGTCTATGCCTTAAGGAGGAGAAACAAAGCCTTGGTTGTGGCAGGAAGAATTGGTGACTTCTAAATTCCTATCAGAATTATCCTCCCATTCTAGGTCTGAGGCGCTGCTAATGTTTTCTGAGGCCCCTGAGAATGGAGCATTGAGCCTGACCTTAGTTCAGAGCGTCTGGCTGTTAACCGCAAGGTTGGTGGTTCGAGCCCACCCAGGGAAGGCTGTGGGCAGAATTCCTACATTGCAAAGGGTTGCATTAGATGGCCTAATCTAGTTGAACTAGATGTACTGCAAGTGGAAATGAGCATTTGCTGCTTGCTTCTCTGGATATTTGTGGCTCTTCAAAAGGTTGCACATTTCTTATTTTTCAATTAATCTGAAAACAATCCCCCCCCAACATTATTTTTGTTATGCATTATTGCAGATGCATTGCCACTTATCATTGATCAGAGTCTGGAAAGGAAAATTGTAGAACAGGCTTGAGTGACATTGTTCCATGCCAAGAATTTCCACGATTCTTTCTGGATAATAGAAGGGTGGCCATCTCCCCGCCATAGCAACCCGACTAAACCTTAGCAAAGGTGAGAGGAAGCGACCGATCAGTGCCATTGCTGTCCCCTTTTGCATAGGTGGTCTGCTTTGATCCTCTGAACTGTTCTTCTTTCATGTGGAAGGCATTTGTAAATGAAAGGAAAGAAAAGCAAGCCCTGCTTTGGAGCCATGGCTCTTTTTGCTAAAACGTCACCTTAGATCAGAGCTGTTTAGCTTTCTGAAACCTTTGTAGCTTGTCTTTGGAGGCATTGACACTGCAGCAAAGCCAAGAGGATCTAGATTGTTATTGAGCAAGATAAATGTTGTTATGATGTCTGGAGCATGTGTGGAGGAAGGGTCTGAATGTTCCACAGTTTTTGGGAGGGAAGGGGCTGCCATGTATCTCCCTCCATTGATACATTGCACATTTCTGATGAAGTCCTGGCTAGATGCTCTCTATGTTGCAACAGTTAACTGCAGGTCCACTTGTTATCTTGGGCTTATGCACTTTGTCCACTTGTGTGCTACTTTATGGCAGGCATGGGCTGATTTCTACCCTGGAAACTCTGCTTGTTATTTGCTGGATTCCTTGTGATTCACTGATGTGTGGTAAATTTACAGTTCATGACTGCAGGCTCAGGACTTGAGTTAAATGATCCTGAGTATTCACTCTTGCTTAGAACAACAGTGCAATGCCAAATGAAACCAAGTTCTGCCTAGGCCTTGTGTTCCAACATCGACTAGACCCATCACTACTGCTTGGCAGTAGGGAAAGCCCATCAGGAGGCTTCCCTGACAGACGGAGGGGGCCTACTTGAGAACACTTTGTCCCTGGAGTTGCCATTGTGGAGAAGAGCAGGTTTTTGAACTAGAACCTGTGACTCTCTAGACATGGCTGAACTACAGCTCCCACCACCCTTGACCACTGGCCATGCTGGCTGGGGCTAATGAGAACAAGAGTCCACCAACATGTGGAGGGCCATAACATCACCACACCTGAACTGAATGTCACTTATCCCTTCCAGTGTTTACTCCTCTCTTCCAGAATATATCATCCACTGGTTCTTATTCCTTCAATATCAGATATCTGCGTGATCAAGACTAGCCAGTGGTTGCAGTCCCATGGGTAGCTCTGAGTGGCTTGCTCCAAAAAAGCTTCAAGATCAACTGAGGTCTTGTGAATCCCTTCTTCCCATCCACATTTCCCATGCCCAAGCTCTTTGGTCGAAAGGGCTCATTCCTGGTGCAAATGATGAGCACTTCATTGGTTCTCTCTGCCTTCCTCCAACCTGCAACCTCCACCTTTGGGCAGGCATGATAGTGCAAGAGGCACTCCATTCCTCTGGTGCAGTGGCAGACCTTGGGCTCTCAAATTTTAGTGGCACCCTGTGTGGCGCCAAAATTCAGCACCTCTCACCTTCAGTTTTGCATTACAGTTGCAGCACCTCCAAGTCTCTGCGTCAAGTGTGACCAAACCAGTCACACTTTCCTAAATCCACCTCTGTCTGGTGAGCCAGGCTTCTTTAGAGGCAGCATCTGTGAAGGTCCTCTGCAGGCTCCAGGCCACTGCTTTTAAGTCACAAGGGCTCTGAACCATCAGTCTCAGAGCATTCTGAGCTCTGTGAACTACATACTAGAATCAGGAGACTGGCTCAGTTCCCCAGCTGAACTCAGCTGATTTCTCTTTCTTCTCCAAGCTTGAGGCCCGTGCTATGACAGGAGGTCTTCTGCCTCTCAGTGATACCTGTGAAGCACTGATGAGCATTACACTGGGCAGATGTGGGTCCTGTTTTCAATGTAGTGGATTTTTCCCCCTTTGAAAGGCTTTGAGGTGTCACTTGCAATCATGTGTAAGCTGGTGCCAGTAGCCTGTGAGTATTGTACCAAATGTAAAAGTACAAGCTATTCTGAATAATGTATTATTTATTGTGCATTAAGTTATTAATAGAGCTAGCTGTCTAACATTGCTGAGGACAAACTTCAGTTGGGGGGCTAACTATTACTATAAAGTGTAGGAGTTGCCAGATTAATGTTTGCTTTCTGTTTCAACCCATTCCTAACCCTCACCCCACAACAAGCTGAATGCATGTTCTGATTCCCCCGCCCCCAAGATTCTTTTCTCAGTTCTTTTGGGAAATAAAGAGGGGGAAAATCAACATTCACATGCTGTATTTGTTCCTGGCAAAGATTGCTTTTCTTTGAATGGGTTCTCCAGGTTGGTGCAATAACATTTATTTATTTATTTATTTATTAGTATTAGTACTTTAAATAGAAATACAATCCCTTTCATTATGGCAAAGACTGTGACCTGTGAGCTTCCTCACTGCTATCCAGCTGCTAACTGTGGATGGGGATCTTAAATCTGTCCCACCCCACCCCACTCCACCCCACCCCGCTCTCCCTTCTTAGAATTTTTTTCTTAAGCTTTAAGTCAAACATGAACTGGACAGCCCTTCAGATAGAGGACTCACTTATCTCAAACATGAACTGGACAGACCTTCAGATAGAGGACTCACTTATCTCCCATCCACATCAGCAGGCTACATCAAGTGAACGTTTTCATTTGTGTGGAGAGAAAAAGATTTGATTACAAAAGAAAAAAATATTACTTTTTCTGATAAACTTATTTTGACTCGTGTGTGTGTGTGTGTTTAAAGCTGCTGCAAAAGAAATACTTTCTCTTGGGTCAGAAAATTGTTGGAATCCACTGTATGTTTTCTTAGCTATCAATAAAATGTAGAAAGGAGAAGAGCAGAATCCGCTCTTAAGTGCTCAGGGTGGGTGAGGTACAAATCTAAAGTAAAGAGCAGAATGTTCATGCCATTCTCCATTCAGTTGTGTGAATAGAGAAAAAGGGCTGCCATTGCCAGTATCTGGAAGCTAATTGCTTGTGGATGTGCCTGGGCATTCCTCACACAACAGCACAGTTTAGTGAATAAAGATAAACAAGAATTGCCTTCCATGTATGCATGTAAATAATAAAACCTCAAAAAAAGGATATTGCAGAGTTGGGAAAGGTTCAGTCAAGAGCAATCAAAATTATCCAGAAGATGGAGCAACTCCCCTATGCGGAAAGGTTGCACCATTTGGGACAGTGTTTAGTTTGGAGAAAAGGCAAGTAGGAGGTGCCATGACGGAAATGTATTGAGCTATGCACAACATGTAGAAAGTGGGTAAAGTTTACTTCCTCTCTCATTGCGCTTGAACTCATGGGCATCTGGTGAAACTCAATGTTTGATGATTCCCGACAGAAGAAAACCATTATTCATGCAATTTGTTGTTTAGTTGTTTAGTCATCTCCGACTCTTTGTGACCCCATGGACCAGAGCACGCCAGGCACTCTTGTCTTCCACTGCCTTCCGCAGTTTGGTCAAACTCATGCTGGTAGCTTCGAGAACACTATCCATCTCGTCCTGTGTCGTCCCCTTCTCCTTGTGCCCTCCATCTTTCCCAGCATCAGGGTCTTTTCCAGGGAGTCTTCTCTTTTCATGAGGTGGCCAAAGTATTGGAGCCTCAGCTTCAGGATCTGTCCTTCCAGTGAGCACTCAGGGCTGATTTCCTTCAGAATGGATAGGTTTAATCTTCTTGCAGTCCATGGGACTCTCAAGAGTCTCCTCCAGCACCATAATTCAAAAGCATCAATTCTTCAGCGATCAGCCTTCTTTATGGTCCAGCTCTCACATCCATTCATCACTACAGTGGTATCTCAGGTTACATACGCTTCAGGTTACAGACGCTTCAGGTTACAGACTCCGCTAATCCAGAAATATTACCTCAGGTTAAGAACTTTGCTTCAGGATGAGAACAGAAATCACGCGGCAACAGTGGGAGGCCCCATTAGCTAAAGTGGTGCTTCAGGTTAAGAACACTTTCAGGTTAAGAACGGACCTCCGGAACGAATTAAGTACTGAACCCGAGGTACCACTATACCGGGAAAACCATAGCTTTAACTATACGGACCTTTGTCGGCAAGGTGATATCTTTGCTAGCATAAGTTAAATTGTGGAACATACTTCCACAAGAGGCAGTGATTCCCACCAACCTTGCTGGCTTTAAAAGAGAATTAGATTTATGGAGGGCAAGGCTACTGGCCATGCTTGCTAGTTTCCATCTCCACTGCATATGTGCCGGCTCCAGGGGGCTGAGGCTCTTTGGACCCCCTCAATCTTTTATTTTGAGGGGGGTGGGCTCCCCTATGGTTGAGGTTGAATGCAGAGCCAGGCACGGAGTGACGTCAGGATGTTGTGTTGCACCCCTCAATATTCTTTGGCAGATGACGCCTCTGTTCTACTGTCAGATACAATATGCGTGTGAATACTAGTGGCTGGGAATGGCAGGTAAGCTGAGTGCTTTTGCACTCGTGTCCAGTTTGTAGGCTTCCTACAGGCCTCTGGTTGGCCACTGTGAGAACCGGTTGCTGGAGCAGATTGGCAACTGGCCTCATCTCGTGTTCTTAATTATGGTTTTAAATCCACTGCTTTGGCAAGATGTCCAACTCTGCTTTTCTGATTATTTGCTTGCACATCAACAGTACTGGCTTTCAGGTTATATTGATATCAATACAGTGTACACATAACCCTTCCCCCACAATTAATGTCTTACAAGGATTAGATGCTCTGTGAAATTCACAATTCTGTTGCAACAGGGCTTCCTTGTGATGGAGTCATTTCTGTGTTTTTCTGCCCTCTGGGATTCTGATCTTCCAGGCCGCCGTTTAGTTCATTCTAATTACCTTAATAAAGATTCATCTTCTGTGCTGATTAGTAAGCTGTTTCCTTGTTAAGCAAAGTGATAGTACACAAATGCTATCTGGATGTCTAGGGCCACTCAGCTTGACTGATCATTTCAAGGCAGTGTATCATATTATGTGCTACATCTTTGTACATCAAGATGCAGATTGTAGAACATCTCTATATATGCTTTCTAAGTGGGAAGGTATGATTCATTCATAAGCAAGGCCAACAGTTTTAACAAATTAGTATTAGCTTACTATTTGGTGCCAATAGCCAGACCTTCTGCATATCACAATCACTCAGAATGGGTAGCTTATTTGAGCTAACAGGGAATACTAATAGCAATAACCATAACAACAACAATAATCATAATAATTTTTCTATATAGCCCTCCATCCAAGGATAAGAGGGCAGTTTACAATATAAAATACAAAAGTACATAACATAGTACGTAATGAACAAAAATAATATCTCCTTCCCCCAACAGTTTAAAAGGCCATAGATTGTTCAGCTAGACAAAGGCCTAGAAGAAGAGGGATGCTTTTGTATGGAGCCTAAATATATGTGTCAGGGAACTGACATCGGAGCGCAGAGCGGAGGTAGGGCTCTCCGATGATGCAGGAGAAGGGACCAGCAGGGAGAGGGAGAATACTTCCATTGGGGAAGGAAATAAGCGTGACACCAGGAAAGAAAGGGAGGAAGGAGGGTCTTTGGAGAGAGGGCTCCAAGACCCTTCCACAGGGTCCAGCGGGGAGAGCCCAGGACCTCCGCTGGCCACGCCCACTCTGCGCAGGAGACTTCCGCGCAGAGAGGCTAGGAGGAGACTTGGCGTCAAACAGCATTTATGTTGGAAGAAGTTTAGGGAACGCCCACTGACGGATTCTGCCAGTGACTGAGACAGTCGCCTTGTAAGGGCTGTCAAATCAGGGAAAGGTTTAGCTACCCCAACAGCTGGGAGCAGTTTGGAATTTACGCACAAGCAACCCCACTTCCCATTACAATATGTAACAAAGGCTCCAGGTGAGCCTCCCTGGGGAGAGCCACTGCAGAAAAGGCTAGTTCTCACATTGCCGTTCTCTGGAAAGGGGTCCATGAAGCCTCAGAGGATGATTGCAGGGTCTGAGTCAATTCATATGGGGAGAGGTGGTCCTTGAGGTATTATATGAAAGGACATCAGTCAGAAGTGTTGACACCAGAGGAAAGACACTAGTGAATAAGATGAAAATAAGTTGCTCGTGGTAGTGCAGCTGCTTGTTGTTCAGTGGATAGTGATATGGGGGGAAATCTATCAGAAAAGGAAACAAGAGTGGAAATTTCCACATTTGGCAAGTCAGGAACAGAAATCTTGCAAGTGAATCAACCTGGTATCAGGTATCATTAGTTGTTTTTAGCCCACAAATGTCATACACAAGCCATGTACTATCTGCACTATTTTAGACGTTTCCCTTCCATTGTAATGCATTGACATTTATTTGTTTTGGCCATGGCAGATAGTGAGATGAATAAAACAGATTTTAGCAGAAGCTGAACTGTAGCAGAATGGAAACTGTTCTGATAGTGAGGAAGACAGGACAAGATAGAAATGGCTGCCTCCTTACAGCCTTAGTAGTGGGACACTCAGCTTTACACATATTATGCCAGTGTAGAAAGATCTGCACTGGTTGCTTCATCCACCCACATGAAGCATAGGAGCTGCCATTGGTTCATTAGGTGAGCACTGCCTACACTAACAGGCAACAGGTCTTCAGGATATACAAGTGAAACTCGGAAAATTAGAATATCATGGAAAAGTTCATTTATTTCAGTAATTCAACTTAAAAGGTGAAACTAATATTTGAGATATGATCATCACAATTATAATAAAGGTTTGACATATCTCGCTTTGCATGTTATGAGTCTATCTCATATATTAGTTTCACTAATATATTGATCATCACAATTATAATAAAGGTTTGACATATCTCGCTTTGCATGTTATGAGTCTATCTCATATATTAGTTTCACCTTTTAAGTTGAATTACTGAAATAAATGAACTTTTCCACGATATTCTAATTTTCCGAGTTTCACCTGTAATATAGTAGTTTTCCCCAGCTCTGCTGTCTGAGATACTTTCACTGGAGATGCCAGGGATTTTGATCCCCTGACCCTTCTGATTGCAAAACACATGCCCTAGCACCAAACTATTTGTCTGGTTCCATCCAAAGGCTCTGTAGTGCAATGAAACGGTTCATGGAGAAAGACCTCTGAATATTGTTTTCACCTTATGTGATGTTTCTATGTGCTGGTTTTTGCGGATGAAAATACAGCGCGTCTGAAATATTTATAAGTGCGATAAACAAATTTAAGGCAGGGAAGCATCCTCCTATTTATGCCCCCTCCCACGCGCTTGTATATCAGTTATGCTAATAAATAGCGCTTGTCTTCACAGAGGTTTTATTAGTTGCTATAAACAGTGCGGCTTGGGGTTTCTTTTTATTTAGTTTTTTTGTTTTTGTTTCGAAGAAAGAGAGAGGCATCCTTGTTATCTTGTTATTGGTGACCTTCCTGCTGCAGCTGATGTGACTGATGACATAATAGGTAATGGGGAGAGATGGTGCATTAATATTTAATCAGGACAGAGAGGTTTATTATGGAAACATGTAAAACGCTCTCACAGCTGTCGTTTGTAATGACTGCTGGAGTCAAAAAGGTATGTGCCCACTTGTCTACAGGATTAAGTTTGGAACACCAGGGAGGATGATAAAAAGTTAAAGCAACTCAGTGGACCAATTTTGTCCTTCTTCTTCTTCTTTGGTGATCATTCGTAGCCAAGTAAGATTGTCTTCCATAAACACGGTTTTAACAATGAGTCCATAAGTGACTGTGAAGGTCAATTCTGGATCCACACGTCCTTCCACAGTGGGGACATTGGTTTCTGTGTGGGAGGTGATCATGGGGAGGGTTTGCCAAGCATGCCTTCCTCTTAGCACATTCTCCCTTGCATCCTGAGTTCCTTGCTCTAATATCCCAAATGTTCCACCCACTTAAGAAGAGTAGCCACATAGACCTGTTCATCCACCACTGCAACCAGCTCTGTCACCCACCTCTCACTCCTGGCCAGACAACAGTGTTAGTGGTCATATGGAGAAGGTGGAACAGCAACTCCCACTGCCTGCTTGCTCATTGGCTCTGTATCTGACCAGTAAGCAGGTAGTAGGAATTATAAGGAAGATGAGTAGCAGAGGCTGGTGAGCTAGAATCATGGAAGGAGAGGAGGCCATGAAAGGCACTGGGGGCGGCGGGGAGGAGAATGCCATTTGAGAATGCCTGCCGGAAGGAGAAAACGAGGTGCAAAGAGCCAGAAGACCATTATTGAGACTCACAATTCCTCTAAAACAAAGAATCGGCAGAGAGCCAACGCCATCTGCCCTGACTCAGAAATAGAGCGGGTTGAGGAAACCGAGAAAACTGAGCAAATAGAACAAACAGTGAGTAACAACGTTGGGGGAACCTCACCCCCCCTTAAGGAGGATGTCAATGACCCGACCCCCCCTCCTCCCAGAAAAAGCTAATCCGTCCAAGAGGGCAAGAGCAGGAGCAGGAGGGATTCCTCCCACTCCTAACACTGACCCACCCATGCCTCTAGAACAAGATATCAGAGGAGCCTGCTTTCAACCAATTTGGGATACGCACCCCTACCAAGAGATTTGCATGTTGTCTGCAGAAACTATGGTTCTGGTTCTCCAAAGACTGGATGAAATCCTCACTAAAATAGTTAACATTGAGAAACAATTGGATACTAGTTCCTCCCCTTTAAATGCCCAAGGGCTTAAAAGGATGATAAGAAATGACTCTGTTAATAACTCGCCAACTCAGACTATGGATGAAGTGAGGTCCTGTCAAGTCTTGCAAACGAACCAGATAATGCTTGAGATTCACCGATACACTCATAGGTGGATGAACCGCAGACAAATTACTATGTCCTTGTCTCAGCTCCTGAATTACCATTACCGAAATGTAGATCTAGAAAATTTCGACTTCCTGCCTACCTTGAGAAACACCATGCGCCTATTTATGACCTTTAGGTCATCAACCCTCCCATCTCGACTCATGGAGATAAAGGATACCCTATGGTGGTTCCATTCTCTCCGCCCAGTGAGGGTATTTAAGGACGAAACTAGGAGGCAATTGGTCCCTTGCATAGAGTCAAAGCTAATGTGGATAAAGGAAACCAAGCTCAACACTAGAAATACTAATTGCCCGAAGGAAGAAAAGAACTTTGTAAGCCTAGAATTACAAGACCTGAAGAAGAGGCTAATGAGTATAAAGACTAAGATTTCTACCCAAAATATAAGGACAGTAGAGCCTAGAGCACAATATTTAAAGATGTCCAACAGCTCTTTATCCCATAGAAAGACATCAGTGCAACTCCCTGTTCCCTTTTCAAACGACACCAAATTAGATGAGGAATTTGGCGCCTCCGACATTTCTATGGCAACAACACCTAAAGAACTCTATGTTGCTGACAATCTGGAGATATCCAGCACCAAATCTACATCTGGACCTTTGCCTAATGTTCCAAAAACTTATCAGAATGATCAGCCTTCTCTACTGTACTCCTGGCGAGACAGGATGGACAGATCTTTCGAATTCAAATCTGGCTCTTTGTTGGCCAGTGATCCACATTTTATAACACATACCTCATTAATACTTCCACAGCCACAGATAGAACCAACAATCCTCCAATTAACCCAGGAGGGAGACAGGGATTGACAGTTAATGAAACACCATGGGACTGTCCCCCCCGCTTGGGGTGCGGTTGGTTGGGTTTTATCTTCTAGGGATACTTACCCTATCAGACCTCCACCTCTTTCCCATACCATTTTGACCCAGGAGTCCTGGCCCAAGGATGACTTGTTATTGAGGGGATGTTACCCATCTATTGGGGAGGCTAGTATGGGATCTGGGATTTCCACAATTGAAGGGCTAGGGAGGAATGGCGGTGGGGCTAGATATCTCTATCGGCGAAGGGTTTCGAGATGCAGTGATCCTCGAACCCCTTCCAATCTACGCCCCATCCCAAGGGATGAGGGTAGGGAGAGCAAGGATTACACACCTCCGTCATTGGTGCTGTGCAATGCCAGGTCCATAGGCAACAAAACCGCCACCATGTGTGACTTTTTTGTCTCACAGGCGATTGACCTGGCTTGCGTGACAGAGACCTGGGTACGGGAAGGCGAAGTAGTCTCCCTACATGAGATAACACCCCCAGGTTTCTCTGTCCTCCATCAATCGTGGACTGTGGGTCGGGGGGAGGAGTAGTGTTGTTATTCCGGGAGGATTGCTCTTTCAGAGCTCTGCCATCACCGGCGATCGCCGGCATTGAATGTGTTGGTCTCGTGTGGGGCACCAAGGAGAGCTTGGCTGTCTGGCTGGTGTGCCGACCACCCAGCACACCTGCAGCCACCCTGTCAGACCTGCTGGAGGTGGTGGCGGGCTGGGCCTTGGAGTTCCCAAACCTACTGGTTTTGGGAGACTTCAGCGTCCATGCCAATGCCGCTCCCTCCTCACAGGCTCTGGACCTAGTGACTTCCATGGCAACACTAGGGCTCTCCCAGTTTGTTTTGGGCCCCACTCATCAAGCAGGCCACACGCTGGATCTGATCTTTGGGGCTGGCATAGATGTGATCATGCTCCCCGCTGTGGAAGTGCCATGGTCTGATCACTACGCTCTGAAAGCCAAGATTGACTTCCCGCTCCTCCCCAGCTCGGGTGGCGAACCTATTTGGGCTCGTCCGCGAAAACTGATTAGATTAGATTAGATTAGATTAGATAAATTTATTGTCATTGTCCGTATATACACAGTATACACAACAACGAAAATCAAACACCCCCCCAAAGACCGGGTTCACATACACATTTACACGTATCTCCAACACTCTCATCCTATTCAGACATAATCTATAAAACATAACATAATCCAGAATATAACATAACCTATTTAAAGGCATAACATAACCTAAAACCTATCTCATTCCTTCCTACTCCCTGCTTGCTATTTCTTGCAACTGGCCCTGACCAGTTGGATCCTGATAGATTCCGACAAGCCTTGTGGAACCCTGCTCCTCCTGGCGACTCATTAGATGACCTTGTTGAGGACTGGAATAACCGGCTCTTGGCAGCCATTGATGAGATCGCGCCTAAGCGCCTTCTGCGACCCCGTCGAAACCGGGCACCTTGGTTTACTGAGGAGCTCCGGAAAATGAAGCGGGATCTCAGACAGCTAGAGCGAGTATGGCGATGGACTCGTGACAGAGCCTCAAGAACATCTTATAGGACGCTTATGAAAGCCTATGAGATGGCTATGAAAGCTGCTAAGAAATCTTACTTTGCAGCTTCCATTGCATCCGCTAGCTCTCGCCCAGCACAACTTTTTAGAATAATTAGGTCAATAACGTCCTTAGGAGGACAACCAAATTTAAGCACAAATTCGACCCACAGCTGTGAGGCATTCATTTTTTCCGGAGAAAGTCCTGTTGCTCCGCCGTGACCTCCCTGCCAATTTAGATACAGTGACTGAACTGGAGGCCCCTCGACTGACTTCAGGTCCAGTGTTGGACCATTTCGATCGGATACTCCCTACTGATGTGGATAGATTCCTCCAAGTTGGAAGACCCACCACCTGCCTCCTTGATCCGTGCCCGTCTTGGCTGATTAGGGAGTGTCCAGATGTTGCGCGGACCGCCCTGGTTGAAATTATCAATTTGTCCCTTGACACGGGGACATTCCCAGGGGAACTGAAGGAAGCAGTGGTGTGTCCACTCTTAAAGAAAACTTCATTAGGTCCCTTAGACCTATCCAATTACCGCCCAGTTTCAAATCTTCCATACCTGGGTAAGGTAATTGAGAGAGCGGTTGCTGAACAGCTTGGTAGGTTTCTGGAGGAAACATCAGCATTAGATCCATTTCAGTCCATTTTCCGTCCTGGTTTTGGGACGGAGACGGCTCTGGTTGCCCTAACAGATGACCTCCGTAGATAACTGGATCGAGGCGGGTCAGGACTGCTGATCCTTTTAGATTTGTCAGCAGCCTTTGACATGGTCGATCATGATCTTCTGGACCACCGCCTCGCAGACGTGGGGAGGCAGGGCATAGCCCATAACTGGCTGTGCTCTTTTATCTCTGGTCGGGGACAGAGGGTGGCACTAGGGAGGGAAGTGTCATCGTGCCACTCCTTGGTGTGTGGAGTGCCGCAGGGCGCAATTCTCTCCCCGATGCTTTTTAACATCTTTATGCGCCCCCTTGCCCAGATTATCCGGAGCTTTGGGCTGGGCTGTCACCAATATGCTGATGACACTCAGCTCTATCTGCTGATGGATGGCCACACCGACTCGGCCCCGAACACACTGACCAGATGCTTGGAAGCTGTGGCTGGATGGTTTCGTGGGAGCCGATTGAAACTAAATCCTTCAAAGACAGAGGTCCTATGGCTAGGTCGGGATGGCATGGGGATGAGGGACCAACTCCCTTCTCTTGCGGGGGCCCAATTAGTGCCATTGCCTTCCGTTAAGAGTTTGGGTGTAATCCTTGATGCCTCCCTTTCCATAGAGGCGCAAGTTACAGCAACAGCCAAGGTGACATTTTCCCACCTTTGCCGCATCAAGCAGTTGGTCCCTTACCTTTCCTGCCCCGACCTGGCCACAGTGATCCATGCGACGGTCATCTCCAGGCTTGACTACTGTAATTCGCTCTATGCGGGGCTGCCCTTGAAGCTGTCCCAGAAACTCCAGCGGGTACAGAATGCTGCAGCGAGGCTCCTCACGGGGTCTCTGCCATGGGAGCATATTCACCCAGTGCTTTTCAAGCTGCACTGGCTCCCGGTGGAGTACAGGGTCAGATTTAAGGTGCTGCTTTTGACCTTTAATGCCCTTCACGGCCTAGGACCCTCGTACCTACGGGACCGCCTCTCCTGGTATGCCCCACGGAGAGCCTCAAGGTCCATAAATAACAACACCCTAGTGGTCCCAGGCCCTAAGGAAGTTAGATTGGCCTCAACCAGAGCCAGGGCCTTTTCAACTCTGGCTCCGGCCTGGTGGAACGCTCTGCCTCATGAGACCAGGGCCCTGCAGGATCTGATTTCTTTCCGCAGGGCCTGTAAGACAGAGTTGTTCCGCCTGGCCTTTGGCTTGGAGCCAATTTGATTCCCTCCCTCCCTCCCTCTCTTTCTTTTTTATTTTCCTTCTCCTCCTGCGGTGAGGCTACATTTTAATATTTTAATGTTCCATTATTTTAATGTTGTATTTTATTTTTGTTTTTAAGTTGTAATCATTCATCTTGTTTTTATTATTGCTTGTAAGCCGCTCTGAGCCCGGCCTTGGCTGGGGAGGGCGGGGTATAAATAAAAAAATTATTATTATTATTATTATTATTATTATTATTATTATTATTATCTGCAAAAGTTCTCTCATATTAAGAATCTCCTTGCAAGTACTAGTATTATCAGGAAGAAAAGGTCTAGCTCCAAGTGGGACTAGATTTCTACTTTAAGAGACAATATTGCAAGTTCAAGATGTTACCATTGATATATAAAATCCTTAAGAACTTGGGACCAATTTACTTGCAGCATTACTCCACATGTGCTCGCTCAGCCACTTAATGCAGACCCAGGTCACCAGTCCTGAGCTTCCACATCTGCCATCTGCCATGAAATACCATTGAAAGAACTCTCAGCAGCAGCAGCAGCAAATATGTTCTATGCTTATGATAATATTTTATTCCCTTGCTAATTATGCTGCTTTAAATGTTTGTTTTACATTTTTCTTCCTTTAGTAGCATTTTCTCTTGAAACATTTCAAGGTTCTGTTTTTTGTTTTTTAAACTTTGCTGTGTTAAATGCGCATCCCATACCTGACCTTTGTACCGTAACGTTTTATTTCAAAATTGTAAAGATAATATTTTAGTTTTCTGTTACTTTTGTTGTTTTTGAATGTATACTTTATACTTGACCTTTTTCTGTAATGCTTTATACTGGATTGTTTTATTTTATGTTTCAATGTAGGCTGTCAACCTCTTTTGAGATTTTCTTCTTTAAATTATAAAGTGGTGTAGAAATGAATGTATAATAGTACAGTGCCAGTGGACCACCCACCTCCAGAGATACAGGGCTACCTCCAGCGTCTGACAGCACCACGGCAGAAGGAAGGCTCAGAGAAAGGTTCCAACTGCTATGGGGAGGGAAGTGGGAATGGAGAGGGAGGTGGGGCTCGAGGCTTTCGTTTTGGAGATGGGTGAGGTGAGAGAGCAAGTTGAGGACCCCCACCCCACTATCAGGCTGCCCCAATTCCAGCAGAGTCCTCCACATCCCACTGGAGCCCTCTCTCAACCCCTCTATTTTGCATCATCTTGACTTGGCTATTACATACCCTTCCCCTGTGAGATTTCTAATTGTGATGATTAATCTGTCCACCTATAGACAACATTTCCTAACAGCAGTTCCTGATCTCTCAATAGTATGACCAAGGCTGCTTTCATGTGACAGTTTGCTCCATTTATCCCAACACTAGTTTCCAAATAATTTCTGAGCCTTGACACAGCGCAAAAAACACTTCCGTATGGAATATATTGCTTGTTAAGCACTCATTTCTGCTTTGTTTGATTTTTCTTTTTTAAATCTGTTTCCAGCCCCCTTAAGCTGGAAAATCATAGGAGTAAAGTGATGAAATTTAGGGCGGTGTTCCACCTCAAGGTTCTTTCCTGCCACTTTCAGGGGGGAACAGAAGTAGGCATGTGCGGAGAGGGTGGTTGACTAGCAATGTTATCCAGTAACGGTCATTGTGCCACACCACACCCACTGGTGTAAATGAAATGTAGCGCAACATGATGGTATATCCATCAGAAAGCCACAGTTCCACAGCACAACTGCAGCATGAAAGAAGCATTAGAAACATGGAACAGAAGCACTAGCTTAGTAATCCTTCTGGTGGTTCCCTCGCTATGAGAAGCCAAGTTACAGGGTACCAGGCAGAGGGCATTCTCCATAGTAGTAGTAGTAGTAGTAGTAGTAGTAGTAGTAGTAGTAATAATAATAATAATAATAATAATAATAATAATAATAGTTTATTATTTATACCCCGCCCATCTGGCTGGGCCTCCCCAGCCACTCTGGGCGGCTTTCATAGAAACCAAAAATACAGTAAAATATCACACGTTAAAAACTTCCCTGAACAGGGCTGCTTTAAGATGTCTTCTGAATGTCAGGTAGTTGTTTATCGCTTTGACATCTGCTGGAAGGGTGTTCCACAGGGTGGGCGCCACTACCGAGAAGGCCCTCTGCCTGGTTCCCTGTAGCTTTGCTTCTCACAATGAAGGAACCGCCAGAAAGCCCTTGGCGCTGGACCTCAGCGTCCGGGCAGAACGATGGGGGTGGAGACGCTCCTTCAGGTATATTGGACTGAGGCCGTTTAGGGCTTTAAAGGTCAGCACCAACACTTTGAATTGTGCTCGGAAACGTACTGGGAGCCAATGTAGGTCTTTCAAGACCGGTGTTATATGGTCTCGGCGGCCGCCCCCAGTCACCAGTCTAGCTGCCGCATTCTGGATTAGTTGTAGTTTCCGAGTCACCTTCAAAGGTAGCCCCACGTAGAGCGCATTGCAGTAGTCCAAGCAGGAGATAACCAGAGCATGCACCACTCTGGCGAGACAGTCCGCAGGCAGATAGGGTCTCAGCCTACGTACCAGATGGAGCTGGTAAACAGCTGCCCTGGACACAGATTTGACCTGTGCCTCCATGGACAGCTGTGAGTCCAAAATGACTCCCAGGCTGCGCACCTGGTCCTTCAGGGGCACAGTTACCCCATTCAGGACCAGTGAGTCCTCCACACCTGCCCGCCTCCTGTCCCCCAAAAACAGTACTCCTGTCTTGTCAGGATTCAACCTCAATCTGTTAGCCGCCATCCATCCTCCAACCTCCTTCAGACACTCACACAGGACCTTCACCGCCTTCACTGGTTCTGATTTAAAAGAGTGGCACTGCCCTGTGGAACGCCCTCCCACCAGATGTCAAAGAGAAAAATAACTACCAAACTTTTAGAAGACATTTGAAGGCAGCCCTGTTTAGGGAAGCTTTTAATGTTTAGTAGGTTATTGTATTTTAGTGTTCTGTTGGAAGCCGCCCAGTGTGGCTGGGGAAACCCAGCCAGATGGGCGGGTATAAATAATAAATATTATTATTATTAGTAGTAGTAGTAGTAGTAGTAGTAGTAGTAGTATCCGGCAAGCAATATCCCCCATGTCTGAATATACCCCACAATATAGAACACAGGGCAGGGCTATGTAAATGAAGCGGTGGGACTATGCAGATTCAGTCTGTATTGGTTCTCACATAAGTTTTGTGAGAGGTGGCAAATTAGCAGGAGCTCCTGAAGTGTACAGGTCCCATGTCTCCATTTACCCATCCATGGGTGCAGGATCCTGGGGGCCCAAGGCACCATGGGTCCCACTAATCTTTTTTTTTCTTTTTCTGAAGGATCCAGGCCTCCTCAATGTTCAGTGTGCATGGCGTCAGGACGTCATGCAGCATTGCCCGCGAGCCCCCTCAATCCTCCAGAGAAGGTGGCACCTCTGTGCCCATCATGCCAGCTACAAGCATTTTGCTGGTTTCACACTATGCAGATATGTTAGGGGCAGAGGAGTGTGCTGTGCGCCAGGTTAGACTCTTTGTCCATCTAGTGTATCATTGTCTACTCTGACTGGCAGCAGTTTTCTAGGATCTCAAATGGAAGGGATCATTCCCATCAGCTGCTACCCGATCCTTTTAAGTAGAGAGGCCAGTGTAGTGGCGACTATGCCTATTGGGGCCGGTGGTGCAGAAAGCAGGGAGGCCAATGGCAGGTGGAGTCAGAGCCAATGACAAGCACAGCCAGAGCCAATGAGAAGCAGAACCAACTAATCCTAAATTTTGTCCTCATCCTCCTCTCTGCTGAGCTCTGCAAGGGCAATGCAAGAAGGAGGTAGCTGATAGGTAGTGCTACCCCCTAGACTGGATATAGCCAGGTGGCTGAGGTTGGTGGGGCAGTGCCCCATTTGCTCTGATTGACCAGCCTTTGCTGACCAGGCACTGAATATAGGATCTTCTGCATGCAAAGCAGATGCTTTTATTACTGAGTGGGACGCGGGTGGCGCTGTGGGTTAAACCACAGAGCCTAGGACTTGCTGATCAGAAGGTCGGTGGTTCAAATCCCCGCGACGGGGTGAGCTCCCGTTGCTCAGTCCCTGCTCCTGCCAACCTAGCAGTTCGAAAGCACCTCAAAGTGCAAGTAGATAAATAGGTACCGCTCTGGCGGGAAGGTAAACGGCGTTTCTGTGCACTGCTCTGGTTCGCCAGAAGTGGCTCAGTCATGCTGGCCACATGACCCGGAAGCTGTACGCCGGCTCCCTTGGCCAGTAAAGCAAGATGAGCGCCGCAACCCCAGAGTCGGTCACAACTGGACCTAATGGTCAGGAGTCCCTTTACCTTTACCTTTATGGTTACATGTGGCGCCATGGGTCTGTGTCCAGCTGTTAACCAGAAGGTTGGTGGTTTGAGCCCACCCAGGGACGGCTGTGGGTAGGACTTCTCCAGTGCAGCGGTTTCAACTAGATGACCCTTGGGGTCCCTTGCAACTCTACAAGTTTATGAAATGTTCCATATAATAAATAAAACAGCTTCACTCTTCCAAGCTCTTTCCCTGCATCTCCAGGATGTGGTACAGAATGTGAAGAGGAAAAAGACAAAAAAAAAAGTTATGAAATCCCCCCCACTCCATGTCCACTATTGGAAAGGGTTTGTTTTGTGGAGGGGGTGTGGCTTACTCTGATTTGAGTACATGGCTTCTCTAGCTTCTCCTTTCACCATGCTTAGTCTCTCTTTCTCCTTTCATTCCCACCCCTTTGGTTTTTAAAAAGAGGCTTGATGACAAACTATGAGGGATGCTGTTGCAATGGGTTTCCTGCATCAGGGGCCGGACTATTTGATATTTGGACATACCTCTCAACTCCAGGCTATTCCAAGGGTTGCCATTCTTTCTGGGCCACTGGTCACACTTGGAGTTATGTGCAAGTACAGTGAGCATCCGTCACAAAATATCTGCCATCGTGTTATGGCATAACACAAAAGAGCTGCCACACCTAAACAAAGGAGCATGGGAAAAGATAGGAACAGAACATGGCATAGCCATGCCCCTCCACATCAGTACCCACAATCCACAGAAAGCACAGGCATTTACATTACACCTATGCCATGTATCTTTGCACCTCTCCTCTGTTCAGACTAGATAGGCTATGCCTCCAGTGCTGACATTCAATGTAACGTGAGCGTGCAGCAGGGCGTATGCTCAGTGTAGGAGAAGCCAAGCCACTACAAGCAGGAACTGAGCAGGAAGAACAACCAATATCTTGTGCACTGTGAAGTTTTAAAGGGATATTTACGGAGGCTTTTGAAGGGCTCGTTTTGGAGGGCATTTGATTGCCTGTGACCCCAGATTCATGACTCCTGATCTGTTCCCTGACCCCAGCTCCGTAGCCATCATATCACTTTCTAAAAGCTCCCCCCCCCCACTTGTTTCTTCCTTGCAGTTCGTGCTTACGGTCCCAATGTAGCCTCCCCTTATCTTGCCCCTGAAAGTTCACTCAGGGTTGACTCTGGGGACATGCCAAAAATCATGTCACTCTTAGTTGTGCCTCTGCTGGTAGCAGCTCTCCTTACTGAAGTCTAACCTCCCAGGGGTGAGTGAATCCTCTTACGCTCCAGTAATGCTGAGTATACAAAATCATTTAGTTTACTACCATTTGCATTTTGCTCATCAAAAACGAAGTAGCATCCCCCCACACTCCCACCAAAAATAATAATTAAAAAATGCATTATACAAAATAAGTTGGCAGAGATGAGACATCAGTACATCTGATTCCAGAATGGTTCTTCTGCCCTCTGGAAACCTAGTCAGGTATATTTATGCATGCATGACAAGGGTTAATCAGTTTCCCACAGTTTGGTTATTAAAAAGGGTTCTCCCTGACCACTAGCCATCTGCTAGGGTGCAGAATTCTTTCCTTCAGGGAAGTGTGCCTTAACAAATTTTTGACATCACCGTCGCATCGGCTCAGCGTTTTCCTGTCATCTCTCGGTTCCGATTAACTTTTTCTGAATTGACAGCTGCCATCAAAATTGCTGAGGTGGCAATCTGGAGTGTGTGCTCAATGGAGCAAGGTTAAAGCTTTTCCCCTCTTGTTTGCCACATGGCAGAAAAGCAGGGGCAGAGAGAGAGTGGCAGGCTGAGCTTTTGCCAAACCATGCCCCACAAGGAAAACTGATGTATACTCCTTTGGGTGTTAGTATTTACAAATTAAGTAGCATTTCCCTCCAATGTGTTCTTTTTAAAAACTACATGAAATGCTTCACTGCTTTCTAAAACTTAAGTCTTAGTTTATTGGCAGAAGCGGACAAAGACTGTACGTACGCTGTGCTAAAAACTAATAATAATTGGTCAAAATTCTGCATCAGTGTTGGCCATCTTTTGTAACTATGTAAATGTGCATGTTGTTTCCTGTCTTGTATAATCTATTATGTGTGTTTTTATTTAAAGGAAAACTATTTTGCACAATTTATTTCACTTCTAGTAGTCATAGAGAGGTTCAAAGGTCTATATGCTTCCCCACAGTGATGGATAAATTCACTGAGGTGCTAAGATCTAAGATTTGTTTGGTATTGCCCACTGCAATCATAAAGGCTAGATTTATTAAAGGCGTAATTTTTTAGAAAGGAAAGCAGCAGCAGCAAGCTGAGATATTTAGGAAACTGGTTTCTGCAACCAATACCACATTCTGCAGCGTTCCATGCTTCAGGAGGACCGTGTTATACACACAGTCCTGGGTCCTGTCTGTGTAGAAAGGACTGAGAATGAAATTCCAGTCCCTTTAGAAATCCACTGAACATGGCTCAATGGGCTAGCTTCTCCATTGCATTGTTGTAACCCACCCTGAGACCTGCTGGAGAATAATAGGTAAGTAATTAATTAATTACTAACAAGAAATAAATTGTGGTTTTGCTTTGAATACAGTGTGGACATCTCTGAACTTTCCTCGGGAGAAGAAATCGGTTTCTAGCAAAACTGTAAAATATAAAAGAACTATCAGTCTTGCAGGGGATTGGATGAAATGACCCCCAGGGCTCCTTCCAGCTCTACAATTCTATGAAAGCTGGCACCTAGTCTGAAACTAGGATCTGTAGGGTGGATGAAAGGGGGGGAAACATACAGGATGACAGCAGGCAGGTATTTAGGCATGAACATATGAACTGGATGGGTGGAGAGATATAGGCAGTCACTACAGGAGACCTGTAGGAAGGCTGGCAAGCAGCCTTTGGCTCAAAGCCAAAGCCATGGGTTTTTCTGTGCTGTGGCAGAGCTCGAGTAGGGAAGGAAAGTGTTTTCTGCTCAAGGCAACCTTATGGAGGCACTGCATGCTAGTTGTGGACAGGGCAGGGGCAAAAGTGTAACAGATGTGGCAATTGCACCTACTTTAGTTCTGTAGGCTGAATTACAATTAAGCAAAAGCCATAGGGAAGCAGGAACCTGATTTGAACCATTGGTCCACCTTGCTCAGCATTGTCTGCACTGACTTAAAGTGACTCTCCAGAGATTCAGGCAAGAGTGTCCCCCAGCCGTGCCTGGAGATGCTGAGGATTGAACCTGGAGTCTTCTGCATGCTTGTGCATAAATTCCCCCCACCCACCCCTTGCATGTACAGCATGTAGGTGCATACCCAACCTCCATTTGGGCAAGCAAGAGGAAGCATCACATATCAATGAGGCATTCCAGTCATGCAAAATCACTTGAGGAGGGTGTGCAGCAGGGAAAATAAGGGGCGTGGCTTGGGGAAAGAGGATGTGGATTGTGAAGAGCCTTGAGGACTCACTAGAGAGGGATGGAGGGCTACATTCAACCCCTAGGTCTGATCTCCCTTAAGAGTTTCAATAGCAGGATGTGGATCCTGAGTGGTCCTCCACTGTCACTTCCAGGCTCAAGCTGAAGCTCTGCTTCTACAGATCCTAGTTTCAGACTAGGTGCCAGCTTTCATAGAACCATAGAATTGTAGAGTTGGAAGGAACCCCAAGGGTGAGTAGAACTCTTAACTGGGCAGTAGTACTAGCAGTATGGTGAATGATATACCTGGCTGTCCAGGCTTAATGTAGTTGAGATACTTTTCAGTCATTTCCATCATACTTGATTCATTCCTGTTGATTCTCTACCTCGCCACCACACAAATGATTTATGGTACTGGCAATAGTAGGGGAATGGTTTGGCTTGAGTTTTCCCTCAGGCATCATGCTTTACAAGGGCTTTTCCCACATGAGGCACGAGGCTTGCCTAAACCTCAGTGTTAGCAATACGGCAGAAGCAGAATGCAAAGGCGAAACAGTCTTCAAATTGGCATGCTTTCGCAATGGCATTTGTGACACATGGCCTCCATTATTAGAAGCCATTTTCCTCCTGTAGTTTGTGCATTTTTGGAAAGCACTTAGCCCAAAGGTGAAAAATGCTCCATTATGCAGTTTTGGGAAACTATCAAGGAATCCTAAAATGAAATAAAGCACATTGAAAAGTATCCCCTCTCCCAGGTTCCTGACCTAGTTTGTTAGATACACTGTTTCCTACAAAATTTACTAGATAACAGCTGAATTCACATCATTATAGTTAAAAGCTGTATCAGCATATCCTTTATAAAGTATCCCTTTCTCTCAACCTTCCCCAGACAGGTCTCAAGTTATTTCCCCCTATAATGATCCTCTGACATTCCCTACGCCTTTGTGAACAGTGACCTGTTTATTGCTGCTTAGAGACACTAAGATTACTTCTTTTTCTTTGGGACCAATTCTCAGTTCTGATCTGGTTCTTTTTATCACATATAGGGCAGAGCTTTCCAAACTGTGTGTCGTGACATGTTAGTGTGTCGGCTGCAGTGTGTTGGTGTGTTGCGCAAATGCTTCCTGCGCTCCTCCTGGGACTGAAAAGGGGTTAGTTTGACCTCCAGTTTGCTAGTAAAACTGAATTACTGTGTTGTGAAATGATGCGTGCCCAAAAAGTGTGTCACCAACATGAAAAGTTTGAAAAGCTCTGACATAGGGAATGAAAAGCAGTCAAAAGTAAAATATTTCCATTTTTAGTGATTTTGCGAATGTTTGAGAAAGGGTGCTTGACAAAGCCAACCCTACTATTAGGCAAGGTGAGAAAGCTACACAAGGCAGCAGATATGGAGGGATGCTAGACATAGCTGCATGTGCCAAATGGTTGCCTTGTGCCTTCTAAGCTAGCCCACTTAGGACATAGTGTGGAATGGTAGCACTTGGCTGACCTCCCCACAGCTGAGTTGCTTCTGTTTCCTGAGAGGGAAATGGGGAGGGGCAAAGTGGTGGGGAAGTCAGCATGGTGCAAATACCAATCCAGTGCTCTTGCCACTGTGTTTGCACCATCCCCCCCACTGCCTTGCCTTCCCCTTCTCCTTCTTAGAAAGCAGCACGGACTCATCCGTTAGGAAGTCAGGTGAGCCCCACCAGCCCAGCTTGCTGTCTACTAGCAGGTGAAATGGAGGGTGCCGCCAATGCTGAAGTAAGGATTAAATGCCAATCTAGTTCGTGTTTGCACATGGGATGGAGGGGGAGGTTGTCAGAGTGAAAGATGCCTCTGTTGCAGGCATTGATGTCTTCGACATTGTCCACTAAGTAGGTAGTCATGGCGATGTTGCTCATTATTTCGTGTGAATAATTATGGTTTGCTGTTGACTTTCCTAATAGCCCTGAGTAACGCATTGATTTATTTGATTGATTAAATCAATGGCTAAGAAAGCTTGGGTTATAGTATTTTGGACTCCTCTGTGTGCTTCTGAAATTAATTGAGCTGAAGCCTGTGGCTGGACTGCAGGAGGCAATTTACTGACCCACTCACTGTAGTGTTTGTGTGTGCCTCTGATTGTTCTTGCTTTTTCAGATATAGTCTTCTGTGAGCTTGTGGAAAATGCATTCTGTCCCTTTGCTCCAGTATAACTCTATCCCCATCACCATGAGCACTGTCAGTGGGACATCCAGGAAGCTTGAGCCCCATAACGTTTTGCTGCGCCCCCCTGGTTCTGATTGGGCATTGTGAGAGCAGGAGGCTGGGATAGATGAACCCTTGGCATAACCAAGCAAGGCTCTTTTTAGGTTCTTAACATTAGCTATCTGTTTACCTTCAGTATTCAATATGTTTTCTTATTGTAGTCTGATTATTGTGCCTTGGCTGGTGGTGCTTGTTTCTTGCCAAGCTAGACAAAGTGTTCTCTTGCCAGCTTCTTTTTCTGTCCAATGTGTGCTTGCTATTGAATGTACAGATGTTTTTAAATCACATTTCAGCATGTTGTCTAATTTTTATGGCACGTCATTACAGTAACTATCCTGATGAAAATGAAAGAGGAAATTGGTTTGGCTTCAAAAATCAATGAGCCATTAAATAGGGGACAGTAGTTGGAATAGGAATTTAGGATATTTAATTAGCTTGGCAGTGCAGTTGCCTATTCCCTGTTTCCTTCAAAATATCAAGCATGTGTATTGATATTTTTTGTCGGATTTGGACATGACACCTTCATTTTTATTTTTATAAGGGGTCATCCATCACTGGAGCATAGGAAGATATAAAGATGCCATGCTCTGAGGGCCTAACCACACTTCCATTTCTCTCACATCTACCCCCCTCCCACTTGAAGATCAGTAGTGCCATAAGTTTTGTCCAGGAATCCTGTTCTTCATGCCACACTGCAATGTTTTAAGGAGGCATCCCTGAAAACATTTGATATTCCATCCACTGCTGTTCCACTGTTTCTCTTTCTCTGCCCCCTTGTGGTTCAGCTTAGCTGCACATGCCCTCCTTTTCTGTTGTTCTTTTCCCGGGGATTCTTGCAGTTCACTGTGTTCCTGAACACAAGCACTTAATATCATGTTGTCACTTCTCCGGAAACCCCAAGAGGGGAGTCCAACAAGGTAAAGGTAAAGGGACCCCTGACCATTAGGTCCAGTTGTGACCGACTCTGGGGTTGTGGCGCTCATCTCGCTTTATTGGCCGAGGGAGCCGGCATACAGCTTCTGGGTCATGTGGCCAGCATGACTAAGCCGCTTCTGGCGAACCAGAGCAGCGCACGGAAACCTTCCCGCCAGAGCGGTACCTATTTATCTACTTGCACTTTGACGTGCTTTCGAACTGCTAGGTGGGCGAGAGCAGGGACCAAGCAATGGGAGCTCACCCCATCGTGGGGATTTGAACTGCTGACCTTCTGATCGGCAAGTCCTAGGCTCTGTGGTTTAACCCACAGCGCCACCCGTGTCCCTTATAGCCAAGGGACGAGGGTGCAATTTGGACAGTGTACATTCATCCGAAGTCATTCCTAACTTTTGCATTGTGGTCACACATCTGACACACACTGGGTACTGGAAAGGAAAAGTGCTTTCGCTCACATATATGTGGTTGAACACAATGCCTGTATGACTGCTAAAGGGGGACACATTAAAAAATAGTGTGGGGCAGAGGACTGGGAGTGCACAGCAACGTGCTCTGGAGACAACTGGCAAATTTTACTCATGGCGTGGGCAGAAAGAGCCCAGGAAAGGATCAGATCAGAAGGGGAACAAATTTCTATTTGGGTTTTAAGGGGTTTTTCATTTGTTCTGATACAGCAGTAAAAAGCGTGTGTTTTTGTTTTTTTAAAAATGTTTCTTTGTTGGGATATAAATGAAAAGCTTTTGGGGTAGTGTTGCGGATCCAGTGCAAATTCTAAGAAAGCACAGTACAACCAGAAGTGTGTGTCAGACATACTGTTCCAACTAGACTCACTGGCAATTCCTCTATTGGGTTTCAGACAAAGGACAGTCCCAGTTCTACCTGGAGATTGAACCCGGGAACCTCCGCATGTGGATCAGATGCTTTGCCACTGAGCTAAGACAAAGGGAATGGTCCCCTGCATTGCACTGGCTACTCAGTTTGTCTATAGACTGTAAGGTTCTTTGTTCTGCACATAACTTTTAATCATTTAAGTGACATATGAATTTTACTGAAAGTCAGTTGGGCTTGTCTACCATTGTTGCTCTTAAAAATCCCACCAACTGAGTTCAGTGCAATTATGCAATGGAAACACATTAGTATCTCCTGCTGCAATTATTAAGTGCGATTACCCTGGCTTGCCTTGGGTTGCTGTGTAGTTTACTTTTTATTTTTCACCCAGGGCATGTCTTTCTGAATCTAGGTGATTCTCTTTGTATGCTTTTTGCATGATGACAGCTGCATAATGGAGGCAGGAGAAGAGCAGGAGCCTGAATTGAAGGGTTATTTTCTAGTTTAGAAAAGAAAATTGCGATAGAAAATTGCATATGTTGTAGAACTACTCTGTATCCTTGCCAAATCAAGGCTTCTTGCTTTCCCTCATTTGTCATGGTGTATTTTTTGGGGGGTTTTTCCAGCATGGATTCAGCTGGCCCAGACTCTGCTGGACTTCCCAGTAGGATGATGTAGGCATTTTCAGCCTGAAGCAATCCCATTGTCAGGACAGCTTTGCCTGATACTCATTGTGAAATTCTTTTCTGTTAATTTAATCAGGAGCACTGGAAAGAAATCAGTGCCTCAGGCATGATCTCACAGTGGCCTCTAATACCAATTTAAGTCATTTCCAACTGGTAGATGAAAGAGGCTACTGACATACAGCTTTTCCTCCCCCTTCCCATTTATTAAACTGTTCTCTTAAACCTCAAAGTGAGGTCAATTCTGCAGCTCCTGTGCATTTACACTGATGTGCCAGCTTCTGTGCAATTCAGATACCTGCCCACAGCCTACACATATATGGATATAACTAAAGGCTGTTGCCCTGCTCATGTTGCTCATCAGCTTCATGCTGCTCTGTGACTTCATGCAAACCCAGGACTGTGATGCAGTAGTACATATCCTCCAATGGGAGCTGAGTGGTGACAGCCTTACATTTTTATGTATATTGGAAGACACAGTGCTTTTTCTGGGGGTACACAGGGGTACGTATACACGTTTTGTGAATCTTTGTACTTTTGTCCATTTACTGTATTTATTTTTCCTGATTTGAACTATAAAATGATGATTTCATTGAGTCAAAATGAGAGGACCCCTAAACATACATATATATATATATATATATATATATATATATATATATATATTAGCACTGGGAAGACATAATAATTACTTTGCTGGATCAAACCAAGATGCATCTAGATCAAAATCATTTTGCCTTTATATACATATCTAATTCACACTTTTTGAAAGAAGATGCAAACTGAAATGCAGCCATCCTTCAAAATTCACTCTTCTTCAGATTTTGCAGTGTAGTCAGGTAACATGTACAAAAATGCATAGCGTAAAGTGTGCATATAAATTCATATTTTATTGGAAATGCTGCACAAAATTGCATTATATTAGCAAAAATTGCTTTGTAGAAATGTGATTATTAGGCAAAATTGCGTACAAAAAATGTGTTATGTGTTAGAAGGAGAAATTCACACTAAAATGCTATTGAATTTTCATAAGGACTTTCTTTTTCTTTTTTAAATGCAAACATATCTGAAAATGTGGAGAACTGAACGTAAGTTTAGGAAAAGGAGAAACTGAGAGCAACCAACATTGACATTTTTGGCCATCCCTATTGTAGGCAAACTTTCCAATTCCAGCAGTGGCCCAGCCAGATGGAATTTTCTGCCCCAAGAATCTGCCTTATGATGATTCAAATCATTGGTTTACCTAGCTCAGTACTGCTGACACTGACTGGCAGCATCTCTCCAGCGTTTCAGACAGGGACTCTTCCAGCCTTACCTCTAGGTTGAAACTGCAACCTGCTGAATGCAAAGTAGATGCTCTGCCACTGATCTAGGACTGTTATCTGAGGGGCCATAGCTCCATGACAGAAAGTCTGATGTGCAGGCAGAAAATTGTTTTTGCATATTTTTGTATATTATTTTCACTAATATATACATTTCATGCACAGCTCATTTACCCTAGTATATGCATTTTTCTTCACATTACTTGCCCAGAGAATTAAACTTGCACTTGCTTGCACTGCAAAACGTGGGAAAATGTTAATTTTGAAGGATGGTCCATGTATTGTTCTGGAAATTGTAGATTAGATTGGTACACTTTAAAATGCAATCTGAATCTAATACCTCCCCCATCCCTATTGTTATGATCCAGCAGGGCTCTATTTATTCCCTTGTGATTTCTCGGTGGGCTGTAGTGGTTGCCTAGATGGAATCTGATGCAGATTCTTTTTTGGGTTGGGGTGCCTCATGGACATGTTGGCTTTTGCAACTTTCGGGCAACCCATCTCCTTTCCCATTTCTCACCTCCTGGTGTTGCAGGAAGCCTTGTGTCTTGCTGTGAGTGGAGTGTGTGATTTAGCCAAGCATTCTTAACTTTGGAGACTGTGAAAGCAAAAAGAATAGGATTTTGGTAGCTTTTAATGTGCTTGAAATGTTTTCCTTTTTTGTACAGCGGTACCTCGGGTTACAGATGCTTCGGGTTACAAACTCCACTAACCAGAAAGTGGTTGCTCCAGGTTAAGGACTTTGCCCCAGGATAAGAATGGAAATCACACGACAGCGGTGCAGCAGCAGCGGGAGGCCCCATTAGCGAAAGCACGCCTCAGGTTAAGAACCGTTTCAGGTTAAGAACAGACCTCTGGAATGAATTAAGTTCTTAACCCGAGCTACCACTGTAAATGGAAATGATATTGCAATAAAGAAACACTGAGAAACTTTTTCTTATGGAACTGGAGAATCAGTCGCCCTGTTTTTTTGTTTTTGTTTTTTACAAAGTGCTCAGTGTCTCTGTAGCCTCCTTCGATTTCAGCTGAATTTGTGAGTAAGCAGCACTTCCAAAAGATTAGGCCATTTGCCTGTTTCCATCAGCCTGTTAAAATGCATATTAGATCTCCCTTTAAATTATTTAAAGGAAAGGTGAATCAGAGGATGAATTCAACAAGTAGTACCCATTCCTCACTGTGCAAAGGAAGAACTATTTTTGGGCATTTTTGCCAAAGTTTCAGGAGGACGGAAAAGCAAAACATGTTCAAGTAGCAGAAACTAATGGCTGAATCACCCCAAGAATTTTGAGCAGAGATTTCATAAACTGTGTGCCTCAAGGAGAAAATAAATTCAGTGGACCATCTACCCACAGAAGAGGCTGCATGATTCTACTTAGCACCCACCCACTGGATGGGGAATTCTACCTTGAGATACCACTGGAGTAGTCAATCACTCCTAAAGTGGAGGCTAGTCCATCAGCATCAATGTCACCCCTTAACTGCCTGTTTTCTGAGTCATCCACAGGATGACAATGGCGGTCAGCCTCCTGCTCCTTCGTTTCGGTGTGGCGTTTTTAGGACTCAGCAGTGAGGAGGATAGGGACAAAACTAGAATTAGTTGGTTCTGCCTGCTATTGGTTCTAGCTCCATTGGCCGTTCATCTACTTCATTTGTAGGCCAACTCTAGTGGCCCCAGACAGCACTGGTGATGATCTAACAGAATTGCCACCCCCAAAAGAGGGTGATCATTGAATCTCTTTAGGTTTGTTCACACGTTACAATGAAGACAAGCACAAGCTTGTGCACATGCCCCAAGTGTTTGTACAGAGGTGTGTATAATTGTACAGCATAATTGTTGTCAGCTATTGTGTGTGCACATTCAAGACTGCACGCTTGTTGGATGTTACATGTGGATAACTGCGAGTATACAGCTCAGCTATTTGGGTGCACAGATGCACACTCATTTAAACACCCTTTTTGTGATTCTGGGTTCTAAAGCTGCCTCTTTCCAGTTGAGAGATGTGTCCACAGAAGAGTGACTCTTTCGGAATATAAGGAGTGGGCTCTACCCACAAAGGGTAATTCTTATTCTTAAGAAGCCTTTAAGCAAATTTCAAGGGAAGGGAGTGTATGAATGACGAGGAACCTATGGTTTTAGTTGCGAGGAGGTGGCAACTTTGCTCTGAAATGTTTGAGAAACATTGATTTTGGATTTACTGAAGTTTTATGCATGTATTTATTTAAAGCATTTGCAGCTTCCCTTTTATATAAACAGCTCTAGAGGGCTAACAACACTCATTCGTAGCCCAAGGAAACCAAAGGACATTGCAGGTGAAGTTCTATGGCATGTCCTAATTGGTATTCTATGTGAAGGAATCCATCCATAAGCATACTTATTAAGATGAAAATAGAGTTAAGTACTGCTTTTTGGTATTTAATGAATCACAGCACTCCTAAGCAAGCCTTCTGCTTTGTTGTTGTGTGCAAATGGGAAACATACCTTTAGGGACTCTTCCTCAATTTGAACAAAGGGCCGGGAGTGACACAAACACTCAGGCTGCTACAAGTGCTGGCACAAAGTATTCCCATGAGGGCTGCCTTATGAGTCAGCACCCCATGGCAGGTGCCCAAGGCGGCACTTTTGCTGTAGCAGCAGATGGACATGGCTTCCCCCTCTTGCAAAAAACCTCAGTGTGTATGTGTGCCTCTATTGCTCAAAGATAGCAGAGCAGAGGGACGGAAGGACAGAAGTATTTGCTATAAGGAAGGATCAAGCAAGGGACAAGGGGTGGTAGAAGGAGAAGGAGAGATGTGTGGAATGTAACTAGAGGAAGGTGACCAAGATGATGAAGCTGGGCTCTGGAGACCAAGTCTTAGGAAGGAGGACTGAAGGAACTGGATATGTTTTTAGCTTTGGAAAAGAGGCACAAAATGGGTATTGAGAAGCATCTTCAAATATTTCAAGAATATTTAGCATCATTTCTGTTGTATGTACTGTGCTTGTGTGTGTTACACACACACACAATCTCAGTCACTCACACACATTTATCTATTGTAAACTGCTTCAAGATCTCCAGTTAGTCTATAAATGGCAATAATGATGCTGCTGCTCTTTGGATGAAGGACAGTATACAAATTCAACTAACAACAACAACAACAATTCAAAAGCCATTTAGTCCTATTCAGAGGCAATAAAGCAGGCAGGATTGCAGTGGTGGAAATTCCAGAAATATATATATATTCAGCTCGCTGCTGTCCACTTGACGCTGTTAAGCTGGCCATCAACAATTAAAAATCATTTAATAACCACTTTGATACATGCTCTTTAGAGTGATTCATTTCACCTTCATTTCACTTTCACAATTCTTTCCCTCCCCACCTCTCTCTCCTCTCTTTTTAATAATCTCTAAATGGAATCGTAGGAAACTGATTGAAGATAAATGTCAGAAAAGATATAATGAGCTCCTAACAAGTGTGTGGCTCTATTTGCTGTGCACTCAAAAGTCTATTGGAGCAAAGTTTTCTTAAAAGCTTTGAGTCAAATTGAACTTGCTTCCATTTTTAGAACGCTCTTAACTTTTTCTTTAGGAGAGAGGGAGGTAGATGTTAATGGATAACAGGATTTTATTTTTATACAATAGTTTTCAGAGTGGGCTCACTTATGGGCATTTGTGAGCATTGTCAAACTTTAATTATTTGACTTTTCTGGCCAGCAAGACCTTGTATTGGTGGTGCAAATAGATCCCTAGGGAACGGAGTGAAGAAAGGGATGGACCATGGAATGTAGTCCAGTTAGCGGCTTTTGCAGGTACTGGCTGAGATGCACCAAGTCAGAGTGGGTTCTTTCCACATGAAGAAGGATGTGAAGGACCACCCCACTACTCTCTGTGCATCTGTCCTCGGTGGGTATAGGATCAGTAACCCAGTTAGCAGGGCTTGCTGGTGGAGAATGATTGGGAGACAAGCCTGCAGCCAGACAAGACTTGCCAATTCTCCTCCCTGCAGTGTGGCCTGATAAAACAGATAAGGAACATCTGGGGGGAGATTCACTGGTTGACAGTGTGGCTTCAGAGTTCCTTATAACTGAGGAGGAAGGAAATGGATAGGGCAGAAAGGATCTGCCAGAAGTTCTGGTTGAGCCAAAGCTCAGCATGAGAGAGGGTCTAGAAGGAATTTGAGGGACTGACAGGCCACAGGGGAAAGTGGCACTCCAACAATTTGCTGCTAAAGTATATGGGGTAGTGTGTGATGTAACATCCTGTCCCCAACAAAGAACTGTAATCTGAACAACCCAGTGGTTGTGGCTGTGCAGGAAGAGAGGTTCTGGGGACACGCACACAAACACATTTTTTGTGTAAGTATTTCCTTACATATCTAGGTCTTGAAGCAGCAGTTACAGTAGCAAAATGGAGGCAGGTTTATAAAAGCTATCTAAGTTACAAAAGTACAAATATCTAATTTCAAAATGGTGTCTGAGCTGCAGAGCTCAGACACACATGTGTGGTCAGCTTGGAGGCATGATGAAGAAAGTGAGACCTAGATAGGAAGAAAGTACAGTGGTACCTCTGGATGCGAATGGGATCCATTCCGGAGCCCCGTTCGCATCCTGAAGTGAACGTAACACGCGTCTGCACGTCTGCGCGTGTGCAGGCCACGTTTTGCCGCTTCCGTGCATGCGTGTGACGTCATTTTGAGCATCTGCACATGCACAAGTGGCAAAACCCAGAAGTAATGCGCTCTGTTACTTCCGGGTCGCCGCAGAGCGCAACCCAAAAATGCTTAACCTGAAGTGTATTCATCCCAAGGTATGTGTAGTATTATAGCTTCCTCCTAAGGCAGATAAAGGAAGTGATCTCACACAGTTCTCTCTAGCAAATTTTACAAGGAAAGCTCTTTGAGCCTCAGACTCTTCATGTGCCTATCTAGCAAAACATGAATTGTTGGCTTTGACTGTAATTATGTCCCACACTGATGAGGGTGTGAGGCCTGGGCAGGTTCTCAAGGGCCTGATAGAGAGGTCTGGAGGGCCAGATTTGGTCTCTAACTCTTGTGCTAACTGTTCATCTGTACTTCTAGAAGTTTCACTGGCTGCTAGCCCACTATTGCCTCTTCCTGCTTCCAGACTCCTTGCTAGCCAACTGCACCAACTTCTGGCTACCTGCAGCCTCTCTAGCTGCTGCAACCTTTCCCTGCCAGTACTCAGCATATCTTTAAGTTTTATGGAAAGTCTTGCTGTTTCCATTGAACTTGGCTGGCCTTTTAGCATGGCCCCATCCTACTTTACACCAGCTGAGGATCGGCCACAGGAGCCCTTTTCCCCAAACGGTCGCTGTCATCGTTTTTGTCATTGTTCTGCCTTTGATGATGTTTTTCCGCAGTGACATTAAAAAACAACAAGAAGAAGATTTTGCCAATTTATTTACTCACTGTGTCTGGTGGGGATTATATAAGATACTTTCAGCCGGGATGTTGTCTTTTCCCTTACTATCTCCAAAACAGGATGGCTTTTGATCTTTCTTGATTGTTACTTGTGTTCAGTGAAGCAAATGGAACTGTCTAGTGGTTATGTGCCGAGCAGGGGAGTTAAATAGAAATATTTAGATGGGGGTAGGTAGAATTGAAAAACAGCTTGGAAGAAAAGTTGCAGGCTGTTTACAGTTGAAGAAGCAAAACGTCTCATTGTTTGTATGTGTGCTTGATAGGTGGCATAATTTAAGGCCACCTTGATAAGTGTCATATCACAGTACCGTATTTTTCGCTCTATAACACGCACCCAACCATAACACGCACATAGTTTTTAGAGGAGGAAAACAAGAAAAAAAATATTCTAAACGAAACAGCGGATGTATGATTTTTGTGGTTCATGCTGTGGCCACAGACATGTGATCTGACGGTGAGTTTGGGGTAGCCCAATGCAAAAATCCTGAGGATCCATGTGGATCCATGCTTTGTAACCACATTTTTGCACCACTGCGGCCCCAGGCAACAGTGGGTGCATGATTTTTTTGGTGCAAGCTGTAGCCATGGACATGCTATGTGATCTGATGGTGAATTTGGGGTGACTGAGTGCAAAAATCCTGAGGATCCATGTGGATCTGTGCTTTGTAACCACGTTTTAAGTGGGGAGGGAAGGAAAAGCACTCAAGGGACAAGGGACACGCGTGGGGTGGGTGGAGAAGGATGCTGTTAATAATGCAGAAGAGGGGTATAAGAGGAGAAGGCTACTCTCCTCTCCCACTTTGCTCCTTTAAAGCAAGCAGGCTCTCTGTCCCTCTCTCCTCCCCACTCAGCGGCTCTTCTCCCGCTTTGCTGTTTCAAAGCGAGCCACGGAGGAGGGAAGGAAGGGGAACCATGGATCCTCTGCTCACGACTGCAGCAGATCCCCCCCGCCATCCGTTGGCATTCGCTCCATAACACGCACAGACATTTCCCCTTACTTTCTAGGAGGAAAAAAGTGAGTGTTATGGTGCAAAAAATATGGTATGTCTAGTATGGCCATTGCAATATCATAACACCCACATTATTCAAAAAGCACACTCATAAATGCTGAGAGGTTGTGGCAGGAAATGAAATCCAGAAAAGTATGGTAGATTAAACACCATGTGAACTGCCCTGAAATTAAAAGATAAAGGGCAGTATGCTTATTTAATAAAATTTAATGAAATTATTGTATATTCCCAAGAGTACTAAGTTTGACTGTGAGCCTTCAACATCTCTTACCTGGCAACCACTGTGGAGCTTCTTTCTTTGTTTCACTCTCCCTTTTCCTTACTCCCTGACATGTGAAACTGTGCTATGATACATTTGCAGGCACCAGCACCCAGTGGTGGCTGGGACTGATGTTGTGTAAGGTCGGAGGCCAACAGTAGGTGGGGCTAGAGCCAATGTGCTCCATCCTCCTTCTAAGTTCTACAAAGTTCTACAAAGACAACACAGGGACTGAGGAGGAGCATGTGGACAGCCAGTGCCACCCCTTGGACTAGTAAGGAGGCAAGTGGGAGCTTCCTGAAAATAGACTAAGGTTGGTGGGCCAGCGGTTATAGCTGTGTTCTCTCCACACTGTTGGAGAGAGTATCAGCCCTAGAGTCAGAGCATTTTTTGTGGGCGGGGGGGGAAGCACAAGGTGCCAACCAGTTCCCCATTCTCCAGAGGGAGAAGATGCAAAGGCCAACCCAAGGAAAGGGAAAGACAGGGGCCTTTCCCACCCCCATACAGAAAGTGTGTTAACTTGACATTTACTAGGGCTGCCACATGTATGGAATTTCCCAAACATTACTGGGATTTCAAAGGTGGAATTGCTGTCCGGGGAGAATTTATGAAAGTGGCACTTTCTCCTGGATCTTAGGCAAGTCAACAGAAAAATCATGGTTTGGGGGGGGCAATTTTGTAAAGGAAAAGCTCAACAACTTTGGGGTGTCCTGGTTTTTACTTAATGAAATATGGCAACCCTACGTTTACATAGCCCTTTATATAAGTTAACAGAAGAATAAGTATGTATGATAGGAATGAAATGACTGGCATTTTTTTGTTTCCTAAGAAAGGAATGTTAAGGATACAGCAAACAAGGCGATACCAAAACATGCACCAAAAGTTTCTTTTTCATGCCACGTAAACATTACTGAAACATGAACCATGTTTGTGAAACCCTCTTGATTTTTCAAATGCCTTCTTCTAGTCTTTGAAACCTCTCAAAGTAAAGACATCTTATTTTTACATATTTGGCTGGAGGTTTAGACAAGCATAGACAGAAACTGTATCAGCTGGTAGAGAATATTCTAACCATTCATAATTTTGAAACCATTCTTGTTGGAAATTACAACCCCACACTGTTTTCTGGGTATGAATGAAGTTAAATCTGTTGAATTGTCTCACCCCTTACGAGAGATCCTCAGGAATACCAGTCTCAAAAGTTTAACTTTGCCTTTAGCTCCAGTTCTCTTTCACCTGTGGTCTGTCCCTGCATTCTGATTCATCACGAACTGAATTATTTTGGTAATGACAGTGAGCTTCTGAGGTTGGTTTTGATGCTGGGTTAGTTACCTCAGGTTTAAATTCCACTTGAAAAACAAACTCGTCTATATTCCAAGTTTAGGGAAGGACATGTGGATAGCAACTGGAATTTTTTAAACTGGTTGCTGAGTCGATTTTTATGTCTAGAAACCCTAAAAAGGTCTCATGTTGAGCTGCAAAGATTAGGAAAATAAAAAATAGGCCTTTGTTACAGCCGAGGTTTCTAGTCTGTCAGCTATCCATAGTGTGCACAGCAGTGTTTCTGTTCCCCTACAGCTGTTTTCATCTTTCCCCATCAAGTACTTAAGAAAGAGAAGAAAAATAGCCACTATAATTTGAATGTAGTGAGTGTTTCAAAAGAGTAACGGGTAAATAGTAGGGTTGTTCCCCCCCCCCAGATCACTTTAACTCTTTATCTCACCTTTTAGCAGTAACCCCACAATGCTGCTCTGCTAATTGTAATAACTGCAGAATAAACAAACTCTTCTCGCTGCAGGCAAACAAGCATGCATCTTGTTTGCAGGCTGCATTGAGAGCAAAAACTGAAACTGAAAAGCAGAGCAAAGGAAGGTTGAATGGGTGGAGTCTTAACTCTAGCCCATAATACAAAGTTCTAACATTTAACTCTACAGGCTGTGTTTTTTGTTTTTTTTCCAGGATCACTAAATTATTAGAGGGTGATTGTGATCATGAAAAATCCACCCTCTGTCAGGGAAAGTATTGAGTGAGCAGACTTTTGGAGGATCTCCCAAATGAAGTTTTGTAGGGCCCTATTCTAAAATTGTCCCCCCCCCCACATACATATTTGTTGTTGTTTAGTCATGTCCGATTCTTTGTGATCTTCCACTGCCTCCCGCAGCTTGGTCAAACTCATGTTGTTAGCTTCGAGAACACTGCCCAACCACTTTGTCCTCTGTAGTCCCCTTCTCCTTATGCCCTCCATCTTTCCCAACATCAGGGTCTTTTCCAGGGAGTCTTCTCTTCTCATGAGGTGGCCAATGTATTGGAGCCTCAGCTTCACGATCCGTCCATATATATATATATATATATATATATATATATATATATATATATATAACAGGAACAATTTTAGAATACACACACACATATAGACACTGGGAAAAGTCTAGGAGCTTGCAGTATTCCTCTGAACACCAGCTGCTGGCAGTCCAAGGTGGGGGCAGACCTGTTGCACTGAGGTCCTCTTTGTGGACTTCCCATAGGCATCTGGTTGACCACTGCAAGAAGAGGATGCTGGTCTGGGGCCCCCTTTGGCCTAATCCAGCAGGGGTCTTCTTATGTTGTTGCTGTTTTTACAATTATTATTACACTTTTTCCCCTGACACGACTCAAGGCATCTTACCTATACAAATAAAGGTACCCCTGCCCGTCCGGGCCAGTCTTGACAGACTCTAGGGTTGAGCGCTCATCTCACTCTAGAGGCCGGGAGCCAGCGCTGTCCGCAGACACTTCCGGGTCACGTGGCCAGCGTGACGATGCTGCTCTGGCGAACCGGCACCAGCGCAGCACACGGAAACGCCGTTTACCTTCCCGCTATAAAGCGGTACCTATTTCCCTACTTGCACTTAAGGGTGCTTTCAAACTGCTAGGTGGGTAGGAGCTGGGACCGAACGACGGGAGCTCACCCCGTCGCGGGGATTCGAACCGCTGACCATGCGGTCGGCAAGTCCTAGGCGCTGAGGTTTTACCCACAGCGCCACCCGCGTCCCACCTATACAAATAAGAACCACTAAAAGCATAGAAAAAACAACCATTGAAAATCATTATGTTGTTATGAATGAGGAGCAAGATGCCATAAGTAAGTTGTTTAACAGACATGCAGTTCCAAAAGCAACATATGCGTATCTTCTTTTGCATCTAAGAATCCTGAATATGCAATACCATGTGAGGGAACACATACAAATCAGATGGTTATACTCAGTGCTATTTTTCTAGAAAAAGAGGTGCCGGAACTCACCATGAATGCCTCCCTTGTTCTCTTAGAATGGCAATGGCGCCCACCTGAGAGGTGCCAGAACTGAGTTCCAGTGAGTTCCGACTGGGAAAAAAAGTATTGGTTATGCTGAGATATCTTTAGCACATTCCCAGATTGATTCTGCATTCTTGGGGAAGTATTATTTGGTACCCTTGTTTCACACACACGCGCTGCCACCAAACTGAAATTTCATTGCAATGACATTGAGATATAAATAAAATGGGGTCATAGGGACTGGAACGACCTTCCCAAGTGTAGCCTGTGGGCTTTTCTGCATGAGATCTTGAGTACTTAAAAGCATGACCTTTTGGCACTTGAACTCAAAGGACAAAGGGCTGGTTATCATCAAGGCTGCCCACATAATAATGAACCCAGGCACAGAATGCTTCTGCTCTCATTGGCAGAAAGACCCTGAAGTAGGGGAGAATCATAGAATCATAGAATTGTAGAGCTAGAAGGCACCCTGAGGGTCATCTTGTCCATCCCCCTGCAATGCAGGAATTCTGCCCACAGCCACCCTTGGGTGGGCTTGAACCGCCAACCTTCTGGCTAATAGCCAGACACACTGACCCATTGTGCCACAGCTGTGAGTGTGCGAAGTGGAGCAAAAGGCCTTTGCAAATGTAAAACCAGAACAAGGTATTTGTGCAGATGTCTTTTTCTGCTTTAGGATGGTTGGGCCTTCAGACGGTCATTTCCAAAATAAGATCTGTTGTAGGAGTTCTTGAGCCCCAAACCCACTGTAGTCACTGGCGGAGGAAGAAGAGTGTGGGGGGAGCGCACCACCCCCGGCAGCGCGATCCCCAGGGTGCCATTGCAGCTGCCCCCCCACCTGCGTTGGGTGCCCCACCCCCAGAAAACGCACCCCATCACAGCCCCGCCCCACCTGTTCTCCGCCACCCGGTGCTGGAGCATGAAGCTCCGCCACTGACCGTAGTCTGTTGCTGGAACCATATCTGGGATTGGTAATGCTGTAAGCAGGAATCCCTGCTCTGCTAATTAGGCAAACACAGGAGGAGAAAGGCTGCAGATGCAGGAGGAGAAAGGATGCATACCTGGCCTGACCAGCCCGAAGCCTTGTCCTGCTTGCTAAGCAAATGAGGTGATGTTCAGGACTGGCACCAGTACATGCCATCCTTGAGTAGTTGCAGGACCCCAATGCTGATGCCCGTCATGGACCCTTAATTCCCTGCCCCACCGGCACTCTGCAGAGTGTCAATTGCCTAGGTCTAGTCATCATTTTAACTCACCACAATGCTCCAATCTAGCATAAATTTACCGTATTTTTCGCTCGATAACACGCACCTGACCATAACACGCACATCGTTTTTAGAGGAGGAAAACAAGGGAAAAAACATTCTGAATGAAACAGTGGATGTATCATTTTTGTGCTTCATGCTGTGGCCACAGACATGTGATCTGATGGTGAATTTGGGGTGACCCAATGCAAAAATCCTGAGAATCCCTGTGGATCCATGCTTTGTAACCACGTTTTTGCACCATTGCAGCCCCAGGCAACAGTGGGTGGGTGATTTTGGGGGGGGCAGGCTGTAGCCATGGACATGCTATGTGCTCTGATGGTGAATTTGGGGTGACCCAATGCAAAGATCCTGAGGATCCATGTTTTGTAACCACGTTTTTGCACCATTGCAGCCCCAGGCAACAGTGGGTGCGTGATTTGGGGGGGGGCAGGCTGTAGCCATGGACATGCTATGTGATCTGATGGTGAATTTGGGGTGACCCAATGCAAAGATCCTGAGGATCCATGTGGATCCATGCTTTTTAACCACATTTTTGCACCATTGCAGCCCCAGGCAACAGTGCGTGTGTGATTTTTGGGGGGCAGGCTGTAGCCATGGACATGCTATGTGATCTGATGGTGAATTTGGGGTGACCCAATGCAAAGATCCTGAGGATCCATGTGGATCCATGCTTTTTAACCACATTTTAAGTGGGGAAGGAAGGAAAAATACAGAATGGACAAGGAGCACGAGAGGGGTGTGCAGAGAAGCAGCTGGCTAAGAATGCAGGAGAGGGGTATAACGGGAGGGAGGAAAGGAAGGCAAAAGTTTTCCCTCACCTACCCACCCAAGCCAGCCAGCTCTCTCTCTCTCTCTCTCTCTCTCTCTCTCTCTCTCTCTCTCTCTCCCTCCTGCATGTTTTCAGCAGCACCGGAGCACAGAGACGACACTCTGCTTTCCCCTCTGCTTGCCTGGAGGGGAGGGGCTTTCCCTGCTCTTTGTTCCGTTTGAGCAAACACAGCAAGGAAACAGAGGAGGGTGGGCAGTAAGACCCTGAGGCAGAATGCAGGAAAGCAGCCACTTCCTCTTTTCAGGTTTCCCTTCTCCGAGACGCGCGATTTGATTTTTGCCTGATTTTTTTTGCCATTTGGCTCCAGGGACCACACATTCGCTCAATAACACGCACAGACATTTCCCCTTCCTTTTTAGGAGAAAAAATCTGTGTGTTATAGAGGGAAAAATACGGTATTTTTTTTTTCTTTTCAAAAATGTATTTGTTATTAATTGGGCTTGTAATGTTATACATTATCTTGTTTTTTTTAAAAAATAATATTTATTCAAGATTTTAAAAGTTACAATAAGAAAAAAGAAAAAAAAGAAATTTAAAAAAGACAGAAAAAAATACAAACATTAAAAAAGGAAAAAGAAACAAATCAAACCTTTACATAACTTTCTTCCTTTACTTATTTCCTTGACCTCCTCACACCTCTCATTTTTGTATTCTAATTTAAATTGTTGTTTCAGCAAATCCTTCCAACCTAATTTTTATCTTAATAATTTGTTTTAAAATAATCCTTTATGTCTTTTTACCCATACCACATAAATTTCTTTTTCAAACATCTTATCAACAAAATCCTTAATTTTAAAATATTTTTAAAAGCCACTTTTACTTTTACTTTATCCGATCTTTACTCTCATCCAAACCTAAATATCAATACTTATTCTTAAGACATTTCCCTAAGGTCGAGGAAAAAAAAAATTCCCTTCCACGAATTTCCCAACTCTTATAAAAATAAAACAAAAAAACAACTTATATTATATACACTTTGAGTTCCCAATTTTCATTCCACCCATACCCCCTTCCCGGTTTCAGTCCCCAGCATAAATCCATCAATCTCAAAAAACCATCAACCCGGAGATCTTAAATCCGAGGCTCTTAAATCTCTCTCATGACTCCTCTGCCAGTCTTTTTGATAGTCTTTAATATTGAAAACCAAATCTCGGGGAGGCTCCAACCCAACAGCATCCACATTCCTTCCAGCCAAGTTCTTCCTTGTTTTCAACAAAATATAACCAAATTGCAACAAATATATCCAGCAGAGACAGCAGAAACAAAGTTCTCTTTTTCCTTCTTGACAGCTAATTTTGACAGCTGTCAAACTCTTCTATATCTCCTCAACAGGCTCTCAGGCGGATCACTCCCGGTTCTGGGGGGGTGGCACTTCAGCTCTCAAAATTAGCTCTTATCCTCCAATAAAATTACTTATACTTATACTGCCAAATCGTGAAATTAATGTCTTTTACCCAATAAAGAAAAAGAAATTCTCTCGACCTTAGTTAACTAGTCCTTGCTTTAAATTATTTACAAGACGGGGAGCTTGTTTGGAGGTTCTAGCAGGGGAGCGCAGCTATCGTATACCCTTGACCGAAGAACGGTACACTCCTTCTATCTGAGATGGTCGTCCTCTTCCACCGAGCGCGCAGCTTCGGGAGGGACGCACATGGAGCGGTGAGGGAGGAAGGGGACACCCGCCTAGCCAGCCAGATCAGCCGAATCAACCCTGGCGATCAATGGGGTGACAGATGTCGCATCCAGATCGCCCTTCCTGTTTGCGCCTTCCCCGATCGTGCCAAATTCACCAAAAAAAAATTCTTTACAAGTCCAATTTCCGTACTACTCACGGGTTGTTACTTTTAGAGTCCAATTGTTCACAAGAAGAAGTCAGCACTCTCCAACCATGGCATGCGGCTTCACTCCGCAGGAGGAGCAATCGACTCTCAGCACCGCGCCGCTCACCCCGTCCCCCATTCCGAAGCCTTTAAAAAGGCTCCTTCGCAGGTCGGGGGGCGCAAATGGTGCCCGCCGAGTCACCAGGTTCACAGGCTTCAGCGCCTGTGATTTCTGAGGGTCCCCGCGTCGCCGCAGCAGCAAGACCCAGATCCTGCGGAGCCGATTCCCTCTGGAGCTCGGAGGGAATCCTCCATTAGCCGATCGCGCTAACCCGGAAGTCCAATCTAGCATAAATTTACAGCATGGCTAGACCCAGTACTACTCTGCCACCAGAACCGGGAACAGTCACCAGGCTACCAGAGTACACTTTGCCCAGAGCCACCTCAACATGGATAAGGCAAGAACATATGCAACTGCCTTGCACCAAGTTAGACCATCGATCCACTTAACTCACTATTATCTGAGGTGCCTGGCTGAGGCTGTCCATATTTCAGGCGGATGTCTCTCCCACACAGGGATGGAAGCTTGTTGCTTCTGCGTGCAAAGTAGATGCTCTGCTGACTGAGCTGTAGCCCTTTCTCGAGGTGCATGAAGAGGTTCTGAAGTCTAAGCACTGTCAGTCCTAAGCAGTAGGCTTAGTCCATGAGATGCCTAGTTCAACATGGCAGATCCTGGTAACTTCCACAGAAGCCCCTTTTTCTGGGGAAGGTCCATAGCTTAGTGCCAGAGAATCTGCTTTACATGTAGACTATCCCACGTTCAATCCCTGCTGTCTCCCTGCTGCGACAGACCCCTGTCTGAAACCCCAAGGAGCTGTCTTATACCAAGTCAGACTATTGGTCTATCTAGCTCAGTATTTTCTACCTTGTCTGTCAGTTGTTTTCCAGGGTTTCAGACAGGGGCTGTCCTACCTAGAGATGTTGGAGGTGGCATCTGGGACCTTCTGCATGCAAAGCAGATATTCTGCCACTGAACTGCGCCCCTTCCTTGAAAGCAGTTTCTCAGCAGTGAAAGCAACCACATAGACATCTGGCCGTGCCATGATGGCAGTGCTAAGATGAAGTAGCAAAAGAAAAATAAACCACCCCTTTAATTGTAGATGAGTTACACATGATCTAATGGAGCAGTGGTTCTCTTCTGGGTTGCAGACCACTTTGAGAATCTAATGAAAGCTATGGGGCCCCCTTCCTTGAAAAATATACACAAACATTTGTCTACAATTTATTTTATTGCATTGGAAAAATCATTTATATCTGCACCTGGTTCATGATCCTTCTGAGGCCCACAGGTTAAGAACCCCAGTAGTATTAGATATGTGGTTATGTAGGAGATGTTTTCTTCTGTACCAGTTTTCTTCTGTACCAGTACAACTCAATCAATTTCTTGGAAAGTGAACTGGAAGTTACTCAACTTTTCTGTTTCATCACATCAACAACTTTCCACATCATATCCTATTAGAATCAGGTTGAATTAGTGTTAGTTGTCATCATTAAGGTATGAAAGACTGATCACATTAGAAAGTGTCAGACTGCATTAGTTGAAGCAAATGCTGAAACAATAAGATTGAGGGAGGGGGGGTGTATCACTCATTGCAGTGTTGAGCCTCATTAGTTCAAGACACCAGCATAATAAGATGGGAATAGTTGAGAGGGGAGATCACTCTCTTCACTGGAAGCAGAAGTCCTCCTTTTGAATGTAGGAATGAGATCTTCGGGTCTGGTCAAGATTAGGACAGTATGCCAGAGTATGAGAGAGGGAGAGAGAGAATTGATCTCCTGAACCTCAAGGATCTGGATCCCTCTACCACTCATTGGAAAAGTGGCTCCAACAATCAAAAAGGTGGTTTCTGCACGTGCTGTAGAAGGAAGCAAGGGGCAGATGGGGCTTGTCAACCTGGGAAGGGAACCCGTCTATGAGAAGGAAAACTCTGATCCTAAACCTGTGGTCTTTGTTGGAAGCCGCCCAGAGTGGCTGGCTGGGGAAACCCAGCCAAATGGGCGGGGTACAAATAATAAATTTTATTATTATTATTATACTCATTCAGGAGAAATGCTTTGGGATCAAACCCTGAGGAAAAATGCATACTCACTGCTTTACAGAACATCTTCAGGAGAAGAAGGGACAAAGCAGTAAACCCTACACAAATCCAGAGTGGAGTCCCTAAAATGGTTGGACACCATCTTATAAGCCTCCTTCTGGCAACTCCTGCAGCCCACTTGGTGTCAAATGCATATTGCTCTGCTTTCTTTTCGACCACATCAGCAAGGCTGAGACTTGTTGTCTGGGCAACCCAGGGATCTCCTTACACACTGCCCAGGCTTGCATCACAGAGAGGTCACTTCGGTGCTGCTAACGGAGCAAAAACAATACGGGAAGCAGCGGTTGCAAGCTACTGTTCTCTGTAGACACAACAGGTGATGTGATTCTCCAGTGGTTTGACTTCATCTCAAGAGGTGCACTCCATTTCTCTTGAGATAGAGAGATGACAACAATGCAGTGCATTGGAAGCAGGAGTCCTTACTTCAAATTTTGGAAACTGGGCAGTTGGTGTTGGAACTGGAACTGCATGGATCATTCAATTTGTAACTTAAGGGTTAATTCTGTTGGCGTTACAGTCAGCCAGTTGTGTGGGTGGGTGTTGCTTAGGAACCAGGCAGAGTGGCATGATATTCAGTGAGGTAGCATGTGCTCTGGCTGTGTAGTTCTGAAGGAGTTCTTCCTCTGTACGCTTAGTTGAATGTCTCCCTGCTATGTACAAGGCCTGAACTAAGAAATACAAAACCTCTCTGTTCCTTTCTTCTCAGATTATACACTGTGTTTTGTTCAGCCTCCCAAGTAGAATGGCACAAATACTTTTCTCTCTGGACTCCATCCATAATCTTTAAGTGATTTTGCCAGCAGTAGAAACAAATTTTCAAGGAAGGCCTGGTCAATATCAGAAGAAAAGGCCAGAGCATGGGAGCATTGATCTCCTAAGCTTCTAGGATCTGGGTTCCTCTTCCAATGATTGGAAGCAGGATTCCTGATTTCAAATTTAGGATGGGGATTTGGGCAGTAGAAATGAGATCTTGGGACTTGATCAAAACCGGGACAGTATGCCAGAATATGGAGTTGTTGATCTCTTGAACCTCAAGGATCTAGATCTTTCTCCCATTCATCATTTATAAATCCAATTCTTTGGTAATCAGTAACAATACAGAGTTGGAAAGCAAAATGCCTGAAGACTGGTTCACATTTGTAGACATATCACTCACCGTTTCCATAGGTGAATGTTGCAACTGAAAAGTGAGATCATGTGAAAGTTCTGTTGACCTGTGTGGTGGCCTGTCCAAGTCACCATTAGATGCTGCATCCTCAACAGAGAAACTTTCATGTGTTACCTTGCCCAGAGGTAATCCTGGATTAGGTGGACAGCATACTTCACAGTTTTGAGGTTTTTGTCAGATGGGGTTAGAACAAGAATGGGGAAACTGTAGCCTTCCATATATGCTGGATTCTGAATCCCATCATCCTTGAATATTGGGCTATGCTGGTTGGGGCTGATGGGAGTTGGAGTCCAACAACATATGGAGAACCCCCAGCTCCCCATCCCCAAGCACATTAACCATGGGTTGGCTGGAATCTGAAACAGAGAAGAAAAGGCCACCTGTAAAAGGTGGGTAGGGGGGCGGGTTGTGCAAGCAGTACTAAACTGCATTAAAAAGGTAAGGGGGATTTCAAGGGGATTTCCTTCCATGGAAAAACTTCTTCCGAACTGAACATGGAGAGCTTTTGCATCTGGAGTCTAACAGCATCTGGAGGGCGCAGTTTCTCCATCCCTGGGTTAGAAAGAAGGAATCTGAAGCTCTGGTGGGAAAAGGAGACTAGCTTAAGAAACTTCGGTTCGGCTATTGCTTCACAAAGGCTGCGTAGTTTAGTGGGTGGATAGAAAATTGTCATTGGGAGATAGGGACAAGTGAACATTTTAAAAAATGTATGCGGTGTGTTACGGGAGCTGTCACGAACCCTACAATTATGTGTGATGATCTTGCCTTTCAGAAGATCAGGATGGAACAGTGACAATTGAATAGTTAATGGCTATTTAATAATGAAACCCTTTTGTTAATCTTCAGTAAATGCAGCACACACACGTAAGCAGATTATGTAAAAAAAATAATGCTTTTTTTAAACCACTAAATCCCACTTTAGGGAGGAAAAGCTTTTAATACGCTGGTTAAAGAGTCTAGTCATGCTAGATTAGCATTGTTATACATGAATAATAAAAATAGCTGGGCCTGATTAATGTCACTTAAAGTTTCTTAAAATGAGCGATATAACTCTTTGAATTAAGCAGCTTGAACTGCAGCTAAGGATTCCTGGGGAATGATTTGTATTAAAAAGTTAAGACCTTCACTTCTTTTTCTAAAGGGAAATCTATCATCCATGCAGGAATTGCATACCATTCACTTGAAAGCATGAAAGGGAAGGCACTTCACAGGCCATAAAGCGTAATAAAAGAAGATCTAAAATTGACTTTCATGTTAAACAGATTACTTACGTTTTTTTCCTTCCAGAAGGGGACAGGTATGGGGAAGCTTCCTTGACTCTTTATCACCATCCAGACCTATAGTTACCTCTTTCAACCGATAGCTTCATTTTCTACCAAGTGTTCATAAACCAATCACTGTGTTTCAGAATTCCCTTTCTTATTGGTGGGCAAAGAAATGAGAAGACCATTTCACTATATTTCTTAAGACTCCCACCCCCAGCCATTTATCTTGAGTATGGGACTCACCATTGGCAGTGGCACAGCTTCTTACTGTTTCACCCTACTCCCCAGGTTGTGCATGTGTGTGTGTGTGTGTGTGTGTGTGTGTGTGTGTGTTGCAAGCAATTGCAGCAGCAACTGTGTCAGCAGCTTTCCCCCTTTCTTCATCTTCCACAATGCCCAGGACGTGGCGTCGTTCTGGGGTACGCATAACAAATATCTGAAAATATTTAGAGAAAACTATGCAAAGCAGTCATTTTTTTTCAAGATGCATGAGGCACAGGAAAATCCCTGTTGTTTTCTCAGAAAAATCTCCATGGAGAAATTGTGGTTCAGCTCTACTGCAAATGCAGCTCTGCCTGGTTGTAGGTAGAAGAACCATACCATCAGCCAGGAAACAGGTCAAAGAGATCAAGAAAGCGAAAGTGCCATGAGTGGGAACAAGCTACAGCTGGGAAAGACTATCATTGCCCAGGCAAAAGGCCCAGCTTAAACTTGTAGCCTTCACAGCCCTTCATGCTGAGGGATAACACAAGAAGCTTTTGCATCTGGGAAACTGTCTGATACCCACCCCTGCTGCTGTGTGGATCATATTCACTGTTTACTGACAAGTTCAGGGAGGTGTTCAATAAACCAAAGACTTCATGATAGCACTGGAGCTGTTCCACAATGAAATCATTAAAAGCTGAACTGGATGACATTAGGATACTGGAAATAATGAGGCAAGACACAAGGTATGGGGTAAAACTAGGACCACTTTATTAAATATAGCATCAGAACATAATGACATATGCAACTGCACGGGGGAAATGAAAACTGTGAGTAGTAAATATCCCCAATAGTTGATATTTCGTTGTTGTTTAGTCGTTTAGTCGTGTCCGACTCTTCGTGACCCCATGGACCAGAGCACGCCAGGCACTCCTGTCTTCCACTGCCTCCTGCAGCTTGGTCAAACTCATGTTCGTAGCTTTGAGAACACTGTCCAGCCATCTCTGTCGTCCCCTTCTCCTTGTGCCCTCAATCTTTACCAACATCAGGGTCTTTTCCAGGGAGTCTTCTCTTTTCATGAGGTGGCCAAAGTATTGGAGCCTCAGCTTCAGGATCTGTCCTTCCAGTGAGCCCTCAGGGCTGGTTTCCTTAAGAATGGATGTGTTTGATCTTCTTGCAGTCCATGGGACTCTCAAGAGTCTCCTCCAGCACCATAATTCAAAAGCATCAATTCTTCAGCGATCAGCCTTCTTGATGGTCCAGCTCTCACTTCCATACATCGCTACTGGGAAAACCATAGCTTTAACTATACGGACCTTTGTCGGCAAGGTGATGTCTCTGCTTTTTAAGTTGATATTAATATCCCCTTAAGTTGAAGAGGGAGGTATTCCTGATTCACACCCTCTAGGGCATGGGTAGGCAAACTAAGGCCCGGGGGCCAGATACAGGCTAATCGCCTTCTAAATCCGGCCTGCGGACGGTCCAGGAATCAGCGTGTTTTTACATGAGTAGAATGTGTCCTTTTATTTAAAATGCATCTCCGGGTTATTTGTGGGGCATAAGAATTCATTAATTCCCCCCCAAATATAGTCTGGTCCCCCACAAGGTCTGAGGGGCAGTGGACCAGCCCCCTGCTGAAAAAGTTTGCTGACCCCTGCTGTAGGGGCTGAAAAATTCCAAGTCAGTGACACATGTTAACCTCAAAAGCGACCCATACCCTGCCCCATGGGTCACAAAGCCTAATGTGCAAGTTTCTGGCACCACTGTTCACCTCAAACATGCTGCAGGGTAGTCACCATCTGTTTGAACCTCTTTCCTTCCCAGCACACCTCCAAGGGACCCATGGGAATTAAACCAAGTTACCTAATTATCCAGCATCCACTCATAACTGCTCCTACTCCAGTGTGGAACAGGCAAAAGAATTCCCCTCTATAGAACAGTAAAAGAAAAATACTAAAATAAGCCAACTGCTACTTGGTCCAAACTGTGGCAACCAGTTAAACTCATACTGCATACTGACTGAGTGCTCAGAAAGGAGGAGGAGGTGGGTGACCTGGCCTTAAATATCCTCTCTCCACCTCTCTCCTATGCTGGAACTTGCCAGCTTCATAGACCAGAAGTGACTTCATGCCAGTTTCCCAGGCCCCACACAAAGGCACTCTTACCTAAGCATTTACTAAGGTAGTCTGCCTAGATCTGTTTGGGGTACAGAGAGAGTTTGTATCATGGTCAATCTAGAGTGTGAAGGGACGTTGCAAGAGTGGGGCAGGATGTTGACAACTGTCTTCAGTCAAGAATGATTGTGGAACCATTATTTCCAACACGATTGTGTACAAGTATTTTTTTTTTTTTTAGAATAGAGCCTTTAATCTACCCATTTACTTTCACTCCCGCTACTGCACTGAATTAGCTTTATTCTCATGAGAATTCTGCAAGCAATCTATTGGGTTAAGCTTATATTGGGTGTTTGTGCTTTTGGCCAGGACTTAGAGCAGAAAATAGGAAAATGAGGTAATTCTTCACTGTATTTCCATGCTTGCCAAACCCATTAAGTATTTATAATCTCTTACACAGAATTCCTTCTTAGTCAATCTGCAGTTCTGGTTGTGGGCTGGGGAGACTTGGGGAGATTTAGGAATAAACTGAGGAAGAAGACAGAGCCAGTTTATACAATCAGCTTGCATAAACTGTCTCTTGGGCACATCAGAAACTGCCTCCTGCTGAAATGGACCACTGGTCCTTCTAACTCAGTATTGTCTACCACTGTAGACTGGCAGTAGCTCTCCATGAATTCAGACAGCCCTACCTGGAGTTGTTGCGGAGTAACCCTGTGACTTCCTTCATGCAAAAGCTCTACCACTGAGTTTCGGCCTCTCTCATGGCTGCATCACTTCAGTATGTAGCTGGAGAGATCTCAAGATCATATGCTCCCACATATATGTCTGTGTTTTAATAAAGCTCCCTGCCAATGGGAAACATATTGTGTTCAGGTCAGCCCAGAATACTGTTTTTGTAGGTAAAGACTTATTTTCATGCTCCCTGATGGAATCCCCCAAGTGTTACATTTCACTTGAGTCTGGGGCGTATTATGAACTGGCCCTCCACGAGCCATGCTATGGAGCTGCCTCCTACAGACACAATCTGTCCTGTTGTGGTAGGTCAGCAGAAGACCCAGAACAACGCCCTCTCAAACTTCCATTATATGCATTACATAAAGCAAAAGCTACTCCCATGGACAGTTTAGAGCAGGGAACTTCTGGCCCTCTGGATGCTGTAGGACTTCCTTGACAATTGGCCACAATGGTTGGGACTGATGGGGGGGCACAGGTTCCTCAACTCTGGTTTAGGGAGGAAAATCCCCACAATGTGTTTCACTTACATTTTCAGGAAGTAGTGACATCTGAACAATCCTGAAGGCTCTCACAGCTGCACTTGAAAATATAGCTTGGGGCGCTGGATAAGGCTTCCCGAGCTGGGAGTTAGCTACCTCTGCTTTCATATGAGTTGATGCTGTTGCTAATTCTGAATTCCTCTGCTGGTTATTTTATTTGTTGATGTGTTAAAAGCTTGCCTTTGCTTTTCTGAAAGGAAACAACCTCTGACAGTCACCCCCCCCAATGCCTTGGAACATTTTTTTAAAGGAAGTTAGTTGCAAATTGTCCAATCCCAGAAGTCTTACTGTCCAGCTCTGTTTTCCTGATATTATTGATTCTAAAGCTTTGGAGCAAGAGAGAGAGTCTTGCCTGAAAGTCTTTGCTGGCCAAATGCCTAACAGCTTGAAATAGTTTCCTATGGGGATCTTAAATTGGAAAGTCGGCTCAGACTTGAATGCAGTAGGTGGCCCTGGGCAAGTCACTGCCTTTCTGCTTCATTGTCCCTGCCCCTAAAATGGGTATAGTTGCCATCTTTCTTGCACAAGAAGGTTTACCATCTACATGAAGCTGCTGAATGGGGTCATCTGGAGTTTTGGAGTAAGTTGTCAGCAATATGCTGATGACAATATGCTGGACTGATGTCTTGCCTCCATAACATACTGGATAAGGGTCAACAAAATGAAGGATTTCATAGAATCATAGAATCATAGAGTTGGAAGAGACCACAAGGGCCATCGAGTCCAACCCCCTGCCAAGCAGGAAACACCATCAGAGCACTCCTGACATATGGTTGTCAAGCCTCTGCTTAAAGACCTCCAAAGAAGGAGACTCCACCACACTCCTTGGCAGCAAATTCCACTGTCGAACTGCTCTTACTGTCAGGAAGTTCTTCCTAATTTGATGGTAAAGAAATGCGGAAGCTTTCATTCTGCGTGCAACTCTCAGTCCAACAAAGCTTTTAGAAGGCATTCAAACTTAAGGAGCTGGTGTGGTGTAATAGTGCTTAGACTGAGTTGTCAACTGGAAATCTTACCTTTGCCATTAGGTGACTTAAGAGAAGCCATCACGTTTCAGCCTCAGTCTCCTGCCTGCAATATCAGGATTAATAAACTGACTTAGGCCAATACATTCTATCTGAGAAATTGAACATGACTAGGAATTTATAGAGCAGGAAGTGGTATGTGATTGGTTCCCTGTATCCAGCTGGCAGTGACACAGCATATCAGGGTTGGGAACTTGTATCCCTCCAGATGTTGCTTGAGTCCTTCAGCTCCCAACACCTCCAGCAGTCAGAATGGCCCATGGTAAGGGATGATGGGAGCTGTAATCCAGCAACATTTGGGGAAGGGGCACAGGTTTCCCATTCCTGCCCTAGAACGTTGGCATTCCTAAAAAAAACCTGTTGCCCCATATGGGTCTTCATTACTTGGGCCAGCCTTTAAACCAAAGGATCCTAATAACTAGACAGTTCCATCACCTATCAGATGTCTAGGAACCAGCCTAGCTGATAAGATGCTTGCCTGAAACACTGTGTGTTGCCTGATGGTGGAATGCCTTATTTTAAAAGACAGGTACTTGTACCCTTGGTGACATGTCTGCATATGCCCCTCTTTCACATTTCCAAACACTCAGATGCATTTTGGCCTTCCAGCCCTTTCCCCATTCTCTCAGCACTTTTGTATGAAATGAGTGTGCTTCATACAGTGTCAGAGTGAATACAAGAAAATCAATAAGCAATTTGTGTGATAATTAATTAGGGTGCCAGAGTGAATTATGGCTCCTTCCCCTCCTGATTTGGGTCAGAGTCCCATTTGATTTAGGAAGTTGTCCATTTTTCAATTATAGTTTGCTGGGTACTTTTTTGGGGAGGGAAAGAAAATATGACCAGAGAAGAAGACTGGCAGGTGGAAAATCATGTTATACAAAAATGCATGACATGGTAAGCTGACCATGTCAGCTACAACGTCCTGGATTAATTCTATGCCACAGGAAATTCACTGTATCAGTGCATATCAGAGATCAAAAGGCTAGGGCTGCCATCCAGCAAAGCTGTTGTGCATGAATAAAACTGGATGTGTACATAGAAATCGTTATCTGCTGTGCCCTTGGTTGGCTTGATCCAGGGATTGGAAAATCTTGTGTTTCTGGGGGAGGAACTATGTTGCTGAAATGCTGACATTTTTCATGGTGACTGAGCTGAAATGCATCTAATTTTTTATTCTTTTTTTGAGGGGAGGAGAATATAAAAATACTTCCCATTTTCTCTAGTCAGGTGCATTTTGGTTGTTTTGATCCCATTTCTGTGTTCCTCTTACTGTTCAAGGCACTACAGGAAGAAGCCTTATCTATTATCAGATCATTGGCCCCTCTAGCTCTGTATTATCTGCTCTCATGACAGCAGCTTCGTGGGATCACAGGCATCAATTTTTCCCAGCCCTCGAATTGAACCCCGCACATTTTCCCCTGCAAAATGATGGCCCTTCCTTGTCTTTGCACTAATTTGTCTACATGATGTCTGTGTTCTGTCTCAGATGCGTTATGCCTCTGAGTATCAGTTACTGGGAATATCGGATGGGCTGATTGTATCTGGTCAGCTATTGTGAGAACTGGATGTTGGACTATACGAGCCATTGGTCTGATCCAGCAGGTTTGTCTCATGTATATTAAGACAGGCACCAGGATGAGGTCAGTGAGATTCATAGTTTGCACAACAACATCTGCATCTGTATATAAGGAGATTTCTTGTCCTGCGTGTGGGAATGATAGAGGGTTGGTGGCCCAATCACTATTATTTGTACTGGAATCTGGGTGAATGTTGTTGCAACATTTCACATGTTGAGAAGCCTGCATGCCCATATTGGAATCGGAATTCATTCTGAATCTGAAAGGCAATAGTAACAACAAAGGAGAAATGGAACCTACTAGTTCTGGCCATAATGATATCACCATACCTCTTCGGTTAAGTATGGTGTGTATGTGGACTCAATAAATTTTCTCAACTGCTATGTGCCATACCCTAGCATGGCTTTTGCTCCTCCTTGCTTTTATTAGTCCTTAGGTGGTGCAGTGGGTTAGTGTGTCTTGTCATTAATCAGAAGGCTGGTGGTTCAAGCCTACCCAGGGTCCCTTCCAACTCTACAGTTCTATCATTCTATGATCTACCTATAGGCATAAACAGGTCTCCACAGGAACAGGAGTAGAAGCGGCTCTGTTGTGAATATGGTGGATGATTGCCTGTGTTATTTTGGACGAAAACCAACATTGAATTACATTAACACTCAAACCTGCCAGTTCTGCTGTTTTACACATGTTCTACCTCCCTGCCATATATTGTTACCCATCCAGAGGACATCATTAATTTGGCAGTGTATGAATGATGTAAATTAATATAATGCCAAATTGCAATAAGTGAATCTGCTTTTAGCTTTTCCTCTTGCAAGCTTAATTCCCAGGGATGGCTGGTACCCACTGGAACTGGCAGAGAATAAGTCAGGGAGATCAATTACAGTCAGAATCAATGAAATCTAGATTTGCCACCGTCTTCCTCTCATAAGAGTTCTGCAAGGGCCAAACTGCAAGGGCCAAACAGACTAAAGAGGAGGAAGCTGACAGCCCATGCTGCTTGCTGTACTGTGAATAAGAAGGCAAGCAAGTGGAGGCAGACTGAAGTTGATGGAAGGCTAGGCCCCAGTGGCCTAGCCTCCACTATCAGTGCCTCATAAAAGAAACATTAATTTTTTTGTGGTCCTTTGCAATGTCTTTTTGTGGAGAAAAGTAATTAGCAAGAGATAAAAAGGGTGGAGCTTAAGAACCAATGCAGCTTGCAGTCGAAGGAAGCTAGAGTTGCTCTCACACTGTTACATGATATTTTGGCTGTGTGGATCATGGAAACAGTGACTTGACCTTATACCAGTGCCTTGACAAATGAGTACATAAATTGTTAGCTCAGTCTCCCTTGGGGGTAGACAGCTTGGGAAACTGTCTCCTTGCAATCTTTGAATCTGATTTGCAGCTATTAGTTCATGTATGTATTTGAGCAGTTTCCCAATAGTGCAAAATCTCATCACAATAACAGGATTTGCCATAGCCCAAACAGGCATGTAGTTTCTCTTCTAACCTTCTATACTCCCACAACATTAGAATTCCAGAATATTAGGCACTTTTAAAAAAAAAGCAAAGAAAGTGCTAACTGTGCAGGTGCTCATAACTCTGACATTTGCAGACCAGAGGAACACAAGGGTATGTAAGGTGTGTGAGAACAGTCACATAACTTCTCTCAGTTCTGGCACAACCTATCATTAGGTCAGAAAGGAAAACCTTGCACTCAGTCTTGGATAACAGCAGCGTGTGACCAGACAATCAGCAGCAAATTCACTCTTGAAAACATCAGATTAAAGTGGTAAGAGCAGAAAGGCCGTAATTATTTTGCATCCCATCTCTGCATTAATCTATGAATTCTTTTTTTTAAAAAAAAAATAAAACCCGTATTTATACATATTTTTTCGCAGTGTAAGCATTTCAAAATGTATTTGGTTCTAAAATATGCACAGGATTCATAGGGTGAGACAGGCCCAGTGCTGTTTTCCTGAGAGAGATGGCACATCAAGAAAAACAAGGAGAGGTGATGTCTTAGTCAGAGCGGGCAGGAATTCCTGCAGGGATTCTTGTATGTATTCTTTGCCTCTTCTTAAAAGCTTGGTGGGTAGGCAGGAAAACCCATGGGAACAAGTTTGCGGTGCCTAGGCATTCTTGGAACTCCTGTTACTAACCTCAGGCTTGTGAATCTCAGCCCTTGGTCCAGGACTAGATTTATTGTTGCTACTCCTTTTTCTTGTAAGGGCACCTGAATGAGCTTGTGTCTTTAACACAATAAGAGCCTACTGAATCAGGCCAGTGGCCCATCCAGTCCAACATCCTGTTCTCACAGTGGCCTGTTGGATCACATGCGCAGCGAAAGTGATGCCGAACCCAGTTCCATCTAAATCATCCATCAGAGGTTGATGGATTGATCCAACATGGCCAACCAGATTCCTGTGGGAAACCAGCAAGCAGGTTTCAAGTACAAGAGCTCTCTCCCCTCCTGTTCTTTCCAGCAACTGATATTCCGAAGAATTACTGCCTCTAGTTGTGGTGACGGAGCATTTCTTTCCTTTCATCTAAGTGCACTTGTCATTGGTTTGGGGCAAGTGCTAGGACAGGAGAGCCACTGCCAGTCAGTGCAGAGAATAATGTAGAACATAATGGGCTAGATGAACCAGAAGCAGCTTCTTATGTTTGCTTGTGGCTCTTTGCATGGCGGCTTGGACCAACTTATTGACTTTATTATGTACTCATTCTGTGATGTACAGCTACTGTCCCATCACTATTAGCAATGGCAAGAATTAGCAGATTCTACTGGAGGTTCTTCAGCTCCTTCTCCAAGAAATGATACCAAGGTCCTCTGTCGGCATCAGCTATGAAAACATTGCCTTTCTGTGTCCCTTTGCAAAACTTGGTGGTGTTGCATCAAAGAGCTAAATACACCCTGCTAGTCTTCTAAAGATAACGGTCTGCCCTTTTAACCTGAGAGGAGGCAAGACAGAAGCACTGTAGTGTTAGCTACTTGTGTTTAATGAAGAATGCGGTTGCGATACAAAAAAATCTCTGTGTGTGTGTGTTCAGTGATGACCTGGGAATCTAAGAGCCCAGGGCACTGCAACAATGTGTTGCTATTTTTAAGGATGCCTGGGTGACAGGTAAAACCCATTAATTTGCGCTCCTATAGGGGTTGATGGAAGATTAGATTACTTTTCGATGCTTTTTCCTCCCTAAAGGATTTTAGTAAGGCGAGGGAGAGAAACCAGGGTGGCTTTTTTATTATCGATTCAAAAATGCTTTAGCGGACTCTTTTTCAAACTGGAGTACTGTGGGGATCTTTTCAATGTGGAGGTTAAAGAGATGGTGTACAAAAATATGTTTAAATGAGGGCTTATCTATGCCACCATGAACTTAGCTTGCTGCTGCACCAGTTTGACTGTTACGGCTTCTTCTAAAGAACCTTGGCAATTATAGTCTGGCTAGTATTCCTTGCTGATGATCCCCAAAACTATAAATGAAAATGCTTCCCAACCAAATAATTCAGGTTAAACCCATTTTAACTCTGTAGTGGTGATGCAGCCTAAGTAAGCGCTACCATAGGTCTTGCAGCTCTGCTTGGGAAAGCATGCTACAAGGGACTTTGGGTGTGAGCCTCTTGAGCAGGACCGGCCCACACAGGAAGCAAGGTGAGGGAACTGCCTTGGGTGGCAGGATCCACAGGGGCAGCACATCCAGCCTCCAAGGAACGCATTGCCCATGGCTGCTAGTGCTGTCACAGTTGTTGTTGTTGTTTACTCATTTAGTTGTGTGCGACTCTTCGAGACCCCATGGACTAGAGCATGCCAGGCACTTCTGTCTTCTGCAGTGACAAATGCACCATGCTCTTTGGAGACTGTTCAGCAGCTCCCACCCACCCCCATACCACTTCTGCAGTGGCCTCTTGGTGTCTAGGAGGCACTTCTGGTCTGCTCCCAATGCTAAGGATTAAATGGCAGGGGCTCCCTTCTGGGATCTCCTGGGGTCTGCACCTTCAAGGCATGAGTCAGAGTGCCCCCCCAACCCCCCCAGCCTTTGATTCCCACTTTAACCATTGGATAAGGTTGATTTGAATCCCCTCTCTACTTGTTCCCAGTGTATATCTTCACTCCCTGTTTCTTCCCTGGTATTGGAGGGCACCATGTTGTAGTTAGCCTCAGGTGCCAAATGTCATGAGCTGGACCTGCTCTTGAGCAGCAGCCACACCTCACCCCCCACCCCATGCTGCACGACAACCTGCTTGCCTCCTTGTGAAACAGAAGGTGGCCCAAACAGCTGTTTGTGATAAAGAAGGGCCTGGTACTGATAGAAAGAAAGAAAAATCCCTACAGCTATGACCAGTCCCTTGGAAGCACCCAATGAATGAGTCTTTGGACCTTGGCCAAGTTATGTCCGAAAGAAGTCCTTCTGTTCTACTGTATTTAGGATGTGGGATGAATTCTATTCAGTTTGCATTTGAAGGCAAATCTATCAAATTTACACTTTCCTAAACAATGTGGAACCAAAACACAGCCATCCTTTGAAATTTGTTCTTGTATTGAATTTGTGATGTAGTTCTCCAACCAAACAACATTTACAAAAATGCATGTTAGGGTAAATTACGCATAAAAATAATTATATTCAAGGGGAGAAACATACAAAATACATTATGTTCAGGAAAACTTTGCAAAATAATAATAATACAGTAGTCAGAAATGCATTCAAAAATTGTTTATTAGGATGAATTCACACCAAAGTGCTGATTAATTTTGATAAGGAATTAAAACAAAAAATACATAGTGCTGAAGAAATGTGGAGAGCTGAATTTAAGATTGGAAAAATGAGAAACCAAGATGTCTGAAATCATCAGATCTTTTCAGCCCTGATAGTAATATGGTGTCTCGATCCAGAGATTCCTCTGTTTTTTTTGTCTTCCATGCTGTCCTTTTCCATTGGATAGCTATACTCCTTTTTCCTCTAAGGCTCAGCTCCTCCAACAGTGGCTCATCTTGTAGTCATCCTTCCTGACTCCAGCCTTCATTAACAAAACCTTTTATAATTTCCATGTCTTATGGTCTTTGAAGGTAGCTTTGATGGCGCTGAGGTTGTGCTTTTTTAGTGTATTTTCTTCTGCAGCAGCCAGATGTTTAAAAATACAATGCAAACATGCTAGCCATTTTTAAAGAACCTTTCAAGACAAGCATCTCTTGCGATCCACATTAGACAGGTTCAGCAGGTTTTGTTTTCTGAAAGCAAATTGTGTTTGGCAGGAATTGGCTTGGAGCCACTAAGAATTTGAGTGACGCGGTAACCTGATTTTCAGAACCATTCGAGGAAAATGCTTCTGAGCCTCCAGTAAATAAATAAAAGTGAAGGATCCTCTTGTACAAGTCAAAAATTCTGTGGCTTTTCTGAAAACACAGTATTTCATCAGTTTAAGGCAGGAGTGGGAAGACTTCTTTTCCATCAAGGGACCTTATGACAGAGGTGGGTGAGGCTAGAGTAATAAATGGGCAGGGCAATTTAAAAAGAGGGCAGATTCCTCCTTCTTTCTCTGCCACACACTTTCTGCCCACTTCCCTCCAGTGCTTGGAATGAACTTATTTGGTTTAATGAGCTTCACTGAATTAGGTTTTTTTAAAATATATATATATATCTCTGAACTGCACCCAAAAGTTGCTCCCAAAGTTACCAGGTAAACTGAATGTGAATGAAGTCCTTTTGGGGGTAGAACATTGAATGATTTTCTTAAAGGAATCTTTGAAATATAGGCTTTGCCCATAAAACCCCAATCCAGATTTCATTTTTGCAAAGTTTCATGTGACCAGTTGTTGATGGCATTGTGCATGTGTGTGTTTATACCCCCTGAGAGATAGCCATGCTCATGTATCCAATCTGAATTGCATGCAGCCTGTGTTTCTCCTTCTCTGCCAAACCTCCATATTCAGTCATTGATTTCCCTCCTTTACAGAAAATAAATTGTATGGAATCAGACACAATGAAAGTTCTAAATAATTGCCCACACCAATGGAGCAGCAGTTTCTGCATCAGATTACAGTGGTATCTATTGTTTAAGGTCAGATAGAGTCAGCAGACAGACCATCCAAAGCTCCTCCATTATACATTTTCCTTCGCTCAGTTGCAACACAGTCAGTTCAAGTTAATGCAACATGAATTGTGCACTGCAACTATTTCAGCAAGAACATTTCAAATGTCAAAGGTACTCCTTTAAAGTTATCTTGAGTACACTGTGCTTCAGTGGCATATTTTGTGAAACATACATAGAACTTTAGCAAAATGCTTTAAAAATAATATTTAAAATAAATAAATTGGGGGAGTTCTTGCTGGGCTTTATCACATCAGGCTGAAAGTGGTGGTAGAGGATTGCACCCCAAGTAGATTTTCTACATGTGGGGATATGCATGCATGTGAATGTGATCCTTGTTTTAGGGAAGCTGGATAATTCCACTGAAAGCAGAAGCAGGAATAGCTTTCACTTATTTGTCCCATGTCCAGTATGGAAATCCATCCAGTGAATATGATCAGTATTTATTCCTTTTGGTGTTGTTACTTTTTTCAGTTTGCAGTTGATTGGTATCTGATCACCCACCCACACAATTTGCATTGCATTTTCTTTTAATTGAAATAAATGGGGTAGAATAATGTAATGACAAGGTATCTGCACCACAGTGGACAGTGAGATGAATAATGTAGGTTTTTTGTCAGAAGTCAAACCGCAGCAGAACAGAAAATGTGGCAAATACAGGGCAGAATAGAAAATTGCACCTTCTTCCATCCCTTTGGTGCAAATGGGTCAGTTCCTCTGGCTGTTAACCAGAAGGTTGGTGGTTCAAGCCCACCCAGGAACAACTGTGGGCAGAATTCCTGCATTATAGGGAGTTGGACTAACCTTCCAACTCTACATGATTCAGTGATTCTTCTCACCACCATCACATCCTGCAGACATGTTCTAAAGCAGAGATGAGGAACCTCAGAGATGAGGGCCAAAGGTTCCCACCAGGCTTCCCTATTCGTCCTTCAGGACTTTCCACAGATCCTCCTCAGGCCATGCTTCTCACTGGCGCTGGATTCCCCTGAGTACTTTTGCCTGGCTGGATTGTGTTTTTGAACTGGGATAATGCCTCTTGCTTGCCTGCATGGAGGATGCAGAGAGATGTACTTGTGTATAGAAACCTCTTTCATGGCTTACTGATGCCACTTCTGTTGCTCCACCCTCTCTTGCCTCTGGCCACACCCACTTTTGCCACTGTTCCTCCCACTCTTGGAAAGTTGACCAAGAGGGAATGTGGCCCCTGGGCTGAAAAAGGTTTCACACACGTGCCCCAAATATTCAATGGCTGTCAAGGAACCATCTTCTGGATTGCTTGATGATGATGGGGGCGAGATCTTTCTGCAACAATGAGCCTTCATGGTTGGTGTCTGGACCACACGAAACATGCCTCCATGGGGACTGAAGCAGCCCACCCAGCAAGAAAGACGGGTGAAGAGGCTGTTTGTTTGGGGGAGGAATTGGTGCTGCTTTGCACCACTGGCCTTCAGCTGGTGGGTCAGGATCCACTATTGGGTCACAGCTGGATCTTAGGTGGGCTGCAACAGTAGCCCTACCACTATACAAATACATGGTAAAATTTATGAAATGGGCCAGTAAATGCATGTTCAGGCTAAAGGTGGGCCTTTAACCCAAACAAGTCTGAAAAGGATGGAGACTACCAATGTATACCATATATATGTGTTACATAAGCAAAGTATTGCTTAGAAAGACCATAAACTAGTGGACATTTTCATCACTTGTTGGAAGTGACTAGGGATGGATGAATGTGTCAATTTCGGTTTTTCAATCCCCCGCGCCCCCCAGTCTTCAATTTGGTGGTTCAGGAACTGCAAATGACAGAGGTTCAAATTAAAATGCAAACTTAACCAATTTTCCCCACATCTCTAGAAGCATGTAGCAATATAATCTCTCTTGCCCTTTCCAAAGTCTATTTGAAATCAGACTATTCCCCCAATGATGGCAGCAGCAGCAGCAGCAGCTCCTTGTTGACAAATGCACTTTAAGGAAAACTGCCTTCAACCTCCTCCTTTTTGAGAGAAAGTAATTGCCAAGGAATTTCAGAAACTGTTCACTTTCAAGATTGCATTTGTCTCTGGAGAGTAATTGTGTACAGTTGTATATTCTTGAAGCAGTATTTACAATCCTTTTTAGAACTTGCTGTTCAGTGAAGGCTTACGTCTGTCACATTTCATTATTGTACAGGCACGTGCTTAACACCTTTTTTCACATCAAAACATCGCTATGCCAAAGCATCCACTAGCACAGTGCTGCTGCATGATGGAAACTTTGGCTGGATCTAGACACATCAAAGAAGCGTTTCAGTTAAAAGCATTGTAAATTTAAACAGGGAAAAGAAGTAGAGAAAAACGGGACTCCACATAGCCATCTGGTGGCACAATATTATATTGCACATACAGCACATATAAATCACTTTTTCTTTACCAGTCTAGCTCAGTCCTTTGTCTTTGTTTAATAAAAACACAACAAACAACAGTTCATTCAGATCTAGTTACTTTCTTGAGTTTTGACATATCTATGTTGTGTCAAACAATTGATTTGAAGAATTGTTTAATACTGATAAAGTGACCAAGCGGCCCTTTTTTTGTTAAGGACATAGCTTCCTAGTATGTCTAAACTAGCTGCTGCAACTGCTTTTTGGGGGTTCATTTAGGAACCCTTGGGTTGAAGGAGATTTGGACCTCAGCTTAGTAGTCTAATCTTAGGCTCAAGTTCTGCTCAAACATTCCACATTTCTGAGTCATTCCTTGCTCTCCAGTATGGTGTGTACCAGATTTTGAGTAAAGTCAGGCAGTCCTTGGAGATTTTTATTTTTATTTTATTTTTTTAGAAAATGGATTTAAGGTAAAAGTATTTCATTGTATTAAAAAAGAATGCTTTGAAATTAGTTTAGAATACACGACTTTCTTATTGCTGCTGATCAAATGCACAATGAGTTCTCTGTATTTTTTTAACTTGAAAGAGGCATGGATTCCTTCAAAACTAGAGAGAACAAGCTTCCTCCTTTCCCCAGCCTTTCAAAACAGAGCATTGTTGTATCGCTAAACCAGCCTGCCTCTGTGCAATCATCTGTCTGCTCCTGGGACCTGACACAATTACTGCTGAGAACAAGGAAGCTGGAAGGACGCTGGTAGTTTTGTTGGTGAGGAGGGGATGGATGAAGTTTGTTCGAAAATATATTTCTTAAAACTTTCCTTGTGATGCGGTGCAACTTTTGACTCTGAATTCAGAAGTGTGCTCCATGTATGGATGGGGGAGAAATCCGTTTCAGGTCACACTTGAAAACAAACCTGTTAAGTTCACACTTTTTGTAACAATATGTGAACCAAAGCACATCCACGGTTAAAAAATTACACTTCTCTAAATTTTACAGTGCAGTTCTCTGACCTGGTAATGTGCACAAAAACACATACCAGGGTAACAGCTGCATAAAATAATAGTGTAAGTAATGTGCAAAACGGCATTACTTTTAGAAAAATTGCTTTGCAAAAAGGGATATATTAGCCAAAATTGCATACATAAAAGAGTTTGTGCTGGGAGGAATTCGCACTAAAGTGACAATGAATTTTCACGACGATTTAAAAAGAAATCCACAAACAGATGTGCAGATGTGGAGATTGCAAAAAATGAGAAACTGCAAGGATCAAAAAATGACAGATTTCCTTATACCTAGTACGCAACTTCCAGGAGATGCTGATATACTATTGATAAGAGTGGTTTTATTTTTTTAATTGCAACAGTCCCCAAAGGACTATAAAATGTCTTCCACCTAAGATGTGCTTGCACAGCACTAAGGATCCAGCTATTTCACAGTCCATGGTGTTTTGTACTTTGTTGTTTTGCATGGGTGCCAACTTGAATAAAATACTGGGGGGGGGGGAGTAGGTAAGTCCCACCCACATAATAGATCAGAAGACATGGTGCATGCACACCATTTGAATGCAATGCCCATCAACTTTGGAGGGGCCCAGCACCCTCAAATATTTTATTGGGGGAAGCGAAGGGACCTCAGCTGCTAGGAGTTGGTTCTTACGCTGTTGTATTTTTTAATTTGGGGGTTTTCACTAATGAAAATATCACCGGGGATCAGTTCGACCCCAATTAAAGTAAACAGGAGTGAAACACTATGCTTCTACGGTATTAGGGCTCTAACTGACCCCAACAAACTCAATATTTCATTTATTTTGATGCATAGGGAGAAAGAGGGTTACCCACTCAGTATTCCCCCCACCTCGCTTAATTCATAAACTCAGCTGTTTAGACAGTATGACAGCCTGCTTCTACTGAGCCAGGGTAGCTCAGTGCTGTTTTTAACTGACTGGCAGCAGGTCTTGTGGGTTGAAGGCAGGGATATTTCCAAACCTCCTCTTTATATGTAAGGGCATTTGCCTTTCACAAGCTAAGTGTGCTTTGCTCTGTGCTACAGCCCTGCTGCTTTTCAGTTAAATTGTGTGGGTAAAAGGATCTGGGGCCTCCGAAACTCCATGACAGCATTCCCTTAGTTGGCTCTCCAGATGTTGCTGGCCTCTAACTCCCATCAGCTCAATGCAGTGTAGTCAAAGGATGATTGGCTCTGTAGTCCAATAATATCTGGAGGGTATATGACTGGAGAAAGCTGCCTAGTAGGAAAGAACATAGTGGAGAACACTGGACACCATCGTTATATAGATGTAGCCCTGAACTGTAAACCATAATTCTTAACAGAATGCCATCTATAATATTATTTTATTCGTAAACCTATGTATGTGGGTTGCCATTTAGGACACTGTCCTCACAAGGCAGCTTATAATTTGTCTTTCTCTCACACCTCACCACCCGCAAAAAGCAGCCAACTTTTCATTACAGTAAAGGCTACAGACAATATTCAATTGTCTGTAGACAATTACAACTTCATTTTCTCATTTCATATCACAAAATATTGAAGTAAGCGTCAGAGGTTCCCTTGTAGAGGTAAAATGGTAAGAAACGGTCACCACCTTTGAAGAAAATCACCAATGTAAGAGAAATCACTTGCCTCTCAAAATCTTGTTCATAAGTAAAATTTCCAAGAACTTGTTAAACTGTTCTTTAATGGGTGGTGAGGGGTGGGGAACTATTGCAGACTCAAGAGGAGCAACTCACCCTGTGATTACTTTGCCCTCTGGATGCTGTTAGACTGCAGCTCCCTTCATCCCTGGCCTTGTTGACTCGGACTAATGGGAAGTAGAATCCAACAACATCTGGAGGGTATCGTGTTAGCTACCCCTGCATTGAAAGAGTCCCGGCCAACCTTAGTACATGTGCACCTTAAGTGGTAGTAAGTTCCTCTCTCCCCACATTGTTTGCAGCAATGTAAACTACTGATTTTCAATATTTGATTAGTAAAGTGTTTTTTCTTTCTTTAGCAGGATTAGGGCAATTAAAAAGACTGAGTAGCAGTTAAATGATGTGTCACAGTCAATACCTAGGATTCTAACATGAGTGAACAGAAGGAAGTTCATGAAAGGCAAGTTTCTCATTTTTCCTTCTCCACTGTACCATCTACACAGTTTTCACCAGAGGGATCATCCTGAATCATGTTGGATGGGGCATACATGGCCCCTGGGGAAGGAGGTATCTCCCAAAATGAGGTTGGAGGTACCTTTTCCTTTTTGATTGATTATTCCCTTGCAACCCAGCCATGAAGGTATTTCAGAGTACTTAGCAAGGGTAAGGGAATGGAAACTTTTCCTTCTTTCACTTCCTCAGGATCCGAACCCATGATCAAAATTGTGATGACGGCTGACATTCACATACAGATGCTGATAATCCCAGGCAAATGTCATGATTGTCAGTCATATATCCCCACTTGTTGGACAAATACTAGTGAATGATGACAGTCACACTTAGGTGACTGTCAAAACCCATTGGTTTATTTATACTTGTGGGGCATTCATACAGGGAAGATTGCAAAGATATGAATTCTGGCATTCACCAGTTTGGGGATATTTGCCATAATGTAAATGTTCAAGAATGAGCAAGATTCCTGATGCTGGATTTATCCATAAACAAAGCTTCCTTTGATAAATCCTCTTGCACATTCCAAGTCCATATGCTGTCCTGGTAATGCTATAATTAAGCCAAAGAGTCATGTCAAAACGGCCTTTTCCATCTGTTGTGTGATCTGCTCAGGGACCAATTCAGAAAGAGTGACAACTGACCTGAAAAAAGAGAGAGACACTTCATTCATTTTACAAGAGTTGTTGTTTAGGTCCACCTCTTCTTTTTCAAATGAACAGGAGAAGCATTCCAAGTCAATAAAATAACTGTTGTCCCCCCCATCTGACCGACACATTCTGAAATCTGCTGTGTTGTTCCTTGAAAATGTTGTGTCTTAGAGAGAAGGCACGAAGGTCCACTCATGCACAACATACAAACACATTATGAAACATTTTAATTTTCCCCTTATGTAAAGTACAAAAACCATGGGAAGAATTAAAATTAGCAGCAGACTGTCTGTACCCCCCCAAAAAACCCCACTCTCTTTCATTACAAAGATCACATCCCAAATCTGCTTGCTGTTCTCTGCTAAGTCTGAGAATGTTTGGTCTAAAGAACTGACGTGCAGGACACCAAGAACTCGGCCTGTATTTATAATACTAATTGATTTCATTTATTTTCCCTCCCCGGAGCATTTTTCACTGTCAGCCTTGCCATTATCTTAATGCTGTTGTTTCCAATAAACACTCTGAAAAGTCGTTTTAAAGGCAGGGGGTCTTTGAGCACAGATGTGTCAGGTGTATCGGCCCGCTCTCCTCCGAGACAGTAAGATTGGCTAGAGGAAACCCCATGGAATGTTGCTTCTGAAAGAGCCATGGTTTAGCCATCTGTTTGAATCTCTGCTACCTGGAGGAAGTCTGTCTCATGCTTGGTCCCATGACGGCATGGAGTCATATAGCAGAGGCGCTTACCGTTGGGTAATGTGAAACACGAGAGTGTTTGGAACCAGAGGCAATCTTTCGAAGGTCATTATCTTTTAACAGGGAGATAACAAGGTTTTTCTGTTGCTGTGTACATTGGAGGGGCTGAGTTTCTGCACCAAAATATTTGCAAGCAGATGGGGCTCCTGTGGGCAGCAGGATAGTGTTGCTGTTGAGTTTCACCTAAAGGGCAATCAGATTTCAGGTGAGTTTAGAAGTGCCAGCACCATCTGATGGAGTTGAGGAGGTGATAAAAGTGGGTGGATAACTGTGTGATTCTAAGCACATTAACATGGAAGCATGTCCTAATGATTCCCTGGAGCTTAGTCCCAAGGAAGTGCATATAGGATTGCAGCTGAAAATGAGCTGAATATACTGTGGAGTGGAGGAGAGCACATTTTGAATATTGCAGAGTTGATACTGGAATCCATTTGGACAAATAGGGTTGAATTTGGAGGTCACCAGCTGGTGAACTTCTAAGGAATGTTGGAGAGGTTCAATTTGGCTGTAATGAAATATGTCAGACTTTAGGGAGGTTTACACAACCCCCCACCACACACACATTGATAGCATCTGTGTCAGAGGTGGCTTGTAAGAGCCATGCATTCTGAATTTGGAGCAACCAGCTCAGACCTCACACATTGAACTTCCCTAGTTAACTGGGCAAAATATTTTTTCCTATTGGAGATTTTTGAGAACAATGTATTATTTTTGGCATTTTTCCTTGCCACCAACCAAGAGTATCTCTGGGTCTTCATTGAGCTAGAGTCTCTCCCCCCACCCATACATCACTATGCTCAAGAAGACCTTATCTCTGTGGACAGTGGGGAAGCATTCCTAATATATTTGGCTGCTGTATGGACTCTTTCAATATGCATAGGTGTGCATGCATGTGTGAATTGCCAAATTAAGTTTTAAGCAAGACTTAGGCACAATTCATACATAACTGGGAAATCATTGTTTGTGCTCTGACTACAACCCTGGTTTGCAAACCAGGATGAAACCATGGTTTACCAGCTTTGTTTCTAGTCAGAGCTTGGATCACAGCTTCCTGGTAAGGGTGTAACAGGGAACTTCAGTTTGACAAACCTTAGATGGATTGCATTAAGGGGTGAGACTGGAGGGAGGGCACTTTTTCTTGATCTTGGGTGTATTCACACCTGGGGTCTAATTAGTTTCACTGATTATAATGGTAGTACTTCTGTTCTGATAGAGTTGCTTGCTGTTCTGTCTGTGGAACTTATATAGCCAGAGTGGTCCAGTGCAAGAATGTCTTCGATTTTTGCTAGGGATTTTATTTGATCTAGTGCCAGAACTTGTTTTGTCCTCAAATCCTTTGAGGATATGTAACAATAGTAGTATAAATGGCTATCACTTCTCCCTCTTCTGGTGGTAGGGTACTTGCATAATTATCTTCTCCCATGCAACCTTAGATTGTGACCTGCTGCTTCTCATTCTGTTATACATATGACTAGTTTCATGGAAAGCAGAATCCTCTGACATTTCCCCAGCAAATTTATTATCATCTTCTGCTAGAACACAAGCTGAAATAAAGCAAGATAAACATGTTGTCTTGGATTGTGGTTGGGATTGTACAATGCAACTTTGTCACTGAACCTCAAAATGTGATAAAGTCAGTGATCATGATGGTTCTTTTTTCCCATTTTGCTTTAACATGTTTGTGAAGTTGATCTGAATCTCTACACCAATATTAAAATAAGTCATGCTGTAGGGTTGGCCATACTTTTAGCATAGGGTCAGTGGCTTAAGATATCCAACCCATAAATGTTGCTGGAGACTCAAGGTCACTACTTTAAAATGCATATTTTTGTTGAGTTTTCTCTCAGGCTACAGACTTATACTAGCCACATTGAACTCAATAGGACTTACTTCTGAGTAGTCTTGTTATCTATCTATATCTCTCTATCTCTCTATCTATCTATCATCTATCTATCTTTCTATCTATCTATCTATCATCTATCATCTATCTATATCATCTATCTATCTATCTATCTATCATCTATCTATCATCTATCTATCTATCTATCTATCTATATCTATCTATCTATCTATCATCTATCTATCTATCTATCTATCTAATCTATCTATCATCATTATCTATCTATCTATCTATCTATCTATCTATCTATCATCTATCTATCTATCTATCATCTATCACCTTCCAAATCAATGTACAAAACGCAATAACAACAGCTGGAGTCAGTTAAAAGCAGCACAGAAAAATAACAGCAGAGCGGTTTTAAGAAACAGTACAAACTAGTCACCCATGGCAGAGACCTATTCATCCAACTAGGGAAAAAAATGTCAGAACAAAAATGTCATGGTTTCCAGAAAGTGCAGCTAGTGGTTGCCTTTTGTATATTGACAGGAACAGAGTCAGACCCACTATAAGCCTTGCTCCAAGGTACTGTGGAATGGGCTTCTGAGATCTTTGCAGGGTTGTGCTGCTAATTGTCAAGCAATACAGCACCATGTGATGCGGTTTCATCAAAGCATACATTTCCCTGTTCCTGTCCTTGAAAGGCATTGGTGGAGAAATGCATATTGTGATGGTGTCACTGATCTGGCGGATTGAGTGGATGAGACCAATAGTGGGTCCAATGGTCAAGAAGGCAGCTTCTGCGCATTCTGTAAAGGGAAGGGAAGGTCAGATGGGGCTCGTTAACTTGGGAAGGTAGCCCATCTAGGAGAAGGAAATCTCTTATCCTAAACCTCCGTTGTCTTGTGGGATATCTACACAAATCCGGAGTGAAGTCCCTAAGGCAGTTGGATGGCACCTTGTATGCTATTGTCCGGCAACTCCTGCAGCCAAGCTGGTGCCAAACATCTTGCTCTGCTTTCCTTTGGACTACATCAGCAAGGCCAAGAGGGGGGTCATTATCTGGGCTGCCAAGGATCTCCATACATGCTGCCCAAGCTTGCACTTTGGTGCTGCTAATGCAGCAGTTTTACTTCACCCCAGGGGGCTCACTCCATTGTCTCTCGACTGAAGGATTCCATTTGTGCCGGCATCCTTGTGTATAGTTTCAGCCTTGGCCAAAGAGCTATTAAACTGTAGTAGATTGGGGTACTTTAGCCTCTCTATTTTAGGTTTTGGATATTATTGAAATAGCAGCCGATGCCACATAATCTACCTCCTTCAGCAATCTACACTCCAGTGTGCAATCTCCTTTGTATTCATGGCACCTGTCCTTTCATGGTGTCAGCATTTTCCCACTCTCTACAAAGACAGTCTTTCTTTAGGTCATTTAAAACCAAATTGAAAAGCCGCAACACCACCAGCTCTGACCCAGACTGTATCTGACCTCTTTTCTGCCCCCCTTCCCCTCCACCACATTCACAGAGAGCCATTTTTGCTGACTTGCTGCATAAGCTCTTTGCAGTGATTTTCACTGTCCCTTAAATGTGCATTGCTTGGCTAGGTTTTTGTCCGTACAGCAGTGCACAAGAAGAAAATCCAGACCATTCACAAGTGGCCCACCTTTGTCCACCCCAACTATTGTGCCATGCCATTATACAACTCAATCTTCTCCCTTCCTTTCTCTCTGAATTACAGATTCTCTCAGTTCTCATTTTCCCAATGTTAAGTTCCTGTTTTCTACATCAGTGTCTGTCAGGGAACTGCCATCGGAGCTAGAGGCGGAGGGAAGGCTCCAGAGGGATGCCGGAGAGGGTCCCAGTAGGGAGAGAGGCAGCCCATCTGCTGGGGAAGGAAATCAGCGTAACACCAGTGGAGAAGGGGGGCAGATGGGGGAATCGGAGAGGAGGCTCCAGGACTCTTCACCGGAGACCAGCGGGGAGAGCACGGGTCCTCCGCTGCCCACACCCTCCCTGCGCAGAAGACTTCCGCGCAGGGAGAGTAGGAGGAGACTTGGCGTCAAAGAACTTCTGTGCTGGAAGAAGTTCAAGAAATGCCCACTAACGGATTCTGCCAGCGACTGAGACAGCCATGAAATGAAAGGCTGTCCAGACAGAAAGGGTTCAACCAGGTAACCTAGCCAGGAGTGGCGGCAACTTACGCACGAGCGACCCCTAGAACCATTACACCAATCCGTCAGTCGCCAACGTTGCTTGTGCGCAGCTCCAGAGAGGCAGCACGATGAGCCAAACCAGGGAAGCCGGAGAGACAGAGCAAGCAGCTGGAGTGCAAAATCTGGTGGCGAGGAACCGAGATTTGGAACAGCATGTGGCTCTCCTGACGGCGCGGCTGGATGAAAGACGGACTCAGGATGCACAGGTCAGACCCACCCCCATCACAAGGAAGGTACCGGGGCTGGTACACAAGTTTGGGGGGAAACCCCAGGACTACAATGCGTTCCGAACGGAAATAGAGTACGCTTTGGAACTGCAGCATAATGACTTTGCTGATGATGGGGAAAGGGTAGCCTACATTGTGGGGCATCTGGAGGATGGGGCACGCAAATGGATCAGGCCCCTAATGGCGACGCAAAATGCTGCCTTGAAGGACCTTAGGAAATTTTTCCAGGCGATGAATGCGATGTATTCCAGTGAAGTGGAGCAAAGTGTGACTCGGCGGGAACTGATGGGGTGCAAGCAGGGGAGCCAGTCAGTTAGAGACTACTGGTCGCGCTTTGCGATGTTGATCCACCGGCTCGGGTGGGATCTGGACTCTGAACGTATTCAAATGTTGTTTGAGGAGGGGTTGTCCCCAACTGTGAAGGACGAGCTGAAAGGGTTCAACCCAGGTAACCTAGCCAGGAGTGGCGGCAACTTACGCACAAGCGACCCCTAGAACCATTACAGTGTCCTTTAAAAAAAAACCACAACTTGTGAAAATTCATTAGCATCTTAGTGCGAATCTTCTCTAGTACACACATTTTTGTATACAATTTTGTCTAATGTACACATAGTCGCAGAACAGTTTTCCTGAATATAATTCACTGGCACACAGGGACTTCAAGACTGCTTGGTCACCATTTCCCCACATGCCCCACATTCTTTTTGACTGAAACCATGGACAAGTTTTCAATGAATGCCATGAAGATGATGTCAAACCTCCAGGCGGCAGCTAAAATTGGTTCAGGCCCTCATTTGCCTCAGGTTACTATCTCCCCACAGCCACCCCCCAATGGCTGTTATGCAAGAGACTTGTTTTTTGGACCTATCACTAGCTTCTCTCTCGGCTCCATAACACTTCACTCAGGCCCTGTTACTTAAGCTCTGCCTACCTAGAGAAAGTGGTAGGCTGCTTCCCTCCCTTTCCACTCCACCAATATGGAAGACCTTTGCCAGGGGTAATACGGCAGTGCCCCGCTGCTTCAATGAAGTATTAAACAGAATTGTTTCCACATCATGACGACCTGCCAGAAAGCTTTAGTTCAACTTTCAGAGCAGGATTTTTGAATCCTGAGTCACTTGACCTTCAGGATGTTGTGGAAAGGATGCTTGTGCTTTTATTATCCAAGCAGTTTTTCAGCAGTCTGTAACTCAAAAAAACGTAACCTGAATAGTGTGTAACCCGAGGTATGACTGTATAGATTTACAACAGTGGTTTGTGGGAGGTCACAGCTCAGAGGCAGATGAGGGGAAAAGTTGGGAAATAATTGGAGAGGAGGAGCAGGTAGAGCCGGAGCAGCAGCTGGCTGACACGTTGTCACTAGAAAGCATTCCAGACCCACCATCTCCCAGAACCTTGAAAGTAGGGGAGAAAAGGGCTCAAAGACAGAGGGCACTTAGAGGTACCTGTAGCGGAGGTGATGATGATGATGAATAAGGAAGTAGAGATGGGGGCGTGGAGATTCACTCAGGACAATGCCATTATCCAAGAGACTGGGTTCTATAGCCTCTCTCTGTAAAGTTTGAAATTAAAAATAATGGTAAGAAACTTTTCCTTGTCTTTATACTTTCCTGGGCAACCAGCAGGGAGCCGCTGACAGCATTCTGTCACACACCTAATAAGAGTGTAGGAGTCAGGAAGTGCAACAAACCTTGATATCCTGGAGCCTGGCCCCACTGGGTCCTGACAGGGTATCCCATTTGATCTTCAGAGAGGGAGACAGAAAGAGACTTGCCCAAGCCCCCCCTCATTGCAGGGGTGCTGACTTGGGCCCCTCATTGTGGGTGCCCAGCACACGCACATTGTGCCGCAATGTGATGACATCACAACATGATGTGACGACATCATGTGACATTGTCTTGATGCCGTGGTGCGCGTGCTCCAGCACTGCGGCAGTGATTGGACCGGGGCCTGAGCCTCCACCGTGGGGCCTTGTGGAGGAGACCCAGCCCCTGGTCCAGTCGCCACCACAGCACCAGAGCATCAGAAGTGAAGCAGGGCATCAGAGGTGAGCATCAGGGCAAGGGCAGTGGGAAGGGGCTGTGGCAGCTGCTATTGCGGGGAGGTATGCAGAGCTGGGAGCAGAGGTCGTGCAACCACAGGCACCCACAGCAAAAATAAAAATAAAAATGTGGAAACCCGAGCACCCAGAGTCCTGGGGTAATGGTACCTATGCCTCATTGTGTTATATGACTGGGCATTTATTTTGCCTCCAAACAATGGTTGAACACTCTTTGTCCACTGTTTTTTAAAATATGTTTTGGTCAAAGAGCATGCTTAGCTTCCTACATCAACTCATGTGGCTTTATCAAGTGATATTATAGGCTGACTGAATTATTTCATTCTTTTCTTTATGCTTGACTGGTTGATAACCTCAGCATTGGTTCCCTCATGGCTTTAAAAGGTAAAGGTAAAGGGACCCCTGACCGTTAGGTCCAGTCACGGACGACTCTGGGGTTGCGACGCTCATCTTGCTTTATTGGCCGAGGAAGCTGGTGTGCAGCTTCCGGGTCATGTGGCCAGCATGACTAAGCCGCTTCTGGCAAACCAGAGCAGCGTACGGAAACGCCGTTTACCTTCCCACCAGAGCAGTACCTATTTATCTACTTGCACTTTGACGTGCTTTCAAACTGCTAGGTTGGCAGGAGCAGGGACTGAGCAACGGGAACTCACCCCGTCCCGGGGATTCGAACCACCGACCTTCTGATCGGCAAGTGCTAGGCTCTGTGGTTTAACCCACAGCATCACCCGCGTCCTTTAGTGAGTGTTTATTTGTGTGTTTTGGATTGTATATTTGTGGGAGATGTAACCAAATCACAGAAGCATAGAATTGTAGAGTCAGAAGTCACCACGAGGGTAATCTATTCCAGCCCCCTGCAATGCAGGAATCTTTTGCCCAGTGCAGGGATTGAACACATGGCCCTGAGATTAAGAGTCTCTTACTCTACCAACGGTGCTACCCTAGCGTGCGTATAGGTGTAAATGCTCTTAATGCTGCTTTGTGTGATTTTCTTTGATATGGGAGGTCTTTGTGAACTGTTTTTGGAAAGCACTCTTTGTGCACCACAACTTTAGGACTGAGCTGAAATGGGAGGAGTGTTTTTTCATGCCCCCATTAAAAAGGCCCGTTCATTTTGGTGAAATTTTGTGGAGTGAAACTAGCGGGGGTGGCGTGGGGTGGTAATCTCAGGAAGAGGAGGAGTGCATTGTGCTTTGCATAGCTCTGGAAGTCACCATTCTTAAAGTGACTCCCACAGCCGTTTTAAGAATGGTGGAGACCCTCTGCCATTCAGAGCAGACAACACCGAGATAGATAGGCCAATGTCCTGACCTGGTATAAGGTTGCTAACTGTGATCTGAAGCAGTGGGCATAGCTCCAAAGTGCAAGCCAGCAGCTTTCCTCGAATTAGCCAGTGATCAGGCTTCGGCTGAACTGTAGGGGTGAATCCTCTTTTGTGAAAGTTTAAGTGCTGCATGCTTAAATGGGAGCTGCTTCGAAAAATCTAGGAATAACAAATAAACCCGTTAGGGGCAAGTCCTTTCTATTGGCTTCCAGCAATGCTTAATGGCTATTGTGGGATTTAACGGAGCTGAGGCAAGCAGAAGTCAATTAAACTTTAATCAGTCACGACTGGTGTCTTATTTATTTTTTTCCTGTGCAATGACATTGAAACAGCCCTTTGGCAAGCAGCCTATGGCAATGGCTCTTTCAGTCTTTTCTCTCCATCTTGCAGAACATCAAGTTCGCCTTTTTTCTTTTTCTTTTTAAAAAAGAAAACTCCATTTCCTGCCCGTGCCCTTCAATATCACTTATCCTCTTCACAAATCTACCCCTGTAGATCAAAGCATCCTGTTTATTCTTCCTGACCAAAGGAGGACTGCCTACTCATTAGTAATTTTTTGTCTCTTCTGCTAGATAGTCCTAGAAATTCAGCAGGACAGTTTCAGGAGGACAGGAAGCTTGACCAATTCTAGCATTGAGTGGAAAACCCTTCCCCCATTATTTCATGGGTCTATTAGAAGGAAGTGAAGAAGGGCATTTTTGGTGATTTCATAGTGGAATAGGTTTCCCTGACCTATAAAGTGTTGTGTCAAAGAGGTACAACACCTGCTTTGCACAAGAAAGTTTTCTGGTTGGAGAACTCTGGAATGGAGAACCCCAGGAATGGAGAACCCTGCCTGGTATCCTGGAAAGTCACTCCCAGGCATTGCAGACAATGCTTAGCAAGATGGACCAATGACCTGAGTCAAAAGCAGGCAGTTTTCTATATTCCTACGTGTAGCTTTACATACAGCTGTTGGCAGGGCATGCATGTAAGGCTGTCATTTTCTTCCCATGGTGCTTTGGAATATCGTTAGGTCCAGGGCATTATGTAGGATTCAAAACTATTATTATTATTTCTTTAATATGTATGCCACCCTTCATCTGAAGATCACAGGGCTGTTCAGAACAAGTGGCTGCCAGGCTGGCAAGAGAGCCAATACTGTTGCCACTCTGGGAAAGGAAAGGAACTGTGCTACAATCGCTGCCAATGGCAAGCACCACCCATGATAAGTTCTTGGATAATTTTTCCTCCCCCTGGAGATATTTGGTGGGTTCCTGCTCCATTTCACCACCTAGCAATAGGGTGGATAATTTTAAGAGGTCCTTTGTGCCTCTCTCTAATCTAAACCCTTACTAATTTCATCAGCTAATGTTTAAGCAAAAGTTGAATCGTGCAGCTCTATGTGAATAACTTGCTCTGCTGTTGCCAATATGACCAAATTTTTCTGTGGACATTATAAAGGTCAGCCAAAAGTGTTCAGCCACAGAAAAAGAACTCTCAATGAAACACTTACGGGAGGAATTTAGTTCCGCTTCTCTTCTATGAAGTTACCGTAGCTGACACAAATGACTGCAGGATGTGATTATAATAGGGCAGTAAAACCAATTTGATGAGGCTTATTAATTTCTTGTTGCTAACACACACACACACAAACTTTTGATTTTTTTGTAAAATGACATATACAGATTGGGCCTGGTATCCTCTGCATAACTGTGAAAGATGAGAAAATGTGGTAGATCGCTCAGGAAAAAAAGGATCAGATTGAATGTTGATTGGCATGCTGTACACTTTATATTCCATGAGATGTTTGTCCCATTGGGCAAGGGTATCAGAGTTAGAGTGCAAACACAGCAAATTCTACCTAGAGCAGCTGGCAATTATTTCTGTTGTCATTAAAATTTTACGTTACCTCTGCTCCTTTAGAGAAATGTGAAAGTTCAGATATAGATAGACAGAAATAGTTTTTAAAGTTGTTGGTTTTTTTAACAGAGCAAGACCTATAGCTCAGTCAGTGGCGGAGCAAGCTGATCGGGTACCTGGGGTGGCGTGTGTGCCCTGTGCCCAGGAGCAGGGCCAGCTGCCTGCAGGGGCGGAGTCAGCCACCCATGGGGTGGAGCCAGCCAGGGCAGGTGCTCCACGGGGTCTCCGAGGAGTCTGCCTGCCTCCTCCCACACAGCCGCCCTACATCTAGCGGGGAGGCAGTGGGCACCCAAGCCACAGCGTCACTCCCAGGAGAGATGTGTGGCTCAGGTGGCTGCAGGCCCTGCGGTGAGTGCCGCCCAGCATTTTGTCACCCCCCTCAGTGATGACACCCGGGGCAACCCACCCGCATCATACCCCCTTCTTCTGCCCCTGAGCTCAGTGATAGAGCAGAATATCTCCAGGCAGGGCAGAAAGAGACACATTCCTGAAATCCTGGTATGTCTGTGAAGCACACTTAAATTTTGAATCTTTTAGAATTCAAATTCTAATGCAATAAAATGCAACATAAGAAATAAAAGAAGCAGTAAAAATACAATTAAAAACCATACAACAATACTAGATAGCTCTGTTGGTTAGAGCAGAGGTTTTCCACCTTTCTGAGTCCATGGCCCCCTTGACCAACTACATTCCTTCTGCATCACCACTGTGGGGCTCAGGAGCCCAGTTATGTCACCCCTTGCCTGCAGAGCTGGCAGCCTCTCACTCTTTTTCAAAACCCTCCCTTGTAGAGTTACCCAAGCCTCCCCTCCCCTCTCCTTGGGAGTCCTCTGGGCAGCCGCTGCTGCTGCCTCTGGTTCTTGAGCTACCCCCACCCCCAGCCCCAAAGAGAGGTGCCTCCTCACACTGCCCCACAGGGAAGAGGATGCTTGCAGTCTTAGGGGCCCAATGAAGACTGGCCAAAGGTGAACGTGAGGCCAGCACCTTACCTTGGGAGGCAGCAGTGGCAGCAGCAGGCACTGCCAAGACAGACTGGCTCCCCTTCGGCACCAGGCACTCGGCTCCCAGGCAGGCCTTGCACACAGCAAGCACAAGAAAGGCCAGCGCGGTGCCTGCCTGCCTGCCTGCCTGGTCTCCCACTTGTCTGTCTATTCCCAAAAGCAAGGGCTGGAGGACTAGCTGGCTGGGCTCTCTTACCAGCTTGATTACTCTGAGGCTGCCTCAGGAAAGAGGGACAGAGGCCAGTGTTGCCTGTGGCTCCCCTGAGTATCCTTCAAGGTGCCCCAGGGTACCATGGCACACTGGTTGAAATCCAGTGGGTTAGAGCATGGTGCTGTTAATGCCAAGGTTGCAAGTTTGTTCCCCATATGGGACAGCTCCATCTTCCTGCATTGTAGGGGGATGGAATAGATGATCCTCAGGGTCCCTTCCAACTCTGTAATTCTATTGTTACAGTTGCTACAACAGGTGGAAAAAACCCATGTTGTGTTCTGCCAAACATTTCAGTAACTTTTAAGTGGTTCATGGGGGCAGGCAATTTGGGGACCACTGCTCTGGGCAGTCGTGTTAAATAATATGATTTATTTAATGGAAAAATAAAGCCCTGGGATGCAGGTGGTGCTGTGGTCTAAACCACTGAGCCTCTTGGGTTTGCTGATTGGAAGGTTGGTGGTCCGAATCCACACGACGGGGTGAGCTCCCATTGCTCGGTTCCAGCCCCTGCCCACCTAGCAGTTCGAAAGCTTGCCAAAAAGTGCAAGTAGATAAATAGGTACCGCTCCAGCGGGAAGGTAAACAGCGTTTCCGTGCGCTGCTCTGGTTTCGCCAGAAGTGGCTTAGTCATGCTGGCCACATGACCCAGAAAAACTGACTGCGGACAACGCCGGCTCCCTTGGGCTGTAAAGCGAGATGAGCGCCGCAACCCCAGAGTCATCTGCAACTGGACTTAACTGCCAGGGGTCCTTTACCTTTTCTTTTTTTAAAAAATAATTTTTATTAGCTGACCAATCAAATCAAATCACATCACATAAATTCCGAATTACAAAGCCGAATTTTAAATTTTTGTTGAGGGGACCCATATTTCAAGTTCCGAAGGGGGATTCCGATCATCTTCTTGCTACTGCGTTAATATCCAAATCAGTCCAAATAATGTTCATAATTCTATCCAGTCTTATCTTGCTGTTTCCACATCTCATCTTGTTCGTATATTGTTTCTTTTTTTCTTTATGATCTCTTCTGATAATCTCCTTAAGCAGATAAACACCAATTATAATTCTGTGTGAATTTTCCGTTCGTCCAATCCTCGTATCAAGATGGTTTCCATATATCATTGCTTTCATAAATAACATCGCTCTTTCCATCATTAATCTCACAGATCTGTCGCTCTTAAGTCCCTCTGAGGAGTCTCACCCACAATATAAAATCAGCTCTGTTCCTCCTCCCAGACTTAAGTCCTCCGACAGAACTTGCCAACATGGCGACGGTATTTTTAACTGCGTCATTCCAAAGCTCTTATACTTTCCACGATCTTCTTGAAACATGCTTTGGTTAGAAAATTATCTCCACACAGACATAAATCCACAGCTTAAGTCATTAAAACGGCATTTCTGACTCCCATCACAGCCTCCTAACTACCTCGTGTGGGTCAGAGAGATGTTATTGTCAGCCATCTTCCGATGCGCCCCTAGTGGCCCCTCCTTACCTTTACCTTTTTAAAGCCCTGGTGCCATTTGCTGCTTGAGGAAGCCAACATTCTGTTACAAAGGGCATCACAACCTTCATGCAACTGACTCCTGTCCAGATGACACTCTTTGTGTTGAACACCAAAGGCCAGGCATGTTCTCCGCCCGGTATGTTAAAAGACAGCAAAGGCAGCTGACAGTGACATTACACTAGTCAGAATAGTCCAATACTCAGGGCTTGTAGGGTACCTGTCACAGCGCATTGTTTGGAGGATGGAGAAATGTCGTATTAGCATAGCTGGTTCCCCTTCTTCCCCCGCCCTTCCAGTGTGTCTGTGTTAACCAAGCTCAGTTGACAACACCTTCAGTGGATTTTTTTTATCTAACAAAAGGAAAGCACAGCTGAAAGTGCACTCTTAACAGACGTGGAGTTTCATTAGCATGTTAATCTTGCTACCTACAAATAGCATATGTATTTCATCTCCCTTGAAGTAAGTGACATAATCTTTTCCGCTTGGATGTTACAAATATCTTATTTAAAGGGGAAAAAAGAAAAGAAATTGATCCAAGAAGAAGAGATTACTTGTTCATGTAGTGTGCTAACAATAAGTGGAGTTTCTGCTTTGAGCATTCAAAGATCAAAAGGGAATTGGGCTTGGCCATGAGCAAATCATTTGATTGCTTACAGCAGAACGTGTATTCTGCTCAGGGCTGAGGGGGAGGGTGTTGAAAAAGTACAGTGTAGTGAGTCCTATTTCAGCAATGGTGGTCCTCCTGTGGTTTGTGGGAGGCCTATGTAGAATTGACTTGGTGGGACTGGTAGTTCCAAGTAGCAACCATTTCTTCCTTCTGCAAAGCTTTGGGAGTTCTGGGACATATTCAGAAACAAAGATAGTGGCTACCTGAAACTTACAGGAGTGGGAAGGAGGAGGAGGAGGTGGAGGACTCTACTAGGGTCCTGCTTCCTCAGCAGCTACCCAAGGATGACGCCTGCTGTTTCTGGGTCTAACCCTGTCTCTGTTGAATTCCATTGTCTTTGGGGCAAGGTGAAATGATAGAAATAACCTGCGATAGATCATGCACAGATATAACACACTTGAGTGAAGTCATAAGGTGGTGTAAGTGCATGTGTGAACAAGCCGATGGGGAATGAATCAAACAAGGTCACATCCACAACACACAACACATTTAAAACACATTTATACTTTAACCATCACAGTTTCCTCCAAAGAATACTGAGAACAGTGGTTTGCCCCTCACAGAGTTACAATTCCCAGAATTCTTAGCAAACAAAAGTTCTTAGGATTCTTTGGGGGAAGCCAAGTGCTTTAAGTGTGGATGTGACCTAAGTCAAACCAATCCAGTAGAAGATTTAATGGCAGATGATATTCTCTCTCTCTCTCTCTCTCTCTCTCTCTCTCTCTCTCTCTCTCTCTCTCCCTTTTCCAACCTAGTGACCAAATATTTTGGACTACAGCCCCTATCAACCCCAGATAGTTTGACAGTTCCAGGCTCTGAGTCAGGCCCAGTGGTCATCATGAGTGGCTTGAGTTTGGATCTAGCATCTCTGCCTCTGGCCCTGACTGATCCAGCTGACTTCTTCTTGTCCAGATTAGGGTCAGAGTCCGTCATGCTTCCTGGGCTTGGGGTCATGTCCAGTGGCGTAGCGTGGGGGGTGCAGGGGGGCCGGCCGCACCGGGTGCAACATCTGGGGATTAGGGTTAGGGGGCGCAAATCCACGGGTTAGGGGACGCAAATCCACGGGTTAGGGGGCGCAAATTACTTGCCTTGCCCCGGGTGCTGACAACCCACGCTACGCCACTGGTCATGTCAACCCAAAACTTCCATGTCTTGACTAGAAACAGCATAGATTCCCATTGACTCTGCCATGTTTGGCACCCATAATGAAGTGTGGTCATGACACTCATTTCTGTTGCCCTGGGAAACAACAAGCTTGGTTGAAGTGGAAATAATGGAATGAAAATTGCATTCTCTAGGAATGAATCTTAATTGTGATGTATAGATTGCATTTATGAGGCCAAGAACTGCAACTGGTGGAGTGCAGAAGAGATGGGAGGGAGAACAGTTGGAGGAAATATCACTTACGCATCGACATTTTCTTCTTAGAGCCAACTTATCAATTCAACTATTTTTTTTAGTGGCCATGGGTTCAAATTCTGGCTTTGGTCCCATGTAATCACATTTGCTGCAGGTTTTTGCTAGGCAGGGAATCATATCTGTGCTCAGTCAGGCTCTGGCATCTAATTTACTGTCTCTGCTTAATGCAACCAGGCAGATATTTATCAAACTAAGGAGTACGGTTTGGTTTCCCATGTTTATGAGTCCCAGGGCTGAGTAGAAAGTGAGCCATTAACTTCAAGAAAGAAGCTATATGTTGTACGGAGTGTTGCATTGCAGTAGCTTTTCTGGTCTTAGATTTCATTTGTGCCCAAAATCCAATTAAGAAAACGGTTCCTGGGTGATTAGGCACTTTAAGAACGTGCAGTTAAATGGTCCGAAATATGTAAATAACTTCTGCGTATTTTGTTGTGATGCATATCCTTATTTAAAATTAATCGCTAATACAGTTCATGCAAAATCCGGACGAATCTCATTCTTTTTCATTAAATTGCCCTTTTAAAATCGATAATGTTTTCTTTAAAGGAAAGCTTTGGCTGTTACCAATTTAAATCTCATTAACTTTTGGCTTTACAGTCCAAGGTTCAGTTTGAGTTGTGTTGTTTGTGGAGATCTGAAGCAGCATGCCACACACAATTCTATTGAACAAGATGCAGGAATACTGCTGCTAAGTAAATATTAGTTTGCTCTGCAATCCTCTGCCTGTCTACTCAAAGAGACTTACTCCCAGGCAAGGGAACTTGGCAAGGATTTCTTATGAGTGGACATGCATAAGATTGCACTGCTGGAGTGTTAGAAAGTAGGGTTTTGAAGGGCTTCCTTTTAACCTAGTTTGACATCTTAAGTTGGCTGAAAACTTAAGTCCAAACCATAAAATCCAGTTCAAAATCTTCATGGGTGCTTGGAGAGGCACATCCAAGAAAGGAGAGTACTGGAGATAAGAGAATGGTTGGTTCTACCACTGCTGTCACATGCTGACAGCTTCTAGGAGCCACAGGTGAGAGCTGAGTGCCAGGCGAGGACCAAAGGTGGACAAACTACCCCAGAAGGAGCACAAGGTGTCCCCCCACAAAAAGTACTGCCTCCCCTAACACCCTGTACACCCCAGCTTCCAATATTACAGGATAATTATTTAGCAAAACATACGTATCACTTAATGAAACACAATAAGCAGTTTACCAGGTGAAGGTAGCCGATGGGTCTCAAACCCTTGGTGAGTTAGGGACTTGTCTATCCTCTGCATACAAAAACAGGCTCTGGCAGATTGAGCGGATGAGACCAATAGTGGGTCCAATGGTCAAGAGGGTGATTTTTTCATATGCTGTAGAGGGAAGTGAGGGGCAGATGGGGCTCGTCAACCTGGGAAGGGAGTCCAGCTAGGAGAAGGAAAATTCTGATCCTAAACCTCCAGTGCCTTTGTGGGATATCTTTGGGAACCTACACAAATCTGGAATGGAGTCTCTAAGACGGTCGGATGGCACATTGTGTGTCTCCTTCTGGCAGCTTCTGCAGCTAAGCTGGTGCCAAACATATTGCTCTACTTTCCTTTGGACCACCTCAGTGAGACCAAGAAGGGAGGAAGTGTCTTGTCATCTGCACAGCCCAGGGCCTCCATACGGACTGTCCAGGCTTACACTCTGGGAAGGTCACTGCTAATACAACAGTTTGACTTCACCTTCAGAGGCGCAATCCATTGTCTCTCAAGATGGGCAGATGCCAACAGGTCTTACCATTAGTCAGAATGAGACAACTGTATCAGGCTTCAGGTTCTTGGGTGCGTACCTGTGGGGATGCAGCAGTGGCAGCTCCCATGGCCATTATTCCTAAGACCCTCCCCCCACCATTTGCAGACTTTTTCAGTGGTGTTTCAAATATACACAATTTCACTTGTGTGGTGCCCTGGAACGTAACCCCCATGTAAACTGAGAGTTGCCTGTATATCATGGATTGAACATGTGACCTTCCCATAGCTGTCAACTTTTCCCTTTTCTTGCAAGGAATCCTATTCGGAATAAGCGAATTTTCCTTAAAAAAAAGGGGGAAACGTTGACAGCTAAGGACCTTCTGTAAGCAGAGCAGATGTTTTTTCACTAAGCTAGGGCCCTGGGGGAATTTGGATTTCAATGTATAAACGCCCCACCCCATCACATAAGGGGCAAGGAACAACCCCTTCTCTGAAGGGGTCTTGTAACAGAACCACAGTGTTAGTGGATCACACAAGGGAGCCGCAAAAACAATGTGGTTGGTCAAGGGAGCCATGGACTCAAAAAAGGTTGAAAATCACTGACATAAGGGACAGGGTAATGTTTTAAATCATTAAAATGTTGGCCTCCCCAATGAAAATTCTAGCAACTAGTCAAGAAGCATCACTATTGCTCCAGAATGAAAAATTGGCATCCTTAGCTGCTGATTGGCAATGCTAGGCCTCTGAAACTAAACCTACATCTGCTACAAACTTTTCTTTGCCCCTTAGTCCCCCACAAGTTCCTTACAATCTTTTTTTTTGTTTTGACAGGATAGCTGTCATGAAATTGGCATATTTACTTTTAACTGCACATGCACACATGCACAGATGTGTGTGTGTGAGTGAGCGAGTGTGTAAAAATTGCTATTTTAAGCTCTCATCTCTTCACAAATGAGCTTATATTTCCTGACACTGATTACTTTAGGCATACTGATCCATCTGAAAGAAAGAAAGAAAGAGGAAAGCTTCAGTTCTTATCACCTTTGTTGACATTTTAAAAAAAGTTTTTGGCCTTAAACTAGCAAAATATTACATTGTAATGGGCTACGGTGCCTTAGGCGGGCTGTCACGGAGACTGAAGATTTAGCAAGGCTTTTCAAAAAAGTTGGCTGGAGGGGGAGTTTTGCCACTCTATTATTTGCCTTGCATAAACATTAAGACACCACAACTGCTGGTTGCTTTCAATTACATGGACTCCTGTGCCTCTTAAAAGAGATTAAGATGAGATTTGGGGAAGCATCAGAGAATTCTTAAAACTGACAGCCCTGACACAGCTTGATTTCAGATTAGGCAGGATCTGACATAAGTACATTTGCAAAGGGAATTCTTTTCAAAGTCATCATGTTGGAGGCATTTTGCAATGAAGACATCATAATAATGGCTTTAATATGTAAATCGTAATAATTGCATTTATTACACTGTCAAGACCAAGCTGAAATATCCATTTCTTTCATAAGAGGCAGAGGAGAAATAAAGTGGTGCTGGCTTTCATGTCTCTCTTAATTTGGTTGAAAAATAATAATTTTGATAATACAGTGGTACCTCGGGTTAAGTACTTAATTCGTTCCGGAGGTCTGTTCTTAACTTGAAACTGCTCTTAACCTGAGGCACCACTTTAGCTAATGGTGCCTCCTGCTGCTGCCGCACCACCAGAGCACGATTTCTGTTCTCATCCTGAAGCAAAGTTCTTAACCCGAGGTACTATTTCTGGGTTAGTGGAGTCTGTAACCTGAAGTGTCTGTAACCTGAAGCGTCTGTAACCCGAGGTACCACTGTATCGGGGACAGCAGTGGGTTTTTAAAACTAGAACCATGAAGTTGCTTTGTGTCTCCTAGATCAGAATTACATTGACAGACCACTCCTCCATGGTGGACAAACTGTCTCATGATGATAGCTTTGGGTCGGAGGGTGGGAACTTTTTTTCAGCCAAAGGACTATATTTGCATCTGGGCCATCTTCTGGGGGCCACGTGACAAAGGATGTCTGGATCCAGATGCAAAATTGGGTGAAGCAATCCTTAATTTTGTAGAGTAAAATACACTAGTTTCAACACACACACACTACACCCACTCTATCACCCATCCAGACATGAAAGAGGGATGGTCACAGTTCAAAGACACATTGAGGAGTGGGGGGGGGGGGCTGAGATTAAGAAGCATGACCTGGAGATTGTGGCTCGGGAGCAGGTGTGGCTTGGGAAGAGTTCAGAGGACCAAGCAGAGAGGCATGGAGGGCCTTGCTTTAGGAATACCAAGAAGAAAGTGAAGTTGTTTCTGGGGAACAACAGGGTTGTTTCCCTTAAACCCTGCTCATGAGCTTTCTGCAGACCTCTGGATAGCCACTGTGGGAACAGAGTGCTACTGTATGTATTTACACTGGCCCACTGTCAACAGTGTTCCCAGAATCAAAGGGTGCTATGCAGTTAGTGTCCTGCCACTTTTGAAATGAACCTGTCTGCAGCACAGGGAGGGAAGCAATTCAGTGACTCTCTGGACCAATTTTGTTTTTTGTTTTTATAATAATTTTTATTGAGTTTACATTATTTTTACCATAATCACAATCCCTTAAAATCATAACATCACCTATAATCTTGCTCAAACTGAGCCTCGACTTCCCCCCTCCCATTACTTGGCTTTCATAAATATTCACTTACAACTTAGCATTTCTATATCAACCTATTTACCTTCTTTCATGCTTATAAAATTTACCTTATTAATTGTAAAGAGATTCCAAAAATTAGCATTACAAAATATTTTAACTCAAACCTGCAAACATTTTCAAAGGTTTACAATGTTCTCTCATATATTGTATAAATTTACTCCCCTCTCTGGACCAATTTTGGGGAGGACGGGGTGTCCTTGCTAGCTGGGGCAGGCGGAAGAAGAATTACCCCAAATAACTCCTTTCCTTCTCATATATGCCTTGTGTCATTACTCTTGCTATTATGGTGACTGCTACTGGTGCTACTGGCCAGCCAACCAGTCACTGCCCTGTCCTCTCCCCATCCAACAGCTGTTCCCTGGACCTCTAGGAGTACCACCAGTGTATTGGAGGGACAGCATTATTCCTAAAGAACTGTCTTGTCTGTGCCTTCGTCTGAAGAAGGGTCCTTCCTCAAAGGAACAAACTGTGGTTGATGTGGTCCTGGAGAGCCCCTTAGGCTGGTATTCACCAACCAGATGAATGGACTGCAGATGTTTTGGACTGCAGCTCTGATCAGCCCCCATCACAGCCCATGTTGGTTGGTTGTTGATGATAGTTGCAGTCCAACAGTATCCGGAGGGCACCCAGACTGGGGAAGGCTATATTAAGGGTCTGGGGCAGCCTTTGCCGACCCAATGGCCTCAAGTTGTTGTAGATTACAGCTCCCATCCGCCCCAGCTAGCTAATTGGGATAATTGGGACTGTAGTCTAAAACACCAGGAAGGTCCCAGATTGCCAAAGGCTGGCTTAGGCCTTTAAAAGTCAACAGCTACACTTTAAAATTGAGCCTAGACATGAACTAGTAAGAGATGTAGTTGATGTAGTATTAGTATAATCTGTTCTGGTAGTCTTGCTCATGCCTGAATTCTGGACAAATACATTTAGAACCAGAGAGCAGTTACAGAGTTTTCTGTAGGGTATTTTGGAACAATATTTCTTTTCCAATTCTTTCATTGCTATTTTTCAAAATAGAATCAATGTGAATTAATATACCCATGACTGACGCTTGCTGATCAAACAATAATTATGCTTCCTTTTCTTTTCTTTTCTTTTTAAACCAAACAAACACTGAAGTTCCTTTTTTATTTGAAAGTGTCTTTTCTGGTGTAATGAAATGCGTACTTATATGTTCTCATCACAGAAGCCATTTATATTCTCCAGTGTGCATGCAGCTAATGAATTGAAATGAGAGAAGAAATGACAAACCTTAGTCTCAAGAAAGGGTCAACACCTTTTCAAGCAAAGGTCCTCCAGTCATTTGAGTGGAAATGTTAATTGGCTCACTGCAGTTGAAATTAGCTCTACCAGATGTTGGGATGGGATGGCATAAAACAGAGAGGGAAAGAAACTGTTCAGTGAGTAATGGCTGGCAGTAAAGAAGAGGGGCTGTGATCTTGTGTGCAACTGAGTTGCTTCAATCCCATTGATATCAATGGAGCTTTAGCAACATTGTACATGGCCTATCAACCTCTGATTTGTGATAGATGAATATGTGGATTTTGATCTTTCTTCATATCTTATTTTCCCGATCTTAAATTTAGCTTGGCTAATTTCTGCATTGTTTTGGTTTTCTCTGTTATAAAGGCTGCATGGAAATCTGCATGCATGTTCATGCACATTGTCCCTACTTTATACACACTTTTGTAAGTAGTAATTTCAATCAAATCAATGTATTGGATGCACACTATTTTCACCAACATTGGCATTTTTATGCACCATTTCACTTAATATATGCATTTTGGTTGGAGAACTGCATTCCAAATTTTGGAGAAGTGCTAATTTTGAAGGCTAGCTGCATTATGGGTTGGGTATTGTGTATATTAGTTCAGGGACTGAAAATTGGATAGGTTTCATTAAAATGTGAACCAGATACATTTCCCCCTTTCATTTCTTCCTCTAAGAAACACTGTCAGTGGTTCTTGACTTAAGAACAGTGCTTGATGGGACCAAACAGCCACCTGGTAATTCAGCATCCTGTTTCCATGAATCTTCCATCTCAGGAGAGACCACTGGTCCATCTAGCTCAGTCTTGTCTACACTGACTGGCAGTGACTTCCTAGGGTTTCAGATGGGGAGTCTCTTCCAGCTCAACCTGCTATTCCATGGATTGAACCTGGGACATTCTGCATGCAAAGCAGATGCTCTACTGCTGAACCATGGGTCTTTCCCTGTAAAATAATGCATTTAACAGTTGCTCCATCACTGAACCATGTCCCTTCTCCTATCCTCCAAAGAAGCCCACAGTCAGGGCAATAGCTCTCTATAGTTGTAGTCCCCTAGGAACTGGTATTCCATGACATATTGTGTCTGAACAACATTGGCTTTGTTTTGCCACTATAGATTTGGAATGATCTAGCAGAGCTCTTGTCTTCTTACAGTTTACCCAAATGTAGTCCTGCAGTGGTGCAGGTCTGCAAGAATTGAGACTTCTCATATTCATCTGTTTCATCTCTTTGCCCTGTGAAAATAGAACTTGTGTGTCGTAGTCTCCTCTGTTCCTGAATGTCAGCTATCCTAGGCCACCCATACACATTAATAATTGTGCTACCTGTACATCTTCTCTGATGTGTTGAGAGAAAGAAATAATCTTTTCCTCACTCAGAATGGCTGATATATTTTTTAAAGGCCTATTGTTTTCTGTCAGAATAAATATTTGATTCTGAGGTTTGCAGTGTGTGCCAGGTGTGGAAAACACATTCCTTTCAAGTGGCAAACCTTGTGCTGAGAAGGTTCATTTGGGGGTAACCTGTATCTGGGAACATCTTTTGGTTACCACAAGGAAAAGATGGCAGAAAGCACACTAGATTGTGCATTCTCATCTCGGGCAATCTTTAACCTGCCAGTTTTCATTTGCTCTCCTCTCCATCAGTTGAATCTTCTTGGACATCCCTACCCACTCCCAACCCTGGTAAAAAGCTGCCATCAGAACTGTCAGGTTGCCTGGCAGACATGCTGGGTTCTACTTTTTGATAGAGCCCTGTCTAGTAGAACTCAGTGAAGTCTCCTGCTGCAGCTTTTATTTCTGAAGTGAAAGGTCTACATGTGTAGTGGCATAAAAATGTGGAATGCTCCCCCCAGAGAGGATTGCCTGGTGCCTTCATTACTTATCTTTAGGTGGCAGGCACAAACTTTCTTCTTCTCTCAGGCTTTTGACTAATTATACAATCTATGACCTTGTAAACTGTGGTGGGGGGATAAGGATTGTTTTTGTTCATTACTATGTTGTGTATTTTTGTGTTTTTATATTGTAAACCCACCCTGTTATCCTCAGATAAAGGAAGGTATGGAAATTAAATTAAGGTAAACAGATAAATAAGAAGCCACATCAAAAATTCAGTCTCTCTCACTCTGAATTGTCTATGTCAACCTTCTCCAATGTGGTGCCCTCCCAGTGTTTTGGACCACATCTCCCATAATCTCCAGCCTACATGGCCAATGGTCAAGGATGAATGCTGGCCAAAGGAATGCTGGCCAAAAAAATCTGGAAAGCATTAGGTTGGAGAAGGCTGGTCCACATTGACCGTGTGTGGTTTTACAGGGTTTTTAAAAGAAGGCATTTCCTAGCCCTACCCAAAGATGCTGATGACTGAGCCTGGGACCATCTAAATATGAAGTTTGTGGTCTGCAGCTGAGATATGTCCTGTGCACCTTCAAGACCATTTAGCTCATCTTGTCAAAACCCTTCAATCTTCCATTGAAATTCTTCAAGTTATCATTGTCCTCATTAATTGACCTGCAATTCAGGGTTGCACATGCTGGGGCATGTGGCACAGAACTTCTCTCCATCTTGTGAAGACCACATGCCCAGAACTCTGGGAAAGCGCCTCCCCCCTCTGTGTGTGTGGTCAAGTCTCTCTCAACACAAATACAAATGGAATCAGAATTCGAGCTCAGTTTCTGAGCTAGGACTAAGCTCATCCATAGCTGAGGAGAGATGCATGCTCACTAGGTTGCTGTTGTCTCTACCCCCTGATTTGCCCACTCTGCAGATTTGTTGCAGATTTCCTGTGTACAAGTTAATGCATTTATCATTTGTTGTTGTTTAGTCGTTTAGTCGTGTCCGACTCTTCGTGACCCCATGGACCAGAGCACGCCAGGCACTCCTGTCTTCCACTGCCTCCCGCAGTTTGGTCAGACGCATGCTGGTAGCTTCGAGAACACTGTCCAACCATCTCGTCCTTTGTCGTCCCCTTCTCCTTGTGCCCTCCATCTTTCCCAGCATCGGGGTCTTCCAGGGTTTTTTATCATAGAATCATTAAATTGTAGAGTTGAAGGGACGATCTAGCCCAAACCCCTGCACTGCAGGAATCTTTTACCCAATGTGGGGCTTGAATCCACAGCTCTGAGATTAAGAGTCCCATGGTCTAGTGACTGGGCTAGATTTGCTTCAGTGCGATGCATCTTGCCTGTTATTTCAGGTGTGGGCACAAATGTCCACAGTATTAATTTTTGTATTTACTATCTGTTTGAACTTGTTATTTTAGGGCTCTGTAGCCTTTGGAAAACTCAAAAGCAGTTTCCAGCTTTTATGTGACAGATATACATGCATTGTAGTGCAAAAGTCATAGGTCATGACGGGCGCTTCCTCTATTTGGAACTATTTTAGAAGTATTTGCAATACTCTTGTGAAGCATATAGAAGGACTAGTCTTCCTTGGATCCATGCCACTGAAGAATATTGATTTCTTTCAGTGTTTCTTTGCTCAATAAGGACTAATACTTACTGCAGTAGAAGCCGCTTGCTGTGGCCTGGTCCAGTCAATTTCACAGCACATGTATGAGAGTAGAAAAAGCAGCTGCAATTAGTAACTAGGTAACAGAGGGCGGGGAATCAAATGCACAAGCTTTTCTTTCAAATGTTACAAGCTCTCTTATCCTCTAATACCAAACTGCAGCTTGTTGTGATAATCCTAAAAGGGACACATTAGGGATCAGTCTAGTTGAATGGGTTTTTTCAAAGTATGGCAAGCTTGCTTGACCACTTGCCTAGCAGCCTCTTCACAGAGCCCTTGATTTAAACAAAAGCACAATTCTCATCTGCTGCTGTGTCCTTCTAGACACACTAAGCACTACATCCTTAACAGGGTATTTCTGGGTCCAGCTGGGTCACTGTCAAATAGGCAGTGTGGGGTATATTTTCTGCTTTGTATGTGACCAAATAATGCACTTCTAAATCACACCACTCCAACAACATGGGTTATTTGGGCAATATGGTGCTATAAAACTACTATGGTGTGCTTGTGAGAAGAATGTACTTGCTGTACTTATCCCCTTACTCAAGACAAACTTTCTGACAGTTTACATGTGCTCTTTTCATCCAACTCTAATCACAAAAAAGTCATTTTGCTTGATAACAGCGGAGAGTCCAATGTGCTTCAGTCTTTTCCCTCAGAATTATTGTCTGCTTCAGAGCAAAATGCAATTTAAAACGAAAAGAGAGTCAGAATCATGGGCAGCTTTTAATTGATCAAAATATGAAATATTATCAAATGGTACCTTATTAAAACACGTCTAGTGGATGAGAGTCAGAAAGGAATATACATTTTCCGTTCTCTCCCCCTCCCCCTTTCATCTGTTCCTTTTCACTGGCAAGATAGTTTGGCTATGTTAATGCTTCTCCTGATGGAATATGCCAGACTCATGCACAGAATTGCTGCTTAGGTAGCCTTTTAATATATATGTTCCCTTTCTCTGCTTTCCACCATATCCTTGGAGGAGCAACATAACAATTGACTGCTCTCCCCTCATTTTCATTGATGACTATCTAACTACAGTAGAATCCAAAGTGTGGAGCTGTTTTCCATCATCACCCATCATAAAATGCACAGATTTCTCTGTACAGATGTGCTTTTCACTCAGAAGAGCTGAGTGCTGGAACAAGAGCGCTCCACACAGAGTAGAGAAACCTTTTTTCAGCCTGAGGGTCATGGACTGATTGGTGGGAGGAACCAGTTGGGGAACCAACAAGGGAAGGAGGTTCAGAGCCCAGGGAGTGGTAGTCGGACAACAGTGAGTGGCCACAGGGAGTAGAGGGGAAAGACTGGGAAGAGGAGGTATTGGAAGTTGAAGGGGTAACAGGGCTCAGTGAACCAGGATAGTCTGTGGCAGAGAGAAGTCCAGAATCAGAGGCAGAAGCTGAAGCAGGGGGTGGAGGGAGGCCAAGAGGCAGAGATGAGTCAGGCTGGTGAAGATTCATAGGTGTCTCCCCTTGGGAAAAGCCCTGGAGAGAGGGGGTCTTAGGCAGCTGTGGGGAGGTGTGAGCTTTCAATCTTGGGAACTAATACATGGGGCAAGACCTACCGGAGATGAACTGCTCTGCTCATTAGACCTGGCACTCTACCAAGTCTGTGGAGATAGTATTTTTGCTAATAAAGAGTTAACTCCAACTTTAAAAGGTGTGATTTACTGCCAGCTCAGTGTTTGACACTGAGGGCCACAGTTGCTTCTGCAAAGCTTCCAGGGGCTATGAGCCAGAGGCAAAAGTGAGCAAGGTACTGGATGTAAAATTTACCTTTCTATAGTAGGGAGCATCCTTGAAGTCACTCATAAATAGCTACCACCTATACTGAGCAGGCAGGCACACAGGTCACCTGGTCACAGTCCTCTCCACCAAAGTGAGCTGCATTGTATTTCTATTTAAATTAAAATAACATATGCAGGTGAATTAGCATATACAAATTGTATGCAGATATGTGTCTTCTCTCTCTCTCTCTCTCTCTCTCTCTTAGTGATGCCATAAGTGACCCCCCTAGTTTGTAAATCAGCATTGGTACCTAAAAGGAACAGGGTACATTGGGAGCCCTGCAAAATTTTGCTTTCAAGCTGGGTGCAAAAAATAAATAAAAAATTGCTTAAATTACAACTAAACCAGTCTTTCTTTCTTCTACATGGTGCAGAACACTAATTTCTTCCCTACCTAGGCTGATTGTAGGTTTATCATAGGCCCCAACCTTAATAGGCTGCTAGTGAGCAATCAGCTAGAAAGGGGTGTTTGTTTCATAGCCTTTACAATATAGTGCGGTTGAAATCAGAACTGGGTGTTCTAAAGGTATTGACCTTGATGCTTACTGAAATCTTGGGGTGAGCTTTTTTCTTTGGTATAGTTAATTATATGCAACATATGCAATCATTTGCACTATGCTTTGCAACAAAGGTTGGGATGTGGGTGGCACTGTGGGTTAAACCACAGAGCCTTGGGCTTGCCGATCAGAAGGTCGGTGGTTTGAATCTCCACGACGGGGTGAGCTCCCGTTGCTCGGTCCCTGCTCCTGCCAACCTAGCAGTTCGAAAGCATGTCAAAAGTGCAATTACAGTGGTACCTCGGGTTACGTACACTTCAGGTTACACACTCTGCTAACCCAGAAATAGTGCTTCAGGTTAAGAACTTTGCTCCAGGATAAGAACAGAAATTGGGCTCCGGCAGCGCGGCAGGAGGAGGCCCCATTAGCTAAAGTGGTGCATCAGGTTAAGAACAGTTTCAGGTTAAGAACTTAACCTGAAGTACCACTGTAGATAAATAGGTACTGCTCCGGCGGGAAGGTAAACGGCGTTTCCGTGTGCTGCTCTGGTTCGCCAGAAGCGGCTTAGTCATGCTGGCCACATGACGCGGAAGCTGTACGCCGGCTCCCTCGGCCAATAAAGCGAGATGAGTGCTGCAACCCTGGGGTCGGTCACGACTGGACCTAATGGTCAGGGTTCCCTTTACCTTTACCTTGCACCAAAGGCTATCAAGCACTTTGAAGACTTCCATGCAAATAGCCCCCTACTGGGCTTAGGGAACAAGTTGTGACCTCGCCCACAAAGGGTGCCCTCAAATGAAGCACTTTTCAGCTTGTCCACAGAAAGGACTGGCAGGGAAGGAAAGAGATACTCAGTTTTGGGATGGAGTCCCTGGACGTAGTTTTGGGGGTGAGGCTTTGCTCTTCTCAGCTACATTCTGGGTAGCACCTGTCCACAGAACTGAATGGAAATCACTGAGGACAGAGCCAGCCTATATTTGGATATAGCACTGCCTTTGCTGGTTCCAGTACTTGAGGTGCAATCTTAGGTATATTTCCTTGGAGGAAGCCCCTAAACTGGAAGCAATATAGAAATTAACTGTATATTGTTTCAGGTATTACATTTCCCCTCCCTCTTTTTTCTAAAAAGGTTATCTACCCCTGGTTTACAACATCTCAGTATTCTAGACTGCTCAAAAGCAACAGAAACAGGAATGTCAAGATTTTGCTTTACTTAGCTTTTCTCCTAGTAAAGGTATTGTACAGGGGCAGGGAGCCTGTGCCCCTCCATGTGTTGCTGGACTACAACTCCCATCAGCCCCAGTCAGCATGGCCAATGGTGGCTTGCAGTCAAACAATATCTGGAGAGCCATAAGCCTCACCATCCTAGCACTACAACATGAGATAAGCAAATGAAGAAGTGACCAGGAATAATTTGAATACCATGCCAAGGAGATTCAGGACAGGCAAAAGAGAGGGTACAGTACTTCTTCAAACAGCACAAACAATGGAGTCTATCTACCAAAAGACTGGACAAATTTATGGGGGATAACGATATCAACAGCTGCTAATTATGATGACTGTATATTGCCTCTACTAGTTTTTGGGACTCGCAGGTGGGAGATCATGAGTAATGAGAGTGCTTGCTGTGCTCATTAGTAACAGGCAGAATGGTAGGGTGCCACCTGCCCTCCACTCAAGCATATTGCTGCTCCTTATCAGGAGGCAGAGGGGAATGAAGAGGGCAGTATCAAGGTCAGTGTGGTGCAAATGGACCAGCAGAGTCAATTCTGTGGACCTGCTGGTGGGTTTGCACCGTGCCAACCCTATTGGTGCCTCGCCCTTGGTAAGCAGCAGCAATGCAAGCAACCAGAGATTTAGTGGGCAGTGGTGCACCACCTCACTGTCTGTTACAGGCACTCAAATCACATTGTGGGCTTCCCATAGGCAAATTGTGGACTAGAGGGGCCTTTGATCAGAATTCAGTGGGGCTTTTCTTAGGATCTTGTGCTGTAGGATCCAAGCTGCTATTTCAGGTTTGGGCATACCAAACAACATTGTTTACATTTTGTCATTTGAACCACAGACTGCCCCACCTTCTCTGCAATTCTAGAAATTGTCATTGAAACTTTCTTTGGTTTCTAAAGAGGTTCTTCCTGTGGTGTGAAGGGCTGTTCTTTGAGAAACCTGAGCCCAAAGATTCCTTGGGTCTTTTGAATTAGTCCTGTAGTTTTGGGACATATGTGTGTAGGTATATGAATACACTCATATGTGCCCGTGTATAATCCTTGTTCCCTTGATTATATTTATTACATTTGTATCCCTCTTTCCTCTGAAAATCTCAAGGCAGTGTAGCCCACCCATCCTGGCTTTTCCTATCAACAACCCTGTGAGGTAGGTTAGATTGAGAGTTCACACAGTGAGCTTTGTGGCTGAGTGGCAATTTGAACCTGGATCTTCTCAGCTGGAGTGTAACAAGCTAACCACTACACCCCATGCTGGCTCTCACCTTTTGTAATAGCTCAGTCAGTGTAGCATGAAACACTTAATCTCAGAGTCATGGTTTTGAGCGCCATGTTGGGCAAAAGATACATGTATTGCAAGGGGGTTGGACTACATGCCCCCACCTGGTCCCTTCCAACTCTACAGTTCCATGTTTAAGTCTGTAGACTTTTACAGCAAAATTCCTACTCAGCTGATGCCCATTTGGATGGGTGGGGTAGAAAGCAGAGAAGTCAATGATAGATGGGAGCTGAAGCCAATGTCAGGCACAGTATCCAGCATGAGGTCGTGCTGTTGAGGCACTATTGGTCTCCTGGCTTCCCTACACAGCTGGTTGCTGGCACTTACAAAGAATGTGAAGGGAGTGGTAACAAGCAGAGGGCTTGGCCCAGTGCAAAACATAGTGGTTAGAGTGTTGAATTGGTTCCACCACCCGATGCTGTACCAGATCAAGCTCCTTGCACCTCTCTCCTCTCCTCTTAGTAATCCACTGGGTTGGGAAGCCAGGAGAACCTTACCAGCTGTTCCTGGTTTTGTCTCCATTCTCCATTCTCCAAACTTCTCAGGGAGCAGGCTGAGGTTGGTGGAGCAGTGCCCCGTTTCCCCAATTGCACCAGATTCAACTGTTCCTACTGGAAACAAGGAACAGCATGAAGTGATTTGATGGGGCATGCTTGCAATATACTGGAGCATATGCAACAGTAAAATAGCATGAGTTGTGTAACTTTTTTTCATTTTCATTTTTACGTTGAGCTTAAAAATTCTGACACGTCTAACAGTCCCACAATTATGAATTGCTTCGGGTGACAGTTGCTTACAAAAAGTGTTACAGGCAGATTTGGAATGTAAAGATTATTCATATGACAGCAAGCAGAGAGACAAATTACTTAGTGATTGTGTACACGCTCTCTTATAATTGCTCATAAATTATTATGGTTCATGCTAAAATGCACCCAGAATCCCTAGACCACTGGATTTATTTAAAATATGAACCACAGCAAATCATTTGAAATGTGGCGTACATGTTGTACAATTATTGCAGATAGAGAAATATATATTCTGGCTTGCCAGCAGTGAAGTTCATTGACAATCCATTGTCGGATTTCAAGATTTCCTTTTCATCTATTCCTGAAACTCGGAGCATGATTAGTTGCTTGATATAAGGGCTATATTCTGAGGGCTTCTGCACGTTAACAGCAGGATCTGATGCATGTCTACTTCCAAGTCCCATTGAGTTCAATGGTATTTACTCTCAAGTAAGTGTGTATAAGGAGAATGTGTGATCCTAAGGGCCCTTTCAGAGAACTTCATTGTGTTCAGTGTGGCTGGCCAACATTGCTGCACTGCTCCCATCTGCTTGTGCTGCTACTGCTGATGACCACCACTCTGCTCTCTCCCTCCTTCCCTCTCATGCCTGCCTGAAGGAGGCAATGTAGGAAGAGGAAGTGAGCAGTTGGAGGTGAGTAGCTGTGGAGGCAACACAGCCCCTGCCTACCCACCTCAGGCAATGCAACGCCTTTTGCTGGTTCTGATGCTCATCCGGCATGGAGGAGACCTGTGGCCCTCAAAAGCAAATGCCATTGACACAGGCTTTACATACAAGTATTCCTTACTTGGAGATGTGACCTCCTGCATACATATCCTGTGCTATACCACCCTCTGAGTTTGGCAGCCAGTCACTACACCCTGTAACAGTGTGCTGCATTATTTACTCCCTTTTATTTATTTATTGCACTCTATGTTAGTCTTCTTCATGGTACATGGGGTTCCTGAGGCAAGTCTCCCTTCACTGACCAGACCAAGGCTCCGTGCGCACTAACCTGTTTGTAGCAAAAAAAATGTAGTTTTTCCTCAATGCAGAATCATGCTCATCCTCAACATGCTGTTTTCAATCTGGGTTGATTCTAGATCCTGAAACCAGAGTAGATTGTGGTTGCTTGGTATGCATTTGAAACCAGCCAAAGGAATGCACATGGCAGATAGTTAAGTATTTATTGTCAAAGGTAACACTCACGGTCGCTTCTACAGCTCTGGATATCTACGCACACCAATACAACTGCTAGGCAGCTATTGCTAGGTCTGTGCTCTATGGAACAGTTGCAGCAGTTGGGGACCATTCCCCTTCCAATGGTTTATATATCTTCTCCCAAAGGGCTGTGTACATGTAGCCAGAGACTGTTTCTGTTCCTCTGCTCCTCCCTTTTCAATCCCCTCCTGGTTCTGGGTGGTAGTGGTTCAGGAGAGGGTGGGGAAGCACCTGGCTCTTCACTTGCCTGACCTGACTCTTCCTCTTCTCCACCCTCCAGCTCTGAAACTTCCCCTGCTTCTGATTCTTGCCTCCTGGCTGGTATGGGTCCCCAGAAAGTACTACATGTCTCTCCTGAGTCGGACTCCAGCCCCGCTGCCCCCTGGTGCACCCTCATCAGCATCCTGACAATTAGGTTATCTACACCTTTTCCTCCTTGCACATGCCCCAGGAGAATGAATAAGGAAGTAGCGGTTGTTATTGGGCAGGTGTGGATCAACTCCCATTGCTGGAAATGCCCTCATCTGTTTTCATATGTCCCCACTGCAAGGTAATGCAGAATTAATCTGCAAAGAGCTATTATTTTAAGAATGAAACCAATTTCTCAAGAAGCACTTTTTGGTGGCAAAAATGCAGTAGATCTAGGCTGCCTAGAAGAAACAATTTCCAATGATTCTGGAATAAAATGTCACGGGCACGCATCCCAGGAGTTGGCTTGTATGGAAATAGGTTGGTATAGACATAATCTGAAACAAGCTGTATGTTGTAATTATTAATGTATCTAATCAGAACTAGGTTGACCCAAACTCAAATGGCTTTGGGACAGTCTCAACCCAACCTACTTCATAGGATTGTTGTGAGAATAAAACAATGGGGAAAAGAAACAAGGCAGACCATCCTTAAAGGAAGGCAGGATAAAATGATGGCAAGATTACCATTAACACACCTGTGTCACATAGCTATTGTGAGGATGAGATGCTGCATAGGAACATGGAAAGTTGCCTTACATTGGGCCATCTAGCTTAGTATTGTCTACACTGACTGACAGCAGCTCCCTAGAGTTTCAGACTAGGACTCTTTCCAAGCCTTACTTGGAGATGTCTGACATTGGACCTGGGACCTTCTAGATGAAAAGCAAATGGTACCCCCCTGAGCTAAGGACTTTGGGATATACTACTCTTACCTCCTTGAAAGATGGGCAGGAGAAAAATGATGGTAAACTTGCTTTGATGCACCTACCTTACTGGGTTGTGAGAATAAAATTGTGGGGAGGAGAGATCCAGCTATACCACCCTTACCTCCTTGAAGGAAGGGTGAGATAGAATGATAGTAGCATATGAAACTCCATTTTTGTAGCCCCCATCATGTTTAAAATAATAGCATGGGGAATTTTTCAGATAAAGCTTGCGGTTTTTGTGCTCCAATGACGGGTAGTTCAGTTACTATCTTGGGTGGGAGGGAATCTTACTTTACAGCATAAGCTTTAGAGAGCTTGACCTAGATTTGAGCCCATGCATAGCTACGAAAAGAAGAAACATTCTTGATGTGGCTTTCGATGAGAGAAAATGACACGGGCGGGGGGGCGGGCGGGGAGTCATCTTCTGTTTGATTAGCCTCTCTTCAATGATTATGATTTAGTCCAAGCTCATTTCAAGTCCCCCCACCCTTCCCCTAAATGTCATCAAATGTTACGTACCCTGTTATAAATAGTCTTCAGTCAGTTTCTCAGAACATGTTGCTCTTTGTAATTATCTCCTTGGAGCTCGTTGAAGACTTAGCCAGGCAACAAATGAAAGAGCTCCAAGCCAGGCAGAAACAATGAAGAATCATGGCTTACATACATTGCTCCCTTTCAACAGAGGCATCCACATCCTTTAATTATTCCCATCATTAACTTCTGTGCTTGGTACAAAATTGTAATAATATTTGGACCCAGCTGAAGAAATAGACAGACTTGTCAATGTGGAAATGTATTATGTCACTTTTTAAAAAAAAAGAAAAAGAAAAAAAGACCCCAATTTGCCCCAGGATGTCTCTGGAGTTGTTACATATTCAGTAATATGGTATAATTCTGGGTTAGCCAATGTGGCTCCCTCCAGATGTTGAGGTTATGTCACCTTCCACATATGTCTCTGGGCAATGTGCACAATATAATAAAAACAGTTTAAAACAGCACAGGAAATAACAGCAAATGAATGTAAAAATCAATGCAAAGTGGGCACCCATGGCAGAAAAATATCTATCCAACCGAGAAAGCTTATTGAAACAAAAATGTCTCCACCTGTCATATCTCAACCGGAACACTGCTCCACAGAGCAGGAGCAGCCACAGTAAAAGACCTGCTCCAACTTACCGTATTTTTTGCTCTATAAGACTCACTTTTTCCCTCCTAGAAAGTAAGGGGAAGTGTGTGTGCGTCTTATGGAGCGAATGCAGGCTGCACAGCTATTCCAGAAGCCAGAACAGCAAGAGGGATCGCTGCTTTCGCTGCGCAGCGATCCCTCTTGCTGTTCTAGCTTCTGGGATTCAGAATATTTTTTCCCTTGTTTTCCTCCTTCAAAAACTAGGTGTGTCTTATGGTCTGGTGCGTCTTATAGAGCGAAAAATACGGTACTTCGGATCTCTTTGGGACCGCTAGGAAAAAGTCTCCTGCATACTGCAGTAATCTGCTGGGTATATAAGGGATAAGGCAGTTCCTCAAGTAATGCTTTGGACTATGACTCCCATTAGCCCCAACCAGCATTACCAGTGGCCAGGGATGAAGGGAATTGTAGTCCAAAACATCTGGAGGACAACATAGTGGCTTACCTTGGAACAGTTTTTAATGATGAAAATTCTCCAGTATGAAGTACTTGTGGTACCTGTTTTTCTACAGTTGTGGTCTGGCAACTCCTGCAGCCCAGCAAGCACCAAATATATTGCTCTGCTTTCCTCTGGACCACATCAGTGAAGCCGAGAGGTGGGTCTTGTCGTCTGGGAAACCCAGGGAAGCAGCAGTTATGAGTTACCAGTCTCTGCAGCCACAGCGGGCACTGTGATTCTCCAGCAGTTTAGATTCACCCCGGGATCGACACTCTATGTCTCTTGAGTCAGACAGATGCCAACAACAAATTGGTCCTGATGTAAAGCACACACACCTTGAAACCATATTCATGTGCATATAAGCAGCTGCCTTATACTAGTTTGGACCATTGATCTACCTAATGCATTATATCTACAATGACTGGTAGTAGATGTCCAAAGTTTCAGACAGGGGTCTTACGCAGCTATACCTGGGGGTGCATAGGGATTGAACCCGAGACCTTCTACATATATAACATGAGCTCTACCTCTGAATTTTGGTCCTTCCTAACAATGCCAAATTCCATCCCAGGGGAAATAACAGCTTGAGGTAGTGAGAGAGATTTCCATTGGAGCCATAGCATGGCAGGGAATATATTAAACTTTCTTTTTTGCACAGAATGCTCTTGGTCTTGATTGCCGCTACGCTGCCCCCCACATGCCTGCTGTTTTCAAAAAATAAAACCCCAAACTCATAAAATGCAATCTTCCATTTTATGTATTGGCTAGTTGGCCCTGTCTGAAAGAGGCTCTTTAGATTCTCAAGCAGAGAGCATGCTTTTCTAGCTGTGCTCCCTAAGATACTAGCCAGTGTGGTATAGTGAATCGAGTGTTAGAAAAAGATCTGGGAAACCAGGGTTCAAATCCCCACCAGTAGCAGGGCCAGGGGGGCCAGGGGGGCACTGGGTGGCACATGTGCTGCAGGGCCCTGGAGTCACTGCCCCTTCCGGGTGCTTGGCTTGTGCAGGGCTATCTCTGAAAAAAAGCTCAGCAATTTTGGGTGCCCTAGGGGCTGGTGGCAGTTGCTATGCCGGTGGTCCCCACTCAGCTATGAAGCTCACTGGGTGACCTTGTGCCAATCACTCACTCTCAGCCTAACCTACAGTGTTGTTGTGATGATAAAAAGGAGAGGAAGAGGACAATATTGAACTCCTTGAAGGAAAGGTGGGATAGAAATGTAAACTACCGTATTTTCTGTTCTATAACACGCACCCAACCATAACACACACATAGTTTTTAGAGGAGGAAAACAAGAAAAAAAATATTCTAAACGAAACAGTGGATGTATGATTTTGGTGGTTCATGCTGTGGCCACAGACATGTGATCTGACGGTGAGTTTGGGGTAGCCCAATGCAAAATCCTGAGGATCCATGTGGATCCATGCTTTGTAACCACGTTTTTGCACCACTGCGGCCCCAGGCAACAGTGGGTGCAGTGGCGTAGCGTGGGTTGTCAGCACCCGGGGCAAGGCAAGTAATTTGCGCCCCCTAACCCGTGGATCTGCGCCCCCTAACCCGTGGATTTGCGCCCCCTGACCCATGGATTTGCCCTAACCCCAGATGTTGCGCCCGGTGCGGCCCGCCCCCCCTGCACCCCCCACGCTACGCCACTGAGTGGGTGTGTGTGTTTTTTGGTGCAAGCTGTAGCCATGGACATGCTATGTGATCTGATGGTGAATTTGGGGTGACCCAGTGCAAAAATCCTGAGGATCCATGTGGATCCATGGCTTTGTCACCACGTTTTAAGTGGGGAGGGAAGGAAAAGCACTCAAGGGACAAGGAACATGTGTGGGGTGGGTGGAGAAGGATGCTGTTAATAATGCAGAAGAGGGGTATAAGAGGAGAAGGCTCCTCTCCTCTCCCATTTTGCTCCTTTAAAGCAAGCAGGCTCTGCTTCTCTCCCTCCTCCCCGGCTCGCTGAAAAACTTTGCTGCTATTTAGCCAGCTGAGTGGGGAGGAGAGAGGGACAGAGAGCCTGCTTGCGAAAAACTTTGCTGCTATTTAGCGAGCTGTCTCCCTCCTCCCAGCTCGCTGAAAAACTTTGCTGCTATTTAGCGAGCTGAGTGGGGAGGAGAGAGGGACAGAGAGCCTGCTTGCTTTAAAGGAGCCAACCGGACAGGAGCCGCTTACACTTGTGTAAGCAGCTCCTCTCCTCTCCCGCTTTGCTCCTTTAAAGCAAGCAGGCTCTCTGTCCCTCTCTCCTCCCCACTCAGCGGCTCTTCTCCTGCTTTGATATATCAAAGCGCGCCACGGAGGAGGGAAGGAAGGGGAACCATGAATCCTCTGCTCACGACTGCAGCAGATCCCCCCACCATCCGTAGGCATTCGCTCCATAACACGCACAGACATTTCCCCTTACTTTTTAGGAGGAAAAAAGTGAGTGTTATGGTGCAAAAAATACGGTAGATTCTGGATCCCCTTCATGCAGAGTATGTCTTCTACCATTGAGCTCTGCCATCTCCCTATTGGGGGGGTGAATCTTGGTATGTCATCTCTGTCCTTGCCCATTGCTGTGCACCTGGCATGGCTGGGAAGAGGTAGAAAGGGCATAGCTGCCCATTATGGCTATGTGAAGCCCCTCTTCATCCTGCTCTTTTTGAGCAGATGGTTACAATCATGGCTTTTGTCCTATTCCTACCCAAGAGTCTAAGCTTGATGAGGATTGCGGAAGAAGTCCATTATCATGACAATCAAGCCTATGAATGGTGAAATAACATGAAAACGATGGATTGTTCTTGATCTCTCACTTTGAAAGCAACAACAAGGATGCTTTCAGTACAAGCACTGCCCTAAATGTCAAATCAAGCAGACTTTGTTTACACAAACCAAAGCCACGTGTACCATTCAACCAAGGACAGGGATGAATATAGACTGCCTGTTTTCTTGGTCTAAAGGGTTAGCTGTATTTGATTTCTTAGGGCAACCTTAAGATCCACTTTTAATAAGCTGTTCAAACAAGCAACCTCTAAGCAATGAAAGATAAATGTTCAGCCCTTGTTAAGGTCACTCTGAGGTCCTTTTTTTTATTTAATCTAATTTGCTTCATATCTATGCTTATTCACCATCTTATGATGCCATGAAACAAGTTGTGATTGTTTAACCATCAGATGCATAATGCAGAGAATATTCAGAAAGGTTATTCCCTGAGGAAGCAGGGTTAAGCTCCATGCAAATTGTTCTGCTGATACAGTTTGCAGTTGTAACATAGGAATCTGCCCTACACAGAGTATTGGTCTATATCAGTGTTTCCCAAACTTGAGGTCTCTAGCTGTTTTTGGACTATAACTACAGTTCCCTGACCAGCAGGACTGCTAGCCAGGGTTAATGGGATTTGTAGTCCAAAAACAGCTGGAGACCCAAGTTTGGGAAGCACTGATCTGGTCTAATACTGACCACACAATGAATAGCAGCATGACCCCAGTATTTCAGACTGGAGTCTTTCCCAGTCCTACCCTGATATGTCAGAAATTGACCTGTGAACTCTGGCCTTAGCTCCACCCATTCATATCCAGGAGCATCCATGTTTTTGTCAGTGCAATATTACAGGATTATAATGAAAATGTATCTACTTATTCAGGAGGACAGACAGCGTGGCTAGATTTTTCAGGCTCTGCATTTTAATACTTCAGTTACGTTTTCTGAAAAAGAGGATTTGGTGTGTCATTAACGCCAAGAACATTTTATTTTATTTTATTTTATTTTACACATGACTCTTGCGTTAGTTTTCAGATCATGCCTGCTGCCTCTTGAACTTAACCTGTCTTGAAACCTTACATGACAAAGGTTTACAAATGGAAATTTAGCTGAACCATGCAAAATGCATTTGAAATATGGTCCACTTGCTCAGTTCAAGTGACCACACTGTAATTAAATTTGAGATGCTGTGATTTGGAAATTAGTCTTCTAAGCCTGGATTTGAAGGGATTTGAGAGGAGCTTAAAGTAACTAAAGAAAAATAATTAAGAGCTAGAGAGAACTGTCAAAGAGGGCTGGGATTTTGGTAAGTGATGGATTTAGGAGAGATCTTTGTACGCCAACAGTGCAATCATAACCAGTGGTACTGGCCACCCCAATTTCTGCTGAGTGGGGCATGAGATTCCAAGGCGTCTCGGCACTCAACCAGGGTCGATATTCCTTTGGGGAAGATAAGGCACAGAGGAGTCTGCAGTGTCTTTGAGATATTATTTATTTAGACACATTTACAGCAAAATCTTCAGTGGAGAGAGATTTCTTCAAAGCAGCCCAGCACTGGATTCCAGACATCTCCATGTCTCTCTCCCAGCCTGCCTTCAGCCAGTCTGCCAAGAAGGCTTTGGCTTTCACAACAGTTCATCAAGCCCATCTCTAAATTTGAAAGGGACACATTTTTACTGTGTGACATCACGCCCACTGTTACCTCCATCTCCCAACTCTGCTATTTACCCAGGGTTCAGGCAAGTGCATCATTGACTGGCCACTGTCCAGCAATTACACCTTGATGGCCCTTCTCCTTAGGCCAGGCATGAATAAAATATACATTTAAAGCAGTGTACAACAGCTTAAAGATTAAAATCTAAGATAAACTGGCTGTGATCTACCCATTGGCTTGATCAAAGTTGTTGAGCTTTTTGGGGGGAGCCTGATGCAATTAGCTAGTTCTGACTACTCATCTTTTCCCATTACAATAATTTGTAATAATAATTTATTATTTATACCCCACCCATCTGACCAGGCCTCCCCAGCCACTCAGCATTATGAGCTGAGGTTTTTTTTTGGGGGGGGGGGGTCTGATAGAAAGACAGAGGGAGGAAGTCAGCCTGCTGGTGAGGGAAGCAAGGAGTTCTTGCCTTTTGCTCAGAAGAATCTGGAAGCTCATGATGCTTGAGATGCAAGTGAACTACTGCTACATTCATGAAGCCATAAGCCCCCCACAAGGCGATTGTAGATAATACATTTGCATTGCAGGGATGAGGAAAACTGTGGACTTCCAGAGGTGGTGGACTCCATCCTCTGATAGCCAAGCATGGCTAGTGGTCAGGGATGATGCAGTAGCTCAGCAGTATCAGAAGGGTCCCTGGTGCTTCATCCCTGGAGAAGGGTAGGAAACTTGGGCTGCAGTGACTTGGGCTGCAACTCTCTTTCTCTCACTCACTCTCTCTCTGCCTCAACTATTTTTTATCTCTGCTTTTAAAGAAGGGAATGAACGGGCTGTTAAATGTAGCAAAATCGCTTGAACTGAGTAGTGCTGCAATGAAACATTCCACCCTAAAACACTACGGGGGGGGGGAGGGGATGTCGTAAGAAACCAGAATGGCTTTTGCCCACTGGTTGGCACCTGTCTACAATGGAGACAATTGAGTATGCCTCGGGGGGGGGGGCATGAAGTGAAACTGCTGGAAAAATCACAACACCTTCTGTTACTGTGGAGACTGGTAACTTGTAGCTGCTGCCTCTCACATTGTTTCTGACCTCCCCAGGGCACAAGCCTGGGCAGTGTGTATGGACATCCTGGGCTGCCCAGATGACAAGACCCATTTCTTGGCCTTGCTGATGCAGTCCAAAGGAAAGCAGATGTTTGGCACCAGCTTAGTTGCCGGAGTTGCCAGATCATAATGGTAGAAAAATGGGTTCCACAAGTACTTCACACTGGAGAACTCTTATAATCAAAAACTATGCCAGGGTAAGCCAATGAGCTGCCCTCCAGATGTTTTGAACTAAAATTCCCATAATACCTGGCCACTGGTAGTGCTGGTTGGAGCTGATGGGAATGACCTCACTCCCTTCATCCCTTTCTATATGGGAGACCAGCTGACTGAGGGAGCAGGGTTAAGTTCCATGCAAACTACAGTATACAGTTGTAACATAGGAATCTGCCCTACACAGAGTATTGATCTATCTTGATGTTTTCCAATCTTGGATCTCCAGCTGTTTTTAGACTATAACTCCCAGGACCAGTGGTTGGGTGATGGGAGCCATAGTCCAAAAACTGCTGGAGATCTAAGTTTGGGAAACACCGGTGACCCAGATCTTGTTTTCATAAAAAGAGGAAGTGGCACCATATTAAGTGGAGGGAGGGAAGGGAGGGAGGCATAGATCTAAGAAATGTGTTAGAGAGACACACACATCTGAGCTTCCAGTAACACATTGAAACACTGTACTGAAGGGAAGGCCCTTTGGGAATTTGGGACTCTGTGTTGAAAAAGTGAGAAGCTTTGATGGCTTAATGTTTTTTTGTGACGATCCTGGTGTTTTGGGGGCAGTTGGAGGGTATGAGATGCACTCTCACTTTCACTGAGCTGTAGCCCTGCCTCAAAGAGTTCCTCCCACATTGCCTGGAATTTCTCGGGTGGGCCTGGGAAAGAGCCACATTTCAGTGGTACTCATGTCACCATGAAAGCACAAAAGGGGCCTCGGGGTGGGAACGAAAACTAGCTAAATGACTAAGGTATTGCATGAAACACAAAAAGTTAGCCTCTTCCTCTTTTCTGCCAAAATTATAAATGTTCTCTGCGGAATCTCTCAAGTCCTTGTACACTCAAGTATGTATCTTAATTGGTTTCTAATAAATGCCTTGCAGGGTTGCCTTCAAGTCAAAATTAAACATGGTGTGGATTTTGTCTCCACCACTAATCAGTATTTTACAGAAAACATAGCTCACTAGAAATAGGAAAAAGAAAGTGGAAGAGGTGGTTCTGAGAACAGATGCCATTCTAGGTGTTTTTTTTTCTATTGGAAGAAAATTGCAATCACTAAACTGGTCAATTGGGTCAAGTGGTTGAGGTGAAAGCTCTAGAATTATTAATTAAGGATGGTGCATCTTGGCAGCAGGAATGAAAGAAACATAGAAAAGGGAATGGGAACGTGTGAAGCCACCAAAGCCCTCTAATAATTACCTAGAGTGTTTATGTCAAAATGGGTAATGTAAACCATCACTTTTTAATTAGTCTCATGTCTTATCATGGAGTGGTAAATAGCATTGTTTCAATTGTTATTTCTTTAGGGATGAGATTAATTTATATCAGTTTCCTAAGTGGTTTTGTGTTTCCATTTTCCATGTTTTACTGGTAGGACTGCCAACAGGTAGGGAACAATGGTTTGGATCCAATGTTAGTCCTACTCAGAGCAGACCCACTGAAATTAATAGGCATAAAGCTAGCTTAGATATATTAATTTCAATGGGTTCTGTCCTATTAGAGACTTTGAAACTTTCACACACTTACACCCACACTCACACACAAACTCACACACACTCACACACACACATATTGTATATATACTTATTCTTTTTGTTTGCAGTGGATGGTTGCATCGACTGGTTAGTGGATCTCAAGAAATACATGGCTTTGGCAGGTGAGCCCGTTCGAGTGAAATGCGCCCTTTTCTACAGCTACATCAGGACCAACTACAGCATGGCTCAAAGCACAGGCCTTCGTCTTATGTGGTACAAAAACAAAGGAGACTTGGAAGAACCCATTATCTTCTCTGAAGTCAGAATGAGCAAAGACGAAGACTCCATATGGTTTCATGCAGCAGAGGTTCAAGACAGTGGTTTCTACACCTGCGTGCTAAGGTGTGTATCATGCTAAACTATAATTGCAGGTTTAATGCATTTTGAAACGGTGCTTTGATTTAAGATTCAGAGCTGTGGGGAATTTGAACCACATTTTCTGAAACACGGTGCAATAGCTTCACCAGTCTGGTTCCAAATGTTTCAAACTCCAGCTTTCAAGCCCGAGCCTAATAATAATAATAATAATAATAATAATAATAATAATAATAATAATTCACTTATTAATCACCTTCCGTGGAAGCATCTCTAGACGATGTACAATAGAAATAGATAAAAACAGCAGAAATACTTAAAAAGGAAAGCATTGTAGACATGCATGGCAGAAACCCACTCTTCTAGCTGGGAAAGCGTGTAAGAACAGAAATTTGTTCTTACAGAAATTTGAACAGTTGTTTCTGGAAAGTGCAGATAGCCAGGATCTCAACAATAGTGCTATTCCACAGAACAGGGGCAGTCATACTGAGTTGATGTGAAGTGGGTATCTGTTGCCCATATAAAACTGCTTATGTATGCATCATAGAAACAGCTAATCTGTATTGCTTCTCATTTTCCTTTCTTTCTTTGGGAATCCTGATTAATTTTATATTTAAGATAGCATTGTCAATGTAGCAAAAAGAAGAAGGGGATAAAGGGTCTTTGCTGCAAGGATCTTACAATTACAACCTAAATTTTAATGGTTGGGAAGGAAGAGGTGGAGGCATGCAAAACAAATAGCAGTGAGCAGAGGAATGGGAGAGAACCATGAGGGATAGGTTTGAACCAGTGCTGTACATGGTGTATTTACAGATAATCACACCCGGTACTATTCATACCATTCATAATAATTACGCCCACTTCTGTTGGATACCTACTTTAGGTAGCACAAATGAGTAAAGCAAGCCTTACAAAATAGCAGATTCAACAAAACTAGCTCTCAGAGTAACATCTTTGCAGATTGATTGGCACCAGGGATAAGGAATATGTTGCAGCTCCCAGCATCCCTGACCATTGACCGTGATGGCTAGTGATGATGGGAACTGGAGTTGAACAACCTCTGGAGCCCTGCAGGTTCCCCATCATTGATTTAGACATACAGTCCTTTCTGTTTCTGCTTTTCAGGCATAACCAACGTTTCTTATGTAGCTAAAATAGCACCATTCTATGGCAACTACAGAGGAAACAGAGAATTGGGAAATCCATTATATTAGTGGGAGTGGGACAGGTGACATTGGTAGACATTTCCCTGTATTTCTGCAAAGCCAGGAGGTGAGGGGAATATCTCTGTGGCAGGAGGTGAATCTTAAGTGGTCACAGAGATGTCCCCTCACACCTCTGACAAAGCTTACTTGAGCACCCGACCAAAAAAAAAGTCATTCTACACTTGGTTTGTGTGTGTGTGTATGCATTTTGAAATACATCATTGATGCAATGGTAACGTATTAGTGATGGTTGTGGGCCCAGGTGCAGTGAGCCTGCCAGCGGCGCCAGGGGTGTGGGGTGAACAAGACACGAAGGATGAAATAATCATGGGAGAAACTTATTTGGATTAAAGAGGCCAAGACTTTATTGGTTACAGATGTCCGTAGGCTTTGGTGTAGGCATTGGGTGTGTATCCTGAAACATCTAGCCCGCCTGCTAGTTGATAGATCAGAAGGGTCAATCCTTGGTTGAGGATCATCCTATCAAATCAGGCCATTGTGTGTGTGTGTGTGTGTGTGTGTGTGTGTGTGTGTGTGTGTGTGAAGGGGGGTTGCTATGGCCCTTCAGCCCCTGTCTGGGTGACTGGGCAGAAGCATGGCCACCTGGACCCCTTTAATGGAGTACGCAGGTCCCCTGGAGTGGGAGTGGGGTGGGTTTCCTGATTCCCACCCTCCGCTTTGGCTAAGGATCCAACACAATGCCTTAACCACCAACAAGCTGTGACAATTGCTATGAGGGATGTGCCAGCCAAAATAGCCTCACAAGAAAAGCAAACAAATGGCATGCAGACCCAGGGTGGAAAGACTTGTCAGCTGTCACAAAGGGGAGAAAGCTATGACATTCATACATGGGGACCATGTATATGGCTCTGAGGTGGGTGGGTGGGGGGAATTTCAGAAGAGACATACTTCTGCATATCTCTGGATATTCTCTGTGACTGTCACAACACTACGAACATTTGCTGTTAGATTAAAGTTTGTTTTCTGTCTCCAAGAGGGCTTTCTCTTCCTGTATGCACACTGCTAGTTGTTGTTTTTTCATAGTGTGTCTGGTCTACAAAATGTTGTGGCCTGTAAGGATATGTGTGCAGTGTGTTGCTAGGTACCACCACTGAAGATTTGTCCTACTGCACACATGCACCAGCTATGCTCCATGGGCCTGCCTTATGTTCTGTGCATGAAGAACAGCTTTCTTTTCCTCATTCTTGCTTGGGTGAAAAATGAAGTTTTGGAAGTACATAATCAGGCAGGCTTTTGCACATACACAGTCTGTTGTAAAAACAAAAACAAAAAAAACCAGCTCCTCCCTCATCCTTTCAAGTTGCTTCAAGGCAATGGTGACCAGCACTTATGGATGGGGGAAAATTGAATTCAGTTTGCATTTAACAGGAAACCTACTTAATCCACACTTTCTGAAACAAGGTGTGAATAGCCAGACAACCATCCTTTGAAATTTGCAGTATTCCGAAATTTGCAATACAGTACTCCTGCCAAGTAATGTGTATCAAAAATGCATATGCAAGGGCAAATAGAGTACATAAAACTGCATATATTAACATGCTAAACTGGGGTATAAAGGTAAAGGTAAAGGGACCCCTGACCATTAGCTCCAGTCATGGCCGACTCTGGGGTTGCGGCACTCATCTCGCTTTATTGGCCGAGGGAGCCGGCGTACAGCTTCCGGGTCATGTGGCCAGCATGACTAAGCCACTTCTGGCAAACCAGAGCAGCACACGGAAATGCTGTTTACCTTCCCGCCAGAATGATACCTATTTATCTACTTGCACTTTGATGTGCTTTGGAACTGCTAGGTTGGCAGGAGCAGGGACCGAGCAACGGGAGCTCACCCCGTCGTGGAGATTCGAACCGCCGACCTTCTGATCAGCAAGTCCTAGGCTCTGTGGTTTAACCCACAGCACCACCCGCTGGGGTATAGTGCTTGGTAAAAATCTGTCTGTTTTGCCTATAAAAATGTGTATATTTGAAGAAATTAGCACCAAAGTGCTGATTAGTTTTTTATGTAAGGCTTTTTAAAAATGGCAAACTGATGTGGAAATGTTGAGAACTGAGCTTAAGTTTGGAAAAATGAGAAATCAAGAGAAAGAGAAACTGAGTCAGCTATCCTTACTTCTTGTGCATGCACTGCCACTGCCGGTCTCAAATCAGTCCAACATTGCTTTGTGACTTCAAGTCGATGAGTTTGATCTCACACTCAAAATGATGTATTTCAGAGCTTTGCTGAATAGGGGCCATTTAACAAGCAGAGGAGTACCTCTCCTAAACACACATTTACATTGGGGACCAAGGAGGTCATGCGATCTTCTTTTAAAATGAATGAGTTTGCCTTTAAGTTCACCCAGGAGAACTTTAAAATGCAAAGAGGTCTGAACGTGCTTCCAGCCCAAACTGCCTCTGCTCCAAGGGCAGAGAGACTGACAAGCAAACAAATGGAACAGTCTGGGTCATGACTCTGATATGCCATTGCCTGACCTGTGTCCATTACTGCGTCTCCCATGGCCCCCTGATGGGATAGCATTTAATAGGATTGGCTATTGTATTAAAATGTTAAACTTGAAGTGCTATAAGCAGTGGATTTGATGCATAATTGAGTATTTCAGTGATTGTAAAATAGTTCCCTCCCATTAAGTTGGTGGAGCTTAGGTACCTCACTGCTTCCTGCGCCAAAATGGCAGCTTGCTGCAAGTGGGAGACTTTATGTAACTGGCTTTATTTGACAGCCCTGCAGCATTGCTGCTAAAGGATGGCTGGTGAGTGGTACTTGAGGTTCCCACCGAACCAGAATCAGGTGACATTAAAAGCCAATAGGGCAACTTTCCCCACCCTAGTGCCCACCAGATGTTTTGAACTACAACTCCTACCACCCCCAACCATTGGCCAAGTTGTCTAAGGCTCATGGGGTAGCTCAAAACTTTTGGAGGGCATCAGCTACAAAGCTGATGACTTGTATGTCTTCTCAGGTTGGGGCAGTTTTTGGACACTTGCCTTTTGCAGGTGAATGGACACTTGCAAGCCACATGGCTGTATGTAACATGAGTAAGAGAGCCATGTAATGAAATCTAGAGGGCTACAGTTGCCTCCCAGCATCTGAGGCCTTGAGCTCTGAGGAATCTGTGTTTCCCACTAGGACTTTTTCTGATTATCCTGGAGTTCTTGCCACCTATACAAACTGACTGAGCACAACAGTGACCTTGCCTGAAAACTTCCATTATTCAGGATCTGTATGGATAACATCATTATCATCATCATCATCATCATCATTACGTACAATTATATAATTGATCATTAATAATAATTTTGTTAAAGCCAAGGCTTTTTATACAGGGAGGATTTTTTTTATTCTTTCCCCTTTCCCATTTTTTTTAAAAAAAGAAATGTCTGAGTACTCCATTTCTTGGCATTTTTTCTTGTAATTATACATAAGACCACATTTCTTGCTTCAATGCATTTATCTATCTCTTTTTTTGTCCCCTTTCCAGAATTTGGCAATGTGCTCTTATTTTCTTTGTTTATCAAATTGCAGGTGGCTTGAAATAGTGGAGGATTCAGTTAACAGTAATTCATTTTCATTTCATTAAATGTGTGTGTGTTGGGGGGTTAATAATGTATTAGCCCCTGGATGCCCATGCCACTGATCTCGTAATTCCAGACAGATATAGATATGTAGATATATGCACACAACATACTTCTCTTCTGAGTAAGCAGATGTTTACATTTGTACTTAATAGACTGCTCTTGTCTGCTGGCTTTCTTCACAGCAGAGAGGGCTATATTGCTAGGTACCCAGGTCCAAATGCTGGTGAAATTAACCCCCTACAGCTAGAATATTTGGAGCAAATGGAGCTATAGTTACAAAGAAGGGTTGTAGCCCAGTATTACAGCAGATGTGTGTGCCTGTCAGTAATCACACATTTCAAAGTTGGCATTAACTCTTTATTAGCAAAATTACAATCTCCACAGACTTGGTGGAGTGTCAGGCTTATTGAGCAGAGCAGCTCATTCCCAGTGGACTTACTCCATGAAAAGCAGTTGCCGAGAATGGAAGTCCCTGACTCCTCACAGCTGTCTAGGTCTCCTCGACTCCAGGGTTTTCCCCACGCAATCAGGGTCTAAGCCTACGTGAAGCCAACCTCTCCTCCACCTTTTTCATGCCTCTTCTGGTTCTGGGAGACAGGGGAGGAGGGGAGCCTGTTGCAGCAGGAGGCTGCAGACTCTTCACCAGCCGGAACTCTTCATCTCTGCCTCTTGGCCTCCTTCATCCCACTTTCCTGCTTCAGCTTCTGCCTTGATTCTGGGCTTCTCTCTGCTACAGACTCCCACAGCTAACTAAGCCCTATAACATCTTCAGGTTCTAACACTTCCTCTTCCCAGTTTTTCCCCTTCTCCCCTGATCACTCATTTTTGTCCGACCACCAATCCCTAGGCTCAGAGCCTTCTTCCCATGACGGTTCCCCAGATGGTTCCTCCCGCCATTCCTCTGTGCCCAACCAGTCCATGACATCATGTTTTGCATGCAAAAGGTCTCAGACTCTTATCTCTGGCCAACTGCTTGTAAGGTTAGAAAAGATGCCTGTCCTGTCTGAAACCTGGAGAGACGCTGTCAGTCCTTATGGACTAGGGAGGTGTGGGGCTTTTTCAGCACAATGACTGCATATCCTCATGAGCAACTTTTCAGAGATTATGTGTTAGTAGTGGGCAAGGCCAGAGGCAAAAGTATGTGGAGCGAGGTATGAAATTCTTGCCTTTATAAATTAGGCTACATTCCAGTCACCAGATGCCAGACACTTCTCCATCCAATAGAGAGACAGAGAGAAAGAAAAGAGGGAGAGTGTGGGAGTGAGGTGGACTCTGGCTGTTCCTTCTTCAGCCACACATCTTTCCATCCAGGCAAACAAAAAGCACAGTTTAAAGACAGGTTTCAGCCAGGCGAAATCACCCAAGAAGAGGGTGGAGTAGGGCCAGTGAGAGGCATGGCCTGAGAAGAGTCCTGAGGATCAGACAGACAGCCCTGGAGGACCACATTTGGCTCTTGGGGCTGAGATTCCCCATCCCTGGGATAGACGGCAGTGAGCCAGACAAGCCAATGGTTTGACTAGGTTCAGAGCCTGTGCTGATGGCCCCTGAAATCCCTTGTTATGCGTCTTTATCTTTAACTCATCAGACATTCAAATAGAGGACTAACACAGGACACACAACCACTCTACTAACACAGCCTAAAGGTCCTCACTAGCCCAGGTTCCAGCCACCATAGTTGAAGTCCTAATGACCCTGACAGTGATTCGTTTCTGTCATGATGCTAGAAGGAAGCGTGACGATTGTGATCTGAACATAATTCACCCTGGCTTCCAATTCATGTCTCCCAACCATCCGCGTGATGTTGTGTCGCCCAACACGAACCACAGTTAAGAGACACAGCTTGGGTACCTTGACATTTCTGAGCAGAGTATAGAAAGTAATGCATTCTGCAGCGTGTCGGTATGCCATTAATCTTCCTCTGCCTGCTGATGCTATCGTAGTTTAAGACTGTCAGCGTTTCCATTACAAGGCCTCATTTTTCAAGAACTTAACAAATCAGCTGCAAATATTCCGCTCTGGATTGAAACATTTCAGGCAAAAGCACCAGGAAATAAACTATCTGCCACCATAATTGGTTGAAATAAAACATAAATCCAAAATCCGTGATGGCTAAAACTCATCAGCACAAATTGTCTGTGGATGCATGTTCTGGCAACTTCATAGTAGCCCAGAGATTTCCAGGCACTTTTAGTATTATTAATAATAAATAATTTTGTAAAATTCTTTATATAAATTTTGCATATTAAACCAATTTTACACATATTGATCAGCTGATGAAGCCACATGATTTGCAAATTCAGCATTAGCAAACCACAGGCTGTTGTATTACCACACAACTCAACTGTAGGACTTCGGAATTCACTAGGGATGAAAGAATCTGCTAATTTCTGTTTCTTTCAGTTTCTCATTTTTATAATGTTAAATTCAGTTCTCCACATTAGGTTGTGATTTTTTAAAAAAAGAAATAAAGATTGCACCTTTGCCTAAAATATGGATTCTGCTATTTTTATTAGCAGATATAAAAGTTCAGTTTATGCTGGTCGGCGTTGATCACCATCCAGAGTCCTGAGTGAATCTGCTTAGGGGACAAAAACAAAGATGTAAAATTTGCTCTCCTGAAAGGAAGGAAAACCACAGCTTCAGCTAAGAACAAAGCTGATTTGCTGCTAACCTCAGCCCCAGAGGGAGTTGCTAGATAGTACTCCTTGCAGTTTGTAATAACATCACACTTCATTGCCATTGGGTGCAGACTGTGGGAAAAACAACCACCACCACCACTGATTCTTTTGCCATGCCTTGTGATTCTCACACCTGGTTTGCATTTGCAGCAAAGGCTGCTGTGCACGGTGATTGCTTCCTGACACATTTGCAAATATGGCTGCCAATTTTTATGCTAGGTAAGACATTAGAAGTCAGGGACCCTCCCTCCGTTGCTGGGAGGGGGGGAGAGGCCAAAAGAGAGCACCAATCTGCACAGAATTTTTGTATGCCAATTTATAGATGAGTTTGGAAATCATGACTTTAATTGGGATGGAGATCCAGAGGCCCTCTGGATGTTGTTGGGACCCCAACCCCTGTGAATCCCTGGCAACATGGACAATGGACAGGGATGATGGGCACTGTAGTTCAGCAATGTCTGGAGGACCACAGGTTTCCTATCCCTGGACCATATTTAATAGGAACACAATAGTGTGGCCAGGCTGTCTGGGTGCCTGTTTAGTATGTGGGGAAAGCAGGGGCTCTCACAGACCTCTTCCTTGCCCAACTGCTGTGCTACAGCCCTGCAGTGCTGCCAGTTGGCTCTTATTAATTTTGGAAATTAAACCAGTTACACACATATCGATCAGCTGATGAATTCACATGATTTCCCCAGCAACTTAATTATATAGCTTTTGGCAGTGCGAGAGCCTCAAATGTTGCTGAGGGCTGCAAAAAAAAATGTGCATATATGTTGCGTCATACACAAATTTGCACCCTCTTTCACTGGAGTGAACTAGCTGGATTTGACTAGCTGGATTTCTGCCATGCTTGCAGGTAGAAGAGCTCCGTTTCCCCCTCAATGGCAACCCCAAACAATACAAAGGTATTGAGTTTTATGAGTTGTCAACCAGTTTTATTACTGTGGATCTTTCACCAGTTGATTTTAGGCTGGTAATGCTACATTTGGTGCAACAGAAGGTATGGCAATTTATTGTGGAGGATGAGGGAAGGATTTAAGATTTGCAACAACCAAAGTTCAGGTGTGCATACTTAGATAAAGAGGTCATTAAATTCAAAACTTTAAAAGTGTGAGCAGGTAGATGCACGGGGTCTGGAAACAATAGAGCAGTGCTCTTTCTGCCCCCCTCTCAGCATGAGCTGATGTGGTAGAGTGTCCTCCTTAACATTTTTTTATTCCCTTTAAACAACAAAGACAGGCTTAAAGCAGTAGTTGAGTTCCAGCTGGCAGCCCATTTGCTACCTTTGTACTCTAAATGCCTGAATGAGTGTGACTCTTGTGACATGACACAGAATATTTCCCAGGAGCACTATCAGGTGTTTTTGTTTTGTTTTTAAGTGTGTTTTGGGGGTGGGGGCAGGAAATGCCAGCCTCAGTCACCAGCCATGATTAGGGGTTGGCAAGAAATTCATTTCTTTTTTCTTTTTTTTTATTAACATATAAAACACATACATATACATTTACACAATACACGTACACAACACACTACCTAATTTTCATAACACAAAACATACCTACATTACTCTATATAATACCTACCTATACTATACATATCAACATACCTACACACCTACCCCATACGGACACCCACCAAGTGACTTGACTTCCAGCTGATCTTGTTATGCTACTTTATTTTTCCAACTAGCTTAAACGCATTTCATTATTTCTTTAATCTCTTCTTGTATCTTAACTTTACTCTCCTTTCACTCTAATCATTTTCTGGATTCACTCAGTATCTGTCAGAAATTCTACTTTTTCCACATAATTTTTGATGTACAGTGGTACCTCTGGATATGAACGGGATCCGTAAGACACGACTGTGCGGGTCGCATTTCGCCGCTTCCGCGCGTGCGTGTGATGTCATTTTGAACGTCTGCGCATGTGCGAGCAGTGAAACCCAGAAATAACACGCTCTGTTACTTCCGGGTCGCCACAGAGCGCAACCCGAAAATATTCATCCTGAAGCTACTTCAACCTGAGGTATGACTGTATTCCTTAAAGATAGCCCACTCCTTATTCACTTTTTGTACCATATCTCCTCTTATCCTCCCTGTTAGTTCGGCAATATGGAAGTATTCCATCACTTTAGATAACCAGTCTGTTTTAGTTGGGAGGCTGCTGCTTTTCCAATTTTGGGCAATCAATAACCTTGCCGCCATAGTTGCATACATAAATATTGGCAAGAAATTCATTTCAGTTCACATCTTCATATGAACTAACTTCATATGTGCTTTCTGAAGCAATACACAAACCAGAATGCAGTGATCCACTGAAATGCACACTTCTTCAAGTTTTGTGGTGCACTTCCCTGTTCAAACAAAATGTGTGCAAAAATGCATGTATTAGGGGACAGTGGGCACACTAAGATGCTGATAAATTTTCACAAGGCCTTTTCAAAAATGCAAACTGATGCATGAATGTGGCGGACTGAGCTTAAGATCAGAAAAAAACAAGAAACTTGGGTGTTCTTCCCTATAGGGGATTTGTTAGGGTTTCTCCCACCATATTACTTACTTTGAGGCTCCCATGTACATACAGATGCCTCCTTTTTTGTGGACTGGGTCTACTTTAACTGCAAAGCTATCAAGCATATCTTGCCGAAGTTCAGTATTAGAGCAGATCCTCTGAGTCCCTATTTTCCAAGGACAGTCCTGGATTTACAGAAGCTGTCCTGGTTTCTGATTTGATCCCAGAATGTCCTGCTGTTCCTTAAGTAAAGGTAAAGGAACCCCTGACCATTAGGTCCAGTCACGGACGACTCTGAGGTTGCGGTGCTTATCTCGCTTTGTTGGCCGAGGGAGCCGGCGTACAGCTTCCGGGTCATGTGGCCAGCATGACTAAGCCGCTTCTGGCAAACCAGCGCAGCGCATGGAAACGCCGTTTACCTTCCCGCCAGAGCGGTTCCTATTTATCTACTTGCACTTTGACATGCTTTTGAACTGCTAGGTTGGCAGGAGCAGGGACCGAGCAACGGGAGCTCACCCGTCGCGGGAATTCGAACCGCCAACTTTCTGATCGGCAAGCCCTAGGCTCTGTGGTTTAGACCACAGCGCCACCCACATCCCTCTTAGGCTGTCCCTATTTTCATCAGAGAAATATTGGAAGGCATGGAGTTATCTTACCCCCAAGCCATCTGAATGCAGCCCTGTATATGGAAGTTTTTTTTATGTTTAATGTTTTATAATGTTTTTGTGTCAGACCCTCCAAGTGTCCCTATTTTCCAGAGACAGTCCCAGATTTACAGAAGCCGGTTTCTGATATGATCCCAGAATATCCTGCTTTTCCTTAGGATGTCCCTATTTTCATCAAAGAAATGTTGGAACATATGGGGCCATCTCTATTTTCATCAAAGAAATTTTGGAGGGTTTGTTAGAGGGAGGGCCTATTAACCTGTTCAGGCCCTCACAATATCAAGGGGATGTGAGAGCCCTGCTGGATCAGCCAAGGGTTCATTTCATCCAGTGTGTTGCTTCCCACAGCGATCAGCTCCAGGAATTCCACACAGAAGGTTTGAAGGCTATAGCCCTCCTGTACCTGGTATTCAGAGGCAAATATTCTAATATCAGGATCCAAATTTATCTAGCATTTTATTAAAGCTTAGGCACTGCAGTGTATGTGTGTGAGTGTGTGCGTGTGTATTTTTATATAAAAACCCATTTCATCAAAGATAGAAAACCAACAAGGAATCCTCCCCTGTCCTTTCTGTTGCCTTGGTAAGAATTATATTCCTGATAACTGAACCATGGAAATGCCTCTGGGGGATCCGATGTCAAAACCAACATTCATGCTAAACTTTTATATTCGCCTGTAGTGACATTTCTCTGATTACATTTAACCTCATTGGTCAGTGGGAGATTTCCTTAGGATTCTAGAGCATGCACCCCAGTGATTGTGTTGGCAATTTGAGTCCCCCCCTGCCCCCGCCTCCATGATAAACTTGAATTCCAACAATGGGAGGCAGAGAGTGTGACAGAACCATATGGTGCGGTAAGTGAAGAGTGCACAAAACCCTGTCGAGAAAGAGAGAGCAATGCCAAAGGATTAAGGTGGGTTGCAATAAAGGCATCAAAAATATATGTGCTATTTTGCTGTTTTATAAGACGAGGAATTTACATGCTGACTCATCTGGATTATTGGTGCAGGGGGAGGAATTGGAGGTGTGGCACAGAAGAACACTAGTGATTGCTCTAAAACGTGGTAGCTCAATGAGCAGAATCATATTAGAAAGATAATAAGCAATGGCAGTTGTGGTGGCTACCCATTGCAACCGGTGAAGTGGAAGGCAGAGAGGCTAAGCATAAGTGGAGTTTAGCAACAATTCATGCTGAACTTGTATATTTGCAGTAGTGGCATTTTCTGCAATAGGCAGCACCAACTAATTTGAGTTCAGTCCCCATCCTCCTTCCTGCTCAGGCAATACTGAATGATGGAGGAGGAATCTGACCGTCACTTAGGATAAACAGTGGTCATAGCTGTCAACCTTCCCCTTTTTTGCGGGAAATTCCCTTATTCCAGCACCATTTCCCGCTGCTTCCTGCTGCTATCCTGGATTGTTAGATATCCCGTAGACTGTCCCCAGGACAGGTGAGGCTGCTGATCCCTTATTTTCAAATCTGAAAGTTGACAGCTATGATCCCGGATTGTTAGCTATCCCGTAGACTGTCCCCAGGACAGGTGAGGCTGCTGATCCCTTATTTTCAAGGCTGCTGATCCTTATTTTCAAATCTGAAAGTTGACAGCTATGACAGTGGTACTTCTTGTTAAGAACTTAATTCGTTCTGGAGGTCCGTTCTTAACCTGAAACTGTTCTTAATCTGAAGCACCCCTTTAGCTAATTTGGCCTCCTGCTGCTCCTGTGCCGCCAGAGCACAATTTCTGTTCTCAACCTGAAGCAAAGTTCTTAACCCAAGGTACTATTTCTGGGTTAGCGGAGTCTGTAACCTGAAGCAGCTGTAACCTGAAGCGTCTGTAACCCGAGGTACCACTGTATTGTGAACACAGGAATAATATAACACTTGAACAGAACTAGTCGTGGGTCAGAGACTTAGGCTGCATCTGCACTATGCATTTAAAGCATTATCATACCACTTTGAACAGATGTGGCTTCTCCCAAAGAATTATGGGTGCTGTAGTTTGCTAAGGGTGCAGAGTGTGGATAGGAGATCCCCCATTCCCATGACAGAGCTGCAGTTACCAGAGTTCCCTGGGAAGAAAGATTGTCTGTGAAACTACTCTGAAAATGGCAACTCTATGAGGGGAACAAAGGTTTCTGAACAATTTTTAGCACCCTTAATAAACTACAGCTCCCAGAATTCTTTTGACTTTTTAAAAGTGGTATGATAGTGTTCTAAATGTATGGTGTGAATGTGGTAATGACCAGCCTTCAAAACCATATAAACTGATAGTGAGGTATATAAAGTTGTGGTTTTGATAGTTTTTGAGCTCCTGCATTAATGCCTCCACCAAGGGGCTTAGGCAATAAGGAGCTGAAAATTATTTTCCAGATGCTAACATGTTATATAGTACTTTTTATTCAATATTAATCATGGTCATTATCACAGCATTACCACAATGCTGGGTTAGATGACCCCATGGGCTGGGCAAGTAAATTTATTCTGAAGTTCTAATTGCAATTTTTTGAAGATGATAAACTAAAAAATGAAAATGGATTGTGTTTGATCCTTCCACCCACAAACCAAAACTTTCAGAATTGCACACACATTTTCAGCTAATGCACATCCTTTTTGTGCAGACAAGTGTCAGCCTTTGGAAGGCAACACAATGGGAATCAGGATAGTTGGCAGAATGACACGTTGGAATAACCAAAAGCTCCTTTATAAGATCAACCTTCAAGTACCTTGTCTGATTTCTTAGCAGAGACTAGGATAGTCGTGCGCCTTCAAAATCTGATAGTCATGAACCTCATTCTTTCAAGCAGAATTGGGTGTTCTCCAATGTGTTTAGGTCTTCATTTATTTGAGCTGAAGTTCCCTACCTCCACTTTGGAACAACCTTCCAAAGTATAGTGTCTGTTCTTACTGAGGTCATTTCTTCACACCTTCACCTTATAATAAAGGAGATTGGGGTCCTTTTTTTTTGTCAGCCACCCACATAAGTGAACACATTAGCCATGCAAGAAGATCTTCTTCCCTTTTTTTTTATTTGTTCTGTGAGTGCAAATCCATTTCTTTCCTTGACCCCAGACCACTGCAAATAACACCCAGCAAAAGCTATGAGAGTCTAATGAAAACAAATATAAAGCAATTATTCCTTTCCCCAAGAGAACAAATAAAATAACCTTTTATTTAAGCAAAATGAGGAGAGAGGTTGTAATAATAAGGATAACAGCAGCCACCCAACATGTACTTTCAAGGAAATCCATTGGTTCCAAAACTAAAAGTAACTGGAGCAGGGGGAGAAAACCATGCCTTTTGAGAGGCATCATCTTATTTATTTATTTTTAGAAAAGCAGTGAGAGAACAATAATAAGACAAGGTTTAGAAGCATACAGTAGAATCCTAGGATTGGGAGGGACCTCAGTGATCTTCTAGTCCAAACCCCTACTGATGTAGGAGGTTCACTACTGTAGCACTTGCCATAAACCATGTGGTGGTGTCCTGGAGGGATTGGTCAGATCAGGAAGAAAGATAGGAGGAGCTCAGGAAGTTAGAACTAGATGACCCAGGGGAGGGTCCCAGTAGGCTTGGGAAGGCAACACTGGAGCCTCAAGAAACATCAAAGCTAGAGTTACTAATGTGTTAAGCAGTCACCATTAGTCAGACCCCACCAACTGCATTTTTAGTTTCAGAGTTTCAGACAGAACTTCAGACAGGTTTTTCCCAGCCCTTCCTACAGATGCCCAGAATTGGACCTGGAACTTCTCCCTGCAAAGCAAGTTCTGTACCACTGAGCTATTGCCCTTTCCTGCTTAAAAAAAAATCCAGGCGACCTGGATGTTAGGACTTTAGAGGGTCTGGTGGATTCCAATTGGCTTGTAGGAAGTTGCCTTGCACTGTCAGGCCATTGGTCCATCGTCCTTCCCAATATCCGACCAATTGATGAGCTACGTTGGTTATACTGATGCATCCTTTCCTCCACCCCCAGCTGCCCTATATTTATTCATACTTTTGCATGTCAAAACTCATCCCAGCAATCCTCTGTCTTGAGCCAGAATGGGATGCCCTTGAGAATTGTACTCATGGGAATGCCCAAGCACATTCCCATTTGGTTACTTTGCTGATCATGGGTAATAGCACATATACTGGACACTTCCTATTTCTGAAGTGTGTGCCCTATTAATCCCCTCTTGTCACCCCCCTGGCCGTGTACACAGTGTTTTGCTAATCAGACAGTCAGTTTTCTCAACCTTGCCCACCCTTAATTGTAACTAATGAGGGGAGTTGTGCGTTTTTAGGTCCTTGTTCCACAGAGCACTTTAAATAGAAACTGCCATGGGCAGTGTTGAAAATATGAGCTAAATAATGCAAGATTGTTAGCAGAAAAATATGGCGCTATTAAATTAGACCAAATGCTCATTTTTTAAAAAAACCAACCTTCTCATGAACTCCTTATTTACCCAGACTTCCAATCTGTTTGACCTTTCGTTTTGTAATCAGAAAGATCCATAATCATCCAGGTAAGTTAATTGTTATCAAATGCTCCAAGTCTGCTGATTATATAAATAATGAATTTGAATTATGACACACGGGCAGCTGGAAAACGTGGATTTCCCTCTGAAAGACTTCTGAAAGTCTCTCTCTGGGGCATGTTCTGGGGAAAACTGACTTCTAGCCAAGTATGGCCAATAGCAGGATGCCTAGGAGACCTGAGAAAGTTCTCAAGGATAGCAGGAGTTAATCCAACACAGGCTGAGACTCCACCTGCACTTCAGTTTTAAAGTACGATCATACCCCTTTAAAGTGTCATGGCTTTCCTGAAAGAAAATTGGGAAATGTAGCACACCCTCCAAGTTCTCCAAATTTTCCTATTTTCCAGGGACAGTCCTGGTTTCTGACTTGATCCTGGGACATCCCACTTTTCCTTAGAATGTCCCTATTTCCATCAGAGAAATATTGGACAGTATGTTAGGACATCCCAGTTTTCATCAGATAAATGTATGGTGTAGCTTGTTAAGAGTGCTGAAAGTTGTTAGGGGACCCCCCATTTCCCTCACAGTGGCAAGAGAGATTGTGTGTGGAAACCCCTCTGAAAACTGTTGTCATGAAAACAAAATTCAGCAGCATGAAAATAGCATAGAGTTGAGCCAGCAGAAAACACCAAATTAACTAACGGCCTGTTAAAAATTCCAAGTCTTTATCAACTGCCCGAAGCATTGTTGTGATGGGGCATGGCAGGCCTCGCTCAGCAAGGAATTCCATAGGGCAGGTGTAATAATGGTAGGGGCTCCACCCCTTTTTATTAGCCCCGCCTCTTGTGGTTGAAGAATTTGGAGCAATGCCCCAGCTGTCAATCAGAACATGTGAGGAGGAGAATATAGGGAAAAGTGGTTCCTGAGATAACTGGGCCCCAAGACCTCAAGGGCTTTAAATCTTAAGACCTCCACTCTGGATTAGCCCAGAAACAAATCATAGCAGCAAGGAAAATTGTTTTAGGCAGTAAGTTCTGAGTGGGAGGATGGAGGCACAGCATTTGTGCTGTGGTGTTGCTCCACCTGTACTATGGATAGAAGGATCTGGCAGTTTCGGTTTTCTCGATTTCTCATTTTTCTGACCATAAATTCAGTTCTCTGTACTTCTGCAGCAATTAGATATTTTTTTTAAAAAATCCTTGTGAAAATGCTTTAGCATTTAGTGGGTATTTTCCCCCTGATAAATACAGTTTTGTATGTGGTTTTGACTAATGTACAGTCTTTGCAAGCAATTTCTTCTCATATAATGCACTTTTGTATGCTGTTTTTACTAACATGGTCACTTTTAGTTACACTTTCACCTAATAGATGCATGATTGTAAACACTGGTTGGTTGGAAAACTGCATTGCAAAATTTGGACAAATGCATATTTGGAAGGATGACAGTTTTGGTTCTCATGTTGCTTTGGAAGAGTATGAATTGCCTGGATTTGCCTTTAGATCCAGACTGAATTGAATTTTTCCTCCATCCCTAACCCCCTACTTAGACTCTGAAGTGATAGAATCCTATCTACCACCTCAGGATATCTTTGATTTCATTCTGCTGTGAGTGTAAGGCTGCACCAAACTCCCAATAAATTCAGTGAGACTTAGCAGTTCAATTACACATGCCTATGATTGAGTTTTTGGTGACCAGCCTTCTCTTCCAAAGATTCAGTGACAATTTTGCGTTTTTTAAGGGATGTATATTTATTCCTACGTCCTACAACATTGTAAATAAAGTTGTTGTAAATAAGACACATTAAAGCTTGAAATTATAAATAGGCAGGCTAGTTGTGATCTACCAGCCCAGGAAAACCCCTCGCCTCCAGCTCAACTGCCGGATCCGGGGGGCGGAGGGCGTTGTTGCCATTCTGCAACAGCGTTCAACCTGGAGGTAAGCGTCATTTTTCAAAATTGCACCTGAGGCTCCTATTACTCCCGTGTGTCATCCCAGTGCCCCACAGTGCCACTTTGGGAAATGCTGAGTGGAATTCACTCCAGCAAGTGATGGTCAAAAAACCTTTAAAAGAGGATTAGACAAATTCATGGGGCGGGGTGGGGTGTGTGTTAAGGCTATAAATGGCTACAACTGTAATGACAATGCTCCACTTCCACTGTCAGAAGCAGTGAATACCAGTTGCTGACAGTCCCAAGTGACAGCTGTTGCACTCAAGTCCTCTTTGTGGTCTTCCTTATAGGCATTTAGTTGGCCACTGTGAGAGCAGGATGTTGGCCTTTTGGCCCAATCCAACAGGTCTCTTCTCCTGTTTTTATATTGTCTTTTATAAGCCCTCTTCCTCTGGCCACAGAAATAATTTTGAAACACTGATTCGTGTGTGTGTGTGTGTGTGTGTGAATATATAGTTGCAACATGGTGTACCGATCATCAGGATCTGGCATCTCCTATTGTGGCAAATTCCTCCCAAGGGTTTCTCTTTGATGGTTTGTAACCATCCAACATGTCAGTCTTATTCCAAACCCCTTTGGCTTTGGTGTAGCCAATTAAAGTGACAAAAAGAGGCATGATGGGGAAATACAGTCCTCATTAAGAGATCTGTCATCCTTTGTACTCTGCTCTTAAAGGGCTGTGTTTCCTATCATGCCTAATGAAACTCAGAATGTGACAGATTGGGTTGCAACATTCCTGTGCGGTCTGTAAATACTTGATGATAACACCATAATAAGTAGCAGTGTGAGCTGTTTTAACGGTGTTTGTCTAGCGCAGTGAAAGGTGAGCATTTTAAACCCACTTTCCCACCCTTAATATTTCATCTTACGATTTCAAACAGCGGTGGCTAGCTTGTGCCTCTTGAGATGCTGTTGGACACCAAATAAAATCAGGTCCAACCAGCATAGCCAATGGCCAGGGATGATGGGAGTTGTAGTCCAACAACATCAGGGAGGGGGTTGTCATCTTGATGGGGTGGGTGTGAATAATTATGGAAGGCTAAAAAAGAAAACAGCTGGTTTTTATGGGCATGGGTTTCTGAGGAAGCAAAACAGCACCCAAGGCTTAGAGACTGTGTTATTTCATTTTTTGTTCTAGTCTATAATGACTGTATATAATATGGATAGCATAACATGGGTTGGATCTAAACTAACGCTATGTATATATCATAGTGGCTTTTCAAGTCACACGTGTACACTTCTGTATACACCTGAGAGGGGGTGGGGATGTCTTAACCCAATGCCCATTACCTGATTTTGTGCCCCACACTGAACTCTAGTTCACTGAAGCTGTCATCTGCGCATACGTAATGGCTGTGTGAAATGTACACACCTTTGCTTAAGCATGCTTCCATTTTCATATTAGACGGCAGCTGGTTTGAAGGAAAGTGCATCAAAAAGGAGTATTTCTCAAGAAGCTACAGGATACCCATGGCTTGTGGCTGATGTCCTGTGCATTTGACTTCAGACACCAGCAGAGGGTGCATGCTGGGGCAGGAATAAAATGAGTAATGTGTACACAGCCCAAGTTACTTGAACATGGGTTCCATTGAAATAAATGGTATAAATTAGTCATAACTTTATAGTTTCAATGAACATGAAGTTTGTTCAACCTGGTCTGTATCTACCACACAATATTTCTTGGTAATAGTATTGCTGAATATCATATATCCTAGTAATTAGTCACTCCCCCTCAAGCATAGGTGATAACATCTGAATGCAGTTACCTTGCTAGAGGGTTTGTCCATTTACATCGGTATTGCCTTCCCCAGCTTGGAGCCATTCATATGTTTTTGGACAACAACTCCCATCAGCCCCAGCCATCATTACCAATGGTCAGAGAAGAAGGGAATTGTTGTCCAAAACATCTAGAGGGCACCAGGTTGAGGAAGCTTGTCTCCTTTGAGCGGCAGCAGTTCTCCAGGGTCTCGGGAAGGGTCTTTCCGATCACCTACCTACTGGATCTTTGTAAATTTCTTCAGAGTAGAAATGTGTATGATTATATCAATGTGTTCCACGATGCCATAAGCTCTGTAGAGATATCCTAGAAGAGGTAGTCAGACCAAGAGGAAGTTGTAGGAAGAGCTCAGAGAGCTAGAACAGCCTTTCTCGATCTTGGGTCCCTAGATGTTGTTGGACTATAACTCCCATCATTCCTAGCCAGCATGACCAGTGGTCAGGAATGATGGGAGTTTTAGTTCAAGAACATATGGGGACCCAAAGTTGAGAAAGGATGAGCTAGAGCCTGATGATCCCAGAGTGGTTCTTGTTATCCACTTGAAATGAATTATTTGTTCTGTTGTAATCCTTTGTTTTCTTCTGAACCCTGTAGCCTTTGGCAGAATTTATACAACAGTTTGTATGAAATCATAGTGGAAGACCTGTCAAAGTGGTAGTGTTTTTATCTCCTCCTCACCTTGTTTCTCATATGTTTTAATTTCTGAATGCTGCTAGGATTTTTAAAGTATTTTTATCTGTGTTTTTTAAGAAGGTATATCACCTTTATATTGTAGTCAATTTTAACATCCTGATTTTCCTTCATTGCTTTGTGTGAATGAAGCAGCAAAGCATCTAAAAATTCTCTATTATTATTAAAATGATTATTATTATAGCATTACTAACGTTACCCTTTGTTGTTTCTCTGCAGAAATTCAACGTATTGCATGAAGGTGTCGATGTCCTTGACAGTTGCAGAAAATGAATCTGGGCTTTGCTACAACAGCACAATTCGCTACTTAGAAAAATCAGAAATCACTAGAACAAAGATAATTTCCTGCCCAGATATTGAGGATTATAAAACAGGAAACCAAGAACCAGATGTAATATGGTACAAGGTAATACAGCAATAGGTTTTGTCTTTTTGTTAATGCACTCCAATTTACAGCGAATTTCTTCACCATGACCAGGCTGGAAAGACTTTTGTAGTGCAGAGGGAATAAAGAAGTTCCATTAATGCTAGTGGGATTCATGCTGGGTTATGTCTAGTCCTTGTGGTCACTTTCTAAATGTGGTATTTTATGGGTTCAAGAGCATCTTTAGTAGCAAAGAAGTTTACTTCCAGTCCTGGAAGCTTCACCATTCTCCTACAACTGAGCTGCAAGGAAGAGGGAATTCTGAGGTTGGTGTGCGAGAAGAAAAACCTAGCAATATTTATATATTTTTTGAAGACTTCTATGTTGCTTTTCATTTGCAAAAGGAAATAGCAAAGCCATCCACACAATAATATAATACAGAATCATCAGTAATATCATCACTCAATGACCACAGACATTGAGTATTAATAACAATTATGGGTGAAGGAAAGCTTGGGTAGACATGAATGGCTTCAATTTATTTGATTAGTAGGGGTTTTTTGGTCTATAACTTTCCTTTCCTGGCAGTCAAAGGTGGCAAAGGGAAAGAAAAAAACTCACGCACATCCAGAATGCATAAAACACCAAGTGCTCATCATAAAATGCAAACAGTTTTAAATATGAACGAGGCTTGTTAAAAGCAACAGCAGAACACACTCACAGTAAAGGTAGTTGCAGAGTAAAAGCTAAAGGTAAATGACCCCTGGGTGGTTAAGTCCAGTCAAAGGCGACTGTGGGGTTGCGGTGCTGATCTCGCTTTCAGGCCAAGGGAGCCCACGTCTGTCCACAGACTGCTTTCCAGATCATGTGGCCAGCAGGACTAAACCGCTTCTGGCACAACGGGAAACCGTGATGGAAGCCAGAGCACACAGAAATGCTGTTTACCTCCCTGCCACCTATTTATCTACTTGCACTGGCGTGCTTTTGAACTGCTAGGTTGGCAGGAGCTGGGACAGAGCAACAGGAGTTCACCCCCTCACGGGGATTCGAGCCACTGACCTTCTGATTGGCAAGCCCAAGAGGCTCAGTGGTTGACCCTTTAGTTGCAGAGTAAAAGCACAAGGAGACAGATGGTAAAAGTTAAAAGCCTTTCTTAAAAAGAATAAAAAGGGCATTTGCCACACAGTAGACTACCAGTAAAGTGGGGGCAAGGTGGGTCCTGTTCAGGAGGGAGGCCCACAAAGAAGTGGAACTCTTGAAATTTGCACTTTTAATTGGCCAACATTGGTGGGCAAACTACTTTATTAATGCTGTGGTCCTAACCCCGTTTTCCCCACTGAAATCAATAGGATTTAGACCCTATCTGCCCTGTACTTTTAAAGCAGCATCATACCACTTTTAACAGTCATGGATTTCCTCAAAGAATCCTGGGAGCTGTAATTTTATTTTATTTTATTTGTATACAGCCCTATACCTGCAGGTCTCACCGTGGTTCACAAGATAAAATTACAATATAAAAACAGAAAACACATAATCAAAATATAAACAGAAACAGCTGGATAACCTCCCACCCCAACACATTAAAAGTTCAAAACAATTAAAAACAGTTTTAAAAAGTAAAATAAAAACCACAGTTAAAAAGCAGTTTAAAATAATGTAAACAGTACTCTCTGCTGGGCAGCAGCAGCCCTTTTGTAGTCTGTCAGGCCCCACCCTAGGCCTGGCAGAGAGAGGCAGGAGTAGGACCCTCAGGATCTCTGCAGGTATAGTTTGTTGAGGGCACTGAGAGCTGTTAGGAGATCCCTATTCCCCCCCACAGAGCTACAATTCTCAGAGTTCCCTGGGAAGAGGGATTGATTGTTGAACTGCTCTGGGAATTGTAGCACTGTGAGTGAGGGAAATTGGGGTCCCCTAACAACAAAAAAGCACATTTTGGTATGCAAGCTTTGACAGCTCTACCCATTTTTGAAAGTAATTTCCCGTAATATAATACATTTTTATGCTGCTTTCACTAACATAATCATTTTTATGCACACTTTCTCATAGGATATTTTATTTTGTAAACATTAGTCAGTTGAAGAACTTCATCACAAAATTCGGGTAACCGCAAACTTCAAAACATGACTGTATTTCAATTCTCATATTGTTTCAGATAATAAGATATTTACATCATTGTTATTTGTACTAGATAGGCACCTATACCTACTAGATTGGAATTTCATGATAAACTTGAAGTACTGCAGCTTGTGAATTTCCTTTAGTCATGGGCTGATCCACCTCCTTTCTTCATTTTCCTTCTTTCCCATTAATTTCATCTAGCCTTCCTTCCTCCCTCCCTCCCTTCCTTCCTTCTGGTTAGGATTAGCCAGCATAGTGCTCTTCAGAGACTGTTAGACTACAACTCCCACCAGCCCCAGGGAGCATAGTGATTTGTCAGAGATAATGAGTATTGTAGTCAAACAACATCTGGAGGCCACCAAACACTTTTGTAGTTCTTGGGGAGAGGGAGTTATTGCAAAAAATTAAAAGTAATACAAATTTGCATTTATATATATTTATAAAAATAATGGAATGCCACACAAGGCAAGAAATTTCTTTACTAGACATAAATTGGAATGTCAAGCAGGAAGTTTCCATCAGTCCAGCACCACTTTGTTTGAGTACAGCTGCCAATGTGAAATTGGGCAATTTGAGTTCCATCTCATCAGCCTCACTGTGTTCGGTTTGTGCACAAATAATTTATTTGGAACTGGGATGACATGCAGGGAGCCATGATATGTCAGAAGAGAGCAGGGAGCCCAGTGATGCTCTGTCAGTCTGTTTTTTCATTCACAAGATCCCTGCATATTTCAACAAAGGCTGACAAAAGCATGCACTGTGACATGGGGCAAGGATAAACGAGATCTTCTTCTTCTCTTGTATCTTGTCAGCTATTAAGGCAGCTTTGCCCCCAAACGTCTGGAGAAATTTATACAAGCTGGTCCAGTTAAAGAGGAAACTGTAAGACGGAGCAACCATATCCCTGTGCATTGAAGAGGAAGAAGAGTCCCTTCCATGGACTGTGGTGTAGTCTGTGGAGGCTGGGGCCTATTGGGGGTAGAAGGGCAGAAAGCAGGGAGAGCCACCCACTTCTGGTTTTGCTCCCAAACTCTTCCCTACTGAGTTTCATAAAAAAAAAATGCTGAGACAAAGGAGGGTGAATAGGAAAGTTGGGGGCTAGCTGAAGACAGGCTGAGCTTGGTGGGAGCAATGCCTCATTCATCCTAATGGACCAGTCTCCACTGGTAGTGGCTATGTAGGGTTGTATTTAACTAAGTAACCCCCCTGAAATTAATGGACCTAAGTTACAGGTGAAACTCGGAAAATTAGAATATCGTGGAAAAGTTCATTTATTTCAGTAATTCAACTTAAAAGGTGAAACTAATATATGAGATATGATCATCACAATTAAAACAAATAAAGGCTTGACATATCTCGCTTTGCATGTCATGAGTCTATCTCATATATTAGTTTCACCTTTTAAGTTGAATTACTGAAATAAATGAACTTTTCCACGATATTCTAATTTTCCGAGTTTCACCTGTAGTCATTTTCATTCATTCATTCCAATGAGGCTAACATTGGCTACAGCTCATGATTTTAAAGGTCTTAGTAGAAGGTCCCCTTGTTAGACTTCTATTCATTACAGGGGTGAGGAACTTCAAGCTCACGGCCAAACATGTCCCCAGCTTCTCTATCTGGCCCTTGGATCCCTTCCCCGGTCAAGCTCCCCTGAATCCCTCCTTGTGTGTTTCTGTCTGGCTGCAATGTACGCTTGAACACTGATAATGCCTCTTATTTGTGTTGATGAAAGGCAGAGAGGGGTGTGTGTAGAAACTAGTCTGCTGTACAAAGGTAAATTTGCAAATCATAGAATCTTAGAATTGGAAGGGACCCCAAGAGTCATCTAGTCCAACCCCCTGCAATGCAGAAATTTGTTGCTTTTCCCACGTTTGTCTCCAGATCTGCCCACTATTGCCAAGAAGGGAATGTGGTTCCCAGGCTGAAAATGGTTCTGCATCCTTGGTGTATTACTTCACTTAAAAATTAGTTGTGTTTCTGTCTGCTGTGTGAGCCCCTGAGCTACTGCTCCAATGATGTGCTTTGACGGTGCCATTGTGGTTCATCATGCCGAATGCCCAAGCCAGTCATAGATTACAGCTGAGTACATTTTGGAAATATAAGAGCAGTGGGGCTTTGAGTTGGACAAGGTCTTCAAAAACACTTGTATACCACAATTTCATTTTAAAATGTCAAAGTGATTTTTCAATCAATTCTTTTCTCACCAACCCCAGCTATATGCGGGGTTGCCCTTAAGTGTGGTCTGTAAGCTCCAGCTGGTGCAGAATGGACCAGACAGACTGCTGGTGGGGGTATCTGGTCAACAACCTGTGATACCATTGTGCAAAGCATCTGTACTCACTGTCCACTTACTGCTGAGCCAGCTTCAAGGTCCTTGTGCTAATTTATAAAGCCATGAAAAGCGGAGGTCCAGAGTGCCTTAGGGACTATCCAAACACTTAAATTCCAGCTCGACCACCAAGATAATCTATAGGAGCATCACTAGTTGTCTCCTGAGTTGGTGAGGCTCATCTGACATTGATAGGAAATCAGGTCTCTAGTGTAATTGGTCCACTCCAATAGATTTTCAGCGCATGTCTTCTTGAAAAATTGCTGAAAATTGCTCTATGCTGCCTGCCTTACACAGTCAATTAATAATAATAAAAATCCTATAATAGTTAGCTGGTGATCTATGATTTTAAAACTTCATGTGGTTTTAATTGTTGTAAACTACTTTTATGTTTTTTATGTTTGTTTTTTCAAAATTGCGATGTACAAGTATCTTTATACATAAATACTAAGTAAATATTGTTAACCTACATAGTGCAGATGGGGAAACTGAAGCTAATGGGGAAACTGAAGCTAACAGAGAATGGCTTACCAGAAGCAGTGCCCTTTAACCTTGAATCCCCAGTTGCTGTCAGACTACAACTCCCATCAGACCCAACCAACTGAGCCAATGGTCAGGAACAACAAGTGTTGTAGTCTGACAACATATGGTGACCCCAGATTTAAGAACACTGGCCTAAGTGAGTTCATGGCAGAGGCCAGATTCAAACCAGCAGCTTTCTTATTTGTAGGTTGGTCGCTTTGCCACTGCACTACACCAGCTCTCCAAACTCTTTCCTCTTTCATTATTAGTGTGCCCCACATAAGTTATACCACATCTGCCTGATGGGTGACAGCTAACTATTAAGCTGTCACATTGATTAAATTGAGCAGAATTGATATTGTACATCAAAAAGAGCAATGTGGCAACAAGACATTAAAAAAAGAGAAGGAGGAAGAAAACGATTGCTGTGTGGGGAAGGGAACACATCAGACTATCCCCTGGGTTCCTATATTTTATGCATGTTGAAATTGTGAATTTACCCCAGTGGGTCTTGCAATGGCAGAACAAACCCTGCAGTTTGGGTTCTTTGACAGTGGCAAGCAAAACTCTTGAGGTTCACAGCAACACATTAAGTTATCTTGCACAGTGTTGAACCACTGGTCTCAGTACTGTCTACAACAGGAATTCACAGACGTACTACCCCCAGGTCCCCCTTGTGATAGGTGGGAAATGCTGAGGCCTGCCAGTCACAAAATGTTGACACATGGAGGCAGAGTTTGGCATAATCAACTGGAAATTACTGGCATCACTAACAGTGCTTTCCTTGTTGTAAAGAGTTCCATAGCTCAGTTTTCCTCAGGCTAAGTGCAGACATTTGCTCTGGAGGTATCATGACTAAGCCTCCACATTTTAGACAAAAGGTGCTGATCCAGTGGCTCGAAGTGGGGAAGGCCTTTCTTTTTATATTTTCCCCTTCCCACTCCTGCATTACTCTCAAAGTGTTTTTTATTTTACCCATCTCCTGTAATTTCTTCTGCCATTCTCCTTTCATACTCGGCTTGTACTTTATTTGCAGAAGTCCACACCAAATGACCAATTTCTTTCATTCTTCTGGTCCTTTTGCATTCACCTTCTCCTTCTATAACAGCTTTCCTTTCCTATCTCTTTTATTTATATCCCTAGATTATTTAACACTATAATAATTCTGCTGCTGATAAATATTTACCTTTTACCTCTCTGTCTAATTTCTTTCAACACATAACCCCTGGCCCTTTCTCTCAGAGAAAGGAGACCTTCTGAAATTGGATGACTATCTGCTATGGATGCTTTCATTGAGATTCCTGCATTGCAGGGGGATGGACTAGATTCCAACTCTACAATTCTCTGATTCTAAGATCTGTATGTTGGATCAATCCATCAACCTCTGATGGATGATTTAGTAGGATCAGGTCCAGCATCACTTTCTCTGTATGTGTGTGCCAGTATCCATACGCAGCAGAGTTACAACTCAACACAGCTCCTTCTTTGGAAGCATCTTTGGGGTTGAAGGTACACACAGTAGGTGATAAACATACATGGATGCCATAAAGATTCAGTAGAGGTTTACTTGACAGGCAGAAAAGCATATTGGTAGGAAATATATACAGGCATTTGTCACTGCCATGCTTAGAGACTGTCTCAAGGCAAATCTAAAAAAATGTAGTATAAACACTGACAACTGGGAAACACTGGCCTGCGAGTGCTCCAGCTGGAGAACAGCCTTTACCAAAGGTGTCATGGGCTTTGAAGACTCTTGAACTCAGGATGCAAGGGAGAAACGAGCTAAGAAGAAGGCATGCTTGGCAAATCCACACCATGATCAACTCCAATGTCCCCACTGTGGAAGGACATGTGGATCCTGAATTGGCCTCCACAGTCACTTACGGACTCATTGTTAAAACCGTGTTTATGAAAGACAATCTTACTTGGCTACAAGTGATCACCAAAGAAGAAGAAGAAACTTAGAGTCCAACAAGAGTCTAAGACTCTCTGCTTCTCTCACTGCAAGATGCAAGCAAGAGACTCACAAGAATCTACACAGAACCATTGTTATCAGTGCTTCCTGTTGCACTGTGCATTTCTAAAGAACAGTTCCCACAGAAAACGTCCTAGCATAGGCGAAACCTTCTCAGCCTTCTGTTGCTTCTTGAAACTTTTCTGTTCTTCTCTGTTTCTGGAACAAATGATTCTCTCACAGAAGAATATCTAACACTCTATCTCCAGACCACCTTTGCTCAGCATGCAAGGAGTTGCTAGTTCTGCTATTGGTGGAGAAAGCAACTGAAGAGACACTAGGCATGGGCAGACCCACCTGAAAATGGCTCAAGACCCACTGGTGGGTCTTGTCCCAAACAGTGAAACACTGGTCTACACTGACTGGCAATGGCTCTGTAGGCTTTCAGGGGTCATTTCCAGGCCTACTTAGAGATGCATAGGATTGAACTTGGGACCTTCTGCATTCAAAACAAATGCTTTGCCACTGAGCCATGGACTTTCCCCAATATCTGTATTCGTCTTATGCAGAGATGACTTCCTGCCATTTGAAGTATCAGTCTAGAAGGGGAAAAGCCCAGTCCACAGTACTTAACACATGATTGTGTTTATACATCCAAACATTTGCTCCAGGCGGAATACTTTCCATCAAAACCCTTATATTTAACTATAGTGTAAGTTTTCTTTATTATGGAAATGTTGCCCGTGAAATGGCTCTCTTAAGGATTTGCACAATTATGGTCTTTGTTACTGTTTCCGTAGCGCCATTAGGCCTAAAGGATTGTTGTGACAACATGGATTGAGTGCAGGAGTCAAGATGTAATTGAATGAGCAAGGCTTAAATAGAAAAGCTGTTCTCCTCTGAGGGGTGGGAGTGGGAGTGGGGGGATGAGAGATGGGAAGTGGGGGTGGAATTTAGGCAGCAATATGTGATCTGTCTTTCGGTTCTTCTCTTATTATTGAAGATAGACAAGAAAATTTGAAAGAAAACCTATCAGACTGGCAGGTGAAGGGCAGGGAGTCGTTAACGTGACTTTTGTGAGACAAGAATAGAAGAGGTATTAGCAATTTCAAGGCAGAGAAGGTGTAGCTACAATAACAAACATACCAATTATTCAAAAAGTTTGATGTTGGGTTTGCCAGCCAGTCCATAATTGATGGGCCCAAATGATAAAACTAAGGGCTTTGAAAGGTAACCAGATTGTGGGTCTGAAAAGCTGATAAACTACAGTCGGCGACCATTTTAGGTGTGTCCAATTGACGTCCGGTCACCAATGCGCGAGTCCATTTGGAGCCAGATGGAGGCAAAGCAGGGGAGGAACCGGGGGCAGGGCGTAATGGGGCATAACAGGATGGGGCACACTTATAAGTGCTTTGCCAACACATGTGGGAGACTGGGAATGGAACCCTATACAGATACAAAAAAGAAGAAGTGCCCATAAGGCCTGCCAATGTCAGGGCAGTTTAGGGGATGAACCTAAGAGCCTTCTGGATCAGGTCAATGACCCAACTAGTCCAGCATCCTCTAACTCTGCTTAAAAACCTTCAGTGATGGAGACTCCACTACCTTCTGCCTATTCCGTCCATTCTTACTGTCACAGAGTTCTTCCTATTGTTTAGTTGGAATCTCCTTTCTTGTAACTTGAAGCCATTGGTTTCAGTCCTCCCCTATAGAGCAGCAAAAAGCAAGCTGCCATGTGACAGCCCTTCAGATATTTTAATATGATTTATCATATCTCCTCTCAGTCTACTATTTTTCAGGCTTAACATACCCAACTCCCCCAACTGTTCCTCATAAGGCTTGGTTTCCAGACCCTTGATCATCTTGGTCATCATCCTCTGTACATATTCCAGGTTTTTGTTATCCTTATTAAACTATGGTGCCCAAAGCAGGGCACAGTACTCTAGGTGGGATCTGAGCAAGGCAGAATAGAGTGCCCACTATTACTTTCCTTGATCTGGACGCTCTATTTCATGCAACATTACTTTACCATGCCAAGTTAAGACTCTGTTTGTTTGTTTTTTGTTTTGTTTTTTGCAGGAGTGTAAGCCAAAAATGTGGAGAAATCTAGTAGTTCAGAAAGAGAACACTCTACTAATACAAGATGTTCAGGAAGAAGATGGTGGGAATTATACTTGTGAGCTAAAATTTGAAGGAAAGCTGATACGACGAACAACTGAGTTCAAAGTTACAGGTAAGAATCTTTTGGGGTGAAATTGAAGGGAAAGAGCATGACATGTAGGAGGTCAGAAAAACTGATGCCTAGAATGATTTTTTAGAACTTTTTTTTTACCCTGCCTTATCTTACATTCCAAAGTGGCACTACACACATCAACAGAACATCAAACAACCAGACATCAACTGAACATCATACAATATATTTGCAGCCCATCTGTGCAAATAACCTGTGCAAAAGTACAAGGTAACTCAAAAGTCAGCTAGTAGAAGCAGAGCAGAAAATTAAGTTAGATAACCTCTCTGAAAGAGGTAGAGCTCATCAGGGCACCTTTCCCATAAAAATGCAGCCTGGGAATCCATGCCCCTACCATTTGCAAATATTTTATCAACATAGGAACATAGCAAGAGCTGTGCTGCATCAGGCCAAAGGACCACCAAGTCCATAAGAACTAGCACTGGTGCATGTCCATATTTCAAAGGTGCTGATGTTGAAATTAAAAGTTCTCACTACTCATAAGGATTCCTGTTCAGCAAAACCCCTTCACTGTTGGTGTCCAATACTGCATGTATCTGGGTTGTTGTTTTTTTTGTTTTGTTTTGTTTTTGGCTCTCACAAGCAGTCTGATGTTGAATGTAGCTAATTACGGAGCTAACTCCAGATTTTGGTGGAGCTTCGAGCACCAAGATCCCAGTGTGTTTTGGTGGGATCTCTGGCACTTGAATTCCCTATTCATTGATCCTTGTGTAATCAATCAGTGAGCCCTGAAAGACAGGAATATGCAGGAAGCTTCCTTGTACCAAGTCTGAGGACTCCATTTCCAGAAGCTGCTGTTACACCATTTTTTTGCAGTTGGAAGACACTGTGCAGCATTTTGAGCTTGTTAAAGCATGTGCATAAAGCTAATAAAACCATATGTGTTCATATGCAGTTTGGGGTGTCTCGTTGGTGAGAAGTATTCAAATGTTGCACTTGGCTCTTCATAGCCAACCTATTGTGTTAGACTTAGGACCAATGAGAATGGTTCAAGTCTGCCTGAGCAGCTTCCCTTGGTAAACCACTGAGCAAGATCCTGTTTTTTCACCTGTCTTTTTGGAGGTGTGGGATGTGTGGGGGATGCCTGTGTGATCTGAAGGCATGTGGCACACCCACCTTCCTATGTCTAGAGCAGGTGTTCCAATGATCCACCTTGGTTACATTATTGAAATGCATAGCTTGTTTTCCCATCTACCTTCAGAAAACTACAAATGGAATACTTGTTTTCATAAATTCTCACACTGAATTCTTATGACATTGCTGCTGGGCAGGAAGTGGTTCCCTTTGCCCCAACTTTTCACTGTAGTTTTGCAGAAGACAGTGTCCCATCTCCATTGCTGCCTCTTGTTGGTCTTCTTTCAAATGCCAATTTAAACTGCCCGGTTACTTCTGAAATTTGTGTGTGCAACAATCAGTTGCTCTGGCCATGACAAATTATTCCACTCAATTACATCAATTGAATGCTTCTGCTTGAACTCCCTGTTCATTTAATCTCTCTTAAATCTCATTAATTCCCTAATTTTCAAATTGTGCCTGCTGTTATTGGGAGGGAATTTGCCGTGGTAGTTGCTCCGTATTGGATGCCCTTCTTAACTGGAGCAATCTGCCTGAATTTCATTTCAGCCAAAGACAAATGGTGTGGAAGTGCCATTTTCCAGTTTGGATGACAAACCAAAGCAAGCATATCTTCTTCAACCCCAGCATCTTTCTCATGCTGTAATATCAAAGTAAACTCCCCAGTCAGACTTAGAACAAAAGTAGGTACCTCCAGAATGGAGACCAGTGGACCCCATGAAGATTCTCATTAGCAGATAGCACCTAGACCAGGGGTCAGCAAACTTTTTCAGCAGGGGGCCGGTCCACTGTCCCTCAGACCATGTGGTGGTCAGGACTTTTTTTTTTTAATGAACAAATTTCTATGCCCCACAAATAACCCAGAGATGCATTTTAAATAAAAGGACACATTCTACTTATGTAAAAACATGCTGATTTCCGGAGCATCCGTGGGCCAGAAGGCAATTGGGCCGCATCCAGCCCCTGGGCCTTAGGTTGCCTACCCTTGACCTAGACAGACGAGGCACACAGATCACCTAGTCAGACTCTTCCATACTTAGATGTGAGGTATTATATATCCATTTAAATTATACTTCTTCCTGAGGGAGCCTAGGTCAGCAAATACACCAGTAATAAAGAGCACATTTTAGAAAGCATTCTAACAGTCACAAACATTCTAAAAACAGTTTTAAAACATTCTCTTGAGCAGTAATTTGGGGGAAACACCCATCAGGCTCCACCTCCTGAACCTGACTCATCCCAGCTTTCACCCACAGGACGCTGGAAGCCCTATGAGTTGACAGGATGTAATTGCAAGCATTTGCTCTACCATATTTCTTATAAAGGTGCAAAATGCTTACCATTTTGATTTTTCTGAAAGAAAGCTGCTTCCATTACCAACAGAGAAATAGGTCAAGTGATGACACAGATGGCAGAGAAACGACCATGGCATTCTTTGCAGCTGGGATTTGCACCATCCATATCTTATTTTCAAGTGCTATGTAGGATGTGCCCCCGCCCCCCAATATTTCACAGAGCTGTCTTTTGTGCAGATGGCAGCAATTTGCATGAAATTTGAATAAGCTAATTTATTGTCTAGGTGCAAAACTAGAAATGACCACTGTGATTTAAAAAGAAATGCAATACATCCCACCACAGTGAGGAAGGTTGTGCCCTTGTGCCCTGTGCCCCTACTTAGTTTAGTGTCTAGATGCTCCCTGTTGGTGGGTAGCTTCAAGGCTCCCCCTACTCTCCCTACTGATAGGTTTTTATCTCATCCAGGCAGCTCCCCAGAACCAGGATTGTCCTTGGACAGATGACTATTCTCCCTGATGTAGGGTGCATGGCCACCTTAAATATCTCTTTTCTCCCCCAAAAAGAATGGCTACCAAAGCTACATTCTCCCTAGCTCCTTCAACATCCCCAAAGCCTTCCTCCTACCCATCTGTTTGACATTAAATTGGCAAGAACAGCTTCCTATTAAGGGAAAATATTAAATGGGGAGTTTGAATTCAACTGTGGACCTTTTTGCTCTTCTTATGGAATAGATGCAGCTCAAATACTTTCAGCAACATTTTACCATCTTGGATAGGTAAAAGAAGCGCAGAGTGCAAGGGGAGGAGTGTGGTAGCATTGCACATCCATGGCCAATGGTCAAGGATGGTGGGAGGTGCAGTCCATAACATCTGGAGGGCACCACTTTGGCCACACATGAAGCAGAGGGTCGTTGGGGAAACAATCGCCCTCCAGATGTTGCTGAACTACAGATCCCATTGTTCCTGACAATTGGTCGTGCTGACTGAGGCTGATGGGAGAATCTCCTCCAGGGCTGGCCCACCTATGAGTCAAGGTGAGGCAACCAATCAAGCCTGGAATCTTTCAAAGCCCTACCTGGAGGTGCCAGGGACTGATCCTGACACCATAGAGTCAAGAAGTTGTACATCTTCTCCCTACATTTCTCAAAAAAGGGGACATAGAGATTGTGATTTAGGACTAGTGCCAGAAACTAGAGACTGGTCCTGGTAAATATGGAGAGTTGGGATATGTGGTTTTATAGAGGAGTCATCGTGTGAAATATTCAGTGCTTTTTGCATTTAGATATGTTGTGGCGTTTCTCAGGTCGATTTTTTTTTAAAATATAGTGCTGCTATTATATATTATGATCTTGCACAAGAACCAATGGGTTGGATCAAAATATTAAGGCTGCCTTCTCTGTGCCTGGGATTAAATGCCATTGAACTCAGTGGGATTCCAGATGTGGTATGTGTGTGAATGCCACAGGTGTCTAAGGCAGGGTCAATTGCCTATACAGTGGTACCTCGGGTTAAGAACTTAATTTGTTCCGGAGGTCTGTTTTTAACCTGAAATTGTTCTTAACCTGAAGCACCACTTTAGCTAATGAGGCCTCCTGCTGCTGCCGTGCCGCAATTGTGCGATTTCTGTTCTCAACCTGAAGCAAAGTTCTTAACCCAAGGTACTATTTCTGGGTTAGCGGAGTCTGTAACCTGAAGCATCTGTAACCTGAAGTGTCTGTAACCCGAGGTACCACTGTATTGTGAACACAGGAATAATATAACACTTGAACAGAACTAGTCATGGATCAGAGACTTAGGCTGCATCTGCACTATGCATTTAAAGCATTATCATACCACTTTGAACAGATGTGGCTTCTCCCAAAGAATTATGGGTGCTGTAGTTTGCTAAGGGTGCAGAGAGTGGATAGGAGATCCCCCATTCCCACAACAGAGCTGCCGTGCCGCAATTGTGCGATTTCTGTTCTCAACCTGAAGCAAAGTACTATTTCTGGGTTAGTGGAGTTTGTAACCTGAAATATCTGTAACCTGAAGCGTCTTTAACCGTAGGTACCACTGTATTTTTCTCATGTATGGGTAGTGCCTTCTGAACTGAAGCGCACATGTGCTGCAGCTGCATGCAATCACATCAGGTGGTTGTGAGTATGTGAAGAGGAGATGCCTGGTGAATTGTAGTCTTCTGAATATGTGAAGCAACTCCATTGAGAAACAATGTGAAATTGTGCAAGGCTATTCTGCAGTTCTGTTTCTGGTATCACTTTTACTACCACTATTACTTTCTGCCTTACCTGCAAGGAGCTCAAGGAGGCATACATGCATCTCTCCCTCTCCATGATATCCTCCCAACAACATACCGTATTTTTTGCTCCGTAAGACACACTTTTTCCCTCCTAAAAAGTAAGGGGAAATGTGTGTGCGTCTTATGAAACGAATGCAGGGGGGAGGCAGGCAGGAAAAGCCCCCAAGAGCCGCACACAAGCTCCGCACGGCTCTTGCGGGCTTTTCCCCAGGAGGGAGAAGGGACTGACACGGCCAGTCAGTCCCTTCTCCCTCCTCGTAGAAAAGCCCGCAGGAGCCGCCTGCTCCTTAAAGGGTGTGCGGCTCCTGTGGGCTTTTGCGGGAGGTGGGGGAATTGCCATAGCCACGCGCAACCTCTCCAGCCGGGAGAGGCTGTGCAAGGCTAAAGAAGCCAAGACAGCGAGCGCGATTCATCCTGCTCGCTGTCTTGGCTTCTTTGCTCTTTGGGGCTGGGGGGGAAATAATATTTTTTTTCTTGATTTCCCCCTCTAAAAACTAGGTGTGCCTTATGGTCCGGTGTGCCTTATGGAGCGAAAAATACGGTATGTTAGATGGGGAGATGGCAGCTGGTTCAAAATCTCCCAGTGAGCTTCAAGGCTGAATGGGGATTTGAAGCCTGGTCTCCCAGATCGTAGTTCAGCATTCTAGCCACTACCAACTTTGCTTGATCTCACAATCACTGTTTGGCGCTGAGTATGCCCAGGTGAACCATCCCTGTAGAACTGGGATAGGGAACCTGTGGCTCTCTGGGTGCTGTTGAATCACACCTCCCATCATGCCTGATCATTGGCCATGCTGGTTGGGGCTGATGGGAGTTGGAGTCCAACAACCTTTGGAGGTCCTCAGGTTCCCCATCCCTGCTGTAGCAGAAGAAATGGAACCACTCCGCCATTCCCTATGCAACAGGAGGCAGGTAGGCAAAGTTACCCATCTTCATCAAGATAATATACTGCCTGCAAGATGGGCAGGTAAATTAGCAGGGTAAGCAGTTGTGTTCATTTGCAGGTAATGATGGACTTCAAAACGGAGAGAGAGAAATATACAACCTCAGCATATCAAAGTTATTGAGAAGAAAATGTGTCAGTGTTCTGGATGATTCAATAAAAGCTGCTCTTTAATTTTTGGTACCCAAGTCAATAAAGATAAGAGATGTGCCTGTTGACTGAGTAGGAGCTGTTTGTATGCTCGTTGATGTGAAATGATTCCAAAAGACAAATGGAGGGGGGTATTATGCCAGATTTCCCTTAGAAGTACTGTAAAAGACGCAATGAGAAATGTAGCAATATGCTGCAGTCTATGAATTATATATCACCCAGCTACTCCGAGTGCTTTGCTTTACAGCTTCCCAAGCTGCCTGCCTGTATTGTGAACATGCAAAGTAATTAGAATGGCAAATAATGTTCTCTTTTATCATACTGTGATGGGTTCCTCCATCACTTTCTTTAGTCAACTTAATTCCCTTGCTCTCATGTCTTAAATCAGCAGATGATAGAGCTTTGCACAAATGGACTCTTGCACAAATTCTCCACCCTGTTTGTGGGAAGGGTAAACTGGGGGGAGGTGTTCACTGAATTTCTCTAGGGCAAGGACAAAAGGTATAAATGATTCCTATGTATAAATGATTCCTCTAGCTGCTGGAAAAGTGAGGAGAATGATGTTGTGCTTATGGCCCGCTTGTGGTCTTCCTAGGGGAATTGGGTTGACTACTGTAAGTATAGGATGGATCCATCAGCTTCTTCTTATTTTCTCTGAGAAGCTCTTGGAGCTGAGGTTCACCATTACTGTTGCCAGTGGCACAGTATTATATCTTTTGCCGTAATTTCTTATTCAGTGGTGGCAGCCCAAGTGACATCTTTGCTAGAAAACCGGCCACCATTCTGCATCCTCCACAACACCCCAGACCTACTATTGTTCTGGGTCAGTATGGGTGGAAAATAGCAGTGCCCGCCCACCCCAATAATGGTGGAGAATAGTGGAACAAAATTCTGCAAAAGTTCTTTTCTTACTAGGGTGGGGAAAAGAAAATTTTTTGGGGGGCGGCGCTTCTGAAAAATGCCATATCAGATGTAGTTTGTAACTTGGGTGGAATCTACACACATATAAAACATTTTGAAAATACATTGAATTTTCCATGAGGCTCAACATCAAGTGTCACATTGTATAGTGCACTTAAAATACACTTAAAACATTTTATTTGCAGCTGTATAGCTGAGTCCTTGGTGACATAGTCACACACACAGGTTCAGCAGCTCCTGACAATGCAGCAGGTCAGACTTCCAGTTCAGCTCCTAAGACCTAATTTTCAGTGATATGATCAATCTCTTAAGCGGAGCATAGCAGCAGAGCCTCTGTGTAGTAGTGGGTGCCCTGCATGGACAGGACATTGGACTAGATGACCTTTGAGGTTCCTCCCAATTCTATGTTTCTAGGCTGCTCCACTGCAGACTACAGATAATTATGACTGAAAGTTGGATGCTCCTCAATATAAAGAAAAGCTCTGTACATAGCATGTCAGGAAAAATAGGCTGGATAAGAACTCTTCTCTCTGGCTTGCTAATTTTCTGTCTGCAGGGATGGCGATGATTTTGTATAAAGAGTATCCAGTCGTGATAACCTCCCCCTGCAGTCTGAAGTATTATAGCCCAGAGCCAGGTTTACCATTTCAGTGAGAAGTAGATCTCACTTAGCCTAAACCTGGAGTCTGGCATATGAGATGTGACAGGATCAGAGCACTAGTTGGTATCGCTGCAGGCAACTGTTGTTTCCCCATGATCCTCCCCAACATGCAGATGCTAATAAATTACAGATGCTGGCTTTGTCCTTTGCAATTTTAAAGATGAAAGGACAGGTGAAAAACACACAAGCACATTTAATCTCCTTGAGTTGCAGGCATTTCTCAGGTGCTTTGCCGATATACTTGGTTGACATATGGATATGCTTTGTTCGTTCTGTATTTGCATGCTGGCGATGAATCACATCTATGTTTCTTGGGACATAGGAATGTGCCTTGAACAGAGCCAGGGCTTTGGGTGCATCTAGTTCAGTACTGTCTACACTGCCTGGCAGTAACTATCTGGGGTTGCAGGCAGGGAGTTTTCCCCAGCCCTGCCTGGAGATAGCATGCGATCAAAACTGGGACCTTGTGCATGCAAAGCAGTGCAGATGACCTTTTGCTATCTGACAGATGTGATCTGTAAACTTTCTGCAGTTTGGTGCAAATTCTGCTGCACCGATGGGAGCTGATGGGAGGCCAACCCCCACCTGGAAGGGCTCAGATTCCCCAACCCTGGACTACGGTATCTGTCACACCATAGGTGATGTCTTAATTGTTATACCTACTAAACAAGAAGGGATGGAAGCTAAAGGGAGTTGCAGGATAGGTCCTGGGTATGAACCAGGTAGCCAAGGAACCAGGAGAAGCTCAAGTGGCGAAAAAATAATCACATTCGTCATTATCAGCATCATCAGTGAATGTGAAATTGTGGATCATGAAGTGTTTTATAAGCATGAAGGAATCGGATTGGCTCTCCCCTCGCCCCTCAGATTATGCTCTTCATCTCACAGATTCAATAATTCATGCCCCAGGCCATTAAGATGATTGATTCTATAAGCTGATAGTACTCTGTATTTCCGCTGGATAAGAAGAATTTGATATAGGGTTGTGGGACTGCACAGGTACTTTAAAAAAGCTAGCAGGGCATGGAAGCTCCCCCATTCTACTAGCCAACCCTGTTCCCGCAACCCCCTTACTAAATTTCCTTAACCAAGGCTTGCCCAGTCAAAGGGTTCCCGAATTAATAGTATCCTCCTTCCTAGCTTTCATTTGTTCCAGTGGCTTAACCATGATGGCTGTTTTACCTTTATTGTTGGAGGCAGGAAATGCCTCTAAACACCAGTTGCTGGGAACCACAGGTGGGGAGAGTGCTCTTGCACTCAGCTCCTGCATCTGGTAGGCCACTGTCAGAACAGGATGCTGGACTAGGTGGGCCTTTGCTCAGATCCAGCAGGGGTCTTCTTCGGTTCAATGCCCGTCAGTGCATCCTGGGTCTGGCTCAAGGAAACTTTGGAGAATCTGCAGATAAATCCATTTCAATTAAGCAAGGTCTAGAAATGTTGTTTTGTTGTTGTTTAGTCGTTTAGTCGTGTCCGACTCTTCGTGATCCCATGGACCAGAGCACACCAGGCACTCCTGTCTTCCACTGCCTCCCGCAGTTTAGTCAAACTCATGTTAGTAGCTTCAAGAACACTATCCAACCATCTCATCCTCTGTTGTCCCCTTCTCCTTGTGCCCTCCATCTTTCCCAACATCAGGGTCTTTTCCAGGGAGTCTTCTCTTCTCATGAGGTGGCCAAAGTACTGGAACCTCAGCTTCAGGATCTGTCCTTCCAGTGAGCACTCAGGGCTGGTTTCCTTAATAATGGATAGGTTTGATCTTCTTGCAGTCCATGGGACTCTCAAGTGTCTCCTCCAGCACCATAATTCAAAAGCATCAATTCTTCGGTGATCAGCTTTCTTTATGGTCCAGCTCTCCCTTCCATACATCACTACTGGGAAAACCACAGCTTTAACTATACAGACCTTTGAAAATTTTCCTTTTCCCTCCAAAGGAAATGGGTAGACATGTGATGAAGAAGAGAGGAAGGGAAATGAAAGAAAACATTTGATCTTCGACACCCTCTGAAGTTTCTGACTGGCTGCCATTTTTTTTATACCCCTATCAGCTCAGGATAGACTACTTAATATTTAAAACTATGCTACTTTCCCCAAACCTCTAAATAGCTTTATTTGCTTCCTTGCTCTGCCTGTGTTCTAGCTGCTACAGATGTTGCTGTCACATTTAATAAAGAGTTTGTAAGGCTTAAATATTATACTGCTGTAGTGCGCGAGGTCCCCCCCCCCCCCCGCTTCCCCTGGCAGTATGTCTTTGGCATAGGAAAAAAGAAGGCTTTGCTTATTAGGATGAGGCGTCTCTACTGCTAGGGCCACTGACACTGGTGTTTCATCTCTAGATGACAAAGAAGCCACAATAATTCATCTCCTTACATCTCAAGGTCATCAGGAGGGGAACCTTCGCATGCTCCAGTCTCTGCATAGTACAGTAATGAAGCATTGGCAGCTTGTCATCCTGTTCAAATATCCCAATGTGGTTGGTGAGATACCCAAGCATTCCTAGACCAGTCTTTTCCCAACCTGGTGCAAAGCCCAGACATTTTAGGACAATGGGGCCTATAAGCGCCAATCAATCTGGTGATTACATGCATGATGTTGTGGGTATCGAATAATAATTAATAGGAAAAGGATTCAAGTCCAACTTGATTTTTACCAACCAATATTTGCCTTTAGATATTGTTCTTACATGGATATCTTGTCATGTTGTAAGCTGCTTTGAGCATTGTTTTAACTATGGAAAGGCGGCATACAAATAAAATGATGATGATGATGATGATGATGAGATGGGGGAGAAATTCCATTCAGTTTTCATTTAAATGCAAACCTATCTAGCCTGTTGTCATAGGTGCAGCAAGGGCCAGAAAGACACAGAAATAAACACAGGAGATTGGTATTTTGAGTTGAAATAGGCCACAAATTTTATTGGTTACGCATGCAAGTAGGGTATGGCCAATGCAGTGGGTATGAATCTGGTATGAGGCAGCCTGCCATAAGGAAGGGTGAGCATGAGCTGGGCTGCGACTGAGCAGCAGGCTCTGCTCCCACGGAGCCCCAAGTGAGTGGGAATGTCCACTTTATAAAAACAATGCACAAGCTGAAACATATCCATCCATCAAAATCCACACTTCTCTGAATTTTGAATTTCAATTCTCCAGCTAAGTACTGTGTACAAATATTAGGGTAAAGCGTTCAGGAAAAAGGAATATATTGGCAGAAGTAATAAACATTGCATGAGAGGGGATTGCTTTGCAAAAGAAGTGTCTATCTGGCAATATTGAATACAAAAAAATATGCATATTAGGAAAAATCTGCGCTAAAATAGCCCACAAACTGATGTGGAAATGTGGAGAACAGCACTGAAGACTGGGAAAGTGAGTAACGGAGGGATACTGAAACTGACAGGTTTGCCCATCCCTGTTGAGACTTGCGAGCATTGCTTCTTTTCTCTATGCTTGATTATTGTACAGTAATGACTGACAGAACAATGTGTTATGAACAAAACATAGGGGAAACACAGGCTTTTGGAATACGATTTATTTGTGAGTTTTCATTGGCTGCAATTGCCTCTGTGCTTTATGGTTTTGCTGGGGATGTATTTTAAAATTGTTGTTTAACTTAGAACCACATTGGAATCCATCTTTTATGAAGGGTGCTGTAATGGTTATATGGGGTTGCTCGTGCATAAGTTGCCGCCACTCTTGGCGCGGTTGCCTGGTTAAACCTTTTCCTGGCGGGACAGCCCTTCACTTTGTGGCTGTTTCAGTCGCTAGCAGAATCTGTCAGTGGGCGTTTCTTGAACTTCTTCCAGCAAAGAAGTTCTTTGACGCCAAGTCTACGCCTACTTTCCCTGCGCGGAAGTCTTCTGCGCAGGGTGGGTGTGGGTAGCGGAGGACCTGTGCTCTCCCCGCTGGTCTCCGGCGAAGAGTCCTGGAGCCCCCTCTCCGATTCCCCCATCCGCCCCCCTTTATCCCTGGTGTTACGCTGATTTCCTTCCCCAGCCGATGAGTCCCCTCTCTCCCTGCTGGGCCCTTCTCCGGCATCGCTTGGGAGCCTTGCCTCCACTCCTGGCTCCGATGTCAGTTCCCTGACAGGTGCTATATAAATATTTTAAATGAATAAATGCAGCCCCATTGAAGAGTAGCCTTGCATTTGAGCCTTGCATTTGAGCCCGTCTTATCTCTGGTACCTTAAGCATCCAAATGAAAAGTGATGAAATATTATAAGGGAAAGCCTGGCTAAAGCATGTTTTGAGGGGATGGATCAATAAGACACCTTACCAGAAATAAAAAAGGTTGATTTAAACAAAGAAAGAGGTCACATTATGTATCACATTTATTTTCTGCTAACTGCAATGGGTTGTCCTTTTGCCCAAATCATATTCCGAGTTGCAGAGGGAAGAAAATGTAGCTACTTCCATTTTGACAAAATGACTGCATTTCAAGAATATTATCAATCTCACTTTCAGACACTTTGCAGAACATGACCATGTTTTAAATTGGAGCATTCCAGGCTTTTTTTCTTGGAGGTCATGGCAATTACTGCTTCTTCATGTTCACCCTTTGATGGCAAGCTTGGCTAAGACCTGCCTGATAGATTGGTATTATGAGAGTAAAGGAAATGAATTCAGGATGTTATATAGAGTTCACAGATGCCGAGAATTAAAGCTTCTATCAAGGAACCGTTGTGGAAGTGTTTGCGTCAGTTTTCACCCTGAACATGAAGTCTTAGTCAGATCACATGGGAATGGGGTCTGTAAGGGGGCCTCTTCCCCTATGCCCCCCAGTCTCCCACTCAGGTTTTAAGGTCAAGTGGAAATGCACTGGTTCATGTTCCATCCACTTATGCCTCTTTGAATGTTGTTGAACTACAGCTTCCATCATCCCTGACCATTGACCATGCTGGGTGGTACTGATGGGAGCTGTGAGTCCAACAAAATCTGGAGGGCCACAGATTCCATACCCTTGATAGATTCATCTATGAGATTATTCCTTAATAGCATGAAGCAGGGTCTTTTTAGTGTTGACACCACAATAATAGAATTCCTTCCCAAGAATTTCTAGCAGAACTCATGCCTTTATATTTTTAGGAAGTAGGCCAAGACAAAGTTGTTTAAGTAGACAGGGGCAGATAATCTGTTCTTGGACTCTTGATTCCCATCAGCCCAGTCATCATGGCCCGTGGTCATGCATGATGGAGGATGTAGTCCATGCTTTTAAAACTCATTAGAATCTTAATGCAATTAATGGATTGAAGTGGTAACTGGTAGATTTTGACCACTGGTTCTTGTGTTCAGTCTTTCGTCCTAATGTGGCTATAATCCTTTTCTGAGCTTTTTGCCAAAGTGGAGAAGTTGCATGATCATCATTATCATTTAATTTATGTACCGTTTATATGCCAAAATGACATCTAAGCAGTTTACAGTTATAAAATCAATTATAAAAACCATACATAATTAAATTGCACAATAAATCTATTCCACTCAAACATCCATAATTAAAATTCACCATATAACAATATGGTTAGCATAATAAACGTAATATCACAATTCATTTCAACCTCATCTTCCATTTTATAGCATGCAAGATATGCTCAGTAAGGTCCTCCTTGGCCCCCAAGGCAGCCATTAATGTCCCACAGATCAGGAAAAGGGCAATAAACGCTTCAGCCACTTGGTATTCAGCCCAGAAAATGCTGGGCTACAGCTCTCATTGTCTCTGACTATTGGCCATACTGGCTGGGGCTGATGGGACTTTATACTTCAAAACATCTGGAGTGCAGCTGTTTGGGCAGGTTGGAGAAGGCTGAAATTTGTGGGCTACCAATGTGTGTTGGTGTTGCAGAATTTTTTTCCTGCCATGGTTTCTTCCAAAGAATCCTGGAATTTATTTGGAATGCTAAGGATTCTCTGTTCCAGTTTCCTAGCCCAGTTGATAAGCCATAAGGTTCCTTTGAAAGAGGTAACGGTGGTGTAGCACCTTGGGCTGAGACAAGGGGAAATCCAACACCCCCATTCATCCATGAAGCTCACGGGGTAACCCTGGGCTAGTCAATGGCTCAGTTCAGGCATACACATGAACACACAAGCATGTGAGTACAGTACTTACAGTGGAAACTGAAACTCTTTCAGTCCTCCCCTAGCCATCTTCGTGTTGTGCTAACTGTAGCTAAGCCTTAGTGCTATGCCTTAAGCTCAGCTGACAATTTGTCTTCCCCAGAAAAACCATGGGTGGTGAGCCAAGAACAAACATTGGCTGAAAGTGGGGCAAATCGTGTGTATGGGTTCTGGTGAAATGCTAAGACAAACCATGGCTTAGCTTTTGGATAGTTCAGCAGCAGGATGACCAGCCGCAAAGCAGTCACAATTTTATATTGCTGAGTACTCTTAGTGTTATGTGTGAATTGCATCCATCTCTCTCAACCTAACCTACCTCATAGGGTTGTTGTGGGGAGAGAACATGGTATGTATTGGGGCGGGGGCAGAACCAATGCACATTACCCTGAGGTAAGTGTAATTAAGAAATACATTAAACCTATAGTGTTTACAGGTTTAATATCACCTCGTTGAAGTAATATATGAAATAAGCTGCTTCTAATTTAGCTTTAACTTCCATTTTGCATGATTCTGCTGTCACTGTAGAATAAGAAAAGAAGAGCAAAAAAAAATCAGAGAACAAATACTTCTTGTAGTCTCCACGGACCTTTCTTGCTAATTATTAACAACATCAAATGCTGTTTTGTCAAAAAACCTGCTCAGTGCATAGGGCTTTGGAGAGGGGTTGTACTTAGCTGATGAATTATAGAAGGTAAATAGCCATCCTAAAAATATTTTGCTACATGTGGGGATTGGTGTTTCTCTTTCATTACAATAACAGAGCCGTTGTTGCAGTTTTCAGGAGGCTCTGAGGTCACACAGGGGTTTTTTGCTGTCAGTGGCTCCAAAATAATCTAACAGAGAAGGGAGAACAATGGGTAACAGAGACATTTGTCAGAACCACATCACTAGAACGGCCAGTGAAATTGAGTCCCATGCCTTGAAACAGAATCAGTTTGCAAGCTGTTCCAGTTAGGGCCCCTCCAGACTGGTGGGGGTTTTTTTTGGGGGGGAGGGGAGTGCATTCTGCACTATGTCACGATAATAAGGCATTAGTGGTGAATTTACACTGGTCTTCCACAAACCATTCCACTTTATTAGCTGTTCTGCAATGCTTATCCAAGAGCGGTACTCTTGCGCTATACCACGGCAAAAGTGGGACAATCCTCCCCAGCCCCAGAACATTTGAGGGATGAAAAGCTAAAGGACTGGAAACAAAGCAGCAGGACCACCCTAAAACTCTAGCAGGCTCAAACAGTGTTGAAGCTGGGATTGTTTATAACCGCCCCACCCAGTACCATCATGAGCACAAACCACAATGAATCTACTACTACAAATTTTTAGAAAGTTGTTAGTTTTTCTGTTTACTGTGCATTTGGGCACTTCTTAAGATACTGCTTTTTAAAATATTGAAATTTTGAAATATCAATGAGATCGTCTAGGTTTGAAGACATTTGGACACCATTTTGAATCAAGATGGCAGACTGAACCTTTTGAAACTGCACTGATTTAAACTTTAAAGTTTTGCATGATAGTTGCTGAGACCAAGGAGCTGATTTCATCTGTGTTCGGATGCAAATGGATGCCGCACAGTTGGCTCCGGACAATCCATCAGAGCAATGTCCTTTGCTTGCTGCTCAAAGCTGCCTTGCATCCAGTCTCCACAGGGAGCTGGACAGGGTTCTGATCTCCTGTAGTGTCCCAGCTTTCTGGCAACTACAATAATTATGAAGGATACATCCTAGTGGCGGATGAGTCATAGCACTGGAGATCAGTCTGGAACTGCTGATATACATGTAGGACTGTCCCCTGTGGTGAACCACTGAACTTCAGGTATCAGCATCCTTACTGAAGAACCTTCTAGAATCACTCTGGGAGGTTCTTCAGACTGAACATTGGATCTTTCTAGGCATGAAGGAGTAGATAAGAACTTCCTTTTGCAGGTGAGCCTTGCTTAAGTGGCGAAGCCTTCCTAACCCAGGGTGTTTTTCTGTATTCTGATTAGCCTCTGGTACTGACTTGCTCTTTGGTAAGAACAACAAGTTGACCTCTATTCCATGTCCCTCTGTTTACAGTCCTAAGCATGTCCAATAATAGTGCAATCATGCTGGATTTATACTGGACCACCCACACATCATTCCACTTTATTACTTAGTATACTTTGAGTAGGAGTGGCATTGGATTCAGTGTTTACAATCCTAACCATGTCAGTGCAATCCTAGTCATGTCTACTCAGAATAAGGTCCTATCGAATTCCGTGGGGCTTACAGCTGGGTAAGTAGGATTAGGAGTGCACCCTAATTAGTTACAGTGTAGGAAATTACTCTCTGGAAAAGCCTGCCAAAAGGGATCTGCTAAGCAGCCTCTGTGTATAACTCAGTTTTTGCACATTGATAAAGCAACTAATTCTGTATATATGGGAAAGCATCAAAAACATGCTGAAAATAAACTTTAGAGTACAAGTGAAAGCATTTGGAGGGGGGAGGGAGTACATTATACCAAGTGTGTATACCAAAATGGCTGATTCTGTTGACATCTCAGTAAGTGTTTCCACGTACCACTGGCTTCCACATCTGACCCAGTGGACCAAATCATATTTAAAGTAGAACCAAGCAAATTGCTATCTTGTTAATCCTGGGGTTGCCACTGATATTTTGGTGGCTGATCTTCAGGCAAAACATCTGAGAAATTTGATTAAAGCAGGGGCATTTTTCAGCTTGAAGGCCACATCCCCCTCCGTACAACCGGGGGGGGGGGCACATGCCTGGGGCAGACATGGTTAGAGGCAAAAATTGATGGGGAAATGAGTGCAAATCGTGCTTTTGTGCTGTAGATTCGCTTCTGCACACATTCTCTATCCTCCATCCAGGAATGCAGAAGGCATTATGGAAGTTTAAGGACACATTCCAGCCAGGCAAAAAAGTCTCAAGGAGGATGCATAGTGGGGCCAGTCAGATGTGTGGCCTAGGAGGAAAGCCAAGTCAAGTCCTTAGAGTGAGGTAGGAAGACCAGGAGAACCACATTTGACCTGAATTTCCCCACCCCAGTTTAAAGGAAACTAGAAGTCTGGTAAAAATGTCAAGTTGTCTGTGCAACCTGAAAAAGAACATGGGATATGTAGGGTTACCAGCACATTTTGCTGCTTAGAAGCAAAGGAGTGTCCTTGGGTAGCTGCTCTCATTTGGGGTCATTCAGGAGTGCTTGCCACTGGTCCATAAATGGTCCATTTGAGTCGAAGAAGGTTTACTTGCATAAGACTGTGCAGGTCCTCCCAAAATTGAGACAGCCTAGCCTGAATTTCCACTTCCTGATTACAGATTTCAGTCGTCAGGAATTACTAACTCTCCCTCTTCAAGGTCCGTGGCATAGTCTACCCAAGTGTGAAGTCTTAAAACAGATCTGCTTTAGAGCTAACCAAGCATTATAAAAAGTTCCTGAAAAATTGAAGAGATGAGGGGGGTGGGGAACAGCTTGCGTGTTGCTGGCTGGATTTTTTTTTGTTTTTGTTTGCTAGTTTGTTTGGGTGTTGTTAGATAAAGATTGTTAAAATACAACACAAAATCCCTCATATCCTTTCGTTCTGCAGGAAAGAAAGAGCTGTGCCTGCAATAAATAAAACATGGCAATAAGTCAAGTCAGAGTTCTGCAAAGCAATTGGTTTCTGGGGCCTCTGTGGGTGCTTGCACCTTGCTTGATGCTTGTGAGCTGACTTTGTCAAAAAGCATTGTTGCTAAGGTGAGATGTGAGCTGTGTTATTGACATGTGTGGCAGGGGGCTCATTTGTGCATGCAAGTAATGCATGCTAGATAGGATGGCCAGCCTAAGATGCCTACATAAAGTGGCCATTCTAAGAATCACATGAAAGACGCTGGGAAGAGCATCCTGACACACATCCTGTCAGCAGCATCCTCACCTGCACGCATTGGAGGTCTGCAGTGGGGAAGCTTTTTATACCCATTTAGGCTCCTCATGCAATTTAGAAAACTAAGAGATAAGGATTCCATGCTGTGTGGGGAATCTACACGAGTCGCAAAAGGTGACTCACTTATTCCTTTAATTTCGTTAACTGATTTATAAACTGTTTCACAGCCTGAAGCCATAGAAGTGGTGTGCATCAAGAGTTGAATGAGTTGAAGTCATCCCTCCCAACTCATGGAGAGTCCTTGTCTATTTCCCCACTTCAGGGACACTTTGCATTGGAGCTGTTGCTTCAACAATAAGACAGCTCAGGCTGAGCGCTTATGTAGGAGCTGGAAGCCTCACCCTTTCCTGGCATTCAGGTGCTCTCATAAAGTTTCCCCTACTTCCAAAAAGCCTCAAGTGCATCAGCTGGGGGTCTGCTTGGCTCACCAGCTCCACTGCTGCTTGGTGGCTCTGGGGGTGTCTAGGTACAGAGTGGCTCCTTAGGCTCACTGGTGTTGGGGAACTTTCCTGGTGGGCCCTGCTTCTCCTCTGAAAAGGCCCAGGTTTAAGGACTGAGCATGGCTGACTCCAACACTGTTGGATATGGCATTGGGGGTGGAACTAGCACCCTCTACTCTGCATCCTCTATTAGGATGCCTAAACTGGGCTATCCTTAAAAGTTTTCCTTGGTAACAGAATGGCACAGAGCCCAGTGGATTCCCCAGTTAGCTAAGTACTGCAGACCCCCTCTTTTCCAAAAGCCAAACCATGTACTCCCCTGCTTTTGAAAAATTTGATATCTCTATGGTACTTTTTGTTATTTGAATTGTGCTGCGGACCCCCTGGGTGGGTTATGCGGAACCCCTGGGGTCCACAGACCACCAATTGGGAACCAAGGTCTAGAGAACTCATGATGCCTTGTTCCCAGATGTAGATTGGGAATGTGGCACTAGTGCCATAAATATTAATTTTTTATTTTTCTTACGGATGTAATATTGTTGGATGGAAGGGGGTTTAGAGGAATCACATAGAAGAGGAAAATAGGAAATGACAACAGTCCTTGATCTTTCAAATATAAACTGAAGAAGTAATCATAATGCAAGGGATAGCCTATAAAAAGCTAGAAATAACCAAGACCGATCTGTATTCAAAACAGGCTTGTCTGGTTATATTTTGGTATTGTTTTGACGGTGCTCTGCAATTCCTTGTGTGGGTATTTTAAACCTGTGCTGAAGGAAGCAGTTTATGGGCAGGAAAGAAGACAACATTTTGGAATAAGAAGAATAGCAGCCGAGACCCGAACAGTAAAATTGTAGGGTGAGACTGTTCAAGTCTTAAGCTTTTATCTGTGTGCCTGGTTTCAGATGAAAAAACTTCAGACCTCTCATCTCAGTGAAAGTCAGATGTTGGATCTGCCAATTTGGGTGAGGTTGGGGAATGCACATGTCTCCAGGGATACAAATCAGGTGAAGTTGGGTATTGGTATAGTAAGGCAATTGTCTTCTCCAACCTGGTGACCTTTGAGTGTCTATGACTACAAATCTGGTCATGCTGGCTGGGGCTGAGAGTGCTATTTCTGATGGGAGTTGTAGTCCAAAACATCCAAAGGCTGGCTGGGGGTGGATTTCTGTGGCTGCCTGTGTGATCTGGCAGGAGGAAGAGCTGAACAACCTGCTGAAGTGTCATGAACTCATTGTGCCATCTGTGTTGTTTTATCCAACGGGGGAGCTCCCGTTGCTCGGTCCCTGCTCCTGCCAACCTAGCAGTTCAAAAGCATGTCAAAGTGCAAGTAGATAAATAGGAACCGCTCTGGCGGGAAGGTAAACGGCGTTTTCGTGCATTGCTCTGGTTCGCCAGAAGCAGCTTAGTCATGCTGGCCACATGACCTGGAAGCTGTATGCTGGCTCCCGCGGCCAATAAAGCGAGATGAGCGCTGCAACCCCAGAGTCGGCCACGACTGGACCTAACAGTCAGGGGTCCCTTTACCTTTACCTTTAGTCCTACCCCTAGTATCCATTTTTTTGAAATGCCATTAACCCTCCATGGACCTCCTTCCAAAGGGAGCCTTCCAGTGGTAGGTGATTCACCACTGGAACTTCTCACTGCTCAGAGAAGTGCAATGGTATTTACTTTTCCTGTGGATGTCTGCATATTTATTTATTTTTAAACTGCTTTGGTTTGCAAATTCAGGCACTGAACACAAACGAAGCAGTGTTTCCCATTTCCATAACAAAATCATGCTCCCCCACACATCATGCTGCCTCCCCAGAATCCCTGTCTTATTAACAATGTGGCTTCTCAGAGTAGGCTGTGCCGAAGGTGACATCTGCACAGTTCAACAACGTAAGGGATTTTGAGCAGAGAAAGAAAAGGTACTGGTGAGAGATAACACCAAGGTTACAAAAGGATGCATTAATGGTCTGACTATAAAGGAACTTCATCCTCATGCAGAGTAAAGCAAAAAAAGGGGGTGGGGTGGAGAAAAGGTAGCTGCAGTTTATGCACCTTGAACCTAAGGTGAGCAGTTTCCGAAATGACAATGGAATCCTCTGACAACCATCAGTGTTTTGTATCACTGGCCAAATGGCTTAGGCGTGGTATTTTTAATGGGGCGTGGGCGGTTGTGAAAGAGTGGCTTTTCATCTTTCGCTAGAAAAGAATCCAGGATCAGTACTAATGAACCTGACCTGGATTTCTGAGTTATTATTAGATGATCCCTGATCTTGAAGAAACCCAGTACCTTGATGAAGCTGTGTGGTCTGGAGGTGGAATAGGGCCCTGGATTTAAGTCCCCATGGGGCAGACTGGAGCAAAACCTGTTGGTTCAATCCTACCTGCCCCAGGGGCAGGGACAGCACTCCAACTGGCCTGCCTCTGGCCAATTGCACAGACTGACCAGGGTCCACTTCCTGAGCCCAGGTGAAGCCAAAGAGGATTCACCCAAGCCTGGAAAAAAACCCTCGCCTCAAGCATGGTAGCCGAATCCAGGGATGGTGTTGTCACTGTCCTGCAAATTATAACACACAATAATTAAATTCAACAATAAAAAACTATTTTTTTCATTGTTTACTTGCTTATTAAATGTACATTGCCACCCATCTATAAATGCTCCTCAAACTGCTCACAAACAAGGCAATATTTAAAGAATCATACATAATGATGTACATAATCATACAATTATAGAAGTGTAGAGTAGTAAGGGACCCAAGGGTCATCTTATCCAACCCCTTGCAATGCAGGAATCTCAGCATAGACAACTTGCCTTGCAACAGTGAAAGCCTAAATTGTTTACTGCTTGGGTTTAAAACACAATTAGAAAGCTTTGGTGGGGGGGGGGAACATAGAGAAGGTGCTAGGCAAGACTCTTTGGGGAGGCTATTCCATAACAAGGGTGCCTTTACGAAAAGGCCTTGTCTTTGGGTCGTCAGCTACCTTACTTCATTCACTTGGACAGAGTCCTAGAATCCAGGCCTCTGGAGAATATCTTAATGTTTGGGGAGGCAAATTCCCAATTCTTCTTATGCCAGTGGTGTGAATCTGCTGACTTCACAAGGATTATTCCTGACATGGCAGGAGAAACGGAAGAAGGCAAATGTTTGCTTGTATCAATTGGAAAAATGGAAATGATTATGCAACAATACCTATCATTTTTGTCTGAAGAATTTATCTTAAATGGTATGCATGTTCCTTCTATAATTAACACACACACACAGCTTTTACTGAAGATGTAATTACTTTTCAGACTTACAAGTTTTATTTTCTTTTTTTAAAAAAGTCATCTGCTGACTTTCTTTTCTTTTAACACTAGACACATAATCATCTGTTCAAAACAATTATGCCAGATTCCAGTTGATCTGACAAACGTCTTCTAGCCTTTCAGCATATAATTAGCATGTACAACTTATCTGCCTTGCTTTTGTATGGGGGAAATAGACCTATTGTCTGCTGTGGCACTTTTCGCTTTTGTTAGGCCTTCATTACAAACAGCAGGAAAAGTTAAGATGGATTAATCTAATCTGGGCTGCAATACACTTGAGGGGGGAAAGTAGACAGTGGGAACCTGATGCAAAAGGACCCAGAAGGATAAGGGCCTACTTAAACACTGCTGTCCTTTAGCAATATAAAAGGTAAAGCTAAAGGACCCCTGGATGGTTAAGTCCAGTCAAAGGCAATTATGGGGTTGCAGCGCTCATCTCGCTTTCAGGCCGAGGGAGCTGGTGTTTGTGCACAGACAGCTTTCTGGGTCATGTGGCCAGCAGGACTAAACCGCTTCTGATGCAATGGAACACTGTGATGCAGGCCAGAGCGCACAGAAATGCCGTTTACCTTCCCGTCACAGCGGTACCTGTTTATCTACTTGCACTGGAGTGCTTTTGAACTGCTAGGTTGGCAGGAGCTGGGACAGAGCAACGGGAGCTCAATCCATCTCGGAGATTTGAACCGCCAACCTTCTGATCGGCAAGCCCAAGAGGCTCAGTTGTTTAGACACCAGCACCACCTGTGTCCCTTCCTATACCAAGGATGGGGAGCCTGAGGTCTGCATTCCCTTGTGGGCACCCTCCAGGGGTTGCATGTATGGAGGGAAGGCAGAGGCCAAGTGAGTGGAGCAACAAATGTAAACCTTACATTTGTTCACCAGCTAGGCCATACCTTTCTCTGATTAAAACAGGGATGCCCTATTCTTCTATTATTATTATTATTATTATTATTATTATTATTATTATTATTAATTATATATACCCCACCCATCAGACTGGGTTTCCCCAGCCACTCTGGGCAGCTTCTAACATATATAAAAACATAATAAAACATTTAAAATTAAAGAAAAGCACTACCCTATACAGGGCTGCCTTCAAATGTCTTCTCAAGGTTGTATAGTTACTTATCTCCTTAGCTCAGGGGTTGCATAACTCCATACCCTCCAACAGTTCTCCAGTGAAAATAGGGACATCCTAAGGAAAAGCGGGACATTCCAGGATCAAATCAGAAACTGGGATGGCTTCTGTAAATCCAGGACTGCTCCTGGAAAATAGGGACACTTGGAGGGTCTGGTTTCTTACTGGAATGAGAAAAAAATGAGCTGGTTAAAGCATCAATGACCCACTGGGCAATGGATATAAGATACAGTATAGAATTAAACCTCTGGGAGAAACTTTGGAAGAATGATTTGAAATTCACCGCATGCTACACATTGAAAGAGAACTATAGGAAAATGATTCATAGATGGTATTTAACTCTGAGTAGATTGGCTAAGATGTACAATTTGGAATCGGACTTGCGTTGGAAATGTAAAGAAGCAGAGGGAATTTTTTTCATATGTGGTGGGCATGCAAAAAAGATAAATAATATTGGGAAATGATATATAATGAGATGAAAAAATGTTTAAAATAACTTTCCCAAAAAACCCCAGAGGCATTTCTACCAGGAATTGTTCAGACAGAGGTTCCCAGGAGTCAGAAACGATTACCGTATTTTTCGCTCTATAAGACGCACCAGACCACAAGACGCACCTAGTTTTTGGAGGAGGAAAACAAGAAAAAAAATATTCTGAATCTCAGAAGCCAGAACAGCAAGAGGGATCGCTGCGCAGTGAAAGCAGCAATCCCTCTTGCTGTTCTGGCTTCTGTGATAGCTGCGCAGCCTGCATTCGCTCCATAAGACGCACACACATTTCCCCTTACTTTTTAGGAGGGAAAAAGTGAGTCTTATAGAGCAAAAAAACTGTATTTATGTATGCAACAGCAGCAGCTTGGATTTTGTTAGCCCAAAAGTGGAAAGTGAGAGAGGTCCCTAGTAACGAGGATTGGCAACTTAAGATGATAGAATATGCAGAGTTAGCAGGTCTAACAAGTAGAATAAGAGAACAAGAAGAAGAGGTATTTAAAGAGAAGTGGAATTTTTGTTGTTGAGTATATTGAAAATAATTGTGCACAGTTAAAAACGCTGGCAGTATTAAAGTAATTCAATAATATATTTTGAAGTGATGTGAGAAAGGTAAATTGAATTAGATGAATATATTAAAATATGCAGGAATGCTCGATAAGTTAAACGAACCTTGGAAGGGGAGGGAGGGAAGTCAATGAATATTTGGTATAATAAAATATGTTTAATTTGAAATGGAGGGTCTGGTTTCTATGCATAGGGTTCTCTATTCTCCAAGAGGGATATCACAGCTCAAGGTCACATTCCAAACAGGCCAAAACCTTTGGATTGCAAAACAGGGTCAGTGAGAGGTGTGGCCTGGGGTGGGTCCCAAGGGCCACATAGAGAGACCTGGAGGGCTGCATTTGGCCCGAAGCCCGAGATTCCCCCACTCCCATCCTATACATGCTATCCAGAAACCTCATTCATGTGACAGAATTTGGTGCTTATTTTTTAAAAAGAAGCAATCAAATTAAAATGAATGTTTGACATCTTTTGTAATAACCTTTGTGAGCAGAAGCATCACCAAAAGGGTTTGCTTATCCAGCTACTCGGTTCATGCCATCTGGCACCTATTTTTAACAGAGTTAGGACAGACACAAGGATGTACAGGCATCCCCCAACTTAGGCACGTTCTACACACGCATGACCGCATATATGTGTGGTGCTGAGAAATAAATATATAAATCAAATCATACTAAGAAATGGCGTGAGGGAGCTGGATAATCCTTGTGGCTCGCAAGGAGACCCTGGAGTCTGAAGAAGATGTTGAAGAGGGCAGAGGAAGCCCCAAAGATACCGTGGAAGCAGCAGGGTTTTGTTTAGGCTGCTCAGTCTCCCCGCCTAACAGCTAATGTGTGGGGCAGTGCAGCAGCCACTTTCCCACGCATCCTCCTGCCTCCAGCTAGAACCAGAGCTTCAGTTCTAGATATTTTGGTCTGGAATGGAGACAGAGCAAGAGAGAAGGTTGGAAAGCAGAGGAAATAGGCTTTTAGAGGCTTTTTAGAGGGTGTCACCCACTTTATGCAATTTCACTTATGCATGTGGGTGCCTGGAACATAACCCCTCCATAATTGTGGGGACACCTATATTTAAATTGTAACTTCACAGACAAGATTCAAACTGCAACAAACATTGGGCTCAGTGTGTTCAGATTTCAGGGCACATCCCCTTCCAGAATTGGGTTTTTCACATTGCAGATGACTTGCGCACAGACTTGGGTGTACTGTCCCTCTGAGCTGGTTGGGCCTAGCACTTTGGTGACTTGGGTTGATGGGTTGCACGCAGATTGTATCCATGGAAGAGACAAAGACAGGAGGATGGTTCAAAGTAGGATTCATGGCAGATAGGTTCCTCTAGCACCAGGGTCACCCAACAAAAATGAATGTTGGGAGATTTCAGCAGAAACAAAAGGAGTACTCCTTCATGCAATTCACTCTCACAAGCTGTAGTGACAGCTGTCAACCTGGATGGCTTTAAAAGAGGATTAGGGACATTCATGAACAATAAGGCTATCAGTAGCTACTAGTCACCATAGCTATGTTCTGCCACCACTGTCAAGAGTATTCAGCATAGCTCTGATTACCAGATGCCAGGAATGGAAAGTGGAGAGACTGCTACTTGCAGACTTCCTTAGGCAGCTGGTTCACTGAGAACTAGGTGGGCCACTGACTTAATTCAGCAAGACTCTTTATTTCCTTAACTGTGACTTTTGACCATGATAGCATACAAATTCAGCCCAGATTTGTCCTTCAGGGTGACCCAAAAGCCACAGTTGCTGCTCACTTAGTCCACTAGACCTAGCTAGTCTAGCATTATTTCCCAACAGTATCAAGAGGTGATGTTCCTGCCCTGTTGTCTTCAGGGCCTGGTATTCAGAGTTGACAGGACTATTTTATATTTTTATTTTACAGAAAAAGAGGTGTTGAAACTCACCATGAATGCTTCCCTTATTCTCTTAGAATGGCAATGGTGCCCACCTGAGAGGTGCTAGAACTGAGTTCCAGAGAGTTCTGGCTAAAAAATAAATCCCTGACTGTTGCAGTATTTCTTAATCTGCATAAGACTGTGATTTCAGCCCTCACAAAAGAGGGGGAAGAGAGAAATAGGGTGGTTGTTGCCACTAGGGATGTCAGAGAATTCTGATAAAAAACGGAAATGTGAGTGGAAATTGCTGATGTTCACTTATTCATCTCACGCTTGGAATGGAAATTAATACAGTGAATATGATCGGTATTTGCTGCTGTTCTTGCTTTCAGCCTGCAAACGATACATAATTGGTTGCTATGTTTCCTTTGCACTGAAATAAATGGGGTGGAATAATGCAATGGCAATGTAAGTTCTGTCATATTGACATGGTTTTGGGCAGAAGACAAACTGCAGTGGAATGGAAACAGTGCTGTATGTGACAAAAACAAAGTGATATGGAAAGCAATGGCTTCTTGCATCTCTATTTGCCACTGATCTAAAGTGCAAGGAGAACCACTATATCCACCAACATTTCACAAACAAAAATAGGGGCATGCTTGCAGCATCCCCATTCTTGTACCAAGGATCACAAGCTGAAAGCCTTGCTCTGTTTGATGTTCTATTCATTTAGGCAACAAAATCCAACAGCTTCAATTGAAAAGCCTAGAGGATATTCGTTATTTTGGCTAAAAGGTTTGCTAGGGAAAAATAATGGTTGCCCTGCACTTTGTGAAATTGCAAGTTGTGGGGGCTTGGCATTCCTTAGTTTAAATAAAATATAATGTGCAGTACCAGAAGCAAATTCCACATCTCTGGCAGGCTGTGTAGGTAAATAAATACAGTCAAGGAAAGTATTAGGGAGAAATCCCAAGCAAATGGGTAACATGGGTGAACTGTTAAGGAGAGTCATCATTCTCCTGATTTATAGCTCAGTGCTGTGCTTTTTACATTAGCTCTGGCAGAAAAGCACAGGTGCTTGTTTGGCTGAAATAGTGTTCTGTCCTTGGTGAAGAGGGCAGAATTAAACATCTGGTAGGCTTGGGCCCCAGAAATTGCCATGTTCAGACATTTTGCCTGCGACGTCAATTCTGGGTATGCATGCTGAGGAGGAGAATCTGAATGGAGAACAGCATGCATGTAGACAGTAAGTGTAGGAAACCTTCCCTTCTGGGCAAATGTGAGTGATGAGTAGGGCTAGAAGCAAAAATAAGAAAAGCACCAAAGGTGAAATGTACCTTTCTTTTACCTAGGCTACTTTCCTTATACTCAGACATTCTTCTCTATCGTCCACCTGGATAAGTAAGCATTATCAGAGTTTAAAGAAAAATCTCAGCCGGGCAAATGCTTAGGGAGGTGTGTCACCTGAGGAGAGTCCTGAGCACCAGAGGGCTGGGCCTGAAGAGCCACATTTGGCCCCTGGTCCAAAAGTTCCCCGTCCCTAAGTCAGAGAGACATGATTTAATACACTGTAAGATTTCCACTACACCAAATCGCTGCTTTTGAATCATGTTTTAAAATGTGTTGCTGAATTAATCAATATGCTTTTTAGTTCATTAAAAGGGTTATTTTAGGCTGGAATCCTAACTCCACTTACCTGGGAGTAAGCCCCACTGAATTCAATAGGACTTAGACATGGTTAGGACTGCACTGTTAACTGATCTGGCTTTGCAAGCAGACCCGCAAGCAAACACTGGATCAGACCAGGATGTTGTTGTTTAGTCATTTAGTCGTGTCCAACTCTTCATGACCCCATGGACCAGAGCACGCCAGGCACTCCTGTCTTCCACTGCCTCCTGAAGCTTGGTCAAACTCAAGTTCATAGCTTCGAGAACACTGTCCCACCATCTCGTCCTCTGTTGTCCCCTTCTCCTTGTGCCCTCCATCTTTCCCAACATCAGGGTCTTTTCCAGGGAGTCTTCTCTTCTCATGAGGTGGCCAAAGTATTGGAGCCTCAGCTTCAGGATCTGTCCTTCCAGTGAGCATTCAGGGCTGATTTCCTTCAGAATGGATAGGTTTGATCTTCTTGCAGTCCATGGGACTCTCAAGAGTCTCCTCCAGCACCATAATTCAAAAGCATCAATTCTTTGGCGATCAGCCTTCTTTATGGTCCAGCTCTCACTTCCATACATCACTACTGGGAAAGAAACAGGCGTCTTTTAATTTCGTGACTGCTGTCACCGCCTGCAGTGATCATGGAACCCAAGAAAGTAAAATCTCTCACTGTCTCCATTTCTTCCCCTTCAGGACCGAGCAACGGGAGCTCACACCATCGTAGGGATTTGAACCGCCGACCTTCTGATCGGCAAGTCCTAGGCTCTGTGGTTTAACTCACAGCGCCACCCGCGTCCCTTCTACTGTGATGTTAAAAGGTCTGCCTTGGATTCATATCGAGATCATTCTATCATTTTTGAGATTGCATCCCAGTACAGCTTTCACCACTCTTTTGTTGACTATGAGGGCCACACAATTTCTTCTATGGGATTCTTGCCCACAGTACAGTGGTACCTCGGGTTAAGTACTTAATTTGTTCCGGAGGTCTGTTCTTAACCTGAAACTGTTCTTAACCTGAAGCACCACTTTAGCTAATGGGGCCTCCTTCTGCTGCCACACCGCCATAACACGATTTCTGTTCTCATCTTGAAGCAAAGTTCTTAACCCGAAGTACTATTTCTGGGTTAGCGGAGTCTGTAACCTAAAGTGTATGTAACCTGAAGCGTATGTAACCCGAGGTACCACTGTAGTAGATATGATGGTCAGCCGAACTGTATTCACCCATTCCCATCCATTTTAGTTTACTGATGCCCAGGATGTCAATATTTATTCTTGCCATCCCATTTTTTACCACACCCAGCTTACCAAGGTTCATGGTTCTTACATTCCAGGTTCCTATGCAATATTTTTCTTTACAGCATTGGACTTTCCTTTCGCTTCCATGCATATCCGCAACTGAGCGTCCTTTCGGCTTTAGCCCAGCCGCTTCATCAGCTCTGAATCTACTTGTACTTGTCCTCCATTCTTCCTCAGTAGCATGTTGGACACCTTCCAACTTGAGGGGCTCATCTTCCAGCATCATAACTTTTATATGCCTGTTGTCTTTTTCTATGGAGTTTTCTTGGCAGGGATACTGGAGTGGCTTGCCGGTTCCTCCTCCAGGTAGATCATGTTTGTTCAAAACTCTCCACTATGATCTGTCCGTCTTGGGTGGCCCTGCAGGGATTAGAACCTGGCAATGCAGATAATGCTGCTTAGAAGATGGGATATCACCAACCTGTCCACTGGCTGTCCCCTCCCTACTGCAGTTCATTATCAAACCAATGCAATTACTCATGTGATCCAATTGAGAACTCCCTCTTAAAAGGAGCAGGAAGTTACAGGGCAGGCTAGAAACACCATCAACTCCTTTCTGAGCTCATAACACCCAAGCATTCAAGAAGTGAAAAGTAAATGGAGGCTCAAGGTAAGCATGCGTCAAGATCTAATAATGCTGCATGCTTAATATGCAGCTCAGTAACTACAGCAAATCTTCCAACACTTTTAATCTTGCTTGCTGTACTGGTTTGGAAGGATGATCCAGAATGTGAAGCAGCTCCTTAATTAGGGGGAACATTCAGTTTCCTTGTAGCAATGTGATGTGTGTTTGCAGGGAGGGGTGTGTGTTAAAAAATCATTTTGCTTACTGCAGCTTCCTCCCAGCCCTTCATTGCTATTTTGCTGTCTTTAATACCTCCTGATTGCATCTTGTTATCATCTTGTCCTGATTTGCTTTGTAGCTTGTTACATAAAACAGGCTCTAATCTTTCAGCAATTAGTTTCTTATTAAAGTCAATTGAGATTTCTACCAATTGAGAAAGGGAGCTTCTGTTTGTGATTAGAAATCAGTCACGGCAGAAGTGTGTGTGTGTGTGTCAAGATGACACTTTCATGGAGGACTATCGATGGCTACTCGTCTTGATTACCATGTTCCAACTCCACTGTCAGATCCAGTACGTCTCTGTATACCAGTTGCTGGCAATCACAACTGGGGAGAATACTTCTGGGTTTCCTATAGTCTTCTGGTAGGCCTCTGTGAGACCAGAATGCTGGACTAGATGGGCTTATTGTGTGTTCTTATGATAATTGAGGCTACTTTAGCATTTCTCCATACACTCAGCTTGGCCTCAGCTGCTTATGGGAGCTAACCACTATAGCAGGACAAAGACACATGGACAAAGAGATGTAAAACTGAGGAACATTTGCAGCATGGCAGAATATGGTGTTTGAGCTATAGCTCTGTAGCAGAGCCAGTTGTTTTGGGTGTAGAAGGTCCCAGGTTTGATCTCCACTTAAAAAACCCCCAGAGAGCTAGCCTGGGAACTTTGAGAACTGCTACCAGTAGGGATTTCATTAGTTAGTGCATTCCTTAACCAGCTGATAAACTAATACGTAGGCAATTAGTGATTTGTATTTCTTAAATCATAATCTAATCTGGAGGTAATTACGCTAAACAGTTTAAAACAAAATAGGATATAATAAAATAGATACAACACGCCAAAACAATGCATGAAATAAAGCAGCCAGAAAATCAGAATAAAGGGTGCAAAGAATCCCAACCACCATCATTTGAGAACATAGGAAGGATCTGCTGGATCAGGCCAAAATCCAGCCTCACCCTGCAGCCTATTTGCATGGTGACTGACCGCTATGGGAAGCCCACAAGCTGGACCCAAGTGCAACAGCAGCTCTCCCCTCATGTGGTTTCCAGCAAGTGGTGTTCAGTCTCTGACCATGGAGGCAGAGCATTGCTTCTGCCATGGATAGCAGCCACTGATAGACAGAGGAATTCTGTCTTTATGGGTTATGATAAGAACAGTGCTTCTCCAAAGGATGCGGCACAGTTCTTGGCTGAAAAAAACATGTCAAAATGTGTTCTTAAATCCTTATGATGATTATTAAATTTCTATCCTTCTCTTCCTTCCGGAGGAGTCCAGGGCGGCAAACACCAAAACAGTGAAGTGATGCAATTTAAAATAAGATAAAAACAATTAAAAATATCACAAGCACCTAAAATGTGCAAATCTCAAAAAAAACTGCATATAAAAATGACATGTAAAAATGCATATACTGAAAAAAAATCACTTTTAGGAAATGATATGTTTTTAAAGAGAAAATATGATTTGAAATATGTATTATAATGTGGATTTTCATGCCTTAAAAAAACAAAAATGTATGAGTGCATGGAAAAGTAAAACAGACTAGAAGTGGGCTATACCCAGCTGCCGGGCAAAGTGAACAATGCTGAACTAGATGGACCATTACCTAACTGTATAAGGCTGAAATTCACAACCCCACTTTTGTAGCAGGCAGCTCCATTGATATGAATGGGAGTTGCTCCTTTCTGAGCAGCCATGCAATTATCTTCATATTTTCTTTCACGCTGTGGTTAAGGTATCCTTTTGTACATGGTCAGCTGCATTTACTCAGAGTAATGCCTATACTCACAACCTTAGGGGATGTAAGCACCTCCTTCAGATGTGATTTAGCAATTTTCCCAGTGAACAAAAGCAGTAGCAGAGGGGGCTGTACTTAAGAGAGCTATGGCATCACCATTATTGCAGCTGGAACACACTGGGTTTAAATCACAAGCCATTTGAGCAATCTCAAAAAAAAATATGCTAGTCCATTTAGGCATATATATGTAAGGCAATAGGCATTTATCGAAAGAAACTTTCAGCTTTAATCATGGGGATCAAATTATGTTCTCAAAGGCTACCCAGGGTAAAATATATAGCATTACATCCCACTTTATCTAGTTATCTATCCATCCATCCATCTCTTTAATCTGTGCATTGTATTGTAGGTCTAATGGTCTGGAACTGTGGCAGAGTCATTCAGCTTTTAAATCAAACTTCTTGTAAAGCATTAACCATTTCTTATCAGCAATATCAGTTGCCCAACAGCTGGCTAAAAACTGAAATGCATATGAATGGACACACACACCTTTACCCATTTTGTTTGTGCTGTGATAGCTTGAATATGACAAAGCGAAAGCATGACAAAAGCTTTGAAGCATTTCATTACTTGGATTATCAAGGAAATGCTGTATCTGGATAATGCGTGAGATAATATGTATTATCACACATAATTTTTACATTGGAGCCTCAGAGTGATCTGTGATGCAGATGTAAAGAGACCAGGAGGTAGCTTAACAGTGAAATATTTTAAAAGGCATAAATTACATGTTAGTGCGTTATGAGCCTTATCCTCTATAGTTGAGATAATATATTTATTTCCATTAGCAAAACAGCATCCATAAATCAGCATTGGCAAGCCATGGTATTCTCAGACTCATAGATTTAATACCTGTAGTTACGCTGTCTCTCTCTCTCTCTCTCTCTCTGTGTGTGTGTGTTTCACAGCATTGTTACTTGCCCTGAAAACTTTTGCTGCCAAGGAGTCTTGGAATTTACAAATATCTCAGTACCATGAATGTGAGAACTTTGAAACATTTGCAAATATGGGGTGGGGGGAATTCACTTCTTCTAGGTACCAGCAATGCTCATATGCACTCAGGGCCAGCCCTACCATTAAGCAAAGGGAGGCAGCTGCTTCAGGCAGTGATTGGTCAGTGCATGGGGAAAACAGAGCTTGCCATTCCCTGTGTTGGAGAATAGAGCTATTTGTGCTATGTTCACTGCTCTGTGACCTTAACGCTAGCTTGCTGCCCTCAGATGCTGTGGAAGACACTGTCTGCCCCATCACCAGTGTTGAATTCAGTCCAGTAAGCTTGTTTATGGAATGATTTTTGAACTTTTTGAATTGTGTGATTAGTTTTTTCCTGTTGTAAGCAGTCTTGAGCATGGTTTTAACAGTGGATAGGTAGCATACAGATAAAATGATGTATGAATGGGAGGGGGCTCTGTTTTCCCCTTCACCTTGAGCTGACCTTGCATGCACTTCTTGTTTCTTGTGATGGGACACCAGCAAAAACTACTGCCTGACTCTAGACTTCAGTACCAAAGGGTTTAGAAATACAGTGGAGTCTGTTAGGGTGATTTGCATGTGCTTGTAATAAGTTTGTAAATTGTGGAGGAGTCAGTCTTTTGCAGCCAACTGAATGGTGTATCCATCAGCTTTTTTTGTAAACTGCATAGAAGTCTTCTTGCGATCATGTGATATATAACTTTTGTTAAATAAATACATAAATTTAAGTTTAACAAAATGTTTGTGACACATCACCAATGAGGTGGCCTCCAAGGGTTGTTGGACTCCAACTCCCCAGCCAGTGGCGCAGGAACCCTCTCCGTCACCCAGGGTGGGATGGCGAGGAGTGGGGCGAACTGCCTGGTGATGCATGCATGACATCCGTACAGACTGCGCACATGCAGAAGCCTGTATGGTTGCCATTCAAGTGGCAGCCCATACAGACACCCATACGGATGCCGTGTGCAAGCGGCAGCCTGTACAGATGTCTGCACAGATGCTGCATGGATGCTGTGTGGATGTAGTGCGAGTGGTGCCCACACTAACTGTGTGTGCACCCTCTGCTGCTCTGCAGCTGGGGGGAGGCAGCGGGCCATCTTGTCATCCTCCAGGGCAGTGACTGGGGTGGACCACCCCCTCCGTGCGCCCCTTCGTATGCCCCTGTTCCCAGCTAGCGGGGTCCATCATCAAACATGGTAGGGCTTGGATTCCAGCAGCAACTAGAGGGCAACACACTGGCTATCCCTGTATAGCTTCAGTGCCTTAATAACAGCAGCAGCAGCAGCAGCAGCAGCAGCAGCAGCAGCAGCAGCAGCAGCAGCAGCAAACAAATCAAGGCTGTTTGCAGAAAGAATCCTGGCTAATCAGACACAATGTAAGCAGAATATGATGATGTCACATTGACTGAATGAGAACTAGAACTGGCTTGTAATATCACAAAGACAAGTCGGTGAAAGAGGAGTTCATAACATCATGCTAGAAAACAAATGAATAATATTCTAATTTCTAATCAGAAGAGTTTTTCATTTTTCTCCTTCTAGTCCTGAAGAGACTGCAAAAGATGTTTTTTAAAGCTATTTTCTAGAACAATATTTTGGGAGGGGTGTTGCATTTACTGACAGCATTCCTATCGTAACAGCTGGTGTTTAATTATAATGTCTAAAAATAATTAATATCATTTCTGTAAGCAGAGGGTAGATGGTGACCCCCATACCATGTCTATTGGGTTTGATTATTATTATTTTTTGCAGAATTTATTCCAGAGCCTATATTTATCTACCATATTGTGCCCCCTATTAATGCCTTTGCAGTGTTGTATGCTCACAGATTAAATCAAGTCATGATGTGCTTATGTGAAATATATAGATTAATAAAGAATATGTGGTGTTTACTACTCTCCAGGAAATAAATGGTTTCAACAGCTTTCACATCTCACTTCAATTCTCCATAATTTAACGTATTTTGCAGACTCTGTGGGATAATATTTCTAGCGGAGTTTATTTATTTCCTTGTTATTTTTTCCCAACACAGAGATTTCTTTCAAATATAGAGGGCTTCCCTCAGGTTTTAAGTGGAGTTTCATGAATGAATGAAAATGCATCAAGAAATCTGTCTGTAAATAGCATGTGCCACACATTCACACTGAGATACGACTTCCCATCTTAGCATGAGTTGATACGTTAATATTAAGTGAAAATAAGGGGTAAAAAGAAAGGCATGTTTACTTCCTTTGAAATTCATAAGACCTTTGCCTAAGAATGCACATCACAAATTCCTTTTCACTTTCCCCCCCTCCATGAAATTTCAGTGGCAACTTGATGGAACACTCTGCCATGCTGGAGTATTCTTCCATTAAAATTGGCCCTTCTCTCAAAATACTGTTCAGTTTAGGAGACGTTCATTAAACATGGCTTGTATCCCATGTTGGTCATACACAGAGTAGACACACCAGAATTAAAGGACATGTTTTTCAGTTGGCCTACTCTAAGAACATATGAAGAGCCTGCTGGATCAGGCCAATGGCCCATTTAGTGCAGTACCCCATCCTCACAGTGGCCAACCAGACACCTGCAGGAAACATGCAAGCAGGGCTGGAGCCCAGGAGTTCTCTCCCCTCCTGTGGTTTCCAGCAACTGGTATTCAGACTGCTGCCTTCGACTGTGGAAGACAGGGCATAGCTATTGTGACTCTCCAAATGTGGTCACTCCATAGATTTGTATATCAGCAGTTTTATTTTCAATTCCATTCCTAATGATCCGGAGCATGGAATTCACCTTTTTTTCACAGCTGCCACTCACTGGGTCAATGTAGTCCTCAAGCCTATCCACTGAAAATCCAAGACCTTGGTCCTAGTCAGTTACTGCCAGTCTGAACCCCATGAGCGTATAGGGGAGAGTAGTTTGGCAGTAATCCTGTGGTTATCTAGGATTTAACCATGAACTTCAACTTTAGCAAGTGCCTGGATGTTTTGACATAGTAGGCTGAAGTGCCATTTCAAAACTAGTTATGGTTAGTGGAAGTATCTTACTTTCCTGGGAAGAGGGTTTGTCATGGCTTTCCCCTCTGTGAGAGGAAATAGGGGCGTCCTAACAACTCTTAAAAAATGGGACGCGGGTGGCACTGTGGGTAAAACCTCAGTGCCTAGGACTTGCCGATCGCATGGTCGGCGGTTCGAATCCCCGCGGCGGGGTGCGCTCCCGTCGTTCGGTCCCAGCGCCTGCCAACCTAGCAGTTCGAAAGCACCCCCAGGTGCAAATAGATAAATAGGGACCGCTTACCAGCAGGAAGGTAAACGGCATTCCGTGTGCTGCGCTGGCTCTCCAGATGCAGCTTGTCACGCTGGCCACGTGACCCAGAAGTGTCTGCGGACAGCGCTGGCTCCCGGCCTATAGAGTGAGATGAGCGTACAACCCTAGAGTCTGGCAAGACTGGCCTGAACGGGCAGGGGTACCTTTACCTTTACCTAACAACTCTTAAGACACTTCCCAGGATCCTTTGAGGAAAGCCATGACTGTTTAAAGTGGCACAATTATTTTAAAAGTATGGTGAATTAAAAAACATTGGCTTTGGTTGGCTTCTGTCCCCCTCCCAATAACTTGTTTACAAGCAGAATTATTCTAAAATATTAAGAATTTGCTATAATGTTTTCTTTGTAAAAACAAAAACAAAAAGCAGGAATTATGGGGCATCCACGCTCTGTTTATTAAAGGAATTCGACAATATTATTTTCCTGGTCTCTCATGCAAGCAAATGACATTTTGAGATATTATGTTTTGAAATGTAGGACGCTTACCTCCTCGTTTCCCCTTCAATTCTGTTAAAATCAATAATATCTTTATGTTAATCATGCCTTATTCTGGGTTCAGTGAAACCTGTTTTATGAGGTTTGCGATGATACCCTACTCTTAGAGACAAGCTTGATTTATATAAAAGTACACAGAATCCGACAGTTTATGGAACGATTTGGGATGAGCACCGAAAGTAAGTGCGTCCCGCTACAGATGGATGATCCATTAATCATCTTTTTTTTTTTTAGTATTGTTCAGTGATTATGCTTAGGGCAATCTCTGAGGACACGTTTTGCTTTCTCTAAGTGTCAATAATGGATTTATTTGTTCTGTTTGCACTGCAGTCCATGGGAACATGATTAAGGCATTTTGTTACTTGCTTTTAAATCTTACCTTGCTAAGTGAGGCTGGTTTCACACTGAAGTGGGGAACCTTTTGCCCTTCATATGATGCTACCTACAACTCTCATCATCCCTGACCACTGGCCATACTGGCTGGGACTTGTAGTCCATCAACATCTGAAGATGCAAGGGCTTGTCTCTTGCTCCTTCTTACTTTGGGAGCTGAATGGGGCCAGGGCCCAGTGGTGCTGGAGCAGGATTGGTAGGGTTTGTCAGAGAAGGAGAAGAAAGACCCTGAGACGGGAGATGGGGAAAGTTCAGGTAGTGACATGAACTGCATCCTGGGCCACCTATTGCTAGACATCCTCACAAGGGATGAGGATGTTTGCATTGATATTTGTGTGCTTATCTACACTCACTGTACAAATCCAGGGTTGGTGCTATCACGAGGCAAACTCAAACAACTGTCTAAAATGAAGGGGTGGTGGAAAATTTAGGCCCTTCTGGGTGGGGAGCTCATTCACTTGCTCCCTTAGTTTCTGGCCTTCATTATAACTACTCCCAACACCACCCATCACTACCTCTGGCAAGGTTTCCAGCCCTCCGCCCCTTGCTGCTGAGGAGTTCATTCCTCAGAGACAAGCCATTATGGATGAAGTGGCCAGGAAAGTGTCAGTGCTGCTGCTACAGTTTTCCACAGTGGGTAGAAACAGTGGCGTAGCGTGGGTTGTCAGCACCCGGGGCAAGGCAAGTAATTTGCGCCCCCTAACCCGTGGATTTGTGCCCCCTAACCCGTGGATTTGCGCCCCCTAACCCATGGATTTGCCCTAACCCCAGATGTTGCGCCCGGTGCGGCCCGCCCCCCCTACACCCCCCACGCTACACCACTGGGTAGAAATGCTGTTTTACACAGTCATTGTACCTGTGGTGGCACTGCAGGCCCTCCCCAGTCACCTCACACAGAATGCCTTGCTCTGAGGAAGGACCTTCTCCCTTGGTCCTTCAGAGTGACGCAGGGAGAAGTGGAAGGGAGAAAAAGTGGGTTGAAGGGGAATAGGAAGGTGGGAGGGGGAAGATGAAGAGCAGGAGTGGGGTGGGGGAGTCAGAGCCACTCTTAAATCCAGCCTGTGTGAGCCTATGGCAGGGGTGAATAACCCAAGTTCCCTGCAGATGTTCTATCCAAAATGTTCCAGGTTCCAAGTTCCATCAGCCCTAGCTAGCACGGCTAACAGGTAATGGATGATGGAAAAGCTGTAGTCCAACAACAGTTTCCCTTTCTCTATCTTAGGGTGTCAGCACCTGTCTTCTGCAAGTTTATAAGCATAACATTATTTTCTTCAGTAATCATAAGTTATAGATACTCATCAGGAACAATGGTACCATCTGAAGGGCCACAATTCCCCACCTATGTATTAGAATCATAGAATCATAGAATCATAGAGTTGGAAGAGACCACAAGGGCCATCGAGTCCAACCCCCTGCCAAGCAGGAAACACCATCAGAGCACTCCTGACATATGGTTGTCAAGCCTCTGCTTAAAGACCTCCAAAGAAGGAGACTCCACCACACTCCTTGGCAGCAAATTCCACTGTCGAACTGCTCTTACTGTCAGGAAGTTCTTCCTAATGTTTAGGTGGAATCTTCTTTCTTGTAGTTTGGATCCATTGCTCTATGTCCGCTTCTCTGGAGCAGCAGAAAACAACCTTTCTCCCTCTATGTGACATCCTTTTATATATTTGAACATGGCTATCATATCACCCCTTAACCTCCTCTTCTCCAGGCTAAACATGCCCAGCTCCCTTAGCCGTTCCTCATAAGGCATCGTTTCCAGGCCTTTGACCATTTTGGTTGCCCTCCTCTGGACACGTTCCAGTTTGTCAGTGTCCTTCTTGAACTGTGGTGCCCAGAACTGGACACAGTACTCCAGGTGAGGTCTGACCAGAGCAGAATACAGTGGCACTATTACTTCCCTTGATCTAGATGCTATACTCCTATTGATGCAGCCCAGAATTGCATTGGCTTTTTTAGCTGCCGCGTCACACTGTTGGCTCATATTAAAGTGATGTTAGCAGGTTCACCATCCTCAAATTTTATTGCAGCTTTGAAGCAGCCATTACAACAACCCTTCACTAGTTAAGTAGCAGAGAGCTTCCGAGCTTTTCTCACAAGTTTTCATGTCCAAGGGTTAAATGTAAATGCAGACTCACCTTTATGTTGGAAGTGCCTCTCTGTTTATAATTAAGCATAAAGCCCCCAGCCCCATCTGTCAACTAGAAGGCTTGTTTGCATATCACCTTAATGGGCAAGAAGGCCTGTTATGTAAATTGGTTGATATCTCAAAGGCACAAGGTTAAAATTCATAAAAGGGGTGTATTAACTACAGCTATGGATGGGGCTCTTGAATTAAAAAAAAAATGATATAAATTGAAACAATCATTCACTTGAGCTGAACAAATCTTAACTCTGGCATATAGAGAGGATGTTGGAGTCTCTGTTCACCAAAACTGTGGTTCATGGTTCCTGATATGAGAGAGGAAAAAATCCTCTCTGTTCCTCTCCACTTTTTCCAAGTCCACAGTACAGTGGTACCTCGTATTAAGTGCTTAATTCGTTCCAGAGGTCCATTCTTAACCTGAAACGGTTCTTAACCTGAAGCACCACTTTAGCTAATGGGGCCTCCTGCTGCCGCTGCACCGCTGGAGCACGATTTCTGTTCTTATCCTGAAGCAAAGTTCTTAACCTGAAGCACTATTTCTGGGTTAGCGGAGTCTGTAACCTGAAGCATATGTAACCTGAAGCATATGTAACCCGAGGTACCACTGTATTCAAATTATGGACCGCCACAGGGTCTTTGGACTTTGCAATGGACTTTGACCTGGAAAATTTGAGTTTGTTGATGGAGCATTGAAATTCTGGAATGAGCAAACCTTTGAAATGGGCAATCAAGCTTCACACCAACTTGTCTATTTTTAAAAAGGCACGTTCATATACAGTACTGTAACTACTTAAAAGGCACCAGATTCCATCTTTGTGTGCCAGAAGCAGTTTCAGAAGAGCCATGCTAAGTGTGATAGTAGTAGGCAAAATGTGCCAACAATTCCTTACTGGGTAACAACTTTACAAATCTGATGTTACTGCAGATTCAGCTGCTTTGGAGCAGTAACATTTCCAACTGAAGGGGAAATGCTGGATCAGTAAATGAAATCTTTAAAAAGGAACAAAAGCATATGTTTCATGTTATCAGATTGGATTTTCCTCCTGCTGCCTGTTCATAACTAGTATTTCACTTGCATCAGGATTAAATTCCTTTTGTTGCACTGGATGCCTGTCCAAGAGGATTTGGCCAAGGAGAAAATACTTGCAAGTAGATGTTTAATTCTGATAAATCATTTTGTTGGAGATGATACATCAGATCCCCCCAATCGGCTTTTCTTTGCATCACACAGAAGCAAAAGATGTTATCCTATTGAGAATGACAGCAAGAGAAGTTTTGCATTTCCTGAGCGGTCCCCCTCCCCCAATCATCTCTCATTTGATTTTTCTTTTCTTTTCCTGTGCCAGATGTTGCATTAAGGGCTGTTAAAGCCAAGAGTGTTGAAAGAATGTAGCACATTTAAAGAAATTGCGGTAATGTACTGACTGAAACGGGCTTTGTGCTTTTTCCGTTCTTCAGTTCCTGGTATCAGCGTATTTGGGGGAGATAATGTGGAACCTTCCTTGCATTAAAAGATTGGCATTCACAAGGAAACATGTAACTGTTAGATTATAAAAGATGAAGAAGGGAAAAAACTTGGGCAATTCAAAAGAACTTTCTTGCTTGGTCAGGCAAACGTCCATCCACATCCAAATTCTCTGGGATGTAAGCAAGGCACAAAGACCCTTCTCCTGTTGTCCAGAAGGAGAATGGGGGGTCATTCCCATAGGGATATAGCCCTAGACAAGGTGACATTGACATTCTCAGGTGTGTTTTATTTTATTTTATTTTATTTTATTATTAACAACATTTTGCATGCTGTCCTGTCACATGAAGATCTCTGGGCAGCTTATTGGAAATTTAAGTATTGAACCAATTCAAAATACAGAGCAAGACATAAACCCAAGAAATCAAAACAACCCAAATACAACAAGAAAACAAAGCCACAAAGTTAAAACACAGATCCTTAAAAAAATAAAATAAAAGAGAGGACCAATTTTGGCTAATTAGGTAAAAGGCCTGGTTTAGGTAAAACAATCTCTGCCGGGCTGAAAGAACTGCAATGATGGTACCAGGTGAACCTCTCTGGGAAGGGAGCTAAGTACCATAAAGGTCCTCTTCTGCCTTCCTACAGTGGAGGCACCCAGAATATGTGACCTTAAGTTTGGGATAGGTACATATGAGAGAAGGGTGTCTTCTATTTAAGCTGGAAGTGCAACAGCAGGGATAATTCAGTTTGCTACTTAAGGGTTAATTCTGTTAGTGTCAAGGTCAGGGAGCCAGAGGGATGGGTGGATGTGTTGCTTAGCAACCAGGCAGAGTAACATGATCTATCGTGAGGCAGCATATGCTCTGATTGGCTGTGTAGTTTAGAGGGAGTTTTCCTATGTATGTTTAGCTGAATATGTCCCTCCCTGCTATGCACAAAGCATGACTCAAGAAAGACAAAACCACTCTGTTTAGCCTTCCTAAAATCCTACATTGTTTCTGTTCAGTTTTCTATTTTCACTCTGGATTCCAACTACATTATTTAAGCGATATTCCTAAAAATCTGGTCACAAATTGTTTAGCACTTTAAAATTAGCACTTGACATTGGACTTGGAAACAGACTAAGAGTTGGTGCATGTATGCACTGTTCCTCTAATGATTTTGTTAAAAGAAATAAATAAAAAATGGTGGCCTTCTGTAAAGTTCCATGTTGCTTGATCACATTCTTTGATTTTGGAGGGGAACAATATATGAGGAAAACAAGACATTTCCAGCTGTCTACATTTTGGAGTTTTAGTTCATTTTACATTTTTTCCTTTCTACTACTTCTTCTCCTCCAGATTTACTATGGTGGCAAAAAGGTTAATTTCTTTTCTGTTCCTGGATCTGATGATGGATTGTTGCAGAGCACACTTGGAACCAGTTTCCATTCTAAATAATAGGCCCTGGTAGTTCTCAAAAATGGACAATGTACTTTTTGTTATCTCTTCTGAGGGACGTAAAATTAATGAAGAAGTCAACAGAGAGGTGCTGTTTTGCTCTGTTTCCACCAAACTGCTCCAGAGCCTGTTAGAAATAATATAATCCATTTTCTGCAACTATATGGTGTCATTTTGTCAATTAAATCTGCCTAAAATCTGAACCAAGTGCTTCTCTACAGACTTGCCTCAGCAAATTAAACAGAACTCAGATTACTGGTATGGTTTCAGTTTTAGGATTAAAATATCAATTTTGATAGTTTGGAAATATTTTTACCAAAGCATTTTTGATACTGTCGATATTCATCTACTGTATTAAAACCATTGTTGTTTATGTTGCATGCTTTTGTTTGGTATAAATCTTTCTCCCATGTTCCCCCCATGTTTCCTGAACCAGTCATGTGGGTGATCCAACACAATCAGGGCTGAGAGTTGTTAGGAAACCCTGTTCCCTCACAGATATACAATTCCCCGAGTTCCCTGGGAAGAGGAATTGATTGTTAAACCACTTGGGGAGCTGAGGGGAATAGGGGTCTCCTAGCAACTTTCAGCCACGGTTGTTCAAAGTGCTATGATACTGCTTTAAATGTATTGTGCAGGTGGGGCCTTAGATTGCATATGCCAGCCAGCTAGCTTTCAGTCTGATTTCTCAGCTGATCCACCTTCAAATATTTCAGAGGTTAGCAAGTATGAATAAATTCACTGCATTAAAAGAGGGCAGATGTACAGTCTGGGAAGCTTTCCAAATCCGGGGTTATCATTATCCATTTAAAACAAAAGCAAAAACCTGAGGGAACTCTAGTGTAAGGGACAGGTGGAAAGAGATGCATTTAAAAAGTGTATCCACCTACATGGAGGTAACCATACCACCAAGTTTCAAAAGTGTGATCGCACATCTTTTATGATGAAAGCACATTATATTCAGCTTTAAAAGTGGGGAAAGAACTCAAATCAACCCTTTGACCTATGTCTTCCTTTCATGCATGATACAGCAGCCTCTTTGATCTTTTCACCTTCGCTGGTGAATTTCCTCTTCTGCCGTTCCCACCTGCTCAGTTGTGCCCTAGCTGAGCTTCTCAGCTATTTTTTAGGAGACCCGTGTTGACCTACCTGGGTTCTTCCAACCAACTTTGAGAACATAAGATCCCTGGTGGATGAGGCCAAATGTTCACCTAGTCCAGCACCCTTTTCTCACAGTGGCCAACCAGATGCAAGCAGGACCTGAGTGAGACAACCCTCTCCCTACCTCTGGTTCCCAGCAACTGACATTAGAGACATCCTACTTAACCATCATAGTTGTAGCCAAATATAGCCTTATTCTTCATGTCTGCCTGTTTCAGGCAGGAATCCCTTGGATGTGGTCTCATTTTTTTTTTTTTTAAAAAAAAGCTTAATCCAGTGGAATACGCTAGCGCCCCATGGTGACCTACATGCCAGCCTATCAGCATGACATCTTTAAGTCCTTGGTTCTACTATAGCAGCATTCACCTTTTCTCTAACAATACTCCATTTGGGCCACTCTATAGCAAATTAGGGAGTGGTGCCAGGCAGCTGATGGCAACTTTACTATGCTTTGGAGCAATTGCACAGCTTTTGTTCTGCTGGGGAATCTGTGGCCCTCCAGTTGATGATGGACTCCAAGTCCAATCGTCCCCAGGTGGGATGGTGGGAGTTGAACCCTGGCAACATCTGGAGGGCCACTAGTTCCCTATTCCTATTATTTTGTATAATCAGCAAGCTTGGCCACCTCATTGCTTGCTCCTAACTCTAGGTTGTTTATGAACAAGCTAAAAAATAGAAGTCCCAGTATCCTTCAGGGACTCCATTTTTTTACATCCCTCCATCTGGAGAACTGTCCATTTATTCCTGCTCTCCACTTCCTGCAACTTAATCAGCTCCTGATCCACAAAACAACCTCTCCTCTTATTCCTTGACTGTTAAGCTTACTCAGTAGTCTTTGGTGAGTTACTTTGTCAATGCTTTTTGAAAGTCCAAGTATACTATGTTAACCAAACCACCTCTCCCTATATGCTTGTTGACACTCTGAAATAACTCTTAAGATTTGTGAGGCAGCCATGCTGTCTCTGCTTCAGTAAGGATTGTTCTTCTGTATGCTTATTTTACCTTACTCAAACTCACCAGTAACAATATCTAAGTTTAGAATAGTGTAAAGGCTAAAGGACTTCTGCCACTACCCTATTTGTCCACCCCCTTTCTCTTCCTATAATTTCAGTCCATTTCCCACTGTGGGCCTGCAGGCACAGTATTGCATATTTAAAATGGATTGTTTAGCACGTAGTGATTGTAGGCCCTTTATAAATAAACTAGAGGAAGATGGTGGTCTCACTATAGAGTTTCTCCCTCTCCCCTTTCCCCACCCACCGTTTCTGGCACAGACTTTGGCCAAGATGCTGTTGGGATGAGAAAACATTGAGGGCAGTTTACGGCCTCAAGTGCCTCTTGGAAGGCACAAGAGTTGAGAGCTCAGCTCTTCCTCATCACTAGGCAAACAGGCCCTGTACTGTAGGGTACCTTGGGGGAATGAAAAGCATCTTAAAAATGTATAGACCAATGTACAGACAGGGATTGCAATCTGGGTTATAATTAATGACTTCAATGCCTATCCAAGCAAAGACAACCGTATTTCATGCTTCAAGGCTCAAGCTGGTTGCCTGTGAGATATTGGGGGCAGGGGATTTGGAAAGAAGAGAACACACACACCCTTCCCATCTCTCCTTGCTGAGCCAGGTGCAGATGTGTTGTGTTAGAGAATCAGTTTTGCCATCCTGAGCACTTCAGAGATTGGCCAGTTTTGCTCAGAGGAGGGAATTCTTGGCTGCATGGATCACTGGTGCTGCACTTGGCAAATTCGGCATTACTTAACAAACACTTGGCTTTTCTGCTCTGTCCATGACTTTGCTAAATGAGGTCCTTTTAATCTAACCTCTGGGAGCAGACTAATTCTGCCTCCTTCACTTGAAGTTGAAGTAAACAGGAATACCCATGCCAAGTAATTTATCCGGATGCTGTAGGCATTGTTGTGTTACTGGAGCCTCGTTTCCAAGCTGAAGTGCTTAAGTTTTGGAATGTTGCTCCAACTTTGATTAAAATAAGCTTCAAACAAGGGAAGGGAGTAGACAGGAGAGGGATGGCTTTCTTTCGATGGAAGACTATGTGCATGACTGATATTTAAAATAAACTTTAAAAGAGAGGAACATATTGCTTGGCTAAAATGTATAGAGAAGAGTAGCTCAATGTCATGCAGCAAAAAGGGCACTGCAGCTAGGATGTGCCATATTAACGAATTTCATTGCAGGAAAGTCTGACAGTGTGTCTGGACACAGTTTACAAGTCTCTGAACAGATGAGTTATCAAATATGTAAGTTGGCCTTGCAGCTGAACTTTGCAGCTCAGGATGCTCCTGCTCAGGGCTCCAGCCAGTCATGTTCCCTTTCAGCTCCATTTTGTTCCCATGGTTTTCCATTCTACACAAACGCTCCCATCAAGTGATCATGTTCAGTTTTCACTGGGCTGTTTTGGAATGTACCCCTTCTCATGTCTCCACTTTAAAGTCTGCCTGCTGATATCTCTTCTGCATGGGTGGCGCTGTTATGACCACATAAGTATCCACATTTCGCGAGGGTGGTTTTGCTATTGGCATACAGTGTAATGCATATTACATGTATTCACACTGTGGGAAATAAAAAGAAATTGTCAGTTGCCATCGATGAAGATCAGGTTAAGTTTGCTTCGGTGTGTGTGTGGACTCAATGAATTCCTCATACACAGATCATGTAAACTCCCAAAATCAGCTGACCCCAGGCTGATGTCCTCAAGTGTTTCTTGATGACAACTTGCATAAGCCCAGGGGTGTGACATGGGGGGGGCCGGGGGGGGGCTGTGGCCTTGGGCACAGATTTTTGAAGGAGCACAAGGCTGCGCAACCAGCTGCCCCCATAACAGGCTCCCTAACCAAGGCTGGAGATGCAAGGGGGCAAGCCAAACCATGCCTGGCCTGGGCCGGGCCTTCAGGGTGGCATCTCCTCCTTGTGAGCAGTGAAGGGATGCTCAAAGGCACCCCATCCTTGGGCCACTCAAGAGGGAGGAGGAGAACACCGCAGCAGCTGCCACTGCCCACCAAAGAGAGGCAAGAGGCTCTGTCAGCCTCCTCCTTCATGAATGGGGCAGCACAGCCCTCAGGTCTGCCCTTCTCACGGGGTGGCTTCAAGCCTCTTTCTCCCTCCCTTCATTTTGCCTCATTCTGCACATGCTGCCCGGTCTCCTTCATCTCCTGTCAGACTGGTACAACTCAGTGGTGAGGTCTTGATCTGGCACTGCCATCCTTCCTCTGGCACCCTGAGCCTGGCAACCTGTGCTACTCCACTGCATTAGCCCCAGCCAGCATGGCCAATGGTCAGGGACAGTGGGAGTTATGACCCAATAACATCTTGATGGCGCCATGTTAGGGAAGGCTGTTTTGGAATGTTGCAACGCTGATTGGTTGGGTGTAGGAAGGAATCTGGTTATGAATTGTGCATATCACAGACCTTGAAAATCTTGAGTTGTTGCTCCGGTTGACAAATAGAGACATTTGATGCAATGACAGGTGATATAGTGTGCCATATTTCTCTTTCTATTGCTGCTTAAATTGTATATTTAGTGAATTATTTTTGATTGATGATAGCTTTGGAGGTACTCACCAGGGGGAGAAAAAAGATGGCATATTTTAACTATATTAATGGTTTGAGACCTAAGCCGAGCACCATATATTTTTGTAATCCGTCAGGAGCAAAGCTGCAATTTATACAAATGGATTCTGTCTATCTTTAGCCTCAGCAAGTCTGACAAAGAGATGTCACTGGGAGTAATGTTTCTCATCATTCATAGATGCAGAAGCCAGAGGCTACATTTCTTTGATACGAAATCGCTTTGGAGTTTCTTGATTCCTAGAATAATAAAAATAATGTTGATAATAACAATAACAACAATATCAGTATTTGTTGCCATCAGTTGCCTACGTTGTTTTTCAAGGCAACAGCAAAGCAAAACCCCACCGTCTGTTTTTCAAAAGACTAAGAAAATCCCCAACCATGTCAATTTGCAAACAGCAGGGGCTGTGCCAATTAAAGGCTGAAAAGCAGGGCAAGGCTTTTGCCTGCAAAGGTTCTGAACTCCTCAGCCTAAAACCTGCAACACTGAAATGACGGCCTGACAGTCCCGTCAAAGGGAGAGATACTTGTGGCACTTAGCCGTATGGCGTGTTAGTTCAGTTCCCTTTATGGTACTTTGGTAATGAGGTGTGAAAACTCTATAGAGAAGTGCTGAAGATAAGGCTTGGGTTTTGTTTTTGTTTTTACTTTGCAGAAATGATAAAATAAAATTCTTCTTGTTTGCTTCAGTCTGAGAAGTGCTCAGCCCCAAGGATCAGTGGAGTTTGCACCCGTCAGAAATTAGGGCACAACCGACCCAGCAGCAGAATACGTTTCACACTGCTGCATATAAGAGTCTATGTGTGTGCATGCCCAGCAACCAGATATCTTTCACTGCCAGCTTGGTAGGTGCCAGTTGCAGAAAGAAGGGACCCAGATTCTGCTTGTACATTATGCTTGCTGACAGATGTAATATGAATAGATCCTGTTTGTGTGTGTGTATGTGTGACTTCATGGATAGTATGTTGTCTTGGCTATAAACAGTAACATCTGCAGGGAGGGGGCATAGCTGAGGGGTAGGGCATACACTTTGCATACAGAAGCACCTATATTTAAGGTTCCCAAAATTTACGCAGACAACTCCCCCACTTGTGCGTGGTCCAGTCACACGCAACCATGTATATGTGCAGCACCAGGAAATGGCTGTTGCAGGTGGTGGAGTGGCGCTGCATTGCTAACCTGGCCCCCCAGCAGCAGAGTTGCTACTGCTTACCAGGAGGGAGAGTGGAAGGGGCAAGGCAGTCAGGAGACTGGCACCATGCAAATGCACCAGCAGAAATTGCAACAATTAAACTGCCCTGAAACTGATCAAAATCTGTAGTGTAGCTATACCTATTCAGTTCTTCAGTGTCTCCCAAGCATCCTCTCCCCCCCCCCCCCGCCCCCAGCTTGGTTTTACAAGGGGCAGCACTCTTGAGATACTGGTTAGCTCAGTTGGTTAGAGTGTGGTACTGATATTGCCATGGTCGTGGGTTCAGTCCCCATTGGACCCTTGAGGTCCCTTCCAACTCTACTATTCTATGATTTTATGAGACAAAAGAGAAGGAAAGTGATAGCCACTGAACTGGCTGTAAGCAAGAAGGAAGGCTGGCTGAGGGGAAACTGAGGTTGCTGAGGCAGTGCCCTCATGGGCCACCCTCTGCTATAAGCATGCATTGATTTCTAGAACATCATAGCAATGTGTTGTGGTGCTTTCTCTCCCCCACCCCCAGTCTTGTTATAAAATACCTCATTCCTACTGGGGGATATTTTTTGAGTCTTGTTTAAGAGAGTAGCATTGCCTCGATACCTGTTGAGATGCAGATTAGAGACAAGCTTACTCAGACATCGCACACTCTATCTGGAAGAAACCAACCAAGCCCGCAAGCAGCTTTCTTTGAACAGAAAGCCTTAGCTGGATGTTCTTTGATTAAAATAACTCTTGACACTGTGAGGAAGGCAGAAAACAGGGGTGAGCACACTCCTCCTCCAAGAGCACCAGCCCTGCCCTTAAGGGGAAGCCCAAGTGGCAGATCATGTATTCTGCTTGATCCCAGGAATCCTCAAGGATTTCATATGGTCTACATGTTTAAGTTACTTGATCTAATTTGCAGTTCCTGGGCTAAATACATAGACCGGAACAAGGTAATCCTTCATTTTTCCCACTTCTCTAAATTTTCCTGCTTCTTTTTTGTTGTTGTTGCAAAAAAACAGTTTTAGGTTAATATGCATGGGGGATGAGGAAATAAATACATACTTGTAATGGTTCTAGGGGTTGCTTGTGCGTAAGCCGGTGCTTATCTCCCCGGCTGGGTGCAAACACCTGGCTGGGTTGCCAAAGTGAACCTTTTCTGTCCGGACAGCCACTCACCTGTGGCTGACTCAATCGCTGGCAGAATCCGTCAGTGGGCGTTTCTTAAACTTCTTCCAGCAAAGAAGCTCTTTGACGCCTAGTCTCCTCCTACTCTCTCTGCATGAAAGCCTTCTGCGCAAGGAGGGCGTGGGCAATGGAGGACCCCTACTCTCCCTGCTGGTCCCAGGCAAGGAGTCATGGGACCGCCTCGTCGCATCCCCCATCTGCCCCCCTTCTCCACTGGTGCTACGCTGATTCTCTTCCCCAGAAGATGGGCTGCTTCTCCCGATCCCTGGATGCTCTCTGGAATCCCTCTGGCTTTTGCTCTCTCCCTCCGGCACTGATGGCAGTTCCCTGACAATACTGGGGGACAAAATGCATGTTTGTGTGTTGTGTATGTGAACATACATACATACACACAATTTTTTGACAAAAAAGTTGCAGATTGATGCAGACACTGCATTGGGACAGACTTATGAATGAAGATATGTGAAAGGGAAAGGAACTTAAAATAGACCAGTCTTTCCATCACTGCTCGATATAGTAAGGTTTCTTGGGGCAACCCCCCCCCAACTCCTCATGGCGGGTATGCTATTTAAAATCTACCATTATCAGTGCACCCAAGCTATATAGGAGTTATTGTACATTTTTATTGGGCCAGAAATAGGAGTCACAGTTGTCACCTATTCAGCCTTTTAAAGAAGCCCACAAAAGTTATAGTCACGGGCAAGGGGTGCAGTGCTAGCCTACTGAAGACAAGAAGAGGTAGAGTGGAGAGCTCCATCTTTCCATCAGCAGCCCACTGAATTTTACATTGAACTTGCCTAAGGGTTTCTGTCCTCTGGTAGATTTTCAGCTCCTATGCTGGGCACACAGGTATGTTAGATCCCTCTATCCCTGCTCTGCCATTCCTCTCAGTCACCTTCATGGAATTCCTTGTTGCCTATGGCTGGGCAGCACTATGTTGCTTCATCTTTTATGTGCAAAGCTGGTCATCACCTACATCTACTCCAGTGTTTCACAGGTGGAAACAGAGACCTGCTTGTAACTAATGGTGAGCAAATCTGTTAATTCCAGTTTCTCCTGGTTTCTCATTTTTAAAACTCTTGAATCCATTTCTCCTCATTCCACATACAGCTAACATACACATTTTTGTAGGCCAATTTGCCTAATATTTCTGCAAACAATTTCCCTTGAGATAATGCACCTTTGTGTGTTTTCTCTAAGGTATGCATTCTTATGCACACTTCCAGCTAATATGTGCACATTATTTGGCTGGAGAACCGCATTGCAAAACTCAGAGAAGTGCAAATCTGAATGGATATCTGTGTTCCAGGAAGTGTTCCAGGATTTCCCCTCAGATGTGAACTGAACTGAATTTCTCCCCCATCCATAATTGCAACACCCATATTCTCATACGAAATAACACCATCTGATTCCCCAGCCCAGCCCTGTCAAACATTAGTTACATCCATGTTTATGGGCTGCAGTGTGTTTATTTTATTATGCAGTCTGTTTATTTATTTAAAAGTTCATCCTAAAGAAAAAGGGTGGATTTTCTTGCTTTGCTGGAGGTGCCCCTCCCTGCAAAGTACCTTCATCTGGTTTGGCATGTACAAAGAATTGCTCTCTGAAGGCTTAAGCCCTAATGAGAAGTGCTTATGGGAGTGTTTAATCTGACTTTGTTTGGGATTTAGAGAGTGAGCAACCTGCTGCTTTGGTTGAGCTGAGCTGAGCTTATCCAAAGAATGCAACACGGAGCTGATATAACTTATCAAGTGCCCAAGTCTCAACTTTGTGGTTTTTGTTTGCTCTAGCCTAAAACACACCTGCAGAGTGCAGAGAGCATGAATAACACCAGCTGCAAATCTGGAATGGTATTCCAATCTAAATGTGCTTTCAGGAGCCTTAGACCAGAATTATGGATAGATGGAAGTGTTGTTCATTGCAGAGTTGGTTTCAGAAGTTGACTTTCTGGGAACCTGCTGCAGCTCCAAAGGTGGGGGGGGGGCTCATTCTGTCCCTAGAGCACTGTCCTCCTGGCTGCTGTATAGAGGAAGGTGCCTTATACAGAGTGAGATCATTGGTCCATTTAGCTCACCACTGTCTACTCTGCCCAGCAGTGGCTCTCCGGGGTTTCAGGTAGAGGACATTCCCAACCCTACTTGGAGATGTCAGGGATTGAACCTGAGACCTTCTGCATGAAAAGCAGATACCGTACCACTGAGCTACAGCTCATCGTTACAAAAGTCTTCTTTACAGACAAGTGTGAGAGGGCTTTCTCTTGTGTCATTCCTATATTGTGGAATGCATTCCCTGTGGAGCTATGGTCCAGTTCCCACCCTCTTTTTCTCAGCTTTTAGAAAAGGTGTCAAAACACACACACACACTTAAAGACCTTTAAAATAAGTATAGTGCTCTTGCTGCTGGTGCTAATGTTTCTAACCATGCTTTATTGCCTTGATGTTTATAGGACACCCTTTTTTTAGTGTTGTGATGCATACTTTCTCGATTGGTTTGCAGAAAGTTGGTTTCAAAGTTTCAATGCATGCATAAATGCATAATGTATGGGCAGGCAAAAAGCTCAGAAACGGGGGGGGGGGGGGTGGAGAGAGGGAGGGAGTGGCTTAATCAGCCAGGGATCCATTGGCTCATGAGACAACTGCACTGCCATCATGTGATGGCATGGGGCGCAATTCAAGCTGGTGCAGTGATCAGCCTGCACTTCCCCACAAGTGCAGCTGTGCCCTCCCCCTGCTCTGTTAAGCCCCAGCAGGCAACAGCTGGGGTTAGGATTGCACCCCAAGACTTCAAAATCCACTCATAATTGTCATTTATGTAAGAGATGTCTGTAAGAAGTGGTCTTATTGGTCATAGAGTGTTAATTGAATGCAGATTTTCCATGCTCTAGTTGTCAGGTTGGCGTGAATGATAGTCTTCATTTGCATGCAAAGTCTCCTGCTCTCCCTTCAAGATGGATGGTGGACCCTTGCTTCATCTGTCACCACTTTGCTTTGTTTTTTCCCCCTTTTTAGTAAGATGAAAAGAATTTGGGGAGGGGGGAATTAAGAATATATATCCTTGAAATGAAGGATAACAGGTTGCTCAACACAAAGTCCAAAGTGTTTAGAGTAGAGATGAAATGGTGCGTCTACTGTGTAAAACATCTTTTTAGTTCATTAACTGAAGTGAAATTTTGATTCTGACATCAATGAATCATTTTTACAGTGAAAAAGTAGAATCTACGTGTGTGTGTGTGTGTGTGTGTGTGCAACAGTTTAGAAGAACTTAATCATGTCTGATGTAAGCTTCCTGTATGTTTTTTTGCCAGACAAGATCAGAACCTAAGCTAATCTATACAATTAAACCCGTGTTTAAACACTTTTAATTAATTCCCTTTGGTTTCACTGTGAAAGAAGCTGCAATCCTTAAAACATAGTACTTCATAGTAATGTACTGCATGCATCACCCCTCAAAAAAGAAAAGAAAAAAGAATCATAAAAAATATTGTTGATCACTTCAGGATGCCTCATGGACACTGAGCCAGGAAGGTGATTAATGCCTCCTTGCAAGAGGAGGTGGTCTGTGTCTGCTTGAAAGAGGCAGTGGTAAGACCACTCCTTAAGAAACCTTCCCTGGACTCAGAATATCGAAGTAACTACCAGTTGCTAATCTCCCCTTCTTGGGCAAGGTTCTTGAACTGGTGGTCATGGACCAGATCCAGGTGCCCTTGGAGGAAACAGATTTTCTAGATCCATTTCAACTGGGGTTTAGGCCCAGTTTTGGCATGGAAACTGCTCTAGTCACCCTGTATGATGACTTCTTTCAGGAGAGAGACAGAGGAAATGTGTCCCTGTTAATTCTTCTTGATCTCTCATTGGCCTTTTATTCTTTCAACCATGGTCTCCTTCTGCAGCAGTCTGAGTTAGGGGTGGGTGGTACCACTTTGTGGTGGTTCCAGTCCTCCTTGGATGGTCGTTTTCAGAGGATGATGCTTAGTGGGTCAGCCCTGTGGAGCCTTCAATGTGAGGTTCAATTCTATCCCCCATGCTGTTTAGCATCTACATGAAACCATTGAGGGGGGTCACCCTGAGTTCTGGAGTACATTGTCAGCAATATGCTGATGACACACAGCTCTGCTTCCCCATGACAACTGCAAATGTGTCGCTAGAACTGCTGGACTGATCTGCTGGTCTTGTTTCAGTAATGGACTGAATAAGAGCCAGTAAACTTAAGCTCAATCCAGATAAGATTGGGGCACTGTTAGTGGGTGGTTCCCTAAACCGGATGGATGTGAAGTTGCCTGCTTTTGATGGGGTTACATTCCTTCCGAAGAAGCTAGTGGGTCCTTCTGGATCCACTGTTGTTGCTTGAGGCTCAGGTGGCCTTGGTGGAAGTGCCGTCCATCAACTTTGGCTGGTGGCCCAAGCACACCCCTATCTGGACAGGGATAACCTATTTCTGTTGTCTGCACTCCGGCAACCTTCAGCGTGTTGTGTGGAGGGCTGACTTTGAAGATGGTTTGGAAACATCAGCTAGGGTGGAATTCAGCAGCCAGGTTGCTCCCTGGGGCAAGATGGTTTGAGCATATAACACTACTATTACACTGTTCCTGAAGAGGAGAGGTGGGGGATGGGGGATAAAAAGGAAGAATATGAATGAAAAGGATCCCAGAGCAGCTGAACCTCAATGGCAATACAGAGGAATTTTGAGGGGAAATTTAAGCTTCACTTCCCCAATTACGTCAGGGGCAGGGAACCTTTTTTCCCCAATCCAAGGGCTGCATTCCACTGTGTGCAACCTTCTGGAGACCACATGCAAGTAATAGGCACAGCCAGAGACAGAGTGTTAGAGGCTGCATACCAGCCATGCAAAAGCAAGTGGTTTTTACACACATACACCCTTTCATCCACGCAGGCAAGAGGCGTTATCATAATTTAAGGATACAATCTAGCCAGCCAGAAACACACTGAGACCACAAACAAGACTGGAGAGGGGTACAGGCTGGGGAAGTGGAACTTTGGAGGGCTGGCGGTGGAGAGTATGGCTTGGAGACAGTCCCAAGGGCCTTATAGTGGTCTGGAAGGGGGCATTTGAGCCTTTGGCCTGGGGCTCCCCTCCCCGACCTACATACAAGCCACAGGAAAGGGTGAAAAATGTTTCTCCTCAAATGATAGCGTTTTCCCCCCTGCATGAGTCAATAGAAACATGCAATTCTATGCAATTAAGCCAGGAGGAGCAGGCTGTTCACCCCCCCCCCACACATTGTTCTAAACCAAAGATGAGGAGTATTGCAAACCCAATGCAGCAGTGAAAGCTAAGAAAGATGCAAGTTTTGTTTCAAGTTACAACAATAAAATATAGTGTTTTCTGGAAACCACATGAGAGGACAGTGCTGTTGTGCTCCTGTCTGGATTGCAGGCTTTTCATATGTATCTAGAGGGGCTACTGGTATGATCAGCAGGACTCTTCTTACAATCTTATGTTCATAAGAAGCAGAATCAGTCTAGGAATCCCTTACTGACAAACGGATGCGTAGCTAATAACATAAGAAGAGCCTATTGTTCTCTGGGCATTAGTCTGTCTAATTCAGCATCCTGTTCTCAGAGTAGCCAACCAGATGCCTGATGTGTGTACCCTGTCTCCACATAGGGAAGGGGAAAAACATAGCCAATCTAGGAGATCCCCTGCTTTATTTATTTGCTCAGCGACATAGCAGGAGATTTTCAGCCAAGCTGCCTCTCCAACACAAGGAGAAGAAACTGAAAGTTTAATGCAAAGTTAGCAAGACGTGCTGGAACAGGGAATCTAAAATCGAGAATCATTATGCTCTCCGGTTGTTGCCGACAAGTGATGGATTTCCTACTTGAATAAAAAAATTCAAATAGAACAGAACTATGTCACAGGATAATGATGTCTCCCTTGCTCCCAGCTGAATGCTGAGACATTTTATGGAAAATAAGTGTGAGATGTTTATTTTCAAAGCCGGAGACATTTATCCTCTGACAGCACTGTGTTATAGTGACTTTATTTCAGCTCTTTCAAATGACGGATGCAGGCGTAATCATTTTGTCAGGTTGATATTGCTGTGTTAGTAAAGGAAAGGCAGTTCAATCTCCTGAATGCCAAATTGCTACCAGATTAGTCAGAAATGCAACAATGGTGCCTTTTGTTTTTGTTTTTTTGTGTGTTTCCCAAATGAACCACTTTGGATGACTCTTACCTTTTTCCATATTAATTTCCATGCAGGAGTCTCAAATTTTAAAATAAATTTAAATGTCAAAGTGGTGTTGAGGTTCCAGGGGTTCAGACAAATATCCTTTGAATGAGGTGACCGTGGGGGGGGGGCAGATTGTGGAGTTTGTGTGAAATATGGTTTCACTGATATCTATCATCAATCAGGGTTCAAAATTAGCAGGGGGCCAGGTGCATTTTGCGCCTAAAGATTCTCCATTTGCGAGCACCTTAAAAAGTCTGGGTGCCATTTTTTATATATATATTTTTGTGCCTGGCTGACAGTCAAGGATGACTGAAATGAATGTGCTTTGAAGCCTTGAAGTACATCATAAGGATAGCCAATATGTTAAGAAGTCTCTTTATTGTTATAAAGAGAAGAGTGTTTTGAAAACTGAAGCATGGTGCCAATAATTTTTATTGTAAACACCAAATTAGACATGTATTAATAATTTGTGCTAAAATGTGATATTAATAATGGGTCACTTATGTGAATTGTGTATTAATTCATGCCTATCAAAATAATAAATAAAAAGTGTTGCTGACCCCCCCCCCATTGGTGACCAGACATTCTGTTTTGGGGCCCATAACCCAGGTCCCAGAAGCCATTTGGCTCCTAACTTTTCTATCCCACTTTTCTAACTCTACTCTCTATCATCTATCTATCTATCTATCATCTATCTATCATCATCATCTACCTATCTACCTACTATCTACCTACCTATCTATTATCTATCTAATCATCTATCATCTACCTCTCTACCTACCTACCTAGCTAATCTAATCATCTATCATCTATTGGTTGAGCACAGATGGAGACACATCATAGCTCCAAATTAACTGCTCCCGGTCAGATTCATAGGGAACATGCTAGCATCATCCAGTTCTTGCAGAGAACCAGTATAGCCTCCTCTCTGTCTCTCATGGTATCTTCCCAAAGCTACACAACCAAAAAACAAATTTGCAGAGAGCAGTGACAGTCAGTGGGGAAGGAAAGGGATCCTCCTCCCAGAGAGAAATCTCCAGCCATTTGCCTACTCTGTGCTAAGTCCTGCCTTTCAAACCCATCAGTTCCACCCCTCCAAACGAAAGAGAATATGCTGGGCTGTACTTGCCCAACTAGCTTGACTCACTCTAGCAACAGTGATGACTGGTGAGAAGTGGGATTGGTAGGGAGGAAAGCAGGGAGACCAACGGTAGGTTGCGCTAGAACCAATGGCAAGGAAAGGCAACTTATTCTAGTTTCGACCGCAACTCCTTCCTTGATGAGTTCTACAAAGGCAACACTGGGGAACTTAAAGAGGAGGAAGCTGATAGCCAGTTCCACAACCTGGTCTTGTTCTAAGAAGATAGACAGGTGGGATCTGGCTGAAGGCAGCTTGATGTTAGTGGGGCAGAGCCCTATTTGCCCTAATGGAACAACCTTCATTAGTCTAGCAGTCTAAAGGCTTGGAGGTCATTCAGGTCAAATCCCCACCCATATCAGTACAAATATCATTCTGATACTGAAAATAATTCCCCTTCCTTCCTATTTTATCCTCATGATAACCATGTGAAGTGTTACTATAGGTATATCTCCATAAATAGCCCAGAGGGCTGCTTAGCAGGGGAAAGGATTTTTGTGAAGGGGTGGAACAGAGTTCTCCAAAGCCCAAGCAGCACCACTGCTGGTCATTTCTGGAGCACTTGAAGGAGCTGGGAATGTTTAGCCTGGAAAAGAGGAGACTAAGAGGAGATATGGTAGCCACCTTCAGATATCTTAAGGGCTGTCACATGGAGGAGGGAACAAGCTTGTTTTCTTCTGCTTTAGTGGGTAGGACCTGAACCAATGGCTTCAAGTGGCAAGAAAGGAGATTCCGACTAAACATATGTAAAAACTTTCTGACAGTCAGAGCTGTTTGGCAGTGGAACTGACTCCCACGAGAGGTGATGGACTCTCCTTCCTTGGAGGTTTGTAAGCAGAGGTTGGATGGCCATCTGTCATAGATGCTTTAGTTGAGATTCCCACATTGCAGGGGGTTAGACTAGATGATCCTTGGGGTCCCTTCCAACTCCATGATTCTATTATTCATTAAACATTTTAGTGAAGCAGGCCAAACAATCCAATAAAGCAAAAATAATAGTACAAATACAAATACTTTTAAAAAAGCAGTGCAGGATATCTGGAAGAGACTTGAATCAGATAAGCAGAGTACTTAAAACCATTAGAAAAGCCAAATTTCATGTTGTGTCATGGAGAGGGAGTGCTGTGTGTCTATATTTGTTGTTTTATATAACATCCCATCAACATGCATTATTTTTTCTGCTAGTGCTAAACTCCACTTATGTTTATATCAGAGTGCAAGTTGCAAGTCCCATTATGTTTTCCATTTTGCAGCCACCAGTATCCATGTCAAGAATTCTTGAGAGTTGAACCTTTTCAGCTGATTGTTCCATAGTAAACAAATCTGTGATAAAGTTGGAATAGGCTATTTGAGTATTTCTTGACAAACCATGGTCCAGAATTAAAATAAGGTAAAGGTAAAAGTGGGACGCGGGTGGCGCTGTGGGTTAAACCACAGGGCCTAGGACTTGCCGATCAGAAGGTTGGCGGTTCGAATCCCCGCGACGGGGTGAGCTCCTGTTGCTCGGTCCCTGCTCCTGCCAACCTAACAGTTCGAAAGCATGTCAAAGTGCAAGTAGATAAATAGATACCACTCTGGCGGGAAGGTAAACGGCATTTCCATGTGCTGCTCTGGTTTGCCAGAAGCGGCTTAGTCATGCTGGCCACATGACCCGGAAGCTGTATGCTGGCTCCCTTGGCCAGTAAAGCGAGATGAGTGCCGCAACCCCAGAGTCGGCCACAACTGGACCTAATGGTCAGGGGTCCCTTTACCTTTACCGGTAAAGGTAAAGGACCCCTGGATGGTTAAGTCCAGTCAAAGGCAACTATGGGGTTGCTGTGCTTATCTCGCTTTCAGGTGGCCGAGGGAGCCAGCATTTGTCCACAGACAGCTTTCCAGGATTGAACCACTTTTGTGCAACGGAACACCATGACGGAAACCAGAGCACACGAAAAAACCATTTACCTTCCCGCCACAGTGGTACCTATTTATCTACTTGCACTGGTGTGCTTTCGAACTGCTAGGTTGGCAGGAGCTGGGACAGAGCAACGGGAGCTCACTCCGTCACAGGAATTCAAACTGCTGACCTTCCGATCGGCAAGCCCAAGAGGCTTGGTCGTTTAGACCACAGCACCATCCCTAGGAATTTCATAGAACACTATAGGAAGGATACCGTATTTGTGCCTAACTCTCAGGCAAGGGCTTTATTACTGCTGCTTTCAAACTAGTATGTGGGGCTGTCTCTGAATACAGTTCAGAAACTTCAGCTGCTGCAGAATTCAACAACCAGGTTGCTCACCAGGGCAAGGTAGTCTGAGCATATTACACCAATCCTGGCCCAACTGTACTGGCTGCCAAGCAGTTTCCAGGCCCAATTCAAAAATAGCAAGTAAAATAAATCATGCTTAACAATAACAAGGACACCACGCTAAAAATCAACTAACTTCAGCAAACCTGACAAGTTCTCCTACAATCAAGTGGTATATAGAAGTTGTTGAATAACTCTGTAAAAATAAATAGAAGGCATTGGACCTCCCCTAAAAGAATCAGGGTGCAGATATGCTTCATATATCAACACTGATACATGCTCAGCTGCTGAGCAGAATCCATGTGTCAGTAGTATGTGGCCCCCTTGGATGAAGAAGTTTCTCCTCCCCTGCTCTTAACTGAGGATGCAAGAGGCTGAACTTAGGTCTTCCTACATACAGTTCATATATTCTGTCATTGTACTATATGACTCTTTTAACTGAAGAGTATTTTAACCAAGGCAAACTTTTGCTCTGTCACTGTGGCACAGTCTCTCTCTGAGTCTGATACAAGCTGTAGTATGGCTGGCTTTCCACTGTTTATATGGGAATGCCTCTTGGCAGTGGGGAGACCTACCTGGCTTTTCCCCAGAATAATTTCCCTGGTTACAGTGCAGACTGCTCATTAGAGGGCATAGACTTCTCTTGTGCAAAAGTGCCCTGATTTGGAATTAGGCTGAGCCCTGTGCACACAATTTCAGATCTAAGAGTGACAATGAATGCTGCAAGTCTCTTTCTTGTCACACTAGGCTGGTGGGAGCATCTGGGGCAGACTCAGCCTAAGGCTGAATGCTACGTATCTGTTCTTAATGCTTTACTTGCCCTGGGCAGTACACCTGCCTGGTGCAACTTGTCAGAGCTTATTTTATGCAAGCAGTAAAGAAGCCCTTGCCTGAGCATTAGGCACAGATAGTCTACCTTAGGTCATCTTTATCCTTGCAGAGTAGAAAGAAAGGGCATCACTTTTTCCAAGGCCTCATCTGCACTATACATTTAAAGCACTATAGTTCCACTTTAGCCATGTTGTTGTTGTTTAGTTGTTTAGTCGTGTCCGACTCTTTGTGACCCCATGGACCAGAGCACGCCAGGCACTCCTGTCTTCCACTGCCTCCCGCAGTTTGGTCAGACTCATGTTTGTAGCTTCGAGAACACTGTCCAACCATCTCGTCCTCTGTCGTCCCCTTCTCCTTGCGCCCTCAATCTTTCCCAACACCAGGGTCTTTTCCAGGGAGTCTTCTCTTCTCATGAGGTGGCCAAAGTATTGGAGCCTCAGCTTCAGGATCTGTCCTTCCAGTGAGCACTCAGGGCTGATTTCCTTCAGAATGGATACGTTTGATCTTCTTGAAGTCCATGGGACTCTCAAGAGTCTCCTCCAGCACCATAATTCAAAAGCATCAATTCTTCGGCGATCAGCCTTCTTGATGGTCCAGCTCTCACTTCCATACATCACTACTGGGAAAACCATAGCTTTAACTATACAGACCTTTGTCAGCAAGGTGATGTCCCTACTTTTTAAGATACTGTCTAGGTTTGTCATTGCTTTTCTCCCAAGAAGCAGGCGTCTTTAGCCATAGCTTCACCTAAATCATTCTGGGAACTGTAGTTTGTTTTGGGTACCAAGCTTGGTTATGAAACCTCCATTCCCCTCACTGAGCCACAATTCCCAGAGTAGTTAGCAGTCAATTACTCCTCCCAAGGAATTCTGAAAACTGTATCTGTGAGGGGAACAGGGGCCCCCCAAAGGTTACATAAATAGTTGTGCTCTTTTCTGCATTGTTTTTGACATTTCCATTCTATTGCAATGCATTGAAATTAATTGTGTAGTTCATTACTTAATTAATTATGTTGGCTTCAGCCATAACAAATAATGAAACAAGCAAAGTAGGTTTTAGCAGAAGCCAAGCTGCAGCAGGACAGAAACAGGGCAGATTGCACCTGCTTACCAGGCCCATGCAGAGCTTGTGAGGCATGAGGTGGGAGTCTTGTTCTTGGCATGACAATGTAAGTCCGGCAGGATCCTGACAGGGCTCTCCTGCTAGTTTAGCAATCTAAGGCCAGGGGCCAGTGCACTTGGCTGCCCCTTCCATGCCTTCTCCTTACATCCCTATTCCCAAGCAATATCTGCCATAAAATTGCTGTGTATTGAAGAGGATTATGGGAAATGCTCTAAGGTGCACACGCACTTCATGCACAACATTACAGAGGTCTTTTAGGCCCCAATGCCATACTATGCAAACTGAGTATGTGTCAGAAGAATACTTTCGTGCAGTTGCAGTTTTCATGAAAGCTTGCAGATTGATGGGAAAGTTGCCTTTCAGGGAAGTTTACCTGGCATGACTAATTGAAGTAAGCTTCTGGAAAACAAAAATGCTCCCAACATCACATTTTGAAAACACTGCTCTAATTCAAGGAAACCAAAAGACATACTTAGATCTTGATTAGCCATCAGTACCACCACCACTTCCTCTACAGTAGCAAACTTAGTTCACTGCGTGCTGATTCGGACAGGACTAGAGCAGAAATGGGGCCACCATTTTTCACATGTACTACTGGTAAACCAGGTGTCCCACATCTTATGTTTGTGCAGCCGGTTCTTCCTGCCTAAATGCAGGAAAACATTTGTCCCTATTGAAATTCATTCTGTTAGTTTGGGCCCAGTTCTCCAATCTGCCAAGGTCACATTGAATCCCACTTCTGTCTTCGGCAGCATTAGTTTCCTTTCCCAGTGGATTATCTAATTCCCAGGGGCTTCCCCTCGCCCCCAACCCAGTAACATGCATAAAATTATTACTTTCCCTCTGTGTTCTGTTCGGTTAGTTTGCTTCCCTTGTCAGTCACAAGAGTATCGTACTGCATAAAATTCGTACTGAAATGTTATCTGGGAGGTTGTGTATTTGAGCTGGACACGAACATAGAATTAACTTCAGAGATGAATTAATTTCTGCAAAAAAAATCTTGGCATGCCATGATTTTGCCCCCAGCGGATGCTATTCAAATGTACAAGATCTGCTGTCAAGATGGATGCCAGCCTCCTGAATAACTAGTAGGAGAAGCCTTCTGCTGATTAATGGGGAGACAGTGCCAGAGTTTTTGGTTAGAGGAAGGAAGTTGGCATTTCTTTGTAAAGATGGAAGGAAATGAAACATTTTCTTCAGCTCACCCACCCACCCCATGCTGCTGCTGATCCTCATAATTTAGCAATCCTTCATTTTTAATGCTTGCCGTGAGGCCCAGCTCAGTTTTCAACAGCAAAACGACAATCTATTTTTATTTATTCTATTTAACCAGATTTATATATCACTTAATAAAAATAAATCTCAAAGTGCTTTGCATAAAATAATATAAAATATTCATAAGAAAATACCAATAAAATCAAGAGACATTAAAAAGAAGTAGACATAGTTAAGTTATCAAAATATAGAAACTATCAACAGTTTTTTAAAAAAAACAACAGCAAATATCCATAATAAATCTACTCACAGTACCTACAGATATCAATTATTCATTACTGCATGCGTTGCCAGTTGTTATCACAATAAGCAGAGTACTGGAAATTAAGTTTTACCTCTCCCTCAGAAAGAAATTAACTGTTTTGCCAAGGGTTCAAAGTTGTGCTAATTAGTGTGTATTTTGCCACACACTGAAAATACATGAGCCCAAGGACTGCAATTTGACTCAGCTGAACTCAGTGGGAGCCTTACGGCCTGATGCATAATGCGCAAATTATTCCATATTTCTCCTTCCTACAAAAAACTGCAGATCCCATTTTGTATTATGGATTACTTATGGGTGAGCTCCCCTTTGCTTACACAACAAGTACAGTGGTACCTCGCAAGATGAATGCCTCGTAAGACGAAAAACTCGCAAGACGAAAGAGTTTTTCGTTTTTAGAGTTGCTTCGCAAGACGAATTTCCCTATGGGCTTGCTTCGCAAGACGAAAACGTCTTGCGAATTTGTTTCCTTTTTCTTAAAACCGGGCGCATTGCTTGAAGAGGTGCAGTTCCGTGCTTCGCAAGACGAAGAAACTCGCAGAACGAATTAATTTCATCTTGCGAGGCACCACTGTACAGGCGTTCCCCTACTTATGCAGGGGTTATGTTATCAGGCTTCACATCTATACATGAAATCATGTAAAGTGTGGAGGGCGCTCTTGACAGAGGCTGGGAAGTGCCTTTTTCTCTGCGAATCCTTTCCCCAAGCAGCAAGGCACCTTGCGCATGCACACGCACCCTGCCTGCCTCTGGTGAATGGAAAGTTGAGCTGGGAGGTGGTCAGTGGGTCAGTGGCAGGGTAGCTCCCAGCGCCCAGTGCTGCTGCAGGACCTCTCAGTGCTCTCCCTGTTAGTCTTGGAAGTTGCTTGAGATGGTTTATTTTTATCTAGTTTCTCCCCCACCCACCAGAAATAATGCTGCTGCCTGTTTGTGGGGAGGCTGATGGCAATCGGAGGGTAGAAGGACCCTAGGAACAAAATTGACAGGTAGGTGGGTGGCAGAATGGAGCAACACCCCCCATGCAATGTTTCTGCTGGCCAGGAAGAAGAAACCCATGGAGGGTGATTGAATGAGGGTGGTGAGACACTTGGAGCAGCTGTACAAGCTGTTTTCCCCTGCTCTTCAGCTCTCTCCAGCTCTTTTGTGCCATTTTGGTGCCATTTCTTGGTTCAAATTGTTTATTTATTTCACAGTGATGCATGTAAATGCAGTCACATGTGAATGGGATACACATTAAGTGGGGGGGATGCCTGTAGTAAATTTTCAACCTTTCCTGGAGATTTTTTCGCAGGGAAAACTTGAATCCATTACAGTGGTACCCCGGGTTACAGACGCTTCAGGTTACATACGCTTCAGGTTACAGACTCCGCTAACCCAGAAATAGTACCTCGGGTTAAGAACTTTGCTTCAGGATGAGAACAGAAATTGTGCGGCGGCGATGCAGTGGCAGCAGCAGGAGGCTCCATTAGCTAAAGTGGTACTTCAGGTTAAGAACAGTTTCAGGTTAAGAACAGATCACCAGAATGAATTAAGTTCTTAACCCGAGGTACCACTGTATAATATTTCTTACCACTGCTTCAGCAGAAACACCTATGGAGAGTTACCACAACAGAATATGCACAATTTTAACCAATAAAACCACTGAGTGGGTTCATCTAATGAGCCCCATTGATGGAAACCTTGTGAAAGGGCTTCCACTTGAGTAATGAAGCTTTCTCACACCCCCAATCCTCTCCTGCACATCCCCCAATGCTCCCAAAATTGGCTGGGGGGAGGGTGTTGGTAGAACCCCCAGAACATGATGCAAGGGGATGAGAGATGGGATTGTTCTGCCTGACAAGCTGCAATACATGCTCAGATGGAATGTCTACCATAGTGCAATTCTACCCATTACAATTATTACAGAGCAAGTCCTGGAACACAGCACTGTAAATTCAGCAAGATGTGGGATCTTACAAAACAAAATACCTTAACTGTCATAGGGCAGGTTAATGAGGTGCCTCTTCAGCATATGGCAAAAGGTGGATACAGCTCTAGGAATAATTACTAGCCATGGTGTTTTGACTTAGGGTCCAACAACACCTTAAGTTCCACAGGTGTCCCCCCCCCACACCTTTGTTTGAAGGACACCATAAGCATGCCCATTACCCCCCAGAGACAGCACGTTGCCGAAGATCAATAACGGCAGCTAAATTGCCTTTTAGGGAATCTGATCCACCATTACCAATCAGCACAAAGATAAAGCCCCCTCATAAGCTGTTAGGACGAAACAGCTAACCTTTGTGTGCTATTTCCAACCTTGAAAATAGTCTCTGAATTCATTCAGCCATGGGTTACTTATTTCACGTATCTGTTTGGTTCAGTGACCACTTGCTCCCTGAAAGTGTTTTATGCCGTTCATGAAAGCAATGTTTAAAATGCCTAAAGAGATCAGTGTGAATTCCAGCAGGCCGTGTATAGCAAAGCGGTTTTCAGAGTCCCAAGCCTACAAATGTTATGTACTCAACAGGACCATGCAACTCCTTCCTTGCCTAATATTTATATCTATTTTTCTGGCTCAATCATATCACTACTGGGCCAACTGAGAAAGCTTGACATTTTTTGGCGAACATCCACCACTAATTCATTTCCAGAGCCAGAAAATGCATTTGGGTCTCCTGATAGCTGTCTTTGGATTTTGCTGCCAGATAAACTCTGCTGTACAGTTTCCCCCAAGAAAATAGTTGAAAGCAAAACGAAATGATGCTAAGTTTAAGAGACTATAGAAGGGTGGGATTCATCTTGTGTGTACTTTTTCCCTTCTAAGTGAGATATCATGATCCATATTTCACTATACTCTATGTATTGTCTCCATACTAATGAAGGGAGGAAATCAGGTATTTCCAGTCAAGCGCTATTGAAATAATATTTATCTATTTATAAAACTATCCATACATCACCCAGGTTATAAAGGTAAAGGGACCCCTGACCATTAGTTCCAGTCATGGCCGACTCTGGGGTTGCGGTGCTCATCTCGCTTTACTGGCCGAGGGAGCCGGCGTACAGCTTCCAGGTCATGTGGCCAGCATGACTAAGCCACTTCTGGCGAACCAGAGCAGCACACGGAAACGTTGTTTACCTTCCCGCCAAAGCAGTACCTATTTATCTACTTGCACTTGCTTTCAAACTGCTAGGTTGGCAGGAGCAGGGACCGAGCAACGGGAGCTCACCCCATTGCCAGGATTCGAACCGCCGACCTTCTGATCAGCAAGTCCTAGGCTCTGTGGTGTAACCCACAGTGCCACCCGCGTCTCCAACACCCAGAGTATAAAACACAACAAATATAAAACAGTTATTAAAATGGCTGGGCACTCCAAAAAAATTAAAAAAATAGAATAAAAATTAAGCAGCTCCATATGAGCCGTTGGCATAATGAAGTATTTCACTAAAAGGGAAAAGGAAGGGTATCTGCCCAATCTCTGTTCCACAGGTTGTGTCTAGCAGCAGCCCTCCGGATGATGTGGTATCAACCTGGGATATAAGGGTTCAGGTGGGACTCCGAGTTGTTCAAGGCTCGGAGGAGGCCATTTTGGTGATTTTTTTTTGAGGGGGGAGGGAAGTAAAATTGAAATGGTAGCAGTGGATTAACAATCTTAAAATGAACACACACATCCTCTTTAATATTTGCCATGTTCTGCCTGGCAAAAGGCAGGTCTCTTTGCCTCTGCATTTTTTTTTGCATTTGGGAAATAGGTCTACAATTCTTTTAATAGTCCCAGCATTACTGCAATTGCTCTGAGCACACCTGAGGGGGTGGAGGTTGTCACCTGCTATTCATCTGAATTGCAGATAGAGAAATAATATTTCCACATCATTTTATAGTGATACCTAATGCATTTCCTCCTTTGGGTCCTCATGAGCACCAGGAGTAGTCGCTTGTTTAATGATGGGGCTTCTGTGTAGCCTGCTCTTAATTGGCTTCTCTAAATTGCTTGTGGGGAATGATTTTTTTTTTTTTAAGAACCAGGGGGATAACAATATAATAACTTTTAGTTTATCAAAGCCTCGCCACATATTTTAACCGTACGGACTTTTAGTTGCCCCTGTCAATAGGTGCAGAAAAATGGGACCACTTTATTCTATGAAGTTATGCAGAGAATTACAGAAACTGCTGTTGTGCATTCCTGCTAAATAATAGATGTTTCTTAAGGGAGCAGACAAATACCAGTTTAGGAGTTTTCCCCCTACTTCTTCTCTTTAAAAAAATAAAAATAAAAACAGAAAACCTTTGAGGTTTTTTGCTCTGCCAGCAGAGTAGCAATAAGACATTCATAGGCCAAGTGGACACAAAAGGATTCCTTCCAAAATTAAATGCCTGTGTCATTTTGGCAAATCAATGTTGAAGTTAACCATTTGGAATAAAATAAGGAGTGTTAAAGGGATGTGGGTGGCGCTGTGGGTTAAACCACTGAGCCTAGTACTTGCCGATCAGAAAGTCAGTGGTTTGAATCCCCGTGACGAGGGGAGCTCCCGTTGCACGGTCCCAGCTCCTGCCCACCTAGCAGTTCAAAAGCACATCAAAGTGCACGTCAAAGTACAAGTAGATAAATAGGCACCACTCTGGCGGGAAGGTAAATGGCGTTTCCCTGCACTGCTCTGGTTGAGCGCCGCAACCCCAGAGTCAGTCACGACTGGAACTAATGGTCAGGGATCCCTTTACCTTTACCTTTAAGGAGTGTTAAAAGGGTATAATTAATAACGCCTCTCCTGAGTCTGGGGGGAATTACAACCCCTGAAAGCTGTTTTGGGCTTACCCAGGATCCTAACCGTGCTCTCAGATTTCAAATATGTTTTGAACAATGTTGTTCAGGATTTCAGACAGGGGACAGCCCTGCCCAGAGCTGTCAGTAATCTAACATGGGATCTTCTGCCTGCTAAGCGGTTGTTCTTCCCTTCCCCTCGTGCTACTGTATTAAAGTGTGGACCTCCATTTTGTCAAATTCTCTCACCTCACTGTACCCAGGCCTGACGGTTGCACCGAAAAGAAAACACAGCAATCACACTACCCTGTGATACTACCTCATATCTAAGTTTGGAGAGGTAAAAGGAGAGACCTGAGGAAGAACACTCATTTGTTCAGCAACAAACAGCCATTTGTGGCCAGTTACTGATAGGGAGAAATGCCTACACACTTCCTTAGGGCAGTCCTCTGTTCGAAAGTGCTCCCAAGTCTGAGGTTTAAAACTCTTAAGGGTTCATTCACACAGGCATATATATACACGGCAGGTTCTGGAGCTACTTCATATACGAGTTCAGTCTCTTAATGGAGCTACTTTTCTTCAGAATGGAGCATACTAGGATTCGATACTTTCTAGCGTAGGTCAGGACCTCGATATCAGAATGAGGGATAATGGCTCCTTCTGCCCATTGCAGAACGACAGCTCATTACGTTCTTTAGGATGGATGTCAATGGTCCTTGTGTCTTCTGCTGTCCTTTCACAATAGCACCCTACTGTTTCACCATGTTGCAGATTGCCTCTTCTCCAAGAGTTCCTGCAAAAGGAAAAAGCTGTACAAAAATTACAGGGGAGGGTGGGAAACACCATGCAAACTTATCAGGAATTGGTTACCTTTAGCAGTAAGCCATACCCCAGCTTCAAGTGCTCAAGAAAGGAAAATAAGTACACATAGAATCTTTGCAGTCAGCCAAAACCAAAGAGCAAAAGATTTCTCCTGAAGAGTTTGCTTTAGATAAAATGGTTGCTATTAGGTTATAGATAATTTTATGCACTTCTGGTTCAAAGGTACTTGACTTTTATGCCCCAAGTTTTCAGGAGAAGAATGATCGTGTAAGGGGAAGTGAAATTCAAGCAATATCAAATGAATGCACACATACATGCACACAAAGATATACACACACACATATATATGTACATGCATGTTTTGCTTCTGCTTGTGTTCCTTACCACCTACAGCAAACCTCACCCCTTTATCAACCCACCGACTCCTAGACTTTGTGAAACCTTACATGCTAATCCAAAGTGGGGAACCTTTATAGCTCCCACCCTGTGGTCCAGCTTCAACTGATGGGCACAGCAACTCACAAATCAATTGCAAAAAAAAAGTATATTAGTCAAAACTACATACAAACATGCATTTATTAGGAGAAATTTGCCCCCCAAATGCTGATGAATTTTCCTGAGGATTTTTTTAAAAAAAAAGAATTGTAAATTGTTCTGGAAAATTAGAGAATGGGATATAAGATGGGGGGGGGCATAAGAAACTCTAAGAACCAAAATTGACAGATTTGTCCAGGTACTTCTATCTCCTAAGCTCCTTCATTTTATATTAGATTGAAGGATTCCCCCCTATTTTCACCCTACTCCTCATCCAAACTTTAAATAATAAGCCAGGCCTTGAGCTCAGGCTTTCAGTCTAAAAGGCACAGCACAAAGGGAAAAAGGATTAGGAGAGAGGAGTGTGGAAATAAAACTCTTGCTACCCATTGTTGCTCCCACTGTAGGTGGGACACAGAGCAGGGTCTCTGCACCAGATCTTAGGGAGCAGCCAAGTTGATATGGGAGTTGGCAGGGCTGGTCCTAAGCCATTCAGGGCTTTAAAACCATTCACCAGTCTCTTGAATTGTGTCCTAGATTGAACTCTTTGGCCAGAGCCAATTTTAAGTCACATAAATTAGTCCTTAGTATCTATACTGAAGCAAATTAGGATTTGAGAATTGTGCTATGATCCATCCCACAGCTTTTGAAAATTCTCAACAGAGATAGCACCATATATGATTAGGTAGCAATGACAGCTCTTCCTTCTTTCTCTAATAGCATTCAGAGGTCCTGAGTGCGTTAGCAAAAGAAATTGATTATTAGGTTCCTGCCATCAACTTTCTGCTCCTCAGCTTTTCCAAAAGTAATTTAATTGTTTCAGTGGGCTGGATGTTTCCTAGGGGCCCACTGTCACTTTTGAGTTTGGAATGAGGTGCCTTGCGCCAATTCCATTCTTACAAATGGAATTTCCCATTTTGCTCTAATAAAATTGTACGTGTAAGCAACATAAGTCTTAGGAGATCCACTCATGATTATTCTGCCTGGGTAAACAGAACTTTTCATCCGAATGTATCCTGCTTGTATGTAGGGAAGGAGATAACTGAAAATCTGCTCTGAAAGTCTGATACGAATACTGGAATGTTATTTTATTAGAAGTGGATTGGGGAAGGTAGAGCTTCTATAGGTCTGCACCTCAGCTTGGTGAGGTGATTATAATTCCAAGAGTCTAGATCTGCCACTTGAATTTTCTGGGTTCAGGTAGGGGCTTTGGGCAGAGATTGCACAGAATGCTTATCAGTGGCATCTCCAGGTAGGACTGGCAATGCACCCTCTTTGAAACCCTGTAAAGCCACTGTTATTCAGCAGGGGTTGGTCTCTTACCTGTTTTTGGAAGCAGGTATCTATGCTAGCCAAATACCTTCCCTTTAACTTAGAGAAAAGGCAAGCAAGAGGAGGCATGATAGACATTTATGGAATTATACATGGCATGGAGAAAGTGGAAAGTTTTTCTCCCTCTCTCATAACACTAGAACTCATGAACATCCACTGAAGTTGAATGTTGGAAGATTTATGTCAGATAAAAGAAAGTATTTCTCCATGCAGCAGATAGTTAAACTATGGAACTAGTTTCCCCAGGAGGCAATGATGGCCAACAACTTGGATGGCTTTAAAAGAAGATTAGACAAATACCTAGGGAGAGGGCTATCAATGGCTACTTGCCATGATGGCTATATGCTCTACTTCCACAGTTGGAGGCAGCAATGGTTCCAAATAGCTGCGCTGGAAACCATAGAAGGGGAGAGGGCTCCTGCAGTCATATGAGAGCCAGCATGGTGTAGTGGTTAAGAGGGTAGACTTGTAATCTGGTGAACCGGGTTTGCGTCTCCGCTCCTCCACATGCAGCTGCTGGGTGACCTTGGGCCAGTCATGCTTTTTGAAGTCTCTCAGCCTCACTCGCCTCACAGAGTGTTTGTTGTGGGGGAGGAAGGGAAAGGAGAATGTTAGCCGCTTTGAGACTCCTTAGGGTAGTGATAAAGCAGGATATCAAATCCAAACTCTTCTTCTCTTCTTCATATTCTGCTTCCTGGTTTCCCACAGGCATCTGGTTGGCCACTATGAGAACACGATGCTGCACTAGATGGACCATTGGCCTGATCCAGCAGGCTATTTTTATGTTCCCATTTCATCCCTTCAGGCTGATTGGCTCCTAGGGAGACAGAGAGCAAGGAAGTGGGGAGACCAGAAAAAATGGGGGAAGGGAAGGAGTTTTGAGAAGGGGTTATAATAGTACTAATAATACACCCATCTGGCCGGGTTCCCCCAGCTACTCTGGGCAACTTTCTATGTGAAAACATAGTAAAACATTAAAAACTTCCTGATACAGGGCTGCCTTCAAGTGTCTTCTGAAAGTTATGTAGTGCTTTATCTCCTTGACATCTGAAGGGAGGGTGTTCCACAGGGAGGGTGCCACTACTGAGAAGGCCCTCTGCCTGGTTCCCTGTAACTTGGCTTCTCGCAGTGAGGGAACCAGCAGAAGAACCTCAGAGGAGGACCTCAGTGTCCGGGCTGAGCAATGGGGGTGGAGACACTCCTTCAGATATACTGGGCCAAGGCCATTTAGAAATGATGGAAGCAGATGGAAGGAGATAGTAAGGGAAGAGGAGAACTTTTTTTTACAAAATAAAAAATGCTTTATATGGGGAAATTGCTTGGGGGGCAGTATATGCCATTCTAAACTCTACAGAGGGTGGTGAATACAGCACATGATACGGGCTGTCCCTTGAGTCTGCTAGATGACATCACAAGGGATCATTGCCTTAGGAGATCAAGAAAAATTCTCAGGGATGACTCACACTCGTTTAATTTCATTGTACACAGGTTGCACAATGACAATAAAGGTGTTGTTGTTGTTATACAGAAACACAATTGGGGGAAATTGCACTAAACTGCTGGCAAATTTTTATGAGGATTTTTTTTAAAGCAAATTGTTGCACAAATGTGAAGAACTGGATTTAAGATTTTAAAAAAATAGAAACCTGAAGAAGTTAAATTAACAGATTTGTCCAATCTTAGCTGCCCACATGGGCTTATTTAGGGGGAAGGGCCATAGCTCAGTGGTTGGGCATCTGCTTCCCATGCCAAAGGTCTCAGCTTCTATTGCCAGCATCTCTGGGCAGGCTTAGGAGAAGCCCCTATCTGAAATCGCGGGGAGCAATTGCCAGGCAGTGTCAGAAATACTAAGCTGGGTGGACCAATGGTCTGACTCAGCATGAGGCAGATTTCTATGTCCCTATATTCCTGCTGCAGTCTGACACTACCAAAACAATAAATATAATAAATGTTTGTTGCACCAAGACTACAAAAATGCAGCCATTTGTGACAGCTGTTTTCCTTATTCTGCCATTTGTCTGAAGTTTCCTTCATCCCTCTTTTGTCTCATTTTTCTCTTCTAGCCTTAGTCACTAAGAGGCCTCCTCAGCCTATGTATCCTATGGAGAACCAGACGAGCATGATAGATGTCCAGCTGGGTAAGTTGCATTTTGGGGGGGGGATAACAGTCTGGAGAAAATGAATAAAGCCAGAAAAGTTTATTGCCGGCGTTACTACATGCAAGTCAATTTGCAGTGCTCTCGTTTATAAGGGTGGAATTTATTGCCACAACAGCTGCAGAAAATGGGTTTGCGTAGTGTCAAGGAACTCTGCTAACTGGCTATTTAAGACAACGGGCCTGTGGGTCCTTGGAGAAGATGATGGATGGTGTCACAGGTGTCTGAAATGGCACATGCAACAGCCTGTTCTTACTGTGCATGGAGCAAACATGCTTGTAAAATGATGTATTCTTAACAGTACTCAGGGTAGGGGCATGATAGACAATTATTCAGTTATGGAAAAAGTGGAGAGAGAGAAAGATGGGTTTTCCTTTCTCTCCCATATCACTAGTAAGTAAGTCATCTAATGAAAATATTTTGCAGGAGAACCAGGACAGACAAAAGAATGGGCTTCTTCATACAATGCACAGTGGAGTTAATGACAGGAGAAGGGAACTTTTCCCAACCCAACATTCCACGGGTCACATACTGGGGTTGGGTGAGACCAGGGGCCAAAGTTGGTGGGTAACAAGGCAAAAGTGGGCAGCCCTTGAGGATGTGAAGCGGCCCCAGGGAGCAATGTAGCCCAGGAGGAGGCTGAACCCCCTAGTGCTCTGTTGCATAAAACTCCCTCAGAATGACACAACCAATCAGGGCACACCCTACCTCAGCTAACATCATGTCACTCTGTTAGGTTGCTAAGCAACACCTCCGCCCGTCTTCCTCTTGGTAGGCTTCAACACTAACAGAAGTAACTCTTGAGTTAGGAACAGAATGATCCCTGCTGCTGTACTTGGAACAAGGAACATACAAAATAAATGGAATCTAGGCAGGCTCTTCAGTTATCTGACCTAATTGCAGTCTCTAGACTTCAGATAATACCTAAAGTTGGCTTTGTTCTTACTAAGAAGCATTTTCTTCCATTCCTTTATATGATGACAAAGATCAAAACAATCCTGTCAAACTGAGACAGAAACTGAAAGCTGGAGTTGCTTTCCACATATTTTCTCTCCCCAGCTCCCATTATACGGTGCTCGAAATTTAGAATAAGATTTCAAGAGAGCTACAAAATGAAGAAGATTCTCCAAATCATATTAATTTCCTTTTGCCATGCTAAGGCAGACAATAAGTTAATCCCAAGAGGACAGCCAATCTCACATTCATAAGTTCTGTCTCACAGTTATTTTAGAAAGATCACATAGTCCTTTGACAATAGACACATTACTGCAAACTCATTTTGCCTTGGTAAGTCAGGAAAGAGTATTAACAGATGTGTGGTTGTCAGGGTGCTCCATCCTACAGGATCTCAGTGGGTGTAACAATATGAAAAGTATTACTAGGCAGACTTCTCAACAGGTGGCAACTGCGGGCAGTTGTTGGGGCCAGTTGGGGCAGCTTTATTAGAGTAAATGGGGCATTGCCCCACCAATCTCAGTCTGCTTTCCACCTGTATTTATAATCAGTTCAGAGAGTGGCACTGGCTGTCAGCTAACTCTTCAAAAATTCAGCAGGGAGGATGATGGAGACAAACTCGAATTGGCTCTACCTGTCATTGGCTCTGGCTCTACTTACCACTGGACTCCTTTGTGTGCCCAATCAGTCTCAAAGGACAAAATCTACCACTGGTTGGGGACCCAGCAAAGATGCACTCTTCCATTGACTCCCGAGACAGACGGATGCCAACCAACCAGCCTTGGCGACACTCTGTGTACAAGCTAAACTCCCCTTTCCATTTCTCCTATGCTTGAGCTAACCTAAGACAATGAGTGGCTTTATACCATCAGGCCATTGGTCCATATAGCTCAGTGCTGAGCACAATGACTGCCCAGCAGCTCACCTGGGTTTTAGGCAGAGATGTCTCCCAGCCCTTCCTGGGGATGCTGGGGATTGAACCTGGAATCTTCCATATGAAAAGAAGATGCTTTGCCACTGGAACAGCTTTTCTGTTCCTGGTGGCTTCTGCCCAACCATTTCACCTGTTCTTCTGCTTTTCATTCACTACATTTGTGGGTTTTTGTTTTTGTTTAGTCTTGTCTATGATTTTATTGCCACTGCCATCACTATGGATGATAAATTTGATTGATTAAAAGAGCATTCCTCTATGTACCATTTGAACTTATTTTACTTTGTAAAGCATCTTAGTCTTATCAGAAGTAAACATCCTTCTCTTCTGCATTTGTTAACACTTTCACATTCTTAGGATTGAGGTTTTTAAAAATTCAGCCATTGTTTCATTGACCAGCATTTGGTCTGACATACTGAGAAATTCCCAGAATTTTATTCACCCATTTGTTCCATTTATTAATGACTTCCTGCAAAACATATCAGAAAACTTAATGCTAAAAACGTAAACTAATTTTAAAAAATAAAAGAATTTCCAATATACGAACAATTCTGCAAACTTCCCCACGCTATTTTCCTATAGATAAAATATTTAGATAGTCCATTATTCATTTGGAAAGTTCCTTAAAGTGTGCTTAAATCAAAGCATCAGCCTTGATTGATTTGCTCAAAGCTTTCAGTCCTAAAGATCTGATTCCATAATGGACATGGCTGGGCTCTCCAACACTTTGATAAGGAGGTGAAAGATTTCCTTTGGAGCCTAGTTGGAGCCAGGGAAAATTCATTGCTGCGTGTAGCAGCATTGGGATCAATCCTGCTCTTACCAATTCATTAGTATTTGTTCCCACTAAAAATGTAAAAACAGCTCTGTTGGCTTAGATCAAAAGTAATCCAGAAGGAGGGTATCTTGAACTCCCCAGTATCTATTGTCACACTTCAAAGAGGGCTATGGGGTTTGCTAACAATTAAATATATTCAGTGCTTTTTTTCTTTAAAAAAATATTTAGGGGTACTCTCATTTTCCTCCTCATATTGAAATATGGCCCCTCAATGAGGCCAAACTTAGATTCACAAAATGTTTAGGGGTATGCATATACCTGCGCACGCCCCCCCCCCCGAAAAAAGCACTGAATATATTTATTCCAGTAACACTCAGAAGCACTTATAGACTGTTCACAGAAAACTGTGACTTCACCGCTACCTTCTTTCAGGGTAATGAGCTGTAGTACAAGTTCTCTATTCTAAGAGAACTTGCATGTGTAGTGGTTAGAACAGCCTTTCTCAACCTTGGGTCCCCAATATCCCTAGCCAGCAGGACCAGTGGTCAGGGATCATGGGAGCTGTAGTCCAACGACATCTGGGAATCCAAGGTTGAGAAAGGCTGGGTTAGAGTGTTGGACTATAGGGAAATGAGGGTTCAAATCCTCACTCAGCCATTAATACGACTTTGGGCCAGTTACTGCCCTTGAGTCTAACCTACCTCATATGGTTGTTGTGAGGATAATATGGAGAGAGGGAGAACCACGTATGTCACTTTAATCAAATGGGTAATGATGATGATTATTGATGCTGGTGGTGACAGGTGGTTCTCCTCTGACTGGGGCACAGCCCCAGAGAATGATTCCAGTGGCGTAGCGTGGGGGGTGCAGCGGGGGCCGGCCGCACCGGGCGCAACATCGGGGGGGCGCTCACACTCGCAGCTCTCTGCCCCTACTAAAATCCACGGGTTAGGGGGCGCAAATTATTTGCTTTGCCCCGGGTGCTGACAACCCACGCTATGCCACTGAATGATTCCTCAAGGTCCCTACTCCTTGTATTTCTCCAGAATATCCACCTATTGCTTCTCCCTCAACAGTTCCAGATTCATGTAGCCATGCTTCCCAGGTCAGGACATTGACATTCATTGACTGGGTTTCCCCAGAAAGAAGGGCACCTTCTTCTGCCAGGGGAAAAACCTGGAACAAGCTCGCTTCCTGGCAAACAAGGGAGCTCTGCAGAAGTGAGAGGGGGGAAATTGCTTCAGTTTGCATTTCAATGTGAACATACCTGTCTTCACACCTCCCAAAATAGTACATGAACTGATACGCAAGCATCCTTCAAAACTGCAGTGAAAGTCTCCAATCAGAAAATGTGCATGTAGTGCATATATTGAGGGGAAGTCTGCATGAAAATCCACATAATACTGCATGATGTTATATATGTGTATATCGATGAGACAAAACTTCAAAATCCAGAAGCAAGCAGCAGGCCGGGGGGAGGGGGAGGGCAGCTGCATGCACTTGTCTCAGGCCTTGGAGGATCAGGGGCCCCCATTAGGGACTGCCTGCTTTTTCTGTTTGTGTTTATAACTTTATTATAGCAAGACTCCCACCCTGGGCCTCAAACAAGCTCTGCATGGGCCTGGCAAGCCCCCATTGTGGCAGTTGAGCTTTGCTGGGTCATCAGACTAAAGGCCCTTCTAATCCCACACCCAATCCAGGGTATATTGCTACTGATAAATGCTTGTCTTTCCCCCACATAACTTTGAAGTAGTACCTGGAATGTGGTTATATCAGTATCACAGCCCCTATTGTATAGAACCAGTGGTGTCAATGATGGTGAGAAACATGTATCCTTTCTGCCTGAAGTCATTTAAAGGTTAGCACACACAGGTCCCTGGGAAGCTCCCAGAAAACTGGCAGACTTAACTTGATTATGGGGGCGGAGGGGAGAGAAGTCTATTGGTGGAGAAGTTTTCCCATTGCCAACGCAATAGGTTTTCTGTTTTACATTAATGAATGCACTTGAACGATTTGCAATTCAACCTGTTTTCAGAAAACAACAAATAGAAAATGATATCGGCTGAAATGTATTTCTTGCTCATGGTTAGGCTTTGAGAACTTGCCAACGTTCATTTTTATGAGGTGTTATTTGAGGCATTGCTGCGGGTGGGGTGGAGGTTTGCATTTAGGTGCTAGAGGGAGGAACAGAAATTAAAACTGGTTAAGTTTGCATCCCATTCTCACCCTTATTAGAAAAAAAAGAAAAGAAAAGATCCAACTTTTGAAATGGATTCACACTGTGACTTTTATGGTCTTTTTGCTGGGCTTGTCATGAGAATGAGTTATTAGAATGTGAATGGCTCATATACTCTGTAAATTACAGGATAGTAACATTCTGCTGTGCTATTTTGACCTTTTCAACATTCTGCAATTTGCTAGGCTGTGCCATTCAGCATTTTCCCTTGTTTACAGCTTTGTTAAATGGACAAGAAGTGGCAGAACAGGCAGCCAATCAAAATATACAGTATTGGTAAAGGTCAAGATCGTGCATCATGCTACTTTCCCCACAGTTGGCTATCAAAGATTAGGGCATCTAGATTAGCTTAATGGGCTTCTTTTTATGAGAGTGGAAGGGAGGGGGGAAATGGGATTTCCTAATTGGTTTCAATAGGGCAACAATAGAGCATTAATAATGAGAAAGTGTTAATTAAATTCCCCTAGAGTATAACAATATGGTGTTGGGTTCCTTAGGCAGAAAAGTCACACGGTTGGGTGCTGCCAGCAGGTGATCTAACTTGGGTAACTTGGTCATCTTTGCCACCCTGTCAGTTTTAACATACAGCGAGGGCATCAATGCTTGCCACTTTGTGTAGCGCAAGGATTGTCAACCAGAGTTGGCACATTTGGAATTCGGAGAAAGTGCTGTGGGTGCCAGTCCCAAAATGGCTGCCCTATGGCCTAGCTTCAATTTTAGTCAGCAGCAGTTGACACAAATCCACATGCCCTTCTCTATCCTCCATCCAGGCAGGTGAGAGGCATTATCAGAGTTCAAGGGCGCATTCCAGCCAAACAAAAACACTCAAGGAGGATGTCAAGGAAGTCAGGTGAGGGGTATGACTGAATAGGTGTGCAGCCTAAAGAGATTTTCTTGAGGGCCAGACAGAGAGGGCCTGGGCCTGAGGTCCACCACCCTGCACCAGAGCAATGCAGCCAGAGCACTGTAAGAAATTAGAGCTGGCAGTATTGCTTGAACATAGTGATTGGATGGAAACTTGATTCATTTATTTAGAAACATTTACATACTGATAAATACTTCCAAAAAGCTCTGAGCAGGAAACCTACCCAAAGTCACACTTCCTGTAACAAATACACGAACGGAAACATAGCCACCTTTCAGCATCTGCACTTCTCCAAATTTTGCACTGCAGTTTTCCAGCCAAGTAATGTGCAAAAAATGCATATGCATAACTAGGGCAAAATGTTCATAAAAATGCACATGTTAGTGAAAATAACATGCAAAGAAATGGATTCTATTGGGGAACATTGCTTTGCAAAAAAATGTGCACTTTAGGCAAAAGTGTGTGTATTAGGAGCAATCTGTACTAAATGTTGATGAAATTTCATGAGGACTTGCATATTTATCTAGAAATACAGAGAACGGAACATAAGACTGGAAAAATGAGAAACTGAAAGAAACCAGGATTGACAGATAAAACCATTCCTACCTGCTCAGTGCAAAACAGAGGGCTTGGGGGCAATGCTGGAGCACTGTGTGCTAACAGCTTTCTGCTAATGTCATGTGCTGATGTTGGGCATGGACAGGAACTGTGGGCAGAGAGGTCACAATGCATCTCTATGTGCAAAGTTCATAGATGTCCATTCTGGCTTTGGGGGGGAATCCTTGTAAAGTTCTGACCCTCATTTTGCTTCCCCCTCCAATAGAGATCTATTTGGCCAGCATGTAAATAAATATCAGTTTAATTTTAGCAGCGCTCCAGCCTAACAGTTTACTTCAAGGGACTCCAATTATGTGGCTCGCAAATGTTGCTGCATGCTTTACTGCTCAAGCTTCCTCCGATTCTCTGCTAACTCAAAGCATTTTCCATCCTTCACTGCCCAAGCTGAATAGTTTATGGGTACGGAATTTACATATATTACAGCCATCCATGATTAAGCTACAAATTATAGTTCACTGATCCGGAGACAATGACTAGAGCTGGGTGAATAATTAATTAACAACAGGTAATTTATTCAGTGGATTTCAGCCTTCTTCTCTGTTCGCGAATTGGACATGTAGAGACAGAACGGGGTTTTCTGCAGTGTATTCAAATGATTTTGGTAAATAAGTCTGCCTAGCCAGCCCAGACCTCGCCTGACTCCTGGCAAACATTCATTATATCTAATCCAGAAATTGGATGTTCTGATGGGAACTTTCAGCCTTCCTCTATGGTCTGCTTCCCTTTCATGATTGATGGGTCTAGGCCCTTAAAAACTGAGAGATGTTTTATATAAGGTGTTCTAATGAATTTGCTCATTCAGCTTTAGATTCTACAAATACAGGGGTGGGGCTACCCGCTTCTAGGCAGGACTTGTTGCTGTGTTTGTGTTTGGACAGGAACAGTAACATGGTGATGCTACTGGTCCTTAGGCTCTATATCAGGGTAGGAAAGTTCAGACTTCTGGGGGATACCCAGGCCTATCCTTCTGGACCCCTGGAGTCATCCTAGGCCATACAGCAGACAACTCTCATGTATTTTTTAATTCTTTTTTCAGGCTGCTTGGAGTGTATGCAAAGCATACACTCAGACTTTTTTACATCTTTAAGTTTCATTCTGGTGAGTACCTTATGCCCAGGCAGGGCCAACCCACCCATGCAGCAAGGTGAGGCTGCAGCCTTGGGTGGCGAGAGGCACAGGGACAGCAGATCTGGCCTCCAAGCTTCAAGTTAGAAGAAAGGAGATTAGGCTAAACACCAGGAAGAGCTTTCTGACGGTCAGAGCCGTTTGACAGTAGAACAGACTCCCTCAGAAGGTGGTGGACTCTCCTTCCTTGGAGGGTTTTAAGCAGAGGTTGGGTAATCATGGATGCTTTAGCTGAGATTCCTTCATAGCAGGGGGTTGTACTAGATGACTCTTGGGGTCCCTTCCAGCTCTACAGTTCTGTGATTCTATGAATGCATCACCTACTGTTGCTACTGCTGCCACAGTGGCAGCAACGGCTGTGGTGCACTCCTTGGAGGCTGGATCTGTCTCCTCTTTGGCACACACCCCCAATCCCTCCTCCCAACTCTAGGGAAGAAATGGTGGGAGCTCCCCTTTAATTCCCACTTGATTTGATTCCCTCCTTGTTCCCGTAGATCTTTATTGCCTCCATTGTTCCAGATGTAGATATTCACTCACCCCCTTCTTCTCTGGTGGGGGAGCACCCATTTTGTGTTTCTCAGGTGCCAAAATGTATCATGTCCCAGGCTATTTTCTGCCTTTTTGCCATCTCTTGTGGGGGCTGGTAGTCTCATTGCCAAATGGCCTTGATTAGCAGTAGACAGTATGGAAACTGACAAGAGCATTCTCCCTGGGCATGCTATTTTTTCATTAGATGACTACATTTGCAAAGAGATGCTAGGATGACAGATGTGTTGATTTGTGCCCCGAATCCACATGCTTAATTTACATGATAACTGATACCTGGAGAGGGTGGTGGTAGTGAGGAAAGCAGGCACTTGACAAGAGATAGCCAATATGTGATTGGCTTATCATCACCTCCCAGCTTGACTCTTGTTGGTAGTTAATCGTTTGGCGTGATAAGAGGAAATGATCAGTGATTACTGATAGGCTATAATAGCAGCTCCTTTCTAAAAGATAAGGATGGAAAACTATGGCAACTGGAAATGGAAGTGGAATATTGTTATATTATATAAACACCGCAAAGAAATTCATGGGGGGGGGGGTTAGCCTGGAAGTTGTGAGGTTGGACTGGATCAGTATTATGGCTGACACTTATTTATAATTAAAATTGGGGAATCTCTATTAGACTTCTTGGATGGGAAGGAAAAGTAATGAATCTGTGCTGCCTGGACTGAACATTGGGAAAACATCAGCAGAAGGAGGAATAAATGGATATTAACCTGGATTGAATATCGGGCTGTTATGAGGAATGTTTGCTGGCACAACTGATGGATGGATAGTTAGAGAACACATCTTTTTTTCTGAATGGGGCAAAAGTTAAAGACATATCTGTGAGAGAGGACCTCGTATTCTTCTATCTCTCTTCTCTTTATTATTCATTGTGTAGATTAGCTTGTCTAATAGCAGGTTATCACCTTTAGGTTGTCAAATGATAACTGTAAATGATAAGTGCTTCTAGGTGTTCTGCTACTTCTGCTCTGTAAGCCTGCAGGTGGTAAACATCACACATCTCATAGTAGCAATGCTGCTGAAAGTAGTGATACAAGAAACACTTCCCTTCCCTCCTGTTCCCCTCCCTCCGAAACAAACAGATCTTACTGTGGAACACCACATTTTTTTATGGGACATTGGTGAATGCCACTTATTTCTGAGCACTGCAAATGCAACAGGGTCTCCTTTTTTATGAAATTTTGATCCAGGAACCTTACCCTCTGTACATGGCACTGTTGACAACATATACTTTGTTGGGGGGGGGGGTTGGAAATCATAGATGATCTTTTTTTAAAAAAAGGAAAGAAAAGAAAATCAAAAGCATCTGACTTTTTAGAAGACAATAATGGGTGATTATGAGATTAAAAAAGGGAGAAATAGAACAGCTGGCTAAGTCTATCATTTTTATTTGTTTTACTTCTTTCCACTACATTCTTGATTGAAATCACCAGTTTTCAGCACTAAAGCTGATTGTTTTGAACCTAATTTAGATCCTGATTCAAATCAGAATGAGACACAAGGGTAACTGTAGTGGATGCCCCCTGTAATTCAAACAGCTGAGCAGAAAGCTATGTCTCTGGTCTCAGCGCACCTGTTTTGTGCAGAAACAGGCAAATCTGGCCAACCCTTGGTTTGTGCCTAAGAATAGCTTGGGTCACTGGACAGTTTTAACTTTTTGGCATCAGCTCCAGCAGTTCCTCCCTAGTTTTAAAAATCTTAGCTTCACCAACAAAATGCCTCTTTGCATTTCCCCTCCCCAGTTTGTTCTGAAAGGAGACTAAAGTCTGGCTCACACATGTGTGTCCATTGCTGATTTACTCAACATCTGATGACTGTTGTCCATACAGTGGTACCTTGGGTTAAGAACTTAATTTGTTCTGGAGGTCCGTTCTTAACCTGAAACTGTTCTTAACCTGAAGCACCACTTTAGCTAATGGGGCCTCCTGCTGCCGCCGCACTGCTCGCATGCGATTTCTGTTCTCATCCTGAAGCAGAGTTCTTAACCTGAGGTACTATTTCTGGGTTAGCGGAGTCTGTAACCTGAAGCGTCTGTAACCCAAGGTACCACTGTATATGTAAAGTATCTTTGTTCAAAATTATTATTTATGGGTTGACATATCTGTCTCTAGTGATGTCTATGTGTTGGCTTATCCAGACATTCAATTTTTTGTGGATTGGCACAGAGTCCTGATTAAAAATGGTATGATACTTTGGAAGATTCAATTTCTGATCTGAAAATTAACCAGAAACCACCAATTCTATCTGGCTAGCTTTCCCCAAGGGCTTTCTTTTTTGGGGGGGGGAATGATAAAAAGCTAGAAATGTGATGCACCCCAGTGAAAGCAAGTGAGAACACCTGTATTTAGATGTGAACTTTGACATGCATCCCAGAAGTAATGGATAGCAGCCATGCTTCAGTCTGCATGCTGATGCACATCCCACGGAAAGTCAATGGAGAGGCAGGCTCTCCATTGAAATATGTATCTGTCAGGGAACTGCCATCGGAACTAGAGGAGGAGGCGAGGCTCCACAGCGATGCTGGAGAGGGGCCAAGCAGGGAGAGAGGCAGGTCTCCAGTTGGGGAAGAAAATCAGCGCAACACCAGGGATAGAGGGGGGCCAATGGGGGAAGCAGAGAGCAGGCTCTGGGACTCTTCACTGGACACCAGCGGGGAGAGCACAGGTCCTCCGCTACCCACGCCCTCCCTGCGCAGAAGACTTCCGCGCAGGGAGAGTAGGAGGAGACTGGGCGTCAAACAACTTTTATGTTGGAAAAGGTTTAAGAAACGCCCACTGACGGATTCTGCCAGCGACTGAACAGCCACGGAGTGGATGGCTGTCCAGCGAGAAATGGTTTAACCAGCCAACCTAGCCCAGAGCGGCGGCAACTTACGCACAAGCAACCCTTAAAGCCATTACAGTATCCTACTGAAAATAATCCCACATTAGGATGCACATCCAATTTCCAGGGATTTCCAAGATTTCCTATAACATGGATGTGGATATCCAAGACTATGGGGTAGAAAAGTGGGAATCTCTGTGGAAGTAAAGGGCCAGATTTCACACACAAATAATCCTCGTATTTGTTTCTGATTGTACTCATTGCAGAACAGACTGTCTTGTTGATCTGTTGTGTATGTAATGGTATGAAAACCCATAAACATCTCCTGGCTTACTTTTCAAGTGCTCTTAATCTTTTTCCAAAAGCAAACTGTAGCCAACAGTTTGATCCTTGTGTACATAATGCCTCTGTAGCTAGTAAGGTCACCAAAATAGGCAGAGAATAGCAAGGAAAGCACATTAATAAATGATGCAGAAGTATCAGAGGGGAAAACTACATTTAAATATTCCCTCTTTTTTTTTCTTTTTGAAAAGGTAGGGCTTGCTGGGGATTCGGGGGGAATGTGTCTCGCACGAAGACACATATCAAGTGTCTAGATAATAAGTGACACAGCAGAGAAGGGATTTGGCGAGCGTCGCCTCTACTCTCTGTGCACTGAGCAAAGATTTTTCATTTCATCCATCATTCACAGCTCACTGCAGTGCTTCCAAAAGTCACTTAAACTTATCCTGCCTAGGAAACTATGGGATGGAGAGAAGCCAAGAAATCCGTACTGTGTTCCCTCTTATCACACTAAGTCTGTTACAAGCTGGCTTGGAGTCATGATTGTTAGCAGGATTGATACGTATTGACGAATGAATGCCGTGTTCCAAGTCTAGGCAACGTCTGCTGCATTTTCCCTTATCCCTGAAATAAATGGTGTTGCATTTCCCCCTGAAAGTTCCAGCTGTAGCCTTTTATAAAAAGAGACTTTGTAAGCACTGACAACTTGATGCTAGACATTGAACAAAAGAAAATTGGAGGGTTGTGGTTTTTTTATAAAAAGTATCTTCCTGGACGCCTTCCTAAATTCTGAGGAAATGGAAAAGTTTATGTATGGTGTTTTTTAAATAAAAAAAACCCCTCAAAGTTCCTGTCAATCAACTATATAGAAAGTAGGGGGCTGGATTGACACTTGCTGTCCTCCTTTTCCCACTGTTCCATGTATCCATTGGGTCAATACAGCACCATGGACAGTTCCACACAAGCAACTTGCTTCTCTCCTCCTCCTTGCCAAGCTCCACTCCCTTGGTCTGGATACTATGGTTCATAAAGTTCCAGCCATGGCCTGAAGATTAGACTTTATTTACCTTTCTCTGGACTCCCACCTAGTGAGCTCCCTGCATAGTTGGGCAGGCATAGCAATACAGGATGCCCTCCATTCATCTCCTGAGTAAGGCTGGGAGGATGGCATCTCTCAGAGTCCTGGTTTGGGATCTTCATGTTGCAGAACACCAGGCTCAATATCTTTCACCTTTGAACCATCAGCATTAGGGATCTAGTTCACTTCTGCAGCTGGTGGTTCAGCAGCCTTGTGCTCAGCTGGCTCTTCTTCCTCCTAGTCTCAGCTCAAGGCCAGGACCATGAAGCCACCTTCCAGCTAGTTCATTATCTTCTCCAACTGGCAGTAGGTCACCATAGTTTCAGATATGGGACTTTTCCAGTCTTACCTGGAGATGTTAGGGTTGAAGCTTGGACCTTCTGTGTGCTCTAACATGAAGCTACCTGATTGTCAGGGCTTGTTCATTGTTGTTGTTTTATGGCGTGACAGATGCATAAGAATGTATTACTATGAATCCCTAGAGCCTGGAAGGAGCATAAGTCTGTTTTCATTGCCAGTGAAGACTGAGGTCACCCATCATAGATATGACAGCTGTTCATACTGAAATGCAGTGGTCCAAGTGGTCGCAGTACTAGACCAGTGTTAGTCAATGGTCAGGGATGATGGGAGTTGTACTCCAGCAACATTGGGCGACTTGAGGTTGAAGAACTTGCACTAAACAGCATTCCCAATAGGGTTAGCATCTCTTTTCAGAAGCCCACCTCCAACCTCTGCAGCTACAAATGTATATCTCATTCATTTGGCCATGGGATACAGAAGCTGGGTGCCTGGTGCCCATATTTATCACATTCTACAAGACCTGAAATACTGCACCTTACTCCCCATCCCCAAAAAAGCATTCTTGCAATGACAGGACCATCACTGTTGACCAGTGATGAATGCAGAAAATCCTTGCATTCATGAAGCAATTACAAGCATATTCTCTTTTTCAAAACAAACAAGCAAAACAAAAAACAAAGCCATTGCAAGGCAAGATATTGTAAAGTAAGACGAGAACAAACAAGAGATTTTAGAAAAGTGCCATAGTGCGGGTGGGAAGGGAAGAACTCTATGCGATCCATCCTTTGAAAATAAGGATGTTATATAACACCGCCTCTCTTTTGTTTTGTAAAATATTGGTGGTTACATAATTTGGTTCTCAGTTTCTATACTTTGTGAACAAATTCCTTTACAGACAGCTGAAGCAAACACGCGCAAATGCTTGGGGTGTGGTGGGAAATCCTGAAGTGGCAGCACAGAAGCCCCCCCCCCCAGCAGCCTTTGTTTCAGCAAGGCAGCAAGAGCAGCCAATATGGCGTGGCCAAGTTCAATGATTATATTTCATATAATTGCTGTTGCACATCTGATGAATCCTGTTGCAGTGAAGAAAGTCAGTCCTTGGGGACCTATTATTCTTGGCATGGACCAGATGTCTGGAACTAATCCTCCTGTTTGCTGTTTCATTATCCTGTAACATAGATTGATCCTTACTGAATTACCTAAGGAGCAATAGAGTTGAAGGAGCAAAGTTCACAGCTAGAGCTATAATGGGAAATATGGACCATCCCAGTTTTCTCCTCTTATTTTTGTTTCATATGCTTGCCTATGACTTTCAGATCCCTTAACACTCACAACTAGTCAAATGTCTCCTGCTTCCTTAAGCAACTACATACCTCATTGTCCCTAGCGCTTGGAACTCTCTCCCTGAGGAGTTTGGTGGTTCCACCTCATTCTTGTCCTTCAAGGCCCTCCTCGAAATTCAGGAAATCCAACTGCATAATCCTTTAGTTTTCCATTTCCAACCAGAATGAAACTTGAATATTGATTATTTGTTTTTAATGTTATTTCCTTAAGTTCGTATCTCATCTTTCTTCAGTCATGGAACCTAAGATGGCATACAAGTAGTTTGAAGGCACATGTGATCACTCATCCAGCCACTGAGCAGGCTCAGACCTGCTTGGCTTTGGCAAGTTGGTGGCCTTGTGTGCCTTCAGACCATACCCTGAATGTGTTGACTTCCATTCAACCATTGTTACATTTCATCTCTCCTTCCCTCCTTCCTTCCTCCTTCCCTCCCTCCCTTCCGCCCTTGCAAACATTTATACTTTAGACATCAACCTACCATCTTTCTTTCTGTCTATGCTACTCTATAAAACTCATATTCTGTTCCCTTTTTCACATGATTGGAAATCATGTGGGCTGAACACTTGCAAGCTGTGAAGGTTGGTCCATTAGGGCATCCAAAGCACTGCTCCACCAGCATCCAGTTTTCTTCAACCAGCCCTGACCTACTTGCCTTCTTACTATCAGTCATGGCAGTGGTCTTGGCTGTTTGCTGCCTTTTCTTCAATCTCAGGGCAGATACGCACCATGCATTTAAAGAACATTCAATGCACATTTAAAGCACATAACTTTTCCCAAAGAAATACTTGGAACTGCAGATTCCCATTCACAGATTCCTATGTCCCAGGTCCCTTAACAAACTACAGTTCCCAGGATTCTTTGAGGAGGCCATGTGCTTTAAATAGGTGTTGAATGTACTTGAAAAGTGTGGTGTGGATGTGCGCACAGCTTTGGCTTTGTATAATTTAGCAGGAAGGAGCATGGGGACAAACCTGGGGACAAATGGCTCTGCCTGCTTTAGCACCTCCTGCTATTGATCTCCCCATTTTCCTCTCAGCCAGTCCCAACAGGCACCAGCCACCACTGCACAGCAGGTCCAGGAGATTGCACATTCTGTCCCTGCTCCCAATGTCCACACATTCATCGGTTCTTTGTCATAGCCTACAGATGTGTGGTGATTAGATGTGGGAGCAGTGGGTGCAATTCCCCTACCCTCCAAGCATACAGCCTATGTGGTGACCATGTGAAAAGGGCTAGCAATGGTGATAAATAAAACAATCAATAATCATGATACTTTCAACTTGCATCATATCTTCCATGTTGTGCTGCTCATGTCATTAGACCAATAAGGCAGAAACCTATATATGCACACTCAGATGTAAGCCCTGTTGTGTACAATGGGACTTATTTCAGTTAGGTGAGTGTGTGTACCAAAGATGGGAAACCTGTGACCTTCCCAGTCATGTTGGCCTCCAACTCCCAATAGCCAACATGACCAATGGTCAGGGATAATGGGAGTTGAAGTCTAGCAACAACTAGAGGCACACAAGTTCCTTATCCCTGAGATTGGGTGACATTTGATGCTAGTTCTGTTCATGCTAGTAGAACCAGTGAAGTTAATGGACATGAATAACTTAGGTTCATTAATTTCAGTGGGTAGAACTACTCTGAGTAGAACTTAGTTTAATACAACCCATTATTTCCAAAATGCCCAAGGTGAAAACTGCTTAAGCTAGTTTCATGATAACCAGAAAGCTGGAATTTGGTACACATGTAACTGAAGGTATCTTGAAACTTAGGGTTAGAGTGGAGTTCCCCAAATGGCTATAGCTGCCCTTTGGGGTTGACTGCTACTCAAGCAGCTTAGATTGCCTCTAAATGAAAGACCAGCATGGGGTTGGAATGTTGGGCCATGGGATAGATGTGTCCAGAAACATCTGGAAGGCCACAGTTCTGCATCCCTGGTGTATAGGATCTCAGGATAAATGTGCAAAACAGTGGCCAAATATATACCATGCATGAATCATTGCTGACGAGAGCATGGCCTTCCATTGTAGTGTAGCAATGTGGCCAGCTGCCTGTTATTTCTACAAACAGGACAAGCAAAGTTTTAGCATCTCACCCAACCGCAGTGGCACTTCCTCCGGCAGGACCAAAGGAGTCTTAAACTGCGTATTAATCATTATCAGCCAGGCTCAGCATAACACTTACTCAGCATGAGCCTCAGGTATGGATTATTACATAAATATAAACACTTTTCACAGTTGGGAAGGGGAAGAAATGCTAGCAAGTGCATGAAACAGATAATTTTACCTAAAATGGAACCTAGCACACACACACACACACACACACACACACACACGGCTATACCATTAAACAGGGCTGGGGAACCTTTGGCTCTCCAAAGGTTGCTGGATTTCCAATTCCCATCTGCCCCAACCAGTGTGGTCAGTGATCAGGGATGATGGGAGTTGTAGTCCAGCAACATCCGGAGGGGCAAATGTTTCCCAGCCCTGCATTTGACAGAGTGTGTCCCCTGCTTCTGGCAACAGATGTTGGGAAAAGCTGCAGCAGCCCCCTGGCTATTTATTCTTCCTAAGCCCCTTGGCTCTATACTTCTGTTGGAGGGTCAGAGCTATGTGTGCCAGGTAGATTGTCTTGCACCCCACAATTAGACTGTTGTCCTGGATGCGGTGGAGAACATCCCATTAGCAATATTGAAATTATATTCAACTGCCCCTCCAGTCCTAGGGGTGGGGGAAGAAATTTGATTCAACTCATTTTTAAAGGCAAACCTAGGCTACAACCAAAGCAGTACGAGAACTAAAACCTAGCTATTCTTCAAAATTGAATTTTGCAGTGCAGTTCTCCTGCCAAAGAAGCAGCAGCAGCATATGGTGGGGTAAAATGTCCACAAGAGTGCATAAATTAGTGAAAACAACATAGAAAACCATGTTATATTAAAGTAAACTTGTTCATCAGAATGTGTATATCAGACAAAATGTCATATGAAAATATGTATACTAGGAGAAATACTAAAATGCAGGCGGGTTTTCATGAGGAACACACACACACACATACCTATTTCTTTTTCTCTCATCTTGAACTGCTTTAGGGCTTGCTCACATCCTGTGCAGCCATTGCCCAAGTAGTTTTCTCAGATTGTTTGTGTTAGAGTCTCTGCAAAAAGCCTCCTGAAAGATTCATGGCCACCTACATGTCTAAACAAAAGCAGATAAAGTTCTGTCTTACTGATGCTATATTAATTCCTGTCGCAAGATATAGTTTTCGTTCCATTTCCCTTCTCGAGATAAAGGGTTAGCAGCAATTGCTTTCAAAATGCTTCCTTTGGGGTCAATTCCATGGCTGCCCCTGAGTGTCTGTAAGCATTTGCACATGCAATCTGAAACACCGCTATACTGCAGTAGTAAAAATATTTCTCTGTAGTGCTAACCCCTATTATCAGGAGCTACCAGAGATGAAGCTGAAAGCCACCAGCTTGGTTCATGGCTGACCAATGTGGTAAACTATGAGAGCTAAGCTGCAGGAGCTCCACAGACAATAGAAGAAGAAGAGTTTGGATTTGATATCCCACTTTATCACTACCCTAAGGAGTCTCAAAGCGGCTAACATTCTCCTTTCCCTTCCTCCCCCACAACAAACACTCTGTGAGGTGAGTGGGGCTGAGAGACTTTAGAGAAGTGTGACTGGCCCAAGGTCACCCAGCAGCTGCATGTGGAGGAGCGGAGACGCGAACCCGGTTCCCCAGATTATGAGTCCACCGCTCTTAACCACTACACCACACCACAGAATGTTCCCAAGTATTCATTCTTCATTCATTCTTCCTGTACAGGCTTTCTGCAACAGGAGGGAGGGAAGTTTGCCTGGGCAATGATAGCTTTTCAAAGCTCTGGTTTATTCTGACTCTAGGTGTATTCCTCAGCTCAACCCCTTAGCTTTAATGGCTAACTTTTGGTCCCACCCTCCTGGTTCTGAGCTTCTGACTCCCACTGAACAGTTGTGTGTAGTTTAACTCTGCCACCTGTTCCTTTTGCTGTAAGGGCATTGCTAGGTACTTCAGGGCATGGGCCCATGTCATAAATTTGCACTGAATTTGCATATGATTATTTACGTGCACAGACAAATTTAGGCTTCTTAAAGCACAAGAGCATTCTCCTCATCTGAGGTTTCCAAAAGCTGGTATTTAGGAGCATTTTTGTCTCTGACCATAGAGGCAGAGCATAGCCATATAGTATTTCCCTCTTCCTGTTGATTTAGAGACCACCAGCCCTTAAGAGTAGAGCCTTTGCCTTAAAATATTTTTTTTCATACAGAAAATTAAGCAGATAATGAGTAAGCAATTCCACACTGTGTGATTTTGGCAGACAGTGGATAAAATTTGCATTATATTTGCGTGACAGCTGAGAAATTGGCTTTATCAGTTGTCAATAGTCCCCCCCACCCCCAGTAGAGAGTGAAGCAACTTGGTTCTGATTCAAAGGCTGAGCTGGTTGTCTTTGATATCCTAGATAAATGCTTGGATAGTTACTTTTTAATTGCTTCATTGCCAGAAGTTTTCAATGAAGCCATAAAAGGGGGGGGGGAGGGAGATCAGCCTAATTGCCTCAAGATGGATATGTAACGCATAAATTTCTTGTTTAATGGAACTGGTAATAGACCACCTGTTTTAGTTGACTTTTCCCCATTCAGCGCATGAATTAATAGTTCTCTCATATGTGCACTGAGCAAAATTGCAATTGCACACTTGAAAATTCAGTGAATTTCTACCACCCCCTATATATATATTTCTACACTTCATCTAGGGACATTCAATCTTATTCCCGGATTGGTTCCAAACTCATTACACTTGCTTTTTAAAAAAATCAATTCATGCATGGTGCTTATTCCATTTCCATGGTCAGTCAGTTTGCATACACTAAGCCTTGTTTTTGGACCACGGTGAAAATATGAACATGCTCAGTAGATAATTTGCATAGTGAGTAAACAGATAGATAGGTGTGAATGCAAACAGGGACAGTTCCCATTAATGGACGTGGGCTGACATGGGGGGCTGGAAGCTGAGTTTCTACGGATGAAATAATGCCTTATATAAAAGCTTGAGCTACAGAGCCAGGTGGGTCAGTAGCTGGAGCCAAAGCTTCTTGAAGTTCAACATGAAACCTTGTTGTCTAAGGCTTGGCTTAATTTTGTGAGCTAGCTGGATGGATCTGTATGTGTTCAGGCCTGGCGGTCCTCTTCAGACACAACAGAGAACTGGTATGTGTAGTACTGCTTTCTGCCAGGGTTGGGCAAAAATAGACACCATTTTATAACCCAGTATGCGAGCCATAGGGACGTGGGTGGCGCTGTGGGTTAAACCACGGAACCTAGGACTTGCCAATCAGAAGGCGGCAGTTCGAATCCCCTCGACGGAGTGAGCTCCCATTGCTCGGTCCCTGCTCCTGCCAACCTAGCAGTTCGAAAGCACCTCAAAGTGCAAGTAGATAAATAGGTACCGCTCCAGCAGGAAGGTAAATGGCGTAAACCACAGAGCCTAGGCGGGAAGGTAAACGGTGTTTCTGTGCGCTGCTCTGGTTTGCCAGAAGTGGCTTAGTCCTGCTGGCCACATGACCCGGAAGCTGTACGCCAGCTCCCTTGGCCAATAAAGCGAGATGAGCGCCGCAACCCCAGAGTCGTCCATGACTGGACCTAATGGTCAGGGGTCCCTTTACCTTTACCTTTATGCGAGCCATAAAAGGAGGGGGAATTTTGTCTATTCGAAAGCAAGGAGTTTAACATTCACAGTCATTCCTCCCAGTTCCCCACTGCCTTGGGATGCCATTTTGTTTCCTCAGAATGAGAACCATAGTCAAGGGCACAAATCCCTTACCTTGAGAAAAGGCTTGCCTGTGCCAGGGATAGGAATGTATGGCCATCCAGATGTTGTTGGATTCAAACTCCCATCAGCGCCAGCCATCAGGACCAATGGTACAGTAGGATGGGACTTGTAGCTGTTCTGAGGAATTAGAACATTCACCCTAACCCTTACTCTTAAAACAAACCGAGTTGTATCCAACTCCTACTCAGAAGAGGCCCACAGAAATTAATGAACCTATGTTTGGTCCTATATGCAACATTACATTCAAAGCACTTTAAACAACCACGACTTCCCCCCAAAGAATCCTGAGAATTGTGATATGTAAAGTGTGTTGAGAGTTGTTAAGAAAACCCCTATTCCCCTCACAGAGTTCCCTGGGGAGAGGAATTAACTGCTTGACTGATAAACTACCCTGGGAACTGTAGCTCTGTGAGGGCAATAGGAGTCTCCTAACAACTGCCAGCACCCTTAACAAACTCTTACAGTTCCCAGGATTCTTTGGCTTGACTGTTTGAAGTGGCATAGTACTGTACCAGGTGGCACTGTGGTCTAAACCACAGAGCCTAGGCAGGAAGGTAAACGGTGTTTCTGTGCGCTGCTCTGGTTTGCCAGAAGTGGCTTAGTCATGCTGGCCACATGACCTGGAAAAAACTGTCTGTGGACAAACGGCTCCCTCGGCCTGTAAAGCGAGATGAGTGCTGCAACCCCAGAGTCGTGTGCGACTGGACCTGATGGTCAGGGGTCCCTTTACCCTTTACCTTTAACAACTGCCAGCATCCTTAACAAACTACAGTTCCCAGGATTCTTTGGGAGAAGCCATGACTGTTTGAAGTAGCATAATACTCTTCTGAATGTATAGTGCAGATGGAGCCCAAGTCATGTCTGTTGATTTCAGTGGGTCTACTCTGACTATGACCAACACACATTTGATACAATACACTGTTTTTGGGGAGGTTGGGCTCCCTGCTGCCCAATATTGCAGTGTGTTTGCTGCAGCTTCATATGTGCATGCACACCCACCCACCCCAAAAACTGAACTAAGGTGCCTCCTATGGATTATTTTGCTCAAAGAGCTTAGGGGTCTGCTTGCATGTGTACACAGGCACATACGCATGCCATAAATGGCACAATAAAGATTTTGGTATACTTTGATTATATAACCGCCTTTTATAATGGGTGCCGATAATCTCTCTATCCGTCAGCTTTGCAGTGCGCAACATTATAGTTGATGATCATCTACAAAGCTGAGCATATGGTCCTAAAAGGGTTCCAAATGATTTTTACGTTTTCAGCTTTATGATGATCCATTTGATACTTAGAAGCCGGCAGCATAAGGCACTTAATTCTCCTCCCCGTTCCCTTGTGAGCAATATTAAAACAATTCAGAGCAGCGCATATTTCAGCTGTCTTTTAAGGATGAGTTATGGCTGGGCTTGCCTCACAGGGAGGAGGCTTTTGAGGGGATTTCTGAGCCAAATGTGCTTTGTGAGTGGGGATTTGGAAAATACATATATAAATAGTTAAAGTTTATGAGGGTTTTAGATATAACTCGCACACCACTTGTTTAATCCTGAAATGCATCTTTAATTATGGGATCAGTAATGAATCCGTAGGGAGGGAGTTCCTGGGACTTACTGGCTGCCAAGCGGAAAGGGGTGCAGCGCACGCTAGTATCAAGGGAATTACTAGTACTGGAGGGTGTTAGTAGCAAGGGAAGTAATAGCTACCTGGGGAAGGGAATGGAGGAAACTCTTAATTTCCGTTCTCTCAATTTTTCCAGTATTAAACTGCATTCTCCACCTTTCTGCAGCAATTTGTGCATTTTAGTTAAAATAATCCCCATGAAAATGCACCAGCTTTTTAGTTTGGATTTCTCTGAATAAACACATTTTTGTATGTTTCTCCCACTAATATGTGCAATTATATGCACACTTTAAACACACACACACACACCACACACACACACACACACAGGAGATCTGCACTGCAAAATTCAGAGAAAGGGATTTATGGAAGATACATCTTTTCTCTCTCTGGCATAACAATCTGTCAAGGCCAAAACTCTTTTTTAGTGCTGGGCTGAAAACATTGCTCCCCCACTCTAAACACACACACACACATTTGTGAGATATGTGCCCCCACACCCTGCAAAGGATTTTCAGCCACTTTCACAGAATGGGAGAAATAATAATATACGGACAATATTTTTATAACACTATACTGCATCATAATTCATAAACAGAAGACATATAATATGTGCATGGAGTCACAAACTAATCAGAATCAGATATGAACCAGAATGGCTAAATACGAGGCTATCTGGTTCAGATCATTTGAGATCTGTAACATGGCATACAGAAATGTATGCTATTAGAGAGAAATTGTTCAAAAAATGCATAAGCTGGTCAAAATTGCATATAAAAATATTAGTAGATGTTCACACAAAAATGTGCATGAGTTTTCCTGCAGACTTTTAAGAAAGAAAATGTCAAATGGAGCAAACCAGACATAACATTGGGAATATGAGAACCTGAGAGCATTGAAGATCGACAGAGTCATTCACCCCTAGTGGGAAGCTTAAATAATGTTCCTTGTGTTGTGAAGAAAGGTGTGCAGCTTTGGGGTAAGGAGGTGTACTTTCAGACCGCCAAAATACTACTCTAAAATTGCTAACATTCCTCTTTCATGTGCTATATCAATCATCAGACTTTCTGGGCCCTGTGACCAGTTCGCTTTCTCAGTTTTTAGATGCCAACAGCCTCTAAAACCCAACAATTACCAGTAAACATTCTAGTGCAAGCTAATTCCCAGTGCATTTCAAAAATGCCAGTGTTTCCTAAGGGCAAAAAATTAAAATGCAGAAGTAATCTTCTCATCTGATTTGTCATTTTCCATGTATTACACCAAGGTAAATAAATTAATTAATGCACTAATCCAGTAAGTATGAAAATAATAGAGCTGCTTAAAAAAAAACATATTCAAGATGCATTGGGAATTAGCCCAGCAATAAATGATTTCTGCAATAAATGATTGCCTGCATCTCTTGCTTCCTGCTATTCTCTCCCTCTCCCTCCCTCTGATGTGAAGCGCTCCCAGTTTTCTTTAGTTTTCCAGTTTTTAGGTTGTAACATTTTGGCTGCCAGTAATAGGTTCTCAGCCAATGTTTGATGTTCTTTGACAACTGAATCTTTAAAGAAGCCAGGCTAAAAATATTTCTGGCTCAAACAGAATTCTATATCCCAAAGTCTTCCCCCCACCCACCCACAATCAAACATGAGAAGGTTGGTGACTCATTTTGCTTGTAGTGGAAAGCCCAGCATCTCATACAAAGAATTTTCCCTGTTCCTCTCTTGGTGGAGACAGGCAGGCTTTCAGTAGTCTGATGTCTGGGCAGTATCAACACAGGAGAAAGTTTGCTATCACGGTGGGTGGATTAATATAATCACAGACCGAGGTGAGGCTTAGTCATTCAAAAACAAAGATTACACAGATCTAACCTATCATTTCTTATGAACATTATTCATTTTATGATGAATTACAGTTCAGAGGGTGGGAATGAGCAAATTCTCCCAAGCCAGGAATTGCTGGAGCAGTTTGCAAAAGCAATCCTCAGTGCTCCAGCCTATAGCTAAGTCCCAATGTATCATGGCCAACCAAATGTTACTCAGAGTAGGCCCATTGGAATTAATGGACCAAAGTGAGTAATGCTTGCTAATTTGAGTGGGTCTTCTCCAAGTATGACAAACAATGGATACAAGCCATTGATTTCAATGAAACGTGCTTCCACAGAAGTGGGCAACCTATGGTCCAAGCGTCTCATTTCATGAAAAGGGGTGGAGGAGACCAGGAAGGGGGGGAAACACATGAAGAGGCCTGCTGAATAAGGTCAAGGGCCCATGTGGTCCAGCACTCTGTTCCCACAGTGGCCAACCATACCTGTGGGAAGCTAGAATGCAGAACCTGAGCACATCATTCTCTGCTCCTGTGATTCCCAGCAAGAATTCAGAGGTAAGCATTCCTGTATCTAAAGATGGCTGTCACAGCATCTTCTAACCTTCTCCTAACTCCTTCATGAAGCCATGACTGTTTAAAGTGGCAGAGGCTGGATGGCCACCTACCATGGTGAGGTTGAGATTCCTGCATTGCAGGGGGTTGGACTAGATGACCCTCAGCCTACCTTCCAACTCTACAATTCTAGGATTCTGTGACACTGCTTTAAATATATAGTGTGGATGGGGCCTGAGTATTATCTTGGTGCCTGAGAAGCGACCAGCTCAACTGGCCTTGTTGACTGGCTAGACTTTCTTACTGAGATACTAACTTGTAACCTCAAGATCTTTATGCAGGCTGGGTGAGAGCAAGAGGAGAATGACTTAGACTGGAGGAGGAAATGGATAAGACATGTGTGGCAGTGCTTTGTAGATCTTCCTTCCTTAAGATTAAAATGCTTAAACAGCAAAGCAAAATGAATCACTTATATTTGCATGGACTATTGCCTGTTAATCCATCATTACTTTTTTAAGCCCTCCTGTTTTTATTAAGGCATGACAATATATATTTCATAACAAAAGGCTAAAATGAGGAATTTAATTTTTTAAAATTTTATTATTATTTAATTGTCCCGACAGTGCTCTTTATAGAACCAGCCTTATTTGTGAAGATAGCTGTGAGGCCTGCATAACTAGAAGCAACTTCTCACTTTCCAGGGGCAAAGTTATCACCCAGGTAGGATGTACTGATCTCTGGCAGTAGCAGTGGTTTTGGGTCCTGCTGGGTGTCCAACATTTTTCCAAGTATGCTGTGTGCTGACCACAGACCTGATCAGTCCTGGCTCAGTATACTTGGGCTAGTTTCAGGCAAGAGTCTTTCGCGGCCCTGCCTGCAGATGCTGGGGACTGAACCTGAGATCTTCTGCAAGCAAAAGCTCTGCTCTTCCACTTAGCTACAATCTTCCCCATGAGAACAGCCCCAAACAGAATGAATTATAGCAGTGGTATAATTAGAGTTCAGTGATAGGCCTAAAAACTGGTGGCAAAGCCTTTCTTTGTCCAGGAGAGGATAAATCTGGAGCATCAGGCATAGCTTCTCCCTTCCTCCTCCTCAGAGAATGTGGTTAACGCGAGTGAAAATGCATAGAGTTGAATGATTTGCTTACTGATATTCACACACAGAAATGCATTTGTAGAAGTGGCCTGTATATTTCTAGACTGTTCAAGCTTATTTGCCCCCCTGCCCGCTGCCTGCCTGCCTGCCTGCAGTACCCAACTGTTTTTATCTCCAGTGGCACTGAATCTTATTTCCATCTACAGTTTGGGTACTATGAGCAACAGCTGCAGCAGCAGCGGCATTAATGCAGCCCAGAAGGCTTTGGTGCTGTCACTACTAATGGGATCTGAGATAGAAGCCACCTTGGCTTCATCAGAATGGCAGGAGCTCCTGCTGCTGGCAGGACCCTTGCAAATAATAAATGGGGCCATAGTCACAGGGAAGAAGGTAACCCTGGAGTTAAGGAAAGGCATGGCAGAGGGAGAGGAGGGTGATTCTGCCTGGGTAGAGATACTAGGAAATCTTTCCTTCTTAAACAGGGACATTTCTGCACCTTAAGCTTGATTCACACATTGCTTTTCACTAAGTCTTGCAACTGAAGAAGTCATTTGGGTTTTTGCTTTACTTATGTAAGTGGGGAAATGGCATGTGAAATAGAAATGTCATTGCTCAAATTTGCTCAGAGGGCCCATACCTTTGCCTTCTGTGATGTCACCTGTAGCTACTGTTTTTGTGAAAACTACAGGTGGGTGGTAAAGTTGGGTAATATTGCAGGAAGTTGGGGTGGGAGTTGTGAGTTTCATTAAATGTCCACCTATATCCCATGCATAATTTAAGGATCGCATAATGCATGCAGCAGAGATGACCTGCCTTCAGTTTTGTGTACAATGAGCGTGCAATTTACATGGGGGTTACATTATGGGGACTGCAGATAAAGCCAAAACATATAGCAGACGAGTCTAAAAAGCCCAGGGCACAAATTTTCACTGCCCTATAGTACCTATGGTAGCTCATTTACCAGAAGTAATGTATTTACCTTTACCTGGAAATGTACACTCAACTCTGATAAAACTAAGTCTCCTAAGCATTTAAAGGTAAAGGGACCCCTGACCGTTAGGTCCAGTCATGGACAACTCTGGGGTTGCGGCGCTCATCTCGCTTTATTGGCAGAGGGAGCCAGTGTACAGCTTCCGGGTCATGTGGCCAGCATGACTAAGCTGCTTCTGGTGAACCAGAGCAGTGCACGGAAACACCGTTTACTTTCCCGCCGGAGTGATACCTATTTATCTACTTGCACTTTGAGATGCTTTCGAGCTGCTAGGTTGGCAGGAGCAGGGCCCGAGCTAAGTAAATACTCATAAGTAAAGACATTACTTCTGGTAAATGTGTCACCATAGCTGCTAGGCTAGAGGGAAGTTAAAATTTGTGTCCCAGGCTTTTTAGACTCATCTGAAACCCAAGGGGCGTGGTGATTGCCAGATGTGATTTTTTTCCCCCCAGGCAGCTCTCCCACCCCACTAACAGCTCTCAGAAGTTTCTCTGTGTTGGGAATAAAAGCAACAAGACTTGTTGTTAGTCACCTGAACCAGTAGGGGGCAATGGACCAAAAGGCAACCTCCTTAATGATGCCTTCTCTTTTAGTATTAATTGTTGGCACAGTGTATTATTATTATTTTTTATGGCTTTTACTTCCTCCTTAGTTACAGTGTGAGCTAGCTGTAGGAGCTTGTGTGTTCTAGTGCCTCCACTTTGGCCACGTTAAATGCCTGTATTCAGAATAGCTTTGCTTGCTGTGGGTAATAGACCTGTAAGTTTTCTTTGTCTTTCAACTAGCAGTCTTATCAGACTGTTTCTTTCTGCACTATATTTACCAAATTCTTAACAGTCCAAAAGGAAACACAGTCCTTGGAATGGTAAGGTTTCCTCACGTAGGCAGAAGTGAGTTTAGAAAGGCTCCCCAAATTCATATAAACTTAGGAATATCAGCAGCTGGTATGTAACATAATCAACACATCCTTCTGCCAGCAGAGCTTCCATTACCAGGTCCTAGCAAACAGCAATTACCTTAATCCCAGGAGCTCTTGTGCAGGGGAAATGGGCTCCAGTGTAGCCCAGGCAAGACTAAGTTCTCTAGGGATGGCTGACAGTGAATCCAAGAAAGCTTGCTATTGCTGGCACAGCCCGAGTCAAGTCAGGAAGGATGGAAATCTCACTTTCTTACTGCATTATTATAAAGTGCAAGGGGGGAGGGAGGAATGTTAGCAGTGATTTTCAGCTCTTGCTTTTGTACAGATTGTCCCAGTTAGACTTTGTCTGAAATTCTTTGGCATTCACTTACACTATGTGCCTGTCACATTTCTAATTGGATAAGGTGCCATGTCATCTAACCCTATTACATGGCATAAAAGAAGTTAGAGCTTCTCCATATAACCCTAAGCACCACCATCTGCCTTCTAAGCCCTTTAGAAATTGGAGTTACATTATCAGATATGAATAGTGACAAATTATGACAGAAGGAAAAAGGAAATGAAGCAGTTGCTCACTCGGAGGTAAACTACAATGCATATATCAGAGAAGAATAAATTGCAAACCAGGCAGCAAGCAGAAGGACCGGGAGGAAAATAGGGAAGGGGGCAGGCAAGGAGATAGGCTAGAGGAGGAAAAGAAAGCCAGAGAGCCTGGTTGTTGCCCAAGCAAAGACCAAGGCGGGGCCTGGAAGGATTAGTCACAAGGCCAAGTCAACTGGAATCAACAGGTGACTAGGATGGTCTCAGAAGAGCCACTGATCAAATTACAGAGTAGGGGTGTTTGCAAAGGTGCCCTAGGCCTCTTTCTTTTCTGATGCCTCCCCCAGCTACTGTTTTTAAAAAATATAGTGGCCATGATTTGAATAAACCTGAGAGAACGTTAAAACTGTCTTGCTGTGTTAGACCAGAGGTTCATTTAGTCCAGCATCCTATTCTCACAGTGACCAACCAGAAGCCCACAAGCAGAACCTGAACACAGCAGTACCCTTCCCACATGTGACTCCCAGCAAGTGGCCCAAGTGTCTCCAGCAGTAGAGGGAGAAACATAGCCATTATATCGAATAGGAGGTGAGAACTGTGGATTTCTTAAAGGGGCCCCTGACTCTCCCTCCATAATTCAAACACTGGGTGGGACCTTGCTGAGACTTGCTAGGGCAATATGTTGTGGAGTTCCCTAGTCTCCTTTGGATGGCAGGGTAGTAGTAGTAGTAGGAGGAGGAGGAGGAGGAAGAGGAGGAGGAGGAAGAAGAAGAAGAAGAAGAAGAAGAAGAAGAAGAAGAAGAAGAAGAAGAATCCAATGCTAGTCCCACGCAGAGTAAATTCATTGAAATTAATGAACCTGGGTTTGTTGTATCTATTAGTTTCAATGGGACTAACGTTGGCTACAACTCAATAGTAAAAATAATATGTTGACTCTGCAGCCTTGAGTAGCATGCAAACCACAAGCTTCCCAGTTCAGTCTTTCTCCATCTATTCCTCTTGGTCTCTCTCCCTCTGCCTCAAAAATGTTCATTTTTCATGGTTCCAAGCCAATGGCTTTGAAATGGCATTTAGAAGTAAGTTGGGCAGTTTTCTTCAATTAAATGCTTCTCTGAAAGTCACTTACCGACTCCACTAAAACGTATAGCCGCAATGGAGAATGCTGAGGGTGCTCTAGAGCATTTGCTCTTCAAATGGTGGGTCTGGACCCAATATCATGTCATGTCCTTATCTAAGGTTGCACAAATAGATGGCAAAAAAGCTGAGAGATGGGTCTCCAAATGTGTGATACTGTGAAAGGTATGTCCCAGGTCTGAACTGGTTGAAGACTGCTGCACTAGGGTGTGCCCTCCATGCATACATAATAACATCATGTGACCCAATCCCTGCCCCCTCAACAGAGAGAATGCATCTTGGAACATTTCCCAGAATCCTCAGTGATGAGCAGCTCTTCAGCAGAGGCTTCATACATCCCATACATTAAAAGCGCATTGTTTCCCCCCATATAAACCTGGGAACTCTACCCATAAATGAGCTGCAATTCCGTGCACCCTTAAAAACTACAGTTCCCAGGATTTGAAGGAGGGCATGTGCTTCAAGTGTATGCTATGTATGCAGCCTGAGGTGGTTCAAAATCCCTGTTGTAAGAAGATGAGAAGCATTCAAACAATCTCACTTAGCTCTTTTCCAATATAATTCATAATGAATTCATTAGGACTCAGACTGAAAATGTTATTCCCCTTGGCATCACTTTTTAAAAACTGAAATATCTTTGGGGCATGAATATAGTGTGTCTGTCTGTGCCTTCTTGGTTCTCTGGCTTTCAAGTAATGAGTGCTATAAAGGGGCTTTTGTGTTGATCTGGATCTGTTAGGAATAGACTGTGACACTGGTATAAATAGTTGTTAGACTTTCAAAGAAAATTGCTGCACTATTTCATTCCAAGTGTTGAGTTTCTAATAATTGATGCCAGGAAAAAAAATTGAAGAGACATCTTGAGAGGGAAAGAGGCAGATCCTGTCACATATCGAAAGCTGTTCTTCTCTATTTAACAAGATTCTAAAATTGCAACCTGTCCAATGGATTGTGACAATGAATGAGAAACAAAGCCCATGAAACTGATAACTCCTCCCATCTGCAATCCGATATCCACTTTCCTGGGAGTAAGCCTCATTAAACTAAATGGAACTTACCTATGAGTAAACATGCACGTAGATGGTCCTGACAGATTCCATATAGAGCTTCATCTCCTGGGTAACATAAGTCCTGGTCCCCCTCCTTAGTCTTAATTACAAACCAATAAACCAGAGAATTAATCTGTGGAAAACTTAAGTGCATGGAGGTACTGGTTATTTTGAGGCAAGGTTCACTCACAAAGTTGTTACCCTTTGTGGTGAATAGTGTACATTAGCCTTTCCCCACCTAGTGGACAAACAATCCCATCAGCTCCAGCTACCATGGCTCATAATAAGGAATTATGAAAATTATAGTCCAACGACTTCTGGATGACATCCTGTTAGGGAGGACTTGCTTACACTGCTTAACTCCACTTGTGTTCATGGCATACCTTCATAGGGACACTCCCAGAATTACAAATGCCATCCCAGCTTCTGATTTGATCCCAAATTGTCCCTATTTCCCTCACCAAGCTCTGGGAGGAGGATGAGCTGGCACTTGTCCCAAGCAGTGGCAGCGAGGAAGCATCCCTTTGCCTCTCCATGGCCACCGCTGCTGGCCTTTTCCCTTGGGCAGCTTTTAACAGATGCTGGAGAACGAGCCAGGAGGAGGAAGAGTCTACAGCTGCCGAGGCACAGCCCTGTGTGATGCACTGGCTCTGAGGTGTAGGCAGAGGGCTGGGTTGCCCACGGCAGGAAGAAAAGGGGACCAGAGTGCAAGGAGTATTGATTTTATGTGTGAAAAAAGAAATGTTTTGAGCAACCGCATCTAATCTTGCCCCTTTCTATAAAAAAAGTATTGGTGTGTTTTTTCTGTTTCTAAATCTACCAAAGAATAAAATAAAATAAAATCAGGATGAAGGGGTTTTCTCAGAACGGTGGAGGACGTGTGCGCTGTGTTCCATTGGTGTGGTAGTGGTGGCACTTGCCTTCTTCCTATAGGGAATACTAAGGGAGGGCAGAACCTCCAAGTGTCCCTATTTTCCAGGGATGTCCCTGATGTAGAGAAGCCATCTCAGTTTCTGATTTGATCCCACAATGTCCCACTTTTCCTTAAGATGTCCCTATTTTCATCAGAGAAATGTTGAAGGTTATGGAGTTATCCAACTCACGAGCCATCTGAAGACAATCCTGCATAAATAAGTGTTTTTTAAAAATATTTAAGGTTTTATTATGTTTTTATATATGTTGGAGGCTGCCCTGTGTGTTGGGGGCAACCCAGTAAGATATGTTGGGTACAAATAGTAAAATTATTATTATGTAATGGGACATCCCTGTTTTCACCGGAGAAATGTTGGAGGGTATGACAAAAAATGGGGAATTGAGGAGGGTCAGTTTGGGGGGGCTGAGAAATGTCCCTGTTTTCATCTGAGGATGTCATGGGGCAGGGGGAATGGAAGCAAAGGAGGATTCAGATGGAAACGTTACTACTTTTCAAAGAAGTATTGTCATATATCTACATATGGCAGCTGCTGGAGTCACATTGCCCAAGCAGGGACCTATCACAGAGAACTCTCCCTCTCCCTCTCCTTCTCTCTTTTTTAAAGCCAGGTGGCAGAATCTGAGAGTTGGCATTTTATTTTTAATTTATTTGACAAGATTTAGATGTTGCTTACAGATAATTTAAAATATCTCTCAGAGCAACTTACATATAATAGTATAAAATGGTCATACAACCAACAGACCTTAAAAACATGTAAATGCTCTCAAAATATAGATGTAGGCAGCCATTCAACATCACATTCTTCCCATTGCTCCATCAGCACAAGCATTTCAGATTGCCTGATGGAACAGTCCCATTGGAAAACCCCTGAGCCAATTGGGGGTGGGGGTGGTGCACGAGTGAAAAGGATGTGGGGAGTCCTGTTGTGCTAGTGGGCACCTACTTTGTTGAAAGTGGACCAAAGTCAACAGTTTTAAAAAACCAAGATATGCAAGGTTGGGTAGGCTTGCCTGAACAAAATGTTTCTTTTTAGTTTCCCACAACGCCACAAAGTGGCACTATGCTGGAGGCATTGCATTGTAGGAAATTAGAATTTCCTTTGAAGAAACACCTGTGGGTTTTGCACCCATTATATGTGTTGAACAGTGTGAATGCTGACTATATGCACCTGATTTTTTTAAAAAAACCCACCACAATTCCATTTGCCTTTGTTCAATGACCTTGAAATAGCTGAAAAGCAAATTAACTGTATCATGTCTTATTCCACTTCTTCAAACTCCCCTTATTTCCATCTATCCACCTACTTAACTAGCAAGAACAGGAAAGCCAGCTTGCAACAGCAATATCTATGGGGGAAATGATTGAAAGGGGAGAATAATTCAAGGCCTGCTTCCAAGATAATTCATGTTACTTATTTTCCCCAGCATGGCTGGGAAAATGCAGCCAGATGGGCGGGATATAAATAATAAAATTGTTGATGTTGTTGTTTTCTTAATAGAAGGCCTCTTGCCCCTCTGCACACATCAAGGCTGGGCAGCCTTGGCCCTCCAGATATTGCTGGATTCCAATTCCCATCAGTCTCAGCCAGCATGGCCAATGATCAGGGATGATGGGGGTTATAGTCCAACAACATCTGGAAGGGAAAAGATCCCACAGCCCTACCATACACTGGCAACTGTAAGGAGAGAAGTGGTTGCAGGCAGGTTTCATGTACAGTCATATCAATATAATCTGGGATGTATTTTTAGTATATGGATCAGACAGTTGAATCATTCAATCTGCTGTCCAGATTAAGTACAGGAAATCTTTGGCCCTCCAGAAGCTGATGAACTGCAGCTCCTATCAGCCCCTGCAATGGCCAGGGATGATGGGAGTTGTAGTTCAACAGCATTTGGAAGGTGTGGATTAATGCCAGAAAGGTCCCTTTCAATATGTGGACTGAGAACTATCATCTCTTAATACAGCAGTCGGAGATAATTATTACAAAGTAATGGCAAGATGGTATATAACCATGGTTGTGATAAAAGATACATAAGGGCTCCTCCTAAATCGTAGGAAGTGTAAGATCCAAACTGGGGATCCGTAGTGTATCTACTAGGGGCGCCCAGTAGCAGACACCCCCAACCTGGTGTCCTGAACACGCTGTCCGTGGTTGATGGGAGTTGTAGTCCAAGATATCTGGAGGGAACCAGGCTGGGGAAGGCTTCTGAACAGCAAGATAATGCAGCATAGTCATATCAATATCACCGAGAAAATACCAGGGGGTGAAATTCTGCTAGACTCTCATATCTGCCTCTTAAAGTATGGCATTCCTATAAAGCAGGGGTGGCTAAGTTTCCCCTCCCCAAATCTGGCGTCCTGATTTCCTCAAGCAATATTTTCTGGTCCCTCCCAAGACCTTAGGAAGTTTACCAATGTAGGCAAGAAAAGAAAAGAAAATTGGATATTGTGCTGGAATTTCTTGTTGTGTGTGCCCAGTGTGCTTGCATGTGAGAATGTGTGTGGAAGAGTGTCAAGAGAGCCACTCCCATGTTTGGCTGTACTCACTTGCTGCCTAATGTTAGGGCTGGCCTCGACCATAGCAGATAAACCTATCAATGGCTCCTGTCATTGTTCTGAAAATGTTCTATGCCTCTGAATACCAGTTGCAGGGAATCACCAATTGGAGAGAGCGCTGTTGCCCTCAGGTCCTGCTTGTAGGCTTCCCATGGGCATCTGGCTGGCTACTGTGAGCGCAGAGTGCTGAACTAAATGGGCATGGCCTGATCCACTAGGGCTCTTCTTACATTCTTATGCACATACTTTCACTACATCACCCTGTGACTGTCCATGCCAGACTTACTCTCAGTGACTAATAAACATGACCCCATGCATGCCTACTCAGAATAAATTTACATTGTTCTTGCTGGGACTCTCTTCCATGTGAGTATGGCTAGGATTGCAGCCTCGGGGCAATTGCTAGACCACTGTCCTAGTCAATTAAAGGCAAATAAGGTTAAAATGAGAGTACCTCTAACCCCAATAAGTACTCAAGTGATAAAGCAAGGGAAGACATTTACATAATAGATTAGAGAAACAATTGCCAGGAATGTTTAATCAGCATGATTGGTCCTACTCAAATGAGACCTGAATGGCATTTCAAGGTACCTTCAAGTCCTAAAAATGCCATGATTGAATTAATTATCTCTTGAGTGCATTTGTTTAATTATTTTTTTAAAAAACTCGTTTTGTTAACTGAGAGCCAAAGGCAAAATATCCTGGACATTCGGCAAAATATAGAACTGTAGTTCGTGTTCGACAGTTTGGAATAATGAAGATTATCATGCTAAGTGTCTGAATGATATGCTGATTGATTAATCTTGGGGCAAGTAATCTTTTTCATCCCAAGGGCCACATGATATTCTGGGCAAGCTTTCAAGGGCCTCATGCCAGCGGTGGGCAGAGTTACAGGCCAAATGGGCAGGGCAAGAAACGTGAAGGCTATCTTTGTTGAATAGGTTAATTTCTATACATACTCTCACACCCCTATCTATCCTCTATCCATGCAACCAAGAAGCATGGTCACGCTTCAAATAAATATTGCAGCCAGGCAGAATCATTCAGGATGTGGTGCAGGGCCATTGAGGGGTGTGGTCTGAAAAAGAGCTTCAAGGGCCAGATAGTGACATGTGGAGAGCTAAATTTGGTCCCCAGACCTGAGAATCCCCATTCGAGTTAATCAAACACAGTGCAACAAGAGTGGACTTCTTGTAGTTTTCTTTCTTCAGAACCCTTTCTGAGCTTGCAGACTATATGAGCAAACTACCACTAAAAATTCCATTGGTCCCAAAAGAAAGCAGCTATTAAACAGAGCTAGTCTGCATTAGCGGTAGCAATACAGATAAGGCTGGAATACAACTCCTCATTCCTGGCTATCGGCTATGCTGACTGTGACTGATGAGAGTTATAGTGCAACAACATCTGGGGGAGCATTACATTAACTACCCTTGGTTTACATGATTAAATAAACATTCCCTGGCTCTGGAGTGGCTTGGGACTTCATGGCTGCCACGGCAACCATGGGGCTGTTCTAACATGTCATCAGCCCAACGAATGTGGCAGGCCACACTCTGGACCTGGTGCAGAATTCAACAGCCAAGATGGTGCAAGATGCAAGATGGTTTGAGCATGTTACACCGATCCTGGCCCAACTGCACTAACTGCCAATCAGTTTCCTGGCCCAGATCAAAGTGTTGGTTTTGACCCTTAAAGCCTTAAACAGCTGAAGACTGCAATACCACCTCTTTCCATATGAACTGGCCTGGACCCTGTGATCATCTGAGTGCTTCTTTGAATGCCTCCTCCACAAGAGGTCTGTAGGGTAGCAACATGAGAACAGGCCTTTTCTGTGGTGGCTCCCTATTCGTGGATGGCTCCCCCCAGGGAGGTTTGCCTGGCACCTTCATTACATATCTTTAGGTGCCAGGCAAAAACATTCCTCTATAACCAGGCCTTTGGCTCCTTAATTGTGTTTGTAGGAGGGGACTTATTCATTTGTTTTTGTTTTTTGGTCATGTATTTTGTGTTCTCATTATGTATTTTTATGTTGCACACTGCCCTGTAATCTTTGGATACTTTGCAGTATACAAATGTTTTTATTATTATTATTATTATTATTATTATTATTATTATTATTATTCAGGAGGAGTGAAACATAACCTAGGGAATGCTTGGCGAAGTGTGTCCTCTCTTCTTCAAAAAATTGGTACAATTTGCATTTAAAGGCAAACATACCTAATTTGCACCTTCCAAAACAATTTGTGAACCAAAACACAGCAATCTGTCAAAATGTTCCCTTCTCCAAATTTTGGGCTGCAGTTTTCTAGCCAAGTAATCAACACAAAAATGCATCTATTAGGGAGAAGTGTGCGTGAGGACGCAAATATTGATGAAAATAATGTACCAATATGTGTTATGCTTTGTAAGATGTGGAAATTGCTTTGTAAAGCTGTTTATAATATGTAGAATTGCATAGAAACATGTACATAGTTGGAGAAAGTTGCACTAAAACACTGATTTTTTTATTGAGGGCCTTTAAAAAATAAACTGATGTGGAAATGTGGAGAACTGAACTTTAGAATGGAAAAATGAGAAACTGAGAGAAATCAAAACTGGCATATTCACCCATCCCTTAATTTACATTTTAACCATGGATCAAGGTTTTATTCCATAATGATAAGCCAAGTTTGCTTCTTGGGTTCACATCCCTGGTTTGCTCAAGTGAACTATGAATGGTAACCCATTATCTGTTGTTTCCTGTGACCTGCAAATACATGAACTGTGTGACTCCACTGAAAAGCATTGTTTTTGAGATACCGTAAACCTGCAGTGTGATGGTGAATCATCCTTCATATTGCAGTAGTTCAGTCCTTAATATTATAGTCATCATGTTGTGGACGTGCATTTCTGAGCCACTCCTTAGGGAGCTAGGTTGCAAGGATATGGCACAGCCGACAGTCAGACCAAATGTATATTTTTATGCTTGTATCTTTCAGCAATACTGAAGTTGTTCCAGGGGTTATGAAATCTGGTGGGGAGGGTTTCTTGGGTTAAGCACTGAGATTTCCAAGGTGTTTAGTCACCCTTGTTTGCTTGTTATATTGGGTCACCATCTTGTCTCTTTTTGTATTTGTGATTGCCGGTTAAGGCCATTTTACCTGGATAGCTAAGTCCAGAAGCTCATCTTCCAAAGAGCTCTTGCGCCAAAATGGCACAAAACCAGGACTGAGGGCGGGCTGTGGCTTCGTGGTCATTTAAACAAACTCCACAACTCTGTGTTGGAGTTAATCCTAAACTGGATTTATCTGCCTTTACAAAAGCACAATTTTCCTCCCATGGATGCACAACACCATTTCTCTGGCCTGCCTCCGACTTCGGTATCATTGTGATCCAGACCACATTTGTCTAAAAGAACTTTTTGGAATAGGTAGGCTGACTGTTGCATGCCACAGATAAGAATGCCCCATATTCCTTCTGTCCTCAGCACATTGTAATGTAGACATTTCTTTTCCTTTTCTCCCTTTCTCCCCTTCCGTCCCTCCCTCCTCAAACACATGCACCCACAGACGTCATGCACAGGTCCTAATTCAGCTGCAGTTGGGCAATCAAAACATTGTTAATGTGTGATGACTAGTTGGTGCAAGCTTGTGGTTGCCTTTCACCCTGCTCTTAAGAATGCATTGTGGAAACGAATATTTGAGAATGAGGTGAACATTATTAGGTACATAATAACTAGCAGATCTGTGGTTTGTACCCAAATCCAAGAGGCAATATGCAGGACATTTGGGGAAGCCGGGTCCTATATCTTCAAGCAAGCAATTGGGGAAGGGGTTCTGTCCAGGCATCTCCAGTTTTAAAGGTTCTGGTAGCAGATGACTAGGAAGGCATTTCTCTGTTTGAGGCTTTGGAGAGCTGCTGCCTGAATAGACAACACCCCACAAAGAATACAGAGAATTGTAGTATGTTAAGGGTGCTGAGAGTTGTAAGGAGGTCATTAATAAATGACAGTTCCCATGATTCTTGGGGGAAGCCATGATGCTTAAAGTAGTGTATGAGTGCTTTAAATTTATGGAGCGGATGTGCCATAATAGCCTGGCCTAATACAATGCATTTTCCCATGTTCCTAACCTTCCTAAAACCCTCTCTGCCAATCCTGCTCATTATTCAAGGTCTCACCTGATCCAAAGTCACTTTTCCATACATCTCCTCAATTTAGTGGACATCTCTTTTAGTCCATTCATAGTGGATTCATTTGTTAAACTTTAATGCAATGCAATGTACAGTACTCTTGTAAAGTAGACTTGTCAGATTCTTCTGCATGACTACGACAACTTCACTTTATTGTCTTAATAAATGAAATAATGAAATCTAATTAACTGAATCTTGAGGACAGTTTCTTAAGAATCGCACACCTGATTACATGCCCCAAAGGCTGCCACCTCTGCAACCCTGATTTCCTATCTGTTTAAAGAGGCCCTTGAATGGGAGGTCAAATCTATGCTGCCCATTAGCCTGTCTTGAAAATTATGACTTCATGGGTCCATAAGCTTGGGATGTGGTTTGATTTCTCTGCATTCAGTTACCAGCTATACTAACAAGGAGAGCTTCCATTTGAAAGTGAAATAAGGTTTTGCTTCGGCTGTTACCAATCTTTGTGATGAAGGACATTTTGATTGGTAGTAGCAGGTTATTAGCAGCAGTATTATTATTATTAATATAGAAGGCTGCCTTACACTGAGTCAGACCCATTGATTGATCTAACTTAGTATTGTCTGCACTGGCTGGCAGCTACTCTGCAGGTTTTTAGGCAGAAGCCTTACCGTCATTTCCAATAATAAGCACTTGGGAGGGAAACAGGATGAGGAATAAAATGTATGTATTTTATTTCACATTCATTTTATACTACTTAATCACTGTAAATAAAACCTCTAAGAGGTTTACAATCAAAACAGCAATTACATTGGTGACAGCAATACCAAACAGCTTGGCCTCCCTTGGCCTGGGAGCAAACCAAAGAGAAAAAGGCTCTCCCTCACATCTGTTCCTCTGCACCTTCTGAGAGCTGATTGGCTCCCAGGGGAGGACTTAGTCACAGCATGGCAGAGCAACATCCCGAACCAGGAGGCTATCAGTCGCATCCGAACCTAACGCATTTCCTTCACCCCTGCACATACAACAAATTGGGCCGCCCAGTTAAATAGGGACCACAGTACTGGGTTGTAAATTTAAATATGCATGCAGATAAGAATTTGGCACCCTGTTGTAGCAGCTCTCTTCTCTTTTCTTGCTGAAAAAGAGACATGAGTGGATGACCCACTCCTGCTATAGGTAAGCCACAACAAAAATGCTACAGAGACTCAACAAGCAGAGACCAAAACACATTTCTTCTGTTTGTAATGCTAGCTTTAAAATCCTTGGTTTGGTAATAACTGAGCAAATCAGATGACCTCCTGGTTTAGTCAGCATGGCTTTCTGTGCTTCCCCCTCCCCCTCCCCCAAAAGGCCCCCTGTGTGGTTTTAGGAACAAAATAAGTATGATTCAGCCACTTTTACTGGGGTAAATTATAAAAAGCAGTTTTATCATTTATTCTGCTGCATCTAACATTTTTGTATTCATCTCCATCGTATGCTGGTGTTATTAGGATATCTTTCAGGCTGCATCACACAAATAGTTTCAGGAGGAAAAAACCTGTGCTCTCCGACTTTTGCAGTGAAAATGAGCAGGATCACATCCATCTCTGTATATAGATGTGTTATTCTGAACTGGGTTTTCAAATGGAAATCAGTGTAGCAAATCCCAATTCACTTTGTGTCAAATAGTGTTTTCTGGTTAGGGCAAGTCAGGCAATGACTGGTCAATTTACAATCAAGGAAGAAGTCAGGACCATGGACAGCTAATGTTGTCTCACCAGGGAGCTGAGTACTCTCTTGCTTATGATCCCAAGCAACTGGTATTCAGAGAGGCATGCTGCCTCTGTTCCTGGAGGTTATAGCCACCATGACCAGTAGCTATCAATAGTCTTATCCTCCATGAATATGTGTAATCCCTTTTCAAAGCCATCTATGTTGAAGACTGTCACCACATTGTGTAGTAATGAATTTATCTATGTTTTGTGTGAAGAAATACTTGCTTTCGTCTGCTTGGAATCTCCTCTTACTGGTGGCCTAGTATTGTTTGCTCTCTCACTAGGAGCTGATCTCCAAACTCCCTGGTGGAAGTCTTTTTCAGCTCTACTGACTAATATCTCCTTTAAAGTAGGGATGTTAGGGATTGAACCTGAGACCTTCTGCATGCAAAGCTATGACCTTTCCCAAAGAAAAGGGCACCCACATAAAACCATCTCCGGCAGAGGCAAGATCTGAGCAAGGAATTGATTGGTTCACAGCTCAGCCTCTTAGCTACTTCTCTCCAGTAGCTCATCAAAGAAGCTGACTTGACCACAGACAATGCTCAGTGCTCCAGGAAGAAGCAAATGTCTATGTGAATGTTTGAAGCGACTTTTTGATCCAAGCTTGAATTTAATGAGCATCAGCTTTCAATGTGTTATAAATCTGAGACACGTTATAAACCCCTTGGAAAATTGTCATTTTTACCAGAGATGTTTTGCAGCCCGCTAAACTCCTAAGCTGGAGATTACAGGCTGACCCTGAAGGACAAGATAACACATCAAAGAACAACTGATCTTTATAGCTGTCTGGCAGCATCCCACAGCTAGAGTGGCACCTATGCTCCCCTTGAAAGTGTTGTCAAATGTCAAGCAAGGAAGAGAGACGTCCAGAAAAAAACAGCAGAGGCTTGAAAGGGGCACAGGTTATTTGATTTTTAGAATGTACTGATCCCCAATATTTCTCTTTGCCCCCCTTGCCCCCCTCACAAAAGGGCATTATAGATTTACTTAAGAACCATGTCAATACAAAAGGCTGAATGTTATTCATTCTAACCTGACCCTTTCTGATAATGAGAGCAGCCCAGAAAGATTTAAGAACCTCTTGGAGACAGGAGTTCCCTAAGAAACCACATCTGTCAGGTGTCCTTCTCACAGGGTTTCAGCCTGCCACCCATCCCCATTTCCAGGACACTCCATTCTCTCCTTCCTGCCTCCCCTTCCCCATCAGCAAATTATTGGCTACTGAACATGCTCAGTCCTCACTGAGCTGTTTGAGGACAGGGAAGGTTGCCCAATGCAATCAATCAATCAATCAATCAATCAATCAATATTCTTGTGCCTTTGCAAACTTTGGGTTTCCCTCAAGCATAACAATACCCTCTCTTGTTTTTTACTTGCCACACAATTCTATTGGCATTCACCAGCTGAGTTTGCTAATAGAAGGAGTGATTTATTTAGGTATTTCTTCAACCCTGCTATGCACACATATCAGTTTTCTTGATAACCATTACCTCCTGTTTAAAGTTCCTGGTGGCAATAAAGGAGCATTTTCCTTCAGTGCTTCTAGTTTCCATAAGGCAACTCTTGAAACACATGAATGCCACTGTTCTGACTGAGATCGCAGGAGAGTTTGATCTTCCTGTTTCTTTGAATGGAGTTGCAAGGTTATCCGCCAATTTCTGGTCCCGCATCACAACTGGCCTGTGGCTTTCTTGACCCAGAGTGTTGCCGAGAGCTGCCAGCAGCATGTATAATTCATGGCACAAGGACTCCAACAATGGCACCTTTCCCGCTCACACACGCAAACAGATGGAGCAGTGCATGGGGCCGAGAAGCCGTCACTAGTGTGCGCCAAGGCTGCGGTGCCGTTGCCAGATAGCACCAGAAGCAGAACAGATGAGAGAAAGAATAAAGGAACAGAATTCTTGTGTGTGAAGGTTATTGCATTTGTCAACTCCAGGGCTGCTAAGGTGCATCGAGAGCCAGAGAAAGATTAAAGTCTCTTGAACACCTCAACGTTTTATTATTGTTTGCCCTTTCCTGGAAATGTATTGGAACATGAGGAACCTGCCTTATGCTGAGGCAGAAACCCTAGCCCATCTCACATAGCATTCAAATTCTCTGGTCTTGCCGTGGGTCTCTAAGGTTTCAGACTGCCCTAACCAGAGATGGTGATGATTTATTTATATGCTGCCCATCTGACTGGGTTACCTCCACCATTCAGGGTAGCTCCCAACAAAAACCAGTAAAAACGCAATACAACATCAACTACTAAAATTTTCCCTGAACAGGGCTGCCTTCAGATTCTTCTTAAAAATCACATAGTTGTTTATCTGTTTGACATCTGCTTGGGGGGCATTTTGTGGGGTGGGCACGACTACCAAAAAGGCCCTCTCACTGGTTCCCTGTAGCTTTACTTCTCGCAGTAATGGAACCAGCAAAAGATCCAGTGTGGTGAGTGTGGAGAGCCAGTGTGGTGTAGTGGTTAAGAGCGGTAGTCTTGTAATCTGGGGAACCGGGTTCGCGTCTCCGCTCCTCCACATGCAGCTGCTGGGTGACCTTGGGCCAGTCACACTTCTCTGAAGTCTCTCAGCCCCACTCACCTCACAGAGTGTTTGTTGTGGGGGAGGAAGGGAAAGGAGAATGTTAGCCGCTTTGAGACTCCTTAAAGGGAGTGAAAGGTGGGATATCAAATCCAAACTTATTCTTCTTCTTCTTCATCCTCAGAGCTGGACCTCAGTGTCCAGGCTAGGCAATGGGGGTGGAGATGCTCCTTCAGGTATACAGGGCCAAAGCTGTTTAGGGCTTTAAAGTTCAGCACCAACACTTTGAATTGTGCTTGGAAACATACTGGGAGCTAGTGTAGAGATCCTTTAGGACTGGTGTTATATGGTCCTGGCAGCTGCTTCCAGTCACCAGTCTAGCTGCCACATTCTGGATTAGTTGTAGTTTCCATGTCACCTTGAAAGGTAGCCTCACGTACAGTGCATTGCAGTAGTCCAAGCAGGAGGTAACCAGGGCATGCACCACCCTGATGAAACAATGCACATGCAGGTATGATCTGAGCCAGCATACCAAGGATTGAATCCAGAGGCTTCTGCATGCAGAGGATATGCTTCACTGCTGATCTACCTGCTGTCATCATCACCTAAGAGCATAAGATGTGCTGGCTGGATCAGGCCAGTGGCCCATCTAATCCAGCATCCTGTTCTCACACTGGCCAAACAGGTTCCTATGGGGGGTAGTGTATAATTTGACAAGAAAGAGAGGTTTTATCTATGGGAGATGTTGTTGTTGTCGTCATTATTGTCGTTGCGTGGCGAGTTCCCGTCCCCGCCCCCAGTGGAAATAAAGACACATGACACAATTATTTAAAGTTAATGGGCTAAATATGGCCACAGCTTTATTGGTTACAGGTGATGAGCGGTATTGGCTTTGGCATTGGTCCTAACAGACTATCTGGCTTCAGCATGTCCACTTGAAGTCCGGGAAGGGTTAACCATCAGTCCTGCTGATGCACATCAACTAGGAACTCCCCCGGGGTCACCGCTTGGGGGTGTGCGTTAGACGCTCACCTCCATAGGCTTCGGACAGGGCCACGCCCCCTGAATCCTTTATCGGACTACCCTTCAATATGCAGGGCAGGTGATGGTTCTTCCTCCCCTCTTCCATCTACAAAACAATACCAATACCAATGCCTAAACGCCAGTACTAAGAAAGTTGTGACGATTTGCTACGAGGTAGGTGAAAACCAAGTCAAGGAATGAAAAGCTTAAAGGGCGGGAGGGTAGGAAACAGGAACAGCTGGTATGCGGGAAAAGAGGGAGATTCCCAGCCATGCCTGCGTTTAAATCGGGTGGGCCACGCCCCCAAAGCCAGCCAATTGGCTGGCCAGGGGGTGACACAGCCGGGGATTCTCCCAATCGCACAGGGGCTGGGCTCCAGCCATGGCGCGCGTAGTGGGGCCATGATGCCCGCAATCCCACCTCCTCTGCAGGGCGGAAGTGACTTTAGCATTATTATTGATATACAGTGGTACCTCTGGATGTGAAACCCTCCGGTTCCGGAGCCCCCTTCACATCCTGAAGCGAACATAACCCACGTCTGCATGTGCGTGGGTCACGATTCGCCGCTTCCGCACATGCATGTGATGTCATTTTGAGCGTCTGCTCATGCGCGAGCGGCGAAACCTGGAAGTAATGCGTTCTGTTACTTGTGGGTCGCCGCAGAATGTAACCTGAAAACACTCAACCCGAAGCTACTTCAACCTGAGGTATGACTGTATATTTATTTATACCCTGACTTTTTCCCTGATGGAACTCCAGGCAGCTTCTAGATAAAAACAAGAACCACTGAAAACATAGAAAAACCTATCATTTATAAAGCACCCAAACATTGATAGAAATAATGCTATATGCATCTATAAATCTATACCAATTATTACCATAAAGACAGCACGGTACCAGCTCTTTCATTAAAAGCAGTTAGTTCCCAAAAGCCTGTTGGAACATGAAAGTCTTCAGCTGCTGCCAGAAGGACAGGAAGGAGGGAGCCAGTCTAGCTGTTCTAGAGAGGGAGTTCCAGAGCCTGGGAGCAGCAGCCATGCAAGCAAAAACATACAAATGAAAGCTCCCTCAGAACTACACAGCCAATCAGAGCACGTAGTGTATCATTGAAACTCATGCCACTCTGCCTCTTGGCTAGTTGACTTTAACACTAACAGAATTAACCCTTATGTTGCAAATGGAATGATCCCTGCTGTTGCATTTCCAGCTTGCTGTACTACACTATGCTCTGCAAAGAGGTGGTGGTGGTGGCAGGGACACAAAGCAACCTTCAGGATTCGCTAGCCCAAGTTTGCCTATACTTGCATGTTCAGTCATAAAGGAATGCAACATCAGAATATTTCAAGACTGAGGCATTCTCTGGGCATGCTTCGAGGAGCAGGGGAGCCGCTTTTGCGCAGGCATTTGTGCATATAATACTATCACATGGACATACTGTGCAGGTCTTTCTCATGCATTCTGCATCCCACTGAGGCAAAGAGCACTGATCCGATTAGAAAGATCCATGCAATTGGCACCACCCACATGGTCATAGTGTTCTCATGCGCACACCCCTGGAGCATGAAATCACACTGCATGGAAGTGGCTCCCTCATGCTGCTCTGAGCAGGTGTGAAGAAGGCCTAATTGCCCATGGAATTGACTTTGAAAGCTGGATCAGTTTGCACAAAAAAAAGGGCCTGAAGTTCAATAGGGTAACAAGACAAATTGAAAGAATTCTGGACTAACTTCCCTGCTATTGTCCAGCAGTGAATTGCCCCCTTTGATGTGTATAATTTAGAAGTCCTGTGTGTTGTAGCAAGGCAATTGTTGCTCAAAATGACTGCCTTTTAATCATACAATTTTCTCAGTCGCTTTTTTGGAGCTTGCTCGTAATTCATTGCAATTTGCGCTTGGCACAGTGCTCCAGAGCTGTGTTTCTAAATTGGAAAGAGCTTTGAAATTCACCCTCAGCCTATTTGTCTATTTGATTTGCATCATTAGATTTGTTTGTGTTAACATTTGGGCTAAATTCTCCCCTCTGATCAATGAATGCATGTCTCTGATAAGGAGCAGGAATGAAACATTCGCTCAGCTATGCCGTATGTGCAAACTCCCTTTGCTTTGAGCAGAGACCTGATGCAAAATAATATTAATAAAAAACTAAATTCCACAGGGATGACCGAAAGAATCGCATATCCATTGCTCAGAAACCATAGCAGATTCCCAGTAAGAGTTATATATGTTCTGCAGTTACCTTTAAATTGTACATCAGATGGGTTATATTCACTGCTCTTGAAGAGCTGGTGATGGAGCTGCTTCTGATGATACATCTGTGGAAGAAAGGATATAAGAAATAAATGCCTGAGGAGGTGCATTTCTCACCTGGTTTACACACTTGGTGGTGACAGCATCCAGCAGTACCGCAGAGAAGCAACATGGCTCAGTGGTAGAGCGTCTGTTTTTCATACAGAAGGTCCCAGGTTCAATCCCCAGCCTATCCAGGCAGGACTGGGAAAGAACCTGGTTTGAAATCCTGGAAAGATGCTGCCAGTCAGTGTAGACAATACTGAGCTTGATGGACCAATGATCTGACACTGTATAAGGCAACTTACTAGGTTCCTGTGCTCCTATATCTGAAAATTCTCCCCAAATTACTCCCCACTGATAGCTTGCCCTCTCAACATGTCACAGATGACAATAGCAACATACTTGTCACATCTCTCTTCATATGCCAAAATTCCTCCCAGGGCCAGCATCAGCAGCTGGCATCCTTTTTAGCAGCTGGCTGTGTCCACTGCCATCTCTAGCCCTGATCCTCAAACCAATGGCTTGGTCAAGAAGGTCACCTGCCATTTTAATGGAAATATGACCTATGTGGGCCACTCCATCTCCACTGTGCTGTCATATCCCTAGTCTCCTCCAGCTTTCCTATCCATTGCTCAGCAGCCAGTCAGTGAACTGTCCCATACACAGGGGCTGAAGACAAGAATATATGGGAAACAGGTTCAGAAAGTGACAATAGCCCCCAGATCTAAAGCATAAGAAGAGCCTCCTACATCTGGTCTACGTTTACCAGACATCCCGGGTTCCCAGGGACAGTCCCCAGATTTGCAAATCTGCTCCCGGACAAATTCCATCCCCAGAATGCCCCCAGATTTGCAAATCGGTCCCCGGGAAACATGGCAGCAGCAGCCTCAGCAGCCCAAAGCCAGCCTGTTATCGCAGTTGGCTCAGGCTGGCTTCAGGAGCTGCTTGCTGCCCACTGCCGTGGCGCCTGCCATTTTTCCTGCGCTACGGCAGCGAGCAGCTCCTGAAGCCAGCCAGAGCCAACTGCACTACCAGGCTGGCCCCTCCTGGGCAACAGCCGCCTGCCCATGACTCCCGAGCCTCCCCTGACAGTGGCGTAGCGTGGGTTGTCAGCACCCGGGGCAAGGCAAGTAATTTGCGCCCCCTAACCCGTGGATTTGCGCCTCCTAACCCGTGGATTTGCACCCCCTAACCCGTGGATTTGCCCTAACCCCAGATGTTGCGCCCGGTGCGGCCCGCCCCCCTGCACCCCCCACGCTACGCCACTGTCCCCTGATCTGTCAAAACAAAGGGGCAAGGGGATCAGGGAAGGTTCTGGAGTCACGGGCAGGCAGCGCGTCGTTGCCCAGTTTTTTAAAAAACTCTGCTCATTTATGTTTCACAGGGTGCGAAAGAAGGGCTTTGCACCTTTATACAATATGCGTGTGTGCTTGGGCCCAGGGTCTTTTGCCTCACTATCCCCACTACTGACTCCCTGTTGCTACTCAACTTTTTAAAAAAAGTGTCCCCGGATTCGTTTAAAAAAAATCTGGTAACCATAATCTAGTCCATCTAGTTGCATCTAGCCCAGCATCCTGTTTTCACAGATACCAACCGTATTCCCTAACAGGAAGCCCACAAGCAGGTTCTTAGTGCACTTTCCCTGCTTGTGCTTCCCAGCAACTGGTATTCAAAGGTATACTGCCTCTGATAGTGGAGGTAGGACTTGGTCCTCATAGCTAGTAGGAGCCATCAGTAGTCTTATCCACTATGAATTTGTCGAATCCTCTTTTAAAGCCATCCAATTTTATGGCCGTTGCTACTTGAAAAAGCAGCAGACCCAAAGGTATATTCATTTTAGAACTTATTTATAGCTGCCACTGTCCAAGAGAGCGTTAATGCTAGTATCATATTGGAAGAAAGCCAGGATATCAAAAACAAAACAAACAAACTGTCTGAACATAGTATGGCATTTTTAATTGACTCTAATGTTTGTGGGTAGATGACATATAAACCTCTGAGCCTCACAAAGCTCTTTGTCAAGCTGAAAAGTACGAAGAGCATCATGTTATTAAAACAAGCAATATATAGAGAAGTGAAGTTAATAAGGGAAGCATTCTAATATCTGGAAAAGACTGCTCCTCAGTTCTGACCAAATGAATCTATGAAGCATTCAGTTAAACATAAAGTATGCTGGTTTGCATCATTCCTTGACTAAGAACTAAAGTAAGACAATATTTTCTGTCCCCAATCTGCATTCAGATGTAAAGATGCTGCCCTTATTAACTTCATTTCTCCATAAATTTTGAAAGCGGTATTGCTTCCATGACCTTGTTATAATTAGCTTGTTAATGAGCTATTGCCTGCTAATCCATATAATTCTTCTGACAGGCAGACAGCCCAAGAGATTAACAAAGTTTGACCAATATCTCAGACTCACTGGTAAAGCTTCTTCAGCTTCTGACAGCAATATAAAGATCTCTGTCTTTGAGTAATGCAATCTATTATGTGCATAAACCTCAAATGTAGAGCTGAAATGCAATTCCATCGTTTGTGTCCTTTTTGTAAAGAGGGGATTGCCACCTTCTTTCATTCAGCCCCAGTTTCGATCTGACATTGTAGTACAGTGCTAGTAAATCTGGAATTTATTAGTACAAGCATCTCCTGATTTAGATGTGTCTGGATGACACGTAATTGTGCACATACACTCAGCAGTGAAACTGGAAGTAGCCCAAAAAAGTCACAGAGAAGGGTGTGGTGGGGCAGAGCAGGCTTATGCTTGCTCCAGTGATGCACACAAGGGGTCCAGAATGGAACCCCCGCACAAAATGAGGATTGCCTGTAGTGAGTAAATAGAATACTGGAAGATCCTGCAGTCACAAACATATGTTCCTTGCTGCAGGAATTTATATATATAAACATTTATAAACCACACAGGCGGTAAATATCTTTAAAAATGTAATACTATAATAAAATGGAAATAAAGTCAGACACATCAATAAACGCTGGCTGGGAAAAGAAATCTCAGGTTCTAAAGGCTTGTCTGAATAATACGGTTTTCAGAAGATCTTTAAAGCCAGGTATGACTCCTACCAAACCTCTATCGACAGAAGTTGTGTCCACTAAAGGCTTGGTCCCTGGTAAATGCCAATCAGATCTCAGATGTGTGGAAAACCAGTAGAAGTGACCCATCAGAAAACCTCAGTGATCCTGTTTGAGCGTAAGAAAGGAGGCAGTCTTTAAGGTACTTTGGACCAGAGTTGTTGAGGTGCTTTGTGAACTAACATAAGAACCTCAGGATAGGCGGATTCAGATATGTGAACCTCAGTGTCAAGAGAACTGAGATTGGTATTGGATGCCACCAAGCTGAATCCTTTTCTCAGTGCAGGATCTAGAGCGCAGATTCAACCACATTATCCTTGGCAGGTGGTCATTTAGCCTCTGTTCAATGTCTCCAGCAAAGCAGAACCTACCACCTTCCAAGGCACTGCCATCCTTGACCCACTGTCAAACAGCTCTTAAAATTAGGAAATTCCTCCTAATCTTTGCCAAGATTGGCTTCCCCCCAAATTCCCACCCACTGGTTCTAGTACTCTGGAGCAACAGAGAACAAGTCTACTCATCTTCTGCACAACAGCACTCTGATATATTGAGCACAGTTATCAAGTCTTTCCTTAAATCTTCTCCAGATTAAATATGCCCAGTTCTTTCAACTGTTTCTGATAGGCCTTGGTTTCCAAATGTGAATACAGTGGTACCTCAGGTTAAGTACTTAATTCGTGCCAGAGGTCCGTACTTAACCTGAAAATGTTCTTAACCTGAAGCACCACTGTAGCTAATGGGGCCTCCCGCTGCCGCCGCCGCATGATTTCTGTTCTCATCCTGAAGCAAAGTTCTTAACCTGAAGCACTATTTCTGGGTTAGTGAAGTCTGTAACCTGAAGCGTATGTAACCTGAGGTACCACTAAACTGAATTTAGACTGGAAATATTAGAAACTGAGAGGACCGAAATTGACAAATCCTTGGTTACTCTAATATAAAAGTAGCTCAACAAATTTTTGATCTTTGACATTTTGGAAACAGAGGATTCTGAATACCCTATTTCAGGGTTGTGGAACCTCCGCCTCTCCAAGTTGTTGTAGGACTACAACTCCTATCTTCTCTGGCCATTGGTCATGCTGGCTGGGACTGATGGGAGTTGGACTCCAATAACATCAGGAGGGCCACAGGTCCTCCAGGTTCTGGGTGCTCACAGACTGGGTGGTCTGAGAGCATCCTCTAAATATTCAGAGTGTACAATGAACTGCTGAGTAGAGCTGGATGAAACGCTATTGGCTCTTTTTTGTTTGTTTTTTGTTTGTTTTTTTATATAGATATTTATTGAAGTTTCAAAAAAGGTTACAAAGAGAAGGTTACAAAGTGAAAAAGGGAGAAAGAAAAAAAGAAAAAATAGAAAAATAGAAAGAAATACAAAGTACAGAAAAATAAATAAAAAGCTGTTAAAAAACAAATCAATCTTTTCATATCATATATTTCATTTGCTTGTTTCCCTGACCTCCTCACACCTCCCTTTTTTGTATTCCAGATCAATTAGTTAGTTCAGCAAATCCTTTCCCTCCTTGTTTTTATCTTGACCCTTTGCCTTAATGTGATTATAACTTTACACTTTCACCAAATAACAATCCCTTTTTACATACTCCTTTATAACATTGCTGCCAAAACCACTTAACTTCACTCCGACATCAATCTAACATTCCTTAATTTTGCAGTATTTGTCTAAGTAGTCTTTAAATTTCTTCCAATCTTCTTCCACCAACTCTTTTCCCTGGTCTTGGATTCTGCCAGTCATTTCTGCCAGTTCCATATAGTCCATGACCTTCATCTGCCATTCTTCCAGGGTGGGTAAATCTTGTGTCTTCCAATACTTTGCAATAAGTATTCTTGCTGCTGTTGTAGCATACATAAAAAAAGTTCTGTCCTTCTTTAACACCAATTGGCCGACCATGCCCAGGAGAAAGGCCTCTGGTTTCTTCAGGAAGGTATATTTAAATACCTTTTTCAATTCATTATAGATCATCTCCCAGAAAGCCTTAATCTTTGGGCACGTCCACCAAAGGTGAAAGAATGTACCTTCATCTTCTTTACATTTCCAACATTTATTATCAGGCAAATGATAGATTTTTGCAAGCTTGACTGGTGTCATGTACCACCTGTATATCATTTTCATAATATTCTCTCTTAGGGCATTACATGCCGTAAATTTCATACCTGTGGTCCACAACTGTTCCCAGTCAGCAAACATAATGTTATATCCAACATCTTGTGCCCATTTAATCATAGCAGATTTAACCGTTTCATCCTGGGTGTTCCATTTCAACAGCAAGTTATACATTCTTGAAAGTATCTTTGTTTTGGGATCTAACAATTCTGTTTCCAATTTTGATTTTTCCACCTGGAAGCCAATTTTTTTGTCCAAATTGTAAGCCTCCCTTATTTGATAATAGTGAAGCCAGTCTCGCACTTTATCTTTTAATTTCTCAAAACTCTGCAATTTCAATTTGTCTCCTTCTTGTTCCAAAATTTCCCAATATTTCGGCCATTTGGCCTCCATATTGAGCTTTTTCTGAGCCTTTGCTTCCATTGGTGATAACCACCTTGGGGTTTTATTTTCAAGTAAGTCTTTATATCTTATCCAGACATTAAACAATGCTTTCCTGACATTATGGTTTCATCTTGCCAATTTTAGGATATGTGCTGCTGAATTGAGCACACTGCAATTGTATTCATAGTCAGAAAAATTGCCACAGACTGGATCTTTGAAAAGATCGGAACACAGAAAGGAAATAATAGGCATGCAATAATTTAGCAGCAGCGTTGTCCGGATTCTTTGCAACAACTGAATGGATGGATGGATGGATGAATGAATGATGTCAATTCCAAAGCAAATAGCTAAGTTGGCAATAGACCTAGTCAATCTCTGAGATGTTTTGTGATAGAAACGCCACATGGGTGAATCATCCATTGTCTTCACAATGTGACATGATAAAGCTACCCTGAGTCATTATGATCCAACAGAATGGGAATGCCACCCCCCCCCAATAGTTGGGTGTGAAGGAGGGATGAAGGGGATGGAGCAGCTCCCCTATGAAAAAATCTTCCATTTCAACAGCAAGTTATACATTCTTATATATTATACATCCTTATATATTCCATTTCAACAGCAAGTTATACATTCTTGATATTATCTTAGTTTTGGGATCTAACAGTTCTGTTTCCAATTTTGATTTTTCCACCTGGAAGCCAATTTTCTTGTCCAGATTGTAAGCCTCCCTTATTTGATAATAATGAAGCCAATCTCGCACTTTATCTTTTAGTTTCTCAAAACTCTGCAATTTCAATTTATCTCCTTCTTGTTCCAAAATCTCCCAATATTTCGGCCATTTGGCCTCCATATTGAGCTTTTTCTGAGCCTTCGCTTCCATCGGTGATAACCACCTTGGGGTTTTATTTTCAAATAAGTCTTTATATCTTATCCAGACATTGAACAATGCTTTCCTGACAATATGGTTTTTAAATGCTTTATGTGCTTTGACCTTATCATACCACAAATATGCACGCCACCCAAAAACGTTATTGAAACCTTCTAGATCCAAAATGTCTGTGTTCTCAAGAAGCAGCCATTCTTTCAGCCAGCAAAATGCTGCTGATTCATAGTAAAGTTTAAGGTCTGGCAGGGCAAATCCACCTCTATCCTTTGCATCAGTTAATATTTTAAATTTTATTCTGGGCTTCTTGCCCTGCCAGACAAATCTAGAAATATCTCTCTGCCACTTCTTAAAACAGTCCATTTTGTCCAAAATTTGCAATGATTGGAACAAAAACAACATTCTTGGCAATACATTCATCTTTATAGCAGCAATATGGCCTAGCAAGGAAAGCTTCAAGTTTGACCATATTTCTAGATCCTTTTTCACTTCTGACCAACATTTTTCATAGTTGTCTTTAAATAAATTTAAGTTCTTAGCGGTCATATTAACCCCCAGGTATTTTACTTTCTTAGCCAATGTTAAACCTGTCTCCTTCTGAAACCTCTCTTTCTCAATCGGTGTTAGATTTTTCTCGAGAACCTTAGTTTTTAACTTGTTCAACTTAAATCCTGCAACTTGACCAAATTCTTGAATCAATTCCAATACTCTTTTAGTACTAGATTCTGGCTCCTGTAATGTCAGTACTAAATCATCTGCAAAAGCTTTCAATTTGTACTGTTTGGCTCTGACCTGTATACCTTTAACCAATTGGTCCCTTCTGATCATATTTAGCAGAACCTCCAGGACCGAAATAAAAAGCAGTGGGGAAATTGGGCAACCTTGTCGTGTCCCTTTCTCTATCTTAAATTCCTCTGTCCGCTATTGGCTCTTTTTTGTCACCTGATCCCTCCTGGGTAGGGGCCTGCAGTTCCACTCTCTGACCATCTCCAGTGGTGGCACTGCAGAGCAAACAAATCAGCTTTGCAGAAGGAGCCATGTACAAATGCCACATGGACAAACTAGGGCTTAGTTAGTCCTTGGCACAGGTGGACTCTGGTGTGTGAGGAGGCAGACAATGCCTCGTGCTCTCCAGTGCCTGTGAAACAGCTCACTGCATGTGGCAACTGCCACATAGACACAGCATTTAGCAGCTGGCCACTAGTGGCTGAGCTCCATGAAGAGACCTTACAAGAGGAGCACCCAGGGGGAAAAAGAGTTCTCTGTGGAGTGCTGGGACGCAGCTGAGAGACCAGTTTGAGAAAGTGATGCTAAGCACATAGCAGCTGTCAGATGGCAGGCAGATCAGCAGGAGTGTGTATCCCTGCTGGAAGCAGTTTGTCATCACCCATTTAGGTGCTGAATATTTTAAACGACATGCAGATTTCCTTGAATGCTAGATAGCAGCATTCCTTCACCAGATAGAGGTAAGGGCAACAAACGTGAATTCGCTAATGGCATCCAGTAGGTAAACTACGTTTTCCTAATGCAATTACACTATCAGACCTGAGCACAGGATAAATGAACTTCCTTGTCTCCCCGGTGGGGACAGCTTGATGAATGTGAGGTTCACTCCAGATGGCCGCTGGAATCCAAAGTGCACCTCTTGGATAAATATGCCATTAATCTTACCGCAAACTACTTCTCTGCTGGAAATATCAGTACCCAAAGAAGCTGCAAAACCCAGAACTGTGAGAAGTCTAGGAGATGAGCACATTGGCGCTGGATGCATCACGTTCACCTTTGCTACTCTTTGTTTAACCAATTGTTGTGATGATACGCATAAGGAGCAATTCACATACAATTTGCATCTTCATCTGACAAAAGTGACTGTTGGAAATTTGGGTGCAACTTAGTTTGCAGAAGACTTAGTTTGTGGGTTAAAACAGGGATGTCCAGATTCCCTGACTATCCCTGCATCTTTAATTTCTTGAGGTAACCTCTATGTCTCTTTGATGCTTAGACTGATAGATTTCAGGTGTATTCCTAGCAATTTCAACCTGCTCCTTGTAACAGGAGGTGCAAAGGGTTGAATGTGGTTTGTGCTGTATTTCTAGCAATGCCTGAGGGGTTCAGTTTCTGCGCATTCTGCTACAAGCTCTCCTGATATGTTCTGATTTGCACATTATTCCAGGAGAACAATAATTGTCCTTTGGGTTTTACACTTGTCTAAAATTTGCTATTGGTAGTAGTACGTGTGTGTGTGTGTGTGTGTGTGTGTGTGTGTGTGTGTGTTTATTTATTTCATTGATGAATTGCTTTTCCTATGAGGCATCTCAAGGCAATTTACTATATATAGAGATATATACATAGTAAAACTATTGCATATGTAAAAACAAAAACAAGAAATACATATAAAGCAATTGAAAACCACAACATCAGTTACATTTATAAAATCAATTTCAAATCTAATGCGGATACCAAACAAGATAGCACTTGTTGAAAGAGGAAAGTCTTCAAAATGCACCTGAAAGGCAATAGAGACAGTGCTTGTTTGATATGTAACAGAGGGGAGTTCCAAAGATAGGCACCACCACACTAAAGGCCATGTTCCAATATTGTGTGGAATTGACCTTTTCACTGGATGGTATATGCAAGATGCCCTCTCCTGCAGAACGCAGTGATCAGTTTGGTATATAGGGGGTGAGATGCTATTTTGCATACAAAGTTTATCAATATAGTTCTTACTTCCCTAAACATACCAAAATACATATTTAAATGGTGTGTGTGTGTGTGTGTGTGTATCCCTCTATCTGAAGATCACAGTATGATTTATAGCATAAAAATACAAAAGGAAAATACAAAATACATTAAAAAACAAAGCCAAACAAACAAACAAACAAACAGAAAAAACAGTATCTCCTTCCCACATTTAAAAGGTCCCAGATTCTTTTATCAGACAAAGGCCTGGTTACAGAGGAATGTTTTTCATTCGGCACCTAAAGATATGTAATGAAGGCACCTGCTGAGCCTCCTTGGGGAGAGCATTCCACAAGTGGGGGGCCACCCCAGAAAAGACCCATTCTTGTGTTGAAACCCTCTGGACCTCTAGTGTAGGAGGCACATGAAAGAAGACCTCATATGATGATCACAGGGTCCAGGTCGGTTCATATTGGGAGAGGTGGTCCTTGATGTATTGTGGTCCTGAGCCATTTACAGCTTTACAGGTCAAAACCAGCACTTTGAATTGGGCCCAGAAACTAATTGGCAGCTGGTCCAGGATTGATATTGTATACTCAAACTGCCTTGCCCCAGTGGGCAACCTGGCTGCTGAATTTTGCACAAGCTGAAGTTTATGAACTGTCTTCAGAGGGAGCTCCATGTATAACACATTAATCTAACCTAGAGAATACCAGAGTACAGACAACACTAGTTAGGTTATCCCTGTTGAGATACAAGTCCAGCTGGGCTACCAGCCAAAGTTGATCATATATTTTAGGCATGCATACAGTCAGAGGAACTACATAATTGAACACACATTTTGTGATACATTATTTTCCAGGCAGATTATGTTGTTGTTTTAAAAGGCAGATTAATGCAGAAAAGGGATGAAACACAATTATGAATGGAGATTTTTTTTAAAAAAAATATGGCCAGAAATAGATTGATCCCTTCAGATCTACCTACCACTGATTTATGGCCACTTTGACGTCTCTGACTTCATGCGATTTCTATGCAGCCATTTTATACTGAAATCCACACCAAGAACAGCCTAGTGAATGTTACTTATTTTTTTCCATAGATTTATACCCTGCGCTTTCTCCCAGTGGGAGCCCAGAACAGCTAACCATATAAGTTTCAGTAATAACAAGAAAACCACACTAAAAATACCAATAAAAGCATACGAACCAGCCAGTATAATTAGTACTGAATTTATTGACACTACAAGGATATGCATTACATTTCACTGCAAATCCACAGAAGTTGAGAATCATAGAGTGGATCAGAAGAATCTGGGAAATTGCTCTCTCTTTGGAATAAAATATATTTTGGTAGTAGTCAGCTGCAATTCTCAAGCCAATACATTTCTAGAAAAATGGTCTCTCTTCATCAGTTTATGGGGCACTATTAATTACAAGATAAAAACCAGCCATGTATTTAATCCTCATTATTATAAACCACCTACTTTGTATTAATAATGTACTATACCTTCACAGTGTTAGTTATGGTTGTTGTAAGTTACAAATTATGTATTGTGTACTGTACATTATCATGACTGTTGTTTATCATCAATTGTTTGTTAAAAATGTTTCCAAGGTGGCCAGGGGACATCGGTGTGGAGGTAGAGAGAGAAAGCAAAAAGCAAAACAACAACAACATTTAAAACTACACAGCACCAACTAGTTTACCACTGAAAAAGTGAAAAAGACATAAACATTTGATTGTATATAACCTGCAGAAAGAATAAAACCAATCATTATGAATGTCTGATGGAATAGTAAGAGTTTTAAGGCCCATCTAAAAATGATGATGAGGGCCAGGCTTAATGTATTTCCCCAGGGACATGGTTCCACAATAATGGGTGGAATCTAAACACTTATTTTTTAAAAATACATTGAATTTTCCATAAAGCTCACTATTGCCATCTAGTGTCACATTGTATATTACACATAAAACACACATAAAACATTTTATTTACAGCTGTATAGCTGAGTCTGGTGTCACCAGTGAATACCCTGACATTGGCACCTGTCAATCTGATCTTAACTAATGGCAGGCTAGAGAACAGGACCTCTAACAATTTTGTACTTGCTTAACCAAGTGTAATTTCTACTGAACTCAGTGGGACTTCCTTTTGAGCAGACTGTAGATGAAAAATGCGGGCTTTCTTGAAGAGGCTTCTGTTGGCCCTGTGAGCTCTCCCTGGTCCTGAAATCTAAGAAACTATCTGAAACTGGCTCCGTCACTTGAGAATGATACCCTGCTGTTATTTTCCTGACATTTACCCCCATCGTAAGACCTTGCCTAGTTTTCAACCTGGGCAAAAGGCAAACAGACAGAATTCTTAGTTAATTTTTTTTTATTGGTTTGTGATGAGCAGACAGTACTGTTACAAAGAGGTAAGGAATGCAAAGGCCCATTTGCGTGGACAGGCGGAGTCCCCCTGACCCCAGGCGAACCTGAGCAGAATAATGACTCAGGACAACGTGCTATGGGATTAAAATTGGCCACAACTTTATTCAGTTTCAGATGTAGGGAGACCTTGGCTCAGGCATTGGGCATTTATCCTTCTCAGTCCCCAGCTGGGGATCTGGGAGACTTCAAGGTTATCCAGAATGTGTGGGGATTGGGCTGGCTCTGGAGGGCATATGTTTAAACAGAGAGCCCACCCTCCATTTCACCGCTGTTTGGAGGGGAGAGCAATGACAACCTTTTGGCGTATGGCCAATGCCTCCCCTCAAGACCCCTTTAACGGGGCAACCTGAGATCGCTGCTACAAGGGGGGTGTGGGTCACTGCTTCACACACACACATATACCCCCCCCCATTTAGGGAAGATAGACTAAAGAATTCCGCCCAAGGCCTGAAACCGCCAAAGTTGTGACGTTTTGCTACAGGAAAGGCAAAACCTGCCAATGCAGGAAAATTCCTTTCCGGCCCTTCAACAGCGACCCTGATGTAGCAGTGCCCATGTACCTGTGGAGAAGAGGTTAACCTGCAAAAGAAGGCTTAACTGAGGGAGGGCAGGGTGGGAGAAGCTCTGGAGCCAATTGCCACTTCACAGGTAAGATTCACCTTCTGTTGTGTGGGCAGGATGGTCTCTCCCCTTACCTGGCCAATCCCCTGGCAATGCCTCCCCAGGTGAGATTGGGCAATTGGCTGAGGTAGGCGGAGACCTCCAGTATCCAGCCTGGGGAGGGCAAAGCCAGCCTGTACTACCGGAAGCCGTACTGGAATCTGGGGGGCTGCATGCGAAAATGCAAAAGGTGCCCCACATTTGATGTGGGGAGCGGTCATTGCTGTTAATCCTGAAACACCTTGAAGTTAAGTCTCCTTCACCTGAGATGCTAATGTTTAGGAATCACTTTACTTGAAAAAATGGGGTAATTTCCTTTAAAAAAAAGTTTTCTCAAAGGCTGAGAGGTGCAGGCCCTGTTGCTTGTTAGCACAACGGTACATGCAATGTCAGTTTAGTTCCCCCTAAGATCTTGATGTTGAAGTAAGAGGCGGCTTTTAAAAGGCATTAATGAGGTGGAAGCAGGTCAGCATAGCTCATTAAACGTTCTCTTCTGGTCAGGAACAATTGCCGGTGTGACTTGCAATGATGGTTTCAGCATACTTTTATGAACTGAGGAATTGCAAATGAGTCACAAAATTGTAGTGAATAGAAAGGGGAATGTTTACCTTTAATTTTTGAAATTATCTATGAATATTAAATGGATTTTATTTTTTCCATAGATTGCCTTGTATAAGGCAGTATTTTGTTATACATGGTTTTGGTTGTGATTTTCACCACTTATAGCAGAGGTGGGGAACTTCTGATCTGTGAGCTGATTTTGGCCCACAGAACCATTTCCCCCAAATCACACCTGCCCACTCATCAGTTGATTGGCAGAAGGACGGGGTTTCATTCTGCAATGGCTGTGTGTCTTAATCTCAGCAGGGCACTGGATCGCACAGCCAAGGCAGCAGGATTGAACCTTTGTCCAACTGATGAGCAAGTATTACAGCACTCCTCAATGGAGTTATTTGAAGCCCCTCATGCAATTTGTCTGTGAATGTTAAGAGCCACCACCACCCACCAACTTGCAGGAGCTGTTGAACACAAGCTGTTTGAAACACCTGCCTCCACACCTCTCCTTTAATTGAGTGGGCAGTGGCAGCAACAACTTGGGGGTCTTCCCCTGCATATCTATTGAGATTTCAAACAGAGGCAGAAAAAGCTAAGTTATTTGTAAGAATCTCTGTCCCCGAGGGAAAACCTGAATGATGGTGAGCACTCTTTCGGGGTGTTTGTATGTCTCCTCTCTTCTCTTCTCTTGATGCACCATCTCCCTGGGAGACATCACTAGCCATACCACCTCCTGTGAACTCTCCCTTGCTGTCCTGGCAAGCTGGGCTGCTGGGATGCCCTCCACCGCATCCTCCATAGGCTGGGGGTTTCCCACCAGGCACATCCAGGAGCAGAGTGGGGCGTTGCTTCATAGTTCTCATCTCTGTTGCCCCCTCTGTTGCCAGGTCCTCATCATCAGATACCTCCCATCCCTGGTCTGAATCAGGGCTCAGAGGGAGTCATGACACATGGGATATTCACATGGGTTGAACATACTCCTTAGCCACCCCTAACCATATGGTGGGTGAAGAGGAGCCATGGAGCTTCATGATGGGGCTAAATGTGTGGCCCCAAATGTGTCCTCCCAAATGTGCTAGTAACCCCTTTGTGTCCTCCCAAATGTGCTAGTAACAGTTGAAATGAGACTATAATAGGATTAACAAAGGACCCTACTGGGGCCTTCTTACTGTACCACTACACACAGCAAGAGCTCTGCCATTAAAACCAACAGCTTCTAGGCCATTCCCTTTGCTCAGAACACAACTTTCTGCCTGAAGAAAATATATTGTTAAGCATGAGTGCATGCCAGGAAGATCAGTCTGGTTCCCTGCAGTCTGCCAGTCTGTGATCGGCACCTCGAGAAATCTGCACACAACTTTCTGAAATGTACTCACCGAGTCACATCACTGAGTGCTTAATCTCTAGGAAAGTTAACTTTCCCAGCACAGGCAGGAGCCTTGCAACAAGATTCTTGCCTGGTGTATCCCCCAGGTGCTTATTATGCCTTCTGCTCCTGTGTAAGCAGGACTAAGGAAGGGGCTCTTTCCACTGGGAGCCCTTTTGATGTCAGGTGCTGTTGCATTCTCCAAATGGATCAGAAGTGCAAAGGCACAGCTTGCTTAGCACAGCTCAACAAAGATGTTGGTAGGCTTCAATCAAAGAGCTTGCCAATCCTAACACAGGGATGCATGAACTCTGTTATTAGACAGTTCTTTTTGGCCTTTGAAATCCTGTATCAACAAGAGGGTATGGTGCTGGTTGGTGTAGAAACAACAAAATGAAGACAAAGAATTCAATAGCCAAAAGTTGTGGGTACATGATTTATTGCACCATGAAAATTAGAACAATCCACCAGTGTTCCAGCACTGCAATAATATGTTTCCTACATGTAATTAGCAAATTAGCATACTAGATTTTCAGTGTAAGCCAGTGGCCAGGATATGGCCACATTTAATTCATGGTTATGGATTTATTTGCTCAGTGAATTGTGCCTGCCAATTAATGACTAGGCCACCTGATTCCAAAAAAGGCTTTAAAAGTGGGGTTTGACCAGGGACTTCTTCAATGATGGTGTCCCATTTATGGAACTTTCTCCACCAAGGATGCTATCAGGCATTCATCCTGCTCTCATTTAGATACCAGACTAAAACCTGGGTATTTGCTCATACTTTTAAACTACTTCTGAAATACTGGTAAGACACTGGTAGTTGTCCTGGGTGATTTCACTCGGGGGCATTTGGAGCACCTTTCATGTTGCTTGTGTTTTGTTTTGCTATGGTCAGTTGCCCTAGGATATGTGTCCCAAAGGACACCACACAAATGTTCTCAATAAATAAATAGTTCCAAACCAACCCAGCCCACAGCCCAATATCTTGCCTCAAGAATAAAAGCATCATGCGTGCTTCTGAAATGCAGGCTCAGAGTGTGGCTCAGGTCCCAATTAGGTATGTGGGGGGGAGTTCCAACTCTCTAGAACTCACCCCTTCCCTCAATTGCAGACTCTGGGCTCATGCGAAGCCTTTCTTGTTTAGGCAAGATTTTGAGCTATAGTACAGAGTTGTTTTTATACCATTTGTTTGGAGATGGAGAAAGTGCAAGGAACATCCCAGCGACCTAACATTTCTGAATTAATGGTATGCAGAGTCAAGCAACCTCGACTGACTTTAATGATTTGGGAGGTCCCTGGGGGAGGTTTTCAGTATGGAGGGTAGATTGCAGAACAGAAAAATGACACAATTGGAGACATGACACAGTCTGGGAGGAGCCTAGCAACACAATTATGCCTGAAGATTTGTGAAGAAGGAAGGGCAGGAGGACCACCACAACCACAAGGCCAGGGGATAAGAAGAGTTCAAAATAGGTGGGAACTGGTAGGTAGATTTCTAGGGAGCTGTGGGATCAAGAAGGGCTAGAACGGGTCAGCATGATCAATGGTCAGGGATAATGGGAGCTACAGTATAACATCTGGAAGGCATCACATTGGCTGCCACTGGGCTAAAATATAAGAACAGATGAGGTGTAGGCTGTTGATTAGCCTTTTGGAGCTCCAGTGCCAACCCTTTGGGCACATGGAAGCACTGGAGTAACGACAAATCAGCCCCCAGGTCCAGGGCTGTCATGGAGTGAAGGTACCACTCCATCCCACCAACTCTGAGGTTGTCAGCAAGCATTGCTTCAGCACATCTGGCAGCAAGGCAGCAATTTGGTAATTTCATTGACAGTATCCCACAGCAACCACCAAAACACTGAGAAATGTAGAATTCTTTTTATTATTTTTTAAAACCCGTTCAATGCTTCAAATGTAGTGGCTGGGATTAGTTGAGACATCAAGAAACACGGAATATGTCTTGCTGGCAGTTATACATGGGTTGTGTGCTTAATTTCTATGCACCTGACACCGTGCACCTTTCACTACATCAAAGGACGCTGTCAGGATACTTGTGGCTTCAGAGGGATATTGATCCTGATTTCTGCAGTGGCGGATAATTACTGCATTGCTTTCCCAACTTCTTAAACATCCTTTCAAACTATTCCTTTCCTGGCATTGAGTCCTTGATCAGACATTGAGTTTTGAAGCTGCCAGCTGTTCAGAACAATGAGAAGAAAACATCTGAAAAGAACAGTAGTGGGCACTTGAAGGAAAGGTTGTTCGCCGCATGGGACGTCTGGCAGGTCCAATAAAATAAGCATTTCCACTGTGCCATGTCAGTGTTGCCTCTAAAGCTACGGTGTGCATTTTCTAAGCAGTTCAGGGAAATATGCTCATGTTCCATGAATAAAAAATGGAAGGGAGAGAAACTGTCCTGCAATGCTGAGGAATTGTGCATTCTCCCCAAATTTCCAGGCATCTTTCCCACAACTCTTTTGTTAATATGCAGATGTCTCTGTGTGTGCTGTGTGCTGTCAAAAGTCACTGCTGCAGATGCCAATTCAAAGAAGAATTGAAAAGAGTGGAATGGGAGTCTTGTACAATTCAGTATTCAACTTCAGAGAGAAAAAGGTGTTGCAAGTACTAACCAGCAGGAATCAAGGAGAGATTTGGTTTGGTTTTCATGTTAAAATGAACCTATTTAATTCATAAATGTGGGTGGCGCTGTGGTCTAAACCACTGAGCCTCTTGGGCTTGCCAATCAGAAGGTCAGCAGTTCAAATCCCTACGAAGGAGTGAGCTCCCGCTGTTCTGTCCCAGTTCCTACCAACCTAGAAGTTCAAAAGCACGTCAGTGCAAGTAGATAAATAGGTACCACTGTGGTTTCTGTCACGGTGTTCCGTTGCGCCAGAAGCGGTTTAGTCATGCTGGCCACATGACCCAGAAAGCTGTTTGTGGACAAACGCTGGCTCCCTCAGCCTGAAAACGAGATGAGCGCCACAACCCCATAGTCACCATTTAATTCACACCTCCTGAAACAATATGCAAACACAGCTGTCCTTCAAAATGAGCATATCTCTAAATTTTTATGGTGCAGTCCTCCAGCCAAAATAATGTGTGCAAGACTGCAGATATAAAACAAAATGCATGCATAACATGCAGAAATGCATTGTATAAGGCGAAATGGTTTGCAAGAATGTGTATATTAGGACAGATAGCATACAAAAATGTACATATATTCAGATGAATGCATACTAAAATCCTAATGATTTTTTTTTGTGATAACTTTTCAAGAAATATTTGCAAACTGATGTGGAAATCTGGAAAATTGAATTTAAGATTGGAGAAGTGAAAAACCAAAATAATGAGCTACCCTCAAATAATTATGTTACTTGTTAAGGCTGCTGGAAGTTGCTGTGAGGCCTCTAATCCCCTCCCACAGAACTCACAGAGTTCTCTGGAAAAATGGATTGATTGTTAAACAACTCCTGGAATTGTAGCTCTGTGGGGAGAATAGGTGGTCTCCTAACAACTCTCAGGAGCTTTACAGCTGCCAGAATTCTTTGGGTATCACAGTGCTTTAAATGTATGTTGTGAATATGGCTATCGTCTATTTTTACAGTTTAATGATAGGCTTATTGATCTTACATAAGCCGCTTTGGGAGCCTTGTCAGCTGAAGAGTGGAGTAAAAAAATGTCTCAAACAAACAAATGTTCATAATAACACTGGCACTGCCTTTTAAAATTTAAACAGCTTATTGATTCATTTACATAGAAAAGACACACACACACAACCAGAAGAAAGCCTTCACAGTAAGAAAAAAAAAATTCAATAAACCAAATTTCATAACACTGCAATGATTAAGATAAATACTGAGATATAAAAGATAATATTGAATTAGATTAAGGAGGAGAAGCATCTAACGGATTCTTTACAGTGCAATTCATCACACTGAACAAAGGGAAGCTAATAAAGTTCAAAACAATCACTTACCTTGGGCAGATTGTCTTTGTTTCATACATAGTATGTTAATTTAATTATTTTTGTCACACCATACTTTCCTGAGCCATTCATCTATCAGGAAAATCAATGGACCTCACCGGTGTCGAGTGATAATTCATTTTGCGGTAATAATTAAATTCATTAGCAGCACTATACAGCAGTCAGGGCTTCCCAGTTATGGAGCACATTTGCTCAGGTGCAGCATTATCTACAAACACATATATTATGCACATTGCACCCACATCCAAAAGAGAGGTGCAACATTTAAAGGGTGGGGTTCCTGCTCTTTACAGTTGGAAAACGTTTTTAATTAGGCCATCAATGGCCCAGGAAGGGGTGTTTGAGCATGCCGCTGAGTGCAAGCCACCAACTGCCCATCTGCAATGATGTAAGCCATCTAGTCTTCAGCTGACGCCACCAACGGCTATTCATCACACTCAGTTAGATGGAGGGGTGAGACAAGGCCCCTTCTATCAGTTTATCTGGAACGAGCTGCTATTTTGGTTCCTTCCCTCTCAGAAATGCCTCTTGGAATAACCATGCCATCTTATTATTAGATAACTTGATCAGAACCACAATACTGTACCTCAAGGACTGCCTCTGCCCATATGAACCAACCCAGACCATGCAGCAACCACCTCCTCCACAAAAGGCCTTTAGCACAGCAACACGGGCCCTTTCTGCAGTAGCTCTCCGTTTAAGGAATGCTGTCCCTAGTCAGGCTCACCTGGCACCTTCATTACATACCTTTAGGTGCCAGGCAAAAATGTTTTCCTATAACCAGGTCTTTGGCTGATTTAACACTCTTTGGACTTTTACGTGTGGGTGTGGGTATAGGAGTGGTTTTGGTTTGTTTGTTTTTGTTTGTTTGTTGTTATGCATTTTGTCAGTCTGTAGAGCATGAGACTCTGAATCTCTGGGTTGTGGGTTCATGTTGGGCACAAAGATTCCTGCATTGTAGGGGGTTGGACTAGATGACCCACATGGTCCCTTCCAACTCTACAATTTTATGATTCTATAAAAGCCCCCTATGACCTTCAGATGAAGGATGGTATATCAATTTAACTAACTAACAAATAAATAAATAAATAAATGATGATGATGTTTAAACAATTCTCAAATTAGGGGGAAGGAAGCTTCTCTGTGGCAACCCAGGAGCATGTCTCTGTATGCAGAAGGCAAACTGTAAGGTAAAGGTAAAGGCACCCCTGACCATTAGGTCCAGTCATGGCCGACTCTGGGGTTGCACGCTCATCTCGCTTTATTGGCCAAGGGAGCTGGCGTACAGCTTCCGGGTCATGTGGCCAGCATGACTAAGCCGTTTCTGGCAAACCAGAGCAGCGCACGGAAACACCATTTACCTTCCCGCCAGAGCGGTACCTATTTATCTACTTGCACTTTGACATGTTTTCTAACTGGCAGGAGCAGGGACCGAGCAACGGGACCTCACCCCGTTGCGGGGATTCGAACCGCCGACCCTCTGATTGGCAAGTCCTAGGCTCTGTGGTTTAACCCACAGCACCACCCGCATCCAAGGCAAACTGTACTTACTAGTAAATAAACAGGGTTGGTAAGGGCTAAAGATCCTGGATAGCTGCAGGACCATCTGATAGTAGGTATGCCCACATCATGCCTTCAACACTTTGCACTGATGCAACCCAAAATAGTGTTTTAAGCATGGGGGGAACCTTGAGAAAATACATACAAAGCAATTTTTTGAAGAAAACAAAAAAAGAAGAGTCACTGGAAATGCTTAGTAAAACAGAAAAGATTCAACAGCAGTGAAAATGGCTCAATTTTCCATTTGAATCATATTGGTGTACAGGGGGCCGTATCCTGCGGTGTAGCCACCTACTGCTTTATACATTTCTAAGCCCTATTCCCCGCCTCAAATTGGCCATCAAATTGGCTCCGGCATGCACTTTTATCCTCTTCTGCATTATACCATTTTGACAACCAGTGCAACTTCGTGGGGCTTCGCTCACATCCATTTCTGTTATGCTGCTTGGTGTGGATGTGGGTCTGCATGAAAGAGAACTATCAAGCCCTGTGCTTGCAGAAGAGAGGCATTTCTCTGCTATTCCACCAACACAAATGCTTCTGCCTCATCACTCTTGCTTTGTGTTAACAGCCCAGCATCCTACAGAGCATGTCTCGAATACAGAAATCAAATGTACTCCTGGAAGCTCAGGTCTCTCTCATCTATGAAAAATAGACATAGAAGGGAGGGAAGATGTTCTCACAGAGGGTACAGATCACTGGAAACAAGGTGGCAGAATCCCTGCCCTCAGGCTTACAACGTGAAAGGCTCGACATGAAAGGAAAATGGATTGGCGGGGGGGGGGGGGAGAAAGAAACAAACTCAGGAACCAGTTCCTCATTGCAAGTTGGCATGGAAGAGAAATACAATTCACTTCGCAGGCGAACCTATCAAATGTGTACTTTCCAAAACAGTATATGTGAACTGAAACAGAGCCATCCTTTGAAGTTCACACTTTTCTGAATTTTGGAGAAAGTGTTCGTTCAAATGCATGTATTAGTGAAAAGAACTTGCTTTGCAAAAATGTGTATATAGGCAAAATTGCTTACAAGTAGAAAAAAATGACAGGAAAATGCTGGTGAGTTTTCATGAAGATTATTTTTTTTTAATCACAAACTGATAGGGAACTGTGTAGAACTGAATTTAAGACTGTAGAAAAGACAAACCAAAGCTGATAGATTTTTCCATCCATACTTGCAAGCTGTGATGGGAATATTCCAAGGAGAGGAGGACAGTGGCGTAGCGTGGGTTGTCAGCACCCGGGGCAAGGCAAGTAATTTTTTCCCCCTAACCCGTGGATTTGCGCCCCCTAACCCTAGCCCCCAGATGTTGTGCCCGGTGCGGCCGGCCCCCCCTGCACCCCCCACGCTACGCCACTGGAGGAGGAGCCAGAAGTTGCTGATCTCTCAGGAGAGCTGATACAGTGACCCTGCTTCCTTTCTTACAGCCAGATGGAATGGCTGCTATCAGGAGGCAGTTGACTTCTGGCAAACTCCTTTTTCCTCCCCCAGAGTCTCCTGGAGATCAACAATACTTCTTAAGGGACTCGAGTTAGTATGATGTCTAACTGGAACTTGCGTGTTCAGGAATAGTATGCTGTTGAATGTCAGGTGTCAAGGAAGCAACATAAAGATCTATTGCCTTCAATCCTTGCCTGTGGGACATAGGAAGCTGCCTTATATCCACACCCACACACATTGTGCTTCCTTTGCACTGAAAGGTATTGGGTTGAAAAACATAATAACAATATAGATTCAGGTAGGTAGCCGTGTTGCTCTGACACAATAAATAAAAAAATAAAAAAAATTGTCCAGTAGCACCTTAGAGACCAACTAAGTTTGTTCTGGGTATAAGCTTTTGTGTGTGTATCTGAAGAAGTGTGCATGCACACAAAAGCTTATACCCAGAACAAACTTAGTCAGTCTCTAAGGTACTACTGGAAAATTTCTTAATTTTTTAAATTTATAATAACAATGTAGTTTGTGTAATTAATTACCTAAGTTATGTAACTTCACCACAACAGGCAGCGAGACTAATAATGTAGGTTTTGGCAAAAGGCAAACTGCGGTGGAAGAGAAACAGTGCTGCATTCAGTGAGTACAGGACAGAATGGAATGTTATGCCTTCTGACAGATATTACCTGCTCTGGGGAGATGGGAGTGCAGAAATGAGCACTCACACTATATTGTGGGTGCCTTTTGCGGGATTGCGTGTGGTGCTACAGTTCCCAGGGAACTTGCTAGTAGAAGGGGGCTGGCCTGCTTCTCAGTGTATTATTCAGAGGTTCAAGCCCGGCCTCAGCTTTAAGTTTTGTTTCCTGGGAAGTGGGGCCAGACCCATTATAAGTAGGGGGAGGAGCTGGTATTAGCCAGGCAGTCAGCTCTGGAGATTCACCCTCCCTACCATCCCTTTGTTAATGTTTCTTGTTTACAGGTTAACATTTTCTTCCTGTTTAGCAGGCACTGCTATGGTCTTTTACTGGTTGCTGCTGAAGGACCGGGAAAAAGTTTTCCTGCATTGGCAGGTTTTGTCTTCCCCGTAGCAATTCGTCACAGCTTTGGCAGTTATGGCCTTGGGTGGAATCCTTTAGTCTTTCCTTCCCTATAATGGGGGAGCAGGTTTGAAGTAGTGACTCACCCCCCTGCGGCAGCAATTCCAAGGTCCCCTAATAAAGGGGTTACATAAATGGGTGTCACTGGCCCAACTGAAAGGTTGTCAGTGAACTACCCTGCGTGCAGGGATATGGGCTGGGCTGCCTGCCTACGCTTACATCTTGCAGAGTACCCCCATATCCCATTTACCCTGATGTGCCCGAGGTCCCTGGCTGGGGGGCTGAGAGGGATACACACCCAAGGCCTAAGCCAAGGTCTTCCTGCATTCGGAAGTTTAATGAAGTTGTGGCCTAATTTTAATTCCATAACGTTGTCAGAGTCTTTATTTCCTTTCCCACGTTCCCCGGATGCTGGGGCTGTCTCTCCTGGTCACGCCATGGTAGCAGAATCTTCATGATTCCCTCTTCCTTCCATGTTTGCAGATGACCCTTCTGATGCTCTTGAGATGCAGATTCCCTCCCCTCACCCCACTTCTGTTATGTTTGAAATGGATAAGCTGATTTGTTCTGTGCGAGTAGCCTGTGGTAGTCAGTTGTTGAGATAACATCGCTTGGAGACACAGGTTGAGAGAAGAAAAAACGCATTTCAGAAACTGAAACGGCAAGGTTACATTGGTTACTTGTGGTCTAGAGAAAAGAAACCTGCACCTCTGTACGCATGCATCCTTTAAGAATGTGCAGAGGGCATTAAAAGGCTACACTGCCCATATCCCTTTTGGAAAGTGAGGTCTGTGCACACAAGCTTTTCATCTTTGTGTGTCTTAGCAGAGGAGGGTGCCATGATCCACAGGAGAGGAACCCAAGCCTTAAAGAGCAGGTGACCCTTAGCCTGTGACCTTTATGGCATGCTCATGCAACAGTTCCCTTTCTCTCAATTTGAACACGAGTTAAAATGAAAGAGTGAGTAGCCCTTCTTTATAAAAACAGTTCATGGACTCAGGGCTAGATGGCTTGAGGTGCCTGGTTAACCCTAAAATTGGAGTGCCTGGAAATAACATAAAATCCATGAACCACTTCCTTATTTTAACACAGGGTGTTTGCCAACCTCACTATTCTCTCCTCAGGAGTATTACATCCAAGTAGTTTAGGATCAAGTAACAATAAGGTTCACACTGACAAGCCAGAGATTTTTTTTTAATATCCCATGGCAAAACAGAAACATAATCTTAAGCAATGGGGGGGGGGAGGTTTATTTGAGGAAAGCAGGTCATAATATGAGGAAGATAAAAAAGAGAGAGAGAGTATGTAACATAGCTTAAAATGCTGGTGTAAAACTCTGTTTGAGTTATCACAGGAAACTTCAAATTACTGCAGAGTTGCCACTACTGAAAGTAGGTAGACATTGCTGCACTTGGTCAGATAGTGTATATCTGAATTCTGCTCTGTTCTGGATAGTCCAAGCTTTTAAACTGATGCCACAAGATTGTAAATAGCAGCTATTTTATAGTGTACTTAATCAGTTACAGACCTCTGTAGCTATTGCACATTTGCTCACAATGAATAGAATGGTTGTTTGACTGTAGGCACAAAATTATACTGAAAGCTTGCAGGGTGGTCCCGCTACATTATGTAAAGTTATCCTCCTGATTGTTCCAATTTAGCCCTTATTGGTTTCTTTATGGCACTTGGATTACATTTGTGCTTCAGCTTTCCCCCTCTCCATTAGTATTCCCCACTTATTAGAAATATTTGAATAAAAGTCATGCCTGATGCTCAAGCCCAGTATTAAGCTTTCATATTGTTTTTTCCATCTCCACCTTACAATTCCTTCCCCATAAATAATGAGACTCATACTATGCAGTGAAATTTTGAAGAGTGGTTTTGCCGAGAGAAGGGATGGGGGTCATCTGAAATGCAAAAACCTTGTGCAGCATAATGCTTCCTAAAAATGGCATGCATGAATGTTGGATAATATTAATATTTGGACTCTTGGGTACAGCAGACACACACACAGAGAGTATTAAATCCTTTTTTTATTATTCTGCATTTTTCACAGAGGCCTGGTGCTGTTTGCTCTTCCTCTTCTTTGAAACGACACCTTGCTATCACCTCTGTCAGCAACCAGGGACACACATACCCACACACCAGCCTGCTTGCTAAGAGATCCCTGGCCTCTGTGAAAACTATTCAAGTCTGCTTCTGATCAGGAATGTGAGGTGGGGGAGAGCGACAACACACTAGCTGAATTTTTGCCTGCCTTACACAGAAGCCTGGACAGAAAAACAAAGAACAGTAGGTCCTGCATGCACAGAGGCATATCTAGGCTCCCTTGCACCCTTGGCAAGGAGCTGTATCAGTGCCCCCCCATCCTAGCTGCCCAAAGCAGCGGAGTGGAGAGGCACATTTTTTGCACCCCCTCCAGGCCTGCGCCCTTGGCAGGGGCCAACTTAACCAACCCCTAGGTAAAGGTAAAGGACCCCTGGATGGTTAAGTCCAGTCAAAGGTGACTATGGGGTTGTGGTGCTCATCTCACTTTCAGGCCGAGGGAGCTGCCGTTTGTCCACAGACAGCTTTCTGGGTCATGTGGCCAGAGGACTAAACTGCTTCTGGCACAACGGAACACCATGAAGGAAGCCAGAGTGCATGGAAACGCCATTTACCTTCCTGCCACAGCAGTACCTATTTATCAACTTACGCTGGTATGCTTTCAAACTGCTAGGTTGGGAGAAGCTGGGTCAGAGCAAGGGAGCTCACCCCATCATGCAGATTCAAACTGCCACTCTTCCAGTCAGCAAACCCAAGAGGCTCAGTGGTTTAAAACTCAGCGCCACCCATGTCCCGTCAACCCCTAGATACACCCCTATGCACACATTGCCAAGCAGTGATAAAGAGATACTTGCTTTTCTTTCTGGCTTGTTCTACAGTCTCAGAATTGTACAAAGAGGGAAATTTCAGCCTTCGCCAACTCTGCCTGACAGGCTGTGACCACTGAAATTCCTTCTTCCTCATAAGAAGAAACAAGTCCTGTCATTCTGTTCTCCCTTATATCCAGCCATTCCTCAGCCACCATCACTGCCCATTTTGCACGCTACAATTCTGGGGCTGTTGTGCCTTTTGAAAAACATGGTTCAAGTGTAAATTTCCCCAGAAATCTCAAGCCTGAGGGTTAGTTTTGGGGGAAGGGTTTGGCTCTGTGGTACAGCCAATGCTTTGCATTGCAAAGTTTTGTAATAATAATAATAATAGTAATAATAATAATAGTAATAATAATAATTTTTATTTATAACCCGCCCTCCCCAGCCAAGGCTGGGCTCAGGGCGGCTAACAAGCAATAATAAAAACAAGTTGAATGAATACAACTTAAAAACAAGATTAAAATACAACATTAAAATATTGAAACATTAAAATATTAAATGTAGACACAACGCCCAGCATCTTCAAGTAGGAATGGAGAAGACCCTGCCTGAAACATTGGAGAGTCACTGCGAATCATTGTAGAAAATGCTGAACTTGATGGACTAAATGGTCTGACATTTGCCATCAGTAGACATGGCTAACTTAGGTCCATTAATTTCAATGGGTCTACTCTAAGTGCCTTGGCTGCAACATTATTATTGTTGATGATGATGATAATTATAGTCGTTTGTTACCTAAAAGTCTTCCAAGCAACTTACATTTAAAAACATAAATATATTACACCACAGGGTGCAATGTAGCATAACGCTGTTTCCTATTTATTTTTATTTCATAAAATTTATTCACTGCTTGATTGTAAATAAATAAAATAAAACCCTGAAGCAGTTTACAAAAGATGAAACAGTAAAATCAATAGAAATTACAACTTAAAACATACAAAACTTAAAATTCTAAAACAGATTATCTCTACTTTCTAAGCATCTGGATGGGCTTGCCTAAACAGGGATGTTTTTATCAGGCACCAAAAAGAGTACAGTGAAGGCGCCTCCTTGATCTTAATAGGCAGGGAGTTCCAAAGTGCAAGTGATGCCACACTAAACGATGGAGTTCTTACAAATGCAGAACAGGAATGATGTGGCATCTGTAGCAGTTCCAATTCCACTGATTGAAGCGGTCAAGTGGGCACATGTGGGGTAAGGTGATCTCGTAGGCAAACTGGTCCCAAGTTGTTAAAAGTTTTATATACTAATAGTATATAATAGAAGCTGGCCCAGTAGCAAATTGGTAACCAGTACAGATCTCTTGAGCACAGATGTTATGTGCTGACAAGGCCTCACTCATGTGTTGACATCATGCTGCAGTGACTAACTGCAACCTCCAGATTAAACACAAGGGAAGCCCCACATAGAACACAATGCAGCAATCCAGCCTTGGAGAAACCAGTGCATGAACTACTGTGGCAAAGCTTTCCCACGCCAAGAATGGCCGAAGCTGTCAAACCAACCACAGTTAGTAAACATAAGTTCTAACCGGTGAGGCTACCTGGGCCTCCAGTGACACAGCTGGATCTGGGAGACCTCAGTCTGTGAACCTGATCCTTCAGGGGGAGTGCAACCCCACCCAGGGTAGGTGAATGACCAATTTCTTAGACATAGGAGCTACTCACTCAAAGTGCCTCTGTCATGGCAGCCTTCCCCCCCCCCCCCATCCATTTCACCACTTTGTCCAGGCAGCAACCCAGGGACTGCACAGCCTCTCCTGATTCAGGTGTTATGGAGAAATAGAACCGAGTGTCCTCAGCATGCTGATGGCACCCCGCTCCGAAACTCCTAATAACCACTCCCAATGGCTTCATCTATGTTATTCTATCTTCTCTGCCAGCATCTCTTGCCTAGCTTTGCACCTGTCTTTTCCCTTCATCCTCTACTCTAGAGAGGAGGGATCTGTAGCCCTCAAGATGTTGCTGGACAAAACTCCCAATATCCCAGACTACCATATATGCTGACTGAGGCTGATGGGGCTTGGAAGTCCATCAACATCTGGAAGCCATGTGTTCTGCATACTTGCACTATTGTTTCCGAAGAACACCATCGGTCCCTTGGGAGGCTCCTTCTGTCCCTTTTTAATGCAAAGCATTTATGAGTTATGTGGCTCAGCACAATGTGTGTTATTGTTCACAACCCTTCCCTACCCCCCTTTACTATTTTTTTTAAAAGCCAGTTCTTTGCTAACATCCCTTCCCTTAATGTACACTACCCAATGGCCTATGTTCCCAAAGCACAGGCAGATCAATTTAGACATTGCCATCAGACAGCACCTGTTTTAATGGATCAAATGGCTTTCCGAAATGGAACCAAGGGTTCGCACAGAGGTCTCTGCAACAAAGGGTGGGGTGGGGTGGGTAATACCACATTGCCTTTGTGCTCTGCCTCGGATTCTTGCTTTCCTTTCAGATTCTTAACTCTTTTATGCTGATATTTGAGTTGCTGGCACTCGATGCTGAACTAAAGACAAAGGCTGCATAGCAGGGAGATTTGCAAGTCTGGACACTCTGGCTTTGTCCATTGGCTCTTGTGGTGCAATGTTGGGTTGAGTCAGGGCTAGGGCAATAGAAGGGTTACCTACACATTTGTGCCACCAGCTCCCAAAAGAAGGCCATGGCCAGGTTTGTTCTGCAGACATTAGCAGGTGTTGCTTCTTGTCTTCATGTCACCAGCTGATTGCTGAAGACTGATGGTAACCCTACTGTGGAAGCAGAACTCTTGGTGAGGGAAATGAAGGTTACAGTGAACATGCAGGGACAGGCCAGGGTGAAACTAAATAGCACTGGTGGAATAGAAATGTACTGGTACTTGGTCAAGAGAGGATCAAGGGCTGTCTTTGTTGGATGAGTTAACAGCTGTAGATGAGTATGTGGGTGTTCTATACTCAACTGATAAGATGTGCTAAGTACTCTCCTGATAAAGCCCCTCCTGGATAAGCTGGGGGTGGTCTGTGCCACATTACTACAGAAGCCGATTTTGGGCAGCATGACTGGCTCTGCCGCACAGGGCACAGAGCCTAGGGGATGCTGCAGGCTTCACAACTATGACATAGTGAATTGAGCAGAAAGGGAGGCAAGAGGCTGGATGTTGGGCTTGCACAGGGTGCAACTGGAAGTTGAAAGTCCAAAGTCTGGCCTTTCATTGCTATACAGGCTGTGACCATTTCACACAGCGGTTCTGTCCCTGGTCCCCTGCATGCATCAGCAGGGCATGCATAAGTGCACCCTCCCTATCCCTACTATGCCCCCATTCTGCATTCTTCCAGGTCCAGAAGGACCCAAACATCAGCAATCATGCATCAATTGGACGCACCTAAAATAGTTGCCACCCGTTTAACAAAAACACTAGCCCTATATAGGCAACCAGTCAATATAGAATTGTAGAGCTGGAAGGGACCATGAGGGTCATCTGCAATGATGGAGGGGATTGATTAGAACTCTACCTATTCTCCCCACCTGTCCTGACCTCAAGTCATGCAGCTGAATATCTGAACACACAAGCACAACTTGTCCATTCATAGGCTCTCTCTGCACAGTTGGGAACAGGCATGGTGCTTGATAGGGATTTCAAGCCATGTTCATGTATCTGCTTCATTCTCATTATTATGCTTGGTGTGGAGAAAGTGAATAGAGAAAAGCTTTTTTCTCCCTCATTAGAACCCAGGACTATCAACGATAAGGTGTGGGAAGGAGGTTATTTATTTATTTGTTTGCTTTTTCTTGTTTTTGTGGTTATCATGTATTTGTGGTTTTATATTGTATTTTTATGCTGGGAACTGCCCTGAGATCTGCAGATGAAGGGTGGTATACAAATTTTAACGATGATGATGATGATAAAAAGCTGAGTGTTGGGAGGTTTGGGACATGCAAAGGAACGAACTCCTTTGCACAATGCATAATTAAACTATGGAACTCGCTCCCACAGGAGACAGTGATTGCCACTTTCTTGGATGGCTTTAAAAAGGGATTTGATGAATTCATAGAGGATAAGGCTATCAAGGGTTATTAACCACAATGGTTATGTTCTACTTCTGCTGTCTGAGGTAGTTTGCTCTGAATACCAGTTGCTGGAAGGATGGAAGGTAGAATAGCAGGCATGATTCCAATTTCACACACACACACACACACGAAGATTTATACAAGGCTGCATTGACGTATCAGCCATTGTTGTTGAAGTTGCTTGTTGCTTCTTCTCCCCTTCTGCCTTCAACAATCACCAACTGTGGCTCTGACTATACTTGATGCTTCTGCATTGATTACTTTCACTTCAAGCCAATTCTGAGTCAAATCCCTCTCTGCGGTGACCTTCTGGGCATGCTAAGATGAAGGGCCAGGCTGACAACTTAATTGAAGCAAAAGGCTGCCTCAGACACAAGGATCTCAGATGGGTTTTCTTTTCTTCTTCTTTTTCTTGCCTGAGATGTGCCTGGCATCATTCCATCAACAGATTTTCCAGAGAGAAAGAAGATTCCTGCACACATTCTTAGGAATAGAGGAAGATGCTTTGTCAGACCATTGGTTCATTTAGCTCAGTGCCGTCTACTCTGACCGGCAGCAGCTCAGCAAGATTTCAGGCAGAAGACATCCCTAGTCCTACCTGGAAATGCTGGGTGTTGAAGTTTGTGAAATAGATGCTCTACCGCTGCGCTATGATCCTTGTGCAAGGCTGGCTCAATACTTTCTGCTACCTGAGGCAAACAAGAAGTTGCTGTCCTCCTTCCCATTCTACATAAAATAAAATAAAAAGGCAAGCAGACATAACTAGAAAACCTGCCTTTAAGAGAGAGGCATGTTTGTTACTTGAAACCCAGAAGAGAGAAGAAGGTTGCACAATGAATGCAACAGAAGAAACCAGACAAGGAGAGAACAATCTCCCAGCCAGTCTCCTGCCATTCCACTCCACTCCAGCCATCAGCCAAGTCTCAGGTGCACTATCTTGGGTTGTGACTAATCAACAAGAGCAACCTCTGCTTGGGTTCAAGTGCAGACCATCAGATCAGAAACAATGTGTTAACATAATTGTCTGGCTGCTTGACAGAAGCAAATGGCAGCCTTAACTTGGTGGTATGATTATTTGATTGGCTGGAGCATGTCAGGACATGAGGATGAATTTTCTTCATTTGCACATCTCATTCTGAAGGGCTTGTTACTGCTTCGAAAATCAGTGCTCCCTCCCATGCTCCAAGCGGCACTAATAGTAAATATCACACACAGACACACACACACACACACATGTGCACATACACACAGACACACTTCTGGATGAAAGGCAGCCTTACATATGTCTACATCTCCCTGGGCTGCAAGTAGAGTTGAGCTGAAAATTTCTGAAAATTTCCTCTCCCCCACCCCTCACAAAAATACAATAATTTTTCCACCGTTTTTGGTAGAGTAGTCACCATTCTTCCTCTACGACACCCAAGAGTGTGCTGGGCATTGTGGGGGATGCAGAACATAATTGCTGCTAATATCGCAGCAGCAGAAGGGGGGTTAAAAAAGGCAGCATGTTTCAAAATAGCAGTGGCTGGAAATTGTAGGTGAGCAGAGCTCTGTTTCACTCAGATCCTGGGTACAAAAATCATCATCATCATTATAATTTTATTATTTGTACCCCACCCGTCTGATTGGGTTTTCCAAGCCACTCTGGGAGGCTTCCAAGAGACTTCTCAAAGGCATCTGGTTCGAGAGACCCACACCCCAAAAAATGGTTTCTTCTCTCCCTGGAAAAGTAGTCAATCAAATTGTTTATCTACTTATATCATTTATGTCCCATGCTTTTTCTCCAAAGAGCTCCAGGTGGTTGCATGGTGCTTCCCCCCTACCCTACCCCTTATTTAATGCCCACAATGACCCTGATATTAGGATGAGAGGCAGTGGCTGATCCAAAGTCAACTGCATGGCAAGTGGGGATTTGAACCCTGGTCTCCCAGGTCCTACCTTGACACACTAAACACAACACCACATCAGCTGTATCTCAGGCTGGTTTTTCTGACAAACAAGGTAGAGCCCTTGGAGTGGTCATTTTCACTCCCCTCTGGCTGCTAAACAACCTAATCCATCATTATGTGCTCATGCTTAAAAATGTTGAAAACATGTTCTGTGGTGTTCAAGGCATGACCGTCAAATCCTTCTCTTAAATCCACGAGCTGGTACACTTTGATAAGCTGGCACTGCAGCAAAGCAAGTAGGTGGAATGTGCCACCCTGCCAATGTGCCACTCCACTTCTGTATCTTTCCAGCGGTCTGTGGCTGACCTATAATCCCATGCAATCTGCACCTTTTTGGCTGGCTCATAGTGGTGGTGGTGGTGGAAGCTAGCTCTGTTGTGTCAAAGGGAAGAAGACAGATTAACTGCACGTTCTCTTCAGATGCTCATCAAGTGATAGCTTTGCTCCAAAGGATGTGTGTGTCACCCTTCCAGTGGAGTAACATTTTGAGAGCACAATCTCAGCTTGCACTTGTATGACTCCTCTGCAACATTAAATTGACCCTACTTCTTTCCTCTCGCATGTCACACACTGCAGTGGGGAACCACTTGGGAATACAAAACTGGATGGTTGTTTCACACATTGCATGTTTTTAGGGGCACGCCTAAGACAGCCTTGTACCAGAGCATCCGAAGCAACTTTCTCAGGGTTGAGAGTCACATGTGTTTACCTACACAGGTGTTATAAATCACCGGGAGACCTTGGTGGTAACAATTTATAGTCCAACTTTTCTCCAATGAGATCAAGAGGGTTTACATGGTTCTCTCCCCACCTCCATATTATCCTCACAACAATCCTATAAGAGGCTGAGAGCTGGTGAATGGCTCAGGGGAATTTGAACCCTGGTCTCCAGGTCTTAGTCCAACAGAGGAAGAGCCTTACTGAATCAGGTCAGTAGCCCAGTTAGTCCAGCATCCTGTTCTCACACTAGCCAGCCATATTCCAATGGGAAGCTGACATGCAGGACCTGAGTGCAATAGCATGTTCCTGAACTGCTATGCTACACTGGCTCTCTTCTCTGAGACAGTTGGTAGAGCAGGATTGTATGTTCAAGACCCACATTAGGCAAAAGATTCCTGCATTGTTGCAGGGGATTGGACTAAATAACCCTCACGGTCCTTTCTAACTCTACAGTTGCATCTCACACAAGATTTCTTTTAAGGCCCGGGAGCTTTTAAGGGCTCCCGTCCCCACTGTATGCACACGAAGTAACGTGTTGCTAAGCCACCAAGCAGTGCAGGTCAAAGCAGGACAAGCAAGCACAAGCTATTTTGCATTTTCTTTCTCTTGCCAAGAACTTCTGCATGCCTTTTGTTAGAGCTGATGCTTTAAAGTGTGTGCATGTGTGTGTGTAAATTAACATGCAAGCAAATGTACAGGTTTGTAACTTAATAACCCATTGTATACTTCATGCTCATTGACACAACTGCCAAAAGTACCATTTGCATGGTGTTAACTCAAATGTCATTTGAACTACGGACTGACTTTCAGTGGCTGCTTTTATAGTACTGCTTGGCTGAGTTTGGCGAGAGGAATGGAGCCACTGAACGTCTTGCAGAAATATTCTTAAGTGTTGCTAAACTGATTTAACAAGGCCGGAAGGCAGAGGAGCAAAACTATTTCATACGAAAGTGCCTTTATTAGGGCCAATAGGTACGGCTGTGTGGAACTGGCCTCTTCAGTTCATCAGTTTTCAGGGAAATTCCTTCTCCACTCCTTGTGGCAGAGAAAAGTTGGATCACATACGCCCACAGGTGAAATCTCACTCCATGGCACTATGTGGAGTTGGGCAAAGTAGCCTTAGCTCCTACACTCTGGTCTGCAATATGGGGGGTGGGGAATAATATTGCCCTACCTTACCTTAGTTCTTGTAAAGCAGAAGTTTTCAACCTTTTTGAGTCCACAGCTCCCTTGACCAACTACATTCTTCATGCAACACCTCTGTAGGGCTCAGGACCCCAGCTATGTCACCCCTTGCCTGTAGAGCTGGCAGCCTCTCAACCTTCTTCGAACACCCTCCCTTGTGGAAGGTTCCCTCAGCCTCCTCTCCTCTCCTTGGGAGTCTTCCGGGCAGCCACCGCCCCTGGTCACTGAGCTGCTGCCCCTGCACCAAAGAGAGGTGCTTTATTGCTCTGCCCCACAGGGGCCTGGGAAGAGAATGCCTTCAGCCTTAGTGGCCTGACAGAGAATGGCCGAAGGTGAATGTGAGGCTAGCACCTTACTCACCTTGGGAGGCAGCAGTGGCAGCAATGGGCACTGCCTGGCCTGCATGGTGGAAAGGCTCCCCTTCAGCACCAGACACTTAGCTCCCAAGCAGGCCTTGCACACAGCAAGTACAAGAAAAGCCAACGCAGTGCCTGCCTCCCATTTGTCTGTCCATTCCCAACAGCAAGGGTTGGTGGACTAGCTGGGTGGGCTCCCTCCCCCACTTGCTTGCTTACTCCAAGGCCACCTCATCTTCTGGCAACCAGCACCCCCCGGGCAGCCCCAGAGGCACCATTCACCTGGGGAGCTTGTAGCCAGGGCTGCTGCACCAAACAGCTGTGCAAGCCTTTGGCAGGCAGAGATGCAAAAGGGCATCAGAGGAGGGAGGGAAGGAAAGACAGACAGAGGCCAGTGTTGCTTGCGATACCCATGACCATCTTTCAGGGGTTTCATGGCACACTGGTTGAAAACCACTGTCTTGCCTTATAAAGCTGCTGTATATAATTATACCCATTATATGTGCTAATTATAAATTATTAAACTACCACTTCTCATCTGCTGTTGTACTTCAAATCATGCGTTTTAACATTTTAACATAGCCATGACTTTTTTTTCAAATATTCTGAAAAATATTTCCATTCTTCAAGAAATTTTTCTTCATTCTGTTCTTTAACTCTCACAATTAGTCTAGCCATCTATTCCATCATCTTCACGAGCCATTCTTCTTTTTTCATTGGGATGCCCTCTTCTTTCCCAGAACTATTGTTATCTCTATGCAAATATAGGGTGATTTAATCCATTTATTAACTGACAAAAATGTGTACAATTAATTGACTAGCATTTCTATACAGCAATAAAACAACAACAGCAATAATGTGTGTGTTTTTAATGGCAATAGCAAAAAACATTTTTGTATAGCTAAACAGCGTCTATTTTGCAGAGCAGAAATCATCTGTCTACACTTGTGATTAGTAGGGTCTCTTTTACATGCAGCTCTCTAAACCTGCTGAGCAGAGAAGCAGCTTTCACATCCTTTCTCTCAGCATCTAGGATGTTCTTAGATTGCAAGGGCACCCTCTAGTGTTAAATATATGCCACACTTTATCGTTCTAAACTCAAGTGGATTTTTAGCAAAAAATAAATAAATCTATATGTGCTCATGGTGCAGTGCAGAGTGAAATAAGCAAGAGGCAGGTTCTTAGCTCCTAGGGGCTTGCAGCCTAGACTGGGTGGCAAGGAGGAAGGTTAATCAAGGGAGTGGAACTATGATAAGGTTCCACTTATCATAAAGTTGCAAGCTCTGAATGTAAGCAAAGGTCATTTCCAGCTGATCTGGTTTTTGGCCATTCATCCTAATCTGTTTGCACAAAGCTTGCAGGGAGGTTATATGATGTCATATCAAGCAATTGTTATCCCACACTTTCCAGTGCTTTTTCGTGTTGCTTTACCTATTGATTACAAAAAGTCGGGGGGAGGGGAGCTGTTTCTTGCAGAGGAGCACCAGACCAATTTTAAATGTACAACTTGAATTTGCTGAAATGTGATTGAATCCAACTTCAAAATTAGTAACCACCTGGAAGCACCATTAATTTCAGAATGTAAGGAATTAGAACTAAGTGTTTTTTCAGTGTGGATTGCGATGAAAGGATATGTTGACCTGCAAACGTCAAAATTTTACCACCACCTCACTTTTTGCAAATGTTGAATTGTGGCATCCTTGGTTTCATTTGCTTTGCTTCTTTAGTTGCTGAGTTCCATGGCTTATATTTTGAAATATGCTGTCTTTTGCTTAAGGATCAGCATCTTTCAGCTGACTTATTGCACCTATAGTTTATCGTTTGAAATGAGCTGCATGGAAATTGATATTCATCATAGAACCCCGAAGTTTAAGTGTAGGACAATTCCTTTATTAGGACCAAGTAAATAAAAATGTTTCTCCCGTAAAAAGCCACAAGAGCATCAGAAAGCATTTGAAACCTCATCTGCACTAGACATTTAAAGCACTATCATACTACTTTAAACAGTCATGACTTCCCTAAAATATCTTGGGAATTGTGGTTCATCAAGGGTGCTGAGAGTTCTTAGCAGATCCCTATTTCCCTCTCAGAGCTCCAATCCCAAGTTCCCTAAGAAAAGGGATCGACTGTTTAAAAAACTCTGGAAATTGTAGCTGTGTAGGGGGGAATAGGAGTCTCCTAACAACTCCCAGTGCATATTTTTTTATGCTGGATATTGAGCAAAAATAAATGGGGATGCAGTGAGGGAGGGACGGTATTGCTGCACTTAGGTGGGGGAAATTCCTCATTTGCAGATTGTTGTAAAAATGGGTGGGGTAGGGGGCATAGTTGTAGGGTACAGCACAAATTCAAACCTTGCTTCATTCCTCAGGCCTGAGGTTCTCCACCCCGTTCTGTGCCAAATGCTTAAGTATTTGAAAATTACCTGGCATCACTTGTCAAAAGGATGACAATAGAAAAGAATACCTGGTCAGCCTTCCAGAGATTGTCACTTTTTTTAATGGGTGATGTCAGTTAGCAATAGTTAAGCTACAGATGTGATAAGTGATATAATATTTATAGGATCATTTCAAACTCTGTTTTGAGCCTGTTACGAAATCAGCAGAGGTTATTTCGCCTGCATCCAAGACCTGTCAATTCTTTGGCACTCCATTTTTCTTCCTGTTTCTTTATGAACGATGTCATCGTGCGCTGCGCAAAAAGTCGCACAAACTCACCGAGCAAGTGCCCCAGCAAAGCACGCATAATGCAATCAAGTTATCAGAAGTCATTTTAGCCAGTGAGGAGGCCCTTCACGATCTTATCAGCAGGGAGTTTGAAACAAACAGGCCTGATTGACAGAACAGAAGAAGGAAAGCTAAAGAAGACTTTTCAAGCTTGGGAACTGAGGGCCTTTCATGTAACAAGGTGACCCCACTTTAAAGTGGAGAATTAATGACGTTCTAACACTCTACTCAGCCCACCTTTCCTTTTTGCCACTTGAAATATCCTATTAAATGTTAATGCGTCGGGAATGTGCCGACTCTGCTCCCATTTTTCCTCCAGTGCATCTTTAAACTATTGGACTACACTTCTGATGGCCAAAAGGGACATCGATCTGAGACAAAGATGCTGTATGCATTCTGCAGGCCTTTGATGCTTAATTAGATAAACCAAGGGAGATATTAAAAGGAAAGTAATTAAAACCAGAGTGCTGCGAAGTGCTTTCCTCTAATACACAGTGCAATTAAACTGCATGTGAAACCTTGGACAATGCCCCAAGAGCCAGGGAAGAGGACCTTTGTCGAAGCAGCATTTCCCAATTTTCAAATTGCCCCCATGGGGCGCACCCCAAAGATTGTGCATGATGTATGTGCTCTTCCCCACACACACACCCATCTCCACCTCTGTTGAGCACAGAGGCAGAAGCTACTCTGCACAGGAAGTCATCTTCTTGCATAGCAACAAAGGAAAGAAAAGAGCTTCCTCTCTAGTTCTGTTCAATCCTAAGCACCACCAGCAGCTTCCTGTCTGAAGCATGGAGTTGCTTTGATTTAACCCTGTTGAAAGTGCAGCAGGGATCATTATGTTTGTAACTTAAGGGTTACAGAACATCAGCTAACCTAGGCTGGGATTAGAGGTTGTTTTAGGGTAGTGCGACTGGTGCAATCACATTGGGCGCTACCCTTCAGGGGGTGCCAAAACACAGGGTGCTTTGAGAGCACAAGGGCCACCACTGGTGGGGTACTGCTTAGCAACCAGGCAATTCCATGATATTTGCCAAGTAAGCACATGCCCTGATTGACTGTACAGTTCTGAGAGAGTCTCCTTCTGTTTATTTGGTTAAATGTCACTCTGCTATGTACAAGGACTGGCTTAAGAAAGGCAAAGGTTCTCTGTCTCTCCAGATACTATACACCAGGTTTTGTTCAGTTTTGATCTGTAAAGTGTTATCAGGATTTCTTTTCTCTCTGGATTTCAGCTGCATTATTTAAGTGCCTTTGCCCACAAATCCCAGAGTGTTTGAGGAGTCATGAAAAATTCGCAGAAAACTGAGAAGTCTTGGATGAACCCTGCTAGACCTAGTAATCAGCTAATTCCACCTCTCTTCCAACCTGTTCCCTCTTCCAGCTTTCAACTGATAAAATTCCATCCACCAGCCCATTCCATGTTCATTCCAGGTTCCCCGAAATTTTCAACATTCCTTACGCCAATAAATTTCATCCCCAATTTCCTCCATTCACAAACCCCAAGCATGGTTCAGCACACAAGTATTAAAAACTTGATAGGTTTTCTTATAAAGCATTTTCAATGCAGTTTAGAGCTGAACCAGAAAGTCCATTTGAAACCAGCAATATCACCTCCAGATGAAGATGAGTAGGATTCGTCTGCTCACTCCCCCTGCCCTAACCACTTTAAATTCAGCACTTAATAAACATTTCAGGAAGTGAATTTCCATGCCAGATTGCAAATCTGTCTGCTTAGCAAACGGGGCGAACTATTCCTACAGCATTTTTGTGTTAGTAATAATAATAATAATAATAATAATAATAATAATAATAATAATGTTTATCATCATCATCATCATCATTATTTTATTTCTTCTAACAGTGTGAATCCCTTCAGGAAATGTTTTCTGCTTTTGTAGAAATCAGACATCTCTTTGGAATATTTCCATTTCCTCTCATTGAATTCTTGGTTTAAAAAAAGAAACCTTGGTGGGTCAGTTAATAGGAAACATGCAGCCTAAGCTGTTTGACTGGTACCTCCCAGTGTGATATACTGTAGAAAGGGCAGATGCTGTCAATATTGATTGACCACCACTCAGGGCTTTTCTTCCTTTCTCACATTGCTATAAGTGCCTCTCCCTAAAAAATCAAAGAAGAGCTGTATATACACTCATGAGCACATGTTAAACATTTCTAAAAAGCATATTAATTGGCACAGCTGCATACAAAATTACTTAGAAGGAAATTGCACCGTGTTCAAGGGAGCTTTCACCCAAGTAGTTGTGCACAAAACTGCAACCTTATAGAGATGCCCTCTGTTAGTTCAAGGCAGACTGTGGAACAAAAACTTAGAGTTCACTATCACTTACATTTGCTCTGCATTTCTAGGAACAGGGCCAGGCTTCCCAGGTCAAGGTCCAACAGCATCCCCACCCCTCCATCGAAAATTTGCTCTTTATCACTAAATTGGAGCAATTGGCAATATGCAGGAAACTCAGTATGTAATTTACTCCAATTCAGCAGTAATGACTGAGTTTTCCTGGGGAAAGCAATGAGGCAAAACAAAAATGCTTGGAAACCTCTGCCTAGAAAGCATGGGGCAAAAGAATGGGGCATGCATGAGCCAATTGATAGGGTTAATGTGTGGAGAAGTGTCACAAAATTTCTATCCTCAGGCCAAACACACACACATACACACACAGCTATATCAAATGCAGCCCTCTGAGCTTCTCTGCTTGATCCTCAGGACTCTCCTCAGCCTCTCCCTAGTCCCACTGGCCCTGTTTCATACATTCCTTGAGTGGTTTTGCCTGGCTGGAATGTGTCCTTGAACTCTGGTAATGCCTCTTGTTTCCCTGGATGGAAGACAGTGAGGGATGTGTATTTGTAGAAGCCTGCTGTACAAAGGCCCCATCCATCATTTACATGCAGCCCCCAGAAGGCTGCTGAGAAAGGAATGCAGCCCTCAAGCCAGGCATAGGCAAACTTGAGCCTCCAGATGTTTCGGGATTAAAACTTTCATCATCCCTGACCACTGGTCCTGTCAGCTAGGGATGATGGGAGTTGTAGTCCCCACACATCTGGAAGGCCGAGTTTGCCTATGCCTGCCTCAGGCTAAAAGAAAGTTTCATTGGTTTAAGGAAAACTCATCAGCGCTATATCCCAAAACTGATTTTTTTAAATTAAAAAAAACCTCTTTGAAGAAGAAATGTATAGACCATTGTGCTCTCATCCTTACAACCATCCATCTAACTTTCCTTGTTCTGTGTCTTTTCTCAGGTCAACCACTAACAGTTGCCTGCAAAGCATTTTTTGGGTTCAGCGGAGAGTCTGGTCCAATGATCTACTGGACACGAGGAGAGAGATTTATTGAAGAGCTTGAAAATCACATTAAAGAAGGGGAAATCAGGTACATGGCACCACTCCAAAATAAAACAAAACAACAACAACCATGTATCTCAAAATTGTGTACTTAGCAGGCTGCTTGTGTTGAACAGAGAACCATTCCCTAGTCTAGCTGTTGATTGATAGATGGCTAACTCCTTAGCATCATTTGGGCTTGTGCTTCCTTCTTGTTCCTGAAGAAACTGTAGAGATTCTGCAAAGATGTCTCTGGAGTCCCTTGTCTAAAGCCAATGCATCTCTACTTGGATTTGGGGACCTTCTTTAGCCTTTAACACAGCCTGCTGTTGGCCTCTGCCACAACACTTGGGAAACTGTCTTAATTGCACCGTATCGATGTAATCTGAAAGATGGATGGCATCCTTTGAGAAAAATATAGCTTCAGTTGCCCCTGAACTAAGCATGCTACCCACATGTTGCATTCAGCAACTGTGTGCCCAGCTTTCACCATCTAATCTGTGCTTTTCACATCTACTAATTCTGTTGGCTTTGCTATTAAGTGGTGCATGGGTGGTGAATATCCCTTGTTGCACTGGAACAATTGCAATCTCTGCAGCCTCAGCATGGCCCTCTCCTGTTTTTTTTTCTCACTCAGGGCAAGCATGTCTTTGTAAAGTGATTTTGAAAGCAGGGAGAGATAGCATGTCAGACCTTGGCCAAGTTCAGGAGCATGCCATACCTGGGGTGGTAGCAGTGGCAAGGTTGGTTCTGTCTCAGTTAACAAGCACTCACAAGGCCACAGGAAGTAGATGCAACCATAGGCAGATAGGGATGGAAATGAAATACAGTTTAGTTTGCATTTTTATTAGAAACCACCTAAATCGCACTTTTGCATGCAAACCAAAAAAACAGCTATCCTTCAATATCTACACTTTGCCATATTTTGTGATGCAGTTGTCCAAAGACACAATATGTACAAAAAAAAAGCTTTTGGTAAATTTGGAAAAAAGCTTAGGGTGAAATGTGCCTAAAAGTCAATATATTAATGAGAACACCCCACAAAACAGTTTAAGAGAAAACTGTTTTGCAAAACTATCAAATCTGCATATAACAATGCATGCATTAGAAGTGATGTGCACTAAAATGCTGCTGAATTTTCATTTGCATTCTCATTCATATATATATATATATATATATATATATATATATATATATGGGACATGGGTGGCGCTGTGAGTTAAACCACAGAGACTAGGGCTTGCCGATCAGAAGGTCGGCGGTTTGAATCCTCGGTTGAGCTCCTATTGCTCGGTCCCTGTTCCTGCCAACCTGGACCTAATGGTCAGGGTCCATATATGAAGAACTGAAATGTGAAGAACTAAATTTAAGATAGGAAAATGAGAACCGAAATTGACATATTCATCTGCCCCTAAAGGGAGACTGGTTTTCGGGATCTGTAGAAGGCAGGCAAGAGCTGGAAAGACTAGGGAAAATGGGAATGGGTAACTGAATCTGGCCAATGGGTCTTTATCTTGCCTGTGCCCTGTTGGCTGGGTTTGACCATCTGTCAGCCACCTGACATCACAATGACATCAAATGAGCTTTTTTTTTTTTGCACATGCCGTTTGCAGTCAAACCCTGCAGGTAAAGGCACAATCTTATGCAAGCCCCAAAGATCAGCTGTTTTTTTGGAATTGCAGAGTGCCCAGTTGCATCAGGTATTGCATTAGGTGGAGGAAAGCTAGATGTGGCTTGCCTGAATTGACCAGAATTTCCCCACCATTGGGCTATTCACAAGTAAGATATTCCTCATGACCAACTGAAAGGCCTACAACTATACTCTGGGTGGGGCTTTGAAGTCTCATAAAACCCTCCCAGCCTTTAACTCCCAGCCTCCAGAGCAGGGGTGGAGAACCAGGTGTTGCAGAACTTCAGCTCACATCATCCCAACCCTTTGCCCTGCTGGCTGGTGTTGATGGGAGTTAGAGTTTTAGCAACACCTGGAGGGCCACAGATGCCTCACCTTTGCTCCAGAGGAATGGTTGTTCCACCCCAGCCCTGCCTCACCATGAGCGGGTGGCAGGGGCCACTGTAACAAGGAGGGCATGAAGGCCTGAAGAGGAAGGAGGGAGCAGGAGTAGAGGATATTTAGATGCATTCAAGTGGATCTGCAGCTTTGGGAAAGTGTCGGAGCATGGTAAATATATTGCAGCAGTGTACAGGGGGTGGGGGTGGAATAGTCTGATAAGACCGCTGGTTGAAATAAAGAAAGAAAACTGCGGGCCTTGAGTATAGGTCTTGCATGCTGCCAAGATGGAGTCAAGAAGTTAAAAACAGCACACGCTGGCACATACATACTGACTTGAGCAAACTAAACTTGGAGAAGAAGCAAGAAGCAAAGCCTTAAAGGAAGTGATCTACTTTACCAGCAAGTAGTTACTGGAAGAGAAGGAATCAGGGAAGAGGGGGAAGAGGTTGCCTTTTTGTCTATCAGCTCCCACTGGTACAGGTAACTTACTACAAGCTTATTCACTCTTAGATGGAGGAAGTGAAGGAATGCTAAGAAGGAAGAGAGCAGTCTGTAGGGGACTGCCCCCTATCCCAAGCTGTGTTGAGAGCCTGGGGTTCCTGAGAAGTGCTATGGGCACCAGTATTATGCTTTCCCCCAGTTGAATCATCTGCTCCTTGAAGAAAGCCCCAGACCCAGTGCAATACCCATTCTTTTTAGCCACACCCCTCTTTCTTTCTTTGGCTTCCTAACTGTTAAAGTAACAGTAAAAACCAGCAACCTGTCTTACCAGTAGCACAGAGGCAAGAAGTCTGACTCTTTAAGAGAAAAGCCCAGCCTATATTGCCATCATCCAGCAAGATGTGGGATCAACTCTGAGGTCTTTCCCTGACATGGTGGGGTCAAGCTGATCCACTGCTGAAAGGAATGGCTGATTGGGAGGGGTGGGGGGAGCATGGAAGAGGGAAGAATGAAATCTCCTTGCCAGGTGGGTTTTTAAGAGCTGTAATAAAAACATTGTGTAAATCGAACTGGTCCTCTTAAACAAGGAATAATAGTCTTTAAGCCTGCCTGGAGGGTTGTGAATTGTGTCTGATTGGGAAGCAACCCACAATGAATTTCAATACTGCCGCTTCTGCTGTAACAGAGGAAAATTGTTCAGTTTTGAATTTTACTGCATATAAATCACCCTATCAGTTGCTAATTTTTCTCTTTCTTTGGTTGAGCCCATAAAACAGTGTACAAATTTCTCAAGAGGCTTTTCCAGAAACTATTAAATTTCCTATCCATCTCTGGTCCCCTACCCGCCCCCTCGCACACCATGTTTCCTGTTTATTTTATTTTAAGATAAGAAAAAATGAGATTCATACTGGGTTGCGTGAAGGGTGAGGATGGAGGCACATTGAATTAAACCCTTATTTTACCCCTCCTTGATTAATTTACCTCTTTGCACTCTCACCCACATGAGATAATGAGGGGGATAGTGAAACCTCCAACAGCGTGAGGAATTATAGGAAGGAGCAAAGCAACAAAGTGAGAACACTTATCACTGCTGTTACATAGATGGTTTGTTAGATTCTGAGAAGAGGCCATGCTTCCATGGGAAGCTTTCAGGTGCAAGTAGAAAATATGCAGTCTAAGTGTACCAAAATCTGTATGACTCAGTCATGGGGTGGGGGAAGGTATCAAAGTTGTTAAAGGCCTTGAGCTTAAATTTGATACAGATGTAAATGTGGCACTCTGTCGTTGCTAGTCATATATGAAACCAGGTCTCATCAACATCTTCATAACTGGTTTGGATACAAAGAACATGTTCCCAAGCAGGGGCAGAGGAAGGGGGTGGTGGGGGCGAGTCGCCCCGGGTGTCACCACTGAGAGGGGTGACAAAATGCTGGGAGGAACTCACCGCAAGGCCTGCAGAGTGCCCAAGCCACACATCTCTCCTGGGAGTGACATGGTGGCGTGGGCACCCGCAGGCTCCGCGCTGCCCCAAATGGTCCGCCCACTGCCTCCCCCCCAGCTGTAGGGCGGCTGAGTGGAAGGAGGCAGGCAGACTTCTCGGAGGCCCCGCAGAGCGTCGTACCCCAGCTGGCCCCGCACCACGGGTAGCTGGCCCCGCCCCTGGGCGCAGGGCACACACACGGCCCAGGCACCCCAGTCTTGCTCTGCCACTGTTCCCAAGGCTTGTGTTTCAAGGGCTGGCCCTACCATTCATGCATTTGTAAACTCAAGACCTGATTAAGGGCCACAGTGCAGCAGGCCAGTGTTACCAAGGGAGGAGATTGACAACTGTGTATTGCAGTAACAAGACATGACACCAGCTTGGGATAAAAGTGGCCAAAGCTTTATTGATTGCAGATGTAAACTGGATTTTGGAATAGGCACAGGGCAAGCATCCTGAATCAGCCAAACCTTTTGCTGGTGGATATCTCCATCAGGGGCAATCCTGGCAAATGGACACCATCTATTGATGCATATCTAATGGGGAAATCCCACCAGGATGCCATTCAGGGAAGTTCTATGGGCCAGCAGCCCACCTCTGGGCTTTCAGACAGAACCCTATCCGTGGACCCCTTTACTAGGGTACCCAAGTAGTCTGGGGTACCAGATTAAGGATACAACCCAATGTCTTTTTCTGCCAAATGTTGTGTCAAGAAGCACAACAGTTTTGTGTGAAATGTCGTAATTTATGATATAACTCCAAGAGGAATTCAGCATAGGATTACAGCAATCCTACCATTAGCTCAAGCATTTCTGATTGCCAGACAGAATGATCTCCCCTCTTCTCTCCCCACTGTTTTTTTTTTGGGGGGGATTCTACCAACCCCCCAGCGCTGGGTAGGGCATATGGAGGGAGGCGGAAAGCCCTACTGCTCAAACAGATGTTATTGTGGGGCTTCCGCAAGTGGGACTCATTAGTTGAATCCGGCCCACTGTTTGTGTGTGTTTTCCAATTCCACAATCATAATTCAGGATATGCATGGGAGTTGATGTTCTGAAGATCACATTCTTAGATCACTGCAGTTTCCTCCAGCATATTTGTGGGAAAGGGTCACTGCATAACTAAAAGAGGAAGCTGCCTTATATCAGGTCAGACTATATCTTCTCCTAGCCCAGTATCATCTACTCTGACTGGTAGCAGCTGTCCAGAATCTGAAACAGTCATCACTCCCACCAGATGTTGCCAGGCTCCAACTCCCATAAGCCCAAGCCAGCATGACCCATGGACAGGGATGATAGGAATTATACTTCAGAAACATCTGGTGGGCCTGTTTTAACCGGAAATGGCAAGGACTGAACCTTCTGCATGAAAGCATGTTATTGCCCTTCTTTTTCATCTACCTCTTTTCCTTGACCCACTTTCCCCTCCACCACAAGATAATTTTTGCACTCATACTATAATGCAATCCAGAGGAAGTGGGGGGGGGAGAGGGAGAGGGAGAGAGATGCTTTGTGAATAAATCCAATCCATCTTCAGTTTCCCTGCCAATGTGAGCCTGACAATCTTCTAAAAATGATTCTTTCTCTTAGGCTTCTCAAAGAGCATCTTGGAGAAAAAATAGTGGAGTTGGCATTAATCTTTGACGTTGTGAAGGAGCCAGATCTGGCCAATTATACATGCCACGTAGAAAACAGAAATGGACGGAAACGTGCAAGCATCATTCTGCGTAAAAGAGGTATTGGGGGGGTGTTACTCCTTTTTCTGTTTTGTGGCCACACCATGATTTTGGAAGAAACTAAGCTGGTAACTCCCCCACCACAGTATTTACAAACTAATATCTCCAGTGATTTCTTCCAGAGCTCTACTGCCCAGCAAATAAAATACACAAATTTATTTTCTACTCTTGAGCCATTATATACTCCTTTGCCATCTTGCTTTCCTCCCAGTCTTCTCCATCTCATTTTCTCAACATTCGCGGCTACTCCTTAAGCAGAAATGGGGAAGACATTTGACCCACTTCTTACTTTGATGAAAACCTGCTTCACCACCTTTTCATCTTATTCCACCAGTACAACTCGCCATCATGGCACAGCGGTATTTCCTGCTGTCAAGTTCCCTGTATGACTCTGGGCATCAACCAAGCTACAGAATCCCTACACATTACAGTGGTACCTTGGGTTAAGAACTTAATTCGTTCCAGAGGTCTGTTCTTAACCTGAAATGGTTCTTAACCTGAAGCGTGCTTTTGCTAATGGGGTCTCCCGCTGGTGCACAATTTCTGTTCTTATCCTGGGGCAAAGTGCTTAACCTGGAGCAACCACTTCCTAGTTAGCGGAGTTTGTAACCCAAAGCGTCTGTAACCCGAGGTACCACTGTACAAAGAATTTTGAAGAACTATAGCAAATGAGAATATAGGGACCTCTAAAATGTGCAAGAAGCTTAACCAGCTGTCAACCCATCAAAATTTAGCACTGTTAAAAGTGCATCAAACCCCTTATAAAATCATTCACATGCTTATCAGGTCATCTTCAGAGGCCCTTCTCTGAGTACCCCTGGACTTTACACTTACACACACAGCACAGCCTCCCAACATGCCAGACTTTCCTTTAACCATTCCCAGGTCACTCACACTTGTTAATATCATTTATCTAACGGGGTGGAAGGAGGAGGCTCAGAAGGTGTCTGTTTCTGAGTGATAAGCTTTGATTTACAAAGGAACTGGCATGTTCACAAGCATCTAAGTAAACAGGCTGCCTCTACTAAGGTAGCTGCTTATAGGCTGCCAAATAAAGAGGAAATGCATCACCCAAACAGAGGATTAAAGAGGACAGAGATTTGCATAAATTGTGCATATGTTAACTTACATGTAGAGATGCAAATTGGCCAATGTGCCTGCTCAACAACTGTATTGCAATCTTACTGTTTGTGGGTCGCTTCACAGCCCCTTATGTTTTTTTTTCTTAAGCGTTAAACTGGACTTGGATAGAGGACTCTGTATAGTGTCCTCTAAATAGTGAAGCATATGGGCACTCTAATCTCACAGGGTTGGGTGGAGAGAACAGACCTCAGAAATATGGATCAAGTGAAGCATATTCTAAAGCAGGGGTGAGGAAGTTGTGGCCCTCCGGCTGTTACTGCACTACAGAGCCCATCATCCCTCATTATTGGCCATGCTGGTTGGGTTGATGGGTGTTGGAGTCCTACAGCATCAAGGGAGCAACAGGTTCCCCCACCCCTGTTTGGAATATAGATGGGTGAGTTGTTGGCATATGTCTTGAGAGACAATGGAGTGTGCTTCTGAGGGTGAAGCCAAACCACTACATGCAGCCTGGGATTTGCAATAATTAAGGATATGGAAATACCAGATTATGGTTGTCTGTAGGTATTTGACTGAGACTACAATGCAACGTAGTTTGTGTGATTTTTATATTGTTGAACCACTGAATCAATATTTTACGTAGACCATACATGCATTTTAAAATTGCCATGAGAACTTTGAAATTTGCTGGTAGCTCTGGCTAAGATTGTACCTCAAAGAGGGCCACAAATGCTGGCCAGCTAAGGTGATGCTGATGTTTCTTTTCCAGGTACAGACTTTCCCCGGACTCTGAGGATTTCAGAGTTCCTCCCAGCAATTCAGCCACCTGTTTGTGACTCATTGCACTCAGTGCTGGGTGATCGCACACATCCAGCACTTGCTCCCCAAAGACTTGGAGTCATAATAAACCAAATGATTGTATCATGGTGTTCATATTCTATACCCCACGGTCAGCAACCCTTCTAGCATCTTTCACAGGACTTGGTTGTTGTTTTTAAAAAACTGGTTTTGTCAATTTATAAAAATGATTTTTCTACCTAGTCTCTGCTTCCATGCTGCCTGAACATACTTTTTTGCTGGGGTCATGCAGAGCAACCACTTCTGCTGTTGCCCATCTACCTAGTCACAGTTCCACTCCATACAGAACAAGGAAATTGGTTAAGACTTCCATGAGGAGAAGGAGAAAATAATCTTAGGAGCTAGCAACATGATATATGCCTATAGATTTAACTGAGCCCCAACATTATTGTTGTTGTTAAAATTAAAAGCTGTTTCAGGGGAGAATTTAGAGTGGCGAAATAGTGAAGGGGAGGAGTGCTTAACCCTTTGCCAAGCCACCCATTCTGCCAATTGCTGTTTCCCCACCTCTCCCCCACCCCTAATTGTCTTACCACGACTGCCACAAGATTTCAAAACCATGTTTGCTTCAGGAAATATATGCAGGGTGTAGTTAGCCTCTTAGGGACGCGGGTGGCGCTGTGGGTAAAACCTTAGCGCCTAGGACTTGCCGATCGTATGGTTGGCGGTTCAAATCCCCGCGGCGGGGTGAGCTCCCGTCTTCCGGTCCCAGCTCCTGCCCACCTAGCAGTTCAAAAGCACCCCTAAGTGCAAGTAGGTAAATAGGTACCGCTTTATAGCGGGAAGGTAAACGGCGTCTCCGTGTGCTGCTCTGGTGCTGGCTCGCCAGAGCAGCTTCGTCACGCTGGCCACGTGACCTGGAAGTGTCTCCAGACAGCGCTGGCCCCCGGCCTCTTAAGTGAGATGGGCGCACAACCCTAGAGTCTGTCAAGACTGGCCCGGACAGGCAGGGGTACCTTTACCTTTTACCTTTACTAGTTAGCCTCTTATGAACATTTTCTCCCTAATGCAGGAAAAAAAATAACTCTAACTACTCTATAAACATCTTACAAGAGGAACAACTTGTCTTTCAGTTCAAGAGTACAGGCTGATTTGCTCCGCCAGTTCCTGACAAGTTACACATTGCAGATTAAAAGGAAGTAAGACATCAGTGTCAGTTTAGCACTTGCGCTTGAGAATGTCTGCTTCATGCAAGACAAGAGTGAAGTGTTTTTTGGGGGACTTCATATTCTAAGCAGGAATCTACCTTTTGCATTTTAATCATCTGGTGTTCGGCTCAGTGCTTATCCTGTACACTAAAATATTGAAACCACCTTAGTGTTCCAAATAATATATTACTTCTAGAAGTCTGCTGGCAAAGAACTGTTGGTAATTCAAATCAGTGTTTAGAATTCATTGTGAACCTCTCAGCTTTTGAAAATGTAGTTGCTCCCCACAAGGTGGCTAAAGGAAGTAGTTGCTCTGTCTGCAGTGTCTTCCAGATGTGTCGGACCATCATCCTTGACCATTAGCTGGGTGGGGATGATGGGAGTTGTATTCCATCTAGAGCAGACTTTCTCAAACTTGGGAACCACCGATGTTATTGAACTACAACTCCTGTCATCCCTGACTGCTGGCCATGATGGCTAGGAATGATGGGAGTAGTAGTCCAACAAGATCTAAGGACCCAAGGTTGAGAAAGGCTGATCTAGAGGGTTCTAGGTTAGTAACCTCTGGCCTAAAGTATAAAGCCAAAGCTCCCTTGCGTGAGAGTTAATGCTGTTACCGTCCAGTCTATAATAAGTATTGCATTGTTCACCCATATCCCAAAGAAGTAGAAATACAGTGTCAGAAGTGCCATGGCTCCATGGTAGAACATCTGGCCTGTATGCAGAATGTCCCTGGTTTAATCCCCAGCATCTCCAGGTAGGCTTTCCTGTTCTGAAAGCTTGGATAGCTACTGCCAGTCAGTGTATACAGTACTGAGATAGAGGCACCAATGGTTTGACTCAGTATAAGGAAACTTTTTGTGTTACTTTTTACTACTTAGAAATAAGATGAGAGAATATGGGATTACTCCAGGATTTTTATCCTAGAGACATATTTTCTTTTCTTCTTTTTCTGATTAAAAACAAAACAAAACAATTTATCAGTGTTTTGTTTTGTGTGTTTTTTTGTAACAACTTGAGCAGATACAACAACCCCTCCCCACCAAAAATCCACTTTCCTCACATCCCCATGACCACAAAGCAGTCATTTATAACAGGTGTATCTTTTCAACATTTTGCTCAAGTTGCTGAAAGCAGCAAAGCATCTTTTACATGCTGGAAGAGTGTCTGGCTCAACTCCTCTAGGAAGGTTTATACAAGGCTCCTAGCTGGTTTTAGGGATGCTTGTACACCATTAGCTTATTACTGACCATCAGACATTAAGAATGTAGGAAGAGCCCTGGTGGATCAGGACAAGGTCCCATCTAATCCAGTCCCCTGTTCTCACAGTGGCCGACTGTATGGGAAGTTCAAAAGCAGGACTTGAGCACAGTAGCACTCTCCCAACATGAAAATTCCAGCAACTGGTATTTAGAGATCAAGGGATGGGAGTAAAATATGAAGAGTAGTTCTGAACTGCAGGGCTCAAAGGAGGGCTTGTGGGGGTGGTTGGGTGCAGGGATGCCAAAGAAAGGTGTGAGAAACACCAGAGAGATCAGTTCTAGTGCTTAATTAAAGAAATGTGTAGATTTGCAGCATATCAGCCTGCCAGGTATTCCAGCCTTTATGGGATGGACATCACAGAGATGGCTTATCCATGCCCAAACATTCTTTATACACAAAGCAGCATATGTCACTTTGACCTGGACTCCCCATCACTTCACCTGACCAGATGAGGGCATAGGTGGCAAATGGCCAAATCTTACAGATTTGCTTTCTTTGCTCAGAGCCCAGCACCCCACAGATAAGGGTAACATCAAAGCAAGCCAATTAGCCTATATCAAAGCAAGTGAACATAGATGAGCTCACTGTTACAACAACTGCTAATTAATTGTGGGGTTATCTGGACTACCAAGATGGTGATTGCAGAGCTTCTGGAAGAGTTCACCTTTGGTTCATCACAAGGATCAAAGCAGGTCATGGGTTGGAACTGCTGGACTTTCCCACTGCCTGCACTTTCATACCCTTCAACATTTCTCCAATAGAGACGTCTCATTCTGTAATGGTAATTTTACTATTTATACCCCACACATCTTGCTTGGTTGCCCCTGTCACTCTGGGCAACTTGCAACATATATAAAAGCATAATTAAACATTAAACATAAAAAAACCTTCCCTATACAGGATTGCCTTCAGATGGCTCGGAGGTCAGATAACTCCATACCCTCCAGCCTTTCTCCAGTGAAAATAGGAACATCCTAAGGAAAAGCGGGACATTCTGGGATCAAATCAGAAACCGGGACAGCTTCCCTAAATCAGGGACATCCCAGGAAAATAGGGATACTTGGAGGGTCTGCACTATTTCTCTTATCCCAGTTTCAATACCAGACATGATCCCGGCTGTCAGGAAAGCTGTCTAGTGTCTAGACATGGCTAAATGGAGGTTCAGCACACACAATTCACCCATGTGTCCCTGTGGCCTTTAAACTACAAGCTCAGCTCCATTTTAAATGTGAATGGCATCTACCACTGTCACAGGGCCCATATTAACTATACATTTCAAGCAGTATCATACCACTTTAAACAGCCATGGCTTCCCTCAAGGAATCCTGGGAATCATTTGTCAAGAGTATGAGAGTCCGGAGACCCCTAGTACCCACACCCCCCTACGATTTCCAGAGTGGTTTAATAGTCTATCCCTTTCCCCAAGGAACTCTAGAAATTGCCCTGTTCCAGAATATTCTGTTCCCTTTCTTCCCTGAGGAATCCCTCAAGTCTGCTTGATATTGCCATTTTGGCAAGAGAATGAGTCCACTATTTGTTTGCTTGCTTTCCTCTTTCCTCTTCCTTCTCCATTCCGTTTTTCCTTTGATATCATGCTTTATAAGCCTGTTTGTGTTGCTTTTATTGGCAAATGAGCTGCTCTGGGATCTCTTTGGCTGAATAGCAAGCTGTAGATACTTTAAATGAATGAATGAATTAAACATATTGGGCTGGCCAACATACCAGTGTTGATGGACTTTAACTCTGATATCATACCAATAGTCAGAAATGCTTCAAGTTTTAATTCAATGACATTTGGAGAACACCATGTTGGCTGCCCCTAATATATATGAAGCTGCTAGGTTCCTTATAGCCTTTCTGATAAACTTACCTGCCAGGTTCTAATTCCCTTTTAATGCCATTTAAGCTAATGTCCAACACTGCATCTTGTGGCAGCAGGTTCCATGGATTAATAACACATTGCATGTTGTCCTTTCTTTAAATTGAAATTGCCCAGTCACATCAGAAAGCTTTAGGGGGAAAATATAGCCAGTGGGCTAGAGCCATGGTTGGGCTCCAGAAACAATTACCACGAGGACGCATTTCTATCTCTTTGTTCTGTTGTTCTCTGATACCGTGATATAAACAAATACTTTCAGACGTAAATTACAGAAGCAGGATAAGTTGCAAGGGGAAAAGTTGACTCCTGAACTTTCTGGGTAAACTTTAAGGCGACGTTGATGGTGTATAAACCGATTGCATCGCCTGTGCTTTTGGAAAGCTTCACGTTGCCTCTTTTCATTCGCTACATCGCCAGAGTTTTATGCCTTTTCCAATGCTTATTTATCATAGCAATAAATATCTGCACTGACAGAGGGTGTAAATTAATACATCTTCTTGGAAGTATCTCTCATAGTATTAGACAGGCTCCTCGTGATTTTTAATGGCTGGGTGAACTGAAAAGCAAGGTTAAGAGCATCGGGTGCCTGTGCTATATTTGAAACGGCATGTCAGTCCGTTAAGAAGTGCTTCTCAGTGCCATTCAGATATGGTCATAGTGAATCATGTTGATGTTTGACAATTGGTGTTGGAAACTAGAGGTGGACTGGCCTTAAAAATCTACTTTTTATGGTTTCTTTTAGGGGCTAGTTTGAAGATGTCATCTGCCTTTTGGAATAGTCATCCCACGCTGGGCACTGTCTTTAGGCACTCGTTTTTAGTAGTATTGTGTACTATAATGAAATGTCTCATCTGCTTTTGCATTGTTGTTACTTTTGGGTGTGCATTGGGGTGCATCTGGTTTGTAGTGCTAATTTAAAAGTCATTGGGTGGGATACTTTCTCTACTGGCAAAATGTTTTGACCCAGCAGGATGCTGTTGCGCAAGAGAATGCATAATAAGCAGGTTGCTGGTAACTTTGTAGCAAAGCAAATCGTGCCATCTGTTGCACAACAAATTTCCACCAGCCTAATGTTTGGGCTTCATTCCTCTGGAGGGCAGTGTCGTGGACATTTTCATGAATAACCAGATGCACAAATAACCGGATGCACAAATACACAACCCTTGTGTCAGATGCAGACCGTAAAGGCACAAAGACAGGTATTCTTGGTGGCTTTCCTCAGTTATGGAACTCCTTTCTCCTGTAGACTCACTCATGTCCAAGCCTGAGCATCTTTCATAAGCATTGCAACACTTCCTTGTCTGGACTGACCTTTGGAGACTATGGTTAAGTTAGGAAAGGAGTGGGGGATTTCAGCTGAATTGTATTCCATTGTGCTAGGGATCCCCCACCCTCCCAGAAGCTTTAGGGCAGCGGTAGGCAACCTAAGGCCCGTGGGCCAGATATGGCCCAATCGCCTTCTCAATCCGGCCCATGGACTGTCTGGGAATCAGCGTGTTTTTACATGAGTAGAATATGTGCTTTTATTTAAAATGCATCTCTAGGTTATTTGTGGGGCCCAGGAATTCGTTCATTCCCCCCCCCAAAAAAAATAGTCCAGCCCACCACATGGTCTGAGGGATGGTGGACTGGCCCACAGCTGAAAAAGGTTGCTGACCCCTGCTTTGGGGATTTGGTGGGTTATAAATCAAATAAACAAAGCCCATGAATGCTGCCCTAAGCTGCTCGGAGGAAGGGCATGATAGAAAGGCAAACAACAGCAGCAGAAACAACCTTCCATTTTCTAGCCCATCCATCTTTTCCCTGCTTTATTCTAGATCTGATATCAAAAATTGAACTTGCCGGAGGTTTGGGAGCCATCCTTCTCGTGCTGGTTTTACTTATAACGATCTACAAATGCTACAACATAGAGCTGATGCTATGTTACAGACAGATGTTTGGAGGTGACGAAGCAATGGATGGTAAGTGCACTTCCAGAAAACTATGACAAATGTTGTTGTTTTCTGTTGAGCATCCAGAATGCTGAATAGCTATTGTCTCCTTTGGAATGGAGAATAGATGTGAAATGTACTAAGGGCTTTGGGGGAGATTGATTAACAACAACAACAACAACAACAACAACAGGCACAATCCACTGGGAAGTTTGTCTGCAGATGCACCGTTGACATTAACAGGGGTTGTGCAAAAAGCACAGTATTAGGAATCAAATAATAACCACAATTTATTTAGTTAAACTACTTATGTACCACTTAACTGCAGTGGTCTTTATTGCAAAGGTACAATACAAAAAATGAAAATCAGTTAAAACTATGACATCAAACTTAAATTAAAATGCCTGCTGGAATATTTTTTTTAAAAAAAATGCATTCAATAGGTGTAGGAACTTCAGCAGGGGGAGGGGACTGTCTGACATCAACTGGCAGGGAGTTCCACAAGACTGGACCCACAATACTGAGCACACAGCTCTTGGTAGATATGAGGTGTGCATCGGAGCCATTGGGGGGCACTAACAGTAACTTCCCTGAATACCCCAGCGATAGGGTTGGGATGAAAGATGTCCCTCAAGGTATATTGCTTAGATAGGTCCCTTAGGTATATCACTTAGATAGAATATAAACAAGAATAATTTAAATGCACAACAGAATAGTTCCATCAAAATATTAAAACAACCTCCTGCAATTAAGATGTGCAGTGAAACAAGCCCATTAAAACAGCACACAGCAATTGAAACAGGAGGTTCAGGTCAGGAGTTCAGCGGGAACAGGTGTTTCTTCGGATGCGGACAGTAATCCTTGGGGGAAACTCCATTGTCTCAAACTCCTTGGGGAAAATTGGTGTCTGACATGCTGCATAGCAGCAGCCACACACTAAGCAGGGGCAGCAGCAGCAACTAAGTAAGTGGACAGGAGGGGAAAGGTGATGGGTTCTGTTGGTTTGAGGTTGGCTGGACAGGCAAAAGGGAAGAGGATTGGAAACTGAGTGGCCCAGCCTGTCATCTGCCTCTTCCTTAGTCTCTGTGTTGCCCTTGTAGAACTCAGCAGGGAGGAAGATGAGGGCAAGGGATAGCTCAGTTGGTTAGAGTGTGGTGCTGATAACACCAAGGTCATGGGTTTTATCCCCATAAGGGACAGCTGCATATTCCTGCATTGCAGGGGGCTGGACTAGAAGCCCCCTTACAACTCTATGACAAAACTAGAATTAGTTGGCACTGTGTACCCTTGACTTTGGCTCCCTTCCTTCTGCTCTAGTAGTCCCAAGGGGCACAAGCCTCTACTTCTAAAAAGGTAAAGGACCCTGACCATTAGGTCCAGTCATGGCCGACTCTGGGGTTGCGGCGCTCATCTCGCTTTATTGGCCGAGGAAGCCGGCGTATAGCTTCCGGGTCATGTGGCCAGCATGACTAAGCCGCTTCTTGCGAACCAGAGCAGCGCACGGAAACGCCGTTTACCTTCCCACCAGAGCAGTACCTATTTATCTACTTGCACTTTGATGTGCTTTCAAACTGCTAGATTCGAACCACCAACCTTTTGATCTGCAAGCCCTAGGCTCTGTGGTTTACACCACAGAGCCACCCACTACTGGTACCATACATCTAATTGCACAACAGGGTGGGATATTCTTCCTATAAACCAGAGTTTCCATCATGCAGTTGCTGCGTCACACTCCATTGTTTACCAGGAAAGCGAAAGACTTTCACGCTCCTTGGGGGTTTAAAAGCTGATTTCCTTTTGCTAAGCGAACCATGCCAGGATCCAACCTCGGCCCATCCATCATCTAGCCTTGCTCTCATATTGAAATATGCCAACCCTGCTAAAACCAGTAGCAGCTCACTGGAACACCTTGTTTTCTTCAATAGGAAGAGCAGGGGAATCAATTCTCTAGCTGAGAAAAGAAATGCCTGCATGTTCCCTGATTCTCCTCACAAGTCTCAGCCAGATCCACCTGATGAAAATTTGGGTAATTGCCATACTTTGGGGGACACATATGAGTGGCTATTTAGCCTCCCTTTTTTAATGCAAAGTATTCTTTTAGATTTGCTGCTAATGATTTCTTATCCTCCATCCCCAGTTGCTGTTGTTGATGATTGTTAATAATAATAATAATAATAATAATAATAATAATAATAATAATAATTTTTATTTATACCCCACCCTCCCCAGCCAGAACCGGGCTCAGGGTGGCTAACACCAGTAAAATTACAGTAAAATCATAATAGGGGGGAAAACCCAATTTAAAATACAGGTTAAAATGCAATTTACAATACAGCCTCATTTTAAAAGTAGCCCATAGATCAAAACCATAAGGGGAGGGAAAACATAAGGGTCAGACTGAGTCCAAACCAAAGGTCAGGTGGAACAGCTCTGTCTTGCAGGCCCTGCAGAAAGCTGTCAAGTCCCACAGGGCCCTAGTCTCTTGTGACAGAGCGTTCTACCAAGTCGGAGTCAGTACTGAAAAGACCCTGGCCCTAGTTGAGACCAATCTAACCACTTTGCGACCTGGGACCTCCAAAATGTTGTCATATGTGGACCTTAAGATCCTCTGTGTGACAGAGCGTTCCACCAAGTCAGAGTCAGTAGAGAAAAGACCCTGGCCCTAGTTGAGACCAATCTAACCACCTTGCAACCTGGGACCTCCAAAATGTTGTCATTTGTGGACTTTAAGGTCCTCCGCAGGGCATACCATGAGAGGCGGTCCTGTAGGTACGTGGGTCCTAGGCCGCATTCTGAGCATTCTGTACTTTTATCTTCACTGCATTAACTGTTCCATTTTTCATTTTCTGTTAATAATGGTAGCTTCTCACAAATACTTATCAGAACTACCTGTCTCAGCCACGTCTTTGCCCTCAGCAGACCTGAGAAGTGATATAAAGCTTTGTGCCTCTGCATTAAAAGCTCCAGTAAATAAATGCATTCAATATATACATTAAGCCAGTTGCATGTACAATGTAGTTGTGCGTTAATACAGGCAATGTAATTGTTTAGGTCTGCTGGTTTCATTTACAAAGTTCCCAGTCCTTTGAAACTTGCTACGAATGTTGGATGTAGAAGTACAGGGGTGGAGAAGAAACACATGGTGATGCTTGACATTCATTGACAACTTATCAATATTTAATATATTTAATACAAACTGACAGTACATAATATGTGAACAGTTCCAGGTTCATTCTCCAGCAGCATCTCCAGGGAGGGCTGGGAGAGACCCCTGTCTGAAACCCTGAAGAGCTGTTGCCAGTCAGTGTGGAGAATGCTGAGCTGGGTGGGCCAGTGATCTTACTTGGCACGAGGCAGCTGCCTATATTGCTAGCTAGCACCGGACCCAGGCATTCTTCATTATCTCTCCGGTACAAGGACATAACTCACCAGTACAAGGGTATTTCTTCTTTCTTTTTCTTTCTTAAAAGTGATTTGTGGTTTTATTTACAGACAACAAGGAATACGATGCCTATCTCTCTTACACAAAAGTGGATCCAGACACACTGGACTGCGACAACAGTGAAGAGGAACAATTTGCCCTTGAAATCTTGCCAGATGTTCTGGAGAAGCATTACGGTTACAAACTCTTCATTCCGGACAGGGACCTGATCCCTACTGGGAGTAAGTACCCGTCACCTTGGGGTATGAGACTACCTGTGCAATTCTGCTAAGCAGGGCTGGCCCCAGACATTTGACTGCTGAAGACAAAACTGCTGGCTCCCCACCACTGCCAGTTCCACTGTGTGCCTGCCCTTGTGTGCCCCCCACCAGTGGCAGAAGGAGGAGGCCAACAATCTCAGGGCACGCTCCAGGGAGGTCAGATCTGCAGCTGCTCCCAGCTGTCTGGAGTCTGCCACCCTGAGGCAACTGCTCACCTCAGGCATAGCCAGCCATGCTACAAAAAAAGTGCATGCTGATTCATAAGCTTCCGCTTCCTTTTTGTATGGCCCTCTCCAAAACGAAATACAAAGTCCCAACAACAACGAGGCATGACTGATGAGCTTTACAAAAGGGGTAGCTGCTGGGCTCAGCTTTAACCCAAGGCCAGGGAATCTGTGGCTCTCAGAAGTTGCTGGACTGCAACTCCCATCGCCCCTGCTTATTCATTGGCCATTCTAGCTAGGGTTGATGGGAGCTGGAATCCAACAACACTTGGAAAGGCACAGGTTCGACACAACGTGCTGGCAAAGCTAAAAGGTAGAGACTCTGGGTCAGAAAAAGGCTACTTGGTAAGGAAGGAAATTCTGGAGAAGACAATCTCCTGGTGACTGGCCATGCCAGCTCTAGGTTTTGGAGGGCCCTGTGGAACGAGGTAACCCATGAGCTTACCTCCTCTTCACTGGTGTCCTCGCTGCCTTTGGGCCCAAGCTGCACACCTGCCCAGTGAGAAAGTGTAAAGTCTGCCACTCATTGCTGTCCCTGCCTCTTCACCTGCCCCTCTCTCTGCATGCAAGCTTGGTTGGTGACCAGCACAGCAAAGAGAAGAAGCAGAGCCTGGAGACTCTGGGAGTTGACAGTGGGCCCTTTGCAGAGGTGTGGATCTTGGAAGGTGCCCAATGATGTCAACCTCTGAAATCAGTTCTGTCAACTAGAATTACAGTGCCAAGGTCTAGCAAAAATGCAGCTCTTATTTGCTTTTGCTTTTACATTTGTCACATTCAATTTTTTGTTTGTTTGCAGTATTTATACCCTGTCCTTTAGCCAAGGAAGCACCTTCTAAATATCAGTAGTAAGATGGTCCCTGCATCTGGCTCACAATCTAAAAAAGCCATGGCACACAGGGAAGGAGGAATGAAAGGGAGGGAGAAGCTCAGACACAAGTTCTTAAGAGTTTCAGTCCTAATAACACAGAGCAGGTGCAATGTCCAGGCCAGTATATTTTCTACAATCATGTTACACCAGAAAGAAAAAGCAGGCAATTAGACCCTGTGAATTTCTGTGGTATCAGAATGGCTTCCATCCACTAACCCTTCTACTGTGCAAATAAATGTCCCTTTCCTTTACATCTTTTGCATTTAATTTCCACTGACACAAAGACATAGTGATCAGGTTTTCTCCTCAGGATGAAAGTTTTAAACTAGGATTTAAAGTGTGTTTTCAAGGGAATCTGGTTAGTGCTGTTACAGAAGTAATATGCACCATTGTTCGTTTTAATACTGGAAACTGTGGAGGATTTGCATGAGGGAAAATATTTGTGGGGCTTATAACAACATAGCAAACTTCCTAACCATAGTTAGGCAATTGAGAATATTCTATCTGCACTCTGCCTGTGATAACAATTATAAAATGCAAACAGACATTAAAAAGAATTAACAACAGGAGAAATCACCCCCAAACATTTGTTAGTATTAAAGGGTATGTTTTAATAGCTTAGCCAAAGATTTTATTACTTTATTATTTGCGAATACCCTTTCTCTAAATTTCATTGGGTAGATTAATTTGATGAAGGTAGTAGCAGCACTGATCCTAATTAACCCCAAATGAATTGGAAGTCGAGCTGTTTGTCCCTGGAACTTAGCAACCAATGGATTTTGGCACAAATAGCATGCAGAAAACAGGTTGTCTTTCTGCCTTTTCTATAGCATTCAAATTAAGTTAACAACATGATTTTGGGAGCCAAGGGAAGAGAAGTGTTACAACCTGTTCTGCCATTGTTCAAGTGAACACTGATGTGCATGCCATTGTGCAAGACTAGCCCATTACCTTCTTGGGAAATGCTACTAAATTCATTCAGGACTAGAGTTCTCATGGCCTATGGACCACATTCAGGCCTCCAGAGTAATTTCATTTGGCTCTTGGTGGCTCTGCCAAATCAGGTTGCATTTAAAAAAAAAAAAAGTTTTGCAGACATGTTTTCTTGTAAGGGGGGGAAACCAGGCACCATATGTATTGCATACCAGGGGCTGCCACCCCTGCTCACTCCATTAGCCAACTCTGCCTGCTCCTTTGCCCTTCCCACACACCTGATCAAAACCTCCTCCCTTTACACTTCATCCACCCCTCAGATATCCCCAACAGCTTGTCCCAAGCTCCTCCTGCCCCAGGCACCACACCCATTTAAAGGAGCAGAGTGGTGCTTCACACAGCAGCTTGCTAAACCACTGTGTGAAGCACCTCCTGCCCCTCCCACCTTGCTGCAGAAACATTTAATGAAGGGAAGTAGATTGTATGTATGTACATTTTTATTGTATTGGTATCCCATTCATATTTTGGAATGGTGAAAGGCCATTGCCCCTGTGCCTATGTAGCAGGTCTTTCAGACTCATCCTCAGTCCCTGTCACATACTATGATAGGGATGAGAAATCTGGTGCCTCCCAGGGTGGTAGGACTCCAATTCCCATCAGCCCCAGTCATCATGGCCCAATGGCAAAAGGTGGTAGGAATTGTGGTCAAGCAATGATGTGATCCAGAAGAGAGTTGGACAGATCTCTTTTGGTTCCCTCAGTTTCTCATTTTTCCAATTGTAAATTCAATTCTCCACATTTCTACTGCAATTTGCAGTTTTTCCTTAGGGGAAAAAACTCCTTGTGCAAATTTATCAGCATTTTAGTGAATTGTCTCCTAATATACACATTTGCATATGCACTTATGCTAATGTACACACTGCCCCCTAAGAAGTGCGTCACAAAATTTAGAGGCATGCGACTTCAGAGGATGCCCATGGTTCAGTTCTCAAATCGTGTTTAAAAAGGTGGATTAGTAGGTCCATCTTTAAATACAAACTGAATCAAATTTCTTCCCCAAATCTACCATGTGTCCTTCAGATGTTCCTGAACTTCACCTCCCATCTTCACCTGCCAGCATCCAGGATAGTCCAGGATAATGGGAGATGTAGTGCAATAGCATCTGGAGAGCCACCTGTCCCTGATGTAGCCCAACAGTCCAATCCTGCATGGCCAATGATCAAGGATGAGGAGAATTGTAGTCTAGCAACATCCAGAGAGGCACTTGTTCCTCATTATTGGTGTACTGCTGTTCTGAACCACAGGACCAAAGGAGGACTTGTCAGAAAGCTTGGGTGCAGGGATACCAAAGAAGGATGTCGAAAACTCCAGATTGATCAGTTCTAGTGCTTTATTAAAAGAAGGTGTAGACTTACAGCAGATCAGCTTGCCAGGTCTCCCAGCCTTTACAGACACGGGACAGACACTGCAGCAAGGAGATGGCTTGTTCTCATCAAAGCAAACATGTACACATCTTTTATGAACAAAGCAACATACGCCACTTTGGCCTAGACTTCCCATCACTTTACCTAACCAGATGAGGGCATAGGTGGCAAACACCCAAATCTTACAGATAGTTTCCCCTTTTTGGGTTCAGAGCCCAGCATCCCAAGCCCACAGATAAGATTAACATCAAAGCAAGCCAATTAGCCTATATCAAAGCAAGTGAATATAATTATATCTGAGCTCATTGTCACAGCAACTACCAATTAATTGTGGGGTTATTCTGAGTAGCACGATGGTGGTTGCAGAGCCTCCAGAACAGTTCACCTTTGGTTCATCACAACTGCTTATCTAGACGCAGACACATAACAAGTTAAAACACACGTGAGGTATAACTATACACTCCATGAAGCCAATTATGGGAACAATTATTTTTTGTTTCATGTACAGCTGCTGTTTTTCCCAGGCGTAATTTGTTTTTGTTTTTTAAGGAGTGAGCAGAATCAAAGTATTTTAAGTCACAATTATTATTATTTTCTCTGAAGAGAACAAATGCTTCAAATGAATCGGCATCCTTGCAGGTGCCTCTCTCTAGATGGGATGGCATTTTTCTTTGTGTCCACCTGTCATTCAGGCACTGCAGCAAAGACTCATCAGCATAATTTCAGAGAGTCATTAACCATCATCAGAAATATACACTACCTGAGGACGTCAGTTCTCATTGCGAAGCATTGAGTGATATATCCTGTCACTTCCCTCCCTTGCAACTGGGACGATTCATGGTTTCTGAAAGGATTTTGATTCTTTCATGCAGAACGGAAGGAATGCTTAATCTCCACCAAATGATGACAATGCAGAATATGAATTTGAAAGCAGGCTGCTTTGGGTTTCTTAAAATTTTTTTTAAAGAAAAACCCTGAGTTTGCAGTAAATAGACCCCTTATTTCTAGTGGAGAAATAAAACTTCCTTTCTAAGTCAATACCTGAGGTGCCTACACAGTTATTCATGGAGGACAGGCCAACGATTCGGTAAGTAGAACCTCCACATTCAGAGCAGTATACCTTCTGATACCTGATGCTTAGGGTAAACAATGCTACTCCAAACTCTATTTTAAAAGAACAGAAAAAAGACGTGCCCACTAAGATGGAAGACAGGAAAAGGCTGGTGCACTGGTCCTTTTCTAAAGCTGCCGTGATCTGTAAAAACAGGCATTGCCATCTTGTTCACACCAATGACTTAATTCTTTCTCACAAAGGAAAGGTTAAGCTTGTCGGATTGTGCCTTTAGGTCTGGCCTCACAAGCCAGCCAGAGCTTCCCCCTGTTGCTCTTTGCAAGCCTGTGGATTTGGCCAGGGTGACAAAAGACAGGGCATTGGGTTCCACCTGCTACCCTTGAGGAAAGATGCTCAGCAAGAAGGGGAAGAGCAGTGAAAGTAAGCTATCAGTTCTGACTGCAGTGCCAGCCCTGGGGAAAGGCATGCTGAGCCGAAGCCTTATATGCCTTGGTTGTCTCAGTGTCCAGTAACATTTTTCTTGTTTGCATAGAGGTGTACACAGTGGAAGCAGACTGCATGGCTGTAGCCACCACAGCACAAAATCTTGAGCTGCATAATGTGCTGGTGGTGAATCTGTACCTTCAGGGCTTGCACGGGACACTGTGCCACCTGAGGTGCTTCACTGCTGCCCTCTTATTTATATTGCATTTTTGTTCTGCCTTTTCCTCTAAGAAGCTCCTAGTGGGTGGGGTGCATGTGTCTCTCCTCCCCATTCTATCCTCACAACAACCCTGTGAGGTAGGTTAGGCTGAGCCTCATGGTTGAGTAGGGATCTGAACCCCTGTCTCCCAGGTACTCTTAACACCAGTTCTCTCTCTCCACCTGCTGCCACCATCTTCTGCCACTGCTTCCCCACCACCAGCCAGCTGCCACTCATCTACCAATTGCCACCTCCCAGGACCACACTTTCCTATCTGGGCTGCACTCTGAGGAAGGCATTGTGAGTCAGATAGCCTCAGACAGCACCTGTGCCACAGCTGTCCGCAGAAACAGCAACCAGCAGGTGTGGTGGTGATGAGAAAAGGCAGCTTTGCAGGTGGGAAATTGGGTTGGGGAGATGCTATCCACACACCCTCTTGATCTGCCACCTGAGCCACACAGTTCATTCTGGCTCACTATGGGGCTGCTCCTGATCCCTACCAAAAATGAATCTCAGTGCTGTCAAATAATTGGTCATAATTTCACTTAAGGGTCAAAGTCAGTCTTTTTTATTTTATTTATTTTATTTTATTTGGTATGTTTATAGACTACCCTCTACAGTATAAAGTATTCTTGCATCTTTTTTAATAGCACAGATAATGAACTGGTGGTCCTCCAGATCTTGTTGTATTGCAACTCCCATGAGCCCCAGTAAGCATGGCCAATGACCAGTTATGGTGGGAGTTGTAGCCCAGCAACTTCTGGACTGGCAAAACTTCCTGAGAACTGCCATAAATTTTATGCCATGGCGAGGAATAGCCCTTCCATTTTGTTTATCCCCAGCACCTGGTATTCAGAGGTATCCCATTTCTGAATATGGAGGTTCTGCTTAACTGTCATGGTTTATAATTACTGATGGACATCCATGATCATACATAATCATTTTGGAAGACACGCACTGGAAAGAAAACTCTATGAGGAAAGAGGCATGGTGGTTGTTCACCATTTAATTTTTTGAGCCTTCTAGACAAGTGACCATCTCCACATCTCGCAGCAACAAATTACTAATGGTTTTTATTTTGTTTTTTATAAAGGTGGAGAAAATGTTAAAATGGCTTATGGATCTTCATAAATTTAGAAAAGTGTAAGCATGTGTTGTGTTTTTATACTGCTGATGGTACTAACATACCTTTTGTCAAATTGTTCTTTAGGGCAACATATATCCTAGCATAGGCACTGAATTCAAGGGGCCGAGGAACTGTGGGCCTCCTCAATGGGGGTTTTGGGGGGCAGGGCCCCCCATTGTTGGAGCCAGGCACAGAGCGATGTCAGGACGATGTGTGACATTGCACACGTAACGTCAGGATGTTATACATGTGATGTCAGGACGTTCCGTCAGGCGCCCTCAGTGTGCTTCAGAAGATGGTGCCTCTGAATCCCAGTCCATTTATTAGCTACATTCAGCAATTAATCTGTTTGTATCTGATCTGGAAAGGGGTTAGCACATGAAAAAATTGCTTACATGGAGTCCAAATCTCCATGCCAATATCTTCAATTTTAACAACATTCTACTCCCACTCCTATTTGCAGTGTTTGTTCAGAACCTGGTGGAGTACAATACTCTCCAAAGTGATAATTGTGCTCCCAAGAGCTTGTTCATACTGTCCTTGCCCCCATAAGAACAGAGTGGTCCATTGCAGCCCACTTGATTTTGTTTACTACAAAGCAGCTCGAGATGCACTTGTGCTTTAACATCAGACACATTGCTGGAGGTGTTTTCCCTCTGCACAGCTTCATAAATATGTGATAGAACACCAGTGTAGCTGAGTTTTCCTGTTCACTTCAACTGAGGAGCCAGCTCCATTGAAGTGAGTGGGAAACTTTGTCACACAGGTTTTCCAAAACAAAAAAAATTTTTTTCCTTCCAGTAGCACCTTAAAGACCAACTAAGTTAGTTCTTGGTATGAGCTTTCGTGTGCATGCACACTTCTTCAGATACACTGAAACAGAAGTTGCCAGATTCTTCTATATAGTGAGAAGGTGGGGAGGGGTATTACTCAGAAGGGTGGTGGGAATGGGTGATTGGCAGGTTTTCCAAGTACAGGTTGGAGCAGCTGCAAGAAATACTGTATAGGAATTCCCCCCTGTGCAATAGTGGTGGCTCTTCAAAGTCCACCAAGATCACAGAGATGGAAAATAAAGGATCTAGGCTGTTCTGAAATTTAGCAAGCAGTCTAATGAAAATTTGCCTAAGCAGCTAGAATTCCACTTTCAATTGGCACCAGAAAAGATGCATTTATATCACAGATGAAACTGTGGCTCGTCTATATCCAAAGCTAACCCCATAAGTGTGGACAAGCTTTCAGCCATGATGTGGATTTTTAGTATTGATTGATTGATTGATTGATTGATTGATTGATTGCATTTATATCCCAATGAGCTTTGGGTGATGTATATTGTTCTCCTCCTCCTCATTTAATCCCCACAACAACCCGTGAGATAGGCTAGGCTAAGAGGCAATAACAAGCCCGTGGTCACCCAGTGAGTTTCATGGCAAGTAGGGATTTGAAACCTGGTCTCCCAGATCCTAATCCAACACTCTAACCACTACACCACATTAATTCTGATTGATCCATTTGTGATCAACCCTCCCCCCCCTTTGTTCACCTATGTTTATTTCTGTGCCTTTGCTAAGAAAATAGGCCCTGTTTTTGTGCTGCAGTTTGTCCAGTACCCTGGGAAGGTGTCAGGGAAGGGGGGAAGTCAGTAAGGTTGAGAATTTATCCTTAATCTCTTGTGTCACAGTGAGGCATTAAATAAGGCTTGCAAGCTTCCAGCACCATGTTATTCTTCTGGGGAGGAAAGCAAAGCAGATGCACATGAATCTATGTGGGCAATTTGTGCTGCATCTTAGCATGTGGTTGTGTTACTCTCCACTTCATACAAAGTGTATATAATGCAGTTTGAAGGCAGTGCTTCAATGGCAAACTGATATTTGCACTGGAATGGACCCTAAAATTCAGTGGAATCATTAGGGCTTTCACCAGAGTTTTGATAGGCTCGCTGGTTCCCTCTCCCATCCTTCTTTGTGATAAGAATCTAATAAAAAGAATTGAATATTGATGTACATTTCATCCTATGAATCAAGATGATGGTGCAGCAGTTAAGAGTCTTCTACACCAATAATTCGGCAAAACAGTGGTATGAAGCAGGAGTGGGGAACCTTTGTCCTTCCAGATGTGGTTGGACTATAACTCCCATCACCCTGTGTCATTGGCCATGTGGAATGTGGCTGATGGGAGCCACAACATCTTGAAGCCCACAGGTATCCCTGAGGCTTGCTCCTACTAGCCCATAAAACCACCAAACCATTTATTATCATGATCATTATATGCTGAACCGCACAGCCAAAACTGTATGTGGGATGAGTTCCACCTGGAACAACCCCTACAATGTGCTCTTTCTTCTGCAGGCTCTTCTTCCAACTGGTGCCCCTATCTTCCAATGGAAGGAGAGTTGAAAGAAGTAAGTAGAGAAGGACTTTGGCTAGTCCTCCTCTCCACCAGGGGGCATGGGTGAAATGGGAGGGGATTGTCTGCCCAGCTCTTCTTGTCTGCCCTCCTGCCAAAGAGGTATCTGTGGGGACAGCAAGTCACTAGTACAGTGAAGCTGTCTGGATCATGGCGGGGGGGGAATTATTTGACATTTGGAAAATATATTTGCCATGTGCTTTATAAGAATAATAATAATATGAAACAAAACTGGTTCAGTATGTTGGCTTTAAGATTCCATTTCCTGTCATATTTACAATCCAATGGAGGGCAACAATCAGGCTGGGCAATGGCTTGCTCTTAATTCATACATAACCCAACTTTGTTTCCATGCAGTTTTATTGCTATTATGAAAACCTAAATGGATGCAGGGGAACTTTTGAGGCCTTATTTTGAATAAATTTCACAATATATGGAAATAATATAGGGTGCAATTTTTTAAAAAAAAAAAAAACCCCACTTGTTTTTCGTCCCTCCTCTGGCCTGGGAACCAAGTCCTACTCAGAGTAATTCTTGTTATTATTCATTTATTATTTATTAAATTTGTAGACTGCCATCCATCCAAAGATCACAGGGTGGTTTACAACATAAAAATACAAAATGAAATCCCAAGGTATATAACCAAAACAAAAACAAACCAGTAACCCACAAACAGATTTAAAAGACCAGACAAAATTCCGGTTATAGAGAACTGTTTTCACCTGGTGCCTAAAGATATGTAGTGAAAGCACCAGGCAAGCCTCCCCAGGAAGAGAATTCCACAAATGGGGAACCACTGCAGAAAAGGCCTGTTCTTGTGTTGCCACCCTCTGGATCTCTCATGAAGGAGGCACATGAAGAACGGCCTCAGATGATGTTTTCAGGGTCAATGTTGGTTTATATTGAGAAAGGTGGTCTTTGATGTATAGCAGCCCTAAGACATTTAAGGCTTTATAGGGCAAATCCATCACTTTGAATTGGGGCACTTTGATTGGTGGCCAGTGCAGTGGGGCCAGGATTGGTGTCATGTGCTCAGACTTTCTTGTCTCAGTGAGCAACCTAGCCACTGAATTCTGAACCAGCTGAAGTTTCTGAACCATCTTCAGAGGCAGCCTCACATATAACACAATGCAGTTATCTAATTTAGAGGTTACCAGAGTGTAGACAACAGAAGTTAGGCTACGCCTATCTAGATAAGGGCATAGCTGGGCCACCAGCCAAAGCTGATGGAAGGCCACCGAGGTCACCTGAACCTCATGCAGTTGCAAAGGATCCAACAGTATCCCCAAGCTATGTACTTGCACAGAGGGAATGTATCCCCATCAAGAGTAGGACACCTCCCACCCATCCTGTCTAGGGAACAGTGTTACCTGGAATGAACTTCAGTTTCTTTGCTTTCATATAGTCCATATGTGGCAAGACAACAGCCTGACAACAGTAAGGTTACCAGATTTTTTTCAATGAATCCAGGGACACTTATTGTTCGCTATGTACATGTGAACACTGAGAAAGCTGTAAATCCGGGGACTGTCCCCAGGAAACGGGGACGTCTGGTGACCTTAGACAACAGTCCATATGTGGCAAGACTCACCAATTCTTAAAGGCTTACACTACTTGCCTCTTAACTGCTGGGCCCAAGTCAAATTGCTGATGTTTACCTTTAAAGCCCTGAAAAGCTTGGGACCCAAATAGCTGGAGTACAGTGCATGTTCCCATACTGTCCTTCACCATTGGTACCTTAAGATCTTAATTAAGGCCCTTCCCTGAGTGGTGTGGCTTTCTTGGAAGTGCTCTTCCTTTAGAGCTTTAGCTGGCCTTGCTGTGACAAGCTCTTCAACACCAGGTTAATACTTACACAAGTGGGCTGTGTTTGTCTTTCTCCCAACGTAAGTCACCAAACAAGACGGCCCAAGCAGTTTCTGTGTCAAAATCAGGCCTATTGAAATCAAACCCATTGAAATTAAAGGGACCTAAGTTAGTAATGTCCATTCATTTCAGTGGGTGTACTCTTGAGTATGACTGGCATGAAGTACCGGCCTATATTTTTGTGGAGTAGGGCTAGGAATCTCTAATAAAACTCTCTGTCTGCCCACCAAACTGCAATGCCTGTGATTCTTTGGGGGAATATATCTGCAGTTTAAATATAGGAACAGAAACATTGGAAGACATTGTTCCACTTTGCTTAGTGTTGTCTACACTGACTGGCAGCAGCTCTCCAGGGTTTCTGCCTGCAATCTCTCCAAGCGTGACCTGAAAATGCTGGGAATTGAACCTGGGACCCTCTGTGTGAAAGGCAGGTGCTTTACCACTGAGCTATGGCCCTTCCCCGATATGACCTGAGTCAATAAGTCTGAGTTCCAAAACTCTGTGCAGTGGAAGGGAGTGATTGTCTTGTCAATAGTAGTCGGGGAGGAAAATTTAATATTTTGTGTATTTGGTTAACTGGCTCTCTCTTTGTCCTTCAATCTCTTTCTTATGAAAAGAATAGATTTGGACAGTATCACTGGATCATCATAAAGAGCAAATTCCCCATTGTGGCCTATCCTAGGCAAGAGCAGTTCATAAAATATCTATAAAATGCCACCTGCATTTGTATTGCCAGATAATTCCTCCCTGAACCCATCTCCAGTGTAAATGCACACACCTTAAAACATTCTTATCTTATGTGTCAGAAGCATTTTCAAAAATGGTTGCCTGAGCTGGCATTCCAAAATTCTCATTTGACTTACAATAAATATGCCTTACCAGCATTATATTGATATGTCAGCAAAGCAATGTGTACTCCTGTGCTTTTTCTTAAAAAAAGCAAATTAAATTGAAACTGTGCACCAAGAAAAACTAGAAGAAATAAACTTTATATTTCCAAACAAATAAATTTTGCAAATGTATATATTTTCCCTTTGTTTGCATAATTTATTCTGCAGTTCCTGGTCATGCAGGGAGGAGCAATGAAGCAGAAGTGGTGTCATGATCCTGAGCTTGTAGGAAGACTAGAAAACTGAAAGGGGTGGACCTTTTTCAACCTGAGGGCCACATTCCCTACTGATTGACCTTCCAGGGGCCACAAGCCAGTGGTGGGTGGGGCTAGAAATGAAAGTGAGCAGGGCAATTAATGTAAATTTTATTTTCGGCAGTCAGCTAGTTTGTACACACACACCTTTATCATCCATCCAGACAAGCAATTCTAACCAGGTAAAACACTCAAGGTGTGTTACCTGGAAAGGAAACAGAGCAGGGTCAGTAGTGTGACTGGGTAAAGTTGTGGTCTAAGGAGAGTTCTGAGGGCAATCAGGCTTATAGAGCCACATTTGAATTTGAGGCACAGCTGGCTACGGAGCCAGAGGCCTAAATTCCTGGGACCCATATCTTAGGGGAAGCTAGCAGATGGTGGAATAAGTGCCAGAGATGGGGTACCAACGTTCAGGCAAAGCCCAGAGCTTACATGGAACATTTTGGAGCCTTCCCAAGCCAAAGGAGACAAACTTGCAGCCTGGGGGGTGAGGGGTGGGAGAGGAAGGCATCCTCTTCCAGGCTGTTCTTCAGTCTGCAGCCCTGATCAGCTCAGTGCAAGAGGCAGCAGGTTGAAAGCTTCCTGATTATAATCATGGTGGCTCTCAACTTGTGGCCAGCTCTCCAAACTGGGCCCCAGAAAACTGCCAAGAGAGAGCCAGGAAGAAGGACTCAGAAGTGACAATCCAGGGATTAGACCCAGTAAGTACCTTGCTGTGGTTGAAGGAAAAGCAGAGGAGTCTGGTCTACTTGCATAAATGGGGCACTGCCCTACCAGTTTGTTCTCCGCCAGCCCTCCTCCTTATGGATGGCCCTGGGGTGGTGGTGCTTGTCAGCTTCTTCCTCCTTAATCCGTGTAGAACTCAGCAGAGAGGAAGGTGGTGTCAAAAGTAGAATTAGTTGTTTCATGCACTAATTGTGCAGGAGTCTTAATGCTGTGCAACAGAGGAATCCAATTCAACAGCTGTGCTAGTGGTAACTTGTTGTGGAACACATTGCACAGTCTATTGTGGAACAAAGTTACCAGCAATCTGCTTGTGTATTTCATTGCACAACAGCATTCCACTCGCTCAAAATGTTTCTCCATCAGAACAAGTATACCACTACGTGACATCACCTCATTGGATACAACACAAAGTACATGCACTAGTAAATTATGATTTTCTGTGACTCCCATGCACATGTCCATGGCCTGTTTGGAGATGTGCATTTGCTCTTTGCATTTGAGGCATTTTACTGCAACAAATACATGTAAACCACTAGGATATCTGTGAAGCAAGAGATGACTGATCTACCTGGGCAGAAGCTCATGCCTTCTCCACAGGATATGTGAAAACAGAGAATGCTTAAGACATAGAGAAGGCACAGTCATCTCCTGAGTTCTCTTGGATAATCTAGAAAGACTGTAGAGCTGACCAAGGTATAAGGGAGTGCTTAGCCCCTACTTAAATTGCAAGGCTAATTTTTTAATTGTTACTTTGGTGCAGTATATATTTTTCTCTATTTTACTGTCTTTCTGCTTTTCCTGTTTACAGCATACCTTGACGATCTCTCCAGATGCATAGAACAAAGCCGAAGACTCATTATCATCCTAACTCCGGATTACGTTCTCAGGAGAGGGTGGAGTATTTTTGAGATGGAAAACAGACTGCATAACATGCTTGTCAGTGGAGATATCAAAGTGATTTTCATTGAATGCCCTGAATTAAAAAGCAAAGTGAATTACCAGGAAGTGGAATCTTTAAAGCACACTATTAAACTTTCCTCAGTCATCAAGTGGAGTGGCCCAAAAAGCAACAAACTGAATTCAAAGTTTTGGAAGACCTTGCTCTATGAAATGCCTGCAAAGAAAAAAGAGGTTTTATCTCGGCGCCAGGTCCTAGATTCTGCTGAACAGGGACTCTTTGGGGATCTTCAGGCGGTGCCTTCCATTGCTGTGACGGACACCTCTGCTTCCTTGGTTGCCTCTCAGGCCGACTTGACCGATTACCAACAACCGGATCCAGTGCAAACCAGACATTACTGCAGAGGATATGAGTATGACATGCAGTCTGCAACCTTGCCGTTAGCTGCCATAAGCAGTAATCACCACACTTACTGTAACATACCCCTGACGCTATTCAATGGACAGCTGCCTCTTAATAGCAGCATGAAAGAAACACAGGAATTCCATAGGAACAACCCCCTGCTACCATTGTCAACAAGGGAGCTTAGCTTCACCAGCGATATATGGTAGCAAAGATATAAGCATTTTGAAACTGATTTATTGAGCATCAGTGAGACAAATTATTAAAAGGACCTTGAACCCATATAACATCAGGTGCCAAAATATTTTGCCAAGTCACAAGTAACACACTTTTTGTACTTGAACCTCTTTGTTTACATTTCAAAAATTATTAGCAAGTGGTGGAGGAACCTACTTTTGTAGTTCACAAATAAGTTCATATCTTTTAATGTACAGTTTTAATGCTTCTTTATATGAAATATATATATATATGAGGGCATTGGAGAGTATTTTGAAGTAGAGTTTACAGCCTGACAATGGAGTGACATTTAATGCTATATGTGATAGTCTGTATTTATATATTAGTAATTCAGAGATATAAATGGATTTTTTTTTAATAGAAAGAACATAGGTAGGTAAGAACAACAACACAGTTTGAAAATTTGAAACATAACAAGCTACAATGAATTATTGTATTTTCAAATCATGCCTGAAGGACACATTCCTGTAAAGGAAATATTTTAGGACATCTTTCTTATAAGATAATCACCAATACGTTTTGGAAGGTGGTCCAGGTGAATGAACATTTGCAGGTGATAGCCTCTAGTTTTCATTCAGCAAATCCTACGCTTGGAGAACACGTTGTCCACTTCACTTCCTCCATCATTTCATCCTCAAGATATTTCTCGATTCAACTGAGTGGCTGCCATTGTGTTTTTCTTAAAGAAATTAGGACATTTAACAACAGTTTTGTTTCTGTAGGGTTTTTTTCTTTTAAACTTGTTTAAACTGGCTTTGCAGGTTTTTAAGAACTTTCTCCCTTTTGCATTTTATGTACCAATGGTATTGTCTTGTTAACCAGCTGCCGATTGGAACATTTCTTAGACTTCTTGACCTTGTAAAATTTGTATTAATGGTAATGTAAGTTTTGCACAGGAATATTATTATTCCCCCCTCCCTCTGTTTTCCAGATTTAAAGGTGTAACAGCTTACAAATTGACATTTGACAGAGAATGTCAGCAATAGAAAGAAAAAAATACAGCAATACTCACAAACAAAAGTGCTGCATTGTTCGGGTTACCAGTGGTATAACTTCAGTCATGTTGATAATCATCTAAAACAGAAGGAGAATTTGCATCCCTTGGGTACAACCCTGTAAAAGATTTGTTCTGAGCAAGTCCCATTGCATTGCTTTCAGTGGGCTACTTAGGATCAGTGATGGCTGGTGCCCATTGTGATTGTTGGGGTGGAAGAAAAGAAGATGGATAGCAGGTGAAACCAGAGCCAGTGACTGGCCACCTCCTGACTGGGTGCCTGTAAAAAGGCAGGCAGGCAGGCAGGTGCTAGCTGAGGGCAGGCAGGTTGGTGAGGCAATGCCCCTTTTGCCCCAAGGGACCAGTCACCACTGGTTCTTTTTTTACAAGAGCAACGTGGTTGCTGTTCCATTGTGGCTCCATCCCATGCCACTTCAATAATGTTATGAGGAGTTTCATCACAGGGGAAGGACCGACAATGTGGCCGCATCCTGCAACGGTATCGCCTGTTCTCGGCAGTGTGCAGACTCAGAGTGTCCTCATGCTAGGAACCCTGTGGCCTGTCCTTAGGAGTGGGTGGAGCTGATAGTTTCAGTTTCTCTCAGCTTCAGATTTTTCCAGTCATAAGTTCAGTTCTCCACACTTTTACACGTTTCTTTTTTAAATCTTCCTGAAAACCCATCAGCTGCTTAGTGCAATTTTGCATTAATATACACATTTTTGCAGAACACCCCGCCGCCGCTCCCGCCGCCAATATGTATGCTTCTCCTTTTTGTATCTTATTTTATTAATATATGTGTTTCTACCCACATTTTATCCTGGTATGTGTGTTTTTGTACAAATCAAATCTTGGCTGGAAAACTGCATTGCAAAACACAAGAGAAGTGCCCATTTCAAAGGATGGTAGTGTATTAGGTTCACATATTGTTTCAGAAAGTGCGAATTAGGTCGGTTCACCTGTAAATACAAACTGAATAAACTTTTGTCCCCCATTCCTACCTGTCCCACGTGATTTCTCCCACTCTCACAAGATAGGCTCTAGAGGGCAGTGATACTAAGTATTCCAAGACTGGATAACTTCCCCCAACACCACCTGGCTTTGCACTGAGCACTTAAGAATCTCAGAGCTGGCATGAGAGAATTATCCATCTCTCTTCACTTCTGGTTATCCGAGTTAACATGTTGCCCAACCAAAGACTGCACACCTTTTTCTTTTTCTTTTAATTTGGCCCTTGTAAACCACTATTTTGTCCCTGTTTCCTGCCACTGTGGGATGTCTTGTTCCAATAAGCTCGTGTGAGTCACTAAAATGATCACTCTTGAGGATTTAGAAGTTCAGCCTTTAAATGAGTGCTTGTGCTGGGGGTACCCTGATTCTAGCCTGCATGCAAAGAAATACATATGTATTTCTAATACACACTAAGGCATAGTTACCTCAGCAGAGTATGTGCTGCAGCAGCGGAGGTATGTTTTGAATTGTTGATATAACATATTTAGTATAGGATGTTGGGTAGGGCAGTGGTGCTTACCTGACCAGGTAGGCGGGTCACTGCTGCTTATGAGGAGGGAGAGGGACAACACGGTAGGGAGGTCAGCACTGTGCAACATAATTGTTCTCTTCAGTATGATTGCACAACGCTAACGTCTCTACCACCTTGCCCCTCCCACTTTCCTAGTACGCAGCAATGAATTTGCTGCCCGGACAGGAAAATGCTGCTGCCCCACCCTCTGCTACTGCTACTGCTAAACCAAACATACACCTCATTGGACAGGGCTACTGTAGGGTTAAGTAACACAGCAGACCAGAACCTTTAGCAATGTGTGAAAAAAACTGCAGAGCAGCCTACAAAACAATTGCTAGCATAAGAATTAGGATATTTCAGATGTGTCGCTATTTTCATCTAAGAAGTGTTGGAGGATATGAATTATGTTTTAATTTAATAAATTTATGAATCAAAACAATACGAATTAATTGCCCTTACCTTACCTGAAGGTGGGGCTCAGCAGATCTTGGCTTGCCTAGGTAGCCCGTCAAACTTTGTTGTCACCATGACCCTGATGTGTCTCCAAAGTAAGGAGACAGGGTCTTCTGACGCTGGCCTGAGCTCTACTCCCAGCACAACTGTAGTGGGATGGGTACTCATCACCATTACACTAACCTTTAGGTCAGGGGTGGGGAAGCTTGATAGCCTGAGGACAGCATTCCCTTCTGGAAAATTTTCCAGAGCACCTGTGCCAGTGGCAAAAGTGGGCAGAGCAATGAATGTGAATGTAACTTTTGTATAGCAGGATAACTTACACACACACACACACCCCTCTGTCCTTCTTCCATGGAAGCAGCCAAGCAAAAACTATTGTGTGAAGTTGTGGAGCAGAGCCACATACCCTCCAACATTACTTTAATGAAAATCAGCAAGAGTGTCTCTTGGCGCTGCAGCGCAAATCAGCTTGCGTGGAGGAACACCTCTTTTGCTCCATTAATGTAAGAGCTGGCGTTTACCAGATACTAACTTTGTGTCCTGTATGTTTAATGCACCATCTTGTATGCATCTCCTAGTTGGCAAATGTAGAACTTATATTGATGTCCTTGGTTGGGTGGTGTGCATATGCTGCAATGAATTCCATGCTCATCGTGCATGCTTAGTTTCTGCAGAGAACTATCAATGCTTACCAGAAAGAACTACTGTCACAATGAAAACTGGGAGTCTCTTATGCAGTGGCGTAGCGTGGGTTGTCAGCACCCGGGGCAAGGCAAGTAATTTGCGCCCCCTAACCCGTGGATTTGCACCCCCTAACCCGTGGATTTGCGCCCCCTAACCTGTGGATTTGCCCTAACCCCAGATGTTGCGCCCGGTGCGGCCGGCCCCCCCTGCACCCCCCACGCTACGCCACTGCTCTTATGTACTTGTAATTCCCCTGTGTTGACAGAATGGTTCACACTCTGAGATCCCCCTCCCCTGTGCAAGTATGTGCCTACTTTGCAAAGCCAGCTGGGAAGTTTCCTGTTTGGAAAGGAAGTAACAATGGGATGCAAACCTGGCATTTTTGGTCAATGTGTGCACTTTTACATACATGTACACAGGAACATAGGGAGCTGGCCAATACTGAATCACAATGTACAGCTTAGTATTGTCTACACTAACTATAAGTGACTCTCCAATGCTTCCTCTTACAGAGCTAAAATTTTCCAGAGTGGCTTAACAATAATTCTCTCTCCCCAGGGAACTCTCAGATCTGTAGCTCTCTGCGGGGAATAGGGGTCTCCTAACAACTCTCAGCACCCTTAGCAAACTACATTTCCCAGGCTTCTTTGGGGGGAAGCCATGCCTGTTGAAAGTGGTATCATAGTGCAGATGGGGCCAAGCAATAGATTCAGTTGTTAGCTTCCATATAACTATAGAATGGCATAGAAAGCACTTGCGGCATCTACTTAGGGACAAGAGAGAAGTTTGATTACAACGTAAAGAGAGCTCACCAAACACTTTCTGAAAAGGTTCTCTAACCACAAGAATGCCAAAAATAAATAATTAGTGAAAATAACATACAAAAGGGCATCCTATGGAAGGGGGAATTGTGCCTGCTAATTGTTTTTTGCCAGGCATTATTGTGTACAAAAATGCATATAAACAGAGAAATGTGCATGAAATTGCAAAATGAAAATGCACAATAATATGCATGCAAGTTGTTGTGGGGTTTGGGGGTGGGGGTGTAAGGCCGAGCATTTAAGAATAGGATGACCTGAACTTAAGGCTGGGGAAGTGAAACATGAAGAGAAACCAAAAGGGACAGATTTATCCAGCTCAGCATCTCTTACTTGGTTTAGCAAACATAACTGTGCTGCCTATATCCAAACACATATCAGGCATGCAAAAGCTTGGAAATGCATGCCTGGAGCTGCAGAAGACAGCCCTCCATGGCATTCCAGTTGTTTTCACACTTTTTTGCTTTGGACAAGACATTTGCTTCTTGCCAATTTACTGAGGAAGTTTATCACCTTGTTAAGCTGCCTCTGTAAGAGTTGGCATGGGCAGCAGTCACAAAATGAATGGCCCAGCATACCACAAAATCACTGGTGGAGGAAGAGGCATGCGGGGGGGGGAGAGTGCACCGCCCCCGGCAGTGCAATCCCAGCAGGCTGCCATCGCAGCTGCTCCCCCGCCCATGCTGGGCGCCATGCCCCTACGGGTGGCACGACATGTCCCCAGGATGCGCACCAGCCCCACCCCCGCCTGTTCTCCGCCACTGCACAAAATGACTGCCATGTCTAAAAGAGCAGTAAATGAGACAGAAGCACAAATTGCTGTGGTATCTCCACCACCACCACCACCATCAACAGTGGTGAAGAAACACTTCACCAGTCACTGCTTACAGGGAGAAGCTCTTTGCCCCTCTCCTCACATCAGAACAGAGTCAATGGTGGGTGCCCAGTCCTGGGATTATCGAATGAAATTTGGTCATGTTTCATCAGGGGGGTTCAAGCAGGAAGAACAAGCAGTCACATGTGCTCTGTGGATTTTTAAGGGGATATTTAGTAAGACCTTTCAAAGGCATCATAGGCTGTACTGGGAGGCAAACTGGCACCCTTCGGTGCATGTTGTCTACCCCATCCTAGGTTACGAAGCTGGCCTTGTGACACTGGCCAGCACACCAGTGAGCCAAGGTGCACATGCTACAGAATGGCCAGTCAGAGTTCACCCATCACTCGCTTGAGAGGAAGAGGGAGATTTGTGATAGCAGCCAGAAACCTGCCTGAAGATGGAACATGGCAGATGGGCTTTGAATGGGACATCTCCCTTCATGTGCTTTAGCAATCCTAGGATTAGGGGAGAGGCAGCTTCCAGGTGCCAAGTTCCCTCTGCTGAAACTCTTCTAGTCAACTGCAAAAGGTACAGGGGCCCAGCCCTCTCTTGCATCCGGACTCAGATGCTTGTATTTTGCAGGCTGTATTGACAAGTAAATGTATAAGTCACTGCCACTAAGTAAATAGCCGTCTGAATCCCCTTTGAAATGGTCTCAAGTGGCTTTTTCCATCACCCACCTATTAAAATATTAAACAAGTGCCAGTGTGTGCTGTGAAGAGCAAATCAATCTGCTGTCCCAAGATACATAAGAACTGACCCCAATAATCCATCCACTCAAGTCCTGTGCTCCTCTGTAGCTACTTTCCCAGGTCTTATCCTGTAATCCTTAAAATATGTTTTCAAATGCTATTCACCTTTCCTGTTGCTAGAATTGTTGGAAGTTTCCCCCTCCACTCCCTGTTTCCTGTCTGCTATGCATTCATTTTATCCCAACACAAAACTATGAAATTAATTTTAATTTATTACACAGCACAGAACTCTTAACCTTTGTAGTCAAACTCCCAAGGCACGCTAGGTTGCATAATATATTTTTCTATGGAGTGTCAAAGAGATCATTATGCCATTATTACCCCTATATCACAAGGGAGAAATGAGATTTTCAAAAATTTCACTGTTGTGGTTTTTTTTTTTAAGAATCCTACTCCCCAAAATGTATTTACACTGGTTTATGTTCTTGTAAATGGGAAAATGTGCAGCTTATAATGACTGGGAGAGATGAGGAACTCTCTATGAAAAGAGCTGTATATGGTTAAATGAAACTGTGTTTTTCATTCATTTTCATTTCCGCACTGTTTAAGCTCTGGTTCTTTCACAAGGAACATGGAGCACTATATTGAGCATGAAAATAGATGCAAGGACTTCTGCTTTATTAATCAATTATTTTATTCTATTTTGCAATGATCAGAATGTGAGCATCCTGTATTTCAGGAGCCGTGGCCATGATCCATTAAGTTGACCTTCAATTGCAAAGTATATTTTGGCAATGTTTGGTAGAGTTGGTGGAGAAATTCTGCTCAGTTTCCATTTAAAGGTGGCTCTATCAAATTCACACTTTTTGAAATGGGATGAGAACCGAAACACAGCCATCCTTCAAAATTTGCATTATGTGATGTTTATGATGCAGTCTGCCAACCAATAAATGTTTATGAAAAATAAATGCATTTATTGGAGAAAGGGTCACAAAATGGAATGTTTTCATGAAAAAAATATACAAAAATTGTTCGTGAAAAATGTGCACATTGACCTGTGTATATTAGGAGCAATTCAGACTAAAATGCTGATGGGTTCTCATGACGATTCTTCTTTTTTAATCACAAATTGCTCTAGAAATGTGAAGAGCTGAATTTATGATGGGAAAATGAGAAATGGAAAGAACTGAAATTGCCTGATCCATCCATTTACTACTGTACAGTGATCTCTTTGAATATAGTTTTCCTTTACCATTTTCACTGTTATGATTGTCTTCTGTATCTCTGTATACCTTAGATCTAGATAACATCAGAGACTTCGAAGTTGTGTATTGCATAATTCAACAATGTACAGTGGTACCTCTGGTTATGAACTTAATTCGTTCTGGAGGTCCGTTCTTATCCTAAAACCATTCTTAACCTGAAGCACCACTTTAGCTAATGGGGCCTCCTGCTGCTGCCACGCCAGCGGCGCATTATTTCTGCTCTCATCCTGGGGCACAGTTCTTAACCCGAGGTAATATTTCCGGGTTAGCAAAGTCTGTAACCCAAGGTGTTTGTAACCCGAGGTACCACTGTATACATAACTTGGGATCTTGGCATGACACTTCCCCTTTTGCTTTTGAGGGTGGGGAGGACTGGGTGGAGAGGACTTTTCTTCCTCTCAAAATGGCTCCATGACATTCACTTGGCAAGGACTCTCTTAACCAAATGGAAGGTTATGGGCATGACTTACCAGCCATTTAAACTAAAATATGATTACATCTCCCCCACCCACCCACCCAATTGGTAGCGACATAGCACAGAGGTTTTGCGTACTCTTGGATCCTGCAAGAGAATCTCGGGTTAAAAGGCTTGCATAGCAACTAGTGAGGAAAAGACACTACAACACAGGTCACATTCACCCATGGGCAATATCCAGAAACCACATTCTAGCAGTGGGCAAGGCTAGAGGCAAACGTTGGCAAAGAACCACATGTCAATTCTACCTTTGTACAATAGCCAAGTTTCTACACTCACTAACACACCTTTCCCTTTCCAGGCTTATCAATCCAATGCCATAGTCAAGCCAGGCAAAAACACTTGAGAAGGGTGCTAAACAGAAATGGTGAGGGTTGTAGCCTGGGCAAAGTCCTGAGAGCCAGCTGGAGAGGCTTAGCTTCCCAGCCTGAGGTCTCATGTGCCCTGCCGGGCCTGTACAGAGTGGGCTGGGGGACAGCTGGGTACACTTGCTCCAGGCCTCAGAGGGGTTAACCAACTGGGGGACCCCACCAGGGACTGGCCACTTCTCTTTTTCTTTTTTTAAGTTCGTGGTTTCATTCTAACAAGTTTCCTGCCCTGGGCCTTAGACAAGCTCTGCAGGAGGCAAATACTTTGACCTGGTGTGAAGCAGTTTCATATGCATTTGAGAACCTATGGGTGATATCCAACTAAGTCATACTCAGAGTAGACACGCCGTAATCAATGCACCTACTGTAACACTGAATGTCACCCATTGTTTTCCAGCATGGGAAATGGCAGAACACCTGTTTTCAAGGTTGATTTATACAGCTGTATATTCAATTCCTTGTCATACTGATTTTTTTTTTCAATTTTCATTTGCTTTAAGCTTACCATAGGTAATCCTGTTAATTATCCTCATAATATTTCCAGGTTCCTTTGGGTGCGAGACAGATAGATATTTTATTATTCATAGAAGGTGGATTCTAAAATTCACCAAAAATGGAAGTGTGCAGAAATACACTGTAAACAAAAAATCCCTCACAAGAGGGATTGGGATTTCAGTGTTCTTCACCTGGCCTGGGAGAGTTGCACTGTCACCCACTTCGCAGAATTCATTTAATGGACAATTGTCTCTACTAACTCCTCAGAAATGTTAGCTCCCATAGATTTTCAAACATGGCATTGCCAGAGCCAATCACTAAAATGAATGGTGAGAATACAGGGCTTTTGAATATTTTATAAGTGATGGAGAAAATTGCACAATACTTTACAGAGGAAACATGAAAAGAGATGGGAGAGTGCAGTAATTCATTGTGTTCCTACAAACAAGTGAGGAATGTTGATTCTGTTTTCCTTGCTGTTGAGGAACACTTAACCTTCCTTCCCTTTCTTCATTAAGCGTTGGGCTGAAGTACCAATTTGAGTCCAATGTTTAGACGACAGTGAAAAATGCCAGGTTTCTCATGCACACATAATTACAAGAAAGGAGCATTTAATATTCACAAAGACGGTGATGTAACATTCATTCAACCTGCTTGAAGACAATTAAAGCAGAGTTTAATGGGATCACTTTGAAGGGAAAACTCAAAATATTTGAAGCCAATCAGAAGTTCCCTCTTTCTCTCTCTCTCTTTCTCTCCCCTCAAGCCATTTATGATTTAAATTGTAAAGTGGGAAACCTGCCAATAAAAGCAGATAACAAGCTGCCAGCATTTTATTGCATTGCAATATAGCCGAGCTGGAATATAAATAAGTGTTTTACAAAGGTAGTGGGATCAGGAGATAATCAGATTAGGAAATTTAGGTGGTGAAAGGTTACCACAATTTAAAATAGAGCCTAGTGCTTGCACCAATATTTAGCATATAAAGATTTATGTGACTTAGAAATAAAAATATGGGGAAATATGCTTTTGCATCCAGTTGCAAGTGAGTAGGCCAGCTAATAAAACAAGGGCATTTTTATCAAGTGGTTTGGGCAAGTCATGCTCTCTTAGCTTAATAACCACCTCAGAGGGGCTCTCTGAGGCTAAACCGTTCCTGTGAATTCTATGGAGGAAGGAATGAACTACAGCCAAGGATGTCTCCAAGTTCAATGACACTCTGTGAAAAGTACTCTCTGACAGCTGCTTTGGATAAGCTTTGGGTAGGTAGCACAGCTCAGTGGTACAGCATGCACTTTTGCATGCAGGTGATCCCCAGGTCAGTTCCACAAATTTCCAGGTAAGTCTGGGAGAGAACCCAGTCTGAAACCCTGGAGAACTGCCACCAGTCAATGGAATTGGTGTAAGGCATGTTTCCCTTGGATATACCTGGCGGCAGCAGTTCCCCAAGGTTGGCTAGAAGGTGCTGTTTTAATTTATCACTATGACCTTGACTGTCCAGTGTGTGTGTGTGTGTGTGTTTTAAAGTAAATTGTGGTTCACAGACCCAGCCACCTGGAGAGCAGGGAATCATCAGGGCTCGTGAGTTCTCCTATACCCCCGGCAGCCAGTAGTGCTACCGGGGAAGAATTTGGGGGTAGAAGTCATAAGCCCCCTCAGAAGAAGAAGCAATGCTCTGTCTCCAGGCTTGAAGGTACCATGCTTCCAAATGCCAGTTGCTGGAAACCACAGAAGGGAAAAGCTACTGACTCACATGTGTGCATGAAAGGGTTAAACTGAGCTCTGAGCCCAAGTTACCATGGATGGGACAAAGCAGGCTCTCAGCAACCTTTGATTCTCTTCTCCCCCACTCTGTTGTGCTTTCTCCAAGAAGCTGAAGCCAAACACGGCTCCCAGCTCATGTAGAAAAGCAAGTGAATGAATCTCTCTAAAATGAGATTTCTACTGCCTGCATCTTTGCAAAAACACAAAGACTGCATGATTCTTTTGTAAGGAAACCCAAGTTATTTCTTGTTATGTCGATTGGAACCTTTTCCTTCTTTATTTTACTGCCAATGGATGGAGATTTGTTTGCTGTAACTTCTGAAATTCTGTGAGTAAAATCTTCACTTATTTGAACAGCTAAGTGTCTGTAATTTACTCTAGCCTAAGTATTTTCATGGGGAACATTTCTTTAAAGGTGGATGGTGGCAGATGTAAATCTAACCAAGTTTTAGTATGCTTGGAGCAATTGCCACTGTGTTAACTCTGCTATGAAAGAGTAAGAATATCTTTTCCAAATCACTCTCTCTAACATCAGGTTTGGGGCCCAGGCAGTATGTAGATTGTTGAGAGACATGGTTTGCCTTTTGAGTTTTGAGTTTTGTTTTGAGACTTCTTTTTGCTCTTTTGTTCTTGCTAAGGAGGTTAGAGACCCATCCCCCCTTTCTTTTTTCTTTTCCCCATCTACCAGCTTTGTGTCCCAATTTAGGCTAATCTAGTCTCTATACACTTTTTAAATATATTTTTTCAGCATTGTTTTTTGTTTTTTCAGTTTTGGTTGGATTTTTTTGTGCATTTTGGGGTAACTTGTATTTTTACCAAAGCATCCCAGAATCCAATGAGTAGGCATAGCTTCACCCCTGCAAAGCTTACTAACTCCACATATGCCCAATGGAAAATGAGATTGGAGATCCTGTTAAAGGGGCATTAAAATGCATTAAGAATTCCCAGACCCACATATGATGAGGAAGCATGCAAATATGTTAGGGAAAGTTATTTTGCCATGAGGATCATTGCACAAAGCTTAGAGCAGGGTTTCCCAAACTTGGGTCTCCTTCTGCTTATGGACTACAAATCCCACCATCCCTGGCCACTGGTCTTGCTAGCTAGGGTTGATGGGAGTTGTAGTCCAAAAACAGGTGGACACCCAAGCTTTGGAAACCCTGGCTTAGAGAATCCATGCAGATCCATGTTGTTGTTGTGGCTGCTGTTGCTATTATTAATTAATTATCTATACCCCACCTTTTCCCCTGTTGCGACTAAACAATGTGAATCCGCAAATGAGGTTTTAAGGAAACTGGAATTTGCATTTGGCATTTTTAGGAAGCGGTTTCAGCCCAGATGGGTGAAGGAACTTCTTGGGCCAAGACTAAATTCCAAAACAGACTGTGGCAGTCTTTAACAGTCTAGAAGCCACAAATTGGAACATTGTGATTGCTAAGGGTGAATGCAATGTAGATCCAAGGCAAGAGATCCAGCACTTTAAGATGCAGAGTAAAGATGCAGATCCAAGAGGCAATAATGTGGTTGATGTTTTACATGTTCCAAGTCTGATCTGCAATAGGCTAAATGTTTCTGCATTGAACAAGAAAGGGTTTGCAGTGCACTTTGAGAAGGGCAAATGCCAAGTTGAAGATGATGCTTTATATGCTGAAACAAACCTAACTACAGTGGTACCTCGGGTTTAGTACTTAATTCGTTCCAGAGGTCCGTTCTTAACCTGAAACTGTTCTTAACCTGAAGCAACACTTTAGCTAATGGGGCCTCCCGCTGCTGCCGCGCCACCAGAGCACAATTTCTGTTCTCATCCTGAAGCAAAATTCTTAACCCGAGGTACTATTTCTGGGTTAGCGGAGTCTGTAACCTGAAGCATATGTAATCCGAGGTACCACTGTAATGGCATCTATGAAGCAAATCGCTTGACAAGAGGTAGCAGGTGTTTCTCATACCCAGCGGAAGGATGAAGCCACCCTGGAGCTCTGGCATAGCATGGAGTGCTACACTGACAACCTGATTTGTGCATGTGCTTGAAAAGATTACACAGAACTTGTGAACTATTTAAATAAACAAGTGGAAATCAAATAGTTAGGGAATGTGAATTTCTACTTTGAGGTTCACACAGAAAAAAAGTGAGATAGATCTTCTCTTCTGAACCAGAGACAGAAGATCATAGATCTACCAAACACCCTTGGACTGAAAGACACTAAACCAGTACATACACCCATGACCACGGACTTTGAAAAGGGGAAGGATGAATCCACATTGTTGCCAGACAACACTGAGTTCAGATCAGCCCTAGGGAAGCTCCTGTACTTAACTACAACTGTAGACCAAGCATTGCAGACACAGTGGGAATCTTATGCCGAAAGACAGGTTCTCTCAGTGAAAGAGATTGGACAGCCAGCACACTGACCAAACCTCTACCTAGAGACAGCTTTGAGAACCTGCAAGTCAAAGATTTTAAAGATTTTCTTCATTTCTTCAAAAACCAAATCCCTGCTTGGATTTGTTTCAATTAACTTCTGCAAATTGATATATGATTAGAAAAAAGATAATTAAAAAGAATTACAAAGAGAGATAATAAGTAGACAAATGGAAACAGATTACTAAAGTTGATATTAGACCCCCCCATAGAGGACGAAGGAAGTCAACAAAGAAAATGGATATGAAATTTGGTTACATATATCGCTTATTTTTAAGATATGTGTTTATTTTAATCGTTATTTTCTTTTTCTTCTTTTTTCTTTTTGTTAATATTGTTAAGATTGGGTTTTTTCTGTTTTGTGTATTAACATATTTTTATTATGATTTTTTCACTTTTTATGTTTAACTGTTATGTTTGTATGTCAAGTTTATCTGTCAGCATATAAATAAAAAAATTAAAGACAGAAAAAAGAAGAAAAGAGGTCAAGATGGGATTTGGGAGTTCTTAACATGTTATATTTTGTATATCTATGCATGTGCTCATCAGAGAAGGGCAATTATTGTAATATACAGTTATTAGCTTACACTTGTGTGCATGAAATGGTTAACCTGAGCCCTGAGCTCAAGTGACCATGGGTGCGACATAGCAGGCTCCCAGCAGCCTTTGATTCCCCACCTCTCTCTGTTGCTTCTTTGAAGCTGCAGCCAAGCATGGCTCCCAGCTCATGTAGTAAACCAAGTGCATGAATCTCTCTTAAAGGAGATTTTTACAGCCTGTTTCTTTGCTAACACAAAAACTGCATGATTCTTCTGTAAGGAAACCAAGTCATTTGGAACATTTTCTTCTTTGCTTTACTGCCAGCCAATGGAGACTCGTTTGCTGTAACTTCTGAAACTCTGTGAGTAAAGCATACACTTATTTGCAAAGTCAAGTGTCTGATTTATTCTAGCCTAAGTATTTTCATGGGGAACAATTGCTTAAAGGTGAATGAGGGCAGATGTACATCTAACAAAGTTTTAATGTGCTTGGAGCAATATCCATTCAGCTAACTGTGCTACAAGAGAGTAAGAATCTCTCTTCCAAACCTCTCTCTCCAACAAAGTGTTCTTGGAGTTTTGTATGCAGGCTTTCCATAGGCATTTTGTTGGCTACTGTAAGAGTAGGATGCTGGACTAGATGGGCCATTAGCCTGATCCAGCAGGTTGCTATTCTGTTCTAAAGCAGGAGGGTCCCTAGATACAGCAGGCAGCGACCTTTCCAATAGGTAGAGTGAGGTCTGCCTCAAGCAGCAGATCCAGGAGAATGGCAAGACGTTGGATCACAGAGCTGGGAGTGGCCTGCCCTGTGCTATGCCTGGCTCTCAGGTACAGTAGAAGATGCTGCCCAGTGTTGAAGGTCCATCAGCCAGTTCAGTTTGCTTCTGTACGTGGAATGGGAGGCAGTGCCATCTTTTCCTTTGAGGCAGCGCAGAGTCTTCGGCTGCCTGTCTCAGGAGGTCTGGGTTACAACATCTTTGTTTAAGTGAAGTAATGCACATCACCATCTAAAGATGGCCAAGGGTCTAAAATTTATCCAGGGTCTAAAATTACCTGCAATGCTCCCTCATCTCTCTCAAGGCCATGGATGGGGAACATTCAAGCTGCCAGATGTTGAACTACTGCTCCCATCAGCACCGGCCTGCATGGCCAATGGTCAGGTATGATTGGAGAGATATATGTGATTCTTCCTTTCCATCTACTGGCAACCTTCTTATATTAACCCATTCATCCATTTCTCACTTATTTGCTGGGCTGTCTGTGGTTATTTTGGGAAAGCTTTTTAGCCTGTAACTGTTGCTATCTCTGTGGGCCTTCCTCAGGAGTCTTCCCCAGGCCCAGTCCTTTATAGACTTGCAGCTGTGATAGAGAGGCCCTGAGGTAGTGCCATTTTTCTTTTGTCCCAAAACTGCCGCTGGTCAAGCAGGTTTGGTGTATTTTTGAAAGAGCACCAAATACCCTGCCCACACACACAACTGCAAAACCTGTTTTCCAGATGTGAAGGTGTGATGCCCACAACACCATGAACTCTCTCTTTCAAAATGTCTTCAGGGAAAGGGGAACAGCCAGCCCCCATGAAGTTCATATAAAGTATTGTGGCATTGTCACGAATTAAAGGTAAAGGTAAAGGGACCCCTGACCATTAGGTCCAGTCGTGGCCAACTCTGGGGTTGCGGCGCTCATCTCGCTTTATTGGCCGAGGGAGCCGGTGTACAGCTTCCGGGTCATGTGGCCAGCATCACTAAGCTGCTTCTGGCAAACCAGAGCAGACACAGAAACGACGTTTACCTTCCCACTGGAGCGGTACCTATTTATCTACTTGCACTTTGACGTGCTTTCAAACTGCTAGGTTGGCAGGAGCAGGGACCAAGCAACAGGAGCTCACCCCATCGCAGGGATTCGAACCGCCAACCTTCTGATCGGCAAGTCCTAGGCTCTGTGGTTTAACCCACACTGCCACCCACGTCCTGTCACGAATTACTTCAATATTATTTAATGTTTAACTGCTACCCTTGACAGCCAACATATTCTGCCATTCTTTGGAAGTCTGGTGTGCTAACGTTGCAGGAGATTTTCCAAGACACAAAGCAGCAGCTGCTGTTGTTTTTTATTTTCCTTCAATTCAGGGCATTGTCACATTGTTAAGCAAAAGACTGAGGTCTTCAAAGTTGCATCAAGGACTGAGTTGCCTGTTGTTATTTTGCACATCCAGATGGCTGCGAAACACCTTCAGCCACAAACTATTGGACAGGGAAAGTGGAGAAAATAGAATATTGTTACAACAGCGTCTCCTGACACACAACGCTGGCACAGACCAGAGTCATATGGTACAAATGGGTGTGGGAATGTTACCAAAAATCTGCAAGAATCAGCAATATAAGCTGCAAAAGACATAACTGTTGCAAAAGCCTGCTCAAATAACCTTTGGGCTCACTCGTCATTTCCCTACTGGGCAGTCAAAACGATGTATTTCAGAAAGAATATATGCTCTCTGTCCCTTCCCACCTCCAGAGAGCAAAGAAAAGTCTATAGATCAGATCCAGAGATCTTGCTGAACCCAGCAAAGTCAGTTTCCTTTTCCAAATGGGCAGGTGAGTTACAGGCACTGAAGGGAGCCTAGGACTTGCCTTTCTTGGAGGAATGAGGTTACAAGCATAGGCCAAGTGGCCACTGGAGTCATTATAGCACAGCAGAGAGAGAAAACTTGTGTTTTTGGGAGGCAGGTTCTAGGTACAGTATATATAAAGGTAAAGGGACCCCTGACCATTAGGTCCAGTCGTGGCCGACTCTGGGGTTGTGGCGTTCATCTCGCTTTATTGGCCAAGGGAGCCAGCGTACAGCTTCCGGGTCATGTGGCCAGCATAACTAAGCCACTTCTGGCGAACCAGAGCGGCGCACGGAAACGCCGTTTACCTTCAAGCTGGAGCGGTACCTATTTATCTACTTGCACTGTGTTGCTTTCGAACTGATAGGTTGGCAGGAGCAGGGACCAAGCAATGGGAGCTCACCCCATCGTGGGGATTTGAACCCACAGCGCCACCCACGCCCCTATATATATATGGTATATAAATGGAATCATAAAATCAGCTGGACTATTTCAGACCACATATCAGCCATCAAAACTTGGGAGGGTTTATTGAGAGGGCAACTGTGCCCATGTACATGGGATTCCTCCAGACAATCCATTTATTAAGCATTCATCCTGATTTGCTTGCACAAAACTTGCATGGAAGTTTGATTATATTCCACCTTTATCAGAATCAAAGGAACCTTCCCAAAGATCTTTAGTGAGTTGGAGGACTGTTTACTGGTTTTTGGGAGGAACACGCAAGAGCTCCAGTAAGTGAAGCTCTTTCCATGGCAGGTTTCCCCCACTCTCCATTTGTTTATTTTCCTACCCCCACCCCCAATGCAAAGCTGTAAAGTGAGAATAAGTTGCGGCTCCACCATACAGGTCATTTGCAATTTGTGTGCATTCAGCTTTATGCATTTTGCTGAAAAAATAGAAAACAATAAAAAGGGGTCAGTGTCCAGCGGGGCAGATAACATGGACAATCTCATCTGCCATTGCACCTACATTGGGAGAGCATTTGGAGATGCAGGGAGAGTGTGTTATGACTGTACAAGATTTTGACATTATGTACTTTCCCCAGAATGCAAGCCCTCTATAAGTTGAGAATCAACTGCATTTAAAGCAGATATTTTAATCGGTGCCATAACATGGCAGAGCATGCACTCAGATGTTTAAAGAGCCACAGGTGACACTTGGCCTGCTGTTTGCCCACATGTTATTCTACATAACATGTGTGAGACTGTAGCATCCTGCTTGTGGTTAACGCTTAGCTGGAATGAAATTTTCAACGCAGCAATAGAGAAATTAAAATAATAATTTATTTGTCAGACAAATAAATGATAGGCACAGTGGTATATGGTTACCAAAAGCTCTGCCCATGCTCCAGCCCTGATGGCCAGCACTTATATTTCCTCAACCCAGCCCCCTTGCTCCTCCTTTGGCTGCCTCTGTCCAATCAGCCTGGTTGAAATTCCTATTGGCTGTTTGCTAGAACCAATCACAAAAGATACACCCATTTCCTATTACCTTTTATGGGAGACAAAGAGCTATATTTCCTTCTATCCATAAATGGCAGACAAGTAGCCATATATCTTACATTTGCCTCGACAAGGCACCTTAATTACCAGATCACCTTTTGCCCTTGTTGCCCCTCCATTCCAAAATAGATGGCTAAAACAGATGGCTCATGGTCTTACATTTTGTCTTAAACAGAGATCTTGGGTTCACATTCTCACACACCATCAATGAAATAAGAATCTAACATAAGAATCTAACATTTCTTACTTTCTAAATCCTTTGCATAATTACATTTAAGCCAACAAATCTCATACATTAACACAGATAGCTTTTTAGAAGAAAAGGCCTTTGCAAAGTAAAACTCTTCAGTTTACACCCCCCTTTCCCAGCCAGCTGCTTTTCCCATTAGCTCTTGCCCTTTAACCTTAGGAAAATGTGGCTAGTCTCTAACGGGAGGCACATGGTATTATTTTCTGTTAAACAATAAATCCTACTATTTACTAACTCTTAATTAGTGTTTTTGCAGCTTGATTTTATTCTGTAATATGTAGGGTCAGTGTAACCTTTGCTCCCAGCCTATAATTCCCTTTTACAACTTTGAGAATTTTGGCTCCTGCTATAAATCAGGGGGGGGGGGCTTGTCCAGGAAGATAAACATCTGCCAAAGTACTTAGCCAGCTGGTTTTCTGCCTGGCATGAAACATTTGCAAATCTTTAAGCTCATTTTAAAATACAGGCCTTGATCAGATGCCTCAAGGCTACAAAAGAGGCCCTGAATGGCAGGACTGGAAGTGCATGCTCTTTGGAGCTTGCCTTCTGTGGGGAGCCCTTCAGGATTTGTAAGCATCTGGGAGCATGCAGTGGGGAGGAGGTGTGTTCAGCTATCATGTGCCACCTGTGCAGGAGCAGCATGCAGACCCTTATGCTTGCTTGCTTGCTTTTGTAAAGAATAAAGTCTCCCCTTGTGTTCAATGAATGGTTGCTTCTGCTTTTGGGGGCTACAAAGAACAACCCAATTTAAATAGAAATCTCCCTAGCTCTAAGGCTCTTCTGGGTTGTCGCATTGGTTCCTGCAACTTTCCAGCTGTTTCCTGACACCTCCCTTGTGCCCCAACAGTTCTGCATGTGCCTGCACCTTCTCATGTCCCTAGCCACCATTTTCTTTGTGTTTTCCAGTTGGTCACAATGGCTGGCACTGCTGTCCTGGCATTACTAGGTCATAAACAGTTTCCCCTTACCCTTCAGGGTTTTGCCTTTCACTGCACTTGTGGTAAGGCCAGAAGTCCTGGGTCTACGGGAAGGTGCCTACACTTCACACCTGTGCTGTGTTTGGATCACTTGCTACATTCAAAGGCTGAGGGAGGGATTCTGTCTTCATACCAAATGCAGTGAGACCTGAGGTATTCTGCCTTCCTACAAGTGCTGTGAGTGGCGTATAGATATACCCTTACTCTAGATAAGCCAAGCCCCCTAGTGCAGTTAAAAAATAATAGTGTGCCCACTAGTGGCACCCTGCCTTATGGTTCTACATTCAACCAACCCTTCCCCCCCCACACACACACTCTACACCCCCACCCCAAAAAAATTAAGCTTCTGCTTTCAAACCTCCAGGAAGAGTTCCAAGAATGGTTACTGTTGCTTTTGCTGTTTGGGGACTGGAAATAATAACCTGGATAGGTACTTTGTTTTTGCCTTCTTGCAACTGCTTTCAGCCAGCACTCTGAGCTCTGAATCAGCTAACACCAGTTCTTTTGATTCAGAGCCCACAGATCAGCACGTCCAACAGGTAGATCGTGATTTACTGGTAGATCACTGACTCCCCCAAAGAACCTCAACAACTTTGGCTCCCCTAAAAAAGCTCAACATTTTAGCCCTGCACCCCCCCCCCAAAAAAAACTGTGCTTTCCTTCTTCCATAAAAAAAAGCTCAGTAAGTATGACCTGAACCCTTGAAAAACAGACCTTCCTCCTCCCTAACAAAAGCCTAACAACTTTGACCTGGATCCCTCAGAAACAGGCCTTCCTCCTGCCTAAAAAACCCTCAACAACTTTGACCTGAACCCCCCAAAAGGGGTAGATCACTGCCGGTTTTTAACTCTGTGAGTAGATCACAGTCTCTTGGTTGTTGGCCACCCCTGCCATAGATGAAGTGATGTGAAGCAGCTACTTCCTTGAGGATAAGCCCTAGTGGAGTTTGTTCTTTTCCACTCTGGGCCCTTGAGAGAAAGCCCTTGCAGAGCCTCACACCTCTTGCATCATGGGGTGGTAGCAGGGCATTTCACCTCAGGCACCAAAACACTTTGAGCTGTCTCCATTTAGATGTCAGCAGTACCTTATGCAGCTGTGCCCCACAGTTTTCACACCCACTGCAATTTTGCCTTCCATTGCATTTGTTGCCAGGCCAGAAGCACCTGCAGATCCAGCTTCTGGAACAGCAGTGTTGTTGGTCTTCTGCTTGGTTTGAGCCATGCAAATAACAGAGATATCTTCAAAACAAACAAGCATAAAATCAGAAGAAACAATAAACTGCAAAGGCAGCAGACTTGTGCTTTTGTGCACATATCATATGATCAAAGTTTTCATATGAACACTAAACCAAAGAGGGAATCTTTAAATAAATATATAAAAATCCTTAGATCACATCAGCAGCACTGAAAACTGGAAGCACACTTTCCAGAAGCTGGAAAGACAACTGAAAAAAATTATCTTTGAGGGATAGACCATTTGTGGCATCCATCTGTCTCAAGAGACAATGGAAGAATGTGTCTTCAAAGCCAAAAGGAATCCCATTCTGGAGCTATTTTTGGAAGGGTTTAGGAAGTGGGGCAAATCTCTCTACAGGTTTTCCCTGGGACTCATAAAACCTGATTCAGCTGCTGGCATCCAGGCTTTAATCAGAGCAAACAGCAAAGGGGATGGGGGGGGGGACACATTTCACACCTGAAATAAGAAAAGATGTCGGGAAGTGTGTATGAGCCCTAAAATAAACAGCTAAGAAAATGGTAGGATTCCTCTGGCTACAAAGAGGAAATGAGTGATTAAAGGGCTGATCTCGATCATGCCAGTGGTTTGTAGGGAATGGGTTCAGGAAATGACTAATTAAAGGGCTAATGTCAGTGAGGCCAGTGGCTGGGACAAACTGAAGTCATTTTAATCCTCTCCAAATGGGGAAAACCATTGAAGGCTGCAATTCCAAGCATTTTCAAGGGCCGAATGGGGCTTACTTTTGAGCAAACACACCCCAGATCTCCTGCCTGGCTTCTGTGGCCCCAGGGGTGGGGTGGGAGTTTCAGGAGCTGCCCAGGAGCCCAAACAACCAGGTCCCATGGTGGGAATTTCAGGGGTGCTGGCAGTGTACTTGATACACCCAGGGTCCAAGTTCCAGGTGTGGGAAGGGCCGAACTGACAGGTTTATCAAAAAATGCTGGAAGAAGGAAGAAGCACTTGCTAAACTCTCAACTTTACTCTTGTTTCTCTGCTTTAATAAATGTCACTGGAGGGGATAATGTCAGCTGGCACCTTTCTGGGTGTCTCTCCTCCCGAGATCAAACTCCCTGAATTGCAGACTGCCAGTGCTGCCTTCTCCACCCACTCTAGTATTCTATTAAGGAGCCTCCCTTTAGACTGATAGTTCCTAAGACGAATCTCCAAAGTCTTCCAGGTAAGTTCAGTCCACAGTAAAGTCAGGAAATGCAGGGCAAGCAATGCTGACGGAGGCCAGCCGTCATTAAATGGCGCACAGCATAGAAAAAAGACACAGAGAGCCAGCTATATTTTCAGGATGGTAAGAGCAGCTCCTTTCTCTGCTCTCCTCCGATTTATTCTCCTTTGTTTTCCCCAGCCGCATGGCCGTTTGCCAATGTCTCACGTTACCTCATCCGGTCATGGCTTTTGCTACGCCCATCACCATATAAGGTCAATACATTATAATACATTGTAAGGCACAGAGTGTGAGTCAGCCGAGGTCAGGGGGCACCCTGCAGTATTACAAGCCTCTGCCATGGCTTTATGACTCCCACACAATGCAGAGCAGCAGAGCATCACCAGCCTAGACCACTCCTCCCACCAAGTGCATCAATAGCACATGATCAGTCCACAGTGGCACTACAATTGCATTCATCTTGCCAATTTTATTTTTTTATTTTTTATTTTTATAAAATATTTATTAGAGTTTTACAAAAAACAGAAAATTACAGAATAAAAAGAAAACAAGAGGGAAAAAAGAAAAGAAAAATACAAAAAATACAAAAATACATAGAAAAAAAGAAGATACAAAATACAGAAAAAGTAAATAGGAAAAATTAAAAACAAATCCATTTTTTTCATATTTTAAATTTCGTTTGCTTGTTTCCCTGACCTCCTCACACCTCCCTTTTTTGTATTCCCGTTCACATAGTCAGTTCAGCAAATCCTTACCCTCTTTCATTTATCTTAACTCTATATCTCAACATATTATAACTATATATTTTCATCCGTTATCAATCCATTTTTACATATTCTTATTAACCTTGTTGCTAATGCCACTTAATTTCAATCCAGCATCATTTTAACATTCATTAATTTTACAATGTTTCTGCAGATAGTCTTTAAATTTCTTCCAATCTTCTTCCACCAACTCTTCTCCCTGGTCTCGAATTCTGCCAGTCATTTCCGCCAGTTCCATATAGTCCATCACCTTCATCTGCCACTCTTCCAGGGTGGGTAAGTCTTGTGTCTTCCAATACTTTGCAATGAGTATTCTTGCTGCTGTTGTAGCATACATGAAGAAAGTTCTATCCTTCTTTGGCACCAATTGGCCGACTATGCCCAGGAGAAAGGCCTCTGGTTTCTTCAGGAAGGTATATTTAAATACCTTTTTCAATTCATTATAGATCATCTCCCAGAAAGCCTTAATCTTTGGGCACGTCCACCAAAGGTGAAAGAATGTACCTTCATTTTCTTTACATTTCCAACATTTATTATCGGGCAAATGATAGATTTTTGCAAGCTTGACTGGTGTCATGTACCACCTGTATATCATTTTCATAATATTCTCTCTTAGGGCATTACATGCCGTAAATTTCATGCCTGTGGTCCACAACTGTTCCCAGTCAGCAAACATAATGTTATATCCAACATCTTGTGCCCATTTAATCATAGCAGATTTAACCGTTTCATCCTGGGTGTTCCATTTCAACAGCAAGTTATACATTCTTGAAAGTATATTTGTTTTGGGATCTAACAATTCTGTTTCCAATTTTGATTTTTCCACCTGGAAGCCAATTTTTTTGTCCAAATTGTAAGCCTCCCTTATTTGATAATAATGAAGCCAGTCTCGCACTTTATCTTTTAATTTCTCAAAACTCTGCAATTTCAATTTGTCTCCTTCTTGTTCCAATATTTCCCAATATTTCGGCCATTTGGCCTCCATATTGAGCTTTTTCTGAGCCTTTGCTTCCATTGGTGACAACCACCTTGGGGTTTTATTTTCAAGTAAGTCTTTATATCTTATCCAGACATTAAACAATGCTTTCCTGGCAATATGGTTTCATCTTGCCAATTTTAGGATATGTGCTGCTGAATCGAGCACACTGCAATTGTATTCATAGTCAGAAAAATTGCCACAGACTGGATCTTTGAAAAGATCGGAACACAGAAAGGAAATAATAGGCATGCAATAATTTAGCAGCAGCGTTGTCCGGATTCTTTGCAACAACTGAATGGATGGATGGATGGATGAATGAATGATGTCAATTCCAAAGCAAATAGCTAAGTTGGCAATAGACCTAGTCAATCTCTGAGATGTTTTGTGATAGAAACGCCACATGGGTGAATCATCCATTGTCTTCACAATGTGACATGATAAAGCTACCCTGAGTCATTATGATCCAACAGAATGGGAATGCCACCCCCCCCAATAGTTGGGTGTGAAGGAGGGATGAAGGGGATGGAGCAGCTCCCCTATGAAAAAAGGATACATCTGGGGCTTTTTTTTTCTAGTTCAGAGTTAAGGCAAGGAATATGAGACGATATAGAAGTATACATAATCACACATAATGTGGAGAAAGAAAAGTTTTTATTCCCTGATAACACTAGAACTTGGAGACATTCCATGAAGTTGAATGTTGGAAAAATAGGACAAGCAAAAGTTCAGGCAACACATAGTTAAACTGTGGAAATGGCTCTGACAAGAGATAAAGATGGCCAACTTGGATGGCTTAAAAAAAAGAATTAGACAACTTCATGGAGGATAAGGCTAACAATGGCTCTTGGTCACGAAGGCTACCTTCTACCTCCACTGTTGGGGGCAGTATGCCTCTGAATACCATTTGCAGAGAGTCTCAAGTAGGGTGAGTGCTGTTGTGCTCAGGTCCTCCTTACTGGCTTCCCGTAGGTGTCTGGTTGGCCGGATGCTGCATTAAATGAACCTCTGGCCTGATCCTGCAGGCACTCCACCGCAGTCCTTTTCAGCTGTAAAATTCCTTATGATCCGACAACCTTTGTATCCAAATATATGCCGCTGGCATTTCAGATCTGCATCAGATAACTCTAACTGTGCATTGATTCGCAGCTGGGCTGTGGTTTGTTTTTCTCCAGCAGGCCTCACTGCTGGCCTCTGTTCTGAAAGCAAAAGTGATTTGTAATGGATTGTAATAGAAAACATCAAGCTGAGACAGCCAAGAAAGAGGTCAGAGAGGACTCAAACAACCATACCTCCCAGGGGCTTAGTAACAACTGGCAAAATTCATTTCATTAAGTCTATCCAGTGGGGACTTGGCTCAAGTCAGCCCTAATAGGATTTTTTTAATTTTTTTTAAAAAAAGAAAAATGTGCACAGGCCTTTTGCCTCCAAATCAGTGGTTTCTTCCATCCTGCCAAGCAGAACAATGGAATAAGTGCCCAAAGTAATTACAATCTAATGGTTTTTGGGGGAAAGGAGTTGTTGATCTCAGTTCAGTCCCTGGTGGAAAGGTGTCTGAATCCTTTCCACTTGCCTTGCCAATGAAAGGGTGGCTAGATCTGGCACATGAACTGGAGCATCATTTGTAGGCTGGAATGTGGGAGAATTATTCGGAATTATTAGGATGCCAGAGGAATCTCATTTGTTTGATTTACTCATTCACTTACCTACTTATTTTTACATTTGTATCTCATCTTTCCTCCCAAAGGAGCAGAGGGCAGTAAACACCAAAATGTTTAAGCAATGCTGAAATCTGAAAACATATTTAAAACATTTAAAAATATATTTTTTAAAAAACATAGTTAAAACCATTTAGAATATCTAAAAACATTTGAAAGCATCTAATCTTAATGTCCACAGTATATACTGTTATTGCTGTTATGGTTGGGTGGAACTTTCTTAATCTGGTTCATGTCCCTTGCTTGCACATGAGTAGTTCATTCAATCAAATACTATACTGGCCTGAATTAAGCCTCACTCCCCCACCCCACCCCCAAATTCTGACCATGAAAAGTTAAAATGCAGCTTAAATTTGTGACCTTACAAAAATTGGCTTTTACGGTATTGCTGTTGAAACAGACATACAGTAAAATGGAACAAGTGTGAGTGCCTGCAGAATTTTAAGGGAGCAGCTTATATTTGGGTATTGTCTTTTTTTTCTTTTTCCCTCTTGAATTTTAAAGGTGTGGCTTATATTCGGGTGCGGCTTATATTCGGGCCAATACAGTACTTAAAATCTTAGTATACCAAGGGCATTGTACAGGGAAAGAGATGGCTTCACTCATAGCTATACAAGAGCAGCAGCAAAACAGTAAATAGGAGCTGACCATTCTCAGAAAGGTCTGTAGACATGTAAACTGATCTCTGTGTCTGTGTTCTGATCTGGGCACAATTTCAGATGTAGTCTGGGGAGGTTAACTCCAAATTCTTGTGTGATTCTCCCCATCCCTAAATTAATTGTTATATCCTTCCCTCCCAAAAACTCTGGGAAGTGTAGGTTTCTGACAGGGCCAACCAAAGACATTTTGGAACTTGAGGCAAAACCTGAAAAGGTTTCTTCCCCACATTTCACATATACATGCCAAGCAGATTGGTACTTGAATTTTACTTAATTATTGGCAATGGGACTGGGACCTCCATTGCACAGGGGAGCAGCACCCTAGCTTAGAGGATGCAAAGCAGATCATGTGGCCCCTACAGTTCTATCCTCTTATTCCTCCATTTATTTCTATACTGCTTTCTATATTTATTCCTAAGACACCCTCCTGCTCTGCAACCCTCAGCATCAACAGTTTGAGGCAGTCGCCTCACTCTGCCTAATGATAGAAATGGCACTGTTTGCTGTGAATTCTCTGTTAGAGATATCTAGACCACTTCACAAACCCCAGGATCATTGGAGAGCAGGAATTGCTGTTAAGCAGGTATTAAGGTTGTGTGGTGTAGATATGACCTTGAGAGTTGTCCCTGCATCCCTGGTTGCCCTTGAGCTCAGTGGAGGCTAGTGAAAATCCATGAGAATTGGGGAAGTGGTGGTGGTGGTGGGGAGAGGGAATGATTGCTAAACAAGCCACTGAACTTTCTTCACAGCAGTGTAAAGGGAAAACCCACAGCTGCTTATATACTGTAAGTTAAGCAGAATATCATCTGTCCAAGCAGGCATGCCATTGCAAAACAATAATCAGTCTCTGTAGGGTAAACCTCAAACCAACCCCCATCCTAAAAAGTAAAAGGTAACTATTTCAGAGCTAACCCAAGTGGTGTTTCTGCACTGGCCTCCATTTCATCATTTTTTTAAAAGTGGGAAGTGTCTCAGAAGTACCCACCACAGAATAAGAAGAAAGAGAAAGGAAACAGATATTGTGTGAGAGAGTGAGAAAGTGGGGGAGGGGGCAGTCATGCACATTTAGTAAATGGAATATCTTGACCCTTTCAAGATGGATTAAGGTAGAGGTATGGAATCTTTATCCTATAAAGTGTCCAAGGACCCGCAAGAAAAGTCAATCAGTCTGTAGCTGATTGTGGGCAGAGGCAGATCCAGTGATGAGCAGTATGATCAGCAAGCCAAGTCGGTATGCAGAGGATTGAAGCTTTCCAACATCTGGAGGGCAGTATGTTGACTACCTATGGATAGCTATCAATGGCTATTAGCCAGGAAATGTAACTGGAACCTCAGTGTATACCTCTGAACTGTTAGGGAAGAACTGTAGGAGAGGTAGGAGAAACTTTGACCCTCTGGATGCTGTTGGACTACAACTTCCATCTGCCCTAGCCAGCATGGCCAATGGTCAGGAATGATGGGATTCAAAGTTCAATAACATCTGGAGGACCACAGGGTCCTCACCCTTGCATAGGGTCTGCAACAAAACACAGGAGACAGAAATAAGCCTAATTATTGAGTAAAGACATCTGCGATAATATGTGTGCTTCTTACAACAGCTCTAAGCATGCTTGCTCAAAAATACTTTTGATGAGCTCCATTGGCAGGTTTCCCCTTTAATGTATGTTTTTTTAAAAAAAAATAATATTCTGCTTAGTAATGTGCTTCTTGCAAAGTTATCCTGCTTCAAGGAAGACAGAATTCAAATTAAACTGAAATGTCATTTAGATGGTCATGGGCAAATCCAAACAGGCCTAAAACCCATAGAAACATAGAATTGTAGAGTTGGAAGGGATGCAAAGGGTCATCTGGTCTAATGTCCTGGAAAGCAGGAATCTCAACTAACATCTAAAATAAGAGAAAGAGATGGGAAAATCTGTCAATTTCCATTTCTCCCCATTTCTCATTTTCTAATTGTAAGTTGAGTTCTCCACATTTCCACATCAGTTTGCAATCCTTTTTCTTAGGTCAACATGAAAATTAACCAGCATTTATGTGTATGTTTCTCCTAATAGGTACATTTTGGTCTGCAATCTTGCCTAATATGTGCATGTTTATAAAGCAATTTCCCTAATATAATGCGTTTGTTGGCATTGTTTTTACTTACGTACGTATGAATTTCTATGCATGCTTAAGTATATGCATTTTTGTACACATTACTTGGCTGGAGACTTGCACTGCAAAATTCAGTGAAGTGCAAATTTCAAATATTGGCTGTGTTTGGTGTGTGCATTATTTTGGAAAGCACAAATCAAGTAGGTCCCCCTTTAAACATGACCTGCATCCAATTTCCCACCCATCCCTAATAGTAATAGGTAATGCTGCAAACAACCTCAGACTGATATTTGCTGTACTGGAGGGGAAGTCCTGTAGAGTCACCAGACATGCATTTCAATCATTAACTTGCTGAGGAGCAGCTCTTCCTGCCTTGTCTGGCCATTCAGGAACTGGTGAGAGAGGAAGCTGCTCATTTATCATCTCCTTTTGGATATCCTGTGTATCCTTACATCCAGGATCTAGCAGAAGAAAAATATGTTTGTTTTTTAAACAGCCTGCTCAACAATTATTACTGAATCAGTGATTGTGCTATTTCCTCACTCCAAGATATGTTCTAAGATGCAGGAAATTCTAGAATCACATGTGGTTTTGAAGTTCAGGTGGTGTACACCCTATTAAAGCACATTTGAAACACATTCTTTTCCTCAAAGAAATTTGGACACTGTAGTTTACCCTGCAGAGTCACAATCCCTAGCAACCTTTACCAAACTACAGTGCCCCAATTTCTCTGAGGGAAAGAAAGTGCTTTGAATGTGCTTTAGAGGAATAGGCTGTACACATTATTGTACCTGTGTACAGTCTTTACCTGTGTACTTTCTGCTTGAATTCTCTGTGAGCCGAATATATTGAAGGCCAATGCACCTGTTCCATTTTTAGATGTACACACAAGAACTGGCAAGAAAAGCATAAACACAACATATTGTTGTTATTATTTATATCTCATAGAGCTGTGGCTGACAGCACATGGTTCCCTTGAATTCCCTTGAATTGCTTTATGTGCACGTAAGAACATACCTTGTGGTATATGGTGTGTAAAGGGTTAAAAGGAGACTGACTGCAAACATTGGTTCTCCCAGTGGATGGGGTTTATGTTGTGTGCACATGTGTTTTTCAGCCCTCTGCCAGTTCAGTTCTGAGCAAGCGGGCCTTAGTGCTAGTCCTGTTTAATTGCCTGTCTAATGAAGCAACTGTTCCACGGGTCTCCTGGAGTCTGCAGAAGTGCATGGTTTAAAAAGTCTGAATGGTTTCCAACCCCCTATTCTTGGGGTTTTACACTAAGCATTTTGGAGCTTCAAGGTGCACATGCCTGCAGATCTACACAGGACTGGCACCATCATTGCAAATCCAGCCACTCCAAAAACACTGTGAGATCATGAGAATTATGATGGGTGCTTCTAACATTCATGGTGGGTTCTTCATCCTGTTTCAAGCAGGAGAGAATTAATCAGGCAGCTCTTTTAAGTCTGTAGAGACAGAGATATTTGGTTACATGCCAGCTGGCATGACACACTCTGTGCCTGTGTGACCAGTATGTGAGAACGTGTCTGCAGGAACTACATATGGAGATGACAATCCACCTAACAGAAGAGGACTTTAATGTAACTAGCACCACAATACTTCCTTTTAGATTGCCTAATGCAGGGTGTTTCTAGCAGCTGATTGAACTTGTGTGTGAATTACAGAACTGTGGGTGGCAGCTTGTCAGTGAAGAATATTCTGGGCCGACTCCACCCACCCAAGCTGACCATTGGATCCTTATACCCCAGAAGTGAGGAAATAGTCTTCCTTTCCTAGTGAAGCTTTGTCTGAGCAGCAAGGTATAATAGAGCTGTGCTGGGTTTTGGCTCTTTCTTCTGGTTTGTCCATTCATCCATCCATCCAGTCTTAAGCAGGGCTGGTTTGTTCTCACTAGGTATAGGAAGGTGGAAGGCAGAGAGTCCACAGTAGGTGGAGCCTGGAGCCAATGGCAGGCAGAGCCAGCAGCAGAGAGAGCAACACCCTTACTGGTTTTAAGAAAAAAGACAGGCAGGTGGAGATTGGCTGAGGACAGACTGGGCAATGGGGCAGTTGCACTAATGGACCAGGCTGCACTTGTATTAGGGCTTGACTTGTTCTGGCCTGTAGCCCATGTTCCAACCCACCTGGATGAGTTAAGAATGGGTGTGAATTGGGCCTGAAGTTCCAAGGAAGGCCTTACTGGGTAAACCTCCAGTACAGAACCAAGGAGAAGCTGTAGTGGGGTGATTCTGCCTAGCCACTTTTTTAATTTCATTATTTTAAATTGTGTTTTATTAAAATAAATTAAACACCTTTTCAAAATTAAAAATGAAACTCCCTGTCCATAGATATTAGGCATTTGTGTTCATTGCAGTTTGTGATGCCCACTAAAAAGTTTTTTTAAGGCAAACCCACCCAAACATGTAACTCTTTTTGTACATTTTTTTAAAAATCTATTGATTTTATTTACATTTTGATCACTTTATTGATTACAGTTTTTGAGCCTGCTTTCATTGCTATTTTAATCAACATTCTACACTGTTTTATGTAAACTGATTAGAGATTTTTTTTAAAAAAAATAGGTGGTATCTAAAGCTTGTTAAATTAATAAATGCAATAATAACCTGTTGGTAGATTAATATTATGAGTGACTTTTGTACCTTTTTTCCAGACATATTTTGGGATGGAAGACTCCCATAAATCCTTAAGACTTTTCTCATGCTCAGTGGTGTGTATGCATGGATGAAGAGAGGCTATCCATGACTGCTAGCCATGATGGCTGTACTTTGCCTCCATAGCCAGAGGCAGAAATGCTTCTGAATACCACTTGTTGGAAACCACAGGAAGGAAAAGTGCTCATGTGCTCAGGTCCTGCTTTGGGGCTCCTCATAGGCATCTGTTTGGCCACTGTAGGAGCAGGAACCTGAACTACGTGGACCATTTGCCTGATCCAACAGGCTCTTTTTTACGTTCTTACTGCAGGGTAGCGAGGGGCAAATATATTCCTGCCTTAATAGTGGTAACAACATTCCACATCAGTTGGATTTTTTTAAAACCCCTCCCCCAAAACTCATCATGAAAATTTGCCAGCATTTTATTGCAAATTTGTCCCAGTATACACATTTTGTACACAGCTTTGTTCAATATACCCATTTTTGGAAAGCAATGTTCTCTAACACAATGCGTGTTTACCCTAGTGTCATCATCATTATCATCAATCACCTGTCCTTCACCCTAAGGTCCTAGGGCGGGTTGCAACATTAAAAACAACAGCAACAAAATTTGCAATTAAAAACAATTTAAAACAGCATTTTTGTGCACATTAGTTGGCTGGTTAACTTCATTGCTACATTCAAAGAAGTGCAGATTTCAAAAGGACGGCTATGTTTGCTCTTCACATTGTTTTGGAAACTCTGAATTGGGTAGCTTTGCCTTTAAGTACAAACTGAACTGGATTTCTCTTCCTTCTCTACCACCAACCACCACCACCCCTGCCAATCCTTGGGCAAAATCACATTTCCTCTGCTGAACGAAGCAAAGTTCCTCTTCTCACTTCCCTTTTCCATGCAAGCATCCTTTAGCTTTAAAGTAGGGTTTATTGAATTCCCCCCCCCCTTTTTTTACCAGCCATCATGCAATGGGGGTTGGCAAATCTATTTCCAGCATTCTGCATTTCTGTAAAAATGATTCATCATGGGTTTTGCCTACTTGTTTTTGACTGCCCCTGCTCTTAACCTTTAACAGAGGCTGGAGAAACAGAAATTCAATGTGGGCCAAGTTCTGGCTATTACTTTAACAACATTTGGGGTAGGAGGGGCATCTTTGCTTGCTAAATTTTTGCATTGGCTGAGCCCTGTCCAATACAGGCAAGCAAGAGGTATTGCAGCAGTTCAAGGGCACAGCTCCAGCCACGCAAAAGGTATTCATGGAGAGTGTAGAATAGGGACAGTGGGAGGTTGCCTGGGGAGTTTCCTGAAGTCCTGGAGGGGTTCATTCAGCCCTCAGGCTTGTGGTTCACTGTCCCTAAGTCAAAACTACCTGCATGGTAAAGGTAAAGGTAAAGGGACCCCTGACCATTAGGTCCAGTGGTGACCGACTCTGGGGTTGCGGCGCTCATCTCGCTTTATTGGCCAAGGGAGCCGGCATGCAGCTGCCGGGTCATGTGGCCAGCATGACTAAGCCGCTTCTGGTGAACCAGGAAACGCCATTTACCTTCCCACCAGAGTGGTACCTATTTATCTACTTGCACTTTGACGTGCTTTCGAACAGCCAGGTTGGCAGGAGCAGGGACCGAGCAACGGGAGCTCACCCCGTCGCGGGGATTCGAACTGCCGACCTTCTGATCGGCAAGTCCTAGGCTCTGTGGTTTAACCCACAGCATCTGGAAGGCAAAGAGAACATGAATCAAAAATTGGCCTCGCCATAGAAACCTAGGAAGCTACCAGGACAGATGATTTTTCCATATACCCCAGTATTATTTTATTTTTATTCTGACTGGAAGCAGTTCTCCAGGGTCTCAGGTAGAAGACAACCATTCCCATGACGTGCTTTACTACAGTGACTTTCCCATGTATATATTATTGTTGTTTATTACAGTTCTGGCTGCAATCCTATGCACATTTACTTGGCAGGAAGTTTCTTTGGCCTCAGTGGTATTTACTTTTATGGGCCCCTGCACACTGGGTTTTTTCTGTTTGTTTTTGTTTGCAGCAGGAGTGTATACTGTAACATGTCTTTGACACAGTAATAGTGCATTCGTCATGAATTTATACTAGACCATGCACACATCAGTTGATATTATTAGTTATTGCTAATTTTGATGCTTCCCCAATGTTGTTGCATTATTGCCATCTATGGGGAGGGGAGTCTTGCACTATAGGGCAACAAAAGCAAGACACGAACTTAAGCTGAACATTAGTGGTATGGCAAATCACTGGATTTCATCAGAAAGTTAGGGGACATGCCCCGACTGGGAATGAACCAGTATGCTAGACCCAAAGGTTTCACAGGCACAAACGGTAATGAACGCTGAATCCCATATAACCACCCTGATACACATCATGAATGCAAATAATCACGGTGTCAGGAAGAGCCCTGAGTAAAACTTGTTTGCATGTTCTCATACTGGAAGAAAATCTGAACCAAGATCGGGGTGCCAACTTCAATAAAATATTTTTTGGGGAGGGTGGCAGATAAGGCCCACCTGGCATAATCAATCAAAAGACATGGCACATGCACACCATTTGAATGGCAATGCCCATCAACTTGGGGGGGGGGCTTCCTCAAATATTTCATTGGAGGGGCCAAAGGGACCTCAGCTTTCCTGGAAGGTGCCCTGGCGATCATCAAAAGGAAGCACAAGGTGCGTTCTTCTGAGGATTGCCATGAAATGAGGTGGGGGGCGGGGGCGCCAGCGGCTCCTTGCTTCCTCTCTGTCTCTTTCCTTTAACCACACAACCAGACATCATCATTATTATTATTATTATCATCATCATCATCATCATCATCATCTCAGTGAAGACCTTGGAAAATAAATACAACCCAGGTGGTTAAGAAAGCCCAACAGAGACTCCATCTCCTCAGAGTATTGTGGAAGAACAATGTCAATCAACCTCTGATGATCTCCTTCTACTGGTCAACAATAGAAAGTGTCCTTTCATACTGCATCACGGTGTGGTACGCTGGTTTGACACCATCTGATAGGAAGTGCCTACAGAGGGTGGTGAATACAGCACAAGATATTATGGGCTGTCCCGTGAATCTGCTGGATGAAACAGAGGAAGAACGTTGCCTCAGGAGAGTGAGGAAAATTCTCAGGGATGATTCACACCCTGGCCGGCACTTTCTTGATCTCCTGCCCTCAGGCAGAAGATATAGAAACATGATTAGTCGCACCAACGGGGTAAAGAACAGCTTCTATCCGTGGGCTGCTGAATGAAAAGATAACAACAAGCAAATGACTTTCGGGTTTGGTGGGTGTGCCTCAGTAAACGAGGGGAATTAAGACTAAGAGAGCTGAGTGGAGGGTGCTCGTGTAATCTCACTGTATACAAGTTGTACAAGTGACAAATAAGTATTTAAATTTCAATTATTATACATACAGGAAAAAAATGAACATTAACAACAACAACAACAACCAGAACAGAAACACAGTAAAGCAAAGCTTTCCAAACTGTGTGTTCTGACACATTAGTGTGTCAGCTGCAGTGTATAGGTCTGTCACGAGAACTCTCTCTGTGCTCCTCCCGGGGCTGGAAAGGGGCTAGTTTAATCTCCGGTTTGCTAGTAAAACTGAATTACAGTGTCACAAAATGATGCATGTCTAAAAAGAGTGTCACCAACATGAAAAGTTTGGAAAGCTCTGCAGTAAAGCATAACACAGATCAAGCATAAACCAGCCACAGCAGGAGAGAGAAACCAAAATTAGCACTCAAAGACCTGACCATAGAGAAGAGCTGTGAAACAAGGGAGCCACTATAGACAAGGCCCTTCCTTATGTAGTCACCCTCCAGCACCTTGTTTGGAAAGAAATTGAGCTTAAAGAAGAACCTCTGAAGATGGCCTGAAGGTCCAGCCACATCTAATGAGACATTTGCAGAGGAATTATCTTCCACTGAATTCCAGTAAGGAAGAGGCAGGAAATCTTTTTTCAGTCCTAGGGCTGCAGTCCTCATGGCTAACTTTCCATGTGTCACCTGCCAAAGGTTGATGGGCCAGAGGCAAAAGGATGTGGGCAGAGCGTGGCCCTCAGAGAGCCAGTGTGGTGTAATAATAATAATAATAATAATAATAATAATAATAATAATAATAAATTTTATTTATATCCCGCCCTCCCCAGCCAAACCCGGGCTCAGGGCAGCTAACAACACTAAAATAGTGCAACATTCTAAAAACATTATAAAAATTAATTAACATCAAAATTGATGGCAACCATAAACTAAAGTTCTGTAAAGGTTGCCAAAGGAGAAAGTCAGGCTGTGCCCTGAACAAAGGCCTGGTGGAACAGCTCTGTCTTGCAGGCCCTGCGGAAAGATGTCAAGTCCTGCAGGGCCCTTGCCTCTTGTGACAGAGCGTTCCACCAGGTTGGAGCCGCAGCCGAAAAAGCCCTGGCTCTAGTTGAGGCCAGCCTAACCTCTCTGTGGCCTGGGATCTTCAGGACGTTTTTATTTGCAGACCGTAAGTTCCTCTGTGGGACATACTAGGAGAGGCAGTCCCGTAGGTACGAGGGTCCTAGGCCGTATAGGGCTTTGAAGGTTAAAACCAGCACCTTAAACCTGATCCTGTACTCCACCGGGAGCCAGTGCAGCTGGTATAGCACCGGGTGAATATGATCTCGCAGCGAAGACCCCGTAAGGAGTCTCGCCGCGGCATTCTGCACCCACTGGAGTTTCTGGGTCAGTCTCAAGGGCAGCCCCACGTAGAGCAAGTTACAATAATCCAGTCTGGAGGTGACCGTCACATGGATCACACTGGCTAGGTCAGGGCGAGAGAGGTAAGGAGCCAACTGCTTAGCTTGGCGGAGATGAAAAAATGCTGCCTTTGTTATAGCTGCAATCTGCGCCTCCATGGAGAGGGAGGTATCGAAGATTACACCCAAACTCTTAACGGACGGTGCTGGCACTAATTGCACTCCCGCAGGAGATGGGAGTTGCCCCCTCGATCCCATATCGTCCCGTCCCAGCCAAAGGACCTCTGTCTTCGAAGGATTTAGCTTCAACCGGCTCCCATGTAACCATCCAGCCACAGCTTCCAGACATCTGGTCAGTGTGTCTGGGGCCGAGTCAGGATGGCCATCCATCAACAGATAGAATTGGGTGTCGTCAGCATACTGATGGCAACCCTGCCCAAAACTCCGGACAAGCTGGGCGAGGGGGCGCTTAAAGATGTTAAAAAGCATCGGGGAGAGTATCGCACCCTGGGGCACTCCACACACCAAGGAGTGGCGCGATGACAATTCCCCCCCAAGTGCCACCCTCTGTCCCCGACCAGAGAGAAATGTGTAGTGGTTAAGAGCGGTAGTCTCGTAATCTGGGGAACCGGGTTCGCGTCTCCGCTCCTCCACATGCAGCTGCTGGGTGACCTTGGGCCAGTCACACTTCTTTGAAGTCTCTCAGCCCCACTCACCTCACAGAGTGTTTGTTGTGGGGGAGGAAGGGAAAGGAGAATGTTAGCCGCTTTGAGACTCCTTAAAGGGAGTAAAAGGCGGGATATCAAATCCAAACTCTTCTTCTTCTTCTTCTTCTTCTTCTCTTTGAAGTTCCACCTCTTGGTAGCTCAGGTGGTGGTAGTGGCCTAGGTGGCTACTTGGTGGCTCTGAAATGGTAAAATTCCCTCCCCACAGCAGTGCACCTGACTTCTTCACTATACAGCTTTTGTATAGGGAAGACAAACCTCTTTGAGACCTGAGAAGTATGTTTTCAGTACCCACTCTTATTACTGTGATTATAATCTGCTTCATTTATAATTTTAAACTGTAAGTTGTTGTAACTCATCCTGGGACCCGCTGGTGAAGGATGAGGAAATAATAATAATAATAATAATTCCAATGACCTCCCTTTTTTAGGATTACAGCTTCTCTTTTTAGCATCTTCTTTTAATATTTGTAACTTTTCTTGCTATAGTTTTGAACATGGGGGTTCTTATCATTTCTCTCCTCTTCTAAATAAGTCTGGAGTTGTTGTTGTTTCTCTTTTATTTTTTTTAAGTGGGTTTCTTCTTTTGCTGGTTCATCTGTGGTGCTACTTGCTAGAACAAAGATGGTGTGGGGGGGTATGAAAACCCACCCTGACCAGTGCTGCTTTTTAAAAAAAAAAAATTATTAAAGTTTTCTTGGTTTACAAAGGTATGCACAATGTCTCTTTTTTCAAGTTACATTTTCCATAGGTCGGTTTCATTTGTTGAGACATTAGGGTTACATTAGGAAGAAAAAAGGGGGGAGGTGGAGGGGGCCATGGTGGGTGAGGGTGGGTGAGGGATGTGTGGGTTTTTGTATGTGTGGGTTTTTGTGTCAGTGTCGTTTGTGCAGGTTTTTTTGAGCATGCTGTGTGTGTGTGTGTGTGCAGAGTGACAGTGCGGGATTTCTTTGAAGTCCGGAGAAGCCTCTTGGAATCTCTTTTAAGGAAATTGCTTCATGATTTATTGCAGCATTCTGTCCCACAGCTGTTTGGATCCGCAGCCACAACCATGTGTGTTAATAGAGAGCTGACACACACTTCGTGACTCAGGCTCAAGCCTCTCGCTAAAATCACAACATGGAAGAAAAACTGTGGCTTGCAGGGGATCTGATGTGCTGAGTCAGTTCATACAGGCTGAACCCGAAGGCACCGGGCAGGCATTCCTCAACAAGTAGGTGTCTCCTTCAGGCCATCCAAACCCATGGTGGTTGCTATCTTAGGAGAGGCAGCCTCAGTCACAGAGTAGAGAATGCCTCTTCTCAGCATTGTAAGAGACATGCTGAGGCTGCAGGCCCACCATAATATGTAAAGCACATCCCCTCCCACCCACAAGGAATAATGGGAATTATAGTTTGTTAAGGGTGCTGGGAATTGTAGCTCAATGAGACAAACTATTTCCCAGGATTCTGTAGGGGGTGTGTGTGTCATGCAGCCCCTAGTGATGGCCACCAATTTAGATGGCTTTAAAAGAGGATGAAACAAATGCGTGGAAACTAAGGGCACCCTATATCATAGAATCTTAGGAAAGTAGAGTTGGAAGGGTCCCTGGGGGTCATCTAGTCCAACCCCGTGCAATGCAGGAATGTGCAGCTGTCCCATATGGGGATCTAACCAACTGAGCTATCGAGGTCCCTGGAGTGGTGAGTGAGTGCTGAGTGAAATGCACTCTGTGCTTGCTCAGGGGGCAGTTTTGTGGGTTCTCGTTCTGTAAGTTCCAAGGCTAAGCCCCTGCAGTGGAAACATCTGAGGAACCCTACTGTAAAAAGCCCTGTAGAAGGAAAATTGTAGGTTTTTGAAAAGGCGGGGGGGGGGGGTGAAGCTATGGTGCTTGTGTCAGCTTTGCCTGTTGTATACATTTGAGTGCTATGTAGAAACAGGCCAAGCAGAACCTCCACTGGTTACAGTCTTCTTTGCAGGCTTTAGTGGTTAGCATGCTGAAATTATGGCAGGGCGAGCTGAGTCACTGGGTGGCTGTGAGCCTGCAGCTTCTACTTCTACTTGTGAAGACAGAAGGTAAGAACAGCCTTGCTATCTTTGGAATAAACTTGGGCAATAAAACTGCAATTAACAACAACAACTAATCTGTCAAACAGGGAGGACGCTTTATACATTTAGTCCACTGCAAATCTCCTGCTAGACCAAATCTGCCAGTCCTTAAGGCATGGGTTGGGCACCTGGGGCATACATATCCCACCTTTCCCCCAAATGAGCTCAATGTGGTGTACATGGTTTGTCCACTCCTCACTGAATCCTGACAGCAATGTTGTGAGGCTGAGTGGCAGTGGCTGATCTAAAGTCACTCCCAATAGGCTTTATGGCAGAGTGGGGATTTGAACACTGTTTCTCCCAGGTCCTAGTCTGGCACTTCAATACCTGGTTAGGGTGTGTTTAGTTTTTTCAATTTTCACATTCCAAAGATGAGGGGTGCTAAAAAGTTGTGACATGACTTGGAAAAGTTATTTTGGTTAAATTAATATAATTAATTTTGCTTGGTAAAAAAAAGTGTGCAATGTTGCATAGAAATCATTAGAAACGATTGCCAAGGACTTGCAGCTATATTATATATTAATATATTATTATTATTATTATTATTATTATTATTATTATTATTATTATTATCATTATCTGACATTTTCAGAAGGTAAAATTAAAGTTTTTTGGGTTTTCCAAAAGCTAATGTGCTTCTTCCATCAAACACAGACCTACCAAGCTAAATGTTGTCCAATCACAAAAGTAATAGCAGATTTGAATTGCTCACATCTAAATTTGCAAATTTGCAAAAATTAAGTTTCACCCGCTAAAACGACGGCCCTTGATACATGGCTCATCCTTCACCCTTGCTCTTCTTTGCTTTAGGGCTCAACAACATCTGAATTAGGGCTCCCCCATCCCCCAACTATCTGGTTCTGGGTGTCAGTGGGTATGGGAAAACGCACTCTTTCTGTCCCCTTTGGGCAGTAGCAGAAGGAGCCAGAATACCCGACCTGTTTCCTGCAGCACGGACACCCCTTGTGCCCCCTCTTCCCGCCAGATCCAGCTGTTGCATCAATCTCCCCACTATCACCCGCCTTCAACTCTCCAGCTCAGTCCGGCTGAGCCCATCCTCCGTGGCACGTCACTTCCTTGCAAACTTTCCCGAGAATATGCCCGTGCAAAAGTTGTTTGTCTTCAAAGGCTGGAGGCTGTGGGGCTGTTTCCTCGCCCTCTGACTGCGGGGGGCGGGGGAAGAGAAGGACCTTTCTCTCTCTCACCCCCCTTTCCTTTCCATTCTCGCTTTTCCCCCTCGGATTTGCATGTCAGGTTTCCTGTGTTTGTCACAAACGAACGGCTAGTATGGACAGGCTGCCTGGCAAGGGCTGAGCCACTGGGACCGTTAGACTGGCAAGGGAAGGAGAGAAATAAATAGAAGAAGAAGAAGAAGAAGAAGAAGAAGAAGAAGAAGAAGAAGAAGAAGAAGAAGAAGAAGAAGAAGAAGAAGAAGAAGAAGAAGAAGAAGAAGAAGAAGAGATTGCGAGCCGATCAAGTCCTCAACCCCAGCAAGCATCCCGTGCCCGGGGACTTTCTCTACAACCCTCTCTTTTTCTTAGCAACTGCAGCTGCGTCCCCAACGGCTCTCCGTGCCCCAGGAGCGCTTGGCAAGCGCAGCGCAGAGACCCGCCGCTACCGCATCGTTAAGAAGTCATGGCCAGCGACTACACGGCGAGGAGCCTGGACAGCATCGACCTGTCTGCGCTCAGGGTAAGTGCCTATGTCCTGGCTGGGAAGGGAGAGACGAGCTGGAACGTGGGAGCCATGGGGAGAGACATGGCACAGCTCAGCGGCAGACCTTGCATGCGGAAAGTCCTGGGTGCCTACCCCGCATGGCATCTCTAGGTAGGGGCTTGGACAGACCCCTTGCCTGAAACCCTTGAGAGCCCACTGCCTGTCAGTGCGGACACTAAGGAACTAGATGGACCCAACGGTCTGAGATTTCTGTGTTCTTAGAGGGCTTACAGCTGGCTCCTTCATAAGCCTCCAGAGGGGGCTGGCGGCAGCAAAAAGATGTCACTTCCTAGATGTCACTTTTGCTCTTCAGGGAGAAGTGGTCTTGCAAGGATCTCTTGCTGTAATCTGGCAGCTCAGCTCTTACAAAGCATGCTTTGGGTCTCTTAGTTGGCGGCATGGTGTTGGATGGAGGCTAAGTTGGGTGAACTGTTGAAACAAGCAAGTTAACCATGACTTAAGACCTGAGCGAGAACTACGTGTAACTAACTTAGTCTCAATCCAGTTTGTTGGTATTATCAGTTCTATTTTTCCCTTGGTCTCTTAGAATGGTAATGGCGCCCACATGAAAGGTGCTGGAACTGAGTTCTCGTGAGTTCGGCTGAATAAAATAAAAATAATTGGGTATTATTATTATTAGGGCTTGAAGAGCTTTGCATGCATTGGACTGGATATTAACAGCATATGCCTATATATAAGTCTACTCAGAAGTAATGCCTGCTGAGTTCAGTGGAGCTGACTCCCTGGTGAATGGTTTCAGGATTGCAACCTGTTGCAAGTTGTTGTTATTTATTCAGCTTATCAGTTGCATTACATTAAATTCTCAAAGCAGTCTACAAAATGAAACAAGTTGTACATTATACCGGTATATATGTATTAAAGTAATAAAACAATGAAAACAATGCCTCCATAACCTACCCCTCAACATAGACTAGTTCAGCACAGCAATGAAATTTATATACAAAGGCCTGGGAGAACCAGAATGTCTTTGCCTGCTGCTAGAAAGATTTTGACATTGGTATCACACAAGCCTTCATTGATGGGGGTGGAGGGACCACTGAGAAGACCCATTTTCTTGTCAAGATTCTCCTAGCAATTTGTGGAGGGACCCACACAGAAACCGGCACAGAGGGAAAGCACAAAGATTACCTCAGGCTCCAAGTTGTACCTAGTTTATATTGAAATCAGTGGGATTTGAGCTAAGACATGATTGAGTTTCTCTCGGTATGAATTCAGCCCCTCATCTCAGCCTTGGAAAGCAAGGATTCTTGCTCAGGGTCCAATCACTTGCATCTCCAGTTAAAAGGTCCAGGAGACTGAACCCTGTACTCTGACAACCTGAACCTCCTTACACCCTGGAAAGCAGCTGCCAGTCAGAGTAGACAATACTAAGTTTGATGGGCTTATGGTGTGACCTGGTTTAAGGAAGCCATCTTCCTGCCACCTTATTGCAAATGAGCTGTGCATGCTCTGAGAGGGGCTGGGGGGACCTGTGCGGAGGCATCTGCAGTTAAGTTGACTGCATGCTTTATATGCTTTTTCTTAAAAACTTCACAACAGCCCTGAAAGGTAGGGTTCTATGTTTGTGATTATTTTCCCTGCTGTATCTGGGATGGAGTAGAGAGATGAAACTTGGATAAAGCGCCTGTTATAAACTCAGAAGAGGCAAAACGAGCTATGAGAATTCTTTGCCCTTTCACACGAACATTATCTCAGTGATCTGTACAACAGCCCTGAAATGTAGCCTGTGTGGTTATCCCGATAGGCAACTGGAGCAGGTGCAGTGTGTAGACTGGGAAATCCAACACATTGACTTTCTTGGGTGCAGTTAGAGTGCTGGTACATGCCACTGGGCTCTTGACCAGTTTTGGGAACCCAAGCAATTGCCCAACCTTGCTTCCTTCTTGAGCCCATTCTGCAGATTCAGGGGGCTGAGGCAACATTAGCATGCCATATCCCATCTGATGTACTAATAGCTGGGGTCAGACATGAATCTGGAACATTCCAGTTCTCATCATGGCTCAATGCAAATATATTTAATTATATTTTAAAAAGCTTTCAGCCATAGATTCTAGAATTCATATGGTCAAAGCAGCTCATGCAGGTGTTGCTTTTCTAATGCTTTCAAGTACAGTATCTTATAAATTAGTCCAAAACTTTTATTGTCTAGTCACAGATGATGGTGGGGGTGGGACTGAGGTTGAGAAGTAGTGACTTGCTGGTAATACATAACAGATGCTTCCGATTGTGCACCCCAGGACTCCTTCTCCAGCTCTTGGGGTGCTCCAGAGGCCACACCCAATATCCAGGCCATGGCCCTCACTGCCATGCACCATGCCCTCCCCCAGTTGTTTTTGCTCAACTGGAATATGTCCTGAGACGATACCACTAGTTTGCCAGGTTGGCGGATGGAGATGTTTGTGTATATATGGAAGGCTTTGGTGTATGCGTGGCTGGATTGCCACCTACTGTACAAAGGCAACAGGCACAACTGTTGCTCCTCCTACTTTTGCCTCTAGCGCCACTCACTTTTTGCCTAAGCCCCACCACCAGCACTGCTTGCAGGCACGCCTTTCACCACCTTTTCTCCGAAGCTTTGAACTCTCAAAGTTAAGCAGACTTAGCCAACACATTTTGGTGTGTATGTCAGGGCAAAAAAAATGAGAGGCACAAATACAAGATGGGTGACACCTGGCTTGAGAGCAGTACATGTGAAAAGGATCTAGGAGTCTTGGTTGACCACAAACTTGACATGAGCCAACAGTGTGACGCGGCAGCTAAAAAAGCCAATGCAATTCTGGGCTGCATCAATAGGAGTATAGCATCTAGATCAAGGGAAGTAATAGTGCCACTGTATTCTGCTCTGGTCAGACCTCACCTGGAGTACTGTGTCCAGTTCTGGGCACCACAGTTCAAGAAGGACACTGACAAACTGGAACGTGTCCAGAGGAGGGCAACCAAAATGGTCAAAGGCCTGGAAACGATGCCTTATGAGGGACGGCTAAGGGAGCTGGGCATGTTTAGCTTGGAGAAGAGGAGGTTAAGGGGTGATATGATAGCCATGTTCAAATATATAAAAGGATGTCACATAGAGGAGGGAGAAAGGTTGTTTTCTGCTGCTCCAGAGAAGCGGACACGGAGCAATGGATCCAAACCAAAAGAAAGAAGATTCCACCTAAACATTAGGAAGAACTTCCTGACAGTAAGAGCTGTTCGACAGTGGAATTTGCTGCCAAGGAGTGTGGTGGAGTCTCCTTCTTTGGAGGTCTTTAAGCAGAGGCTTGACAACCATATGTCAGGAGTGCTCTGATGGTGTTTCCTGCTTGGCAGGGGGTTGGACTCGATGGCCCTTGTGGTCTCTTCCAACTCTATGATTCTATGATTCTATGTCTTTAAAGGCTTTGGGATGCCTCCAACTAAGTTCCACACCATGTAGACCATTCAAAATTATGCTGTTATTATTTATTGTTTATTCGATTTACATACCACCCTATATCAAAAGATCCCAGGGCAGTGTACAACATTGAAAACATATTTTGTGGACCATAATAAAAATAAAAAACAGAATGCAAAGCATAACACTAGACAGCATAATAAGAAAATAATCACAATAGCAGCCTTGCCACCACCTTTAACAGGCCATAGATTATTTCATGGCCAAAGGCCTGGGTAAAGAGGAATGTTTTTTGCCTGGTGCCTAAAAAAACATATAAAGCCTCTCTGGGGAGAGCATTCACAGATGGGGAGCCACCACAGAAAAGGTCTGTTCTCGTGTTGCCACCCTCCAGACCTCTTGGGGATGGAGGACATAGAGAAGGGCCTCGTATGGCAAGTGCAAAAAAGGCTTAAGCTAGTTGTGTTAATAATTTCAATAGGTGTCCTCTGAGAATGAGTAACACAGGATAGGTTCCTGCTCTTCAGTTGTGTGGCCCTCCAGATGAGCCTGAACTACGACTCCCATTAAACACACCAGGCCAGGAGCCAGGGGTGACAGCAACATCGTAGTTGGGCAACCAATCTCCCCCACACCTGCTGTGCTTTTGAAAGATATTCAGGGGTCCTGTTATATTGAAGGTGAGCCTTGCCAGTATGTTTGAAGAGCTCATCGGCCCTCCCCACCCGTGATCTTTTGGCAGGAGAATAGCGACTTTGTATTTGTTTTAAAAAAAACACACCAGAAAACAGACTTCAGTTGCTCTGCAGCTCCAGAGCAGTTTCTAGATGGGGTCCACCCAAAGTTTAGTCCTTCCCTTTATTTATTCAACCAATCCCTGGCCAAAAGCACTGAGAAGGGTGGTGGCCAGAGAACCGTTGGGTTTGTAAGAGAGGTTTGCTTTCCCACCTTATCATCAGCAAACATGAGTTTGGCAGAGTTTTGTTTTGTGTTTTTTTTACATATATATAAAAAGAAAACCTGGCTGAAGTTCTGCTTAGTCCTGTGATTTGAATGCATATCGAGTCGTTCCCAGGACTGGGATGGACAAGGGGTTTCCGTCATAAAGGGATTCCAATAAGCATCGCCCCATGGGTGAAAAGAAAAAAACTGGTCATATGAATGCACCCTGCAATGTGGAACCACCATAACTCTTGCTGTGTTTTGTTCATCATGTTAAATAAAAAGATTCCATCACACATCTTGCAGACTTTTCCAGCCAGGAAGAAACATCTGGTACATCTAGTACAAAGTCCATCACTTCAGTTAAATTTTGTTGGAGATGTGTGTGTGTGTGTGTATGTATGTATGTATATACATATGGCGTGTGGTGCTGTGGTCTAAACCACAAAGCTGAGGGCTTGCCGATCAGAAGGTCGGCGGTTCGAATCCCCGCAAAGGGGTGAGCTCCCGTTGCTCGGTCCCTGCCAACCTAGCAGTTCGAAAGCACGTCAAAGTGCAAGTAGATAAATAGGTACCGCTCCGGCAGGAAGGTAAACGGCATTTCCGTGCGCTGCTCTGGCTCACCAGAAGCGGCTTAGTTATTCTGGCTAAATGACCCGGAAGCTGTCTGCAGACAAACACTGGCTCCCTTGGCCTACAGAGCGAGATGAGTGTGCAACCCCAGAGTCGTGGATGACCTAATGGTCAGGGGTACCTTTACTTTATGTATATATTTATAACCTGCAGAGTCCAATTCCTTGATTTCTGGCTATATAATTTATCACTCTTGCTAATTTCTTCTGGAGGAGATCGCTGGAGGTTTCTGTGAAATAGGATTAATTTTGCAGGTCGTTTTTCCAGCACCTGTCCTTGCAATCTGTATGTTTGCAGCTGATCACCTTGAAGCTTTTTTTGCACAATCTGTCCAAGTTTGATTCCACTGCTGTTTCGCTTTTTGCATAGTATTTCCACCCGTCTCTTCTAGGTGGCTTCAGTCCAGCTAGAGTTTGCTGCAAAACTAATGACATCAGTTCTTTAGTCATATGCTTGCTGAGAAGTCCCATTAACCCAATCGGGCTCACTTCTGAAAAGACCCATATAGGTGTGCACGGCATGACTGCAATCTTAAGGATGCTTAACTAGGGCAGGCATAAGGAACCTCAGGTCCCAGGCCTCTCTATCTGGTCCGCAGGACTCTCCCCTTCTCCCCAGGCCATGCACATCCCCAGTTTTGCTTTGCAGCATCCTTGAATGTGTTTGCATTGCTGGAAATGTATCCTGGAACTCTAATTATGTTTCTTTGCTTGCCTTTATGAAGAATTTTCCACTTCATCTGTATCATCCACAGCATCTGGAGGGAAGGAGGCTAGCTTAGGAGGGCACACACACCTCTGTTCTGCAGGACTTTGCCCCTGCTCCCCAGTTAAACTTTCAGCTATGCATGAGCATATTTCACCAATGTGCTGGTGAGGGTGTGGGGAGAGGCAGCTATAGGTACTTGTGGTGGACGTGCCTGAAGGTGGCCAATTTTGGGGAGTGAGTGTTTAATGAGATAAGTACAATTACACATCAGCATGTCACAAAGACCTCAGAACTTGCATTACTGAATCTGTAATTAAACAAGAATCAGGACTTGGTGGATGTGCTACTAATTGGATTTCTCTTAACTGTTGCATGTATGGTTATACCCACATTTTGGAAGGACTTAAAAGGTGTAAACTTAAATGCTTGATGCAATAGAGTATGGCATATTGCCCTCACTGCTAAATTGACTCACAAATTAAGATTGGCAAGTGCATCAAAGTACAAAGATAACTTTGCAGGAGAATGGCGAAGCTTCATTTGGTTTACAAATTCTCCAGGAAACTGAAGACCACTTCCCATGGCTTAGACTAATTTGTGGATCATTTAATAAGTGTGTGTTTTATAGATGTGTACTATTATAAGTTGTGGTGCATACAGGAACACGGATTGGCATAATGTGTTTTGTGGGTCTCCGGGGAACAAGGTCCCTGAAACAAGGTTGTTGTGAGGATAATATGGAGAAGGAGAGAATCATGGATGCCAATTTGAGCTTCTTGGAGAAAAGGTGGATTTTAAGTGTAAATAGCAGCTAGTGGATGCTTGAGTGCCATTCTCTTGAACCATTCCCATCCTCCTGTGCCAGCACCTGACAATGGCGATGCTTCATTTTTGCTGACCTAGGCTATCTAGCTGTCTTGGGTAGTCAAGACAGTGTTGGGAAAGGTTCCTGGCCAACATAGCAGGCAAGCACACACTGGTCTGTCCATGTGACAGATGCTGGCAGAATTTGTCTGAGCAGGCACAAGGTGGAGCAATGTGAGAAGGAGCAAGGTGTTGGAGGTAAGCGATCCTTCTGCACTCAGGTGAAAGATGCTGTCCTATTTCCACCCGCTGAAGTAAGATTGAACTGTCAGTCTAAATCACGGGTCAGCAAACTTTTTCAGCAGGGGGCTGGTCCACTGTCCCTCAGACCTTGGAGGGGCAGACTATATTTTTTTGGGGGGGGGATGAATAAATTCCTATGCCCCACAAATAACCCAGAGGTGCATTTTAAATAAAAGGACACATTCTACTCATGTAAAAACATGCTGATTTCCAGACCATCCACGGGCCGGATTGAGAAGGCGATTGGGCCAGATCTGGCCCCCGGGCCTTAGTTTGCTTACTCATGGTCTAATTGGCATCAGTATGGAAGGGGTGTCCTTTTACCCATCATGGAAGGACCCATCCTAACTTGGGCCTTCAGTTTATGTTCTACCACTTGGACATAGTTCCTTCGCTAAGAAAGGAACCGAAGTTCTCACAGTACACAGGAATTCCATCTCCTGTTTGCAAAGAGGCCAGCTCTCACTCATCATAAGCAAGTCACTGCGCACAAGCTTGCTTGAAAATGGAGATGACGTTTTGCCATCCGTTGGCCCTTGTGTTACAGACGGCAGACACCTTATGCTGGGCTCTGACTTTAGTCCTTGGATCTGTCCTTGTTCTGATTGGAGCACTCTGTGGTCTATTACAGCTTAGCCTTCCAACCAGGCCAAGTTCCTAATTGTCTCAGAGCTGGACGTGTCTTTGATATAGAGCTTCCTCTCCAACAGCATTTGGTATTCCAGGGTCTGTATGGCCCCTTGCTATCCAGCTACTGCCAAGTTTGCTACATTTCCTTTGGCAGATGCCAAAATCCTGACCCAAACATTAATCACTTTGAGGTTAATTACTGTAATGCACTGTACCATATGCTGCTCTTCTTGCTTCGTCTTTATCATTGGATGAGGAGTCCAAAAGGCTGGAGCAAGGCAGCTGACCTGGATGCCACGAAAGCTAACTTGCCATATTCATGCTCCTCTGTAAAATTGTAAGACAGAAATCTGTACAGGAAACCAGAGCATACTGTGTTTCCTTTATATTTAAACCAGGTGGAAGCCAAGGCTTTGCAGTTTTGGTTTTGTTTTCTTTATGCTTGAAAGCATGAGAAATTGATTTTAAAAATAAATAAATAAAATCCTATCATTAACTTGTTTGTTTTTGGATTGTCCAATCTGTCCATCAGATCTTAGGGGGCTTACAATAAAATGCAAATAAACTCAACAACATTAAAAGGGGAAACAACCTACTTTCTCTTTTGTAAAGAGTACCCTGCACCTCCCAAATAATCTGTCAAGTTAAATAATTAGATGTAATCAGGATGCTCTTATTTCTTAGGATAAAACAGCTAAGTATTTTCTCTCTGACTTGAAGGTTATTGCTGTTCCAAAACTCTTTTACCGGTAAACTTTCTTGTATATAAAATGAACGATGGAACGTCAAGGGTTTCTTGCACATTAGTGTAGACCAGGGGTCAGCAAACTTTTTCAGCAGGGGGCCAGTCCACTGTCCCACTCAGACCTTGTGGGTGGCCAGACAATATTTTTTGGGGGGAAATGATGCAAGAGCACCACGAGCCCAGGTGGCTGCTTACCTGTGTCTTGCAAGTGGCAGGAGCTGGTGGCGGGAGGATGATGAGCGGTGCGCGAAAGTGCTCTGGAGAGGCGCTGCTTAAAATGGCGGTCACTCGAGCACTGCTGCTGCTGGCACCAACAAAGCCCAGCCCCCTTCCTCCTCTAGGCAGGGCGGGGAGAAGCCAGGAGGAGGGAGGGAGGAGGTCCTGCTGCTGCCGCCACCATGGGAGGGAGAGGGAAAGAATGTGCGCGCTAGTGATCCATGCAGCAATTCCTGGACCGTCCCTGGGTCGGATCCAGAAGGCAATTGGGCCTGATCCAGCCTTAGTTTACCTACGCATGGTTTAGACTTTGCAAGATAATAGCTGGAAATCAACCACATCAGGACAAAAGCACATTTTTAGTTATCAAGATTGTCCTTTTGGCTTTGCTGTCTTGCTGAAATGTAAGCATTCAAGCACCGAAACTGTTTTTGGATAGTTTTCTTTTACTTTCAAGCTGGTGACCTTGACAGAAGCAGCAGGTAGATCCAACTTCTAAATTCAGGAGGTGATATTTAAACTAAGGTTACCAGACGTCCCTGTTTCCCGGGGACAGTCCCCGGATTTACAAATCAGTCCCCCTACAAAATCCTTTGAAGTTGAAAAGCGTCCCCGGACTCATTGAAAAAGATCTGGTAGCCTTAATTTAAACAATCCTCTTTTGCAGTCTCAAATGAAGCAACATTTGCTGGTCAAGTTTTTAGGCACTGCCCTTTGAAACCCCAGAGTATTTGTACTGCAACAATTTGGCACTGGCTCCTCTGTGATTTTGGACAGGCTTCCCCATGATCTTCCTTCCAAACTTTTTGTTTTTAGAAAACTGGGTTGCCTGCCTTTGGCTTGGGTGAGGTTGAGCACAGTTTAATTTTCTGTTCTCTCCATGCTTTACAAGAATAGCTGTGGCTCCCTTACACTGGCATTTCCACATTCCAGGACCTGCTTTGGCCCACATGGCTTTTAACATAGCTACGCCATTAACTCTTTGGAGGAAATGCTTCCTTCACCCCAATGAGTTTGAAAAAGGCAGGCTTCCCCAACCTGTCACCCTCCAGATGTTGCTGGACTACAACTCCCATCACCCCTGACCATGGGCCATGCAAGCATCTGGATGGCACCAGATTGGGTAGGGCTGCAATAGGACTGCAATAGAACACATCTACCATGTGTGCATATGTGCCCAACTGGCTATGGTGCAGGTCCCATTCATTTCAAATAATCTTGTGCAGGAGACCTTCCAAATAAGTTGTACCCCTAATTCTTCATAATCCAAGAGATGGAATCATATAGGAGAAAATAGCTTGGTTCTTTAAGTAAAATTAATCAACGTGTTTCTTTATTGTTATTTTTTTCAGGATCCAGCAGGGATATTTGAACTAGTACAAGTTGTTGGAAATGGGACGTACGGGCAAGTCTATAAGGTAATGAACAAAACTCAATATATTTCATGGCATATTGACAAAACTGAAATCCTGGACATAATGGCTATACTCAGACATTACACCAAACCTTGGTCTGGCAAGCCAGCCTGCTTACAAACCATAGTTCATGAGGGCTTCCCTAGTCCAGATCTGAAACCATGTTTCAAAGCTGGTTTTAAAGCCATCATTTGTGCTAGGGGTGGTTTGCTTATCTTTCTGAATTCACAGACACACCACTGCTGTGCGTCAAGAGCTGCCGCACCATGGGGACAGGAGTGAACTTATGAAGGTGAGCTCTGAGCCAAAGAAAAAAAATAATTAAACAGATACATCAAAACCATGGTTTGCCTTCTATATGTTTGTAAACTCAAACCATGGTGTGGGTTCTAAATATCACAAACCACAATTTGGAGTAAAGTCTGAATTGAGTCAATGGCCCATGGGTAAACCCTATTTAATGGTGGCCTGTGGATGTGGCACTCACTCTTGCTGCACTCCTCCTTTCTCACCAGCAAGAGCAACAAACCATGGCCTTTGGCTTAGCATTCCTTATGAACCAGAAGTCATGATTGGCTCTGCATGTTTGGTAAGCCAAGACCAAACTTTGGCTTAGCATTATGTCTGAACTGGGGATTGTGGCTTGTTTTACTCCAAACAAGCCATAGTCCCCAGTTCAGTCATAATGCCAAGCTAGAGATTATGGTTTGTTATGCCTGCTGGCTAGAATGTTGTTGAGCAAAGCAGGAACATTCTGTGCATTCATGGTAAACTGTTAACTGTGTTTTCCTGCAAGGTGTCATGTAACTGATTTCCATCTGATCCACAACAAAGCTGTTGTGTGCACTGCTGGTTTCATTGTCATTTCCTCCCTGCTTCTTTGATTGGTAGGTGATCTTTCACCCTGGCTGTTTGGTTGTTCATTCTCTGCTAGTCCCAGTCTCGTGACTATCCTTCCAGGTTCCTTTACAGTTGGGAGACAAATCAAGCGAGCAGGCATGTCATGATGAGAATGCATTTTTATCCCTGATAGATGCTTGCCAGTGGACTAAAAAAACCCACAACAACTTGGAACATTGTCTTTTGAGGGTGTGGTGTTGTTGCTGCTGTTGACATTGCATTGTTTTCTCTCTGTTTCTGTTATGAACTGTGAGCAATTTAAAATTAATTGCAGATTAGCTTGGCCGCACAACAGCACTGGACAAACCCTCCTTTGGGCAGAAAGAAGTGCCTTAGACTGGACAGCTCTTCAACTAGAGGGTGCCTTCAAATAGAGGACTGTCCTGTCTGAAGCAGGCAGACTTTTACAGTTAGCATGGCAAGACCCGTCCTTTGATCCTGGGAAGGAAAGACTTGAGCTCTTGGTTTTTTGTTTCGGAAAGGACTTTCTTTCCCCCACTTATGGTGTTTCTGGGGCTGTGTAAAAGCAGCCAACTGAGAGACTAGCCTTTCTCTGGAGCAGAGAAATAAATAAATAAAACTATCTTTTTGTTTGGGCAGCGGTGCGGGGGGGGGGGGAGAGAAATATGGGCAGAGTGCAATGGATCGCATGGCCTTGTTAAATTATGAAGTGTGAAAGCAGCTTGTGTGCCGTGCAGAAAGCCTGAGCAGATTGGAGCACCGGAGGCAATTACTGGAAGGCTAAATTTAAGAAACATGTACGCCCAAGAGCAAAAAGAATGGGGGGGGAGCAGGCTGGAAGGACAAATGCATTGGGCTGTGGTCTTGAGCCTTAAACTTCTTGCATGCCTCCCCTAGATACCGTTACCAACTGCCAGGTATATTTTCCACCCACTTTGCATTTTGACCTTCAGTGTTGAGTACTTTCTTGAATAAATCCAGTATTTCGAGGGGTTAGAAAATGGTTTCATTTGACCTTGTGCTGTGATGGAATCATTAGGCTCCGCCCTTTTGACTTGGCATCCTCTCTAAGCTCCTCCCATATATTCATTCACTCAGGAAAGGGCTGTGGCTCAGTGGTAAAGCATCTATCTTGCATGCAGAAGATCCTCAAGTCAATCTCTGACATATCAGGTTCGGGCTGGGAAAGATTCTACATCTGAAACTCCCAAGAGCTGCTGTCATTCAATTCAGATAATACTGAACTAGATGGACTAATGGTCTGATTCAGCATAAGACAGAGTTGCATGTTCCTTTGCCTGATCTCCTGCTTTTACTCATGAGCCAGGTAAAGGAGCAGGTGGCACTGAGGTCTAAACCACCAAGCCTCTTTGGTTTTCTAATTGGAAAGTCAGCAGTTCGAATCCACGCAATGCAGTGAGCTCCCATTGCTCTGTCCCAGCTCCTGCCAACCTAGCAGTTCAAAAGCACACCAGTGCAAGTAGATCAATAGGTACCGCTGTGGTGGGAAGGTAAACGCCATTTCCATGTGCTCTGGTTTCCATCACAGTGTTCCATTGCACCAGAAGCAGTGTAGTCCTGCTGGCCACATGAACCAGAAAGCTGTCTGTGGACAAACGTCGGCTCCCTCGGCCTGAAGCGAGATGAGCGCCACACCCTATGGTTGCCTTTGATTGGACTTAATTGTCCAGCAGTCTTTTACTTTTTTATTTTTTAAAACTGCTACTCTGTCCCTAGTCAGATACTGTGCATCTTCCTCTCCAAAGTTGTTGTTCTTTACCATGACTGAAGAAAGCTTTCCCAAGCTCACAGTGGAAAAGACAGCTTTGTTTCCTATTAAAGTGTGGTGGTGTATGGAGAGGAATCAATTTTATGCGAATGAAAGGGGTGGGGCTATGCAAACAGAACAGGCTACTTTTAATAGTCACTGTAGTCCCCAAGGGCAGAGAGAAGGTTTAGCTTGCACCCTTGTGTCTGTGAGGGTGCCCCATTGCTCTTGCACAGAGAAACATTAAATACTGCACTTGTGACTATTGTTTTGGGGAGGACAAAATCTTCTGTCCAACCTTGACCACAAGGGGCAGAAATATATGTCTTGCTGCACAGAGACTTACTGTATTGTAATCCCTGAAATCTTTGCAATAAACAAATACTTCTTCAGGGCTGGTGCAATACCACTTCCTCCTCCTTCCTCTCCCACCACCACATCCTTCAGTCTCCTTCCCCTTCCCCACTCCATCCTTCTCTCCACTGCTGCCTCATCTGCCCTGCACCCCTCTCTTTTCCTGCCTATTGATCTCATATGGTCTCAGCTTTGGTTTATTGGAAAGCATTTGATCCCAGGGTTAAGTCCTGTGGGTGCCTACACTACTACCACTGTGGCCCCTCCAGACACCATTTTCAGTGCACATTCATGATGATTCGTGCTCATGGTGCTATTGGGGCAGCCATACATGATCATGCTTTGTTTGAATACCTTTTGCACCTGCGAAGTTTACCAAGAATATTTCTAATTTATTTTTGCCCTGCTTTTGTTGTGCGGCAATAATTACCACATTCACAACATGCATTTAAAGTACTGTGATACCACTTGTGATGCCTTCCCCCAAGGAACCCTGGGAACTGTAGTTTGTTAAGGGTGCTGAGAGTTTTTAGGCAGTCCCCATTCCTTTCACAGACTACAGTTCTCAGAGTGGTCTAACAACCAATCCCTCTTCATGAGGAACTCTGAGAATTGTAGCTCTGTGAGGGGAATATGGGACTCCTGACAACTCTCAGGACTCTTAATAAACTACTTCTTTCTTATTTGGTGATCACTCATAGCCGAGTAAGGTTGTCTTCCATTAACATGGTTGGTGTGTCTATACATGACTGTCATATTCTGTATTCTGAATCCACATGTCCTTCCACAGTGGGGACGTAGGTTTCTGGGCAGGAGTTGATCACAGTGAGGGTTTACCAAATGTGCCTTCCTCTTAGCACGTTTCTCCCTTTCATCCTGCATTTGTGCTTCTTCAAAGTCCATGATGTCTTTGGTGAAGGCTACTCTCCAATTGTAGCACTTGCAGGCCATGATGATTGTTTGGAGTGGTATCATAGTGCTTTAAAAGATGGTGTAAATGTGGCTAATGCAGTAGCTTGGGGAAGCACCACAGAACAGCTATTCTGTCAGAATAGACCCACCATGGTTGCGTCAAGAACCTTTTGCCCAATATACCCATAATAAAACATCTGCATGGAGGGGCCCTAAGTAGCATTTTAATGTCAATGTCAGTCCATCTTTCTGGCTCTGTCTTCTGGGTCCCTTCAGCTTTCCAAAAACTTTATCAGGTATGTTACCTGAGATCTGCTTTAAAGTGGAGATGTCAGGGATCAAACCAGGCACTCCCTTGCAAACAAAGTGTAGGTTTGGCCACAGAGCTGCAAGCACTCCTGCAACTGAGCACTCCAACTGAGGACAGCTGTGGAGTTACCAAGAGGGACAGTAGGAGACGACTGGCTGATTTATGCCACTCAGTGACCTTTAGGAGAAAACAAAAGTTAGATGGCTCCTTTACATTGCTTTGGTCAAAAGCCCCCGTCAACCATCCAATCGGTGTTTTAAAAGTTTTAAACCATTGTCTGGTAGTCTGAAAATGGCTCCCAAAGCAACAATTCAAATAAACCTCCTAATGATCCTGGAGAAAAAGGGGGGCGGGTTTCTCATATGGAGTTGAAGTAAGGGGTTCTTATTTTAGACATCCAGTGAAGCTCAATGTTGTAAGATTCAGAATAGACAAAAGGAAGTAGCACAGAGCTGAACTATGGAATTTGCTCATACACAAGAGCTACTCGTAATGACCGCCAACTTGAATGGCTTTAGAGGATTAGACAAATTCATGGAGGCCAAGAGCACCTGTGGATTCTAGCCACAATGGCAGCTCAAAGAAAGTCATGGTGGTGGGGTTGATTGTCTCCTTCCCTCCCAAACCCAGTAGTAGGTAAAATGTTTGCCCAACCCTGATTTATTTATTTTTTAGCGTTTGTTTGTTTCCCCCATAGACATTCATGCCATGTAAAAAATGGTACATCACAGTTTTAGGTCTTCCTTTGCAGATGGCCACACTAATTGTCCTAGCATGTGTCAAACCCTGAATACAAGGGCTTTCCTCTTCAAGCATAGTTATTAACAGCTTTTAAAGACTGTGTGTGTGTGTGTGTGTGTGTGTGTGTGTGTCTTTCCTTTCCTTTCCCAACAATGTCTAGGACCAGTAGACGGAAACAACTTAGAGGAAACCGCACACACACACACACACAGAGGAAACCATGTAGCATTTCCGCTCCTTTGGTTTGCTGGAAGTGGTTCTTACTCTTTCCTTGCCAACACATCCAGAAACTATATAATCAGAAGGCCCTTTATGTGGCCTATTAATGGCACATATCCTATTGGACCGGAGGGTCTCAATCCCACCACAGTCACTGGGGCAAGATCAGCGTAGGGGTCTTAGGGCTCCCACAGAGTCCTATGGATATAGCCACTTTACCATTTGGCATCCTTTTGTGGTGGAAGAGGACAGCTTTATTTTCCATCAAATCCACAGAACCCTGTTTATTCCACAAGCCAGAAAAGAAACCGTTATGCACAGGGAGAGCAGTATAAGATAGCTTTGTGGGCGGGACCCAATGCACTCGTTCCGTTAGCACAAGGATTCATGCTTGTGCGTTGGGACTCTCCTCCCCCTGCATGTACAATGCATCCTCCCCAAATCTGGAGCTTTCCGGGAGTTCCCAGGGAGGAGGCAGAAGTTCTGTAATTGTACAGGGACGAAATCCTTGCCCTAACGGAATGAGTCACTTAAAACTACCCTGTGTGTGATCCAACCAAAGCCACAGGACACTCCTCTGCAGGTTTACTCAGAAGCAAGTCCCGAGTTAAATGAAGGTTACTCCTCCCAGGTAAATTTGAGTTAAGTACTGCAGCTTTTAGTGTCTTTAACCAAAATTAATTAAACCCATTGCACATGGCAGGACTTAGAATCATAGAGTTGGAAGGGACCCCCAAGGGTCCTCTAGTCCAACCCCCTGCAATGCAGGAATCTCAGCTAAAGCAACCAAGACAGGTGGCCACCCAGCCTCTGCTTAAAAAATCTCCAAGGAAGGATATCTTGTTCTTCATCTTAATCTTGTTTTGCCTGTGCCTGTTTGCTGTTCAGCATGCTCACAAGCTTAGTATGCTCCATCTACCTTAGTTATGTCTACACGGACTGGCAGCAGGGTTTCAGGCAGAAGTCTTCCCTACTGCTCCTTGGAAATGCTGTTGATTGAATGAGGGATCTTCTAGAGGAAAAGCAGATGCAATGTACTTTTCCAGCATAGGACTCAGTCTGAGACCCTGGAAACTGCAACTGCTCCCCACTGGTTATCTGCAGCATCATGCAAGGTGCAACCTGTTCTGGCTGAAGATGCGCTTTTCTCATAGTAACATAACAAGACCTTGCTGGGTCAGGCCAATGGCTCATCTAGTCTAGCATCCTATTCTCAACAGTGGCCAACCAAATGCCTCTGAGAAGCCTGCAAGGAGGACCAGGGCACAACAGCATTCTTCCCCACCTGCAATTCCCAGCATCGGGTATTCAGAAGCATATTGTCTCTCATGGAAAACGTAGAACAGTGCCATGCCAATCTCACTATAAATTGGTCCCTGGCTCCATGCTTTATGACCAAAGCCACACACAAGATATATGTTCAAGTTTAATCAGCCCTTCATTGACTTCTGCTTGGCTTGCAAAATAACAACACGTTATTTTGTCCTAGGGGGGTGGGGGTGGGGAGGGAATCCACATATATTGCTTATATCATCACTCAGGAACTTGATTTGTTCCTTACAAATGCATCTTGAGTAGCACTTAAGTAATTTAGTCAGAGAGGGGGTAGTTCTTTTTGGAGAAAATCATATGATAAAATACTTTTTTCTCTCTAGTTTCTTTTCTTTTCTTTTTTTCTTTTTTTTAAAAAGCAATGCATTCTTTTGATGCCAGAAAGCTTCTGGCTCTGTTGAGTAAAATTTTATGAGGGTTTCTCTTCTGTTGTTTTCTTTAAAAGAAACTTGGGAATTTAAATGGAAAAAAATAACAATGAATAAACAATTTACAGATCATTTCTGCTACGCTGCATTCGCTCAGACATCTTGCTTTTATAACTTTGTTCTTGAGAACATTCACCCCAAAATATATAAGGAAAGCCACATTTATAAAATAAATTTACTGTTAATTTAGATAACAGACTCCGTGATTTATTTATGTGCAGTGTCCACACATCTAGTTTGCAGTGAGCCTGACAATTTTTTTTTAAAAAAAACAGAAGCTGAAAGAGAAATAACATTCCTGTAATGTTTGCCCTTTCCATCTTAACATAAAAGATTTATTAAATCTGTTCAAGCAGTCCATTTGCAAAAAAGAAAGGCCAAACTGCTTCTGCAGATAAGTGATCACAAAAATGCAATTATTTAAGGTAGAGATTTGGGGGGCGGGATTGCAGTTCACATCTGGATAGCAAGGTAGGAAAGTAGATGGAAGATGTCACAAACCTTCATATTTCCCCATTCAGTGGGTGCTTTTAAAGCCAAGGTGGGGAATTTTTGACCCAAGCCCAGATGGGAGTTGCAGCTCAGCAATGTCTCAATGGCCAAGGACCCCCCAACTCAATTCAAAGCAACATTTCCCAGCCTGGCACCCTCCAGATGGGGGCACCCTCATCAGCCCCCAGAGTGCTGGGCAGAGCTGGTGGGAGTTGTAGTTCAAAACATCCAGAAGGCAGCAGTTGGTGAAGACTGGCTTCCAAATCTTCAAATCAGTCTCCAGGTTGCAAGTTTTACTTTCGCCTTGCAAAATCTGGGGAAGTCATTTTGTTGTTTGGACCAAGAAACGTGCATCCCAAGTATGTGATTTATTGTCTCGGCAAAGCTTGTGTTCCTTGTTTGTGTTCCTTTAATGCTGCCAGAAAGAGCAGCATTCTCTCTCTCTCCCTCTCTCTTTCTCTTCTTGTTTAGTCATTAGGTCAGGCTGCTGCCATTGTATATTTAGCTGTTTTCTTGGAACTGCCCAGTCAGCTGTTTTTCCTCTTGAGAATTCTAATTGCCTTAAGCAGAAGTTGCTGGGGTGGGTGCATGGCTGAGTGGCAGGCAGTGGCAGCCAAACCACTCCACTCATTTCATTTCAGCTGCTCATCTATTTCTTTCTGCTGGAAATTAGAGCTGTGTGTACCATGTCCTTTGCCTTGCTAATCTCTGAACGATCCTGCTGCCCCCAGGTGCAGTGGTGTATACTGTCCTGCAACCATTGTTAGAGCAAGGTTCAGTTCTCAGTATAGTATTCTTCTGTACGGACGTGTCCACATCATACATTTAAAACTCATTTAACACACTCTTTGGGGGCAGGAACAGAGAATCATAGGCTTGTGGAGTTGGAAGGGTCTAGTCCAGTGTTTCCCAAACTTGGGTCTCCAGCTGTTTATGAACTACAGTTTCCATCATCTCTGACCACTGGTCCTGCTAGCTAGGGATGATGGGAGTTGTAGTCCAACAACAGCTGGAGACACAAGTTTGGGGAACACTGGTCTAGTCCAACCCCCTGCAATGCAGGAATCTCAACTAGATCATACATGACAGATGACCTTCCAACCTCTATTTAAAAACCTCCAAGGAAGGAGAGTCCACCACCTTCTGAGGGAGTCTGCTCTCCTATCAAAAAGCTCTTGCTGCCAGAAAGTTCTTACCAATGTTTAGTCAGAATCTCCTTTCTTGTAACTTGAAGCCTCTGGGGCAAGAGAAAACAAGCTTGCTTCATCCTCCATGTGACAGCCCTCCACTCAGATATCTCCTTTATGTCAGGCTAAACATACCCAACTCCCTCAATCGTTCCTCATAAGACTTGGTTTCTAAACGCCTTGATAATATCTTTTAATAATAATGATAATAATAATAATAATAATAATAATAATAATAATAATAATAATTTATTTATACCCCGCCCATCTGGGCAGCTTCCAACAGAATATCAAAATACAATAATCCATCAAACATTAAAAGCTTCCCTAAACAGGGCTGCCTTCAGGTGCCTTCTAAAAGTTGTTCTCTTTGACATCTGGTGGGAGGGCATTCCACAGGGTGGGTGCCACTACCGAGAAGGCCCTCTGCCTGGTTCCCTGTAACTTGGCTTCTCACAACGAGGGAACCGCCAGAAGGCCCTTGGCACATTGAACACACTTTTGGAAAACATGGTCTCCCCCCAAAGAATCCCCCCAAAGAACTGTAGTTTACCTGTTTGGGTCTATTACTTCATAATAAAGAGAGTTACAATTCCTAGCCAACTACAGCTCCCAGGATTCCCTTGGGAAAGCCAAGTGCTTTGAAAGGGCTTTAAATTTATGATGTGGATAAGCCCTGCTGCTGCTTAGCTTTAGCAGGGCAGTGGAATTACAACTTTTGTGCCAGGACCGTTTCAAAAAAGCTTGTTTGGGAGAACTTCCAACTGGGTTATGCTCCACATTCAGTTTATAGATGGGTTTTCCATCGGAGACAGCGAAATGTCATGGGCTGTCCCTATTTAATCATTATCGGAATTAAAACACCACTGATTTTAGTGGGTGTGGCTATTTAACAACCTCTCTTCAGCCTTTAAAAAAACAGCCTTTTAAAACTGAAATGCTAAATCAAATATATTGACAGATGTATAGTTGATGTGGCAGCAAGCACATGATAGAGGCTGTCCCCCACTGCTACCCCATGCAAAGTGTCATTATGCGCATTTTGGTGCTGGTGATGTTTTGAATCTTCTAGTCATTCCACTCCTTCCTCTTCATACTCCCTTCTGCTTGTGCTTTCCCCCCTCTCTCTCTTTTCAAGAAACCTTAAGCAAAGGACACATTCTGCATTTCCACTTCTACAATGGAAGGAAATGCTTTGGGGCCCAGATGTTGCAGCTCTAGACGCTGTTAAGCTGCTTAAACTTCACTGAAGGTCAATACAAGTTATGCATCTCACACACAGAAAGAACAGCACAGGGATTGCCACCTTCCCCACAGGTCTCTCCTCTGTGCCAGAACACACTGCAAGGCACGTAGCTTCAGGGCCAGGCTGCCCTTTTACCTGGGACTATCCTCTTTCCATGGGATGCGGGTGGCGCTGGGGGTTAAACTACAGAGCCTAGGACTTGCCGATCAGAAGGTCGGCGGTTCGAATCCCCACAACGGGGTGAGCTCCCGTTGCTCAGTCCCTGCTCCTGCCAACCTAGCAGTTCGAAAGCACGACAAAGTGCAAGTAGATAAATAGGTACCACTCCGGCGGGAAGGTAAACAGCATTTCCGTGCGCTGCTCTGGTTCGCCAGAAGCAGCTTAGTCATGCTGGCCACATGACCCGGAAGCTGTATGCCGGCTCCCTCGGCCAATAAAGCGAGATGAGTGTCGCAACTCCAGAGTCGTCCGCGACAGGACCTAATGGTCAGGGGTCCCTTTACCTTTTTATCCTCTTTCCATAGGGCAAGGCAGGCCAGGGGGCAAATGCAGACATCCCAAGGAGGAGGAGGGGAGTGTGAAGAAAGCAGCCTGGTGTACCCTGGTAAAATTTGCATTGATTGATCCACCCACTTTTGCCTCTGGCCCCACCCACTACTGGCATGTGGCCCCTGGAAAGTTGCCCTTAAAGGAATCTGGTCTTCGTGCCCCTAGAGCATCAACACCCCTTTCTTTAAGGTTAAACATCCTCAGGCAAGCACAAGAGACAAGAGGAAAGCCCTCATAAGCCAGTGTTTGTTGCTGCCTTGGGAACCGTATTCTTATGTGGGAAATGCTGGCTATTTTAATATGTTAGAGTGAAATGTGTTGTAATCCCTGAATTTTAAAATGTGTGTGAGAGAGAGGGGGAGAGAGAGAGAGAGAAGGAGGGAATTTAGCATCCAGGGGAATATTTTATGACACTAGGCCACCTGGTAGTCCCTCTTTATACAATGTCATTACAAAGATGCAAACTGCAACACCTAATGCAAAACAAGTTTCGTGGTTCCTCTGCCTATTGTTGGGGGAGGCGGATACAGCATCACCAAAACCAATTCCTCTAATTTCATGGTATAAGTCTCCTCTGTCAACTCTTTCCATCTTCAGTTGTGGTCATATGTACTGTCTCATACAGTGTGTGTGGGGAAACCAAAATCATAGTTGGGGAGAATTCCTTCCTGTGTCCTATTAAAATGCCATGGCATTCTTAATACTTAGCCAAGCTTGGTGGTAGGTTCCTTCTTCTTCGGGTTTGGTTGCTTACCCTACTGTGTACTCCTGACCAAGTCATTTTTTTACACCCCTTCCCATTTTTTTCCATGCTGCATCTGCTCCTGCCTTGCCTAAATGCACTCAGTCTTCACAAACCTGTAAAGTTCTGAATACTGACATGCTTCTGACACAATGGCAATGTGAGAAAAGCAGCCCTAGTTGACTTGTAGGATGGGTGACTCATGTTAATTGTTGAGAAGCAGGCCAGAATCTGCTTTGAAACAGTTTTTAGCAGCTTGAACTTTGCTGTGCTCATTTGCTAAATTTAAACCAGATCATCTCTTTGGGATACAACTGTGTCAAACTTTGGCTTCTTACAGTTTTGAGACTGACATTTTCAGTCTCTCCACAGTTCGTGATTTACAATGTCTATTATGGACCACTCAGTTCTATAGTAATAGCATAGTAAGATTATGAAGGACGGCACTGTGGTCTAAACCACTGAGCCTCTTGGAATCTTGCTGATTGGAAGGTTGGCGGTTTGAATCCCCGTGACAGGGTAAACTCCCATTGTTCTGTCCCAGCTCCTGCCAACCTAGCAGTTCGAAAGCATGCCAATGCAAGTAGATAAATAGGTACTGCCGCTGTGGCGGGAAGGTAAACAGTGTTTCCATGCGCTCTGGTTTCTGTCACAGTGTTCTGTTGTGCCAGAAGTGATTTAGTCCTGCTGGCTACATGACCCAGAAAGCTGTCTGTGGACAAATGCCGGCTCTCTCGGCCTGAAGTGAGATGAGCACCGCACCCTATGATCGCCTTTGACTGGACTTAACCATCCAGGGGTCCTTTAAGATTATGAATATAGGAAGCAGCCTTATAATTGTCAGACCACTGGTCCATCTAGCTCAGTATTGTTAGTGTTAGAAACAGATATGAAAGCTAGGAGCTAGCTAGGAGCTTAAACCTAAGTTATGGGTGCAACAATGGAATGTCTAAGCACACTTTTTTATAACAAGAATACGAAGCTGAAGATGAATGAACTGCAGCTGAAATACTATGTTCATTTTTCACATGGTCTAATCCTTCCCCTGCCCACCCACCTAATATTCATAAGAGGGTCTCTTCTCCAGTCTTCAGAGAATAGCTGGAAGCGGGGAGGCAGAAATAGCTCCTTCTTTCCTTCCACTCTGCAGTTTTAATCTGAAATCTTAGGTGCGGTACTGTTCCCAGAGTTCAGAAACTGCTCGTGCTAATGAAATTCCCTGTCGCAAAATGCACCCGAACAATGAGAATTTTGAACACTATTGTCCACACTGGCTAGCAGCAGCTCTCCAGGATGCCAGATGGGGAGTTTTTTCCAGTTCTACCTGGATCTGCCAGGGATTGAACCCTGGCAGAACATCACTGAGCTAAGGCCCTTTCCCTAACTGAAACCACCTGTTATAATTACAAACTTTACCTGTGCTTTGCATCCGTGAAGTGATGGTATAAACACAATCTCTCTGTTCTGATTTGATTATGCTGAATCAAGAAAGCAAAGAACACACAAACAATAGGAGCCTGCCGTTGGGAGTTTATAATACCAGCATATCTCTTTCTCCCTCTCCCTCCTTCCCAGGCTCTCTTAGGAGGTGATTAAAACAAAAGGGACAGTCCTTCATCAGAACTGCATAAACCCATCAAGGACTCATCTGGGTACTTTATGGTGAAAGATCCTTGCTAATTAACTGCCATGGAGTGATGGATTTTCACCCCCAGCCCAGCTGTCACAATGGGCGATGTGAATCATTTGCTCTGGGTTTAAAATGGTGTGATCCTTGAGAAATGGGCCATTTATTGCAATGGAAGCCTGGTGTGTGTGTGTGTGTGTGTGTGTTCAAAGAAAAAGAATATTAACCATTTCAAGTTCCAGGGAAAATAGCCAGGGAAAGTTTGGGCTTTAAATGAGGGTGCCAGCCTGTCTGGAAGGGCTTCGTACTATACTGTGAAGTTTTCAATGCCTGGAAACATTTGCAAACAATGGCTTTCCATAAAGGAGCAGGAGCTGTGGTAGGAAGCAATGTGGAGGTGAGTGGCATTGGCTGGGTACAAAATAAGCGCAGATCTCCTCTGTCTCAGACAGCAGCCAACTCTGCAAAACTGCAGTTTGCTGCTTGGGGCAAAAGTATGGTGCTGTCCATTTTCCATTCTAGATACAGAAGTCATACATACAGGATGGCAGTGGAATCTCAGGTCACATGCACACCTCACACTGAAATCACTGTTATACCACTTTAAAAGTCATGGCCCTCCACCCCACCCCCCACAAAAAACAACAACAACCCATGGTGACTGTAGTTTGCTAAGGGTGCTGTGAATTGTAGTTCTGAGAGGTATCTAATCACCCTTAGAAGTGGCAGTTCCCATGACTTTCAAAATGGTACCTTGGTACTTTAAATCTATGGTGTTGATGTGTCCATTACACAGCACCGGTGAAGTGTTAGCATCTTCCCCTGCACCTGAAGTAGCAGTCTAGTTTAGGGTGGCCAGGACAGGTCATGGGAACTTAAAATCAGCAAGGGGTCTATTGCCATGCACCTCCCCTGCCCCAGCATCTGCTTCCTGAGGCAGTCACCTCACTTAGCCCAATGGTAGGAGTAGCTCTGCTACAGACAGCCACACTGATAAGTATGTGTGTGTGAGGAGATTCATAGAAATAATGTTTCCCATCTCCTCTTTCTCTCTGCATCCCCCAGGAAGCCTCTCCAAAGCATTACAATGAGGAATGGGCCATGGAGGGTTGCTGGTGGAAGGGCGTTAGCACCCAAAATCAGGCAGAAGCTTTGGTGGTGGTGTCAGGGTGCTGAGCACTTTTTGGGTGTTGGAATCCTAGGAAACATTCAGTCTCACTGTCAATGGAAGCTTGTTCTGTGTGGCCTGTCTGCATGTGGGATGCAGGATTTACGTGGACCTGATATTCCATCTTTGCCATTGCTGGGGACCCAACAGCCACAGACTCTACTGCCCTGGACAGCTGCTGCCTGTCAGAACAGACAACACTGCGCTAGATGGACAAAGTAGACTGACCTGGTATCAGACAGTTTCCTGAGTTCTTGGAATTTGGAGTATACTGGTTTTTCAGACTCCTTACTTATCTGAACAATCTGCCAATCAGAGCATTGTCTGCTACTCTGACTTAGAGGTGGGCGGGGGAGGCTGTATTTTTATTTATTTATAAATATATTCATATACTGCTCTATCATGAAAAATATATCACAGCTGTTTACAACAATATAAAAGCGTGAAACCAGACAATGAAATCATAAAAGGTTAAAAACTAGATAAAAGGAAATTAAAAACAAACATCAGTACAGTGGTACCTTGGGTTAAGAACTTAATTCGTTCTGGAGGTCCGTTCTTAACCTGAAACTGTTCTTAACCTGAAGCACCACTTTAGCTAATGGGGCCTCCCGCTACCGCTGCGCCGCCGCCACGTGATTTCTGTTCTCATCCTGAAGCAAAGTTCTTAACTCGAAGTACTATTTCTGGGTTAGCAGAGTCTATAACCTGAAGTGTATGTAACCTGAAGCGTCTGTAACCCAAGGTACCACTGTAGATCCATTGTGGGGGGTGCATTCTTAACTAGCTGCATAGTCCTGGAGGAATAGAAACGTTTTCAGCAGGCTTTTAAAAGTTGGCACAGAAGGTGCCCACTGAATCTCTATTGGCAGGGAGTTCCACAGGGCTGGGCCAATGACACTAAAAGCTTGATTTCTCAATGTTGTCAAATGAGCCTTGCCAACTTGGGGGATGACCAATGACACTCCTGCAAATGAACTCAGTGACATATAAGGTTTCAGGCAATCCCTGAGATATCCTGGACCCAAATTGTCAGGGCTTTATAAATCAATACAAGAACCTTGAACCCAGCTCATGCAAGCAAGACCTGATTGCAACAGCAGCTCTCCCCTCCAGTGGTTTCCAGCAGCTGTCATTCAGAAGCATAACTGATTATGGAGGCAGATCATAGGCATCATGGCTGGTCCCCTTTGACAGCCTTTACCTCCAGAAATCTGTCTAATCTTCTTTCAGTATCACCCAAAGGACAGGACATAGGCAGATGTAGGGTGAGGGTTTCACATCCTCACTTTCAGCTTCTGCTAGCCACGTCATGGACTATCATCCTAGAAGTTTTTGTGTCCACTGTCAGATGCTGTACAAATGACTTTCGCTCAGCTGAGCAGTTTTAAAATTGTGTTTGCTGAAAAATTGGTGCTTTGATTCACTGGCTTACACAGGTCATTAATCTGCATAATTATGCCAGCATTGTGTGCTTATTTGCCTGTATTGTGTTCTTATCGCCTTCCCAGGGTCGCCATGTGAAGACTGGGCAGCTTGCAGCAATCAAGGTTATGAATGTGACGGAGGTGAGCAGAGAGATCACCAGGCTTTTCTGGAAGTGGTGAGGGGGGTTCTACGGAAAAGAAGCAGTTTCTAGCTTTCTGTTACACTCTAGCTTGAAGAAGAAATGGAACGGAAGGTTGTTTAGAGGTGGCAACATCTGGCAATTTCAGTTTCTCTTGGTTCCTCCAGCCTTGGTTTTCCAGCCTTAAATTAAGCTCTCCAAATTTAACAGCTTATGGGTTTGTTTGTTTGTTTGTTTGTTTGTTTGTTTGTTTGTTTGCTGGCTTTCTGGCTTGTTTTTAAGCTTTCGTGAAAATTCCTAAGATTTTAGTTTAAGTTTCTCCTAATATATTCATTTTTATACATTTCTGCAAAGCAATCTTTTCCTAATATAATGCATCTCTGTTTGCCATTTTCACAAATATATGCATTTATATGCATGCTTATAACTCTAGCACAGCCATTTTTCCTACATTTTAACTGCCCAGAGAACTGAGAGTTGTTAGGAGTTTACTGGTTAATACTACAAGTTACAAGAGGGGCGTTATAAGGGACCCGTCCCTGAGTGTTAAAATTATGGCTTCTTTATGGGAGAAAATGATCTGCTTGTATAAATACAGTTCTTTGCACCACACATCCCTTTTCCAAAGGCAACTGAGGATGGTTATATAGGCAGCTGGTCCCGTTTTCAATCATGCTTGTGCAATTGGGGCATGGCAATGGATGATGCTTAGTTGTGTGTATTTTTCTGGTCTATAATAATGAAGCAATGGAGCCTCTTCCTACTTATTTCTGGGTGATTATCTGTTTCCAGAGATAGCAAATAGAAGATTTCCTGTCGGTTCACCGCAGCACCTGCTGCGTTTTCATAACATCACTGCCCCCTGCATATACCAGCCGTTTGCTCGGTGAAATCTAGGCCACTGTAGACAGGCCGGCAACCCACAAGTTGCTGATGCAAATACATCTTTCAATTCCCCACCCCACCAGTTGTTTTAAAAAAGAAAGAGGTGGGGGGGACAGTTTTTATTTGCTGCCGCCCAGCTTGCAAATTGGTGTGGCAGGACTACAAATCTGAGTGGATACGCTGGGCTCCCTTCTACCAGCTAGATGGTTGACCCAGTGTTGGCTTCTCTGACTGGTGGTAGCTGTCAAAGGTTTTGTACTGAAGTTTTTTTCAAAAAAAAAAGAAGGAATAAAACATGGACTATGAATTACCATGATTGACCTGGGAGGGAGAAATCTGACCAATTGGGACCCCCTGCTGCATCAGCGGTTCCCTGCTCAGGGACCTTTTGCATTGGTTTGCCAAAACAAGTTATGCTCTCACTCTTGATTAGGCGACACGGCTGCTTTTCTAATCATAATGCCAAGGTCTCTGTGAGCCATTATCAAAAGCAGCAGAAATGCAAACTGATCAGCTTGTAGAGGGGAGACAGACACTGCACAGCGTCATCCGTTTCGATCCATCACGGCTGTTCTTCTGTGTGCACAAAACATACCATAACTGCTGAGTGTGGTCCACATTGCAGGCCTAGCAGGGCCCAGATCAACACCTGGGATCTTCTGGGTACAAGGCTCTGTCACTGAGGTGCTGCCATTGAAAAGGCCTTTTCTTTTCTTTTCTTTTCTTTCCTTTTTTTTTGCACCCTCGGCTTTTAAAGTGGCTGTGAAGTGTAGTTTGCTCTGTTTGAAGGACTATGGCAGCTTAGTGGCTCTGGGTCCCCCTTCATTTTTAAGCTTTGATCTTGAGCCACTTCATTGTAAACTGCTCAGGCAGCAGGATGCTGTGGTGATCACCCTGGGACGATTTGCCCATCTGTCAGGAAGAGCTGCTTCAGTGTCGAGCTTTTGGGAGGGGCCTGGGAACTTTCAGTCTGCTGCATTGGATATGAGAGTCAGTGTGGTTTTTTGCAAGCATCTCCCCAGCGCCCGCACTTCCTGTTATCTGACAGAATTAACTGGGCAGGGCGCTTTTTCGACAAGATCAAAGTCTCGGTTGCATTCTTCTTTTTGAGGGGAAACGGATATAACGAAGGCAGCTGCCAGACACTCTAGTTCATTCGGCTCTTATTCCTTTGTGTTCCTCCATTCATAATGCCAGATAAGTACTGCAAACTAATCGTAAATTCACACAGTGGATTTCAAGGCTGCTATTCAACTGATGGGCTGGGACCCACCAGTGGATCGTAGCCTGATTCAAGGTGGGTTGCAACAGGAGCACTCCCACCATGCAAATGTATAGTAGAAGATTAAGAGATGGGTCTTCAAAGGCATATCTGGACCCTAAATGGGTCTGGGGCCTGAAAAGATTGAAGGTGCCTGCTTTTTATTATATGCATTATGTCAATAAGAGCGGCTCTGTAAGATACCCAAGATTAGTAGCCCTAAAGTGTAGTTGGAGGTTGCGTTTGAGATAACGGTGGCACAATAGCTCAGTTGTTCAGTACACACTTTCCATTTGAAAGATCCTAGGTTCAGTTTCCAGCAACTCCATGTAGGGATGGAAAAGCAGCCGTCACATGTTGTAGAACATCCTTCCTCAATCTTGGGTCATCAGATGTTGTTGGGCCACACATCCCACCACCCTTGATCACTCTGGCAATGAAGGATGGGGTGTTAGGAGTTGAAGTCTAGCAGTATCTGGAGACCCAAGATTGCTGACTCCTGGGGTAAACAATACCAAGTGAGATGGAACTATGATCTGCCTCCAAATAGCTACATATAGGTGTCTTTTTTTTGGGGGGGGAGCATTTTAATGCTGCTAGTGTAGTCCATTTCACAACACAGATGCACAATTTGCATGCACAGTTTATCCCTTCCATATAAACGTGCAAGCATCTAAGTAGGATCAGCTACATTGTTTGTTGAATCTGTGGTAGATTTTCACACCTTTTTTTTTTTTTTACAAGCACATTAACGCAGCAATGGCTTCGCAGTGAATGGGTGCCAGGTTTTCAAGTGAAGACCAGCTGCTTTGTACTATTTTTCAGAAAGCTGAGCTGATAGCCTGTGACAGGTACCCCTCTGAGCCCTGTGCTCCAGGTGGTTGCTGGGTAGCCTTCTTGCGAATCTAAATCCAGCCCACCTAGCGAGTTTATGGTGGATGCGAAGCACAGCTTTTGCTTCTCGAAAAATTGGGGAAAGATTTGTAATGCTTTGTAATGCCTTTGAAAAGTGCTCGGAAACTTCAGCTTTGGGAGCATGCAGCTCCCTTGTTATAACAGCTCTACTGGCTGGCTACCTGTCTGTTTCCGAGCACAATTCAAAGTGCCATTTATGACCTATAAAGCCCTATATGACTTAAGTCCAAACAGTCTGAAAGTCTAAGCTCCCTGAAAGACTGTACAGTCATACCTCGGGCTGAATATGCTTCATGTTGAGCGTGTTCAAGTTGCGCTCTGCGGCAACCCGGAAGTAACGGAGTGTGTTACTTCCGGGTTTCGTCGCTCGTGCATGTAAAGACGCTCAAAATGATGTCACGCACATGCGCAGAAGCGGCGAAAAGCGATGTGCATGTGCGCAGATGTGCCACCGCTAGTTACGTTTGCTTCTGGATGCGAACGGGGCTCCAGAACGGATCCCGTTCGCATCCCGAGGTACCACTGTACTGTATTCCCTCATATGCACCTGCCCAGGTTCTAATACCTTCAGGGGAGGCCCTCCTCTCAGTTCTGCCACCCACAGCCACACTGTGGAGAGGGCCTTCTCGGTGGCTGCTCTCAGACTTTAGAATTCCCTCCCTAGAGAAGCTAGACTGGCTCCCTCATTGTTGTCCTGCTGTCAGGCTAAGACCTTCTTGTTCCAATGTGGTTTTAAGAACTGACTGTTTTCAGACCCTCCAAGTGTCCCTATTTTCCAGGGACTTCCCTGATTTAGAGAAATCGTCCCGGTTTCTGATTTGATCCCGGAATGTCCTACTTTTCCTTAAGACGTCCCTATTTTCATTGGAGAAATATTGGAAGGTATCTGACCTCTTAGCTGTCTGAAGACAATCCTCTATAGAGAAGTTTTTTTAAAAAAATGTTTAATGTTTTATTATGTTTTTATGTATGTCGGAAGCTGCCCAGAATGGCTGGGGCAACCCAGTAAGATGTGTGGTGTAGAAATAGTAAAATTATCATTATGGAATGGGACGCCCCTATTTTCAGTGGAGAAATGTTGGAGGGTATGTGCTTTTAATGAGGGGTCTGGTGCTATGCTGTTTTTGTGGTGATTATATTTTTTAACAGTATATTCTGAGTTAGCACCTGTCTGTCTCAGGAGACAATGCGTTCTGAACTGCAGGCCCAAAGGAAGGCTCATGGGAGTGCTTGGGTGCAGGTATACCAGAAAAAGGCTCTCAAAAAAAGTAGCATCTACAAAAAGGTGTAGACTTACAGGAAATTACCCTGCCAGGTTTACAGAAGGACACTGTGGTAAGGGGATAGCTTGTCCACACCTAAGCAACATTTATAAGTACTTTAGAAAACAAAGCAGCACCTGACCAGATGAGGGCATGTGGCAAATACCCAAATCTTGCACATTGTTCCCTGTTCTGGGCTCAGAGCCCAACACCCCAAGCCCCCAGAAAAGGATAACTTCAAAGCAAGCCAATTAGCCTGTATCAAAGCAAGCACATATAAACATATATGAGCTCATTGCTACAACACCTTCCAATTAATTGTGGGGTTATCTTGACTACCAAGATGGCGGTTGCAGAGCTTCCAGAACAGTTCACCTTTGGTTCAGCACACAATGGAAGAATGTACCTTTGGGGGTAAAGTCAAACATTTGGAGAGTTACAGCACCTGCAGTAGTTTTTGAAACCAGTATGGGTGAGACATGTTTTGTTGCAGCTGGGGCAGATGAAGGTGTCTGGTTGTGCTGCTGCAGATGCACCATGGTGCTTCTTCTCTCTGTGCTCCTCTCAGTGGCCATTCCTCCTCTGGTCACTGCTGTGGATACATAACTTAAATGTCTGTCTTCAGGCACTGTGATCGTCTGCAAGGCTTTCCACATGGTGGAGTTAATGTTGCCAGTTAATGTTGTCATGTGATGATAGATAGATGATAGATAGATAGATAGATAGATAGATAGATAGATAGATAGACAGACAGACAGACAGACAGACAGACAGACAGATGATGATGATGATGATAGATAGATATAGATAGATAGATAGATAGATAGATAGATGATAGATAGATAGATAGATAGATGATAGATAGATAGATAGATAGATGATAGATAGATAGATAGATAGATAGATAGATAGATAGATAGATAGATAGATATAGATAGATGATAGATGATGGATAGATAGATAGATGATAGATAGATAGATATAGATAGATAGATAGATGATAGATAGATAGATAGATAGATGATAGATATAGATAGATAGATGATAGATAGATAGATAGATAGATAGATAGATAGATGATAGATAGATAGATAGATAGATAGATAGATAGATAGATAGATAGATGATAGATAGATTATAGATAGATGATAGATATGTTTTTTATGATTTGGGGTTTTTTTTGTCTGTTTTTAGCTGTCTTTCTTTACCTGTAAGATGCCTTGTGTCCCTGTCAGGGGAAAAAGTGGGGTATGAATAAATATATACTAATAATAATACTTATAGAGGAGGTCATCGGAAATGAAGTTAGCGATAATGTGAATGTCTTTCTTTTGAGGTTAAAGGCGTGTGCTTTGCACCTTAGGTCTGGGTAGGTTTCAGATTGGTTTCTGAATGTAAACATCAACCCAAGAAATAACACATGTCAAGCAAGCAACATCTCCTTCGCATGTCAGAGCTGCTTTGAACAACAGTTTGCTCAAAGCCGGCTCTGCCGTAGGGCAAAATGAGGCAGTGGCCTCAGAAAACTGATTCTGGAAGAGCAGAGAGCATACAGTTAAGATTAATGGACCTAAGTGAGGCATATCCATTAATGGGTGTAATTTGAGAAGGACCAACATTTAAAAGATCCAAGTATTTTTTACTGCCAGGGAGGTGGGGAGGTGCTTGTAGGATTTTCTGCTTCAAGGTTACAGAGTAACTTGGCTAGCCTTGGGCAATATGTACCACCATGATGGGTGAGGTGTAAGATACCATTTGGTTCTCTCCCTCAGACAGCAAAATGCCTTGGACTGGTCCTGCTGTTGTTTACAGGCCAGATACTACCTAAGCAAATTCTGGGTGCTTTGATCCTCATTGCATTGGAGAGCAATTTCCATCAACATCATGACATATGGAAGTAGTGCATTTAACGTCATTGAAACTTACTCAGAGTCGTGAGTGGATTTCATGCTCTCTATTCAGCTCACAGTGGTGAGGAGGAATGGAAGATCCCCCAGAATGTCTGCTTTATATACATTACTTATACAATGGGCCCCCGAATGGCTAATTCCGGGATTCTCCTGTAGGTCAATCAGGTTGCGGATTCACTTCCACCTGGAGCTGGATTGGGTGGCTCCTGTGGATAAATCAGACTGCTGCATCCTGGATCCTATTGTTCTAGGACCAATCAGACTGTTGCATCCTGGATCCTATTGTTCTAGGGCCAATCAGACTGCTGCATTCTGAATCCTATTGTTCTAGGACCAACCAGACTGCTGCATTTTGGATCCTATTCAACTCAGTACATAACAGTCATGTGCAACTAAGCCCTTAGCAGTTGGTGGACCTGTTTGCCAAGCACTGGTCCAGTCTCGTTTTAAAGCTCTCCAAGCTTGTGGCAGTGAGTTCCACAAACACTGCCTTGAGTAGTCTTTCTTCACGGGGCTCAGGTCAGGCTTCTGAGAACTCTCTCTGTATATTGATGCCCCTGTAATCTCCCTACCCTTCTTTTTGCCCTAGGATGAAGAAGAGGAAATCAAACTGGAAATAAACATGTTGAAGAAATATTCCCATCACAGGAACATTGCAACATATTATGGAGCATTTGTAAAGAAAAGTCCTGTGGGTCAGGATGACCAGCTGTGGGTAGGTATCCAGTTTTCTCTTTGTGCATCTTTAAAGGTCCCTGTTTAATCAGTTACTCTCAGTGCCCATTTAGGGAATAGAGGTTTCCCCCCCATTCAGCTCCTTTATATCCTCTCTTTTTCTCTCTCCGTCTCCCCTCTTCATTCCTTTATTCCTGAACTAAGAGAGTAATTCGGTGTCACACTTTCCCCAACATTCTGTCAGGGCAAGCATTTCAGAACAATTCCCTTCCCCTTCCACTGCACTGGTAGAAGCTTCCACTACTGGGACCAGTTTGTAGAATCAGGGTGTAGAAGAATTTCCGAAAATTCCTTTACATACCCAGCTGCTCATTGCACTCTGCAAATATCATCTTATCAGGAAGTCTGTTCCGCATGAAATGAGAATCAGGCCTTTCGTGTGGTGGCACCTACCATTTGAAACGTATCATACAGGAACCATTTCTATTATTTTTGGCACCTATTGAAGACTTTCCTCTTTCAGCAAGTCTTCTAAGTGGAGATTGTTACCCTATTATTTATTATTATTTCTATTTATTGCATTTATATATCACCTTTATCTTCAAAGGAACTCAAGGTCTCCCCCCCCCCCATTTCACCCTCACAACAACCCTGTGAGGTAGGTTAGGCTCAGATATGATGACTGGCCCTGGGCCACCCAGAGAGCGTCATGGTTTGAGTACAGGTTCGAACCCTGCTCTCCCAGGTCCTAGTCCAGCACTCTAACCATTAGGCCACACTGGCTTGCACTGCACCAACCTCCCCATTGGCTGACCTTTCCTTTCCACCTCCCAGCAAGCAGCAGCAATCTGGCCAAGCAGCAGTCACAGGTGAGCAGAGGCACTCCACATTTTCTGCTTGTAACTAATCTAGGTCAGAAGGAAGGAAAGGAGAATGAGGAGTGGGTGAACCGTGCTTGTCCTGGGAAGCGAAACACTTCCATTTTCCCTCTATTCACAAGGGACACCAGTGCATAGATCAGGAAGCTATTTGGCTTATCCTGCCTGCAGTTTACTATCTGGGAGACATGGGCTAATATTTTGTTAGGGAGGATCATACATTAGTGCAGAACATGGGACTCATTGGCCTTCAGGTCTTCTCCATGCCTGTAACTTTGTGGCTGCATAGGGAGATCAGCCATGGTTATCGACCATCTGGAAGCCGACTGATGGCCACTGTAATTGCCGTTTTGCACAGTTGTCCATGAAATTAGCAGTTGTGACCAGAGCAAAGGAATCTAATAGATGCAAATGTTGACTGTGGCATTAGAAGGTGCTTTAGTTATATATACATATTTTAAAAGGTTATTACAGGCAAGATGGAAACAACGGGAACATTAGCAACTTAATGCAGTGTGTGTCTGCATGAGTATGTTTGTTTTTATTATTGTTGACCAGCAGCCATTCCATCAGGCTGTAGCAGAGAGAGAGGCAAGGCAATTTCAATGGCTCTCCCAAGGCGCCTGCTCCATCTGGTTCTTTCTGTCCTCAGCTGTCATCTAGCAACAGCCATTTCTTCAGGCAGATGGAAAGCAAGATCTCACCATCAGCTTGGCTGAGAGACCAGCTTCATTTGGTCCCTCCTCTTCTCTCTGAACATTTTCCATTCCAGATGGTCTTTATAAGAGCTGCTATGGAGCTTTTACGAACTGGGGTCTGAATATGTGTGTTTTCCTCTTCCCTCCTCATCCTTTCTTCTTTATGTGTCGTGTCTTTTAGATTGCAAGCAGGAACTGGCTTGTGTGTGTTTCTTTTAACTGATATTAGACAAGTCACTTTGGGAGCTCTTGTGGCTAAAAGGCATGGTAAAAAAATTGCTGCTGATAAATAAATAAACCTGGTAAATGTGCTGAAAATCAGTGGCGTAGCGTGGGGGGTGCAGGGGGGCGGGCCGCACCGGGCGCAACATCTGGGGTTAGGGCAAATCCATGGGTTAGGGGGCGCAAATCCACGGGTTAGGGGGCGCAAATCCACGGGTTAGGGGGCGCAAATCCACGGGTTAGGGGGCGCAAATCCACGGGTTAGGGGGCGCAAATTACTTGCCTTGCCCCGGGTGCTGACAACCCACGCTACGCCACTGCTGAAAATAATTGCCAATTAGTTTACAGGGTTTGTTTTGTGTGCTTGATTGGTACCTGTGGCAAAAGTGATACCTAAAGACCAAGTGGATGACACTCCAAAATTAAGAACTGGTCAAATTCTAGTATTAACAGGAGCTTCAAGGTACTCTTCTTCCATCCTTGAACAGTCACTTTCTAAAGCAGATCCAGCCCATTCATTATTTGAGATGGCATGGAATAACAACATAGTGGTCCCCACCCTTTTGCCAGCCATTAGATTCACTTGGCAAGTGCTAGGAACACAGTAATTATTTAGCCATACATGCACAGGAAGCTAACATGCACTCAGTTCAGATGGCATGCCCAAACCACAGTTTGTCTCCCAGGGACAGTGATTGTTTATTTTCTAAATGTATTAGACACTCAGTAGCTATTGCTCTCTGGGCATCATATGAGAAAACAGTAAAAACAGGATAAAACCACAAAACCCAACAGCATACAATATTGAAGCCATGGCAGGTAAACCAATTTGACACTGGTCAAACCTTAAGCAAATTGCTTTAAATTAAAGTAATGACCGCTCCCCACATTAAATGGGGGCGCCCTTTGTGTGGTCGCGCACAGTCCCCTGGACCCTATGTGGCACCATTAGCTCAGGCTTGGCTTCGCCTCCCCCCAGGTGGGATACCTGGAGGTCTCCGCCTACCTCAGCCAGTTGCCCAATCCCACCTGGAAAGGTGTTGCCAAGGTGATCAGGCCAGGTAGGGGGAGGGACCACCTGCCCACACAATAGGGGGAGGATCTTACCAATAAATAAATAAAATGTTGCATTTAACTGCAGCCAGGTAAATAATAATAATGTGCCTGTTACTTAAATTTCTTCTTTTCAGCAATAAATAATAACTGTGCTTTTGCTCTTCCCCAGCTGGTGATGGAATATTGTGGAGCTGGTTCTGTGACGGATTTGGTGAAGAAGACAAAAGGAAACTGTTTCAAAGAAGACTGGATTGCGTATATATGCAGAGAAGTTCTCAGGGTAGGAGTCACCTCCATGAAATACAGAAGCAAACATTAATTTTTGTTTGAGTCAGACTTGGGATGGCATGCATCTGACACCATCATACGTTCTAAGTGTGAACTCAATAGCTGTGCTATGATGACTTCGCCTATGGAGCTACTGGAAAATGAGAAAGTTATCAGCAACTCTTCAGGGGAATTCTGATGTTTTCGGAAGTAGGAAAGAGAGGAGAAAGCGGGGATTCCATGTAGCCCAGTGAGCTTGCTCTGTGGTAATGGAATGGCAGTCTGTGAGGAGGGGAGGCAGAAGTCAGACAGTATGTTAGAAGAGCAGCTGGCCCCATACATGGAGGTAGCACCCTTTCTTAAAATTAAACCACAGAGAACTGCAACATTGAAATATACTCAGAGTCGAGTGTGGATTTCATGCTCTTTATTCAGCTCATAGTGCAAGGAATGGAAGTTCCCCCAAACTGTCTGCTTTATATACATTATTTACACAATGGGCCCCACATGATTGGCTAATTCCGGGATTCTCCTGTAGGCCAATCAGGTTGCGAATTCACTTCCACCTGGAGCTGGATTGGGTGGCTTCTGCGAACCAATCAGACTGCTGCATTCTGGATCCTATTATTCTAGGACCAATCAGACTTCTGCATTCTGAATCCTATTGTTCTAGGACCAATCAGACTGCTGCATTTTGGATCCTATTCAACTCAGTACATAACAAACAACTTACCTAGCAACCTAAATTTTGCTTCTAGAATCTGTATTTTTCAACGTAAGTGGTGCCAGCATGTGCCGTGGCTGCTGTCATCTCCCTGAGTTATTGGTCCTCTTGCTGAGGACTGTGGGCTTCCCATCAGAGCATCTGGTGCTGGACACTGTGAGAACAGGATGCTGGACTAAATGGGCCTTGGCTTGATCCAGCAGGGCTCTTCTTATGTTTTTAGGTCCTTATCCTTAGCCTATCTAGACAGCGCACAATGTCAACACTATTGGGCAAGTCACCATACAGTCAACTGCATTGCAATATGTTCTTTATTTCAAGGACCTCCCTCCCACTATCCACCCTGGATGATTATCTTTAGATGATGAATGAATGAGGCAGTGAGAGAGGTCATTTCCTCTTCCAAGATACAAGCTTTGTTGTCTAGTTTGAATAGAAGCAGGAAGGGGCAAGATAGCTCAGTGTGGTTTTTTTTTATCTTCCAGGGATTAGCACACTTACATGCTCATCATGTTATCCACCGAGACATTAAAGGGCAGAATGTGCTCCTGACAGAAAATGCTGAAGTGAAGCTGGGTATGTGTTCCTTGTCTTTTTTGATGGGGACTGTTATGTGCTACTGAATGCATCCCTTGCCACTACAACGCACAACGAGTAGCAAAGCTTCAGAGGTAACTGTAGTGTTGTAAATAGGGACACTTGAAGGATTTCACATTTGTGAATTTTGGGGCAAGCAGACCCTGATCCACAGCACCCAGACTAATGTGGGGCTCAGAATATAATCAGGTTCCTCATATCTCTGAATTCTGTGGTGTAGTTCTCAGCTCCAAAAGGCTTAGCATAGCAGGCACCATCTCTAAAGAGACACTCCCTCATGTGCAAAAGAAGAATGCCTCTTCAAAGGAGGGCGTTTGAAGAGGCATTCTCACCCTTCAAAAACATGCAAGAAGCATCATTGTGTGATGAAGAACTAGGAATGTCCATTCTAAGAGGGTATTTGAAAAGTGATTCCCTCCTGCCCAAGAGAAGAGGAATGACTCTTCTTAGAATGTGGAGCTTTACTTACATTTCTAAAAAGCATTAACATTTTTTTTAAAAAAAACAAACACCTTCCTGATCCACTTGGACCAAGTTTTTAATCAGTCTCAATTAAATGGGCTATATCCAATGTTCATTTTCAGCTAATGCAAGTTTTATTGTTGTGCAAGAGCAGAAACCAGTACAATAGCTGCATTGCAATAGCTGCACTATCAGAAACTGGTGCAACAGATTGTGCAATCTATTTCACAACAAAGTTGCCAGCAACCTGCTTAGGTTGGTTGTGCAACGGTGTTTCGCTAGTGCAAAGCATTTCACCAGCAGAGCAAGCATATCGCTGAATGACTTTTAACTTAGCAGTACATTGGACGTGACACAATGTAATTGCTTGATCAACTGAGCATTTTATTCCCCCTCATCACCTCAAGCACAATGTTTTGACTGGATTCCGTTCATGCATTCAGCTGCACGTCACCAGGAGTGTATGAGGGCCCTTCCCTGTGGTCGTGCTCTGCTTTTTTGCAACCAGCTGTGTGGTTCCACGCACCCCTCGCTTGCTTCATTGCTTGTGCCTGCTTGGCTTTTGCAGTGGATTTTGGAGTGAGTGCCCAACTAGACAGGACAATTGGCAGAAGGAACACATTCATTGGGACCCCCTACTGGATGGCACCGGAGGTCATTGCTTGTGATGAAAACCCAGAGTCAACATATGACTACAGAGTAAGTCCTGTTGCTGCTGGCTGACCTCCTGCCCACCTCCTATCCAAGCACTTGGCCAAAACATGCTTTGTTCTCACTTTTTTCTTTGCTCTGGAAACAAAGATGTTTGGTTTTTTCCTCCACTTCTTGAAATCAACCACTGTGATCTGCACCACAACAGTCTTCCACCTCATAAATATTGCCTTATGTACTCTTCTGTATCCAGCCCTCCTTTGTCCCCTACACCGCCTTCCAGACCATTGCTATTTCTTCCACAGCATCCCTTCTGTATCTAAAGTCAGCTCCCTGTTTTTTGTTTTGATCACATCACACCTTCACTGCTGTTTTCTCCCTCTGTTTTCTTGCTCAGTTCTGATTCCCCTTTGGTCACTTTGCTCTCACTTAAAACCTTGGCCAATGAACAAAATAAGCAGGTGTTTTGTTGCTGTAATAGACTGAGTTTGGATGAGAGGGGAAAGGAAGGAGAAGAGCCCTTGGAGTATAACATTTTAAAACTTACAACAGTTGGGAAGTGACAGTTGACAACTGGGAGAGGATGGAAGTGGTTTGCTTGGGTGCGAATGGGTTTAGGAAATTAGTAGCTCTGATCCTGTTCATCAGAGATTTCAGTTTACCTGAGAATTTATTTTTATTGTTCCTTAATTAAACACTGTCTGGGGTTAATCCTAAGTAATTGCCAGTGAAAGTTAGGCTAATAATAATAATTTATTTATTTATTTATTTATTTATTTATTTATTTATTTATTTATATCCCACCCTCCCCAGCTGAAGCCAGGCTCAGGGCGGCTAAGGATTGAAACCTATCCCTATATCTGAAGAAGTGTGCATGCACACAAAAGCTTATACCCAGAACAAACTTAGTTGGTCTCTAAGCTGCTACTGGACAATTTTTTTATTTTTTTTAAACCTATCCCTATACCCATACATTGGTAGGTATGGGAGAGGATTGCTTTAGTTTACACTTAAAGTTGATCCTACCAAATTTGCACTTTCTGAAACAATTCAGAAACCAAAGCACAGCCATCCTTTGGAATCTGCACTTCTCTGAAATTTGCAGTGCAGTTCTCCAGAAAGGTGAAGCGTACAAAAATGGATGCACTAAAGCAGAGTGTGCATAAATGAATGAAAATAACATAAATAGATGCATTGTATTAGGAAAAATTGATCTGCAAAAATGTGCATATTAGGCAAAATTGCATTCATAAATATATTTATTAGAAGAAATTTGCACTAAAATGCTGATAATTTTCATGAGGACCTTTGAAAAAAATGCAAACTGATGTGTAAATGTGGTTAATTTAACTTAAGATTGGAAAGATGAGAAAAAGAGAAAGTGAAATCAGCACATTTGCCCATCCCTATGCAATGGTTGAGTTGCATTCAACTTGGTAGGCCCTAAGTGGTGCCAACCTGCTCTCTACTGTCCCTTTATGTTTATGCATTGTCTGTTTTCCTTTAGAGTGACTTGTGGTCACTGGGAATCACAGCTATCGAGATGGCCGAAGGGGCTCCTCGTAAGTTTAGTTTTGTTTTGCCTTCTATAACATGTTCAGTCTTAATGTCAGTGCCCTTGTTGAATGTAGAACATTGGCTGAATATGTGTATTTCCAAGTTTACATAGCCTCCAGTAAATTGTCCTTGTGGTTACTAAACCGAATAATAGATTTATTTGTATCTAGAGGTAAACACACACATAGCAGCAGCAGCACTGTTGCTCAAAGCAAGGGACTTTTTGCTACTCATTCATGCAGCCCATTTCCATCCAACCCTTTTGAAGCCATTGTGTGATGGAAAACCAATGCAACATCAGTGGTGGACTAGGGTACTATGGCACCCTATGCAAGGCCAAGACTCCCCCCTCCCACCAGCAGCCCTAACACTGCCATCCCAAAGATGGGTAAGGAGGTGTCTGACTTTGGGAGGGAGGCACAAAGGCTCTAGCAGGGTCCTAGAGTCCTCCCACCTCCTTCCCCAAGCTGGGAAAGTGCTAACTAGGCGTTGGGAATGAGATGGAAGGACTCTAAACCCCTTTTAGAGCCTCACACCTCCTTCCCAAAGCCCAGCACACAGCCCTAAATCCACCCCTGGCAACATACTTGCCTGTTCCACAAATCCCATTCTCCCACCCACCCCTCCCGGAGCTGTGAAGGCTTGTGGTTTTCCATGATAAATGATACATAGAATCTTACAAAATAACAAGACTCCAGCCAATGGAGTAAAATGCAGAAAGTCAGAACTGGAAATGCATTTGGCTTGCTAGAAGAGCCAAGCATGTAGCGAGAGGAAGGGCTGGCTCACATATGCATGTTCATCACATGATAGCTATAACATCTAGTGAAGACTCGGGACAACATGGATCAAGCACCACAGTGACGATTTTCGCATCATGTCACACAGTCAGAAACTCAAGCCTTATAAGTAGAGCCAGTTTATACATTCATCTTGCTGTCATCAGTGGCTAGTTAAGGCATGCGAGTTGCTCATGAAATGTTGTGTGCTGTTTGTTAACTCACAAGGCACTTGCATTTGTCTGAAGGTGACATCACAGCTAGAACAACATAGATAGCATTTTCAGATTGCCTTGTACACAATAGACCACACTTAGTCATACCTAAAGCAGGCCCATTGAAATCAATGGGACTTGTGAGTCATGACTAACCTAAACCCCGTTGGTGCTGTTGCAAGTACGATTAAGTCTGGATCCAACCCAGTGCTTTTCAGCAAAGTCTGTTCACATGTTCTCATCAAGCATGTAATGCAATCAAATATAGAGAAATCAAATGATGGCAGGATTGGGAGAGCCAGGCTGAAGGTATCCATTTTAACAGATTGCATATGTGTGCTTGTTCTTCCTCGTCTTCTTGCAGCATTGTGTGACATGCATCCCATGAGGGCTCTGTTTCTCATTCCACGGAACCCTCCCCCAAAACTGAAATCCAGAAAATGGTAAGAGGCTTCCCTTAAATGGCAATAAATGCTAACTTGTGGAGAACATAAGAAGAGCCTGCTGAATCAGGCCAATGGTCCATCTAGTCTAGCTTCCTGTTTCCACAGGGACCAACCTGCATCGTGGACATGAGTGCAACAGCACTCTGCCCACCTGTGGTTTCCATCAACATATTGCCTCTGATAGCAGAGGTATTGTATAGTCATCATGGCTAGTAGTCATTGATATGCTGGCTTGGAGCACAATTTTGGCAGCTGTTTCGATTCAGACTATTGAAAGCTTTCTACGCGTCCCAGATATTGTGATCGTATTGATTCCTTCCAAGCTCTTATCTGCACTGGAAGTTTTGTCTGTTGTTGCAACGGCCTCTGTGCATACAGGGTTTACATTAAAGCAGTGCAAGGGAGTGACTCAGGGGTATAGTACAGGACTGCCAGTGTAGATGACCCTTTGCATGCAGAAGGCCCCAAGGTCAATCCCTGACATCTCCTTAGCAGGCAACATGGAATGTAGTAGCAGACACCAATCTGATGTGCATTCCTAAGCTCAGAAGAGAGATAGCTCCATGATAGGGGCACTTTCTGGTTGCCGCCAACTGAACTTCCAAAGGTTACAGTGCAGCCAAGAGGGCCTCATCAGTTATCATTGCAATAGTGCAAGGCAGTAAGGAAGGAGAGTTCTTATTTAGGGATCCTGGTCCCAAACTGTTTAGGACTTTGTAGGTCAAAACCAAAGCCCAGCAGCTTATGGGCTGCCAATGCAACTCCTTTAGGAGCCATGTAATGCGCACATGATGGGAGATGCGATAGAATAGTCCAGTTGCTGCATTTTGCACTAGCTGCAGCTTCGGGAAAGTCTCAAAGGCAGCCCTGCATAAAGTGCCTTGCAGTAGTTTAGACTTGCTGAGATATTCTTCTAAACCGTTTGAGGAATTGCAAGGGAGAAGTCCTGAGTGAAAAGAAGTCTTTAGGTTGTTGTTGTGTTTTTAGGTCAAAGAAATTTCTGAACTTTGTGGACACCTGTTTGGTTAAGAATTACGTGCATCGCCCAGCAACAGATACCCTGCTTAAACATTCCTTTATCAGAGACATGCAGAATGAACGACAGGTGCGCATCTTGCTCAAAGACCATCTAGATAGGACCAGGAAGAAGAAGGGAGAGAAAGGTAAGGACTAAAGCTTAATAACCTGGGACCAGATTACCTATGGGATCGCCTTAGCGAACCTGTGCCAATTCAACCACTTCAGTTGGGAGAATTGGCACTGCTGCAGGGACTACATAATACCTGTTCCACATTTGTTAGAATGAGATTTTAGTGTGGTACTTTGGAACTCCCTTGGTGCCTACTAAAAACATTCCTGTTTAGACAAACCTACCCAGGTGCTTGAGGGATGCGGGTGGCGCTGTGGGTTAAACCACAGAGCCTAGGACTTGCCGATCAGAAGGTCGGCGGTTCGAATCCCTGTGACGGGGTGAGCTCCTGTTGCTCGGTCCCTGCTCCTGCCAACCTAGCAGTTTGAAAGCACGTCAAAGGGCGAGTAGATAAATAGGTACCGCTCCAGCGGGAAGGTAAACGGTGTTTTCGTGTGCTGCTCTGGTTCGCCAGAAGCGGCTTAGTCATGCTGGCCACATGACCTGGAAAAACTGTCTGCGGACAAACATCGGCTCCATTGACCAATAAAGTGAGATGGGCGCTGCAAGCCCAGAGTCGGTCACGACTGGACCTAATGGTCAGGGGTCCCTTTACCCTTTACCTTTGCCCAGGTGCTTAAGAAGTTGAGGTAATTTTTATTTGTTTTAGTATTTTAGCTTTTGTATGTTTTAAAGCGGGGTTTTAATTTTTTCTTTCTTGACTTTACTGATTTATCTTTTGTAAAACGCTTTGAGGCTTTTTACAATCAAGAGGGGTGTCAATTTCATGAAATTAATTAATTGAATAAATACATTGCTGCCAGCTTCCTCCCTGTTAACCTTAGCAAAATTTTGCATGGAAGAGAACAAAGAAACATAAGAAGCAGTTTTATACTGGGAAGATCATTGGTCCATCTAGCTTAGTATTGTCTGCACTGAACGGCAGCAGCTCTCCAGAATTTCAGACAGGATTCTGTCCCAGCTTTACCTTCACACATTATCTTTGACCAACTTGGGTTTGCCCCTGAATGTACATTCAGAAGGGAGCCTCGGTCAACTCTGGCTCCCTGATTAGCACACAACCTGATAGACAGTTGTGCAAATGTGATGGTTGCATTCAAAGCATTCACATACTGCATTTTTAGCTGTGTACCTGAAATAGCTTGTGTGTGAAGCTGTTTTTTTTTAAACTGAAGTAGGACTTCACTGAGAGCTGACTATAGCTGCATATACATATTAGTAAAAGATTGATTAGGCAATTAGGCATTTACAAGACTTCATCATCATTACAGATCAGTAAGATCAAAAATCAGATAATATTGCATTTAAGCAGAAAACAAGTGAATGTCAGGCTGCTCATATGTTTAAAATGTTTGACAGTTTCCAGCGTTCGTTGCAATAAATGTGGGGGCAGATTGTAACACACAAAGTTTCCTAGCTAGATTTGGTTTTCCTTCTTCTTTCAGATGAAACAGAATATGAATACAGTGGAAGTGAGGAAGAAGCCGATGAGCTGAATGAAGATGAAGGAGAACCAAGGTTACATTTTGCATTTGTAGATAAGATCTAGGTTGCACCCAGGAGAGAGATGACTCCAAAGTTTGATCTGTACACTTCCAGAGCAATTTTTGGAGTCATTTCCTTGTGATGCATTCTTATTTTGGATAGAGTGGCAGAATTAAGTTGCTCTTTCCCATGCATGATTCCCTGCACAGGGGGCCTGGAAATTCTACCCTGGGAAGAAGGAGCCACATAGGGCCATGTTTCATCAGGAGTTGGCATGTTTGGGCATTCACTGAGGCCCGTTGATAAGGCTACCATCTCAGGTGGCAGGCTGTGGTCCACGCCTGCCACCACCCACAGTGCGCCGCTGCCACTGGGAAGAGGAGAAAGGCAGCTGGCTGAAAAGGCACTCAAACCTGTCAGCCACGTCTGGTCACTATTTCTCCCTCTTCCCTGAAGGATACAGATGCAGTGAGCAGGGCTGGTTCACAGCAATCATATCTATCTCACTCAGAGAAGAGGGAGCTACAGCTTCTCTTCTTCCTGAGAAAGGAAGACACAGAGTTTGTGAGCCACCCAACCTCCTCAACCAAATAGGCCTACTCAGAAGTAAGCCCCAATGATTTGCCATGTTGAGGAAATTGCAGAAGACTTGAGGAGGCTGGGGTTGTGCTTGCCAGACTTTAAAAGCTCACAGTGCAACTATGCCTACTTTGAAGCAAATCCCACTAAGTTAAATTACATTTACTATCAGGTAAGCAGTTTTAGGATTCTATGGAAATAGAGGAAGCAGCTCTTACTCCTAATAAACAAAATAATCATGCTGCATATCTTACTTACTTCGGCTGCTAAAATCTGAGGGAAACTCCACTAGAGTTTGAAGCGTTGACCTGGTGCTCCCCCTGTCCCTTGCCATCGAAATGGAATTCCATGAAAACTCAAATATATATATCTCTCTGAATTGTCTCTTGTTCCCATTCAGTGTTTGCTGATGAATATAAAGTGTGAACAGATGCTAAAATTTGTTTTGGGAAGGCAACAGTGAAGTAAAATCTCCAGTGAACAAACAGATAATCAGCTTTAGCCTGGATTCTGAAGTGTTGTTAAAACAGAGGCATTGTAAATATAGAGGAGGGCTGGTGGGGGAGAGAGATTCTGTGATTTCCCCCCCCCCCCCCGGAACATTCTTCTTCTGTAAGCTAGGACAGCAAGCTTTTCCCCAGTGGCACTGTGTTTGCTCTGTCGCCTTAATATTATGGTTAGTCAAACAGATATTTCCTCTTTTTTTTGAAAAAAAAATTAAGCTCCATTGTTAATCTCCCTGGTGAATCCACCCTCCGCCGCGAATTCCTGAGGCTTCAGCAAGAGAACAAAAGCCATTCCGAACCTCAGCGACAGCAGCAGATCCAGAAGCAGCAGCTTAAAGACCAGGAAAAGTACAAAAAGCAGCTCTCGGAAGAGAGGCAGAAACGGATTGTGGAACAAAAGCTGCAGAGGAAAAAGTTGGAGGATGTACGATTTGGATTCAGATTTGTTTGTTTTTTCCTGCATGACAGTAGTACTGCATTACAAATATCAAATAAGAAAGGAAGCCATGTTTCTTGTGTCCCCATCTGCACTCCATCTCAAGCATCATCTTGATGCTTTAAACAGCCATGGCTTCCCCTAAGGAATCCTGGGAACTGTAAACCAGAGTGGTTTAACAATTAGCCCCTCTTCCCAGGGAACTTGGGAATTGTAGTTCTGTGAAGGGGGAAAGAGGGATCTTCTAACAACTTCCAGCACCTTTAAAAACTGCAGTTCCCATGATCCTTTGGAGGAAGCTGTGACCATTTTAATAGGTACAATGCCTCTTTAAATGTACAGTGCAGATGTTTTTAAACAGATTCCTGCTATTATTTAGTGTTGGCAGTGCACATATGAAGAGTGGCTTAAGTGTAACCCTATGCAAATCATAGCAAAAAGGCCAGGCCGTGGACCCCAAGGTGCTTATGGTCTGCATTTTGATATTGGCAAGGCAGCAGGTGGAGGCGAGAAAGACAGAGGCAGGGGTGGCAGATCTGTGGCTCTCCAGATTCCAGGTAGAATCCCATCAGCCCCAGCCAGTATGGCCAATAATCAAGTGTGATGGAAGTTCTAGTCCAACAATATCTGGAGGCCCACAGGTTCTCCACTGCTGGACAGAGGTAGCAGGGAATGCTGTTTTATGTGTATAAACTTTGTCTCAGTTTGGAGGGATGTGTGCAGAGCCATCCAAAATATAGGAAGCAAGTGCAGGTTACACTAGAGTAAATGGTGCTGGTGTAATTTGCCCCTGTTCCAAACTCTGTTCTAGAGCAAGGCTACTGGTGGCTGAGGTAGGTCACTTACACAACTGAACTCCTATCTTTATAAATGTTATTGTTAGTGCTCACACTTTTTGATGAGTGACGATGAACTAGTTTAAACTATCACATCTTGGTTTAACCAGCCAATGTATGAATGAATCTTGTGGCCACAAATGTAGCCTACTTTGTGATGGAAGCAAATGAGCTAGGATCACTTCAGCTGACTACAGTTCACCTGAACTGGGAAAGTTTGGTTAATGAAGGTTATGAAGCCAACTTCAACTCAACACCTCCATATCCCAGCTTGTTTTGGAGCCAATAACCCTAGTTTCCCAGATCAGATGAAACAGGAAACTTTGGTTGATGGAAGGCTTACTGGTGTATTTGCTTCCACCACAAAGGCAAGAGCAAAGGGTTCATTGGCATCTTGATGTTCCCAGCGAAGCTGTTCTCTTTTGGGATACTTCAGGGCAATTTCTTTCAGATCGCTTACTAGTTAGCTTGTCAACACAAGTTAATAAAGATGAGAAGACATTTCCAGCTTTTGTAGATTAGTAGCTATTGTAGAGCATGGGTCTCCTTGTTTTCAAAGCCATGTTTGCACAGAATTAGCCATAGCAGCAGTTTGACTTTAATAGCAATTCCTTTTATGAGCAATCTATGATGGGAGATGAAATGAAACCAATATTATTTCCTGGCATGTGTTTAGCACCAGAAGAGAGAAGAGCTTCGGAAGCATTTGGACTTCGAAAGGAGATGTCCGGAGATCAAGGCAGCGCAAAACAAAATGGAGAAGGATAAAGATGTCCTGCAAAGTCATGAAGATGAGTGGAGCAAAGTGGAAGGAGACAAGAAACTGGAAAATTATCAGGTGTGGATGTAGTTTTGCAGAAGAGAAAATCTCCACATTTTCTGTGGCAAATGTGAGATGTAAAGCCTGAAAGAAAAATGGAAAAACAAAACCCTGTTCCTCTCCCAATCGTTCAGAAGCAAATAGGGTGAACAGAAAAAAAAGAGGAACCCAGGTGGTGGTGGTTTTCCAGGTTATTCCGTACGTTTCAGTCACAGAGGGTAGCAAGACAGTTAGCATAAGTTTTAACTGAAGCTAAACTGTAGTGGAATGGAAGCAATGCTGATTGCAACAAACCCAGGGCAGGACAGAAATTGCTGCTTCCTCACATCCCTAGTTGTGGGTCCTACTTATTTGAATTCTACTAGGCACATGTCCTCACTATGTCTACTCTGAGCCACCATGTTCTCATGGTTCCAAATGCCTGAATCAAACCCTGCACCTGATTCAGGCATTTGGACTCGTCCTTAGAGGGAAGAGATGGTTCACCAGACCTAGCCAAAAGTCCATTGGGTTTATAAATTTTTGGGTTCCTCTTTCCTCACAGTGTTTTCTTGCTTCTTTCCCACCCTAGAAAAAAGTTGAAGAAGTGCATCATGGCAAGAAGCTTCATCGGACTCTTCCTAAAGATCAAACACAGCTGCTTTCTCTCCAACATGACCACAAGCAGAAGAATAAAGATCCCCCGAAGCTCCTCAGCCCCCAAACCCGTCTCCCATCGAACAGTGCAAGCAAAGAGGTACATTGCAGCTCTCTGGGAATGGGTTGTTCTCTGGATTGAAAATGATCTGCTTGGGCAGGTGGGGTTTTTAAAACATGCTCAAAATTTCACTTGGAGAAAAAGGAAGCCATTAGATTCTCTGTTTATCTAAGCCAGGAGTGGGGAACCTCAAGCTCAGGGGCCAAATATGGCCCTTGATGTTTTTCTGTATTGCCTTTGGGATTCTCCCCAAGCCCTATGCATCTCTAGCTCTCCTCTGCACCTTCCTCACATACTTTTAGCTTGAGCCATTATAATGCCCCTTGCATGTCAGTTTGGAGAATGTGTGTATGTGCACATTTGCAGCAACCTCTGACTTGGCTGGCCTGTGCAAAGGTAAGAATCACATCCCTTACAGCACTCACATTTGCTTCTGGTTTGCCCACCATAGGCATACAACCCTCCCAGAAGTTTGCCTGGGAAACACTCTGTCCCTTAGACTGGAAAAAAGTTCCCCATCTCTGGTTTAAGCTATCACATGGTTGGTAACCATTTGCTTCTACTTCAAGGCTGCAGACAAATGGATTGTTGTTTGGGCTGTACAGAAATTCAACCAAGAATTTGGTTTTCTTTTTGGAAAAAAAAAAAGCAGGTGCTTAAAAAAAAGAAGAAGAAACCATTTGTGGGTAGCTAAGCTTGCCATTTTCTGCAAATACATGGAAGGCCCTAGGAGCCTGGATTCTAAGGGGTGAGGAAGAAGGACAGCTATCTGGGTCTTGAGATCCACAGGCATCCTCTGAAGAAGCTAAAGGAAGCTGGTTAAAACCTTTAAACAAAAGCTAAGGAGTTTTGTTGCTTTCCTCATGGTTGTAGCCTTAGAGGGAACAACTGTAGAAATTCAGACCAGTGTGAATTCAACCACTTCAGTGTGAGCTGAAGTGACTGGATGCTCCTCGGTGCAAGAAATTAAAAAAATCTGCCTAGAAAAAACTAGCATGCCATGGAGAAGTGTTCTTGCCTAAGCCTATCCCTGATATGCTATATTTCTAAGTGCATGGAGTGTTTTGTGTGCACATAGAAGAGCATTAATCAGGCTGTAGCAGAGGGAGAGATAGGCCTGCAAAGAAACGAGCAGTTTTTACTTCTCCTCCCTTTGAATGCTTTCCATTCCAGCTTCTATGTTAACTTTTTTCCTCTTCCTTTTCCATTTATGTTGTGTTTTTTATATTAGGGACCGGTGGCAGGGCCCATGTTATTACTGATAATTGTTAGGTGCTCTGGAAGCCTTTTTTCAGATGAAGAGTAGGATTTAAAAAAAAAATGTTTTAAATAAGTAAACAAACATCAGCCCTGCCCATCCCAAGTAGTCTGAATTTTACAGCTGAGACAGAAATTTACCGCTTCAGTGAGAACTAAGTGAACAATCTTATTGTACTCCCAGTTAGGGTAATAAATTTTTTAAAGTATACTTTCAATGCATACTGAAAGGTGGGTTGTGGGTTTTAATCCTTGTTGATGTTTGTCAGTATGCATCCAGGGTGTGTGTTCAAGTGAATGAGTGCAGAATATATAAAGACGGGCATCTTGTCTAGATAATGCAGCTGACTGAGAGACACCATTCTTAGCCAGCAATAGGATTGAGAATGACAAAACTCCTCTTTCATTAGATACTACAGATAGGTGGGAACTGAATTTGATGAATGGCTCGGCTTCCTTGCAGAAGTCATTTGGGTAGATGATGCTCAGGAATTTTGTGCACCTCCGGTTTGCTAGTAAACCTGAATGACTTTGGTGTGTCATGGAAACACTCCCCGTGCTCCTGCCAGGGTTGGAAAGAGGTTAGTTTAACCTCCGGTTTACTAGTAAAACTGAAATACTTCATCACAAAATGATGCACATCAAGAAAGTGGGTCACCCACATGAAAAGTTTGGAAAGCTCTGATCTGCTCTCTGGTTAAAGGCCACTGGTGGTCTCTAGTTTGGGGGCTCCCCAAAATCATGAGTTCAGCAAAGAGTCAGTATAAATGACTTATTAGAGGTTGGTTGGGTAGTTGGGTAGTTCTAAGCCAGGCATAGGCAAACTCCAACCCTCCAGATGTTTGGGACTACAATTCCCATCTTCCTTGACCACTGGTCCTATTAGCTAGGGTTGATGGGAATTGTAGTCCCAAACATCTGGAGGGTCGAAGTTTGCCTATGCCTGTTCTAAGCTTTAGGGCAGGAGTGGCTAACCTTTGGCCCTTTAGATATTGCTAGATTGCAGTTCCCACAATCCCCCAGTCTGCAAGGCCAATGGTCAGTGATAGTAAGAGTTGGAAATACAGGCATAATTTGAGGACTACAGGTTAGCCAATCCTGCTTTAAGGGATGGGAAATGCTGCTCTGCTTCATTGCTTCAACTTTCTCCTCTATTTTTTTTTTTTTTTAAATCTGTAGCCCGAGGGGAGGGAAACACACATCGCAAAATGCCAGCTCCAATATTCATCTGCGTCGCTGACATGTATTCCATAAATGACCTCTTTGTACTGGAATGAAACGCATTGTAAAATTTAGTCCATGCCATTACTGTTAAATTTTAATCGAAATGTACTGTTGTGGATTTCTGACATTAGCAGTTGTAGGCAGTGAGTCTCTGTTGGAAGTGTGCGGCATTAAAAGGAAGCAAATTGGGCCTGACATAAATACGCAGTTTCTCTTGCAAGTGCTGATTGTGCCTTGTGTGTTTCCAACACTATGCCGCCGCCGTTGTGGTTCTGCCTGTTCAGTTCCTTTAATCCCATTTGGCACCATGTCGATTTTGCTCGGGGAGGGAGGGGAGTTGTTAGGATTCACAGGGACAAAATCATTGACTCAAACCATTTCCCCCCAGTGAAATAATAATTACTTCTTATCAAGATGGTTGTCATTTAGGTGAATCTCCTGGCGTTATATTAACAAGGAAGCTGTCGCCATCTGCTTGGAGGAAAGCATGGCAGCCTGCATGTCGAAAAATAAAATAAAATGTGGGCCTGCATTTTTTGGGGAGAGAAGTTATTCAGTGACTATTTATATCATCTTTCTCCAGATGCATGGATGCATTCCTGTCTGGGCAACATTATGGGGGGGTCAGAGGCAAAAGTGGGTGTACGAACTAATGCAATTTTTTACTTTTGCACAGGAGGCTAGGTTCTGTGCACACTCACACATCACTTTCTGTCCTCCATCCATACAAGCTAGGGGCTTTGTCAGAGTCTCTGGATACATTCCAGCTTGGTGGAAACGTTCAGGGGGCAAAGCAGAGCCATTAGGCATTTGGGAAGGAAGGGGTGTGGAAAATCACAAGGACCACATAGAGAAACCTTAAAGGCCACAGTCTGGCTTCAGGCCTTGTCTTTCAGGCTTCTCTGTCTAGCTCTTGGGCATATTATTATTATTATTATTATTATTATTATTATTCTCTGCCCATCTGGCTGAGTTTCCCTAGCCACTCTGGGTGGCTTCCAACAGAATATTGAAAACATGATAAAACATTAAAAACTGGCTGCCTTCAGATATCTTTTAAAAGTAGGATAGTTGCTTATTTCCGAGGTGGGTGGGGTATACATAATAAAGGGATGGTGATGGCAAAGACATCCCTATTTTCATCAGAGAAATGTTGGAGGATATGTGAGGAGAACACACCCACTCTGAGTGCTTTTGGGTGGCTGAAATGTGTCCTTGAACAGCAATAAAGCCTCTTGCTGTGTATAAGGTGTGTACAAGTGTAGAAACAGATGGCATTTGACTGGCTGGAATGAAGCCTACTGTACAAAAGTAGGAATCACACCCATTGCCCTGCTTCACCCATCAATGCCATGCAGCCTTCAGAAAGCTGCCCATAAGAGAGTGAGATGCTTGGACTGCAAAAGATTTTCTACCCCTGTCTTAGCCTAGCCAAGGGCAGAAGCAAAAGCTATTCACCAGTTCTTGGATTCCCAACCCCATGTTTCACCCTTTAAGGTGAGCATGGAGAAGCCTTTCAAGATGACTGCAAGGGAGAATCAGCAGGTGGAAGGAATATATCACTTTCCTCTGCCTGATGCTTCTCCACCTCATCTCCTTCATCCTTAGCCATTTCTCCATCATAAACACACACACCAGTCAGCAGCAATGCCAGAAAGGAAGGGTTATGCACAATGTCCTGCCTTCCACTTCCCCTCCAAACAGCTCCACCTCCAATCATGGTAGGTGCAGATACAGAACTGGGAATCCCATGATTGCTACTTAACTTCTAGTACTGATCTAGCAGTCCCTTTTCAATTGGCATCATTATAAAATAGGAGGAGGAGTTGTGGTAACTAGTGAAGAATGAATTTAAAACCGGGTTGAGGGGGTGAAGCCAGAAGAAAATGCACAGGGAAGTCTAGCTGAAGAAAGTAGGGCTTTGTATCTACACAGGCGTACATCATACCGCATAAGACCTAGCTGCAATATCAGAAGTAAGTAGATTTATTGGTTTGGCCTTAAGCCATAACAACAGTACTGAGCTACCAGGGCAAAATAAAATCCAAAATGGCAGGGGCCTGCACAGGTACATCATATATGGATTTGTCTGAACCATAGGTCATGGTGAAAACCATAATCTGATAAAATGGGCACAGGATGTCAAAACCCATACGGTCATCGATCATTAGAACAATTCATGACATGCCCATGGTGCGGGGGAGTCTCCGCTGTGAAGGCAAACAAAGCCACCATTTCATTTACATACCCAGTGCTGTCGGATAGCCCTTGGAATTTTAACGTTGTTGATTTAACAGCAAATATAGAAAACACAAGCAAGAAAATGTTGCAGATGTCTGCACCTTATCTCCTTATACACAGGGCAACTCAACAAAAACAGGGGTAAACAGACACCCATCTCATTGTTGAATTTGTTGAATATGTCTGTCTCTATTGGTTTGTTTCCAGACTGAGAGCAAGCGTGAGAAGAGTGATGGTATCCAAACTGATCTCAACTGGGCAGCCGTTCTTGGGCATGATGCCACCTCACATGGTCGACTAGGTTCTGGAAGCAACTCCAGCCCATGTACTCCAGCTTTGCAAAGAGCGGTGGTGGCTCAGGTAGGAGATCCCCACTGGAGGTTATTTACAGGTGTAGAGGTCTATGAGATGAGATGATCTGTCAATTTTGGTTTCTCTCACATTTCCACATCAGTTTCTGACACACACACACACACACACACACACACACACACACAAAATCTTCAGGATAATTCATTAACATTTTAGTGTGAATTTATTCTACATTTTTCCAGGCATTGTTGCCTAATGTACACATTTTTGCAAAGCTATTTTTTCCAAATATAATGCATTTTTCTACACTGTTTTCAATATTCTATTAATTTAAATGCACACTTTATATGCATATGCTACTCTATGCATTTTTGTACATATTACTTGGCTGGGGAATTGCGCTGTAAAAATTGAAGAATTTTGTGGTTTGTTTTGCTTCTTGTTTTGGAAATAATTACGTTAGGTAAGTTTCCTTTAAATGTAAATGGAATCAAATTTCTCCCCTCTTCCTAGAGATGGTTTAGGCATGATGCGAAAGCTTGGTTTGTTACCCTCTCCAAACAATATTTCTTCCCCAAACATATGTTTCAATTCTTCTTCTTTTAAAAAGGTCCTCTTTTCAATGGCGCAGTCCAGTTTCTCTGCCTTTTATGTTTTCTGTGCTACAGAGAAGGAAATAAATCAGGTGATACAGGAGCACAGGAAGCCGCCTTGTACTGAATCAGATCATCTAGCTCACTATAGTCTATATCAATTTCAGCTCTCTGGGATTTCAAACTAGGAGTCTTTCCTGCATGGAGATGCCAGATATTGAACCAGCGACCTTCTGCATGCAAAGCAGATGTTGTTCCACTAAATCCCTTTCCAGAAATACAGTTGCCCTCTCCTGAAATTCGTGTCAGCTTCTGCAGTGGCCAAATGGAGAAGAAACCCTTCTATATTTTTCTTTTTCTCTCCCCACTTTTGGCCTAGAACTCAGACAGAATTGGGCTGTGACAATCAATTGTTTGTTAATACTTCCATTTCCTGCTGAACGATAAGCGAGAGATGCAAGGCAGGCCTAGCAAGGTCTGCGTAGATGACTGTTATTTGTGATGACATTAATGCCTGACTGGATAAATTTCAGGATATTATTCTTGCATGTTGCACAAAAAGCCTTGGCCCACTATATCTGCTGTATTTCCATTGGAAATATTTTATTGTGCATAATTCATAGTGCACAATAAATGTATCTTTGTGTTTGGCAGAGCAAGAATGAAGGAAGGTTCTCTGCCCAGAGGGCCAAGTTACAGAGGTCATTGTGAGGGAGGTTGGGTAGGAGGGTCTGTCTCTGTTTGCTTGGGCTGTGGCTTTCCTGTGTCAGACTCTGCTCCCCATGAGGTTAGAAAACAGACAAGCAGCACCCATCAGTGAGCTGAGGAGCGGAAGAAGGGTTGTAGCTCAGTGCTGGAGCATCTGTTTGCATGCAGGAGGCCCCAGGTTCAGTTCCCAGTGTCTCCAGGTAGGGCTTAGAGAGACTGCATCCTGAAACCCTGGACAGCTGCTGCCAGTCAGTCTAAGCAATATTGAACTAGCTAGACCAATGCTCTGACTCCATATAAGCTTGCTAGTTGCATCTCAGACTGGTAAACTTCCTGACTTGGAAGCATAAGAAGGTGTTGAGGTTCCACCTGACCCACTTTAGTCCATCAGAATTAAGAGGTATCTTTGCTAGCACGGCTAAACTCCTGAAAGTTCCCTCATTTTTGGCCTGAGGTGGGTGGTGGCAGGCAAGTTGACCTGTTGCCTGATTATCTCCTGGGCCGCCAGTTCAAGAACCATTGTGGGCTTGTCTCCTGAAAATGGGATCTCAGCTTTTCTCAAGACACAGCCCCCCAGCGGAGCAAGCAAATCACCCAAATGTTCATCCCGAGGAAGATACTTTTGGGGTTCTTCCAGTGCTGTGAAGTGTTTTGAACACTTGAAGGTGCTAAATCTTATGAACCAGTCCCTTGCATCTTTCATCCAAAGGATGATATTGTGAGGATGCTATGCAAAACCCGCATGCACAAGCAGTCCACAGGAAGTTGCTATGTGGACGCGCTCTTCATTATCCTGCTGTGTCATGCAATGGCAATTGTCAGCCTCCTGAACTTCCCTCCTGGCTAAGTTTTATCTGCCATCCCAATAAAGGTCCGTATAGTTAAAGCTATGGTTTTCCCAGTAGTGATGTATGGAAGTGAGAGCTGGACCATCAAGAAGGCTGATCGCCAAAGAATTGATGCTTTTGAATTATGGTGCTGGAGGAGACTCTTGAGTCTGCAAGAAGATCAAACCTATCCATTCTTAAGGAAATCAGCCCTCAGTGCTCACTGGAAGGACAGATCCTGAAGCTGAGGCTCCAATACTTTGGCCACCTCATGAGAAGAGAAGACTCCCTGGCAAAGACTCTGATGTTGGGAAAGATGGAGGGCACAAGGAGAAGGGGACGACAGAGGACAAGATGGTTGGACAGTGTTCTCAAAGCTACCAGCATGAGTCTGACCAAACTGCGGGAGAGGCAGTGGAAGACAGGAGTGCCTGGCGTGCTCTGGTCCATGGGGTCACGAAGAGTCGGACACGACTAAACGACTAAACAACAACCCCTTAAATTGCTGGAAGGGCTCCCCCATTACAATACCTGCAAGTGGGGCAGTGAAACCGACAGCAATTTTCACTCAGCCCTTGTTTCGTAACTCATCAAATTGCTGCTTGCTGGATGCTTCATGGGCTGTTCCCAGATGCCGCTCAACTTGCCCATCCAGGTCACCAAGGTAGTTATTGGCAGCACGAACTTTCAAGCATGCAAGCAGCTCCTTCTGCTGATTTCAGTTGTTCCTTTGGAACGGCTTACAGTTCGGAAAATGCTTTAAGCCTTTTGCTGACTCAGGCTCTGGGAAAATGACAGGCATCTTGATAACAGGCTTGATAACGCCTACCTTCTCATACCAGGGTTAGCTGCTTTTTGAGAACAGCTTGACACTACAAACTAGTCTGGTTAAATAAATACTATCATTAGTTGCAATCATATTGGACAAAAAAAGAGGAAAACAAGTCTTTTTAAGTACTATATTATTAGATGCCATTCCTGCTGAAAAAGCTGTTTGCTGGAAAAAGATAAAATATTTGCCAAGAACTGAGATAAAACAGCTGAACACCTTGCTGGATGAGGAGGCAAGAGCAGAAGTCTGTAGTAACAGATCTCTCTCTCTCCCCCCTCCTGCCCCACTTAGCATTGCAGCAAGTGCAGGGAAGTAAAGACTCACATTTCTACCATCAGCACTCTGCTATGTTCCTTCTGGAACACAGGTGAAGGAACGACTTCAAAGACCTCCAGTACTTTCATGAGCACACATGGAATCTTTTCCTGAAAAAACACCACAAGGGCAAAGGACACTTCGCCTTTGTGCTATTTTTCCAGGGACAGACGCCTCCCCCAGGTCTTTGCTGGAGGAAAGGCACAGGATGCTTCCGGTCCGTCTCTATTTTCTGGTAAGAATTCAATCACATACTGGCAAATTCAGGGTACCCTGTTCAAGTTGATTCGGAACTCTTGTGCAGTGAGCCCAGTTCTCCCCACCCCAAACCAGAGGTGTTTATTTTGCAATAAGGAAACTGAGAGGATATGCACTAGAAAGCGTGGGGCAACTTTTGCTTGATACAAGGTCACCTAGCCTCCAAACAAACAAATCAGAATTAATGCCCAGTAAATAGCTGGCATTGTCCAGCCACCCAGCAAACAAAACAGGATGAACTCACAATGAGCAGGTAGTTTGGAAGCGGCCAGAAATACTCCCATCGTTTCCCCAGGAGGGGGTAAATGTTTCGGGGAAGGGGGAGAGAATTTCAAGAGCTATACAGTCTGAACGAAAATGGGCTTTAGAAGCCCGTCTACCTTCCCAGCAGTGTTCCACTTAAAAGCAGAGCAAACTTCCCCAAAGAACTGTGGGGCTACATGCAATTTGTAGTTTTGTCTTCACTTCCCTATGGACGTCTAGCAGCCACACAGCACATTTTCTCAAAAATGAATCCCTTTGGAGTCCCAGCAGAAGTTACTCCAAATTAAACGTACATTGCATTGCAGACTTTGAAATCCCTAGTTACTTTGTTTGTTTGTTTGTTTCCAAATTGGTTTAGTTGTGTGATTCCTTACAAGGTTATCTTGGGGGGATGGAGACAGACGCTGCATATTGAAACTGGAATGTCTTGAGTGTGCTTAGGACTCTAGCTTCTGCCGAATTATTCACCCAGGTGTTTTCTTTTTTTTAAAAAAAAAAAGAACACACACCCCACAGAAGGGCTTTTTATTTTTTGTTAGTAGCATTATCATTCATTTAAACTCTTTTTTTATTCTTGCAAAAATTGCCAGGGTATCTTTAAGAGCTACAGGGGATCGGGGGGGGGGGCATCTTCATAAAAAATATTTTATTCTTTTGCATTTGAAGGAGTGAGTTTGAAGCACAGCAGTTATCAGCGCATTGTGACCCTGAATCGGTTGTGACTCAGAGGAGGGAAATGTCTGCTAATGAATAAAGAATACCCCTTTTGAGAGCTCCGCTCCTTCTCAGCATGTGATATCTGACAGAATAGCAGAACAAGATGGTATAGCTCTGGGCATCCCTCTCCATATTTCTGTCAGGGCCACATCAGGTTATAGGAACTGTATGAACCAGGCTCACAGCAGCAGTGGCAAGGGAATGCAAAGGCAGCACTGGGTCTCCTGGAGTGAAGCAGAAGGGGGCCTTTAGAGATTCAGATCTTGGACTTCCCTGAGTTGTTGCATTGTGCTGTTCTGAGGGCTGTGGTGTCTGTCAGAGACTTGGGTTTCAGCCATGAGCATAAGAAAAGCTATGCAGGATCAGGGCAGTGGCCCATCTAGTCCTGCAGCCTTTTTCTCAGCACTCTCCTGTCCTTCAGTTTCCAACTGGAGGATACCATACCCTCTACCATTCCTCAGACGAAAATAGGGACATGTCTCACTCCCCGCCGACTGACCCCCCTCGACCCCCCCCATTTTTGCCCCCCACAGAGCATTTCCTATCAGAAGAAGGGTGAGTGCCACCAATGGGACACAGTGAACACACCCTCCACCATCCTGAGATGGATCCCAATTTTATTTATTCTTTGGTATATTTCCAAAAGGGACGTGGGTGGCGCTGTGGGTAAAAGCCTCAGCGCCTAGGGCTTGCCGATCGAAAGGTCAGCGGTTCAAATCCCCGCGGCGGGGTGTGCTCCCGTTGCTCGGTCCCAGCACCTGCCAACCTAGCAGTTCGAAAGCACCCCCGGGTGCAAGTAGATAAATAGGGACCGCTTACCAGCGGGAAGGTAAACGGCGTTCCGTGTGCTGTGCTGGCTCGCCAGATGCAGCTTTGTCACGCTGGCCACGTGACCCGGAAGTGTCTCCGGACAGCGCTGGCCCCCGGCCTCTTAAGTGAGATGGGCGCACAACCCTAGAGTCTGTCAAGACTGGCCCGTACGGGCAGGGGTACCTTTACCTTTACCTTTATATTTCCAAAAAGAAAAACATACACTAATAAATAAATTGATTATTTAATTTATAATCAAATTTAATTTATAATCGCCGAAGAATTGATGCTTTTGAATTATGGTGCTGGAGGAGACTCTTGAGAATCCCATGGACTGCAAGAAGATCAAACCTATCCATTCTTAAGGAAATCAGCCCTGAGTGCTCACTGAAAGGGCAGATCCTGAAGCTGAGGCTCCAATACTTTGGCCACCTCATGAGAAGAGAAGACTCCCTGGAAAAGACCCTGATGTTCGGAAAGATGGCAGGCACAAGGTGAATGGGATGACAGAGGACGAGATGGTTGGACAGTGTTGTCAAAGCTACCAACATGAGTCTGACCAAAGTGTGGGAGGCAGTGGAAGACAGAAGTGCCTGGCGTGCTCTGGTCCATGGGGTCACGAAGAGTCGGACACGACTAAACGACTAAACAACAACAACAATAAATAAATTTTAGAAAGAGCTGGCACATAGTGTGGGGTTGGGCTGTGGCGATGGCAGCCTTTTCTCCTCCCCACCCCCTGCTCTCTAGCAACTGCTATCAGCTGTCCTATAAGCTCCTACAGTGGTGCCTCGCAAGACGAAATTAATTCGTTCCATGAATTTTTTCGTCTAGCGAATTTTTCGTCTTGCGAAGCACGAAATCCCATAGGAATGCATTGAAAATCAATTAATGCGTTCCTATGGTCAAAAAAAGTCCAAACAAAGCCAAATTTGGTACAACAAGAGTTTATTAAGTGCTCTTTAAAGTCACACATACTGTAAAGAGCATTTCAAAATTCAAACCCAGAATTTTTTTAAAAAAACAGCAGAGTGGCCCAATGGTCACAGAAAATCATAAAAATGCAGGGGGGAAAACAGGCTTCCAGATTCTTCCAAACCCCTCCCCAACTGTTCCCCCAGCCACCCAGCACACAGAAATTCAAATCCAGAATTTTTTTAAAAAAACAGCAGAGTGGCCCAATGGTCACAAAAAATCATAAAAATGCAGAAAAAAACCACACAAGCTTCCAGATTCTTGCAAACCCCTCCCCAACACCAAGTCCTTGAATTCCAAACACCCCAACCCAAAATCCAAAACCCCCCAAAATAGTTTTAAAAGCTTAACTTACCAAATGGCTGCAAAAGAAGTTTTGGAAAAGCTTCAAAAATCACCAAAGTCTTTAAAAACCTCAAAAAAGGCTACTATGTACACTGCGTTCTATGAGTTGCTCCTCGAAGTCAAGTCGCAACTGTATTAACGGTGTTAAGAAAAAGGAAACAAACTTGCAAGACGTTTTCGTCTTGCGAAGCAAGCCCATAGGGAAATTCGTCTTGCGAAGCAGCTCAAAAAACGGAAAACCCTTTCGTCTAGCAAGTTTTCCGTCTTGCGAGGCATTCGTCTTGTGGGGCACCACTGTATATTCAAGCTAAAGTTGTTCACTTCCAGGGGTTTGAACTGGAGAAGACATTCTGGCTTTTGGTACACACACATACACACACACACACACACACACACACACACACACACACACACACAGTGCCTGAAACCCAGCCCCTGTATATCAGCCCACTCAAGAGGGCTGTCCTAGCAGCACATACCATCAAAAAATGCAGCCAGACCATGGCCCTCATATTACCATTCATTTCTGGAATCCAGGAATGTTGATTGACATCTCTTGAACAGATTCTTTTTTGGTGTTCTCCTTTGAAGTATCTAAATCATGTACATAACCCCATCACCTGATGGATGCATGGATTTCAAAGTAGTCCTGTTTCATGCTGAGCCAGAAGCCTGGCATCTCAAGCCCTGCTTGAGGGTGTGTTGTATAAAAGGCTTCTATGTGGTAGGAAGACAAGACTTCTCTTGGTGTTATTTTGCAATTGCATGCCATATTTCCCCCACCCTACCCCTGACTGTATTTAAGTATAAAGTGGTTTATGTACCAAGGCTGCGGAATAAGCTGTAAGTTGTAAGGCACAGGTAGTTTCAGGATGCTGTCAGTGGCTCCCGGCTGGTTGCCCAAGAAAGTATAAAGACAAGGGAAAGTTTCTTACCGTCCTTTTTTATTTCAATCTTTACAGAGAGAGGCTATAGAACCCAGCCTCTTGGATAATGGCATTGTCCTGAGTGAATCTCCACGCCCCGTCCCTCCCACTTCCTCATTCATTATCATCATCACCTCCTCTATGGGTGCTCCTAAGTGCCCTCTGTCTTTGAGCTCTTTGCTCTCCTACTTTAAGGCTTACTGGGTTCTGGGAGATGGAGGGTTTGAAATGTTTTCTAATGACAACTTGTCATCTGAGTGTTGTTCCAACTCTCCCATGACTTCCCAGCTTGTCCCCTCATCTGCCTCTGCGCTGCGACCTCCCTCAAACCCCTGTTGTAAATCTATACTCTCTTCCTCTTCCTCCTCCCTGGAAGGGTCAGGATGGGGAGGTGGTCTCCACCAGTCCTCCTCTGCCCAGTCCCTGACAGGTAAGGAGGTTGCTTTCTCACTGTTGGACTCTGGCAGGCAGTCTCAAGCACCATATTTTCAGTGTCACCACATCTGCTGACCTGTCCTCTGTTGTGCTTAGACCAGGGGTCACCAACCCTCTTGGACCAGAGGACACATTTTGAATTTTGAGAAAGTGTTGGTGGTGCCAGTCACAAAATGGCTGCCGTAGAGTGGGGAGTGGCATAACCAAAAAGTCAGAGAGAAGCTACCAACAACAGCCTTATGCTTACCTTGGAAAGTAAGCTACATCCCAGTATCCCTGACTGTGGGGATCGCACAATATTCATTACACACAGAGAGAGGTGCTATTATGAGAGGAAAAAATATACAAGGAAACCAAATCACACTCGCTCACATTTCATGAAATCACTTAGAAGGTACCTCCACATTTTGCACCATAACTTTCTTCCTAGGGTGCCTGCCCAGTGGCACCAGTCAAACGTTTTCATGGGTGCTATGACCCATGAAATCTGGCAATTTCAGTTTCCTTTTCTCCAGCATTAAGTTCAGTTCTCCACATTTTCATATCAGTTTGTGATTAAAAAAGAAAGTCATAAAAATTCATTATCATTTTACCGCAAATTCTTCCTAATATTTGTGTTTGTGTGCAATTTTGCATAATACACAATTTGGCAAGGCAATCTCCTCTGATACATTGCTTTTTCCTGTTATTTTCAGTGCACATTTTTATGGACATTTCATGCATTTTTGTAGAACTGGAGAACTGGGTTGAAAAATTCAGATAGCTGTGACTTTTGAAACATGGCTGGGTTTTGTTTCTCATATTCCCCCCCCCCTACCAAGTGTGAATTAAGTGGATTCACCTTTCATTGTGATCTGTATCTAATTTCCTCTCCCATCCCTAGTTATAAGGTGGTTTAAAGCGGTTAATAAGAGTCTTACCAGCTCCATAAAGCCTTCAGCTATGGCCCATTTCCTCAGTTTGAGCAATGTATTGCTGCCTGCAAGCTATCCAGGCCTGCTCTGAGGTTGCTTTGTCCCTAAACTATCAGAAACAACCTTAGAGTATTGCTCTGCAAAATGCTGTATTTGCTCTGTCAAAACTCCATCCTTTACCTATTAATGAGAGATTTCAGCAGTTGAAGTTTGTGACAAATTGCACCTGCCCAAATCTCCCCAACTACACCAATGTACAAAGCGGAGAAAGCCCAATAAGGAAAGGTTTACCTTCTCAAATCAGTCGGTGCAAAAACACTGGCAAAGAAGGCATGTTCTGGCTCTAAGAACTGAGCTGCCTCCAGAACACCAACGTGAAGCTCTTTTCTTTCAAATCTCCCCCATCATGCGGAGCTTTTTGTCTAAATCAGCCACAGTACAATCATGAATGTTGGTTTAGTAAATGCCAGAGCCTTCCAACGATGAGAACACCTACTATTGCTTGAACCCTGCATTCTGGTCCCTGAGGTATTGGCACTCCCGGCTACCATTTTTATTTTCCTGAAACCCTTGTTTTGGTGAGATGGTGGCCATGGTTGTTTTTAAACCCACAATGATTTAAAAAAGCCACAACCAATCAGGCATTATACTGTACTGCATTTCAGGGAACCTCCAACACAACCTTCTTGACTAAGGAGGTCTTCCACTCAGATTCTTAGCTAGCAAGGCACGCTAGACTACATCCTGCTGAGTTTCTTCCAAACCCTGGTGCCTGCCCTGAAAGTAACCCCCTCAGGGATGGGGGACCTTTGGTGCTCTGGTTGATGCTGGGCCATCATTCGGTCTACACTGAGTAAAAACTATTTGGGTGCAACCCATGACAAATGAACTTGATGTATGTTTTGTTTGTTTGAAGAGTGAAAACCTACGGGCCAGTCGAGATATGTATCACAGCAGTTCGTTGTCTGATGTGGCTGGCACCCCAGCGGGCCCCAGTCAGGACGATGTCTTCTGGAGTATATGTCAAAGTGAAGAGCAACCTCCAAAGGTATTGGGAAATTCTTTGGATTGTCCATAGATTAATAAGAGTTTAAAAATATAAAACTTCTGTTCCCAAGTAAACCCAGTCCTTTGTCAGCTGTGGCTAACCTGTGACCTTCCAAATGTTGCTAGACTCCAGCTCCCATCAGCCCCAGCCAACATGACCAATGGTCAGAGATTATGGGAACTGAATTTTCATTTGTTGTGACTTTCCCTGGGATTATATGCTGAAGGGTAGGCAATAAACCAAATTAATCATCTCCGTTGTCACCCAGCAACATCTTGAGGACCACTGGTTGGCCAAAACTGTTCTATATGAAGAAATAGTAGGATTCTAAAGTTCATGAAGGTGATTTGCCTATTCTATGTAGTTTACTTTTTGTACACTAGCCAAGGCAAGAGACAAGCCTGTTTGTAGGATTAGCATAGGCATGAGGCTTGTGACTATGAGAACGGGTTGTTGGGACAGATGGTCCTTTGGTTTGATCCAGTTGAGATCTTCTTATGGAACCTTGAATTCCTACTCATTGCCCACTAGAAGTCCCTGTGCTTTCCCCCCCTTTTCCCTTTTAAATAAAACCAAACATTGCTCACATATTTTCCGTTTGGGTCTTGGGGACTAGGTTTTCTGAATATCAGTAAAATGATTGTGATGGGCTACATTTTTAATACTCTGTGCCTATACTGACTATAGGCAGGTGGCTATGCACTGTTTTATGCATGTGTGTATATAAGAACAGTAAACAGGCATATTTGCTTTGATCCTTAAGGTTCCTGAAAGGACAACCTCAAAAATTTATACCAGAGATCATCTTGGTCACCAGAGTTACCCATCAAGGTAAGCTCCTTGGTGATTCCTCCTTAAACTTACTTTGATATATATCTGTACAAATTCATTGCAGTGTAGCAGGCAGATGCCACCTATGAGCCATTTCCCCCAAATAATCAGGGAACAGTATGGCATAACAGGCATTCTGCTTTGCTTTCTGAGGCCATCCCACCTGATCACTCCCCAGTGATCCTTTAAATAAATAAATGCATGGATAAGCCTCCTACATTGCTCCACCCTTGTGCACAGGTGTTGCTGCTGATCCAATAATGGTAGCTGCTAGTGGGAGTGGGAGAGGTAGAAAACATCAGTGTCCCTAAACCACTTGATAGAGACAGAAAGAGTTGAGAGGATTTTGATAGGGACTGGGTAGGTGGAAGAGAGAAGTGGATTCCCTCCCCCCCCCCCAACTCAGATTGCAATCCAAGCCAGAGAAGAATTGAAGGGTCATGAAGCTCATCTAATATTTGAGTCAAACATTACATGTCCCCAAGAGGCCTATTTCCATGTCTGGGGAGTGGGGAAGTGTCCCTAATATTGTTGCATATTTTAAACGTGAATGCCATTCCAGGAATGCTAAGTTTCCACCTGGATATTATAATAGCTACCACCTAAGGATATTGTGAGCATTGGTTGGGCTGTTTTTAGAAGTGGCTTTGAGACCCTGGAACAATGTGCAGTGGGAGTTCTCATCGTCTGTTGTTGCTCCCCCCCCCCCACAATTTTCTGGTCTTTGTTCTCTACAGCACACAGCAACCATCCCTGGGGGGACCCGCAACGAAAACCAACAACAGCTGCTGCAACTCCAGCAGCAGCAGACAAAGGGAGTCGGCATCTCATCAGAACAAGCGATCGGCTTCAGGTAATCCACAGGTCACACTTTTCTCTGTCCACACAAGCAATTATTGTGAGGCACTTCCATTCCCAGTGGGACAGGGTATGATAGCAAGGCCATTCTATTCATAATATAATTTTGCTAAGCGCCTCTTGTTTGTTGATACAGGTTTTCTTCTTTGGGATTTTTAAAATATATAGTTCTATATATAGTTTCAGCAACCTGCTATTTCTTTCTAGTATGGGGTGGTGGTGGAAATGTGTAAGGGAGGACATGATAAAGGTGTATAAAATTATGCTATGGAGAAAGTACTTTTGTGATACCAGAACTTGGGGCCATCCAATGGAAGTGACTGTTAAGGGACAAAATGAAGCACTTCTTCACACAGTGAATAGTCAAACAACAGACTCAGCTCTCACAAGATGCAGCAGTGGCCATTGGGCCAGCCCTCCCTTGCATGCCTTGAGATTGGATCCTCTTATTTACATGTTCGATATGATTGATGAACTAATATCTCTCTCTCTCTCTCTCTCTCTCTCTCTCTCTCTCTCTCTCTCTCTCTGAAATTTTCTTTTTGGGACACCCAGGGTCATCCAGGCTAAACAGCCACCACCAGTCGTACATGAAACCTGGAAATGCATCTCATCAGTTTCATATTTCAGTAGGTTTTATTTTTTACTGTAAGCATATTTTTCAGCTATTGCAATTCTTCTTCATCTCCTTCTGAGGATTGTGTTTGTTGCCCTTTAAAGTAAAACACACCCTTAATTGATTGTATGGTTTTTTTTGTCTTTTTAATAGATCAGTCAATGGGGCAGTGTGTGTGTGTGTGTGTGGTGTGTGTAAGTGTGTAACACAGATCAAAAGCAAGCAGCATACTTCATTTGTTTTTTTGCCTCTCAGTTGGTGTTTTGAATATTCCAAGATTTAGATCATGAGGCTTCGACTACCATGCAGAGCAAATTAGATTTTATTTTTATTGCTGCAGTGACAAATTATCTTCAAAGAGAGGATTGTAGACAAGGGAACCTTTGAGCTATGTGCTTAAAATAAATATCTTGATAAGAATTAGCCACTCTCCCCTTCTAGACGAAGCCAATCATGTGGATGTGTGGAGCTGCCTTACACCAAGTTAGCTCTGTGGTGTCTATGATTTTTGGCACCAGGTTGCCAGAGTTTCCCAGACCCTCCTGGAGATGCCAAGGATTGAACCCAGGCACTTGATAATGCAAAGCATGCTCTCTACCATTCTGCCATTTTAATTTAGGGTCACCCTACACATGGAAGGGGACACAGGTAGAGCTGTGGGTTAAACCACAGAGCCTAGGACTTGCCGATCAGAAGGTTGGCGGTTCAGATCCCCACGACAGGGTGAGCTCCTGTTGTTCAGTCCCTGCTCCTGCCAACCTAGCAGTTTGAAAGCATGTCAAAGTGCAAGTAGATAAATAGGTACCAGTCTGGTGGGAAGGTAAACGGCATTTCCGTGTGCTGCTCTGGTTTGCCAGAAGCGGCTTAGTCATGCTGGCCACATGACCCGGAAGCTGTACACTGGCTCCCCCGGCCAGTAAAGTGAGATGAGCGCCGCAACCCCAGAGTCGGCCACGACTGGACCTAATGGTCAGGGGTCCCTTTACCTTTACCTTACACATGGAAGCAACAGACCTATTTGTTTAAATATGGATCTTCTCCAATCGCCTATAAAGCAGGGGTTGAGGCAACTAGGTATTGATGTTTTTTGAGCAAATAAGGTGCCAAGCTCTTCATAGCTGACCTCCCTGCAGCCCAGTATTATTCCCTCTGCCTTGGTGGCCTCTAGTATTGTAAGGGAACCTGTCTGGGAGTGGGGACAACGGGGGTCTGGGGAAGGCACTGGGGTGATAAGCAGTGGGAAGAGTGATGGTTTGGCTAACCTAACCTGTGCATTCATTTTGTTTAAAAACCGGAGAGGCACAAGCTATTTATACATGATTGCCACAAGCTGAGTTTTAAACAAATACCATATTTTTCGCTCTATAGGATGCACCCGACCATAGGGCACACCTTGTTTTAGAGGGGGAGAACAAGAGAAAAAAATTCTCCCCCTCTCTGCTCAGCGCCCCTTCAGCGAAGCAGCAGGAGAAACGGAGCCCCTTCCATTTCTCCCCCCGTTTCGCTGAAGGGGCGCTGCGCAGCTCTCCCTCTCTGCTGAAGCCACTCTGTCTTGCTCTCCCGGCTTCAGGTGGCTATCCCTGAAGCCTGGAGAGCGAGAGGGGTCGGTGCGCACCGACCCCTCTCACTCTCCAGGTTTCAGCGAGAAGCTTAATCTTAACTCTTAATCTTAACTCTTCAGCGAGAAGCTTAATCTTAATTTAGCTCTCCACTGAATCCAGTGGACTTTTCTGTCCTGGGTTCAAAACTTCCTCCTGAGTGGATTAATCCCTGAGAAGCATCTGGTTCCACTATGGCAGCCTTCCCCAACATGGTGTTCATGCTGGTGGGAATTGTAGCCCAATGAAGACGGCATCAGGTTGAGGAAGGTTGCAGTATAATTCTAGAATGATCGCCCTTATTCTAGGACAACCTGAAAGAAAAATTAAACTGGGCTCCTCATATGATGTGAGTTCCAGTGTGGACAGAAGCAATCAATCAAGTTCTTCTTTTTTTTCCAGAGTCCACCCTTTTTTGGCAAGGGGAGAGATGGTGGCAGCTTGCTCCAGAAATCATCAGAATATTCATCCTCCAGTGATGAGGTGTGCAGCAGTGACGACGATGACAACGATGGCAATCAGATACGGTTGGCTTTTCTACTCTTTCCTTTGTCCATGCATTGTAAATTGAAGATTAGTTAGATTTTCCATCTCCCCCCATTGTTGTATCAGAGCATAATGCAAGCATGAAGCATAAAGAAACATCCCACAGGTGTTTATACGCATACAGTATGTATAAAAACATAAACACAAACACACTTCCATAATCCAGCAAAAGGTCAGAGACTTCATTAAAAAATACTCTTTCATATTGTGTTTCCAGCAGTACAAATGGGCAGATATTTTCTTACATCTTGTTTTACCTATGCATTTTTTAAAGAATCTATTTTTAATTAAAAAAATTATTAAGTTGCCTGCCTTCCCTCATTCTGACCATGTTGCTTAATTTTACCTTATATGCAAACCCCAACACCCTTTATATTCAGCCCGGGGTTTACAACATACGGTAAGTGCCCATGATTTTTTAAGGTTATTGGATATTGCTACTGGAGCAACAGTTAGAATATGTATACTTAACTCATCCACTGGTGGGACCAGACCCTTTATATAGACAAATAATACATTTAATGCATCAACCAGAAGTTAATGCACTCTTATAATTTTAATTTCATTTATTATATACCCCTGGAGCATGGGGAAAAAAAGATATGAACTGTCTCCATAATGGTTGGTTGGAGTTAGTCTCATATTGCACTAGGAGAACAAACTTCCATAAAAATTGGGTAGTTAAGGAGGGTAGTTAAGATGCACTTGTTGTAATTATTATTATTATTATTATTATTATTATTATTATTATTATTATTTATACCCTGCCCTCCCTGGCCAGAGCCGGGCACAGGGCAGCTAACACCAGTAAAATAAAAACATAATGGGGGGGGGACCAATTTAAAATACAGGTTAAAATGCAATTTAAAATGCAGCCTCATTTTAAAAGTAGCCCGTAGATCAAAACCGTAAGGGGAGGGAAAAACATAAGGGTCAGACTGAGTCCAAACCAAAGGCCAGACGGAACAGCTCTGTCTTGCAGGCCCTGTGGAAAGATGTCAAGTCCCACAGGGCCCTAGTCTCTTGTGACAGAGCGTTCCACCAAGTCGGGGCCAGTACTGAAAAGGCCCTGGCCCTAGTTGAGACCAATCTAACCACCTTGCGACCTGGGACCTCCAAAATGCTGTCATTTGTGGACCTTAAGGTCCTCCGTGGGGCATACCAGGGGCATACCTCTGCAAGGTATTGTAGTTCCAATGTACCCTATTCCAGTCTAAAGGCTTCTAGTTCTTTCAGTTTAGTGTTCCTGCAAAGACAAGGTGTTATATCATACCAGGAGGGTCCGTGTGACTTTTATTCACATACCGTCTGTCAACACTGACCACCAACATTCATTCCTAGCACAATTTTCACGTGACTGTTGGTCTCGGTGTGCTGCATCAAAAAACTAGAAAGCCCTAGGAAGAAACAATCCATATATTTGTGCTTCTCAGTAAAATGCCTGTTCAGAACTGAAATGGTGAAAGAATGAGTGACACCATCTGTGGTACATGGTAAACAAACACTTCCCAGCAACAAACATGGAAGGACTTATCCTTTTATAACCATGTTCATACATATTGCAGCCAGAGATTTGAAAGCATGTGTGTCAGTTGCAATTGATAACACCACCAGTGTCTTTTGCCATTTAAGTTAAATGCTAGATTCCGCTTCCTCACCATGGGATCATTTCCTGTTGGGTGCATAGGGCTAATACATGCATGGGAAACCTCCAGCCTATGGGCTGGAATAAGCTTGCTAAGGGTCCTGATTTGTCTCACGGTATTGTTTTTCCTCTGGCCAAACCCACCTGTCCCACACTTGCTCCATAAATGCAAAGGGAAGCAATTGGGAACCTTAAAGCATGTTCATGGTTCTACTTCGGCAAGCAGAGCTTGCTTATGGTGCCTTTTAAATTTGGCCTGAATGCCAGCCTCAGTGGGACTGTTTCCACTTGAGACCTCCTGCAGAAGGCTGTGTTTGCAGTCAGTGCTGGGTTTGAATTCATGCTGAGACCAATGCCCCACTTCAGTGGGAATCTTTACAGCCCTAGCTTGAATTCAAGCCCACAGCTGTATAGTTTCTTCCTTTGCATCCCCAATGTAAACAAAAGCTGGGGTTCATGGAATAATTCAGAGGCAGCTTTGAGTACATTCCCAATTCTTCCTTCCAAAGTCTTATTCACCTGATGCCCTATGATGCCAGTGATTGAAAAGTCAGTAGTCACATCTTTCTGGATCCAGTTTCCCACCCCTGGACCAAGAGAAACAAAAGATAAGAACATTGTTCTTGGTTCCTTTTGAAAGGCACTTTTGGTTGATAGGACTGTATATCTTTGGAGCAAATCCTGTTTAACTGCTATTGATCGCTGCCCAAATTGCCATGATTGTTTGAAAGCAGGCAGAGCCCCTCCAAACTTCATGGGACTCAGGAAGCCCTCGATATCTGATTTCACATCTCAACCATCCAAGATCAGAGGCGATTCATATTGCATTTTTTAAATTAGTGGTTTTGTCCAACCTAAGTTAGCCATGTCTTTCAGTACGTCTACTCTGAGAATATATTTGATTTTTTTATATATATAAAAAATTGTGAATAGTGGTATACAAATATTTGTATAAATCAATAAAAAATTTAAAAGTAAAATGTGAATTTTACTCTTGATGGGCTTGGTGCTGTAGGGAATGAAAGAAAGGCAAGACACTTGTTCCTATTGAGTAACTTTATTTTATTTTTGCTTAGAATGCATGTGGATTTTTCCTTTTGAGTTTTCCTTCCTTCCTTCCTTCCTTCCTTCCTTCCTTCATCCCTTTCTTTCTTTCTTTCTTTCTTTCTTTCTTTCTTTCTTTCTTTCTTTCTTGCCTGCCCTACCCCATCTCTGTTCACTAATTGGCATTTGTTACTAGGCAACTACCCAGCAATGGAATGATGGGTTTCTCAAGAGCAAGAGTTCCAGATGAGACTGAACCGAACCCTCGGAGTTCTGTAGTGGATCAGAAGGTAATTCAACCCCCCCCCCCATTTCAAAGGGGCATCCCTCTGTGCATAGAACTAGAGAGATCAAATTCTGATTGCTAATATTGCAGCCATGCTGGTTGGCATCCATCTGCCTTTGGAGACAATGGAGGGTGAAGTCAAACTGTCAGAAGGTCATACCACCTGCACAGTACCTGTAGACACTGATACAAGAGAGACATGTTTTGTTGCAGCTGGGGCAAATGAAGGCATCTGGTTGTGCTGCTGCAGATGTGCCATGGCGTTTCTTCCCCCTTCGCTCCTCGCAGTGGTCATTCCTCCGCTGGTCACTACTAGGGCTGCACAACTTTTCTGTCTCCAGGCACTGTGTTCATCCGCAAGGGATTCCCACATGGCGGGGTTGATGTTGCCAGCTTTAATGTCACATTTGCAGACATCTTTGTAATGCAGAGTCGGTCTGCCAATGGACCTAGTGCCCGAATCCAGCACCCCATAGAGCACGCCCTTGGGGATCCTGCCATCTTCTGTGGTAATATTGCTAATATTACCCTTTGCAAACATCATACATGGATGGAGTGCTATAGAAACTGGCCCTGGGAAAGTACTAAGGCAGAAAAATAGTGGCTGACCCAAGACAAATTGATGACTTCATTTGACCCATTCTAAAGTCCCACAGTCTCCCATGTAGTTTCTACTGACCCCTAATGTTACAGGTGAGCTTTGCATCCCATAATAATTTGCAGTCACTGTCTTCATTGGCTGGAAAGCAGGAACTGATACAGTAATACCTCGGGTTACAGACGCTTCGGGTTGCGCACTGCACTAAACCTGGAAGTACCGGAAAGGGTTACTTTCTGGTTTCAGTGCTTGCACATGCGCAGAAGCGCTAAATCGTGCTTTGTGCATGCGCAGAAGCACCGAATCACAACCCACGTGTGTGCAGACGTGGTGCTGCGGTTTGCGGACACTGCAGGTTGCGAACGTGCTTCCCGCATGGATCACGTTCGCAACCCGAGCTTCCACTGTACTTCCAGTTTTCTGCATGCTAGTCTGTACATTTGGATTCTACCCCTAATTACTCATACTTTGGAATGAACGTGCTAAACGTGCTAGCCATATTTTATCCTTACATTTTATGAGAATTAGAGTAATCAGGTTAAGGGAGGGAATTATGAAAGGTTATTAAACCAGATTAAATGTCTATTAGATCAATGCTTCATTTACACTTCCGTGGCACAGCAAAGCATCCTGAATTTAAAATGGAGCTGCTTTAAACCTTGTGTGAGCATGTATATAAACTAGCCTTCTGAACTGTATGTCTGTTGCTCCACTCGCTTTTGACCCTGGCCCTTCACACCACTGGCACGTGGCCCTCAGAAAGATGCTCAGAAGGAAGTGTATCCCTCAGGCTGAAATGTGTTCTCATCCCTGACTTGTGAAAACTGGAGTAATCAGATTGAAAAGGTATTTTAAAAATTCATAGAGTTGTAGAGTTGCAAGGGCCCACAATGGTCATCTAGTCCAACCCCCTGCAATGCAGAAATCTTTTTGCCCAACATGGGACTCAAGCCCATGATCCTGTGCTTAAGAGTCTCAGAGGCAGCTGATGTTCCAATGAAAACAGAGCAGCAGCCAGTTAAGGTGAATCCCTGCAAGACAACCTAGGAAAGTATTAAGCCCACAGGCCTATATAAATAGGAATTTGCCAGCCAGCCATTGTTGTCTTCCCTGGCTGATTCTGGGTCCCATGGAAAAGAAGGCAAGGCGGGTCAGAAGTTGTAGGACCACAGATAAGTCCAAGTGAGCAACTTGTTCCAGGAAGTCCCAGTCTGCTGGAAGCAGACTGAGGCCTTTTCGACCAGACGTACATCCTCCCCTTGTGGTGAAATCCAGAGTCTGACTCCAGGACTTCAAAGCACCCCACCCCCTGACATTATTAGTGACATCAGGTGACAGGCAGGTGTGTGGCCTCACTCACCTGTCAAATTTGGCCTGTGGAGGGGAGGAAAAGTTCCCCACCCATGGTCTAAATGTATGCTGTGGATGTGACCTAGGTCATAACCACTTATTGCAGAAGATCTCAATTCTTCTAGAAGCACCAGTTTCTGAAACAAATTCTGTGGTTGTCAAGAAACCAGCCCTCCTCTGTAACTATCACTTAAGCTTGCTCTTCTGTTTAGCCGTTGTTTGAGAGCGAGGTGGCTCTGCAACATTTGATGATAGGTTATGGACCCCACAATGCTGAGTTTGTACCTACTTTGTAAATTTAAGGGGATTGTATTATCTCCTCAAAGAATTGTAGGATTGGAGCTTGGTCGGCATTCTGAGAATTTGGTTAGTGATACTTTCCTTCCCCATCACAGGTCTACAATTTCCAGGGTTTCGAGAATGGCTATTAAGCCAATTTGGCTGTGATGTAGATAGGTCCTAAAGTCGGGGGGTGTGAAGATTGCCCAAGCCTTCAAAAGGCACCAGTGGATTGAAGCAGAGTTCGGAGCATGGCAAGGGGGGAGGAGAGGAGAAGGCATACAAACCTTCTTCCCTTTCTTCTTCTTCCTCCTCCTCCTCCCTGCTCCTATTCCAAGAGCTGAATCTGTAAGAAGGTTTGCAGAACTCGTAAGAGAGAAAGAATTGCAATTCATGTTTTACTTTTGTGGTTTCTTAATGCTAAGCAGGAGGCAAAATGATTCCTGGCCTCCTTCTCATTTCCACATTTTCCAATTAGCGATTTGGCTTTTGAAACATCAGGCTGTTCCTACTTAAGATTCACGGTTTGCCTGCAAACATACAGGCTGGCACCCGCAGATGCTTAGCTCCAGTCCATTGTTTATCTCTTGTAGCAAACCACACAGAAGACTGGTTTCTATCTTTGGTGCCAGCCATAAAACACATCTCTGTGGGTTATTGCTTCAGCAGAGCTTAGAGGGGGAACGGCTGCGCAAAGGCTATCAGCATCCATCTTGGTTCTTAATAGGAGCCTCGTCCTTCCCAGAACTGTCAGGCATTCAAACACTGCAGCTTTCACAGGCATCTGGAGCATTCCAGCTGTCATGGGACCAGAGGACTGGAAGAGGTCAGAGATCACCTACTGGCAGCCAGGTCCATAGCCACTCATTTCATGGCATGCACTCGCCATAAACGATCCATGTGGCAGAGCATTGGAGTTCAGAAAATAAGAAGAGGCCTGCTCCTATTGCAAATCTTAATTTTAAAAAAGGGCTTTTTAATTAAAATAAGCTTGCACATTGTACATCCTCACAGGTGGCAGTAGGTTAATTACCTACCAGCTTTGCAACTGGCTCCGCATTTGTGCTCATGCACCCACACAGGGTTCTGCCCAACTTTGGGGGCCACAGGGAGGCTCACTGGGGCCTACCCTACAAGGCCTGCCACAGCCACAGGTAGGCCTGGGGGGGCCATTGTAGTCGCAGAAAGGCCTGGCGGTCACTTGGCTCTGCTCAATGACCCACCCTTGCATCGTGGTGTTCACCTTCTGTTGTCGGATATAACTGTTTTTATGTCCCTGTGTTTTTATGTTTGTACATATTTTATGGGCTAATAGCCGTAAATAAATAAATAAAATAAAATAAAGGCCTGGCGGGTCCCGCCATATTATTATTATTATTAAGGTAAAGGTAAAGGGACCCCTGACCATTAGGTCCAGTCGTGGCCGACTCTGGGGTTGCGGCGCTCATCTCGCTTTATTGGCCAAGGGAGCCGGCATACAGCTTCCGGGTCATGTGGCCAGCATGACTAAGCCGCTCAGAGAGAGCAGACACGCTGATGGAGGCTCTATGTATAGACAGAAGCCTGGAAGCCAATGTAGGTCTTTCAGGACCGGTGTTATATGGTCTCGGCGGCTGCTCCCAATCACAAGTCTAGCTGCCGCATTCTGGATTAATTGCAGTTTCCGGGTCACCTTCAAAGGTAGCCTCACATGGAGCGCATAGCAGTAGTCCAAGCGGGAGATAACCAGAGCATGCACCACTACGGGCAGGGAGGGTCTCATCTTGCGTACCAGATAGAGCTGATAAACAGTGGGGTGACAAAATGCAACTCAAGCTGCCTGTGGAACAGAGCAGGGTTGAGCTGCATTGCGACGCGTCCCCTTCCCGGCGATAGGCCAGGCTCTCCCCGCCCATGTCCCGCCCTTGGGCGGGGCCTTCCTTGCCTCATGAGCAGCAGCACATCTTCAAGCGTAGCCACACGCACAGACTGAGGGGGGCAACATTTGGCGCGCCGCCCGCCCGCAACTCCCAAGTCTACCCCAAGCCATCAGGATAAGGGGGCGAGCTGTGCTGTTTTGCCGGCGGTCTTCCCCCCTTCTCCCTTTGTTTTGACAGCTCGGGGGAGTCTCCCCAGAGGCTCGCCTTGGCACCATCATTACATGTTTCTTTGCCGAGGCCTTTGGCCATTAAATAATCACCAGTGGCCAACAGGCAGGTACAAAATGCGCCTGGCTAATTTCAAATACTGGCATGAAGCTTCTGCCCACAAATCAGTTTTGCAAAATGCACAGTGACAACCTAGACAGGACTCTTTGTAAGCCACAAGAGAACACTTTTAATATAGACATCGACTTCATACAAGACATGTGGTTTTGGTTTGACTCGTGGTCTAGTTGTACATTTTCCAAGGAAAAAACCTCAAAAAATCTTTTCAGAAATTCACCGAAGTTTCCAGGTGGAATATTTCCTATAGGAGAAACAGATAGTTATCAGCACTACTTGCTTTCTTCAGAGAGTCTTTCCAAAGATGCATACATGACGTGGCCTGTGGGAGAAGAAGACTCATTTTATCCCAGGTCTGTCCTCCTTTGCTCAAATCTTGAGCACTGCATTCCTTATCAGCTATAGCTCCGCCTTATCCATTTCTGTACTGCTTCCATGTTATTTTGATACTGGCTCTTGTAGGAACGCCTTGGTTTTAAGTCAGAGAGTTGGTCTGGAAGTCTGGAGCAGGGTGTTCTCCCCGCTCCATGCAAATTCTCCCTTCTTCCTCTTACCTATTTTATTTGTGAGGAGGGGGCTTCAGCAGCAGCCACAGTGGTGCAGAAGCCATACCCTGAAAGAAAGAAGGAATCCCTGAATGTGTGAATGGTCTGTCACAGACCAAACGACCAGGGACGGGGCTTCAAGAAGCCATTGCAGGAAGTCCCAGGTGAGCAGAGGGCTCTTGGGCTCGAATCCTGTTTGTGGCCAGGGCCGTCCCAATGGGGGGCAGGGGGCGGCTGCCCCAAGTGCCATCCTGAAGGGGGGTGACATTCCAATGCGCCCCCTGCCCGCACCCCCAAACCCGCAAATCACGAGCGGCAAAGCATAGAGCAGCAAAGCAATGAAATCCACCTGTCCCCTTACCTGTGAGGCAAGAGGCCGTTGTCTCAGCTCCAGTCCCTCCTGGGATGCGTCGGCTCCCAGGCTGAACCTTCTCCTTGCTGCAAAACAAAGGGAGACTTCAGCCGACGCCTGGCTCCCAGCCACGCGAGCCCCAGTCTGGGACAGGAGGGTGGGGACCTGGGAAGGGGGTGTTTCATCCTACCTGATCTTATAAGTGGCCCACCCTGAACTCCTCCGTGCGGGCGTCTGGGCTCCGTCCCGACCGGCCTGGCGCAGAGGCAGCAGCCAAAGTCTCCCCCGGCTCCGGAATAACTCTTGAGGTGTTATTGATGGGGGGGGGGAACCTTGTCTGCACCAAGTACGGCCGGGAAGGAGCCATGCCCGCACGGGGAACAGATGGAGGGTGAGGCAGGCGAGGATCAGGGGCCGGGAACCGCCGTGATGGTCGTCCCGGTTCTTCGTCCCGGGAGCAGGTGCTGGAGCCTCATCCCTGGAGGCGTGGTCCTGTGGAGGAAGCAGGAAGCATCTGATGAGAAGGGTCTGGGGCAGATGAAAAACTACTGCCCCATTTTTGATGACCCCCCAAAAGAAGTTCCACAAGGGCTCCTTCCTTCTGTCCCAGTACCTGATGTTCGCCATGTTCACCAGTCCCTCCAGGGATTTCGCCAGAATGAAGTAGACGTTGGGGAAAGGCTCCCTCCCTGCAAAGGAAATGGAGGAATCAGCAAGCGCCTGGATCCCAGATGACAGCACCAGTCTGGCGCATGAGGGAGGGGGGACACGGGAAGGAAACATTCCTAATATATGGGGCACTCAGTTGGCATTTCCACTTACCTGAAGTGGGAGCCTTTCCCCCCCTCATTCTGGCGGGCCTCTCACCTAAGGAAGAAACAAGCTCTGTTAGTCAGATTGCTTGGAGGATTTGGAACCAGATAAATATATAGATGATAATATTCATTATTATCATCTATATATTTAGACATATTTATGAGCCAATTTTGTGCCCCACCCCTCACCTGCGCCCCTGGCGGGGGCCCACCTCATCACCCCCTAGCTAGGGCCCTGCTTGGACCACAGAGAAACCCTCTCCATAAAACTATAGGGATCTCTAAATCAGGCCTTCCTCCTCCACCCCCAAGATCACTGGGAAACCCTTCCCCTGCCACACAAGGTCACAACATACCTCCGGATTTTGCTGGGTTTCCCTGCACCGCTGGGCTGCTGCTGGTTCCCCAAACCACGGCCCTGCAAAGAAGGACATTGTATTCTCTAGGGGGGCAGAACAAGCACCCCTGCCAGGCTGCCCATGTCCACATCACCACAGGCTGCCAACCTGCTCCTGCCTGGGCGCCTGACCCCTGGCTTGGAAGGAGGGGGGCGAGGGGCTGGGGTGAGACGGGACTGCAACCACCAACACAGCCCCTACCGCACAATTGCACTCATTTCACACTCTAGCAAAGTTATGCTTAAAATTCTACAAGGCAGGCTTAAGCCGTATGTGGACCGAGAACGAAAACAAAAATGAAAATCATTCCAATGAGAAGGAAATGCAAGAAGGGGAAGAAATGGCGGTAGTGAGAGGTTTTACTTTCTTGGGCTCCATGATCACTGCAGATGGTGACAGCAGTCACGAAATTAAAAGACGCCTGCTTCTTGGGAGAAAAGCAATGACAAACCTGGACAGCATCTTAGAAAGCAGAGACATCACCTTGCCAACAAAGGTCCGTATAGTTAAAGCTATGGTTTTCCCAGTAGTGATGTATGGAAATGAGAGCTGGACCATCAAGAAGGCTGATCGCCAAAGAATTGATGCTTTTGAATTATGGTGCTGGAGGAGACTCTTGAGTCTGCAAGGAGATCAAACCTATCCATTCTTAAGGAAATCAGCCCTGAGTGCTCACTGGAAGGACAGATCCTGAAGCTGAGGCTCCAATACTTTGGCCACCTCATAAGAAGAAAAGACTCCCTGGAAAAGACCCTGGTGGTGGGAAAGATGGAGGGCACAAGGAGAAGGGGACGACAAAGGATGAGATGGTGGGACAGTGTTCTCGAAGCTACCAACATGAGTTTGACCAAACCACGGGAGGCAGTGGAAGATAGGAGTGCCTGGCGTCCATGGGGTCACGAAGAGGCGGACATGACTAAATGAATAAACAACAACAAGTTGCTTTGGGAGACGATAATCAGGCATAGCCCAGTTCTGTGAAGCTTGGAGGGGGAGATGAGGCATCTGGGTTTTAGCAGTGCAGTGGTACCTCGGGTTAAGAACTTAATTTGTTGTGGAGGTCCGTTCTTAACCTGAAACTGTTCTTAACCTGAGGTACCACTTTAGCTAATGGGGCCTCCCACTGCCGCCGCCCAATTTCTGTCCTCATCCTGAAGCAAAGTTCTTAACCTAAGGTACTATTTCTGTACAAGCCAAGCCCTGGCTCCATGGCTCACCTGAGTTAAGAAAATCCTCTTGCCTCCAAGTTGGGAGAGACCCCGTTTTTTCAGCACTGAATGGCCACATGCTGAGAGCAATGGTGGCTGTGCTCTGCTTCTAAGTCCAGCTCAGCTTCAGCCCCCCCCCTCGTGCCCCCTTCTAGAACCAACCGCTTTCAACCGACTCTCACCTGCCCCCCCTTCAAACTCCCTTTCCAAGCCTCCTTCCATCTTCCGTCTCTACCAGAATTCCACTCTCTCTCTTCCCCCTCCCTCCCTGCTTGACATTCCCTTTGGAATTGTAATAGCATCACCTCACAATAATAATATTGCCACTCATCTCCTCTAGGCCTCCTATCTTGAGAATCCATCTTTCTCTACCAACTCTCACTGTCATCTGACAGGCATCCCCCTTGCAGGGCACTATAAGGCTTGCTTGCAAAGCAGCACTTCGTGACATCAGTGGGCAAACAGGGGCCAGGCTGCTGGGTTGTCCGGCAGCTGAATGAAGAAAACTAAAACCAGGGGGGTCAAAGTGTGCTGGGATGAGGCCACCGTGGGTCAGGCCAGAGGGGGCTGTTGGGGTGTGTCGTTGTGCCTCCCCTTCTGCACCTTGCTCCCCCGCCCGTTCCTTTAGCTGCTCGAGAGAATCTTAGCATGGTCGAGTTGGAAGGGATGCCAAGGGTCATCTAGTCCAACCCCCGGCAGTGCAAGGATCCTGTCCACTGCCAGCCCCTGGCTGGGCTCCACACTCCCACCACCTTCTTACCTGCCGGATGCACAGACCCCTTGCCATTCTGCATGGGGTGGGGAAAGGGGGGAGAGAGATGTTTTGCTCCCTGTCCCTCCGTACATGGATATGAGAGCCCTGTCAATATCTCAAGGGCGTCACAGGGAGGAAGCTTGTTTTCTCCTGCTCCAGAGGCCCTCAGGACCTGAAGCCATGGCTTCAAGTGACCAGAAAGGAGATTCCAACTCCAGGAAGAACTTTCTGACAGCAAGAGCTGTTTGACAGTGGGAGGAAATCCCTCGGAAGGCGGTAAGACTCTCCTTCCTTGGAGGTTTTTCAGCAGAGCTTGGACGGCCATCTGCCATGGGTTCTTGAGCTGAGATTCCTGCATTGCAGGGGGTTGGACTAGATGACCCTCGGGGTCCCTCGCAACTCGACAATTCTAGGATCCTCTGATTTAAAGTGCATCCAGTGAGCATTTAAAGCACATGACATCCCCCAAATGATCCTGGGCATTGCAGATTCCCTCTCAGAGAGGCCAGTGTGGTGTAGTGCTTAAGAGCGGTGGACTCGTAATCTGGTGAACCGGGTTCGATTCCCCACTCCTCCACATGCAGCTGCTGGCTGACCTTGGGCCAGTCACACTTCTCTGAAGTCTCTCAGCCCCACTCACCTCACAAAGTGTTTGTTGTGGGGGAGGAAGGGAAAGGAGAATGTTAGCCACTTTGAGACTCCTTAAGGGGAGTGAAAGGTAGGATATCAAATCCAAACTCTTCTTTTTCTCCTCCTCCTCCTCCTCCTCCTCCTCCTCCTCCTCCTCCTCCTCACAGACCTACAAATCCCAGAAGCCCTAACAAACTACAATTCCCAGGATCCTTTGGGGGAAGACACCTGCTTTTTAGAACAGAGAGGAGAACCTACAGCTGACTTCCCCCAATTTCCTAGGAACCAGGAATGGGAAGCTCAAGTGCTTCTAAGAGGATGACTTCACAGAGCAGGGGGGATAAAATATTGCTCCAAAAGTTGGCTGCCTCCCCTGGATGTACATTGCCAAAATAGAAGATAAAAAACAAAATACAGCAAGAGTGTTTTGTGTTCTGCAGGCTCCTATTTGTTATGTGCAAACGGCTTTAGATACCTATGAGGTCCATAAATTACCATGTAGCATATATTCAACACAAAAAACAGTGGCAATTTGTTGTTGACAAAGGACAGCTGGACATATAAAGGGCCCCATTACCTTCAGTAGCTTAGGGCCTCATCAAACCTAAATCCGGCTCTGCATTGGACGTTCGGCTTCCAAAGAATGTTCGCATACCAGAACACTCACTTCTGGGGTTGCGGCAATTGGGAGCCAAAACGTTCGAGTCGCAAGGCATTTAAGATCCAAGGTACAACTTTATGTTCTTTTAAAGTTTTTTTTAAAAAAATGTTTTCAGCTTTAGGTTTGTCTTTGCTGAATGAAATGGTCTTAAATAGATGCTGTGAGCTATCTTGAGCAGTTGTTGGAAAGATTTTGAGTATTTCAAATAAACAAACGGCAGTGAGTGAAGCCATCAGCAGGATCAGTCCTGAGACCAAAAGACTCTGCAGTACTCCCAAATTTATGTCATGATAATACTTCCTAGGGCTGAGCCTTCAAATCTGCTCACATGTTGCAGTGCTAAACACATTGGCAGTGAAATGTATTTTTAACCAATTCTATGCAGGAAAACCCCCAATAGTGAGCCCACCTACTCCTACCATCTGGAACCAAGGACCTGGGTTTTCAGATCAGAGGGTAGGACTTCAGGTCTGGTTTCCACTTCTGCTCCTTTCCTTTTTTCTTGTTGAAAACAGCATCTTCCAGTATTCCAGTTGCTGGTTGTGGTCCTACCCTGTCTTTTCTCCCCCACCTTTAGCACATATATTCTCAGTGGAGGAACCAGCTTCATGAATCACGGTTATAAGCCGATTTATTACAAAACTGACTAAGAATTTGTTTTTAAACGAAGATCTCTGCTTGGAATGTAGGGATAAGTAGAGACGCTTTGAAAGTGAAGCAAAACTCAGCCGTTCTCCCAGCACTGAGGCTCAGCCTCATGGAGACTAATCCTGTACATAAGATTAATGTTGTCTGCTTCATGTTGCATTTGTGATGTTCTATCATGTCATTGTCATTTATTGTTTGTAAGCCAAATGGTCAGGGGTCCCTTTACCCAGTGGCGTAGCGTGGGGGGTGCAGGGGGGGCCGGCCGCACCGGGCACAACATCTGGGGGTTAGGGTTAGGGGGCGCAAATCCACGGGTTAGGGGGCGCAAATTACTTGCCTTGCCCCGGGTGCTGACAACCCACGCTACGCCACTGCCTTTACCTTTACCAAACCTCAGCACCACTGCCAAATAAAAAGGTCCTCCTCCTCCTCCTAGCCACCTTTCTGGCTTCATCTGGAAGAAAGGGGTTGTGGGTAGAGCTTCCCTAGTAGAAGATCGTAAGAGGCGCACTTGCAAGGTGAAGCAATCTCTGAAATTCACCCTTCTTCTAGTTTTGATGCTGGCTTCTTAAAGAGACTCCACCTCATTACCCTGCTGCTGGAATGCTAATGCTTCTTTGGCTCTGTGTCATGGGGGCCTGAGAGGATGGATTAGATATCATTTGCGAAGTGCTTTGAAGATGAACTTCACTGTATAAACATGGAGCATTACTAGTGTCCTTTAAGCAGCTCCCATCCATCAGAATCCCATTTCCAGTGTCATTTTATTTTATTACATTTTTTTCCTGATGCGCTGACTTTCCTGCCATAATCTGATTTTCATTAGCTGTGATGTACTACAGAGATTTGGACTTCCAACATTCACCAGCATTTGTTACCATAAGTGTTACCACAAGTGAGCAGCGCTGCATGCTGGGAGGAAGGGAGGGGAGAATAGCTTGACTTTGGTCACAGAACAGCTCTTAAAAAGTTGTCGTTGTGTGCAGGGTTGTGTCGCAGGAAAGCTCAGCTGCAGTTCTCAGGAACGATTCTGGGGCATGAGCAACCAAAACTATCTTCTCCCAGACCTGTTGCAACAGAGCCAGGTTTCGAATTGTTCAGCAAACCAGCTGAAAGTTGCTCAGAACCACTTTCCGGAACCTCAGAGCCAGCCTATTCCCAACAAGGTAAATGTCACATATTATGACAATAAACAAACTGAAATGCAGTCCTTCTTTTGAGATTCAAACTTCTCTGAATAATATGATGCAGTTCTCCAATCAAAAAAGTATACACACAAAAAATGCACATTGTAATGAAAATAACATACAAAACTACTAGGGGAAATGCCTTGCAAAAATGTGTAATAGGAGAAGTTGTGTGCAAAAATTCTTATCTCAGGACAGTTGCGCTGGCTTGACCCTGTGATTGAGGGGGACTAGCACCACCAATGTGCTGACGTCACCGCCTTGCAACATGCTCATGCTGTGTGTATATTCCACATGACTTGCTGACATCATTTGCACATGTCGCCTGGCATATTATGCACATGCTGCGCAAGTTATGTGAGCATGTCGCACAACGTGACTATTGAGTTGTTGATGATGTTGTTAGTTTTAGATGTCCAGCAGTGTCTAAAATGTCATATATTTTGAAGCCCTGTAGTAACTCTGTTTTATCCTGAGGGGTGATAGATATTGGCCATTAGCATTCCATTGCATCTTGCCAGAAGTTTTGGTCTGCATTGCTATGGATCTGCAGGGAGGCTGTGCCAGTTACTTGAGGTTGTTATACGTTCCAAATTAAAGGAAAGCATTTATGTTCATTTACTTCAGTCTTCTCCTTTCAGCTGTTTTGGAAGGGAGATTTAATGGTGAATCATGGGTGTCTGTGTAGTGGTGAAGAGAAATAACCTGCCCAACACATGTTATTGCTGTATAATTTTTATAGATGTGAAAGAACTAGATTTATTTACCCTTTGTTTTTGTTTTCCTTTCCAATGAAGCTTTAGAGTACAATCCACTTCTAATCATCCAGATTTCTAATAGTTAGATCCACTTCCACCTTCTAGAATCAGAGAATCACAGAAATGTAGAGTTAGGAAGCACCACAATGATCATCTAGTCTAAATGCAGGAATCTATTTGCCCAACATGGGGCTTGAACCCATCACCTTGAAATTAAGAGCCACATGCTCTACCAACAGAGCTACCCCAGCTGGAACTTCTGCACACCTTCCATTCCAGAGCCCTGATAAGTATCCAGTCTTACTGGATGTCTGGAAGGGGTTTCAGAGCAGTGGGCCAGACTCTACTACTCACTCAACTAGGACTCTGTGTTTTTTTTAATATAATAATATTTATTAAAATTTCAGAGGAAATACAAAAATATAAAAAAAAGAAAAAAAGAAGACAAAAAGATACAAAATACAGAAAAATAAAAATAAAAATAGTTAAAAACAAATCAGTCATTCCATATCCTATCTTTCATCTGCCTATTTCCCTGACTTCCTCACACCTCCCTTTTTTTGTATCCTGATTCAGTCATTGTTTCAGCAAACCCTTTCTATATTTTATCTTATAACCAATTAATTAACTCTATACATCCTATCCATCTTTCACCATATTCTGATGTTCAATTTACCTTACTTTATTTAACCTTATCTTACCATAAAATACCTTAACCTTATCTTAGCATAAAATACCGTAAAATACCTTAAAACTTAAAAACTTAATACTTATTTATCCTTATATCATTTCTGCTAAAGCCAGACAATTTCATTCCAACATCCTCCCTAATATTCATTAATTTTACACTAATTCCCAAAATAAAAATTTTTCTTTATAGACTCTTCCAGTTCTCATCCAACATCCCTTCTTCCTGGTCTCGGGTTGTGTCAGTCCTTATTATCCAATTCCATCTAGTCCATCAACCTGGTAGTCTGATATCCAAGGCTCTTAAGTCTCTTCCATGTCCCTTCTGCAGATCTTTTTCTTCTTGTTTATGCTTGCACTTTTCCTTGTCTTTTGTTTCTTTCCTTTCTCCTTAGGGAGTAGGTCTCCGGGGAATTTCCATCCATACTCATGTCCATCTCCCCACGTCAAACCAGCCCATTCCCCACAGTCCCACTCCCCACAGTCATCAATATAATCCAAAAGATCTTTAACAGCATATTTTAAAATCTCTCCAAAGTTGAGATCCTCCTCAGCTCCAGATTCCTTCAGGCCTAATTCAAGTTCATTCTTCCAAAACAGCGGCTTATACTCCTGCAGGGCCTCGGGTCTCACCATTTGTGTTGCTTGAGGTAGCACCGTAGCTTCCTCCATTATTATCTGCCCTTGCATTTGCCCAGTCGAACCAGTTTCCTGGATTGGTCCCTGTATAATTTCTATGTCAATATTCCCTATTTGTCCACATTCACTAGTTGCAACAGTCATCAAATCCAACTTCTAATTCATCAAATCCACCTTCTCATGCAACTGCTCCAGCAAAGCACTTGTCTTGCAAAAAAGCAAGCACCAGGACTTCTTCCAAACACATTTTTATTCAAGATCACAGTCTGGTCCCATGATGTTAATCTCGCAGCTGTGAAATCCCCAAGTAAACTGCAGCAACAATTTGACAAGCTCTCTCTAGAGGATACAATTTCTATTTGTGTCCATCTTTTTAAATCATGTCCAACAAAAGAAAGTTACTTTCAGTTTTCAAATACTTTGTTTCTTTAGAATGCAACAGGCAGCAGTGGAATCAATTTGTTTCTCTTTTTTCTTGCTATCTGTCAAAATGTTCCATTCACAGTCAATGAACGTCTCCGATAATTTCTGTCTCTGGCACCCCGTTCCCAGGTTTGAGACGGTGGAAACTTATTCTCCTTTACTCCCTCTCCAGCAGGCTTGAACAGTTTAATTTGCCCCCCTTTTCTCCTGCTTCCAAGGGGGTTTTAATGGTTATAAATGAAGGAAATTTCGACCTTTGTAAAGCGACTTTCCAGGCTATTAGCTTACAAGATTTTTGCTTCAGTCTATTTACAGAAAGCGGAAGGCGGACTTCCTGTTTTGAACCTTCCCGCTTCGGTGCCAAATTAAAATATTTCTTGATCCAATTTTCCGTTTCTACTCACGGGTACTTGTTTAGAATCCAATTGTCGACAGGAAAAAGTCAGCACTCTCCGGCAATGGCAATGCGGCTTCCCTCCGTGAAAATAGCAGTCAGTTCGCAGCACCGCGCCGATCACCCTCCTTCGCTCCGGAGCCCCAAAATGGGGTTCCCCGCGAATAGGGGAGGCGCTCCTGGTGCTCTGCCGAACCCCACGTTCCCAGGCTTCTTCCACCTGGGATTTCTAGCGGGTCCCCACCTTCGCCGCGGCGGGTAGACCCAGTTTCCACGGAGACAGTTCCTCCGGTCGGAGGAACTCCGCCATTTCGCCGATGGCGCTAACCCGGAAGTCCACTCAACTAGGACTCTGGTCAGATCTACTGCTCCTTCCCATATTACCACACTTTCTTCTTCACAGCCTAGGTGGCTTTCTAGTAGCATTGGCCGCAGGGTACCTTAGTGCAGCAACCCAGTAGAATGCAACGTGCATAAGCTCTGCAGTGGTACCTCAGTTTACGAACAGCCCTGTTTACCAACTCTTTGGGTTACGAACTTCCACAAAAACAGAAGTCTATGAACTTTACCTCAGTCTAGGAATGGAATCCAAATGGTGGAAGGGCACCGGTGGTGGGAGACCTCATTAGGGAAAGTGCAGCTTCAGTTTAAGAATGGACTTCCGGAACAGATTAAGTTCGTAAACCGAGGTACCACTGTAATTAAGTTGTGGTATCACTTTCAAAGCAAGGTTTTAGTTTCGTTTGGGTTTTTTTTAAGGAGGGTGTTGAAGTAGAACCATCCATCCCAGAGACAGCAGCCTGTCCCAACCCTGGGCCTCCAGATCTTGTTGGACTACAACTCCCATCATCCCTGACTGCCAGTTCTGCTGTCTTAAGAATGATGGGAGTTGTAGTCCAACAGCATCTGGGGGTCCAAGGCTGGGAAAGGTCACCGTATAGTATACATGTAGCACCATCAATGCAGTCAGTTGTGATTAAGTTCCTTTGTTTCATCTTAATTTTTTTTTCCATTTTAGGCACCGAGCACTAACAACACTCCCTCAAAAAATAGTTCCTCATCTACGACATCATTCACATCATTCATAGATCCTAGGCTTCTACAAATGTCACCTCCTTCAAGTCCAACTGGACCAAACTGTGGTTCTCGTGAGTACAGTTGCTTTAATTGCAGAACATGCCATATTTGCCTCTTTTGGAGGGGAGGAGGGAAATAGTGTCCTCCCTTAAAGAGGGCATGTGTGGCGGAGAGACCTGGAGACTGACCACCTTTGTTGTGCGTGAGTAAGATTGGTCAGCCACAACACCCGATTGGCAGGTCCCTCAGTGCTGGGTGTAATCTGGCCAATGGGGCGCAGTCCAAATGGATTGAGGGACCTATTTATGCCCATGCACATAACCCAGAACTTTCTCTTTCGGTGCATGCATTCGGAACACCCGCCCACCTCTCCCTACTTTTAGGGCTTTGCGCTTGACCTTACTATGCCATCGTGTGTCATCTGTCATTGGGACAGGGGCACGGCAGGAATTTCCCCCACTTGGCTGATTGGCTGTTGCCATTTGGGTTTCGCCTGCCGCTTAGCAAATCGTCACAACTTGTAAGGTTGCAAATAGGCTCTGGTTCAAGTGATAGGGATGGGAGAACGCTCTCGCCATCCCTATGTGAAGGGTATTCCATTAAAAGAATCCAGTGACTCGATGGTTTGGTCAACCCCTGAGAGGGGGTTGTGCCCGTGCTGGAGTCCAGGGGGACATACAGGTGACGGAGATAGCCTGTTCCTGGCTTTCCACTTATCCAGGTGTTCAGCCTTGGCTGACCTATGCTGGTGCCCTGGGTCAGCGCTACCTGCATGGCAGGGAGCTAGTCCTCAATGGTAGCATTCGCTTGTAAATGAAGCGCAATGGTTTTCCATAATCAGGTGACTTACTTTGCTTCTCCCCTGGCACTAGTGGAACAAACCGCAATTCCTGAGTAGGGATAAGGGAGAAATTGAGTTTGGTTGCACATCTAAAGATGAACTTACCTAATTTGCACTTTCTGAAACGATGCATGAACCAAAGCACAGACATCCTTCATAATGTGCCCTTCTCCAAATTTTACAAACCAGGACTCCAGTCAAGCAATGTGTACAAAAATACACATATGAACAACAAAAGTGTGCATATAAATGCATATATTAGTGAAAAGGACGTACAAAAAGGCACTACATATGGTGGAAATTGCTTTGAGAAAAATATGTACGTTAGGCAAAAATGCATACAAAAAGGTGTATATCAGGACTAAACTGAAATGTTGTCTTTTAAATCACAAACTGATGTGGAAATGCAGAGAACTGGGCTTAAGATTAGAAAGATGAGAAACTGGGAGAAACTGAAATTGACATAGTCACCCATCCGAATCCCTGTCTTAGCCTTATAAGGATCATGGCTTGCTCCACTCCAAGCAAGGGTAGACTTGGGTCTTTCAAATTTATGCATCACCCTATGCAAGGCCAAAATTTGATGCCCCTTCCACCTCCTGCCTACTGTTCTGCTCAATTCACTACATCATAGTTGCAACACTCCGGAGAACTCCCTAGGCCCAGTGCCCAGTGCGGCAGAACTGGTCGCACTACTCTAATCCACCTCCGCTCCAAGCCAAACTTCGGTTTTGGCTTCCCATTCATGGTTTATTCAAGTGAACCATGAATGGTAAACCATTATGTGTGGTTTTCTGTGACCTGCAAATTCGCCTGGTAGAAGGCAGACTCCAGTGACCTTCTCCCAGCAGGCAAGCACCTTATTTACTTAGATAATTCTTTGTTCTTTGGGGGGAATACACTGGTCTGTCACATTTACTGGTGCCAATATGGGATGTCATTGCATAGGGAATACCATGCAAATAGTTGCTTCAAAGGAATGATTTTTGTCAAGACTGACAAAACTCCCTGTACCCCACCTGTTCTGATCCTAAACATTATCAGGCTCCTTCCAGTAGTTGCTATTTGTATTTTTAAAATGTGCACATTAAATGCAAATGAATAGCATCACTTGCGGTCTGGCCCTTAGGTCACATCCACACCATAAATTTAAAGCAAATGCTCTCTCACAAAGCTGTGGCTTCCTGGATGCCTTGGGGGAAGCAATGTGCGTTAAATGTATATTGTGGATGTGACATATTAGATGTCATTCAAAAAGAGATTAGAAATCCTGCTTTCATGAGGGGCACACATAGAGTGTGGGGCACAGTTGCCTCACAAGCCATGTGTTGTGCAAGAAAACATAATAATCATTTTATAAAAACCCTCTGCTTCTCTTCCCCAGCATCCAGTGTGAAACCAGAGCCCACCAGCAGGCAAAACGCAAGGAAAGGCTCCGTTGTCAACGTGAACCCCACCAATATCCGCCCACAGAGTGACAGCCCGGAAATCCGCAAATACAAAAAGAAGTTCAACTCTGAGATCTTGTGTTCCGCGTTGTGGGGTAAGAAGGTTTATCTGAAGCAGGAATAGATGGCTTGCGATTTTGAGGTTCTTAGAGGCTTGTTCAGATCTTTAAAAATATAGGGGGAAGGGCCAAAGCACCCTGGAAGAGCACTTACTTTGCATGATCATAGGTAGGACTCCAGGTAGGACTGGGAAAGACTTTCACCTGAAACCCTGGAGAGCTGCTGCCAGTCAGTGTAGCCAGTGTTGCTATTATTACTTGTGAGATTTATATACTGCTCTTCATCAAAGGGCCACAGGACGGTTCACAGAATAAAGTACCGGATAGAAACAAGTAAATAATTCAAACACAACAGCAAAGCCATAACCTCCCCCTTCCCACAGACACATTTGAAATATTCATCAACCCAAGGCCTGGTTAGAAGGGAGCGTTTTCACCTGGCACCTAAAATATATATAATGAAGGTGCCTGGCGAACCTCCCTGGGGAGGGCATCCCACAAACAGGGAGCCACCACAGAAAAGGCCCGTTCTCATGTTGCCACCTTCTGGACCTCTCATGGAAGAGGCACACAAAGAAGGGTGAACACAGAGTCCAGAACGGTTTATATGGGAGAGAGGCGGTCCTTGAGGTATTGCAGTCCTGTTTCTGTTCCCATTCAGTAAATTGCCCCGTTCCTGCTCAGCCTGATTGTTGGGGTGTCCTTGAATACAGCTGGAGCACTTACTAGCAAGGCAAGATCAGGTTCAATACAAAGTGCACTAAAGCATCAGAGAAACTGTCCAAAAGGAGATGTTGCTCAAGCAACAGCTAGGTAGCAACTGAGTTTTCGTAACCCAGTCTTACCCATTTCTGGAGCATCAGTAGGGACATGGTCTAGAGCATGTGTCAGTTTTTTGCTTCTTTCTGCCTCTCAAGTCATGCCCAGAGATGGGAGGTCTTGTGATACCAGTACATTTTCTGTCCTGGGCAGTAACTTGAGCCCATCACTTTCTAAAGTGGAGAACACTCTGCAACAGAAATCCTGGAAGGGGTGTTGGAAGGTTTGCAGGATCGCAGCCTTGTGGCGTCCACCAGTGCATCTCAGCTACCATTGGTCTTAGAATGTACTATGATCCTCAGTGCAATTCTCTGCCTCTGAGCTGGCCTTGACATGAAGCCCAGTTTCCTACATCTGAGTGTGATATACCAAAATGCTGGATGGACTGCACTGCCTGTCACTTAAAGATCCATCCTCATTATTGATGCCTTTGCTCCCCATCAGCTTTAATTTTCCATCTTCCTGACACCAGACAGCACGCCGACAAGCTCCATGGAGCTGATACAATATTTTACCCACACCTCCTGCCTTGATTCGAGCCTTAAATGAGAAACAAAATAAATGAATGAAATGCCGGAAGAAATTATCCCAGGAAATGTAGATTTACAGTTTACAGCTCTCTGGGTTTCATGTGATGTATGTTTGGAGGAGGCCAAGATTTTAAATTAAGAACAGAGCACCATAGCAAAGCTGGTAATGATATGTGTGCTGAGGTGGAGAACGCTATGTTCTTACCAGCCCATTGCTAGCATTCCACTGCTTTTTCTCTCTTTTTTGTGCTGCGTAATACCTTATGCCATCTCATTATTTCCGCCAGGAACACTTCGATAAGAAAGCTTATCAAACATGGCAACCAAATGGAAGCCTCGCCCGTTGGGTGTCAGCTCGAATCCGCAGTCCCCTCAGCACTTCTTCTGGCTTGAAAACAATTTAACTGTAGACAGATACTTGAGGGTCTCACCCAGAGAAATTTTGAAAGTCTTGTTTAACTTCTTAGGATGTTTCTCTAGAGTGGCTACCCCACTCCAAGTGACATTTCATGACAAATCTATGGGAACTCAAAAGTTGTTACCTTGCAATGGGCCCTTCTCTCCCCACAAAAGCTAACTGGCAGAGCAATCCTAACCATGCCTACTCAGAAGTAAGTCCTATTGAAGTCAGTGGTACTTAATCCTAGGTTCATGGGTTGGGATGACAGACGTAAGCCTTAAATGCCACATATTGCCTGCTCCCCCTGGGTCTTGACTTAGGCCATCACTCTATGGATTATCACTGCGCGATGACCCAAAAATTGGAATTTTATGTCGTTGTCTCTGCTCTGTGGAATGTCATTCATGAAGCATCGTCCATCAGTTGCTTCAGACATCTTGTGAAGGCATCTCTTTCTGCCTAGACTATTCCTGACCTATGAAATTGAACCCTACTTTTTCTGAAATCATCTTTTTACTTTTTAAAATCTGTTTTCATAGTGTCGTTTTGCAGCTTTTATGGCACTTTGATTGTTTCATATCATTTTTACATGCCATTTGGAGATGTTTAGATATTAAGTTGTTTGTTTGTTTGTTTGTTTGTTTGTTTAACAAAATTTACACACTGCTTGATTGTAGAAAAAAAAACAAAAAGAACACCCTCAAAGATAAAACTATAAAATCAGGAAACATGGCAATGCATTAAAACATGCAAGAAGTTAAAATACTAAAACAGATTAAAATTCACACCAGTGTTTCTAAGAATTTGGGTAGGCTTATCTAAACATGAATATATACTTTTAGCAGGCGCCAAAAAGAGTACAGTGAAGGCGCCAGCTTGATCTCAATAGGCAGGGAGTTCCAAAGTGCAAGTGATGCCACACTAAATGAGTTCTTAGAAATGCAGAAACGGTATTATTTGGCACCTGCAATGCCAATTCCACTGATCTGTCATTTGGGTGCATGTGGAGTAAGGCAGTCTCGTAGGTAAACTGGTCCCTATTAAATGCTTTTAGTAAAGGTAAAGGGACCCCTGACCATTAGGTCCAGTCGTGGCCGACTCTGGGGTTGCGGCGCTCATCTCGCTTTATTGGCTGAGGGAGCCGGTGTACAGCTTCCGGGTCCTGTGGCCAGCATGACTAAGCCGCTTCTGGCAAACCAGAGCAGCGCATGGAAAAACTGTTTACCTTCCCGCCAGAGCGGTACCTATTTATCTACTTGCACTTTGATGTGCTTTCAAAGTGCTAGGTTGGCAGGAGCAGGGACCGAGCAACGGGAGCTCACCCCGTCGCGGGGATTCGAACCATTGACCTTCTGATTGGCAAGTCCTAGGCTCTGTGGTTTAACTCACAGTGCCACCCTTTTAGAGAAATGCAAATAATCTCCCCCCCCCCCCACAAAAAAACCCAACCCAAATTAAATAAATATAAACAAAAAACAAACATAGACTCCTGCAGGATCAGTGCAGCAAACAATCTAGTCCAGGACCCTGATTCTAGTACAGTAGTAGCCGACCAGATGCCCACAAAGCAGAACATGAGGACAGATTGCTCCACCCCACATCTGCCCCACAGCAGGGGTTATTCCCTGGCATGCTACCTCTGAATGAAACTTTCACTGAATATACTAATATAGCCAAAACCAGAATGCCCATGCACAACAGTGGGGCACCAGCAGGCCCAGGGGAACCCCAAGGTTCTAAATACTTTAGGAGGGGGATCAAGGCTTGAACCTCTTGTAGAGTTCTCTAAGAATCAGTAGGGTAGCACTATTGTTTGCGGCAGCACATACTGAGTTGGCAAGTCACCGGAAAACAGGATTTATGGCCAAAGGGTAGCTAGATAATATCCAAGTCTTGGCCTTCTTTGAAAGGCTGACATACCACAATAGTATGATTAGACGGATGGCAGAAAAATAGCAAACAGTAATTGGAGGGGTGGCAGAAAAATCACTAATCTGATGTGATTTGGATGCCTTTTCTGGCATATGTCAATAAGAATCGGAATTTACTAGAACTTCCAACAACTCGAGTCGTCAATCTGTGGACGGGTTATATTTTAAAAGTGCCCTTTTCCTGATGGACAAATGAGAGATTTACTAAGGGGAGGAAATGACTCAAATGGACAAAGAGTAGTTTGACTCACAATATGTGCATTGTGAGACCCATATGATAAGATGTCTCTGCTAGCTTAGTTCAGTTTTTGTTAACACTGCTTTTCTTGTTGTTATCGAAACCCAATCAAAATCATTTGGGGGCGGAGTAGAACAGCCTCCAAACAGTCTAATGAGGACTGAGCATACTCAGTGACCATGGAATGCTCTCTATTGAGATGGCAAGAAGGGGGGAAGAGAATGGAGCATTCTAGGAAAGGTCACAGCTGGTCAGCTGGCTGGCTGGCTGGCACCCTGAATAGGAACAGGCCACACACTGCAACATTAAGGCCGTGCACACACTCCCATTGAATCTGCATCCAGTGCACTCTTGCTGCTGGTTTGGGAAGCGGCATGCACACAACATTAGCTGCATCCATATCTGTCCTGCCATTTCAAGTTACAAGAAGGGAGATTCTGACTAGACATCAGGAAGTAAGAGCTTTTCAGCAGTGGAACGGACTCCCTTGGGAGGTTGTGGACACTCCTTCCTTGGAGGGTTTCAAGCAGAGGCTGGATGGCCATCTGTCTTGGATGCTTTAGTTGAGATCTTAGTTGAGATTTAGTTGTTTATTTTTTTAAAAAAAAGATATTTATTGAGGTTTTACAAAAACATAGGTTTACAAAATAGAAAAAAGTCATATAGAAAGAAAAAGATACAAAAACGAGAGCATACATAAAAAAGAAAAAAGAAGAATAAAAATACGAAGTACAAAAAACAAATAGATAACAAAGAATTAAAAACAAATCCGTTTTTTGTAACTTTAAACTCATTTGCTTGTTTCCTTGGCCTCCTCACACCTCCCCTTTTTGTATTCCCATTTAAATAATCAAATCAGCAAATCCTTACCCTCTTTCATTTATCTTAACTCTATATCTTAACATATTATAGCTCTATATTTTCATCCATTATCAATTCATTTTTGCATATTCTTTTTAACTTTGTTGCTAATGCCACTTATTTTCAATCCAACATCATTTTAACATTCATTAATTTTACAGTGTTTCTGCAAATAGTCTTTAAATTTCTTCCAGTCTTCTTCCACCAACTCTTCTCCCAGGTCTTGGATTCTGCCAGTCATTTCCGCCAATTCCATATAATCCATCACCTTCATCTGCCACTCTTCCAGGGTGGGTAACTCTTGTGTCTTCCAATACTTTGCAATGAGTATTCTTGCTGCTGTTGTTGCATACATAAAGAAAGTTCTGTCCTTCTTTGGCACCAATTGGCCGACTATGCCCAGGAGAAAGGCCTCTGGTTTCTTCAGGAAGGTATATTTAAATACCTTTTTCATTTCATTGTAGATCATCTCCCAGAAAGCCTTAATCTTTGGACACGTCCACCAAAGGTGAAATAATGTACCTTCATCTTCTTTACATTTCCAACATTTATTATCGGGCAAATGATATATTTTTGCAAGCTTGACTGGTGTCATGTACCACCTGTAAATCATTTTCATAATATTCTCTCTTAAGGCATTACATGCCGTAAATTTCATACCGGTGGTCCACAACTGTTCCCAGTCAGCAAACATAATGTTGTGACCAATATCTTGTGCCCATTTGATCATAGCAGATTTAACCGTTTCATCCTGCGTATTCCATTTAACAGCAAGTTATACATTCTTGAAAGTATCTTAGTTTTGGGATCTAACAGTTCTGTTTCCAATTTTGATTTTTCCACCTGGAAGCCAATTTTTTTATCCAAATTATAGGCCTCTCTTATTTGATAATAATGAAGCCAGTCTCGCACATTATCTTTTAATTTCTCAAAACTCTGCAATTTCAATTTGTCTCCTTCTTGTTCCAATATTTCCCAATATTTCGGCCATTTGGCCTCCATATTGAGTTTTTTCTGAGCCTTCGCTTCCATTGGTGACAACCACTTTGGGGTTTTATTTTCCAGTAAATCTTTGTATCTTATCCAGACATTGAACAATGCTTTCCTGACAATATGGTTTTTAAATGCTTTATGTGCTTTAACCTTGTCGTACCACAAATATGCATGCCATCCAAAAACATTGTTAAAACCTTCTAGGTCCAAAATGTCTGTGTTCTCAAGAAGCAGCCAGTCTTTCAACCAGCAGAATGCTGCTGATTCATAGTAAATTTTAAGGTCTGGCAGGGCAAATCCACCTCTTTCCTTTGCGTCAGTTAATATTTTAAATTTTATTCTAGGCTTCTTGCCCTGCCAGACAAATCTGGAAATGTCTCTCTGCCACTTCTTGAAACAGTCCATCTTGTCCAAAATTTGCAATGATTGAAACAGAAATAACATTTTTGGCAATACATTCATCTTTATAGCTGCAATTCGACCCAACAGGGAAAGCTTCAAATTTGACCATACTTCCAAATCTTTTTTCACTTCTATCCAACATTTCTCATAGTTATCTTTAAATAAATTTAAATTCTTAGCAGTCTTATTAACCCCCAAATATTTTACTTTCTTAACTAATGTTAAACCTGTCTCCTTCTGAAACCTCTCTTTCTCAATCGGTGTTAAGTTTTTCTCAAGAACTTTAGTTTTTGACTTGTTCAGCTTAAATTCTGCCACATGACCAAATTCTTGAATCAATTCTAATACTCTTTTCGTACTAGATTCTGGCTCCTGTAACGTCAAAACTAGGTCATCTGCAAAAGCTTTCAATTTATATTGTTTGGCTCCGACCTGAATACCTTTAATCAGACGGTCCCTTCTAATCATATTCAGCAAAACCTCCAGAACCAAAATAAAAAGCAATGGGGAAATTGGGCAGCCTTGTCGTGTCCCTTTCTCTATCTTAAATTCCTCTGTCATCACATTATTGACTATTAACTTAGCCTTTTGTTCTAAGTAAATTGCACTTATACCATTTTCAAACCCTTGGCCCACCCCCATTCCCTGAAGATTTTTCTTCATAAAATTCCAAGAAATATTATCAAAAGCTTTTTCCGCATCTATAAAAATTAAAACTGCTTTGGTATTGATGTTCACTTGCAGCTTCTCCAGAATGTTAATTATATTCCTCGTATTGTCAGACAGATGTCTACCTGGGAGAAAGCCGGCTTGATCTTTATGTATCTCTTCAACTAATACCTTTTTTAATCTATTAGCCAAGATATCAGCAAAAATTTTGTAATCCACATTAAGCAGGGATATGGGGCGGTAGTTCTTAAGTTGTGTCTTTTCAGACTCAGTTTTCGGTATAAGTGTAATGTAAGCTTCCTTCCACGACTCTGGCGCCTTTTTCCCCTCCAAAATTTCATTACAGACCTCCTTTAGTGGCCGAATTAACCAGTCTTTCAGAGATCTATAGTATTTGGAGGTAAGACCATCCGGCCCTGGAGATTTACCCAACTGCATGTTCTGGATGGCACTTTCAACCTCCTGTTCTGTAATTTTGTGATTCAACATTATCTTATTTTCTTGAGAGATTTTTTGTAATCCATTTGTTCTTAAAAATTGGTCTAAATCAGTCTCTTTCTGTGGCCCTTGTGTGTATAGTTGTTTAAAGTATCTCTGGAAGCACTTTCTAATCTCCAATGGATTCTGAATGTTCTTTCCTTCCACATCCAAATTTGTAATGGTGTTTAATTTTTGTCTTTTTTTCATCTGCCAGGCTAGCAGTTTCCCGCATTTATTAGCCGATTCAAATGTCTTTTGTCTCATCTGCTTAATTTTCCATTCTACTTCCTGATTTATCATTTTCATATATTGTACTTGATATAGCTTTATTTCTCTCAGAATCTCTTGCGACTTTGGTTTCGCTCTTAATTTCTTCTCTCCTTCTTTTATTTTTTCCAAGATTTTATCTTTTTTCTCATTTTGAATTCTCTTCTTTATTGCGTTCTGTTGAATCAGAAACCCTCTCATGACCGCTTTGCTTGCGTCCCAGATTACTCTTTTTTCAAATTTATCTCAAAGTAATCTCTCAAGATTTTTTGGGCCTTCTTGGTAACCTCTTGATCTCTAAATAAGGTGTCATTCATCCTCCATCTGAAGGAACCGATTGGTGTTAGTTTCATCTCCATCTTCACCGCATTATGGTTGGAGCAAGTTTTTGGGCAAATTTCCACTTTTCGAATCTTAGGTGCCAGTCCTCTAGTTATCCATATTTGGTCAATTCTTGTCCATATCATGTTGGCTTCAGAGAAGAATGTTCCCTCTCTTCCAAGGGGGTTCTTGGTTCTCCAAATGTCAATCAAGTCCATACTGTCAGTCAGTTCAAAAAAGGTTTTTGGTAGTCTGCCATCTTTGGTTACAACCTGTCTCTGCAACTTATCCATATTTGTAGATACCACTCCATTCATATCTCCCATCAAAATAATGTTAAAGTCCATGTAGTCAAGCAATGTCTCATGCAATTTCCTGAAGAATTCAGATTTCCCCTCATTTGGTGCATAAACTCCTACAATCAAAAATTTTTCTCCTTGTGATTGAATCTCAATTGCCACAAATCTTCCTTGTTCATCTTTAAAAACAAATTTCGGTGATAGGCTTTCTTTGTCATAAATAACAACTCCTCTCTTTTTAACCTTGTCTGATGAAATAAACTCTTGACCCAATCTTTTATTAGTCAGTACTTTCCTGTGCAGCCTTATCACATGAGTTTCCTGTAAACAAATTAAGTCCAATTGTTCCTTTTTCAATAAATGAAAGACTTTCTTCCTCTTCTCCGGGGAATTAAATCCATGAATATTCCAACTTAATAATTGCAGAGACATGATATGGTTATTCTATTTTCCTCCAACTGCTCCCAAAAGTTCTTCTTGTTCTGACGGTGGTACCGCTTTTTTTTGTTTGTCCAGTCCCAAAGGTGGTGGTGCTATGTCTAGTACTCCTGATCTTAAGCTCTTAGCTCTTCTAATACTTCTTTTTGCAGGTCTTCCTCGTGGTCTCTCAAAAATTTTTCCTTATCTTCCACTGATCTTATTTTGAACTTTTTCCCTTTAAAGTTAAAAGATAGTCCCTGGGGGAATTCCCACCTAAAAACAATTCTGTTTCTTCTCAGTAGGGCCACCAGATCTCCGTAGTTGGTTCTAAGATCCAATAGATGTTTCGGTATATCCTTAAAAATTTCCACTCTCGAGTCGTTGATCTCCAAAGTTTTCTGGAAGTGCGCACTCAGTATTTTATCTCTCTCTTCTTTCGTTCGGAGGGTAACCAAACAGTCTCTCACCCTGTTTTTTCTCCCTCCTCTTCCAAGTCTGAACGCACTTACTATCTTGAAGTCTTTCTCCAGCTCCAAATTCCAAAATTTTCCAAATTCCTGCGTAAGAAAGTCAATTAGGTTATCTTTTTCAAGTTCCGGTACTGCCCTGATCCTCAGATTGGTCTGTTTCTCCCTCAGTTCAATCATAGACAGAAGTGACTGATGATCCCCAATCTGTTTGCACATAGGTTTTATTTCTTCCTCTACAGCCACTGCTTTTTCTTTTGCTTCCTCAGCTATTTTTCGATTAGACGCAGATTCTTCCAGCAATTTTCCAATAGATTCTGTATTGGAGTTCACCTTCTGTCCCAGATTATCTATTTTGGTTGATTGTTCCGTAACTTGTTTGCTTAGGCCTTCCAATTTTTCATAAATTTTATTTAACACAGAAGTAAAATCCCCTTCTGAAGCCATTCCTTTTGACTCAGCTTGTGCAAAATCTTCCCCCTGTGTCACAGGAGGGCCGGGAACAGATGATCTGCGTTGCTGGGAAACTATACTGGGCTGCTGGACTCTGGCCTTGCCCGATCTTGTTGTCCTATCCATCATCACACTTTTGTCTATGAATCAAGGTCGTTCCCACGGCCAAATTTTGCCATGGAAAATCCCCAAAGTCCAGAGTGGAAAAATCCCCCAGCTGGGTGTACAGCTTCAATGTTCCACTAGGGGGACACTGTAGCAGTCATTAAAGTTACAATAAAAAATCTTTCCCAACTTTCTTAAGTCCCCTCAAAAAAAACAAGCAACAGTTTCAAGTCCAGAGAAGACCTTCAACAAGTATCTCCTTTGCAGAGTTAACCATAAAAAAGTTACAATGTCTATAAATAGTGCGACTCTCAATGCAACAGTTCTAGTGAACCTGGCAGTCCGTTCCCAGGAGTTAAATAATTGTCTCTATTTTTCCCAGAAGAAATAAAGTCACTTTTCACTCTTCCCCCCCTCCACTAACCTGGGGGGGGGGAGTTCTTTCACTTTGACGTTTGGATTTAGAGCTTTAAAAGCACCGCTCTCCAGGTCTTAGCTTAGAAGCGTCTTTGCTTTGATCTGTGTACAGAACCGGAAGGCGGACTTCCTGTTTACGCCTTCCCGCTTCAGTGCCAAATTAATCCCTTTTTTCTTCCTTTAGTCCCAATTTCTTAAGCTTCACCTACCCACGGGTAGTTGTTTAGCAGCCGAATTGTCACAGGAAAAAGGTCAGCACTCTCCAGTAACAGCTGTGCAGCTTCACCCCACGGAAGGAGCAATTGACTCTCAGCACCGCACCTCCCGTTACGCTCCGGAGCCCCTTGCGGGGTTCCTTCGCCAATTCGGGGGGCGCTAAGGGTGCCCGCCGAGTCCACGTTCACAGGCTTCCCCTGCCTGTGATTTCCAAAAGGGTCTCCGCTTCGCCGTAGCGGACAGACCCACTTTCCGCGGAGCTTCTCCCTCCAGTTTAGAAGGAGACCGCCATTGCCGTTGGCGCCACCTCCGGAAGCCAAGATTTAGTTGTTTAGGGAAACTTTTAATGTTTGATGCATTACTGTATTTTAATATTTTGTTGGAAGCCGCCCAGAGTGGCTGGGGAAGCCCAGCCAGATGGGCAGGGTATAAATAATAACTTATTATTATTATTATTCCTGCATTGCAGGGGGTTGGACTAGATGACCCTCAGTGACCCCTTCCAACGATTCTCTGATGAGTATTAAATGCTGTGTTTTGATGCACTTCCCCACCAAAACCAGCTTCCACAGGAACTGAGAAAACAGCCTAGCAGTGCTTAAAGGCAGTAATGTGTTCCCAGGCTACGTTGCAGGTCCCACCTGTCTTTAGTAAGAGCTGTTGAATACCAATATAGTAACCAAAGTGCTGTTCCATCCATTCACTCTCCAGTGAGGAAGTGGTCCAAATTGCCTTTAGATGGTTTTATATTGTCAGGATTACTTGCGCTGATTTTGGTGTTCTTCCATATTTTAACAGGGGTGAATTTGCTTGTGGGGACTGAGAATGGATTGTGGCTTCTAGACAGAAGCGGACAAGGAAGAGTTTACTCATTGATAACCAGGAGGCGGTTCCAACAGATGGATGTGCTCGAAGGACTCAACGTGCTAATTACCATCTCAGGTTTGTTTGGTACCTAGAACCATCTGACCTACAGTAGGACCAGAAGCAATTACAAAGAAGATCAGACTGCAAATTGAGTTGTAAAAACTCGTCGGCTCCTCCTGATGCTTACAATCCTTGTATCTAGGGCAGATGTGATTCAGGGTGTTTCATTGCCTGCTTAGTATGCAAAGTGGTTTGCAAGATTTATAGAGTACACCAGATACTTAAAACTAGTTTAAAGCTGGCTTCTGAGTCTAACAGCATCAATCTCTCTGTGTTTGTTTCTCTAATGTGGCTTCCATCCCTGCCCTGGAAGCTGATGGCAGCAACCATTAAATTATTCCTCCCAGGGCACAGGCTAGGCATGTATATGTCTGATACCAGTGTTCTGAAATTATGGGTCACAGCCACCTTACCCTGGCCATCCCCATTCGATCACTGGTATCATCTGAGGGAGTCCTGTTAGCACAACTCTCGCCAACAAGAAGAGATGCCTTCAGTCTTATGAGTCTTACTCTTGTGGAACTCCTTGCCACTAGAAGTCAGACAGGCACCATCGCTGCTGATTTTGGACGTCTGGTTAAAACTGTTTTATTTCAGGAGGGTTTTGCATCATGAGTACTTCTCCGATGCTTTAGAATCTTTTTGTTTGTTTGCATTTCTGAGGTTTTAAATTTCTGAGGCTTTAAATTTCTGAAAGTTAATTTATGTTTTAAATTTTGCATCTTGTACCTGTACAAGCTGCTTTGACACCTGGGCACTGGGAAGCACAATATACATTTTTAACATTAATAGTTATGATCATGATGGTGGTAGGTGTGGCCTAGGGTGGATGTGCACTCATGGTTTTTGATGCTAAAAATGAATTTCTGATAACCATATTGCCATAGGAAGTTCTTTTCAAACATTAGTGATGTGCTGTTTAAATGTGGCACCAGAGGGCGCTGCAGACCTATCTCTATCCCAAAAAATACCTGGTAAACTTTGTGGGAAACGAAGCGAAGGAAGAAACCAAATGCCTTGACGTTTTAGAATGATATTTTTAATATTGTTCTAATAACGTTTAAAAGGTGGGTTTCGATCTAGCCCTAGACTCTCCACTAAAGTTTGCAAATTATATACAGTACTAACTTTTATGGGAACAAACTGTTAGAGTGTTCAGACTTCCACATTACGAACTGCTCTATGTCAAAAGCATGGAAAGACAGGTATTAACCCCATCCAGGTGGTTTTTCATGATAAGACCCATAACTCTCCCGTGCAAAGTTATCTCCTATAGCTACAGGAGTGGCCATATTTTTTTGTTGTTCTGAACAATGCTGATGCACAAAGATTATGGCTTACGACCAAAGAAAGGGGGGGGGACGACTCACTAAAACAGAATGCCCTCAACCTTTAAGACATGTTTTGAACCAACAAAATTGAAACAGAGTAAATAAGACTTGTTGAAAGATGAAGTAATGGGGCTTTCCACACACACACACACACACATACACAGACACACACACACACACACACACACACACACACACACACGAGGGCCCATGCTCAATGCTTGCCAACTGAGGGCTACAAAGCACACTCTCATGTATGCATGCATGCACACACGTGTGCAGCAGACGCACTCAGCACACAGGCAGACCACACAGCAACCATTTACATCACCTTGGAAATAAATAAATACATAGCAACACGCCCTCTCTCTGCCCTGCCCACACATGATATAGGGCAATATACTATAAAAGGTAAAGGGACCCCTGACCATTAGGTCCAGTCGTGACTGACTCTGGGGTTGCGGCACTCATCTCGCTTTATTAGCCGAGGGAGCCGGCGTACAGCTTCCGGGTCATGTGGCCAGCATGACTAAGCCACTTCTGGCGAACCAGAGCAGCGCACGGAAATGCCGTTTACCTTCCCGCTGGAGTGGTACCTATTTATCTACTTGCACTTGACGTGCTTTCGAACTGCTAGGTTGGCAGGAGCAGGGACTGACCAACGGGAGCTCACCCCATTGCAGGGATTCAAACCGCCGACCTTCTGATCGGCAAGCCCTAGGCTCTGTGGTTGAACCCACAGCACCACCCACACACATGCACACAAGCACATAGATGCACCACACATTACAGTTTAAACCACGCCACCCTGCCCAGTGCTGAGATGGGGCAATTTTAATCTCCACCACAGCACTGGGCTGCACATGAATACAAATCCAGGCTGAAGGTTCACCACCCCTCGCCTTACAGGGTGTGGAGTGAAGGAGCTACTACAAAGTAAACAAAGGAGATCCAACAAACAGATCTGGGGTGCAAAACAGATTGTTTGGAATGTCACCCTGAGCTGCAGTTGTGCTAGTGATACTAAGGAGTGGGGCCTTTCAGAAGGCTCGGCTCACACAACGAAAGCTTAACTGAACTAGGAACACGTCTGAGGGCACAGATACACAAGTATTCGTTTATTTTTTTACATACGTTCTCTCACCACAAGGTGGTGCTATTGCTTTTCTGTCTGACTGCGATGATCCGAGAACATAGATCCGTCACTGAGCGTGAGCTTTGCACACAGAAAAACCCTGGCTTCGCTGCCTGACATCTCTGCTAAAAATGATATTAGTCAAGTAGATATCAGAAAGACCTCTGCCCGAGTCTTTGCGGAAACAGCTGCAAGACAGAGGTTTGGTATGCACACCACAGATTTAAAGCACTCGGCTTCCGCTCCCCCTGCTCCCAAAAAACCCTGGGGACCGTGCTTCGTTAATGGTGCTGGGAATTGCAACTCTGTGTGGGGCAAACCACAGTTCCCAGGATTTTGGGGGGAAGGAAGCTACATGTTTTAAATGTGTCCTAATGGAATGGTGCTTACACCGCCAGAATAGGCAATACAGTGGTACCTTGGGTTAAGAACTTTGCTTCAGGATGAGAACAAAAATCGTTCTCTGGCGGCACGGCAGCAGGAGGCCCCATTAGCTAAAGTGGTGCTTCAGATTAAGCACAGTTTCAGGTTAAGAATGGACCTCCGGAATGAATTAAGTTCTTAACCCGAGGTACCACTGTACTGGCTTGATATTAGGCATCTTTCCTCTTAGTTTAAGATATTAGGTAAAGGTACCCCTGCCCGTACGGGCCAGTCATGTCCGACTCTAGGGTTGTGCACCCATCTCACTTAAGAGGCCGGGGGCCAGCGCTGTCTGCAGACACTTCCGGGTCACGTGGCCAGCGTGACAAGCTGCCTCTGGCGAGCCAGCGCAGCACACAGAAACGCCGTTTACCTTCCCGCTAGTAAGCGGTCCCTATTTATCTACTTGCACCCGGGGGTGCTTTTGAACTGCTAGGTTGGCAGGTGCTGGGACCGAGCAACGGGAGCGCACCCCGCCGTGGGGATTCGAACCGCCGACCTGACGATCGGCAAGTCCTAGACGCTGAGGTTTAACCCACAGCGCCACCCTCAAAACTACTTTCAGCCAAGTTGGTGGTGTGATACAGCCTAGCACTCCACAGTCATGTAGAGAAGTTAAGTTTTTAAACAAAATTCCTTTTCTATTTCTGCTCCATTAAATTGGCAGGCAAAAAGAACAAGCTACGTGTGTACTATCTATCCTGGCTGAGGAATAAGATATTGCGGAATGATCCAGATGTGGAAAAGCGACAAGGATGGGTGTCTGTGGGTGACCTAGAAGGCTGCATACACTACAAAGTTGGTGAGTTTTCCCCTTGTGGGCTGCTAATAGCCAATTTCAGTACAAGATTTCTGTTGTTGTTGTTTACTCTGTTTCACTTCGAGATCTTTAAAATAATGTTTTAGTTTCCTGTTAATTCAGGAAGAGAAAAAGCTAAGGGTAAACCCTGTGAAAATCTGGAGTGGTTGGGTGGCATCTTGTACACCTCCTTCCAGCAAAATGGGCCTGCAGAGTGGAGATTCCTCACCCCTTCTTTGAGGGCTTATTTGAACACACCAGATTCAGAGGTTGACACCACTGAGATAATATAGCTATTGTCTACATGAGCAAGATTTCTAAGGCCTTTTATTCAGATCCACATGCTGAAATAGGTTATTTGCGTGTGGAACAACATACACTACAGACACTGTCAACTAGGAGCAGGAGCGGGAGAGTGCTAGAGTCCTGTCAAGTCATGTTATATGGGATCAATTTCAGTCTGTTACCTCCGAGGATGTGGACAGGCTGCTTGGACAAGTGAAACCAACCACCTGTCTTCTTGATCCTTGTCCATCCTAGTTGATAAAAGCAAGCCGGGAAGGACTGGGCAATGGGCTCTGTGGGGTGGTGAATGCTTCCCTCTGTGAGGGAGCCTTCCCAGGCCCACTGAAAGAGGAAGTCATTAAACTGCTTCTCAAAAAAAATTTTAGACCCGGCCAATGGCTATGGCCAACTATCGCCCAGTCTCAAATCTTCCATTCTTGGGAAAGGTGATTGAGCAAGTGGTTGCTGAACAACTCCAAGCACGCCTGGAAGAAGCGGACCATTTGGATCCCTTCCAGTCGGGATTCAGGCCTCACCATGGATTGAAACTGCCATGGTTGCACTGGTCGATGATCTCCGGCAGGCTAGGGACAAAGGTGAGAGCTGTTTCCTAGTTCTGCTGGATCTCTCAGCGGCTTTTGATACCATCGACCATAATATCCTTCCGGACCATCTTGAGGGGCTGGAAGCTGGGGGCACTGTTATACAGTGGTTACGCTCCTTTCTCCTGGGCCATGTCCAGAAAGTGGGGGGGTGAGTGTTCAGACCCCTGGGCTCTCACTTGTGGGGTGCCTCAGGGTTCCGTCCTCTCCCCCATGCTTTTTAATATCTATATGAAGCCGCTGGGAGAGATCATCAGGAGGTTTGGGCTGGGTGTTCATCGGTATGCAGATGATACCCAGTTCTTCCTCTCTTTTAAATCAGAACCAGTGAAGGCAGTGAAGGTCCTGTGTGAGTGTCTGGAGGTGGTTGGAGGATGGATGGCAGCTAACGGATTGAGGTTGAATGCTGACAAGACAGAAGTACTGTTCATGGGGGACAGGCTGGTGTGGAGGACTCCCTGATCCTGAATGGGGTAACTGTGCCCCTGAAGGACCATGTGCACAGCCTGGGAGTCATTTTGGACTCACTGCTGTCCATGGAGGCGCAGGTTAATTCTGTGTCCAGGGCAGCTGTTTACCAGCTCCATCTGGTACACAGGCTGAGACCCTACGTGCCTGCAGACTGCCTTGCCAGAGTGGTGCATGCTCTAGTTATCTCCCGCTTGGACTACTGCAGTGCGCTCTATGTGGGGCTACCTTTGAAGGTGACCCAGAAACTGCAATTAATCCAGAATGCAGCAGCTAGACTGGTGACTAGGAGTGGCCGCCGAGACCATATAACACCAGTCCTGAAAGATCTTCATTGGTTCCCAGTACGTTTCCGAGCACAATTCAAAGTGTTGGTACTGACCTTTAAAGCCCTAAACGGCCTCGGTCCAGTATACCTGAAGGAGCGTCTCCATCCCCATCATCCAGCCCGGACACTGAGGTCCAGCACCGAGGGCCTTCTGGCGGTTCCCTCACTGCGAGAAGGGAACCAGGCAGAGGGCCTTTTCGGTAGTGGCACCTACCCTGTGGAACGCCCTTCCCGCAGATGTCAAGGCAATAAACAACTATTTTAGTTTTAAAAGACAACTGAAGGCGGCCCTGTTTAGTGAAGTTTTTAATGTATGACACTGTATGGTTTTTAATATTCAGTTGGAAGCCACCCAGAGTGGCTGGGGAAACCCAGCCAGATGGGCAGGGTATAAATAATAAATTATTATTATTATTATTATTATTATTATTATTATTATTATTATTACTATTACTACTACTACTACTACTACTACTACTACTATTACTTTCCCAAAAAAATCCAGAGTCCTTTCTGTTGGGGATAATTGAGACTGAAATTCCCAGGTGTCTAAAAAGGTTGTTTATGTATGCTGCTACTGCAGCCTGTGTTTCGTTAGCCCAAAAATGGAAAACGAGCGAGGTTCCAACCAAAGAAGAATGGCAGCTTAAGTTGACAGAATATGCACAACTCACAGATTTAACATATAGAATAAGAGAACAAGCAGAACATACATTTAAAGAAGATTGGGAAAAGTTTATGGGAAATAATTGTGCACAGCTGAAAACGCTGGCAGCATTAAGATAAATTAAACAGTGTAAACAAGTTTTGATGGATGCAATAATGGAATACTGAATGGTTTTGTTTTTGTAAAATATACAGATATTTATGATATGTAAAATGACCCATGGAAAGAGAAGAAGGGAAGTCATTGATATCTTAAGAATGTAAAACGAGTTGTTTTAAATTGTACAACAGAAAACTTAATAAAATTATATACTAAATGGTTACATAACAATTCTGGTAGAGGGTTTATGACTGTCGTCTCATCTCTAATGTGAACCTGAGTGTGTGGATAAATCGAAGACTATGATTGGTCTTGGGATTGAAATATCAGGATAGATAACTATGTAAACATTCAAGCCATGTAAGATTATTGTAAGCCAAATTCATTATGTTCAGTCTGATATACGGACTTCTTATACAGGTCTACTTGCTTAAATGTCTGGGCTCTGGGTTTGTTCTCACCACCCCTCCCCCTCCCCCTCCCCCTTAGAACACGTTGTCTTGATTAGTTATTATTTAGCTTGTATGATTTGAATAGTGGTTGCTGTTGTTGGAAAACTGGGTTTTTTAAAACTTGTTCTTCGCACTTTCGCTGTGCAAAGAATGATTTGGAGAACCTTTCCCAATTTCTGTGCCTAGCTCATTAAAAAAAGAAAACTATTACTTTTCAGTGAAATACGAGAGGATCAAGTTTCTTGTGATCGCTGTGAAAAACTCAGTTGAAGTCTACGCCTGGGCTCCTAAACCATATCACAAATTTATGGCATTCAAGGTAAGTAAATATGAAGAGATTCATGCTTGCTTTCCATAGTATTCTCTACACATGTGCACCCAAAACACACACATGAACAGAGTTCTAATCATGTTCCTGTTTCATCCTGTAAGGATAAAAGATCATTGTCTGACAATTACTGGACTCCCAGTGGCAAATAACCTATGGGGTGGTGCCCAAATATTTATGTTTGCTTATATTAGTTTTAGTAACCTAATTGAACTAAAGTTGCATAAATTTGCATATGAAGGGGAACATGAAGGCAATGTAATGGAAGGCAGAGGAAGGCGTGCCCACTCCAGGCTTTTGTTCCCTTCCTTATATAGTGTAACTGCTAAACCCAGGTAAGCCAAACATGGCAGAAACTAGGTTATCACCTAGTCTCTGGCATGTCTTATGCTGCCTTTAATGCTGGACAGGAGTGCTTTCTTGGGGATTCAATACTTAGAATCATAGAACTGTAGAGTTGGAAGACCCTTCTCTGCCTGAAATCCTGGGACTCAGCTACATTTAGTAAAGAAATAGTGATTTGAATGCACTATAAACACGCAACACAAGATTGCGCCAGACAGCAGAAAATTTTAAAATGCAATTTTCCATAGAGATCTTTTTTCTTTTTTTATAACTATCCTGTGTCTAGATCCACCTCCTGAGAGCCACTACCACCGGTTTAGATAGGAAAACAGACTAGCCTGGTAAAAGGCAGATATGTTCTGGTGCATTAAAATAGTTCTTTAAAAAACCAGAATAATCAGAATCTGCTGCCTTCTTCATTGACCAGAATGATTTATAATCTCATAATCTCATTGATTAATCAGGCAAAGGTTGCAGCACTTCCTAATTTGCACCATGGTATTAAACTGATTTCACTGCCCATTCCCTCTTTCCAGAGAAACTTGAGAACCATAGTTCTGTGAAGGTAGGCTAGAGATTTCAAACAAGAGGCTTTTCAGCATTTTACCAAATTACAGTCTTGAGGATTATTTGGGAGAAGCCATGACAGGAAAGTGGTCTAAGGCTGCTATAAATTTGTAGTGTAGAATGTGTTTGCCCAAACTCACTATTTCTCTCATTCATTTATTTTGATGTGGGGTTAGATAGGGAGCTTTATGGGAACATGAATTCAGCTCACATAACTTGGGCTATCTCATAGATATGTCATAGAATCATAGAGTTGGAAGGGACCCTGAGGATCATCTAGTCCAACCCTCTGCAATGCACAAATATGTAGCTTTCCCTTATGGGGATCAAACCTCCAACCTTGGCATTGTAAGCACTGTGTTCTAACCAACTGAGCTATTCATCGTATCCTGTTCTCATAACTCATAGTCCATGACTGCAGTCATTCTTTGTGAAAAGGGATGCAGGTGGCGCTGTGGTCTAAACCACTGAGCCTCTTGGGCTTGCTGATCAGAAGGTCAGCGGTTCAAATCCCCATGACGGAGTGAGCTCCTGTTGCTCTGTCCCAGCTCCTGCCAACCTGGCAGTTCAAAAGCACGCCAGTGCAAGTAGATAAATAGGTACCACTGTGGCAGGAAGGTAAACATGTTTCTGTGTGCTTTGATTTCTGTCATGGTGTCCTGTCGCACCAGAAGCAGTTTAGTCATGCTGGCCACATGAACCAGAAAGCTGTCTGTGGACAAACGCTGGCTTCATTGGCCTGAAAGTGAGATGAGCGCCGCAACCCCATAGTCGTCTTTGACTGGACTTAACCATCCAAAGGTCCTTTACCTTTACCTTACCTGTGTGAAAAGACAAAGGGAAATGCTAATCAGGACTCTTTTTGGTTACATGTTTAATTAACAGTAAGATGCACAGTGTCTGATTCTTCTTTTTGCAGTCCTTCACTTCACTTCACCACAAACCACTGTTGGTTGACTTGACGGTTGAGAATGGACAGAGGTTAAAAGTGATCTATGGCTCACCAGTTGGATTTCATGCTATTGATGTGGACTCTGGCTCAGTGTATGACCTGTACCTTCCCACACATGTAAGATACATCATTCTTCAGGAATCATGACAGTTTGCAGGGGGGGGTTTCTTCTTCAGCCTATACAGTTAAAGTGGGTCTCATCACTATTAATGCCGTGATTATTATCATTATTTGAATATTTTTTTCTACTCCACATTTCCATCCATGTGGGTCCACAGAAGCCAGAAATTCTCATTTGTTTAACAAGATTTATTGCAATAAATGTAACGAAAACTCCAAGTCGTTTGCAATAAATATTAAAGCCATCAAGTAGAAACAGTTAAGAACGAGAAATTTAAAAACATTTTAAAAGATAATTAAAATTAGCAGTAAAAGGTTTGAACAAGGTAATGTCTACATGTCTGGATAGGAAAAAAAATTAACATCTAGTTTCCCTGTTGATTTTGGAACCATTCAAGATAACAGAAAATATACTTAAAGAAAAATATTTTAACATCTAGTTTCCCTGTTGATTGTGGCACCATTCAAGATATACAGAGCTTTATAAATCTATGTTGGTCCTCTCTGTGCATGCAGTTTGGGTATTGTTGTTGTTTAATTATTTGATTGGTTGATTGGCCATTGCTTTTCTTCCAATATATTGGGGGCAGCATACACGATTCTCCCCTTCCCACTGATGCAGTTTTCTCCTCTCAACAACCCTGTGAAAGCTTAGGCTAAGAGATAGTGTCTGGCCCAAGATTTGGGTAGAGATTTGAGCCTAAGCTCCTCTGATCTTAGTACACCTACTCCATTTAATTAATAGTGCCATGAGCGAATAATGCTAATGAATTTGCACAGGAAAAATAGAACAGGGACCGGCCCAAAAGGACCTTCTACTCTAAGGCGGCCTGCTATCATTTCCCCCCCTCATTCTTCTTTGGCGATCACTCGTAGCTGAGTAAGATTGTCTTCCATGAACAGGGTTTTAACAGTGTGTCTGTAAGTAACTGTGGAGGCCAATTCTGGATTCACACGTCCTTCCACAGTGGGGACATTGGTTTATGGGCAGGAGTTGATCACGGTGAGGGTTTGCCAAACATGCCTTCCTCTTAGCATGTTTCTCCCTTTCGTCCCGAGTTTGAGCGTCTTCAAAGTCCATGACACTTTTGGTAAAGACTGTTCTCCAATTGGAGCTCTTGCAGGCCACTGTTTCCCAGTTGTCGGTGTTTATACTACATTTTTTTAGATGCGCCTTGAGAGAATCTTTAAACCTCTTTTGTTGACCAACAGTATTACGCTTTCCATTTTTAAGTTCAGAATAGAGTAGTTGCTTGATAGACGATAATCAGGCATCTAAACACCATGACCCGTCCAACAAAGTTGATGTTGAAGAATAATTGCTTCAACACTGGTGATCTTTGCTGCTTCCAGTACACTGGCATTAGTTTGCCTATCTTCCCAAGTGATGTGTACATTTTTTCGGATACACCGTTGATGGAATCTTTCAAGGAGTTGGAGATGGCGTTTATAAGTAGTCCATGTTTCACAAGCATGCAGTAGAGTTGGTAGTACAGTAGCTTTGTAAACAAGCATTATGGTTTCCCTGCAAATGTCCTGGTCCTCAAACACTCTGCACTTCAATCAGGAGAAAGCTGCACTGGCAGAGCTCAGGTGATGCTGGATCTTGGCATCAATATCAGCCCTTGTGGAAAGATAACTGCCCAGGTAGGAGAAGTGACCAACACTTTCCAACGTTACACCATCAAGTTGGATTTGTGGTGCTGCAGAGGGGTTGTTTTGTGCTTGTTGGTGCAGCACTTTGGTTTTTGGGATGTTGAGAGATAGGCCAAGCTTTCCGTAAGCTTCTGCAAAGATATTTAGGATGGTTTGGAGATCATCCTCTGAGTGTGTACACTATATTGTCGTCAGCATACTAAAGCTCTCTGACAGAAGTTACGGTAACCTTACTCAGATTGAAAAGCTTTCCATCTGTTCGATATATGATTTCTACTCCGGTGGGGAGTTTCCATTTGACAATGTGTGGAATCATGGCAATGAAAATAATGAATAGAGTTGGGATGCTAACACAACCCTGTTAAACACCTGATCCTAATGTTAATGGTTCACTTTGAGAGCTGTTGTTATCTGCGATTGTTGCTTTTGTCAACACTCGTCATAGCTCTGGTAAGGAGCACATCACGGCGATCTTCAGCTTGGACAATTACATAGTCTAAGAGATGCCAGTGGTTCAGCTGAGGGTGCCTCCATGATGTTTTAAATTTATTATTTTGTCGAAAGGGTGTGTTAATAAAAACAAGATTGTGTATTGCGCATATGGTTAATCCCCTGGTAAACCCAAGACATCCTGTTTTGTCTTGCTGTGATCTTGCACAATTTTGCACTGTGATTCCCCCCCCCCCAAAAAAAAAAGTTTTGGGGAGGGGCACAATCTCACATGGGCCACCTTTTTTGAGGGGGCACAATCTCGCATAGGTCACGTGACTTACATGGGAGTGTGGCCCCAGAAGATGGTGTCCTGGTTTTTTGTTGCAACCTGTAGGAGGGTATGGCATGAATGAGTTTTGAGAAAAGTTTGTAAAGAGAGGATGAGAGGTGACACCACATTTTGAGCAGAAGGTGGTACAATGGCGAAGGGAAAATGTCACAAGGCCTCAGAAAAAATAAATGATGCTGGTCGCAGCAGCCTCCAATTTAATTAGATATGTAGAGAAGCAATATTTCCCAGCTCAATGCCCTCAATATGAGAGCTCCCCATGGATGGTTGTGACTATTCTGCTCACTCGTCCACCATGAGACAGAGTGCACTAAAAATACACTTTACCCCCAAGAGTGCAGGAACTTAAATAAGTGTGTCATTCCTGCAGCTGCTGGGACTTGTTGTTCCAGGAAGGGTCCGAATGTGAGAGGTTCGCTATATAATTTTCTTCAAGGAGGTTTCTGGAATCAGCATCCTAGGCTTCTTTTAAAGGCAACAGACTAGGTGTAGACACATCTGCGTCTGGCTCCCACTTTCTCTCTCTCTCTCTCTCCCTCTCTCTGTCTGTCTGTCTTTCGCATCAATTGGTCATGCAAGTAATACCAAGGCAACGCATCAAAATTGCTCTCCGGCTCTGGATACCTGTCCTGGTACTACGGATAGTGGCTGCAGAGACACCAGACTGCATGGCTGGAATGGGTATACTCACTTTGGCAAGTAAAGCATCTGTGGTTCCCTTATGGGTCAAACGTGGCATTGAGGTGGTAGAGAAATGGATGTCCTTCGAGTTGCATGTGCCTTTGCACTTCATGAAAAGCAATAGGGGAGTTCTGGTGTTTGTTCTCCTTGTGAAAATGCTAATTGCATGGATCTTTCAGAATTGAATTAGATACTCAGGTTAATCCTATTCCTGGTACCGTAGACGGGGTAGGACTGTTTTCAGTATGCGTTTTTATCTCAAGGTTTCTTAAAACAAAGCACAGCCCTCTTTCATGTGCATGTACTACAAATCATTTTTCTTTCTCTCTCTCTCCCTATCTTTCTCAGGAAGTGGGCTAGGGGTTTGAGATATTCTAAACTGCTTAAAGTTATTTGAATATTTTGCAGTATGAATCACCAGGTTTTTCTGAGAGTGAGTTGAATGCGTATATTTTCTTCAACACTGCTTGCTTTTCCTCTGTATTTGTTTGTGTGTGTGTGTGTTTGACCTGCTTTGAACATAAGCTTCTGAATGACCTTTGAGCAATATGTGCAGCCTCCCCCAACCTAGATGTTGTTGGGACTCCAGCTCCCATCAACCCCATCTGCGTAGACAATAGTCAGGGGTGATGGAATTTGTAGCCAACATCTGGAGCAGACCCAAACAAACAGCACAGATAGAGGGGAATGTAAACATGGCTCTTTCTCTGGTTAACAAACCTCTGAGGAGACATTCGCATGAGGGCCTTGATGCTGAGAAAAGGAGATTAACTGTACCCCATTTAATGTACCCTCATTTAAGTGCTTCTTATCTGAACACTGCTATTTGCTACAGGTGTGTGTAGGAGGCTGCTTGATTTCTCCTTCCTTCCCAAGGCGATTGAGAGAGTTTTCCCACGCAGTAGCCAACTTGACTCACAGATATATCGACCTTTGTGCAGTGCATCTTTTAAAGATAGCGCAGAATTTTTTTGAGATAAAAGCTATCAGGGCCGAAGGCTAACAATGAAAAGGGAGCTGGCAATCTCTCCCTCCAAAGTGGAAGAAAGAGGTTGAATAATAGGAAATGGTGCTTAGAATAAAATAAATAGTGCTACACTGTGTATTGAGCTCGTGCTAAATATGACAGCCAGACTAGTAAACTGTTCTGTAACAAATCCGCTCCACTTCCCAGTGGGGAGGAGTTGCGGTGGACCGCATGACCACCCACTCCCCACGGGGGGCGGGGGACACCGTCGCCTGGGGGATCCCGGCCACATCAGAGCCCGGCCAGCCCCTGCCCCTCCATGCTTAAGGGTATTCCGTTAAAGGAATCCGGGGATGTTGATCTAGTCTGAAGCCTGGCTGGGGGGCTAAGGCCTTGACACGACCCCGACAGGAACACCAGGAGGAGCTTGAGTTGGTTCACATAAACAGGGCTCCCCCTACCGGTGGCTTACCCTTACTGGGACTTCCTGCACAATGGGCAGGAGTCAGACATACAGTGGTGCCCCGCAAGACGAATGCCTCGCAAGACGGAAAACTCGCTAGACGAAAGGGTTTTCCGTTTTTTGAGCTGCTTCGCAAGACGAATTTCCCTATGGGCTTGCTTCGCCAGACGAAAACGTCTTGCAAGTTTGTTTCCTTTTTCTTAACACCGTTAATACAGTTGCGACTTGACTTCGAGGAGCAACTCATAGAACGCAGTGTACATAGTAGCCTTTTTTGAGGTTTTTAAAGACTTTGGTGATTTTTGAAGCTTTTCCAAAACTTCTTTTGCAGCCATTTGGTAAGTTAAGCTTTTAAAACTTTTGGGGGGGTTGGATTTTGGGTTGGGGTGTTTGGAATTCAAGGACTTGGTGTTGGGGAGGGGTTTGCAAGAATCTGGAAGCTTGTTTTTTTTTCCTGCATTTTTATGATTTTCTGTGACCATTGGGCCACTCTGCTGTTTTTTTAAAAAAAATCTGGATTTGAATTTCTGTGTGCTGGGTGGCTGGGGGAACAGTTGGGGAGAGGTTTGCAAGAATCTGGAAGCTTGTTTTTTTTCCTGCATTTTTATGATTTTCTGTGACCATTGGGCCACTCTGCTGTTTTTTAAAAAAAATTCTGGGTTTGAATTTTGAAATGCTCTTTACAGTATGTGTGACTTTAAAGAGCACTTAATAAACTCTTGTTGTACAAAATTTGGCTTTGTTTGGACTTTTTTTGACCATAGAAATGCATTAATTGATTTTCAATGCATTCCTATGGGATTTCGTGCTTCGCAAGATGAAAAATTCGCTAGACGAAAAAATTCGCGGAACGAATTAATTTCGTCTTGCGAGGCACCACTGTAGTCAGGTCCAATCAATGCCTAAGCCAATACCGCTCACATTCTGTAATTTCAAAAAAGTTGTGGCCAAAATTTGCCCAATAACATAATATAATAATAATAATAATAATAATAATAATAATAATAATAATAATAATAATTTATTATTTGTACCCCGCCCATCTGGCTGGGTTTCCCCAGCCACTCTGGGCGGCTTCCACAGAAACCAAAAATACACTAAAATCACAGATTAAAAACTTCCCTGAACAGGGCTGCCTTAAGATGTCTTCTGAATGTCAGGTAGTTATTTATCGCTTTGACATCTGATGGGAGGGCGTTCCACAGGGCAGGCGCCACTACCGAGAAGGCCCTCTGCCTGGTTCCCTGTAGCTTTGCTTCTCGCAATGAGGGAACCGCCAGAAGGCCCTCGGCGCTGGACCTCAGCATCCGGGCAGAACGATGGGGGTGGAGACGCTCCTTCAGGTATACTGGGCCGAGGCCGTTTAGGGCTTTAAAGGTCAACACCAGCACTTTGAATTGTGCTCGGAAACATACTGGGAGCCAATGTAGGTCTTTCAAGACTGGTGTTATGTGGTCTCGGCGGCCGCCCCCAGTCACCAGTCTAGCTGCCGCATTCTGGATTAGTTGTAGTTTCCGAGTCACCTTCAAAGGTAATAAACCTAATATCCATGTCCTTGTGTGAGTTATTCCCAACATGGGGGTGGCTGCGGGGTCTCGACACGCAATGGGAGCTTTGCTGTGTTATTGCACTGTCTGCATATTTGCAAGTTTAGATGCTGAATTCTTTTAATATATGCAGACTATCCAGAGCTCTCTTGCAAAGCTTTAATGCACCAATTTTTTATCTTCGTTGTGCCTCTAGCTCATAGATGAGTAAATGCAATGCATACAGAATTTTATTTAAACAGGGAAGCCAAGTGAGTCGACTCTCCAAATCCTCCTTAGATCACTGTCACCACCCAAGTGGTTAGTTCTGGAAAGGAAACAATGTTGGTCAGATAATGTGAAATCCGCACACTGCCTAACAAATTCTAATCCAAGTTTTCCCCTCACTTTTTGTAAAGCAGGAAGTATGTCTGCTATGCTGGTGAAAAACACTAAGAGAAAAGAAAAACAAAAGTTTATTCTTTGTCCATTCATATCTATATTTATCTGTATCTGTCTATATAGCTTTAATATTACTTTGTCAACTTAGACTTTGTTTTATGTGGTTTAGTGTTTGGTTTCTAAAATTTTGCTTGCAAATATTTTAAAGAAGACAATCACTACGTTGAAGTATAATGTATAATCTTTTTCTATAATGCCGTTATTAGTCTTACTGCGTTGAAATCACTCTTTGCTCACAAGACACAGAATACAAAGTGAAATATTGGACTTGGACAGTGACTATTGTACGCTTTTTGATAGTTAAATATTTTTTCCCCTTTAAATACTGGCAGTGGAGGTAGAAGATAGCCAGTGTGGTTAGTTGCCATTAATAGTCTTACACTCAATAAATTTTCTTATTCTCTTTTGAAGCCATCCATGTTGGCTTTTCACTTGGTAGCTCAGTATTTATTGCTATTTCTATGCTGTCTAGATCACCAAATGGCAGTGGGGAGCATAATGACCTTTTTCAAGCAATTATTATTATTATTGTGGCTTCTAGAATCTTCATTGGTCTTAGTGCTCAGCCAGGATTGGTGGACTGCGGTTGCTAAAATGACAGTGTTTTCCATGATATAAATTTCGATAAAATGTTGTTTCAGATCCAAGGGAATATCCACCCTCATGCTGTTATCATACTCCCTAATACCAGCGGAATGGAGCTACTTCTTACCTACGAAGATGAAGGGGTCTACATCAACATATATGGACGTTTCTCAAAGGAAAATGTTTTGCAGTGGGGAGAAATGCCAGCATCTGTAGGTAAGTATGAAAAGAACACAGCTGCCGGGAGGGAGGGAAAATGAAAACTAAGCAGGATCAGGCCCAAAGCCCATCTAATCCTGCATCTTGTTCTCACAGTGGCCAGCTGAATCATATGCCACTTGATCCTTAAACAACAGCTACCTCAAAAAGAACAAAACAATGAAGTTATCAGCAAAAGCAATTATCTAAAACAATCAAAACATAATAATTAAATCCAACAATAAGCTGAAACCAGATTAAAACACATGTCAACATTCTACATAACTGGAAAGGCTTGCCTAAACGAAAATGGTTTTAGCTGGTTCCCAAAAGAGGACAGTGAAGGTGTATGCCTATTATTATTATTATTATTATTATTATTATTATTATTATTATTAATTTAAAATTTGCATACAGCCCTTCAGCTGTTGATCTCAGGGTAGTTCACAACGTATGGATGCCTCTGAGTTCCAGTATTACAACAGAGGGAGAAAAACATTGCTTTGCTTTCTCCACTCCGTGAACAGTTCAATAAACCTCTGTTATGCTTCCTGTAAGTCACTGTTTTTTCTAAACAAACAAAACAGAAAATTGAAAGGTGCCCCAGATCATCCTGCTCCTATTGTCTGTACACCGGCTTTTCTGCTTGGGGAAAATGCACACGGCACATGGATGGAGAGCATTTATCTCCCTCTCATGTGAGAACTCGGGGACAACCAAAGAAGCTGAATGCTGGGACACTCCGGGTGGGCAAAAGAAACTCCTTCTTCACACGGTGCGCAGTTAAACTGTGGAACTCACTCCCACAAGGTCACCGACTTGGATGGTTTTAAAAGAGGATTAAACAAATTCATTTATAATGATTTAAAAATAAAATAAAGAACATTTCCCAAGAAACCAGAAGCCTTTCTTTTGGGAATGGTAACAACATAAATCCCTTTTTTAAAATCTGACAGGTATGAGACTTAGGGCATGTAAAGTCATGGTTGGCTACTGTGGGAATAGCATGCTGGACTAAATGGAGCAATTGGACTGTGCACATAAAAGCCCAGTCATTCTCTGAAATAGCATCAGTCATCTGCACCAGGGCTGGGTAGAATCAGGATACTTGCTTACAGGCATTGATAAGTCTCTCCCCCACTCTCAGGGGCCTACTATCACCAAGCCCCCATTAAAAATCCATTGCCAGAGTCATGTGGGAAAGCCATGTAAGAGCCAGAGGTGTCTGCACTGAAGCCTGGACCAGAGGAGCTGAGATGGGGAACCTGTGGCACTATGGATGTTGTTTTTGAACTCCGTTTTCCATTTTTCCTGACTTAAGGGACAAGCTGACTTGAGCTAGTGGTAGCTGAGCTATGTACATGCTACACATTTAAAGCTCAGGCCTTATCCCCAAAGGATTCTGGGAACTGTAGTTCATTAAGGGTGCTGGGAATTGTAGTTTTGAGAACCCACAGTTCCCATAACTCTTTAAATATATTTTAAATACACAGGCCACAGGTTCTGTGTCCCTGCCATTCCGCTCTTTCTATTTCTGCCTCCCTTTCAGAGGGAGATACCGCCTCTCCTGGTATGTCCCACAGAGGACCTTACAGTCTTCAAACAAAAACATCTTGGAGGTCCCGGGCCACAGAGAGGTTAGGCTAGCCTCAACTAGAGCCAGGGCTTTTTCGGCTGTGGCTCCGATCTGGTGGAACACTCTGCCACAAGAGACTAGGGCCCTGCGGGACTTGACATCTTTCCGCAGGGCCTGCAAGACAGAGCTGTTCCACCAGGCCTTTGGTCAGGGCGCAGCCTGACTCCCTCCTTTAGCAATCCTCACAGAACCTCTAGCCCAATGGTTGCCATTAATTTGATTGGAATTAATTTTATAATGAAATGATTTTAGAATGTTTTATCGTTTTACTGTTGTTAGCCGCTCTGAGCCCGGCTTCGTCTGGGGAGGGCAGGATATAAATTTTTTTAAAAAAAAAAAAAAACCATGCAAATGTGATTTCCTAAGGTTCAGGCATTAGCTTCCAAGCCCTGTCTCATACATGTTGCTTCCTCCACAAAGCTGCAGCCACATTGCATCAGCGGCATTTTGATTTTTTTTTTAATCCCTATGAACCAGAGTAGCTCAGAGTCTCCTTTAGTATGCCATCATTGCTTTAGTGTTGCAAATTCTAGGGAAAATACCAAAGTTCTCATCTACTGGATCATACTGGTGGCTCCCGAATCCATGCCAAGATCACTCTGTTGCTCCCCACCCAATGCTCTAATGAGATTCTGTCAGTATTCTTGGAACTGTTTCCCAAACGAAATGGACCAATCTGCAGGCTGCGATCCACTTTCCAAAGGTTTTCCAGTGCAGTGCAAGCTGGTTTCTCCCCCAGCCCCATGCCACGGCCGACATTTCTAAGCAAACTCTGTGCTGTGGTATCTTTCTCTAATTCACATTGGCCTAAATTAGGAATATATGACAGTGTTTGTGGTGCAGCAGAGAAGAAAGGGAGCAAAACATGAAGACCCCCACTGCTGGGAACCGTAGTTTGTCAAGGGTGCTGAGAGCTTTTAGGAGACATCTAGTTCCCTCCCAGAGCTACAGTTCCCAGGGTTAAACCACTCTGGTAGGAATTGTTGCTTTGTGAGGGGAATAGAAGTGGTGTCTCCTAACAACCCTCCTGCATCCTTAGAAGACTCTTTGAAGGACTCTTTAAAAAGAAAGAAAAAACAAGAAGGTATTTTATTCCAGAAGTGTTTCAGACAGCGTTTTTCCCCCTATAAGGAACATTTCCCAATTCAGTCCATCCTACATTGCTGACACTACCTGATGATAATGACTGAGAAAACAAACTTGTTTTTCACAGACAGATGGCTTTTGTTTCTGAAGTTATTTTACTCTAGTATCTGTTCCCACATAAAACACCCTCAAACTGATATGATGCAGCTGTGGCGTTCTAATAGCAACATCCAATTAACTCACTCTGTGACCTTCTAGTACAATTAAAGAAGCATTTCCTTCATTTCCAACTGAGTCTTCTGCTTAAATTGGTATGTTGCTTTAGTGGAACTAGGATGCTTACTAGGGTTTACTTCATAAACTGCTTAGAAGTCTAGGTTGGCATTGAGCTGCTAATTTATGATGGTGGTGGTGGTGAGGGTGAATAAGAATAATAAATTTACCTATGCCCTTGGTATCACAGCATCATAAGTTTCCCCTCTCCTGCCTGGTACTGGTAGCCAACCGGCACTGAGGGGTCAGAACAGTCAGCCCACAACTGAGACCTCCCTGAACCTCCTTTCTCTTACCAATGCCATATGCATTGTTCACCAGCTGGTCTCCCTCTGTCCCAGAAGGGGTTGGTGATAAACTAATGGCAGATGTGAGGACGAATGTGGTCCAATGCTTGCTTGCTCATCCCCACCTGATGACCATCTTCTGCCATATTGGTGGCTTCCCCCCACCCCCAAATCACAAAACAAAAAAAATCTGGGTAGGCCCTAGTAGGCTGCAATATCACATGAAACAATATCTTTGAGGTTACTGTGGTTCTAAAGTATAGCCAAGGTTTTCCTGGAATTGATTTTGATATAAAGAATGCAGGCCCTCCAAGGGTCACTATTTTCTTTTTCTTTTTTTAAATATTTATTGAAATTTTCAAAAAATTTAAAGAAAAACAAAAAACAAAAAAAGAACAAAAAACAGACATATAACTTTCAATCACATATTTCCTTGACTTCCCCACATCTCCCCTTCTTGTATTCCAATTCAGTTTTTAATTCAACAAGTTCCTATCCCCAAATTTTACCTTATTATATTTAAATCCTTTTACTTAACCAATTTTAACATAAACCTCAATCTTTATGCATCAAAACTTATTCTTAATACCTTTTTCTAAAGTCAACCCCAATTCCATTTCACGAATTCCCCATTTTAATCTAAGTAACAAAACAAAATATTTACAAAAAAAACCCAACCAAATATATTTGTACCGCCTTTGGATACCCAAAACCCCACTCCCCGCCTTTCCCGGTTTCAATCTCCAACCGATGTCCATCAATCCATCTGGTGTCAGCCTGGTGACCTCACGTCCGAAGCCCTTAAATCTCTCTCCTTTCCTCTCTGCCGGTTTTTTTGATAGTCCTTTATGATAAACACCAAATCTCGGAGAAGCTCTGTCCCAATAAGGTCCATGTTTCTTCCTGCCAGGCCTCCATATTTAGAATTGTAATCCAAGTCTTGTTTTTTACTTCTTTTAAGTCCAAGAGTCCCAAAAACTCCTGCTTCCACTTTAATCAGGTTTGTCTTTTCCTTTGAATCCATCTTTACAGGCCTTTGGCCTGCCAGGCCTCCATATTTAGAATTGTAATCCAAATCTTGTTTTTTACTTCTTTTAAGTCCAAGTGTCTCAGAAACTCCTGCTTCCACTTTAATCAGGTTTGTCTTTTCCTTTATATCCATCTTTGCAGGCCTTTGACTCTCTTTAATCCTCTGCTGCATTATAGCTCCTCCTTCCTTTCCCTCTAAATTGTCATGTGTATCTTCTCCCACTTTTTCAAGTTTCTCAAATTTATTTTCTTGTTCAGCTGCAAGAGTTTTTAGCTCAGATGCAAAGTCTTTTTGTTCTGGTACAAAGGCTTGAGTCAGGTCCCTTCCAATTTCCGCAAGTTTATTTGCTTTTTCATTCAATGTTGTAGCATTTCTAGCCAAAACAATGCTTTGTTCTTGAAATTTTCCCAGACGAAGAAAGATTTTCTCCAGTTCCATCTGTATTTTTCCACTTACAGCCATTCTGTAATGTCCCAGAGCCCCCTCTAGGGGAGTACTGGTTACTTAGTATTCCTTCCAGTTCTAATCCAAAAGTCCTTTATTTTCCTTTGTTTTCGACAATTTGTTGCCTAAATGTAACAAATATAGCCAGCCGAGGCAATAGAAACAAAGTTCTCTCTCTTTTTTTTTCCCTCTCAGCTTTGACAGCTAGTTTGACAGCTGTCAAAGTCTTCTATATCTCTTCAACAGGCTCCCTCACGGATCGCTCCCGGGTCCTGGGGGGGGGGGTAGCAATTCCACTCTCAAAGTTAACTCTTATCCTCCAGCACATTCACTTATACTGCCAAAACGTGAAATTAATTACTTTTAACTTCTCACGAAGAAGACGTTCTTTTCAACCTTAGTTATCTAGTCCTTGCTTTAAAATGTTTACAAAAGGGGGAGACGGACTTCCTCTTTGCGCCTTCCCCGCTCATGCCAAATCAAAAAAGAAGTTTTTAATATCCAATTTCCATATTACTCACGGGTTGTTACTTTTAGTCCAAATGATCAAAGGAAGAAGTCAGCGCTCTCCAACCATGGCATGCGGCTTCGCTTCGCGGAGACGGGTAAACAGCTCTCAGCTCCGCGCCGCTCACCCCCGGTCTGTTCCGGAGCCTTTAAAAAGGCTCCTTTGCAGCGGGGGGGAAGCAAATGGAGCCCGCCGAGCCTTCAGTACACAGGCTTCCCTGCCTGTGATTTATTTCGGGTCCCCGCTTCGCCGTAGCGGTAGAACCCTAGCTCCACGAAGCAGATTTCCTCCGGAGATCGGAGGAAATCCGCCATTACCGTTGCTGGCGCTGACCGGAAGTTCAAGGGTCACTATTTTCCAGGGACAGGCCCAGATTTGCAGGTGTCCCGGTTTCTGGTTTGATCCTGGAATGCCCAGCTTTTCCTTAGGATGCCCCTATTTTCATTGGAGGGTATGGAGTTATGCAACCCCCAAGCCAAGGAGATAAGTAACTACTGTATACAACCTTTAGAAGACATCTGAAGGCAGCCCTGCATAGGGAAGGGTTGTTGTTTTTTTCATGCTTAATGTTTTATTGTGTGTTTTTTTAATAAGTTGGAAGTTGCTCAGAGTAGCAATTCAGTCAGATGGGTAGAGTATAAATAATAACATCATCATCATCATCCTTATTATTATTAATTGAATAGGACATCCCTATGTTCATTGGAGAAATGTTGGAGGGTGTCATGGATCAACCAAATTTGCTAGAATGTTGTGAGAATTAGTTCATTGTTGATTTTAACAGAGGGTTAAGACAAGACCATGGAGATAAGGTTGCCAATAGCAACTAATCATGAACCACAGCTGTGGACCACCTCCCATATTGGAAGTGGTACTCCTCTGAATACCAGTTTCTGGAAAATCACATTGCACTTCACTCCCATTTGCAGGCTTCCTGTAGATATAACAATAACATAATAACATCAGGTTGGCCAATGCGAGAAGAAGATAGACAAGATGGGCTTCGGTCTTACCCAGCAGATCTCTTCTTAAATTCCTTTGTTCAAAAAACAACAACAATGCAAAATGATGTGTTGTAAATTGCACCATTGACATTATTTAATGGGGTTTACTAGGCTTGACTAGGTTCCAACAAGAGAAATCTTTCTTTCCTTGTTTATTTGTGGTTAAGTTTCTCAATAGCTTTGTCTTGCCCAGGGCCACTCAAAGTGACTTATAACCAAAGAGACAGACAATAAACCCTGTATAATACTAATAATAAACAATAATAATAATTTTATTATTTATACCCCGTCCACCGATCTGGCTGGGTTTCCTACTCTGGGCGGCTTACAGGATATAGAAAACATGGTAAAGTATCAAACATTAAAAAATTCCAGATACAGGGCTGCCTTCAGATGTTTTCTAAAAGTTGTGTAATACTTTATCTGCTTAACATCTGATGGGAGGGCATTCCACAGGGCGGGTGCCACTGCCAAGAGGGCCTTCTGCTTGGTTCCGTGTAGCTTCACTTCTCACGGTGAGGGAACCAGCAGAAGACCCACAGAGGAGGACCTCATATCCGGGTTGGACAATGGGGGTGGAGACGCTCCTTCAGGCATACAGGACCGAGGCTGTTTGGGGCTTTAATGGTAAGCACCAACATTTTTAATTGTGCTCGGAAATGTACTGGGAGCCAGTGAAGATCCTTTACGTGATCCCTGTGGCCACTCCCAGTCACCAGTCTAGCTGCTGCATTCTGGATTAGTTGTAGTTTCCGAGTCACCTTCACAGGTAGCCCCGTGTAGAGTGTATTGCAGTATTCTTTGTGGGGGCTGGAGCCCCCACAGCCCCTAGGCGTTAGCTCATATGGAGGAAGCACATGAAGAAGGGCCTCAGATGACGATTGCAAGTCTTGGGTCACTGCATATGGGAAGAGAGAGTCTTTGAGATGTTGCCGCCCTGAGCCGTTTAAAGGCTAAATTGTTCTTTTTGACAGATCCCCATAGCCACCCAATTGTCTTGAAGTTTGTAGGAATATGGACTAGCTCTGAATTGCAACTAGCTGCTACTTACACAATGTTAGGAAGAAAAAGAAATGTCTAGGCCTTTGCAAAAATTAGTAAGGGATGAAATATAATTTATAGATGCAGGTCAAGGAAAACCCATCTTACTCATTTTAAGCTGACAGAAGGTATGTAGCCAATTTAGTAATTGGAATGAGGAAACTTGACTCCATAGGGAAATTAAAATTATAGAACTCCAGTATTTAATTTATTGACTATTCTAGAGGTGTACGACTAAAAGACAGGGCTTTGTCGGACAGGAAGAGAGGATGATATTTTAGAAGCACAACATCCCCTCTCAAATGGAAACAGAAGCTGAAAGTTTGAAATTTACCTTATCCAAATCTACACTACAAGCATATATCCGTTTTATTCTAGCTATCGTAGTTAACTGTCATGGCTTCTATAATGTCTCTGGAATCCGTGGGAGAGTTTTTACTTCTCATTGTCCTGGTTTGAGTCCTACTCTTCAGAGCAGGAGAAAACAAGCTTGCTCCACCCTCCATGTAACAACCCTCTAGATTTTTGAAGGTGGCTATCATATCTCCTCTTAGTCTCCTCTTCTTACTATCAGGAATAGCGGCATTCGTTAAGAAATCAAAACTGGTAATGAGTTTTAACAGTTAGAGCCAGTATAATATTGTAGTTAAAGGCATTGGATTAGGGTGGGGAAACTTGAAACTCACTGGGAAATCTTGGGACATTCACTGTCTCCCACCCACCTCACAGGATTGTAGCGAAGATAAAATAGTGGGAAGGGATATGATCATAGAATTGTAGAGTTGGAAGGGACCCCTAGGGTCGTCTAGTCTAACCTTGTACAATGCAGGAATCTCAACGCATGGTTCCCCCCTCCAGTTTGAAACCATGCTTAGTTTTGCATATCCCTCTTATATTTCCTTAGCAATGTGGCTGAAAATACAAGTGGGCAGATAAATTTGATTAAAATGTTCCATATTATTTTCTTGCAAAAATAATGGAATGCACAGATTTACTTTAAGAAGAAATTTACAAATGCACAAAGGAAGTAGAATTGTCCTAACAGGGTCACCATGGAGAAAGGCTATGGTTCAGTGGTAGCATATCTGCCTTGCATACAGAAGATTCCAGGTTCAATCCTTGGCATCTGCTAGTAGAGTTAGGAATGTCCCCTGTCTGAAATCAAGAAGAAGAAGAAGAAGAAGAAGAAGCAGCAGCAGGGGAGTTTGGATTTGATATCCTGCTTTATCACTACCCGAAGGAGTCTCAAAGTGGCTAACAATCTCCTTTCCCATCCTCCCCAACAACACTCTGTGAAGTAATTGGGGCCGAGAGACTTCAAAGAAGTGTGACTGGCCCAAGGTCACCCAGCAGCTGCATGTGGAGGAGCAGAGACATGAACCCGGTTCATCAGATTATGAGTCTACCGCTCTTAACCACTGCACCATACAGTTTCTGCCAGTCAGTGTAGGCACTTCTGAGCTGCACAGCCATTTGTCCGACCCAGTGTAAGGTGGTTTCCTGTGCTCCAAATGTCCAGAATTTTGTATCAGCAAAAACTGGAGTAATAGGCAACTAGATTGTATCTCACTTCATTGCAGGAGAATTGTAGTAAAAAACAAACCCACCCAGAAGTTTCTGGGTTAGAAATCCAGAATCTCTTGGTACGGAGACTGATTCTCAAGCATCTAACAACAGAGTTAGCTATATATTTATAGGAAGACCAAGCTACAACATTAACAATAGATCAGGCAAGTTCAGACTTGCCCTGGAGGAAACACACATCCCGTGTTCTCTAGTTGCCAGCACATTCTGAGGATGCTTTGTGGCTCTCTAGAAATGTCAGCTAACTATAGCCTTGTTCTGTAGAAATGGAAGAAACCTGGCCCAAACTGTTGCAGCCTCCCTGAGAATTATATTTAACCTGGAAAATTTAGTATAACACTGTGACACCTTTGCTCAAAGAATCCTGAGAGTTCTACTTGCTGAAGGCAATGAGAATTCAGTTAAAGATATAAGGGCTCCTCCACAATACCAATGCAAACACATTTACTGTTCCCTTGGGAGATGTTGTTACTGTACCACTAAACCAGTTTCAAGTGTCCTGCCTAGGGCAAGGGAGCAGGAGGTGAACCATGATTCATAATAGTTTCTCCACACACATGGGAGATGGGTAAGGAGAAGAATCTTGACCAACCCAAAATTCTGTTTGTTAGCATATGAAGCTCTGGCTGCATATTAAGGGAGGAAGCAATGCAAATGCCAACTCTTAGTGAGCTGAGCCATCCTCTAGACTCTCTTATTGGGAAAGTGCGATGCAGAGATAAATTCTGACAGACAGTCCATAGCCACACCCCTTCTAAGACTAGACAACAAGAACAAACCTTTGATCAATGCAGACATTATGGCTTCAATTCCAAGGCAGCTTCCTTGTCATACTTGCACACTGCTTTGCTTAACATTGGACCTGACGAAGAGTTCTGGTGAACTCAAATGTTTGAGGACCATTTTGAGATGTTTTGATTGGTCAGAATAAAGGCATTCTGGAAAATGAAGACATCAGTTATGAGTTATAAAGGGACCCGATGGTGCAGGCTCATTCTATGCAACTTGGCATTATTATTATTATTTTACATTAATCTCTGCTCACCTGGGGCTCCGGGGAGTGATGTTTGCCCCCCAGCCATAGCCCAGTTCCACTGCCATCTTCTTCCCGCATGACCATGCTGTAAGCGGATGCCTGGCAACCCCTACTTTAGCCACAGTGGCCTGGCAGGATGGCCTAATTTCAACGGGTCAATCAGCTTGTAGGTGGAGGGGACTAAACCAAGCTTGCAAATTTCCTCTGGTTGTTTTTTATGGTTTGCCCCTCGCCACACTGCTGGCATCATGCAGCTGTGAGAGCAATGATAAAACAGAATAATTGCATGGCCAGCACAGTATGCCTGATTTTGGACACTATAAGCTACAATAACTGCATATCCCAGTATCGGGACAGACCTGGGCTTTTGGGTTGACATCAATGGACTCTGTGCTCCCATGAGCACTGTGAACCAATCAGAACCATGATTAATCTTAATTTCTCAGGTAACTTTTCACCCTCCACCCTGTCTGAACTTTCACTGGTCTACATAATTCATAGTTTCATATTCAACACATAATGCACAATTTGTATAGTTTATAGTTATTTGTTTTATATTGCTTACCAAAAAAAACCCCCAACCACAACATTCCCACATCCTTGACAAACTCCCTTTAAAAAAAAAACCCTAAGAATGATCTTCTTCTTCTTTTTGTCCCTCCCTGCCTTCTTTGTTTCTTCATTTTACTCTACTAACATGCGCTCCTTTGTGTGTTTTTTAAGCCTACCTTCAATCGAACCAAGTTATGGGCTGGGGAGAGAAAGCTATTGAACTGCGCTCAGTGGAGACGGGAAGCCTGGAAGGTGTGTTTATGCACAAGAAAGCGCAGAAGCTGAAGTTTCTTTGTGAAAGGAACGATAAGGTACGTGTGCTAAACGCTGCAAGATCACACGCCAACGTAAGAAAAACAATTAGTTGTGTTGGTTCTCTTCTTCATGAGAGGCAGGGCTCTACATCAGATTGGGGAGGGGGCTTGGGAGAGGATCAGCAAGCTGCCAGTTGTTTACAGCTGCTGAGGGAGGGAGCTCTGCTCTCAGAAGGTATTGTTGGAGTACCTTTGCCTGCCTGAAAAATCCCTGCAAAGGGGAACCTATTGTTGGGCACAGGGCTGTCTTAAGCATATGTGACACCGGGGTGCAAAGATCCACCCGGTGACCGCCCCCCGGTTGCCCAGTCCCAGGTGCGCAGGAGGGCAGAGCCGGCCAGCCGCCTCAGTGTCTCGCTGGCTCAGTCGCCCCCCAACTCATGGCGCAGAGCCGTCTGCTGCAGAAGAGCCCACCACAGCACTCTGACAGGCAGACAGGCTCTTCCCCAGACTCAACTCTCGGGCCCCAGACTCTCGGCCTGGCGCTCCTGAGAGCCTGGCTCCCGGGTGCCCCATACGTCTAGCACCTATGGGTAAGACGGCTCTGGTTGGGCACTTTCCACTTTTCCAAGCAGTGAGATGTTGCCTGAGTTTGGCTTCTTTAGAAAGCCAAGATCACTGCCAACCTCTTGGTGTTTTGTAATGTTTGGATTTTTTCACACATGTACAGGCAGAGCACGAATAACTTAAGCACTCCTGCAAGTAGCAGATCCACTGCTTTTTGTGATCACATCCCCAGATGTTTTCAGCTTACACCTCCCAACTCAGCTCTCTCTGAATCTCTCTCAAACTGCAGTTTTGTTTTGTCTTTTGTTTTGTTTTGTCTTGTTTTAATATCCAAAAACCTGCTTCTGTTATTTTACACAAATACACTCAGGCTTGGGAAAGGCATCACATTTCCTTTCCCTTTTTTAAAAAAATAAATAAAAATCAGAACATCTTGAGAAATTTCCCGATTTTAATGGGGCGTTGTTTGGTGGTGGTGTCATGTTATTTTAATTTATTATTTGCCCTTCTTTTCCCCCATGGTCCCAGGGGGGAACATCCATACGCAAATGAATTGTAGGAGTGTTGTGTGTGCCTGATTATGGTATAATTTGTCTTTGCTTATGTTTAAATGTGCTGTGAATTGCATGGAGACCTTTGGGTAACAAGCAGCTAATAAGTCCAATCAATAAATCAGTCAATAATGTTCTTCTAGCCCTTTGATCTATTGAAAAGCCATCAACCACCATTAACACTCATTTGTCAATTGCTGAATCCCAGCATTGGTCCATCAAGTCTAGCAGGGTCTAAGCCAGCTTTCTAGAAGCTGATGCCATAAGCTGTTGGGCTTCCAATTCCTATCAGGCCCAGACAGCCCTGTGGTCTGGGCAGACTACTCTGTTGCTGAAGATCCAGAAGCTGAACGTCAGAGCTATCTGTGCACATAACCATTTACTCCTACCAGTGGCTTTTGAATCCATCCTGTGCACACATGACGTTAGCCACACTCCATACCGCCCACTTGAAACCGTTGATAAATGGTTCTAGGTATCTTCTTTTCTGATGCGTGTGAATGGAGAATACATCATGCAGTGACAATTAATGTAGCCCTTTTAATAATAATCAGCATGACAAACAAAAGGAAGTGCTTCTGTGTAATTAACTTATGAGATTCATTACTTTGACGTCTTTAAAAAATGAATGAGGGAAAAAATAATAATTACAAAGATGCCTAGGACCAGTATTGGTCACTGAGTTGAATCTCCTTTTGCCGCAGCGCACATCTTTATGCCAGATCCTTAGGACAAACTTTCATGTATTGCTTGTAAACACCAAGGTTCATTGGGCTTCCTGCTGTTAGATGCAGAACATTGGAGCTGGTGAAATTTGGTCTGATTCAACTACAGTGGTGCCCCGCAAGACGAATGCCTCGCTAAACGAAAAACCCGCAAGACGAAAGGGTTTTCCGATTTTTTAGCGGCTTCGCAAGACGAATTTCCCTATGGGCTTGCTTCGCAAGACGAAAGCCCACAGGGAAATCTCCGGGGACAGCGGGGAAGCGCAGCGCGCCTTCTCCTCTGTTCCCGGACCTGTCCTGAAGGCTTGCGGTGGGAGGTCCGGGAACAGAGGAGAAGGCGCGCAGCGCTTCTCCTCTGTTCCCGAGGCTTGCGGTGGGAGGAGGGTTTTTCCTCCCCACCGCCAACATTCAGAACAGCATTCTGAATGTTGGCGGTGGGGAGGAAAGCCCTCCTCCCACCGCAAGCCTTCAGGACAGGTCCGGGAACAGAGGGGAAGGTGCGCAGCGCTTCTCCTCTGTTCCCGACCTGTCTTGAAGACTTGCGGTGGGAGGAAGGTTTTCCTCCCCACCGCCAACATTCAGAAGGCTGTTCTGAAGGCTGGCGGTGGGAAGAAAAGCCCTTCTCCCGCCGCCAGCCTTCAGAAGAGTTCCCCCAGGGCTGCCTAGGCTGCGGATAACAGCCTGCTGCCCCGCGCGAGGGGCGCTCTGCTTAAGAGCGCCCCTCGTGTGGGGCAGCAGGCTGCTATCCGCAGCTTGGAGAGCCCTGCGGGGAAGTCCTGCAGGGCTGCCCAAGCTGCGAATGTCTGCCCCGCGCGAGGGGCGCTCCGAAGCAGAGCGCCCCTCGCGCGGGGCAGCAGGCTGCTATCCGCAGCTTGGAGAGCCCTGCAGGGAACTCCTGCAGGGCTCGCCAAGCTGCGAATGTCTGCCCCGCGTGAGGGGCGCTCTGCTTAAGAGCGCCCCTCGCGCGGGGCAGCAGGCTGCTATCCGCAGCCTAGGCAGCCCTGGGGGAACTCTTCTGAAGGCTGGCGGCGGGAGAAGGGCATTTCTTCCCACCGCCAGCCTTCAGAAGGCTGTTCTGAAGGCTGGCGGTGGGGAGAAAAGTCCTTCTCCCCCCGCCAGCCTTCAGAAGAGGTCCGGGGACAGACTGTCCCCGGACCTGGTCTGAAGGCGGTCTCCATAGGAACGCATTAATTGATTTTCAATGCATTCCTATGGGAAACCGTGCTTCGCAAGACGAAAAACTCGCAAGAAGAAAAAACTTGCGGAACGAATTAATTTCGTCTTGCGAGGCACCACTGTAGACAGTTTTTGTATTTTTAAAACAGTAAAAGAAGTGCATATCTCTTTGAATTAACATGGAGTGTGTGTGTGTGTGCGTGTGTGGGTGTGTGTAGATGTATATGCCACATTCTCAGATATGGCTAAAATGTTCTTATCAACATAAAATAACATTAGCTCCCCCCCAATTTCTTCTCAAGGTGTTCTTTGCATCTGTGCAGTCTGGAGGCAGCAGTCAAATATACTTTATGACACTTGGCCAGAACATACTATTCAACTGGTAAATCACATCAGGATGAAATATTGTTTGATCTTTCCCACTGGATGTAAAAAGGAAGCCGGTTGCAGACGTTTCCATATTTTTCCACAAGGAGTAACAAGAACCCTACCATCATTATACCGTCCTTCAGCTGTGGAAAAGTTCGATTTTCTTTTCTTTTCACATAAATATTGTAATGTTGTTTTGCTAAGTGTTTTTTCATTCTGGACAACAATATGTAGATATATCTCTTGCTGTGAGCTGGAAATCCACTTGATGTTAAATTGGTTTTGTATCCTTTTGCTCTTCTTGAAAAATCTTAGCCAGAAGTATTCATCTTCATCTCAGAACTTACAAGTGATAACTTTTACTTCTCTGCAAAAATGACTTATTGGATTCTTTTTTCAGTCGGGGCAAGTCCAGGAGAAGTCCCCAGTGATCTGTTACCCGTAAGTCATTTGGGGCTGCTGGGTTCTCCTGGAGACATCCTGGTTTTTATCAGGTTTTGAAACCTTGTATACGTAATGACAGTACACTGCTATATACACTATTACTGTATAATGTATTTCTAATGATATTTTAAACAGCAATGTATTGCTTACAGACATGGGGTGTTTGTAGATGGATCCTACAAACTTTGCTTGCACTCGTGGCCCTTACTTCAAGTGCAGCATCCAAGCTCCTTCTAGTTTTTTGGGTGACATAATCTGGTTTCAATAGAAATTGCTATTTATGTATAAGTCTGTAAATATGTTCTTTTCTCAACCCAAAGGAACAAGGGCCACAGTTCACTGGGGACTTCTTACTGAAATGGGGGTGGTTCCTGCTCATTTCAGTGGGAGCTTAACACAGCAGAATTTGCCAGTTGATTAGCCTTTAAAAACAAGAAAACTCCTGATACGCATTGTGTATGAATTATGTCTGAGCAATAGTGACACACTGGTGTTTTTCCACCATGAAATTATATTCTCAGGGGTTTATATTTTGGGCTACTCTAGACTTCAGCTTTCAGGTTTACATGTGCAATTGTGACTTAGCTAAAGTTCATGCAATACTTTGAAAAATGCAAAGCACTATAAAAAGTACTACATACTATGATTATATAATAACTGAAAACTTGATACAAAATATTTTTTATCCAAGATAGATATACAGCAGTCTTTATTGGGGTGGGGGTGGAGGGGAATAGGAGGTTGGGGAAATTAAGTATTTTAAAATTAATATAGAGATGTGCCAGAACAGAAGCTGCAAGGTCACATAAGATGGCCTTCAGATGGTGTTCAGTCAGATGTATTTTCAAAGGACACTGTGACTCGGTAACACATTTTATGTTTGCGGTTGGTTTCAGATTCCGTCCTTGGCATTATCTCAGCAGTATGACTGGAAAAAACTGGAGAGATAATGTTTGTCAAAACCATAAAATACTGCACTAGCTAGCCTGACTAAGGCAACTCCCTATGTATGTACCTATGCAAAGCTATAGCAATTTTAGTTACCGGTAATTGCTAAAATATGCAGAACAGATATTGGAGTGTTCTGATCAGGTTGACTTCAGGTGTCTGAGAAAGTTCTTTGATTTTATTCTACAAGCTGAAGCTTTGACTGAGTGCGGCTAAGTACACCAGATTAAGCAACTGCAAGGAAGCTGATGCTGAAGCAATATTCATTGTTAGAGTTTCCACCTTAAAGCGATGCCCCTTTTATTTCTTCCATCGTGTTTTACAAGAAGCGAAAACTCCCCACTGTGATCTTTGCTTCATGAAATTGCACGTTTGTTTGCTTTTTGCATCTGCTCCTATTGCACAATTTCACACTGTATCTTCCTCCCAGAATTTGGTGGAGGAGATAGCCATTTTGAGGCCCTTGATGGAATGGCTAGAGTAGTCAAAGGTTCACCCATCAGTTGGTTGGTTGGCCTTCTTGCTATTTGTGTCAAGTCATTCTCTTTCTTGATCAGGATCTCATCTGAACATTACTGACATAAGGAGATATATATATATATACACATATATATGAATGACCGGAAGTGGTTTGTGAGCTTATCTAATGATTTAAAATCTAATTATTTAAAAGGGCTCTTTGGTTTGCTACAGGATCCCACCCCTTGATGTGTCCCCTAGTCAACTGATTGCCAGCAAGTGGTAATTTCAAGCTGGGTAGCTGTCTGTGTCTTGGTATTCCGTCAACTGCTTTTCTCAGTATTCCCAAGGATGGGCTGTAGGTCACTTGTGAAGTTGTGATTTGCTGCAGTACCTTTAACTTGCAGAAGGGGAGTCCAGTTGTGTTGTCACATGGTTTGTGTTCCTGCCTTTTGTGATTTCATAGAATCATAGAATTGTAGAATTGGAAGGGACCATGAGGGCCATCTAGTCTGACCCTCTGCAAGGCAGGACTCTTGTGCCCAATGTGGGGCTTGAACCCTTGACCGTGAGGTTAAGAGTCTCATGCTCTACTGACTGAGTTAATTGAGTCAGTCAGTCCACTATTCTAACTCAGTTGCTGAGACTCAAGAAAGGAGTTTATCCATGATCATCCAGGTATTTTCCAGGGCATTTGGATGCAAATAGATGCGAAAAGATGTCTCGCAACTGTCGGGGGAACTGCCTCAGGCAGTTGTACACACACACACACACAAAAGTGAACTTCGGGAGACAGATCATCAAATGCCAAAAACCTCTAACTTCCTAAGATATTTAGCTGAACTTGCTTGCAATGGCCCTTGTTTGGTTGAAACTATCATCTGCAAATAAACCGCATGGAAATCAGTGTGGTACTTTGTGAAGAAAGGGCTTGAAATCTGTTAGCATTTTGTCAATTTCAGTCAAAGGACCAGCAGAGCTGCAAGTCACCCTGACATTCTGAAACCATCTTTTGCTTTCTCTTTTAGAAAACTACCGTATTTTTCGCCCCATAGGACGCACCGGCCCATAGGACGCACCAAGTTTTTTTGGAGGGAAATAAAGAAAAAAAAATTATTTCCCCCCCAGGCGCTTGTGGGGCCAGCTGTCCCCAGAGCTTGCGGGGCAGGCAGTGGGGAGAAGCGCTCTTCTCCCCACCGCCCGCCTGCAGACCAGGTCCGGGGACAGCGGGAAGACGTGCTGCGCCTCCCAGCTGTCCCCAGAGCTTGCGGGGCGGGCAGCAGGGAGAAGCGCTCTTCTCCCCGCCGCCCGCCTGCAGACCAGGTCCGGGGACAGCAGGAAGACGCGCTGCGCCTCCCCACTGTCCCCAGAGCTTGCGGGGCAGGCAGTGGGGAGAAGCGCTCTTCTCCCCACCGCCCGCCTGCAGACCAGGTCCGGGGACAGCGGGAAGACGTGCTGCGCCTCCCAGCTGTCCCCAGAGCTTGCGGGGCGGGCAGCAGGGAGAAGCGCTCTTCTCCCCGCCGCCCGCCTGCAGACCAGGTCCGGGGACAGCAGGAAGACGCGCTGCGCCTCCCCACTGTCCCCGGAGCTTGCGGAGCAGGCAGTGGGGAGAAGCGCTCTTCTCCCCGCTGCCCGCATGCAGAACAGGTCCAGGGACAGTGGGAAGACGCGCTGCGCCTCCCAGCTGTCCCCGGAGCTTGCGGGGCTGGCGGCGGGGAGAAGCACGCGTCTCCCCGCCGTCAGCCTCCAAACCACATCGGGAGACAGCGGGATGGCGGCGTTCCGCCTCCCCGCTGTCCCCCGACCTTGTGGGGCTGGCGCTGAGGCTCTCCTGAAGCCTGGAGAGCGAGAGGGGTCGGTGCCCACCGACCCCTCTCGCTCTCCAGACTTCAGCGAAAGCCTGCATTCGCCCCATAGGACGCACACACATTTCCCCTTCATTTTTGGAGGGGGGAAAGTGCGTCCTATAGGGCGAAAAATACGGTACTTTAAGTTAACAAATGGTCATCACTGAAAGCCAAGTGTTCATCAGCACTTATCCAACTTGTTTTTATAATGCTTTTTTAAAAAATGTGTTAAAATGAAAAGGGGAAATTTCAGTTGATTTAATATCATCAGTTGTAATTGGTATATAAAAGTTTCAGAGGCTTCAGGTATACATAATGAGATAAATGATTCCTCCACTTTGAGCTACGTGGCTGGGAAAGGGTCTTAGCTCTGTAGTTGGGCCATCACTTTGCATGCAAAAGGTTCTAGGTTCAATCTGTGAATTCTCCAGGTATGTTTAGGGCAAGACCCTTGTCTGTAACCCTGGAGAGCCATTCCCAGCCAGTGTTGATTAGCAGATGAACCATTGGCCTGACTTGATTTAAGGCAGCTTCCTATGTAGCTCAGTCCGTTGGTTTGCTAACTTTTTTCTTTTCTTTTTTTTATAAGCGTGTATCTATGGGATGGGCAAAGAGCAACAGCAGAATTTCCCTCCTGAATTACAGAACTATCAGTAGAGAAAATAGGATGGTATGGGGATGTGTGGCAAAGGTTATGTAGGGTGTGTAGGGATGCCAGCTTTTCTCTCCCAAGTCTCTGATGGTTCAAAGTTCGCCCAAAAAACAGCAGATATACAGGCTGCGATAGGAGCTAACTCCTACAGGCAAAGGTCCCTTCAGCTCCCTCCATAAATTATTTGAGGGGGCCAGTCCTCCCCCCTCCTAGTTGATGGGCATTGCCATTCAAATGGTATGTGTGTGCTGTGTTCCGTGATTGATTTTGTGGGGTGGGGCTTACCTGCCACACACCACCCAATATTTTATTTAAGTTGCCACCTCTCCATGTTGCATTCACGTGTCACTGTAAGTTTTGGTTAATGGTTCATTGAGAACATGCAGATTGCTTGTGTTTCGCTCCCCTCCTTTTTGCAAGTGGGAGGAAAAAAAACTCCACAACCCTTGGCTGAGATTGCATCTGAACTAGATATTGTGGTTGTTTGGCTCCAAGCAAACTACAGTGGTTATGCCAAGAACAAACCTTGGCTTGCATATCAGGTTTTGCTTTAGGGAAAGCAAACCATGAGCCCTGGCTCAATTGCCAAGCTAAGCTAAGAATCGTGGTTTGTTGCTCCCATGCACTAGCAAGACAGGAGCAATCTGTACACTCATGATAAATAATTAATGATGGTTTATTGCAGGGATGGCCAGCATGGCACCCTACAGATGTTAGTAGACTAAATATCTGACTGAATGCTGGCAGTGGCTGATGGGAACTGTAGTCTGTGAGGTCTTGCAGAGAACACAAACTGGACATTACGGCTGCATCCCTACACACACTTACCAAGGAGGAAGCCCCACTGACCACAGCAGAACCAATGCCTCAGAAAACACATAGAACTGCAGTGTAAGAATATGTACTGTTATCTTTATTATTAGTTTGCCGTGGGATAAGCAGTCTTTAGACATTATTCTTTTGGTATGGGATTAACAAAAGCTAGTTGATAGGGATCGGTCATTCCTAAGCATGGTAGATCAAAAAGCCGAGGTTTTTTCATAGTTCACACTTAATGCAACAGTTAGGAAGAGCAACGCTGTGAGAGTCAATCAATGCCAGTAGGGAGAAATGAATACCGTATTTTTTGCTCTATAAGACTCACTTTTTCCCTCCTAAAAGGTAAGGGGAAATGTGTGTGCATCTTATGAAGTGAATGCAGGCTGCGCAGCTATCCCAGAAGCCAGAACAGCAAGAGGGATCGCTGCTTTCACTGCACAGCGATCCCTCTTGCTGTTCTGGCTTCTGGGATTCAGAATTTTTTTCCCTCTTGTTTTCCTCCTCCCAAAACTAGTTGTGTCTTGTGGTCTGGTGCGTCTTATAGAGCGAAAAATACGGTAAATGGTCACAAAGGGTATGTGAAATGTCAGTAAGAAGAAGAAAATAGAAAGGCGAATGTTGGTGAACTATCAGGTTGCTGAGTGATTCCATACCCAATTTCTTGCAAGCAAGTTTCAACTCCATTAGAGTTACTTTTGAGTAAAATTGCACACAAAAGGAACACAGGAAGCGACCTTCCACTGAGTTGGACCAATATGGGCTGCACTGACAGCTGGCAGCCTTTCAGGGTTTCAGAGACACAACATTCCCAGTCCTTGCCCAACAATTTTACCCTTTTTTATGACTTTTTGCAGTTACTTGCATGGAAACATACTGAGAATTGATTAACAGGAAGACGTATGAAGACTTAAGGTCAATGGGAAGATTACAAGCAAGTGAAGCAGGATAACTGTTGATTATCATTATAACCTCCCAGCTACCAAATCAGAATGAATGTTCTATAGATACCAGGCGTAATCTAGCCGCTGTGTAAGCAAGTCAGGTAGGATACATGCACAGGGAGCCCTGAAAAGATTAATGCAATTCTAACTCAGAACTAAACCCTATTTAATTCAATGGGGCTTATTTTCAGGCCACCAGAGTTGGGATTGCAGCCTTAAAAACTCTGCTCTTGTTTGTTTGCTTGCTTGCTTGCTTGCTTGCTTGCTTGCTTGCTTGCTTGCTTGCTTTTTGAAAACAAAATTCAAGTGAAATAATTATTCAGTACAAAATGCTCTAGGGAGAGAATATAATTATTAATAATAATCCAGCAGTACTGATGTCCTAGTCATTCCCACAACTGCTTTTCTTAAAAGAATTCTCCATATTTGTAATTTACTGTTGTAAAAAAAGTAATGAAAGCAATAAATTGTGCACTTACATTTATTTTGCAAGTTGCATTGTTCTAGCCCAAACCTGTGAATCCTGAAAGTGAAAACAATAAATGCTATGTACTGTATGTCATTGGGAATTTTTTATTTTATACTAATTGTTCTTTAATGTCCAAATTGTATATTTGTAACAGCAAAAATAAAGCAATATTCTGAGCAGAAAACTGGATTTCTTTTAACCCTTACATTCTGGTGATAACTAATATAATGTCAAGTATAATTAGAGCACCACAGAGCTAAGCATACCTGATGTTGCCTTCAATTTTATTTCTGTTGAAAGAGCACAGTATTCAACATGAGCCAGTGCTTTGAAAAAACAATACAGAAATTACTCCCATTCTCCGAGTTGTACCAATTATCTCCAAGATTTAAAGGTCATTTCCTCCTCCTCAAAAGAATATCGGGAACAGTAGTTTACACTTCACAAATATGCAGTTCCCAGCACCCTTAACAAACCACTGCTCCAAGGATTCTTGGGGGGAAGCTATGTGCTTAAAAGTATTGTGTATACTCAGATAAAACCATTAAAATTAAGAGTATTAAATTAGTAATGTCCAGCTGGTGCAGAATCCAGCAACCAGATTGTTCACCAGGGCAAAATGGTTTGAGCACATTCCATCAATCCTGGCCTGACTGCACTGGATGAAAGTTACTTTCCAGGCCCAATTCAAAGTGCTGGTTTGACCTGCAAAGCCTTAACTGGTTCAGGTCTGCAATACCTCAAAGACCACCTTTCTACCTGGACCCTGCTTTCATCCTCTGGCATCCTTCTTCATGTGCCTCCTTCATGAGAGTTCCAGAGGGTGGCAACATGAGAACAGCCCTGCAGTGGCTACACGCTTGTGGAATGCTCTCCTCCAGGACATGTGCCTGGCACCTTCCTTATACACCTTTAGGTGCCAGGAAAAATCATTCCTCTTTAACCATAGCCTTTGGCTGATTAACATCCTATGTCTTTTAAAATGTGTTTGTGGGGTGGGGTATTGGTTTGTTTTTGTTTCGTATTTGGGTGAAGGGCAGCATACAAATTAAATAAACCCTTAGCAAAGCAAAGTTAGGAAGATTCTAAGCAGGGAAAGGTCATATTCCCTCCCAGGCATTCAAAGAACATGCATAAAGATCCTCCACGAGAATGGACCCTGCATCTTCTCCTATGTTCCACTTACTATGCCAGTGGAATAGGTCTCCTTCTATTACTACCAATAGTAATTGAGAATAGTCGCTCTGCTTACCCTGTACACACTGGGACTGTACACAGATATATCACAAAACGGCTCTCTTGCATGTAATAGCGTTTTTGTTCCCCGTGTCTGGCATTTTCCCGTTTTTCTACTCACAAATACATATAATACGTATATCCAAATGAGGCAAAATACACCTGACTGGGCACCAAATCAGCAAAACATATGTCATAATGAACCTGTAAAAAGATAGCTGCAGAAAACATGCTTTGGTGTTATTTTGAAAAAGATTAACTCAGTTCATTTGTTTGTCGAGTGATCAGTATAGGGAAAATTTGCGGGGGGGGCGGGTTTCAAGGCAATGTAAAGATACAAATGCCAGCTATGTAATAGTCTTCTTTTTAATGTTGTGGATAGAATAAAGTCTTAGATTTTTATTTTTAAAACATGCTTTTCTGTTTTTCTTATCAACGGCCGTTTAATATTTTGTACATAGTGTACAAATTTGTTTAATTGACTTCAACGAAACGAAAAATTTTGTGCCACCTTTCAGAAATGACTCTAGAGCAGTTTGCAAAACTAAGATGAAACGCGAGGACGAAGTGCAAGAAGCAACATCGTGTTTGGTTTGTGTGGTTTTTTAAAAAAAATAAAAATATTAAATACACCTCCGTATAACTAAACATTTGCCTTTAAAAACTAGTCAGTAGTTGAAGGACACCGAAACGGTTTTAAGCCCTTTCACTTTTAAATCAGTGATCCCAAGCGCTTCATGCTGTTGTGTCTAAAACATCCCTTTCTTATATTCCAGAGGAGACAGTTGAGCTAATCAGCAGCAAAAAGCGAAATAACCTCGTGGAAACTGATTCGGGGCCAAGTTCCACCGAACTCCAGAAGACTTACTTCTGATAAGATGTGTGCAAAAACAACTCAGAAGCAAGTCCCATAGTGTTCAGTACTACTTACTCCCCAGTAACAGCACACTGCTGCCTTCTTGTGTGTGGTTTTATTTTAATTTTTTTAGAATCACAGAACTGTAACAGAAGAACAAACGCGCCCGGGTTTTTTTCTTTTTCTGATAAAGCGCAACAGGCGCTCTCCACCGCGAATCCCCGCCCTCCCCCCGCCCCTCATCCCCTTCAGCATCAGAGAAACTCCGCCTCGAGCCCGCTCATTGGACAGATTTGTTCGGGTTTTTTTCTCTCTATCCCGCTCGCTCTCAAAATCGGCAAGAAGTTCTCTCCTTGCGCTCTTGGACCTGCAGACAGACCGACAGCTACCTTCTCCGCCTTACTCGCCTAAAGTTGACTGGGCAGCTGTTGTGGGTCTGTGTGTGGCGGGCCAGAGAGTCTGATCATGGGGACATACAGCCCCGAAAGGGACGGGCTGGATGCCATTGCAAGTGATGAAGAAGAAGATGTGCTGGAGCTATGGCTTGAAGACGCTTCTTCCGAAACACACGAACGGAGGAGGAACATGGAAAACGGGACGGGTCGGCTCTCCTGGATACTCGTGGCGTGCTGCCGAGCTGCCGTGGTTCACGACTATGTGACCACCTTCGTAGCTGCTCCGCCGGTGACCGTGTTATCTCTGGAGAGGTATCTGAAGGATGCCAGCCAGAAGACACGCGTCAGCTACATTTCTCCTAGCAATATATCCACGCGTGCCTCTTCCTACGGAGAAGTGGCCGCTCGTGCTGACACTCCTGGCCCTTCCACCGAGCAGCCCGATCCTTTCGCCAGGCAGGTGCGCCTTCGTGCCTCGTCCCTCATCAAGGTACCCAAGCGTACTGGCTTCCAATACCTCTATGATATGACTATTTCCGACGGCGTGTACCGGGAGAGATGCTTTCTGGCCCCCGAGTTGAACCGCTTGGTGCAGACAAATGCCCTTCGCTGTGGCCTGCGGGTGCAAATCACAGAGCTTTCGTGCGCTTTCGTTCAGAAGTTTGATAGCTGGATTATGTGCATCGAGCAGCTCGAAATTCTTGGCGCGGCCAGTAGAAGTGATGCTGTCCGGGGTCAACAGCTTCCCGAACGCAGAAGGAAGCCGCCCGTGCCGCTGATGGGGAGGTGGAAGTATTATCTTCCACTGTGGAATAATGAAGATCCGTGTGGGGACAGATGGCGGGGGGAAAAGGATCCAGAAGCTGACTTTGCGCATGGTGAGTTGACTGCTGCAGGGTGGGTCATCAATAGTGGGTTGTTAGACGCATGGGACCAATGGGTAGGATGGTCTGGGATATACCGCTGTTGTTACTGGGTTCAATAAATTTGTCTCTTAGACTTAAGCACTGACAATCTATAGTCTGGCTTAATGTGAACAGTCAGATTCTCGGTTGAGAGCCTGGTTTGCACAAGCTGAATTCGAGGGAATATGTTTGGTGTCGTGTATTGTCTTATTCAGGTATATTTTGGTCCAACATGGTGGCTATTTAGGTGTGTTTTTGTGTTGTGTGTCACTGCACCGGGACCCAAACCTGATAGAGTGTGCTTTTAATAATTTTATTAGAATTTTATTATTTATACCCTAACGATCTGGCTGGGTTTCCCCAGCCACTCCGGGAGGCTTACAGTACAGCTTTTCGGTTCTAGGCTTTGAATAGGTACGGAATACGCATATTCTGGGTGTTAGGGTCATTAAGAGTCAATATGCTCTCCTGCACCATTTTAGACGTGCAGTTTATGTACTTGTGCATTTGTGTTCACCTTGTGCACTTCATTCGTTTTATTTATGACACCTTGGAATTCTTGGGCTGTTTTCTTCTGAGGCAGCACCAGAGCAACCTTTAGGAGTAGCCAACTTGGCAGGACCAGTTTTTAAGATCAGCAGTGCTTGGTTATTTGTAACTTATCCATTTGCGGCAATATGTTTTGTAGTGGTGGCAGTGCTGATGAAACCAGCTATGTCACCTATACACTTCTGAATCTCTTTTTGCTTTCCTAGACTCTGCAGTTAAAACTCTGCGAGATTTGCAGAGAGACTTTGGCCACAAAACAGGCAATAGGATTAAAACTGGCACCCATCCTATTATCATTAAAATAACCCACAGGGGGAGACTTCAGTACTACGGAAAGCCCAGTCTGGCTGTTGATAAGCCCTTCCAGGTAGGCTATCTACCGATCTTAACATGCTTACGTCTTGTTGTGCGTCCATTTAAATCTGCTATGCTGATAAAAACCTTAATTCTTATTTCTGAATCCTTCCTCTAAATAACAGCCACAATGAAATACAATTGTAAATGGTAATATAATTATATTTTGTTATGGCAGTTATTTAGAGTTCAGGCTTTGTTTTTGGTTTTTTAAAGTCAAAATGAACTGAGTTAAATGTATCTCCTTGTTTATTTCATTGACTGTATCTCGAGAGTATCTTGTTGCTTTGATATAGGTAGAAATGGAAACAGTTCTATTGATGAATATACCACTGTGCTAATACATATTGTACTAATTTACAATTTACCTGTGAAATAATGGCTTGATTTTTGTGGAGCCTTACTCTGATTAGACTTTCTTCAATATCCTGAGCACACAAAAACGGCTTTCAAAGGCTTTTCAAAATTTCATAATTCTGAATCATGATGCCACTGCTAATGGAAGTTTTTAAAAGTGTTCTTAATTCTGTTGAAACAACATGCAGACTGCAGAACACACTGCCCTACGTGGCTCCCCATGAATCACTTACGTTATTTATTTTTAACCCCTTTTAATGATGGTTTTTCCCATGGACAAAAGATTCCTGCATTACAGGGGGTTGGACTAGATGACCCTTGTGATCTCTTCCAACTCCTCAGTTCTATGATTCTGTGGTTTTACATTACTCTTGTCTATAGCACACAAACCCATCTTTCACAGGCCCTTTTTCCTTGCTCCCCCCCCCTTGCTGTTTCTAGTGGCTGGAAGAAAACCTCACTTCCTATTGTGTTGCCTTTCTTTTCACCTTCCGATTGCTAAACAGCAGGGTTTTTTTTATTTTTTTTTATTTTTTTTATTTTTTATTTTTAATTTTTAATTTTTAATTTTTAATTTTTAATTTTTAATTTTTAATTTTTAATTTTTTTACTTTTTAATTTTTTTACTTTTTATTTTTTATTTTTTATTATTATTACGAAGCCATATGTTAAGCTTTCTGCTACCAGTTTTACACACCACTTTCTTTGCTACAACTTTATGAAGCCATAACTCTCTCTAACCTGTTTTCCCTTCCTATTTTCACTTGTTAGCCTTCGCTTATATACCATTCCTGCATTGGAATAGGTGACCCTTTGGTTCTCTTCCCACTCTACAATTCTATGGTGGTTTTTAAAAAAATGTTTTTATTAAATATTTTCTTGGGTTACAGAAGTACATACAGCGTCTCTGCTTTCAGTTCAAAGAGTTCTTTCACACAATTCATTCATATTCAGTGTGAGACACTGATGTTATATAGACAGTATAAATTTGGGGGAGAGGGAGGGAAGAAGAGGGGGTAGTAAACTTTCATTCCTCTACATAGTGTACGTATAAGGTGTTTGTGTCATTATTTGGGTAGGTTCTATTTCTATTCATTTATTGGTTTTTGTTGGCAGTGAAAGAGATTTATCTATAGATAAGTTTCAATGTGAGTTCCCTTCTTTTTGCTGAGATGAATTTAAAGGGTTTTTTAGACCACAGTTTAGTCCATTGGGTAGGTTTATTTTGTAACCTATGTCATGCTCCCATTGTTTTTTTGATTGAGATGGGGCGGGTGTTGTAGGATTATGGAGCAGTATTTTATATATTGTGGGTACCATGCCCTTGCCATGTCCTTCTGCTGTCAGGAGAAGGTTTTCGGAAGTGGTCAAAGGCGTAATCGCTGCTGCCGTTTCTGCTGGGTTGTTTAGGAAGGCGTGCAGTTGGTGGTGTGTTAGCCAGGGTATTTGGGTGTCCCCTAGTTTGTCTTACATTTCTTGTGCAGGTTTGGGTTTGTTATTTTTGTAGAAGTCAGTATAACAATTCTCTGATTCTGTTATACTGACTCAAAAGTATAACAAAAATGTAGTTTCTGTGTAACTTCCATGTTTAGATTTGCAGTGCTGCCTCCCAGCTCTGTTGTTCATTTGTTCAGAATGTGCCATTCTCAGCTTACTCAGAGAGGTCTCTGCAGCTCGGTGCAGGTGGGGTGGGGCTGCTTCTGGCTCCTTTGGCACGACGCAGACCCAGGCTGGAAAGTGGGCAGGGTCTACCTGGAGAGCTGGGAATGAATTACTGCTGGCCTCCTGGGGGTGGGGGGTGGGAGGGAGGAGAGAGACTCCAGAGATGGCTGGAAGTGAGTACTTCCAAATCCGTTTGCTTCATATAACTGTAGAGTTGTAAGAGATACTTTAGCAGCATCTAAGGCAGGCTTTCCCAACCTCCCCTCTATAGTCTTTGCCTGAATTTTCCACCCATGCATATAATATGCATTCTCACCATTTGTGTTGGTCTCACACTGTTTGAATTTTTTTGGTGTAAGTGCATTGCTATAGATGGAGGTCAGTCGCTGGATGCAGGCCCCAAGGAGGAATTTCACCTGCACATTTATTGGCTGGGTCCTATGGGCTTTCTCCTACCTCATAGCAACTGTCACAACTTTCACATGGTGGATGAGGCATTGGGCTGGATCCTTAGTAGAGAGGGGCACCATGCCTCAGCCCAGTGGAGGACCCCCATAAGGGATATTGGAGTGTGGTGCTTTCTGTTCAGAAGCCTAGTCGAGGGCTGATAGGCCATGATGTCCCCTGCCAGGGACTAGATGAGCTCTTCCAGAAACAGTTCACACCATGGTGGACCTCAATAATGGCTTGCTCAAGCTGTCCAATGACAGCTTGTTGAGCCAGCCAGCAAGCTGGCTGACCATGTGCCAAACCTGGTGCAATAAAGTTGCAGCCTAATTTAATCCAACTCCACTTTGTGTATGCCATTATTTTGACCGCTTCCGCACTACTGCACAGAACTTGGGCCCACATACAAGTCCCACTGAATGGGGTTTGCTACTGCGCAGATGTCCATAGGGTTGCCACCTTAGACTTTAAGCCTTCTGAATGGGGGAAGCATTGCTTCTGTTCCTATGCAGCACCTTATGCACAGCTGATAAACGGAGGAGGAGGATGCCATCAGAAAAGTACAGATTAGCCACAGGCATTTTGAAAGAGCAGTTCAACAATACTTTTCACTCTTCCACAGTGTTGCTGAGATCTTGTGGCTCATATTCTTAATCTCTTTTAGGCATCTTTCATTGTGGCTGATCGTTCTGGTTCTATGACCATGGTGCTGTGGAACGACTTGTGTCTTGAATGGTACAACAGTATGAACGTTGGCACTGTGTTGCTTCTTGAAAACTATGGTGTTAAAAGAAGCTGCCTTTTTAAAACACAGCACATTATTGGATCCATTGGCGTGAAGAAATTGTTCTCAATAGGTTAAGTATTTTGAATATTAATTGTTGTTCAACAATGTGTTGTTTTTTTTGCAGTAGGTGGCAACGTATGTTTAGTTTCACTGACCATTTGAAAGCATATGGCTGTTCATTGATTATAACTGTATTAAGGCACATTGAAATCTATACCTAGTTCATGAAGGGATACATTGACCACTTTGAGGGGAAAATAGCACTATCGTTTTTTAAAAAATCAACTGCCCCTAGAACAGAAAGTAAAATTTTACTGCCTTGGCTGCAGAACTAAGGTGTAAAAAATGTGGGTTTTTTAATCATTTTGGTGTTTCCCCCCCAAAAGTGTTAAAAGATGAAATTCCTTACTGTCCCAAGTCAACCACACTTTTCATCTGCTGTGTAATAGTAACTTTCAGTTGTTGTTCCTTAAATCCACAAAAGTCTTTGATACCCCCATCACGCCTTCTGTAACCAGTATGATTACCTTCAAATTATTTTGCTTTACATATGTATATATAATGCATTGGGGAGAAAGTGAGATGTTTCTTCAGGCTAGGAGGAAAGAGAAGTGCAAGTCACAATTTGTCAATTTAAGACATTTATTATTATTATTTACAAACATATTCTCAGTGGACTGATGAAACAAAGTTTCTTCTTTTTACACATCTTAAATAAGTCTGTGTAATCATGAAGAGATAACAAATAATATAGGGGAGAGGGAAAACGGCCAAATGAAACTAACAAGGAACAATGTAAATTAAATAATGAAAATTTCTGACAGAAGAATTGATCTTCCCACAGCATTCATGGAAAGCTCATGAAATAATCTCCCAGATTTATAGTTCTTTTTGGAATGTAATTTTGTAATTAGCATGTAATTTTGTTTCAAAGTTCACTTTAAAATGTCATTATTTTATAACACCACATAAACAACAGATCAACGAATCTGGAGGGCCACAGGTGTCCCTCTCCTGTTGTGAGATCACACACAACTCTCTTTGTGTAACTTGAGAAGTACTGCTTTGCTCACTTGTTTAAAGAGTAATACTGAAAGTGAAACCTTGCTTCTGCCTTGGTACTGTGTTGCTAAGACTGAGTGAAGTTTATGCGTAACTATTTCAGCTGATATTTCAGATATCTGTATCGATTCAGAAATAGATATTAGGGCTTTGCAGCTCATGATGGAAAGACCCCCATTTTGTAAAAGACACTAGGTCGGTAGCCCTGACACTGGCTTTTCAAATACCCGTTGTTAAGTCCCACGAGCTACATAAAACAAAATACTTGGTCCCTCCTCTTAATCTAGAGAACACCATAAACATTTACAGTACACCCATTCTTGGGTGTTAGCTAGATTCTTAATGTTCTGTTACTCCATTGAAGGGAGGGGGGAAACCATTTTTAACATTGAAGCTCTTTTGAAGAAATTCCAGTCTAACATTTCTCCATCTTCAATCTTCAAATGCTATTCAGCCTGTGTTTTGAATTTCTGCTGTTAAGGATTCAGGCTTCTTCCCTTTGATATAACCACTCACATTATTTATTTATGGTTGATCTTGGAAGGCAAAACCGAGGGAGGCAGTTGTTAAATAGTTTGTCAGTGAGAAGATTGTCCAGAAAAGCTCCAAACGTAGTGGCACTCTATCTGATTTTAAATCCCTTGTGCTACCCAAAGAATTGAGTCTGGGGGATAACAGTGTTTGTTATACATACAGGAGTAGCAGAACTACTTAGGCAGCCAGGATCTCAGTTGTTCAGTGTGTGTTCTCACGGTTAATTTCTTTTTCTTCTAGAACTAACACTAAACGCTGGGCAAAGACCTGCAATTACCATCATTTCAAAAGATGACGTTAAAGTGCAATGGAGATTGCCCAACATTCAGTATCAGTTTATCACAAGGTTAGGTTTTATATGTTCTCTTTTTTGGAGACAATGTGTTGTAGCAATATACAAGGCAGGAATCAATAATGTAACAAAAGTGGGATGGAGGAGGGAGGGGGAAAGTAACAGAGGAAAAAAGGCTTTGTCATTAAGCATTATCTATTTATTATTGCATTTCTATCCTGCTTTTGCTACCAAAGTAGCAGCAAACGAGGCAGAAGAGCAATACAATTGAAAGTGAAATGCCGTATTTTCCTGTGTATAAGACTTTTTTTTTTTGCTAAAATTTTGTAGGCAAAAATGGGGGGGGTCATCTTATACACGGGTAGTGAATGCAGTGGGGGGTGATTGGATGTGGCGAGCGGGTGGGCGAGTGAGGGATTGGCAGCTCAACGGCTCAAGAAATATTTATTTCTTAATTCAGGGTTCAAAAAAATAGGGGTCGTCTTGTACATGGGGGTGTCTTATACACAGAAAAATACGGTAAATAAAAACATTTAAAAGTTTTAATAGCATTTTAAAAGTTCAACTTGATCCTTATGGCTTCTCATGAACAGTATCTTGCATACATCAAATGCCTTGTTTAATAGGATTTTTAAAAAATAAAAAATAAAATTGAATGCCATTAAGGAAGAAGACTCAAACAGGGAAAGCATTCAATAAATGGGGAGCTGTCACCAAGAAGGCCCCGTTATGGGACAGTATCAACCATGTGTAACCCATTGGCAACAGGGGTGGCATTCTTCCAGGTACTTTGATCCCAAGCTGGTTAGGGCATTGCCTGCTAGTACTGACACTGTGAGTTGGGCACAGTAGCTCACTGTTAGCTAGTGCATCACCCGCAGGACTACTTACACTTGGCCTTGTCAGGCTGTAGCAATCTGGGTGCTGCACTCTGCACCAGCTGCAGCTTCCAGGGTGTCTTAAAGGACAGACCCCTGAGCTGGAGGCACAAGAACTCTCAAGACTAGACCAAAGCCCTCATGCCTTTCAGGAAAGATAAAACTAATCATGTTTGTGTGCCTCTTCCACGAATGGTCCGGAGGGTGGCAACATGAGAAAGGGTCTTTTCTGTGGTGGCTCCCTTTTTGTGGGATGCTCTCCCCAGGAAGGCTCACCTGGCACCTTCATTACATATATTTAGGCACCAGGAGAAAGCATCTCTCTTCATCAGGCCTTTGGCATTCAATGTTTTTGTGGAAGCAGTGTTTATTGGTTCATTTTTGTTTTATTATGATGTATTTTGTGTTCCCAATTTGCATGTTTATGATGTGAACCACCCTGTGATCTTTGGATGAACAGTGTTATAAAGATTTAAATAAATTAATGGGGATTATAATGATCCAGGTGGAAGGTCACTCAAGCATGGACAACTGAGGCCAGGCTTTTCCAGTCCAGGAAAAGTCATAGCTGGTGAAACAACTTACATACATTGGTCATCATCACTCCTTAATGCTTGGGAATCTGGTGAGCCATTGGAATCTGGAGCACTTCCAGACTATGAACCTGTTCCTCTAGAAGGAGTGCAGCCATGTTGTTCACCTAATTCCTAGATACGGGAACTGCTTACTCACAGCACTTCTGTCTTATCACGATTTAGGCTCAGTTTATTGGCTCCCATGAAGCCATTTTTTTCAGATACCAGTCCAACAGCTTCAACAACCTGTCCAGATTCAGGTTAACTGGAGAGATGGAGCACTGTGTTCATAAACATGGTGAGATTACTGTGTGCTGCAAATATCACTTGTACTTTTCTGTATTACAGATCCAAGCTGCTTGTCACACCATACACTGAACACTGTGATGTAGTTGGGCTTGTGAAATTTGTGGGGAGGACTCAGCGCACAAGGAAGACAGGTTATTTTTAAATATTTTTGTGCTAATGAACAATTAATTTAAAAATACTTTCTGAAAATGTTCAACGTTTCTGTTGTCCTTACAGAGCATGGAGAAGACTTTTTGATCTATCGTTGGGTGCTGGTTGCTGATGGAACCTCAGATAAGAATCTCATCCTGCAATTGTTTTCTTCATCTCAGCCTGAAATATTTGAGAGAATTCACCCAAGTATTTGTTTTTTTTAAAAAATATCTCTGCATTTCTCCCACCCCAAATCTTGTAATACCCTTTTCCTTAAAAGTTTGCTTTAATTTTGGGTATTGGCAGACAATACCATTGCAGCTCCTTCTAAAGCCCCTGACAGAATAGTAGAAATGAGGAACTGAAACTTGCGCATCTTTGCATGTGATGGTGCTCAGGCAGGTTTATATATATTTTCTCCCTTGTTTCTGAAGGGAGAACTACCATATTTTTCGCTCTGTAAGACACACTTTCCCCCTCCTAAAAAGTAAGGGGAAATGTGTGTGCATCTTATGAAACGAATGCAGACTGCGCAGCTATCGCTGAAGCCAGGAGAGCAAGAGGGATCGTTGCGCACAGCGATAGCCACGCAAAGCCTCCTGAGCACAGCGGGAGCCCCTTCCATTTCTCCTCCCACTTTGCTGGAGAGGTTCTGAGCAGAGAGGGAGAGAATATTTTTTTCTTGTTCTCCTCCTCTAAAACTAGGTGCGTCTTATGGTTGGTGCGTCTTATGGCTCGAGAAACGGTATATATGAAGTACTCTCTAGCATTTATCTATGAGTGGCTTTGGTGTAAATTTCATGGCCTTAAATCATAATCCAAAGAGTTATGTTTAGGTGTGTAGCAGGATTTGGGAATTTAGCAAGACTTTTGACCTTTTAAAAAATAAATAGCAAGTTAAAAGTCGGAGATGATGTGGAGGCTTTGGCCTGAGCAATATTGCAACAGACCAAGGGTCCACATAGTCCAACAACATCCTGGGCCAATTAAATTCTATTCAGAGTAGATCCATTGAAATTAATGGACCTAAGTCAGTCATGTTCCTTCATTTCACTGCCTGCTCTGAGTAGACTGAGTACTGGATATGGGTCCCTACAGCGGACAGATAAATGCTTCTGCAAAGCCCACAATTAATCTGTAATCTTCCACCTCAGCTACCTAGTTCTCTCCAAGCAGAAAATGTAATAAACTAGGATCTGGTGAGTACTATTTGAAACTGCAGGTGAGGGCTCATGTGCTGGAATACTATCTCTGCAGATACTATTGCTACACAAAAACACTCTTGCATCCACAAGATGCTTAGACTAGAACACCTCTGACATTTGATTTTTCTATACAGAGAACTATTTTCAACACAAAGGAGGCATGCATGCAATCTAAAGTGATGCAAACCAGTAACTGGTTTTTCTCCTCATCTGCTGTTTGTGAGAACGACAACCAAGTCACATAGTTTTAACTGCTTGGTAGAACTCACACTGAAAATCACCTACAGGTGGTACCTAACACCAAGGAAACTAGCGCTAATACACCCAGGAACCTCACCAAAATGCTGGAGAGGGTGCACCTCCACAGGCACATACCTCCACATGTGGTGGGAGTGTCCCAAAATCCAACTATTCTGGACAACAGCCATACAAGAAATATGTAAAATAACTAAACAAGTATTAGACTTCACCCCAGAATTGGCCCTGCTAAACATCTTCCAAGACAACAATGCCCATTTACACCACAAAGAACTCATAACCCACCTACTTTCAGCAGCCAGAAACACCATAACCAGACACTGGAGAGACCCGTCAGGAGTAAGCATGGACCAATGGTACCAAATAGTATGGGAAACAGCCCTACTAGAAAAATTAACTAATAAACTGAAACTGACACGGGGACAAACAGAAGAAGACACCTTCACCCCGGTATGGCTCCCCTTTATCACATACACAGCCAACAGGACAACGACAATAATCCACCAACAGCATACAAATCAATATGGCTAACCTGATCCAAAACACCCACCTCACTCACACACGAAAACAAAGATCACCACAGCCAACCACAAACAAACAATCACACCCTAGGCCAGCCCCAACCTCTCTCACCACCAAAGGAACACAAGTGAACAACACAAGCACGCTGACACCAAACTCTACATACATTAAGCATAATAGAAACACCGCTACCCGACCCCACCCCCATCCATCTCCCCTCCCTCCACCCCCCTTTCTTTTTTCCTTTCTTTTTTCTTCTCTCCCTAATGCCTCATCAAATGAAACGGATTTGTAAAAATGTTACATGGAAGAAAAAAATACGAGGCATTACACTCACACTGTAAAACAAGAAAACCCTTAATAAAATATTTTTTAAAAAAACTGCTTGGTAGAACAAAAGTTTTAGTTTGGCTGAGCTAGGAATTGTAGGAAGTGCAATAATAATGATATAATAATAATAAATAACAATAAAAATGCTGCCATTTGTATCTTTTGCTTTAAAACCTGATAGTTCTGAACATACATAAATACTGAATAGTATGTGTGAAATAAATAAATGAAATGAAATAACATTTATGGAAAAAATGATGCATCCTTTCTCCATCTCCAGGGTCACTTTTCGTATGTACACACCTGAAGGTGATCCGAGAGATTGCAGGGAATGGCTCCTTTCCATCTTACCTGAGAACTACTAATGAAAGTCAAATGTTTATTTGCGGTAAATAAACCCTAATTTCATAATTAATACATGCAATTTGTAACATACACCTTCAAGTGCTCATGTACATCTTAACCACATTTTTTGGTTCTCCTTTTACCTTTGGGCTTCAGCCATTTTGTTTTTCATTTTTGATTGTAATTTATTTTATTTTATTTTATTTTATTTGCTTTAAAGGCTTCCTCAACCTCGGCCCTCCAGATGTTTTGAGACTACAATTCCCATCATCCCTGACCACTGGTCCTGCTAGCTAGGGATCATGGGAGTTGTAGGCCAAAAACATCTGGAGGGCTGAGATTGAGGAAGCCTGGTCTCATGTTAGGTCTGTATCTGTGGGATTCTAGCAAGAGTACTGCATCTCTGGTGTTGGAAATAAAGCCAGGGTCACAGAGAAGTTGCAGAAGAATATTAAATCTCTGGTGAAATGGTGCACTACGATAACTTCCTAGAATCATAGAACTGTAGAGTTGGAAGGGGCCGTGAGGGTCATCTAGTCCAACCCCCTGCAATGCAGGAATCTTTTGCCCAAGGTGGGACTTGAACCCGCAACCCTGAGATTAAGAGTCTCATGCTCTACTGACTGAGCTATCCCACAGACTGGTCTGCGTGCAATGAGCCTCTTAGGTAGCTTAGAAACTGCTGCAGTTCTTTCCTATCCCTGCACGGTCTCTAGAATCCTCATCACCAACATTCCCGATACCATTTATTAATTCTATAATGTTCTTCACGGAGCCACCACCTGTTGAGTTCCCTTCCTGTTCTGCGATTCTATAATTCTATTGGCACAGTCACTTATAAAAAGTTGTTGCTTTAATATTTTGATACTTTTATTAGGCTTTTCACAGCCTTTTTTTGTTTGTTTGTTTTTTCTTAACAGAGTGGCACAGAGGCCAGCCGTATGAAAATGAAGTCAGAGTAAGAAGCATTGCTCACTGGAGGAGAACTCAGGAGGGATCTTCGCATGCCAACGAAACTTTCATTGGCGGATATTATCCTTTGCCACCAGCCCCAGACACTTTTCTGAAGTGCTGTAAAACTACTGGAGGTGATGTGTTTTATTCTGCATTTTCATTCAGTCATGCTTGCCACTTGGCAATAGTCATGTTATTAAACGACATATTTCTGTGCAGCTTTATTCACTTATTTGTACTTTTTAGTAAATGATCACAATGCTAAACAACAAACTATACCAGTAACAGTCATAAAAAGGTAAAGGTAAATGGTCACAACTGACCATTAGGTCCAGTCGTGGCCGACTCTGGGGTTGTGGCGCTCATCTCGCTTTACTGGCCGAGGGAGCCAGCGTACAGCTTCCGGGTCATGTGGCCAGTAAGCCGCTTCTAAGCCGCTTCTGGCGAACCAGAGCAGTGCACGGAAATGCCGTTTACTTTCCCACCAGAGTGGTACCTATTTATCTACTTGCACTTTGACGTGCTTTCGAGCTGCTAGGTTGGCCGGAGCAGGGACCGGGCAATGGGAGCTCACCCCGTCGTGGGGATTCGAACTGCTGACCTTCTGATGGGCAAGTCCTAGGCTCTATGGTTTAACCCACAGCGCCACCCGCGTCTCAGTAACAGTCATACACTAAACCAAAAGATAGAGGAGGAATGGGGGATTTGTTTGGGAAGTTTATTGACGAAGAAGAAAAATATTAAACTATCAGAGCAAGCCAGTTAGCAGGGTTTTTAGACAAAGATTTCTATATAGTTTCCCCAGCTCTTTACATATATATGTGTGCACCACAATGTGGGGTAGAATTCAATAATATATATGTGAGTCAGTAAAATGAAATTATTCCAGTACAAGATTAAGATGAACACACACTTCTGATCTCAAGGCCCCCCACATTTCACATGTACCAAGGACTTGCAGTGCTGAAATAGTGGGTGAGCAGTGGGGACTTTTATTTCCTGTTTGTATCTAAGGGTGGTCAGTAATGAAAATCAATCAGAGGTTTATCTGTACCAATTTAAAAGGAATAATTTAACATTAAGTGCTTTTCCATTTGAATCTTTTGAATCCCACATTCATAATTTTTGGTAGTATTGTTTCCTTAAAACTAAGTTTATTTTTAGCCAAATTATAACAATTTCCATTATTTCCCAATTAATACAATTATTCAAATCAACTTCCAGTTAATACATTTTAGTTATAGTGGTTCACTGTGTGGTGGATTGGATGCATTTCTGTTCAAAGCTAAGTTTTGGGGGATGATGATGATGATGATTATTATTATTATTATTTTGCAGTTGACCCAGTGTTGAATACCGTCAATGAAATTGGGGAAGAGATTGGAAAACTGCACTACAGGGAGCACAAACGCATTGCTATTCGGGGGATAATTGGTGCTGTAAAATATGTCGACTGCACCATCGTATCTCCTGATGCCTCAGTTCAGGCACCAGTTCAGGCGCCAGTTCAGGCACCAGTTCAGGCACCAGTTCAGGCGCCAGTTCAGGTGCCAGTTCAGGTGCCAGTTCAGGTGCCAGTTCAGGCGCCAGTTCAGGCGCCAGTTGAGGCTCCAGTTGAGGCACCAGAACAGGTATGGTGCTTGAGAATTAACAGTATAAGTATTTGGATACTATGTTTTACTTTTTTTTTCATTTTTATAGAAGAAATAGAGTTTGAAAGGCTTAGTTTAGGTTTTTAAAGGTTTAATGTGGATGTTCCATTTTTTAAGAAAAAGAGTATTCAAACTGATATTTAAAACTTTCTACATGTGAGAAAAAGGTGGAAATGAATCGAGAAACTAAACGGGGGGTAGGCAGAACAATTTATTTAGTAGATCATATTTGAAAGACTATAGATATCCTATAAACTAATCCCTATGGTTCTGTTACTGGAGTTGAATCTAGATTAGGATTTAAAATACAGTGGTACCTTGGGTTACAGACACTTCAGGTTACAGATGCTTAGGGTTACAGACTCCGCTAACCCAGAAATAGTGCTTCAGGTTAAGAACTTTGCTTCAGGATGAGAACAGAAATCATGCGGCAGCAGTGCGGCGGCAGCAGGAGGCCCCATTAGCTAAAGTGGTGCTTCAGGTTAAGAACAGTTTCAGGTTAAGTACGGACCTCCAGAATGAATTAAGTACTTAACCTGAGGTACCACTGTACTATTAAGAGAGTTAATATGGATGGACAATGGGCGACCTACAGGGAATTGCTGCATTTCACAGGGGGGAACCCAAATTGAAATCAATGGAAAACCTAAGGAGCCAAGTTACGGACTGTTTGCAATATCATCAGTTACATGATATGTTTAAATTAGGTAGACAGAATAGTCTAAAATGACTTGTTATTAGAATGCGAAACAAAAGACAAGCTAGTTAAAGCCCCAGTGACACACTGGGCAGTAGATATAGGGCACAACATAGATTTCTAACCTCTGGGAGAAACTTTGGGAAAGTGACTTGAAATTTACAGCATGCTACTCTTTGAAAGAGAACTATTTGAAAATGATTCATAGTTGGTCTCTAACTCCTAGTAGGCTTGCTAAGATGTACAAGACAGAATCAGATAAGTGCTGGAAGTGTAAAGAGGTGGAGAGAACTTTCTTTCATATTTGGTGGACATTTTAAAATGGTAAAAGGGTATTGGGAAATGATTTATAATGAACTGAAAAAACATGTTCAAAATAACTTTCCTTTCTGTTGGGGATGACTCGGACTGAAATCCCCAGGTGTCAGAAAAGGTTATTTATGTATGCAACAACTTCATATATATTTTCGTGTATATGTGAAGAATGGCTACCTAGAAGTTGCTGAATTCTTTGTTTTTGAATAATAAGGCAATATATCTCCTGTTGTTCATTTTCTACAGGTCAGCCAGGAACCTGCAGCAGGCACTTCTGCACAAACCTCCCAGCCACCCGAACAGCAACCTACAGGACCCAGAAAGTGTAAAGCAAAGAGAAAGAATAGGATTGTGGAGTAAGCTATTTCTCTAAAATGGAATTCCCTTTCCGTTTTTGTTGGCATTTGTCTACGTTAGGCCACAATCCTGGTTCTGTTGACTTCCCTCTGAGCAAGAGGAATTGTGTACTTTTCAAATGAGCTGCATCAATGTTCTAAAATGCCTTAGGTTATCATTTGCAAAGGAAATCACTTTTGCATTGCAATACCATGGCTGGCCTCCCTCTGTCTTGGGAGACACTGGAGGTGTGTTTTCCTTTGGGGGTGAAATCAAACCACTGGAGAGTTACAGTGATTGCTTTGGCTGTGGAGACCGATACAGTTGTTGCAGCTGGGACAGAGGATGGCATCTGGTTGTGCTGTTGCAAATGCACCATGGCAGATGCACCATGTTCCCACCGGTTAGATGTGGATAGATATTTGGGAAAGACCTTGCTAAATGAGGTAGTTAGACCTGGGCAGGAATAGGTTCAAAGCATCAGGATTGCATTACCAAAGAGACCATTTAAATGATTGATTGATTGATTCGAAATAATTTATTTCACCTCTTTTTAGATGGCTCTTAACAATGAGTTAACTTTTTAATGTTTTGTGGGTGCATGTGAATATGTGCAGAATCCAATATAGCTTCTAGATAGGACTGTGGCTCCAGAAAGTGCCCTTGTGTGTCATATGATGCTACTTAACTTATCAAAAGAAAACCAAAGCTGCCTACTAAATAAAATGTTGCCTGACTGATTATTCATACTTCACTAGTGCAGCAAGCAAGAAAATAGCACAAGTGGCAGATTCTCAGTAACTTCTTGATTTCATTGGATTTTTCCCGTTGCTCGGTCCCTGCTCCTGCCCACCTAGCAGTTCGAAAGCACGTCAAAGTGCAAGTAGATAAATAGGTACCGCTCCAGCAGGAAGGTAAACTGTGTTTCTGTGCGCTGCTCTGGTTTCACCAGAAGCAGCTTAGTCATGCTGGCCACATGACCCAGAAGCTGTCTGCGGACAAATGCCAGCTCCTTCAGCCTATAAAGCGAGATGAGCGCCGCAACCCCAGAGTCGTCCGCGACTGGACCTAACGGTCAGCGGTACCTTTACCTTTACCTTTTACGCCTAATGCCAGTTGCCCTATCAATGTAGTGGCACAAACATGCCATCACAGCTGCTTTGAAGTTAAGGAAAAGGAGGTGGTGTCATGTCTGCTTTGGCCCTGATCATAAGACCTAAGTGACTGTTTTAGTCAGTAAAAATAAAATGCCACAACCTGAGAGTTCTATGTGTCAAAATGGTGATTACTGGCAAAATGGCCAAGCAGCCCTATAATCCCCCAATGGCAACTCTACTCTTGGTTTTTATAGGTCGGATGAAGATGAGCAGGATGCATCGGCTCCAGGGCAAAAGAAGCGCAAGAGAAGTATGTGTCTTATTCCTTGAAACCTATCTGAGTGCCGGCCTTTTACTTTAAAATAAGCACAACCGGAAGCCTTAGCAAACTTAATATGCCTTCCTAACCGTTTATAGTAACGTTATATGTTGTTTAGTTAGTAAAATTCTAGCTAAAGTGTTGGTTTTTAATCCTGGCTTAGTTCCCTAATGCCAAACGGAGATGATGGAGGAGAGATAACCTTGCTGCTTCAACCAAACCTTTCATTTTAATTTCAGTGAATCTTCCTTCCGGAGGCCCATATGCTACAAGGTCTTATGTTACAAGGTCTTACCTTGTTATTGTGAATAGCAAGGTGATTTCAGTTAGCTAAATTGCATACGTGAATTATCTAGCTTGGATCTTCTACATTTCCTGCTGGCCAGTGCTGCTGCCCCATTATGGAACCCTAGATTTTAATTCTAGAGTGCAAGGCAGCTGATTTAGTGCTTCTGCGCATGCGCGACCACCAAAACCCAGAAGTAACCCGTTCTGGTACTTCTGGGTTTCGGCGGGTTCATAACCCAAAACAACCGCAACCTGAAGTGGTTGTAACCTGAGGTATGATTGTACTTATTTTAAAGAAAAAACAAAATGAAGAAGCCTACATTAAAAAAATAAATTAAATGAAATAGGATTCCCATTTATTATACATGTAAACTCAGCAAATGCAGTGCATGGAAGAGAGTGAAATAAACTGAGTGAAATAAACAAAAAATCCATTCTGGAATAGTAATCATTTTGCTGAACTTGGATTTTCTGAAAGTTTACAACTTGAAAAGTGCAGGAAACACTAGCTAATGCTACTTTGTATTTATTTTCTTTTGAAAGTATATAATAAAAGCCTATATCCACTGTGCTGCTGTACTAATTCCACATGCACACAATTTGGGGAGGGTTTTTTCTGGTTTATTGAAAATCTAGAATAATATTATAGAAGTAAATGGAGATTAACAACACACTTACTATCTTCATATTAGGAGCTTCCAAAAAGAAGCACGGTTGGTCTGCAAAACGTTCACCAGGTTCCTGGGAAAGTAGCCTCTGGGATAAAATAAAAGACCGCTTGGAGCAGCACTTGCATTACAGCAGAGTTTTCCCCGAAAGCTTTCCATCAAAATTTAATTATGAAACTGGAGATTTTCTCATGCAACTGTGCAATCTCCAAGCATCCAAATACAGATATGTGCCAAATCAAGAAGATCAAACTGAGTATGCCTGTCCTTATGAATACTATCAAGTGACTATTGTCGGTAAGTAACCACCATCTCTGCAAAACAAAATTCAGCATCCCATTGGGAAGTGCAGGGGCATGCAGGCTCAACAACTCTGGCTCCCCCCCAAAATATGAAATAAAGTCAAACCATTTTTGCAGGCAAAAAAAAAAAATTTCAATGTGGGGGGAGGGGGTGACAAGAAATTTTCTGTACCGGGTACCACCTGACCTTGCTATGCCACTGGGGAAATGTTAACAGTTTTGTCTGGGTGTTGAAAGAATAATGGTTGTTGCACAGAGCTAAGAGGGAATGGATAATGTATCTAATGGTGTGGTTGGTTTTTTGTTAGAGAGAGCAAGAGGTCAGAGTTTGCGGGTATCTGGGTTCAAAGGCAACTTGGCGGTTTTGGACTGGTGTTTATCTCACAGTGTAACATACTCCACAGGTTTGCTTGGGGGATAAAATGGACAGAGCAGGGAGAAAAGATGGGATATAAAAACATAGTTAATGAAGAATAAATAGAGCAACTGTAAGGGGAATAGTCTAGGATCCAAAGAACCTGCTTTTACTTCTGCACATTCGAGGGGGGGTGGATTTGTGTTCTTCAAATAGCAGGCCTCTCATACTGTATATGGTAAGTAATTGCTGAAACTCAGGAAATTTTCCCCCCCCGCCCCCCCCCAAAAAATAACTCTTTGGACAGCAGCCATAGTATGCTTTTTTCAAACTTGCAGCACTTGCTTCTTGAATACATAAATAACGTCCTCTGCATTTCCAAAGAAACCAGCCCTGCATTTTAGTGGAATGATTTTAGATAGATTGCAATTTCAAAATCATAGCAAATGCAGAACAGTGCAAAGATGTGGGGAGGAAACTGAACAAGGACACATTCATTTATATGCTTGTAAGAGGGTCCAAATGTGGAAGAACAAGAAGGTAGAATATCTGATTAGATGGCAGCATTTTCAATACAGGTGTTGAGCTTAAATTGAGTATTAAGGTGTGTGTGTGTTTAAAGAGCTTGGAATATGGATAGGGTGGGGTGGGGTGGAAGGGCAATGCTGTCTTGCCCTATATTAACAAGAGCACAATTTCCAAGTCTTGAAGCAGGGGGAGAGAGATTATCACTTCGCTTGACACCAGTAGTATATCACTCAGAGAACTTTGTTTGGTCCTAGAAGGATATTGTTGGAAATAATACAAAGAAAACCTGTGAGGGTATTAAAGTATGTAAATGGAAGAGCATGCCGATGAAACTTTGTGTGCGTAGTCAGTATGTTGGGTCATCAGCTGTTGGGGCATGAGCCAGAATTAAGTCACATCTCAACCTAAATTGGACTTGTTTAAAAGACAACTATGGGGGAGATGAACAGATCGATCCATGTCTATCTATCTATCATCTATCTGCAGTATCTACCTACACAATGATTAGTGTTGTATGTTGGGGGGGAATCAAATAGAATCAAATAGAAGTGAGGAATGCAATAGAAGTGGTGGTTTTTTATAGGTTTTCAGGGAAATGTCTGGGCCATTGCGAATCAAGATTCTGATGTTTAAGTTTGAAGTCTTTGGTTCAACTCTTTGTCAGGTTGCCATTAAAAGAGTAGACACCAGTATTTGGATGAGCGATTTCCCTGTGCTGAAAGGATTGTTAAAGACAACTAAATAGTTCTTTATGCTAGCTGATGGTAACAAAATATATCCATTTTTGTACAGGAATGAATCGTGACACAGCTATAGATGTTGCCCTCCTGCCTGTGTGTTACACTGAAAATTCAGGTTTACTTCAAGCAGCGGGCATGGAGTGTGCTACAGTGGATTTGCCCAACACAAGTGGGACCTCAAGTCAGAAGACGATTGCCCAGGCACTTTCTCGTAAGAACTTCTAGATGATATTGATGGTTTGCTTACATGCCCCCAAATAAGCAAGCGTAGTTGTAAATGAAGGTTTGCCACGTAACAGACCTTAATACAAAACCTTTATTTTAGAATTGCCTCCTGGATCGCTTGTTATCTAGTACGGTTTGCCTAGCCTTGTTGCAGTATTAAACAGTATATGTCTAAATGCATAGTTTCTTCCCTGAAGAGATAGAAACACTGTTAAATGGTGGTTCTTCTGAATTCCAACCACTTGCTAATTGGCAACTGTAAATAATTACAGTAAGCAATAAAGTGCACAAATGCTTCAATGAGCATATTTCTCTGCATGTGTTTGCCTGCATAATTGTGTCTGCAAAGGAACTGGTTTTGAATATTTGACCCGCAACCTAATAGAAGATTGCAAATTATGCTTTTCTGTTTATTAGTGCCAGCTTTCCTTGTGTCGTGCTGTCTTCCTGGATATGTGAAACAAAAAGGAACTGGAAGCATTCTTTATTGTGTCAATCTTAGAATTTGTATCTTCAGAAACTAGAAGCCTACAGATATGCTGGGTGGCTGTTAGATAACACCCTAAACTCCAGTGTTAAAGTAATCTTCTGAAATGGAAGCAGTTGCTACTTACTTATTTATTTTGCTTCATGCTGAGTTAATAATTCCAAACAAGAGTGAAATTCCCCCCTTTTCTTCCTATTTATTTATTTATTGGCCAAACACTGAAATGAGTTGAAATTCTGAAGATTTTATCCATGCTGTTGAGTAACCTGGATGAGGAGGATTCATCCAGATGTTTTTGTTCCCTGCTTTAGGCACAGGGGATTGGTTTTCTGTGAGAGTATTTTCCTTTGCCATCATGTTGGAAGCAGGAGGGATTGATTCTCTGCCTTCCCCACTCTGCTTTATTACCTGTTTTGGGTGTAACATTGATGATACTCCTGGGAACGTAACAACAAAGCAACTGTTAAGCATTTGTTTTTTAGTACTAACGTCCATATCTTTGTGTTTGCATACTAGGTGGTGGGCTGGTGAGAAAACCTGTGATCTGCATCCTGGATGTCTGCTCTTTGGGAGAAGACAAAGTTGAAGTCTTTCTTAACAAAGTGTATCTGGCCACAGAGTAATTTAACAAGACAGGTGGAACGTTCAACTTTGGGCCTTGGGAGAGCACAGTTTTCCATGTTGCTACACTTTGTTTTGCAAATCTGTATTGCATTTTACTGACAAGTACAATATCGTACTGAAATATACTCAGAGTCGAGAATGGATTTCATGCTCTTTATTCAGCTCATAGTGGTAAGGAGGGAATGAAAGTCCCCTCAAAGTATCTGGTTTATATACATTATTTACACAATGGGCTGCACGTGATTGGCTAATTCTGGAATTCTCCTGTAAGCCAATCAGGTTGTGGATTCACTTCTATCTGGAGCTGGATTGGGTGGCTCCTGCCGACCAATCATACTGCTGCATTGTTCTAGGACCAATCAGACTGCTGCATTCTGAATCCTATTGTTCTAGGACCAATCAGACTGCTGCATTTTGGATCCTATTGTTCTAGGAACAATCAGACTGCTGCAGTTTGGATCCTATTCAACTCAGTACATAACACGTACGAATACATTTACTTCAGAACTGCACATATGGTGGTGGGTTTTTCCTTGTATTAAGATTTTTTAGCAGTTTGCAGTAAGTGAGAGAAAACTAATTTAAATTTAAAGAAAACAGCTGGGAGGGTTCACAAATTAGTTTAATTATACAATGCATTAATACTTAGTACTGGTTCCCCCCCCCCTTTAGTATTAAGGTTTATACTTTTCATAGAAATATAAGATAGTTAAGGTAGATTTTTAAAAAATGTCTTATTGTTTTTTTTTCTCAAATTGAAATTTTCAAGTTATTAAATGATACTTAATACTTTCGATATTCATCTTTTCTGGACTTATCTGTATCTTCTATCTTTAATAAAATAAAATTTAGCATTAAATGCAGCAGTTTTGTTGTTATTGGCTTCCTTCTGTCTTGGGAGACAATGGAGGAGTGGGCCTTTGGGGGTGAAGTCAAACTGATGGAGAGTTACAGCGCCTGCTGTGGCTGTAGAGACTGACGTGGGAGAGACATGTTTTGTTGCAGCTGGGGCAGGTGAAGGCATCTGGTTGTGCTGATGCAGATGCACCATGGTGTTCCTTCTCTCTGTGCTCCTCCCAGCAGTCATTTCTCCTCTGGTCACTGCTGTCTGGTCACTGACTGACTGTCTCCACTGAGATCATCTGCAAAGGATTCCCATACATCAGGGTTAATGGAGGAAATAACGGGGTGAGGTGGGGACCAGGAGCATGGTACAATGCAAATGCAAATTATGTGCACTTTGGCTTGTTTCAGTTGGAATGAGGGTTTAAAGGGATAGGGGAGGGAATGCATGGCAGAAATTATTATTTTTGAAGAAGGTCTATCTTCCCACATTTCAAAATAAGGGAAGTAATGCATATTAGCATCTAAGGCACACACACATGCCTGACCCCCCCCCAAAAAATATAGATTCAGAGTCTAGAGTTACCTAACAGAACCACGGGGGGGGGGGCAGGAGGGTGGACCCAAGTCTTGTTAACCTTCCTAAATACAGTGGTACGTCGGGTTACATACGCTTCAGGTTACATACATTTCAGGTTACAGACTCCACTAGCCCAGAAATAGTGCTTCAGCTTAAGAACTTTGCTTCAAGATGAGAACAGAAATTGTGCAGTGGTGGCGCGGCGGCAGCTGGAGGCCCTATTAGCTAAAGTGGTGCTTCAGGTTAAGAACAGTTTCAAGTTAAGTACGGACCTCCAGGACGAATTAAGTACTTAACCCGAGGTACCACCGTACTGCATAAGGTGCATTCACCTTGTTTTGTGCTTGCAAGACCATAAGGCTATATACCGTATTTTTTTGCTCCATGAGACACACCTGACCATAAGACGCACCTAGTTTTTAGAGGAGGAAAGCAAGAAAAAAGCTCCTCATCCCAATTTGACAGAATGTGCGAGGGAGAAAGAACTCCCTCTGCCCTGGCTCCTGGCTGCTCTCATGCAAGTCACAGAGCCCCTCAGACAGATCAAACTCTAAAGAGTGTTCTAAAGCCCTCTTTCCCTGCCTCGCCTCTCCCCACCCCCTTGCGCGGGTGCCGCCATTAGGATGCTCACATGGGCAATGTGCCACGCCCCTGCCACTCCCGTAACCAAAGTTCCCAGCTCCACCGCTGCCAGGGAACACACATTCGCTCCATAAGATGCACAGACATTTCCCCTTACTTTTTAGGAGGGAAAAAGTGCGTCTTATGGAGCGAAAAATACAGTAGTTTATTCCGAATGGTTTATCTTAGGCTTAATCTACCACGACCTCCACCCCAGATCCAACCTGGTGGTCTTCTTTCAGTTGTAGCCACCTGATTTGTTGCTTGCTGGCAATTCCCCAAAGAAAAACGGACGTTTCTGTCTCATTTGGAGTAGAGAATAGGCAGGATGTAAAAGCCTTGTGTAGAACCCTTAACCCAAACCACTTTATAGCAAGCCCCTTTGTGGCAATGAAGGGGGGTGAGGAGGGATGTGATTCAGTGTAGAGGAGAAAAGCGTCAGAAATATAGGTGTGTGTGCATGTGTGCGAAGGCTACCTACCCAGGTTTCTGCACTATGGCTCTAGCATCAGGCAGCTTATTCCCCTGAGATAAGTACAGTACACTGAAATGGAGATGACGCAATGAAAGATCTAATGAAGCTAGAAGGAGTGGTGTTGCTTACCTGCCTCGGATTGAAATTTCAGACCGCTCGGAGAAGCAGCAGACTGACAACAACAGAAAGTACCTACAAATGCTTTAGGGATCAAGCAATGAAGGAAGTGGGGGAAATCAGCTCTGCCTGCTTCCTGGTTCTCACTGGCCTGTTGGGAGCTGCACATGCTTTTGGGGTCAAAGCCAATGTGAGCTTGCTTTATTTCAACGCCTTTAACAACACCTCAGAGAGTGACAGGTGTGAATGCGGTCAGTTTGGGGTGGACTCTCCTGTGGCAGATGCGAGGGGGTTGGTGGTCATTCCCAATTCCACCAACCACCAAGCCTGCACTTGGAACACTGAGTTTGCTGCCGCCGCATCACCATGGGTTGCCTTGATCGCAAGAGGCAGCTGCACTTTTTCAGAGAAGATCAACCGTGCAGCTGCGCAGGGCGCAGAAGCTGTTGTAATCTACAACTCCCCTTCGCATGGTAACCGCACAGCTTCCATGGCACATCCCGGTAAGTCCCGTTATGATCATGTCTCCATGCAGGAAATATTCTGCCCCGATAAACACATGCTTTCCATTTAGGAAAGTTATTATCTCAGCATCTGTAACAGGAGCACATAAATTAGCAGCTCCCAAATCAATCTGAAATGATCGCTTCAGATAATAATTTAAAGCAGAAGACCCCCCTTTATCTGGGGTCTGACAGATGGATCCCAAATAAGATTCAGCCAATGGATTCTGATTGGGGGTGGCAGAGAGATAACCTTCTGTTGTTGACCGTGTCTGCTTGAGCAACTCTGAGTGGATTCATAGATCACTGTGATTATCAACCATTTTTATGGCACTTGTAGTATGCAAGAGAAGTGGCCTCAATGTACACTTCCTTAGGGATGTCCATTTGAACTCAGCAGGACTTCCAAACAAATATGTATTCCTATTGAGATGGATGTATTCTGCATTCTACCCCATTGCTCCTTACACTTTCAACGACCATGTGAAATTAGAACCCATTCTTACAGATGGGGAATTGAGGCTGAGATAGAACAGTCCCCAAGCTCACCCATTATGGAGCTGACATAAGAGCGCAGCTCCCTGCAGACCAAGTTTAACATTCTGTTTGCCTTCTGTCCTCTAAAAATAATAATACAGTAACCCCGCTATAATGATTTTTTTGGTGGAAAGGCTGTGGCTTGGTAGTAGACTTCGCACACAGAAGGTGCTAGTTTCAATCCTCAACATTTTCAGCTAGGACTGGGGGAGAACCCCGCCTGAAACCCGGGAGAGAGCTGCTGTCAATCAGTGTGGACAGTATTGGGCTGGAGTAAAAGGCAGTTTCCTATGTCCTGAGTTCCACAGAGAACTAGATACTGTGAGTAATCCTGTATACCTTTGCACCCACAACTACAGAGACACACCTCTCTCTCTCTCTCTTTGGGTGGTAGCCAGCAATGTGCATTTGGATCCCACTGAAATATATTCTTAGCATAAATCCTTCTGTTGTTCAGGCTATGAGTGTTTATGTAGCTAAAATGGCATCACCCAGTTAATCCCCCATCCCACCCCAAACATATATATAAACAAAGGATAAATCCGCATGATGCTGACAAAAAGCCCTACATTAGCACTATGCAACAGAATGAAAGAACAATAACCCCCATATAGATATATATCCCCTCTCTTTTCCCCCAACCGCAAGATGTCTATTAGAAAAGTTTCTCTCACTACATGTAAGCGAACTGTGAAAAAGACTCTATGAATTGAAAGTGGAGACAAATGGTGTACTTTCCGTTTGTTTGTTTTGTAGCACAAGAAAATATTTAATGAAAACTATAAAAAAACACATCACCCACACATAAGAGGGAGGGTGGGTATGAGCAAACCTGGGCAGCTAAGGTTTGCAGAAGTAAAGGGACCCCTGACCATTAGGTCCAGTCATGGCCGACTCTGGGGTTGTGGTGCTCATCTCGCTTTATTGGCCGAGGGAGCTGGTGTACAGCTTCCGGGTCATGTGGCCAGCATGACTAAGCCGCTTCTGGCGAACCAGAGCGGTGCACGGAAACGCCGTTTACCTTCCCGCCGGAACGGTACCTATTTATCTACTTGCACTTTGACGTGCTTTCGAACTGCTAGGTTGGCAGGAGCAGGTTTGGAGAATTACCCCCCCAAAAAGGGGGGGGAAATAACCTTTGGGGTTTAGGGAGACCCAAAAGCAGTCCAATGGGGATTGTGTATCCTCAGATGCGATAGAATGTTGACACACTGTTGGGAGCGGGGGAGGGCAGAAAATTGGCAATGGGTGCGTGACAGGAAGAGGAAGCACTCCCATGTTGCAACATTTTGTTGCAGATTCGAATCGTTTCTCTCGGATAATCAAAACTTACAGACTGGAAATTCAGAAGCAACCCCGTGAGATGAAAACACAGGAGACTCAAAGAGAGCTAAACGGCCTTTAAAAATTGAACACCTGTGAACTGCTGCACAGGATTAGTTCAAGGTTTGATGAAGCCTCCAAATTCCCAGTAACCTTCAGCGATAAAACATCAAGGGATTAACTGTATATAAAAGCACATATTGTTATGTGCGCCTGCTGTCCATTTAATCTATTTTTCTGATCGCAAAGGAGTCAGCTTGACACCTCCTGATGCTCAGGAACAAGAGATGAAGGTTGTAGATAAATCCCTTGTTGTTGATGAAAAGCACCTGCTCACCACCTCCATAGGTTTCTGTTAAAGATGACTAGTCACAGATAGATCTACTTTTCATTAATCCATCTGTTCCTCTCCCAAGCCTGTTGAGCGGAAATCCGGTCCATTTTCATTCTGATGTAGCTTTCAGTGGGTCTTACTCTCAGATAAGCATATAGGGGGTTGCTGCCAAAATCAGCAGCCACCACTCAGGGCGGATCAGGTTTTCAATTCAAGCTTCTCTCTGTTTTTCATTTTTTCCCAATCTTAAATTGTATTTGGCACATTTTAAAATCAATTTGTGATTGATTTATTTTTAAGTCCTCATAAAAAATTATCAAAATTTCAGTGTACATTTCCCCCCTTATTTTGGCAAGCAATTTCTCCTAAAATAATACATTTTGTGTGTGTTCTTTTCACCGATATATTGTTATGAGTTAAGACTCCCTTAAATTTCTTGGTCCAGTAGGCGCTATAATTTGATTAAGGCTTGGAGTGCCAAAAGCTAATTAAGCTTGGCTTGTCTCTTGTCTGAGGTGACAACTTACCACATATTTTTTTTCCTGGTGAGGCAAAAAGTTACCTAGGTCCTTGCTTTGGTCTGAACTGAGGGCACACAGTGGTTCGAATGTTGCACCAGGATTGTAGAGACCAGCAACAAATTTTTAGTCATCCATGAAGGTTACTTCATGACTTTGAATCAGTCACATTTCTCTTAGCCTTGGCCTACCTCACAGTGTTGTTGTAAGGACAAAGTGGGAAGGAAGGTGTTGTTTGCCACCTTAAACCCCTTGAAGAAAACATTTGTTTATCTATTTAAAGCATTTATATCATGGGTAGGCTAACTAAGGTCCAGGAGCCAGATTCGGCCGAATCGCCTTCTCAATCCAGCCCGCGGACAGTCCGGGAATCAGCGTGTTTTTACATGAACAGAATGTGTCCTTTTATTTAAAATGCATCTCTGGGTTATTTGTGGGGCATAGGGATTCGTTCATTTCCCCCCAAAATATAGTCCGGCCCACCACATGGTCTGAGGGACGGTGGACTGACCCGCTGCTGAAAAAGTTTGCTGAACCCTGATTTATATCATGCTGTTTGGCTGAAAAAGCCTTCCAGAGCTGCTTACGTCCCTGCCTTTCATGCTTATAGTCTAAAAGTCATGAGACAAAAGGAAAAAATTAGGGGAAAGAACAGGAAAAGAAGCTGGAATGACCAGCTGTTAAAAAAGGAGAGGAAGATGTTTCGGCAGAGGTGATGGAGAGAGTCTGTATTCCCATCTCTCCCCCTCACCAGATACAATATACATCTAACTATCTTTAATTTGCAGCCTGGGTGGCTGAATTTTATCAAAATGAAAAAGGCCGAGGACATGAAATGGCAGCTGCAGCTTGACCACTGAAGCTTCCAACGGCTGCTCTTGTTTTTATTTATTTTGCAGATGATGGCTTCCTGCATAAATGTTCCTTTATGACCTTGTGAAGTTGAACTATTTCTCCTTCCTTTCCCCCACCATCAGCTGCTATTCTGGCATCAGGGATCCTTGAGTTTTGTTTGTGTGTATATACATGCCTGAATAATTTTCATCCGTTGCCTCTGACCCTCGTGCCCCTGTTTCTTGTCCATGCAAAACACAACCTCCCATTATGTGACCTGTCCAGCAGAGAAAAAATGATGTTGGCTGGAGTTTCATCCATCCATTCTTTCATTTAAATAAAAAATAAAAACACTGGGTGGCAAAGGTACTGATTTTTTTGCAGAAGAGCATTTCCACACTGCTCTGCTATTGGTCAGTTCTGAGGCTGGAAAAGAAAAAAGCCATTGAGCTCCACCTGGGTCTCATAAATAAAGTAAGTTTTGACTTTCTCTTCCTTTGGTTTCTATCCTGGTGCAATAGCGCCCTCAACTGGCCACCTTTAGTTATGCAAATTAAACACGCTTGCTAAAACCAAATAGGCCACAGTAATTGCATCCCAGTAATGAACATGCAAATAAGCATCTCATTTGATCAGTCTTTTACACTTGTGTATGTGGTTCAACAGAGGTAGAAGAAAAGAAGTTCAGCAATGCTTTTCCTCCACTCGTCTCTCTTCTCCTCTGCTCCTCCACATCTGCTTAAGTTCCTGGTAACTTTTACAAGATCACAATCCATCTGCTCGTCTTTTGCATCAAGATCCCACCATGCGGTGGGACGCGGGTGGCGCTGTGGGTTAAACCACAGAGCCTAGGACTTGCCGATCAGAAGGTCGGCGGTTCGAATCCCCGCGATGGGGTGAGCTCCCGTTGCTCGGTCCCTGCTCCGGCCAACCTAGCAGTTTGAAAGCACGTCAAAGTGCAAGTAGATAAATAGGTACCTCTCCGGCAGGAAGGTAAACGCCGTTTCTGTGCGCTGCTCTGGTTCACCATAAGCGGCTTAGTCATGCTGGCCACATGACCCGGAAGCTGTACGCCGGCTCCCTCAGCCAGTAAAGCGATATGAGTGCCGCAACCTCAGAGTCGGCCACGACTGGATCTAATGGTCAGGGGCCCCTTTACCTTTTTTACCCACCATGCTGAGTATGAATACTCTTGCTCCAAAAGTGCCTTCCTTGAATATTCAACCTCTCAGCTAATTTGAATTTGGAGGTGGGGAGGGGGTGCTGGCAGGCTCTTTTCAATGCAGGGCATTGGGAGCAATGGCCCTGGGCCCCCACATGGAGAGGACTGCATCAACATGGGCACTGCTGGATTATTAGCAACTTCTCCCCCCCCCCCAGAATCCTACCAACCTGAGCTTCATCATTCAGATCACCGTATTTTTCTGTGTATAAGACTAGGATTTTTTACCATAAAATTAGGTTTAAAATTGGGGCTCGTCTTATACACGGGTAGTGCTGAGGGATGTTTCCTTAATTTGGAGTCCTTGAAAATAGGGGGCATCTTATACATGGGGGTGTCTTATAGATGGAAAAATACGGTAGGTGGGTGGCGTTCCTTTCCCATTACAGCATAAGCAGCTGATGGCAGCAGGCAAAGGCATCACTGATAGCAGCAGCCAGTGGTTTTCTTCTAGAAAAAGATATGCCGGTACTGTGTACCCTTGAGTACCCCCAGAAAGAATGAAAAAGCACTGGGAGCAGCCCAGTCAAACAATAGGTCTACCTAGTGCTCTCCAGGCCTAGTGCTCCCTTCACTGCCACGTTCTGACTAGCAAGTAGATAGTAGAAGAATACTGAGAGGAGAGAAGAATTGGATGCTACAAGCAGGAGAAAGAGAGACTGAATGGAACTCTCTGTGGTAGAGTGTGCTTCATTCTGACAGGAGAAAGGGCATTCTCCACTGCTACTCTCCACAGAGTGTTCAACAATGTTTACAACGACAGCGGTGCCAGAAAATGTCCAGTACGACGTATGTAACGCCGTATTGCTGTATTGAGTTGCTGTACACCTGTGGTTTTCCTCGTGTTTTTATATCCCCCCATTCCAAATTAAGTTTTGCTCAGAGTTCATGGTGCCTCTTTGGTGAAGGTTGACCGTAACACCTTTTCTGCATAGTGCTGTCAAACTCCCAGCCCTGAGGATTTTCTGCCACACTTGAGCCAGGGATGGACTTCACAAATTTGGAGTGGAGTCCCTAAGATGGTTGGATGGCACATTGTACGCCTCCTTCCGGCAACTCCTGCAGCCAAGCTGGTGCCAAATATTTTGCTCTGCTTTCCTTTGGACTACACCAGCAAGGTGGGGTGGGGGCCTTGTTGTCTGGGCAAGACCTCCAAATACACTGCCCAGCCTTGCGCCCTGGGGAGGCTACTTTGGGGCTGCTGGCACAGCTTTTTGGAGAGGTGCACTCCATTGTCTCTCGAGACAGATGGATGCCAACAACAACTTGGGTGTTGTAAGACTCTTGCTGATCCAGTGAATTACAAGCAGAACTTTGCTTTGAACAGATCTGATGCATAGGGTAAAAGGAACCTACCATTCCAGGTTGCCAGGCCAGCCTAGTGTGCCATTGAAGGTAGCCCGAGATAGAGGGAGTGGCAAACAGAAACCCCAGCTGGATCTACACTGACCCTTTTAATGCCATTAGAACGATATGTCTAAAACGTCACAGGGCATACTGGTAAATAAAAATGTTCCTTACCTGTTTCCTCTGCAACAGTGCAGGTTCCCTTACTGCTGGTTCCTGGTTGCTCTGCAGCGCTCTCTGGCATCACATTTTAATAACGTGTTATTAATGTTACAAGCAAAATGTAATACAGTCGTACCTTGGTTTGCAAATGCCTTGTGAGTCAAATGTTTTGGCCCCCGAATGTCGCAAACCCGGAAGTGAGTGTTCCAGTTTGCGAATGTTCTTTGGAACTCGAACGTCCGACACGGCTTCTGCAGCTTCCAATTGGCTGCATGAGCTTTCTGCAGCCAATCAGAAGCCACGCCTTGGTTTCTAAACGTTTTGGAAGTCGAATGGACTTCCAGAACAGATTCCGTTCAACTTCCTGGGTATCACTGTATGTCCAAATACGTTGTGGTAACCGTTTCTTAACCCTTCCTTAATGTTATAAAATACATGCATAGTTCTGCCCCTACTTGCTTAGAGTCATGAAGTTTGGCTCATTGGTTCAAGGGGCTGCTAGGGTACCTGGTTGTCTTGTAACTGAGTGGAACAGACTGACTACCTGCCTGACAATCCCTTGGTTTTGGACCCCACTATAGCTGAGCCCCAAACCTTAGGGTATAAGCTGCTTGAAATAGGAGTTCCCCTTTGCAATATACAGTGGTACCTCGGGTTACATACGCTTCAGGTTACATACGCTTCAGGTTACAGACTCCGCTAACCCAGAAATAGTACCTCGGGTTAAGAACTTTCCTTCAGGGTGAGAACAGAAATCGTGTGGCAGCGGCGCAGCGGCAGCGTGAGGCCCCATTAGCTAAAGTGGTGCTTCAGGTTAAGAACAGTTTCAGGTTAAGAACGGACCTCCAGAACGAATTAAGTTCTTAACCCGAGGTACCACTGTAACTTGTTATAACTCCATAGGAGCAGATCCACACACGGAATGCTACATCTGCATTGCAGAACGCATTGCTGCAGAGACATCAGTCACTAACACACTTCAGAGTTTAAAAAAAGGAAAAATCCTTGAAAAAACTGGGGAGTAAAAACTCAGTACAGTGCATCCATTAGTTACAAGGGAGAACTGGTACTGAATCTTTAAATTGTGCTTCAGGCCTTCTGCCTTATCTCAACCTTTTTCGAGATAGGCCCTTATTAGTTTGCTACAACGGTGCACGGGCTGCATTTGTGCACCGCTCGTCTTTGACGTTATCTTTTGTTTTGAAGACAGATGGCAAACTTTGCTCTGTTGTCCTGAGAAGTTCTGTTTCTAATTATTTTATATTCCATTTTTAAAAAAAAAATCTTCCAGATTATCAGATATATTTATGGCTGCTGTTATTTCCTGGGTTGCGTATTCTGACCTCATCTTCCTCAGCAATCTCAACTGCTTAGTCTGATATTGCACCATAATAAATACCAATGTCCTGTGCTCTGTTTTTCAAAGTGCAGTTTGATCCTGTGTGGAAAAAAAGAACTTTAAAGCTGAGCCAATACAATCACACAGTGGACTTGCAGCAGACTGATAGATTTTTTTCTTGAACCCTGGTATCATTTCAGAGCCAACGCCTTCACACATGGAAAAACAATAAATTTAGAGTTGATCATCAACACTTTTCAAATCTATCTATCTATCTGCTAAGACCTCTGGGTCCTTTTCACATGTCATACTGGTAAGCCAGGTGTCCCCCATCTTATATCTGTGCATCTGGTTATGATCCTGAACACATACTCGGTTGCCCTGGATTTCATAATGTCATAGGGGTAAGCATTAATAAGAACCAAAGGGCAGCGAGTCCCAGCTGTTGGAATAATTTTGCTGTCTCATTTCTCCCTTGAATGCATCCTGGTAGATTGGCCAATGGCAGAGACATTTGTGAGAAGGAACAAAAAGGCAGGGAGTGTCTCATCTCTTATCTCTCAGCTGAAGCCAGGTCCATTGTTCCATTCATACAAGCTTCTTCCAGGGACAGGAAATCTGCTCACCGTGGACTGAATTAAAAAATAAACTCTTGCAGTAAGTACTCTTCTAAGTCACTCAGAGAACAGGCGTATATTATTCAGTGGCCGATACAAATACAGTAAATAAACCACCAGTTTGTGGCTTAGTGCATCATCCAAACTCAGGATTGGTCCTGTCTAATATAATTAGCTCTAGTAAAATGACTTTGGGGTAGGGAAAGGTTATGCTGCTCGGTAATTCCCCACCCCCACCCAGGCAACACACTGAACTGCTTTGCAGCTTGTCACTTACTTTTGTTTAAAGCTCTCTTATCAGATTGTACTCAGCTTGGAACCAGTCGGTTCTGCTCTCAAAACGCAAGTGCTCTTTCCTCTTTACAAAGCATGCATGGTACTGCAAGTCACCAGCTGTTAAGACCTTATTGTGAAGAGTGCTCAAGGGAAAGCATGCGCCCCTCTTTCTGCGCTTGCTCTCCTGTTTTCCACTTACTTTACCCCCAGCAGCTTAATGAAAATACAGTACTTTTAAAATCAAGGATTTCTGAGTGGAGCTGCACTAGGTAAGAACATGAGGTATCACAGAATAGAATTCTCAAGCCCCCATTTCCCGTATTTTTTGCCCTATAAGAAACCAGACCACAAGACGCACCTAGTTTTTGAAGGAGGAAAACAAGAAAAAAATTATTCTGAATCCCAGAAGCCAGAACAGTAAGAGGGATCACTGCACAGCGAAAGCAGCAATCCCTCTTGCTGTTCTGGCTTTTGGGATAGCTGCGTAGCCTGCATTCGCTCCATAAGACGCACGCACATTTCCCCTTACTTTTTAGGAGGGAAAAAGTGAGTTTTATAGAGCAAAAAATACAGTATTTTATACCCTCTCCCCTCATCCATTTCTTCAGATATTGCAAAAACAACAATTTATTACTTGTAACCCACCCATCTGACTGTGTTGCCCAGCCACTCTGGGCAGCTTACAATAAAGTATTCACACACACACAAATACACCAGACATTAAAAGCTTCCCAATACAGGGTTGCCTTTAAAAGGTAAAGGTACCCCTGCCCGTATGGGCCAGTCTTGCCAGACTCTAGGGTTGTGCGCTCATCTCACTCGATAGGCCGGGAGCCAGCGCTGTCCGCAGACACTTCCGGGTCACGTGGCCAGCGTGACAAGCTGCATCTGGCGAGCCAGCGCAGCACACGGAACGCCGTTTACCTTCCCGCTGGTAAGCGGTCCCTATTTATCTACTTGCACCCGGGGGTACTTTCGAACTGCTAGGTTGGCAGGCGCTGGGACCGAACGACGGGAGCGCACCCCGCCGCGGGGATTCGAACCACCATACGATCGGCAAGTCCTAGGCGCTGAGGTTTTATCCACAGCGCCACCCGCGTCCCTTCTAGGGTTGCCTTTAGGTGTCTTCTAAAAGTTATGTAGGTTTTTTCTTTTATCTCCTTGACATCTGACAGGAGGGCATTTTCACAGGGCAGGCGCCACTACCAAGATGGCCCTCTGTCTGGTTCCCTGAAACTTCGCTTCTCACAGTGAGGGAACCGCCAGAAGGACCTAGTATCTTATAAACTTCAAACCTTGTGTTGACCCCTTCGTACTTTAGGGAATAAAGGGAGATGGGGAAACCCGACATTGCAGACCCAGAATGTTGCATGCAAATATTACAAAATGGTGAATATATATCTAAAGTGCATCCCTGGAATTTGGGTGATTTCCTCCCCAGTGTGGATTGCCTTTATATCACATGCCTGTATTTAGTCAATTGTATTGCATATTGTGTGTGTGTGTGTGTGTGTGTGTGTGTGCATATTATATATAGCCCCATATTGACATGTCCAGACATGCCCCCTCCCATTTGCAAACTTTCAGTTACTTGATGCTTCTGAGCTGTCCAGTCTACTGTGTCATTTCTTTGATCATGTGGGAGACCTAGAGCTCCACTCTTGTGTAATCGGCTCCCCAAAGGGGGAAGAGGGGAGGGAAACAAGACTTTCTGATTCAGCCCCAGCGAACGGAAACTCTACCAGACTTGAGTGAAAGACCCTGATGAATCAACACATCCAGTCTTTCCATCCAAACATGTTTGGACACATATCCTCTGGTAGTAAATCATAAATATCTCATCTCTCTGCAGAAATTCCTCTCATTCTTGAACATTGCATTTTAATATAGTGTTATAGATGTACACAGTTCCTTGCAACCTAAGCAAAATAAACTCCCATGCCGCCCCAAACTTTAACACTGGGGAGAGGAAAGGGAATTTAAAAGCAGTGATAATGAGGGGTGAGTGGAAAACCAATTGAGCATGGTCACATTGCCATTTACTCCCCATCCAGTGGGCTCCCACTGCTAATTTTTGAAACCGCATTCACACTGATAGCCACAATCCAAATCAATCCTGCAGCTTCTGTTGGATGGTTTTTCTCAAAACAGCTTCAATTTCGATGTGTAGTAAGAGGTAATGTGGACATATCCTAACAGCCATGGCACATGTTGTTGTTGTTGTTGGCATCTGTCTGTCTTGAGAGACAATGGAGTGCACAGTCAAACTGCTGTGTTAGCAGCCTCTCAGTGACCTCCCTGGGGTGCAAGCCTGGGCAGTGCGTCTGGGGGTCCTGGGCTGCCCCCACTCTTGGCCTGACTGCTGTGGTCCAAAGGAAAGCAGAGCAATATGTTTGACATATTGCAGGAGTTGCTGGAAGGAGGCGTACAAGGCACCATCCAGCCATCTTAGGGACTCCCCTCTGGATTTGTGTAGGGTTTACCCCTTTTCTTCTCTAGAAGATATCCTGCAAGGCAGCAGAGGTTTAGGATCAGAGTTTTCCTTCTCCTAGACAGGCTACTTTCTCAGGTTGACGAGCCCCGCCTGCCCCATCTGCAGAAACCACCTTCTTGACCCACTACTGGTAAATATTGTGGGGATCAGCAACAGCTTCATGTTATAGTTGTGTGTTGCAAAGTCTGCTTCCTCTAACCGCACATCATCATCGCACCACCAATCCTTTGGCTCTGAGCCTTCTACCCAGGGGGTTCCCTCGGGGGGTTCCCCAGCTGATGCCTCCCACCTCTGCACCCAGCCAGTCTGTGACAAGTAAGTATTGTAATGAGTCAGCAAATTTACCACTGGGTACTGCACTACATCTGCACAACTGAGAGTGCGGGGGTGGGAAGAGGCCATTTGCTATATAAGTCGATCAGGGAGCTTTTGATTGGTGCCAGGCTAAAGGAGAAGAGGAAGTGGTTCCTTTAACATACAGCTGCAGTTGCTGCACCTTTTCCTATACAAAATTTGAGCTGTGTGCCTCTGTCCACCTCCACACCTTAAAATGATATGCATGGCTATACTTTTCACAGGACATGTCCTTGCAAATTGCCTTGAAACTCCTGTCCAGCCACTGTGCAGGTCACAGTGCTGTATTTTGGGGCTACAACCATGGGGCATAGAATTGTTTGTGCATCATGTGCAGGGTGCACCGTTTTGCCAGGCTAACTTAGCTCAGAGGATGGGACTATCGGGGCACTCGCTGTTCTGTTCTGTTCTGTTCTGTTCTGTTCTATTTCTACTTGAAAAGGGTTGGACTATGCTTCCTATTTCTTAAAGTGTGTGTATGAGTGTGTGTGTGTGTGTGTGTGTGTGTGAGAGAGAGAGAGAGAGAGAGAGAGAGAGTGTCAAACCATTAATCATAACGTAGGGCTTGTCCACACCAGAGTTTACTGTGTGTTTGCAGATGCTTGCCACTTCCAGAGTGGGTCTAAGCTGAAGGCCAGGCAGAACAGCTCTGTCTTGCAGGCCCTGCAGAAATATGTCAAATCCCGCAGGGCCCTAGTCTCTTGTGACAGAGCATTCCACCATGTCGGGGCCAGTGCTGAAAAGGCCCTGGCCCTAGTTGAAACCAATCTAACCTCCTTATCCAGCACAGGGATAATCTAATAAAATGGGAAAGATTGGGGTCCAAATATCACCACTCCGGATCACAGACTAATAGTTACAGTTCTTTTTGAATGGGTAGATCATCCCTCACTTTCTGCTACTCCCCTTTCCACTCACTTATTCCTTAGTGCTTTCATTTCTTTACCAACTGTGTTTGTAAGTATTTCCAGTGTGCTCCTGAGCAAAAGTGGCTATTGCTTCCTCTTTTGATCCCATAGTTTTGCACAAAAACCAGGGAATTGCATGAGCAAACCACATAAAAAAAATTCCTACGCCAAACATTGGCAGCAATCTGGAAACTGCATTCTGATCATTTGCAATTGCTTTCATTTCTTTTTCTAGATTTGCTCCTAAATTCAGGAGGTGTCTGCATGAATGGAGGAGATTCTTTTGATTCATCAGATTTGCCTAAAAACTTGCTGAGAATTTGCAGTTCCCTGGCTGTGTGCTTTTGCAGAATTCTTTTTTAAAAACAAGGGGTGCGCAGCTCTCTGCCCACATGTCTTGTCAGGACTTAATTGGCAATACTGTATAGAAACTGCACGTTACAAGGAAGGGCCAGCTGTTACAAATGCGAAAGATTAAAGTTCCTCCTCTTATGTGCAGGTGTGGACTATCAGGTCTAATTTGAAGAGAAAGGGGAAAAGACTAGCAGCTAATTAATGTTCAAAAGCGAACAATCTCTTCCCACGATCTTTTCCTCAATGCTAACAACTTTGCTCTTTGAAGCTGACTGAAAACTGTCTGAGATTTTTTTTTATTCAGTGAGGAATGGGTTCCTGTATAATTAACTCTAAAGACACTGTTGGGTTACCTACAAATAGTAATTTATGGCATTTTTACTCCCTCCTTTGCCAAAGGAAAACTACACAAATCAATATCATTTATATAACCTCTTGAAATGTCAAACAAATTGAGAGCAAACTCTTCCATAGTATGCCTCCTTAAGAGGTTAACCACCACTCAACTGGTTTGCAGTGGATATGTCTTTGTCTCCATGGTGAAAAAAATCCTGCTGTTATTTTTTCAACCCTGTTTTAATTAATTTGCGACATGCTCATCTGCAGTGCCTTGCTCACAAACATTTCTTGGGCTTTCAAATCAAAATTCTCAGTAAAGCCATTATTACTAAATGTACCTGGAAATACAATTAGACCAGCTTTACAAGGACAGTAAATTACCTTGTGGAAGCGGATTGTATAAACCAGCCAAGGTCATTCATTACTGTTTGATGCACAGCACCTAAATTAACAGATAAAAGCTGGAAATTAACTGCCATGAGTTCAGAAACAGTGAAAAGGAGACACATTAGCAAGGAACACATCTAATTGTTTTCTAGAAGCATTAATTTGACTTGATAATAGCTTGAGCCAAAGGCTTCTTCCAAATAGTTTCTTAGCCCAAACCAGCTCTAAGTCAACGCCAGCCCATACCCTCCAATGTTTCTCCGATGAAAATAGGGACACCTCATTCCGTAATGATAATTTTACTATTTATACCCCACACATCTGACTGGGTTCCCCCAGCCACTCTGGTCAGCTTCCAACATTTATAAAAACATAATAAAACATTAAATGTTTGTTTAAAAACTTCCCTAGACACAGTGGCGTAGCGTGGGTTGTCAGCACCCGGGGCAAGGCAAGTAATTTGCGCCCCCTAACCCGTGGATTTGCGCCCCCTAACCCGTGGATTTGCCCTAACCCCAGATGTTGCGCCCGGTGCGGCCCGCCCCCCCCTGCACCCCCCACGCTACGCCACTGCCTAGACAGGATTTCCATTAGATGGCTCAAGGGTCAGATAACTCCATCCCCTCCAACATTTCTCCAATGAAAATGGGGACAGCCTAAGGAAAAGTGAGACATTCCGGGATCAAATCAGAAACCGGGACGGCTTCTCTAAACCAGGGACATCCCTGGAAAATAGGGACACTTGGAGGCTCTGCCACCCCATCCATTAGGGTCAGTGAGCTCAGGCAGCTGGCTGGGGACATTTGGAAGAGGGGGCAGATCTGGGCCCCCCAAGAGTGTGCTGCTCGCTGCCTCCTGCTCCTCTCCTCCCCCCCCCCCCGCCACCTTAGTTTGGATCCAACCCATTATTCTTAGGCAGCAATTTTGCCATTAAAATGGTCAAAAGAATCACCAGGCTTTTCCTCCCCACAATCCCATGTGCATTCCCAGGACCAGTGATGGACCCTGAGGTTTCACATTTCAGTAGCAGGGCCCTGTGCAGTGCCCAAATTTGGTGTGCTCCCTGCCTCTTGCCTTCCATTCTGCATCATAGTTGTGGTGCCCATTGCAACCCAACCAGTCATGTGCCCCAAAATCTGCCTCTGCCAGAACAACGTTGAGCCTTACGAGTGAAGAAACTTGCATTGAAATGGGAGTGCTCAGTTTGGTGCTGTGGGTGGGAAGCCCAGTTTCAAATCCAGCCCCCCCCCCAATATACTGGCTATCCTATACGTCAAGTCACTGTATTTCAGCCTAACATGCCCCTAAGACTGGATACGGTGCTTGAATCACCAGGGGTTGTATTCAGCATTAGTCACATGCAGAGTAGACCCATTTAAATTAATGGGCACGACTGTCTTAGACCCAATAACTTCAATGGGCCTACTGTTAGAACTTAGTTGGGTACAGCCCTGTTTGAGAGGCGGGCTTGATCTCACTCCCTATGGGGACAGTCTCCTTAGCTGTTGTTGTTTTTTTAAGGCTAGGAAAGGGGTGCTTTTATTTAGCAGATTTATATCCTGCTTTTCTTCTATTGTGGCAGACAAGTTGGTTTTACAGGGATTTTTGGCAGTCTCTCATCTAGGCACCAACCCGACTCAGCCTTGCTTAGCAAAAGCAAAGTGTGTGCAGGCAAGTCTTTAGCATATGCACTGCTGGGGTGCAAAGATCCGCCCAGCGCCCCCAAATTTAGTTGTGAGCGCCGTTGCTGAGTCTGACAAGTGCCGCTTTGTGAATGACAAGTGCCGTCATTGAGTCAAGCGCCGCGGTTGGGAATGACAAGCGCTATTGCTGGTGTGGCGCGTCTTTGGTAAATGAGCACACAAAGTCGAAAGTCCTTCAGAGAAACAGTAGATATACATTTCGGTAATACCTAGGTATATATGTATTTTGTTTTTCTAGCCTGATCAAAATTTTTTATTATTTCATAACAGGTAGATAGTTAAGAGCTTAGGCGGCTTCAGTGGCGGGCAGCGGGTGCCCCATGCCCCCCAGAAATCAACACCCGGGTGCCCTGCACCCCTTGCACCCCCAGGTAAAGATGGCCCTGAATGTGTACATCCTTTGAGGAAAATTTGAAAGGAGTTGGGGTTCAGGGATTGTTGATTTTATTAAGGCTGCTCCCTACTTTTGTCCTGCATATCATTTGTGCCCTAGGCTGATGTATAGTAGTTGTAGTAAAATGCATACTGCCTGTGCAACTGCTACAGAAATTATTGATTACTGGTGGGTGGCAAAGTCCCCATCTGCTTGCTTCCTCGAGCACCAAGCTCCCTGTCCTGCTTGTGACCTGCTTAGTAAATATGTTTTCATGAATAGCTGGACACACGAGGAAGTGAGCTGACAATTCTTCCATTGCACAAGCCTTGCCCACATCTCTGTGCAAGAAACAGGTCACGTCAATCAGTTTTCCTTCCATGCTCAGAGGTTCTTGATTCTCATTCATCTTATGCAACAGGCAGGCAGTTTCAATAGCAATTGGTTTACTTAAGTGTAACATAAGGAAGAAGATCTATTCATGATTGCGTGGGGGTTTTGGACTAGGTCACTGGGAGTTAGAACTGTTGTCAAATAGAGCCTGGAGCAACATAAGTTATCTGCCAGCAAATATAATTTCATGCTGGAATGAATGTTATCGGTTGGAATTTCCCTGCCCCATTTTTCCAGCACCATTAATACAGCTCATCTTTGACTTTACCAAACAATCAGAGCAAACTTTCCAACAGTTTTTTCTTTTGAAGGCAGTGAGATTTCAGCCACAGGTCTCCATGACTTAAACATTTGTGGGATATCTGTTTGTCACCATAAAGTCTTTATAGCATGTGGCAGTCTTGATCTGTAGTATGGTAGGGTAGACAGCATTTATATTCTGATACTGGAGTTGTTGGTTGTTCCTGATATTGTATTTTATTTATTTGGCTGATTTAAAAGGTTATAGAGTTTCCAGTGTGGTTTATAAAAACAAGAAAGAAAGAAAACATCCAAGCTGTGCAATAAATCACAGCAACGTTTTAAAAGCACCCGAATATATTAAAAGGACTGGGATTATTAAAAGGATAGGAATATCAGTACCAAGCAAGCCTCCTTGGGGCAGGAATTCCACAAAGAGGGAACCACCACTGAGAAGGCTCTCTCTCTCTGGTCACTATCCTGGAGGAGAGCCTCCAAATATTATATTAACATCCTGTGAGGTTGGTATGGTAGCAGATATTCCCCTAGGTTCTTGAGTCCTCCTAAGCACTTGGAATTGTGCTCAGAAATGGACTGGAAGGCAGTGAAGGTCATTCAATATCCATAATATATGTCGTACTAATTGGCGCCAGTCAGTAGCCTAGTACTTTGAACTAACTGCAGTTTCTGAGCAGTCTTTGACATATACATGGCATCAGTCAATTCTAGATGTCACCAAAACATGGATAGGATGACTGTGAAGTGTAGCATAGTCCACAAATGCCTATCCCAAACAACATACGTATTAGTCTTTAAGCTACCAGATGACTCTTCGTTGGTTTTCCTGCAATACGAACACAACTGTTGTTGTTGTTGTTGTTTAGTCATTTAGTCGTGTCCGACTCTTCGTGACCCCATGGACCAGAGCATGCCAGGCACTCCTGTCTTCCACTGCATCCTGCAGTTTGGTCAGACGCATGCTGGTAGCTTCGAGAACACTGTCCAACCATCTCGTCCTCTGTCGTCCCCTTCTCCTTGTGCCCTCAATCTTTCCCAACATTAGGGTCTTTTCCAGGGAGTCTTCTCTTCTCATGAGGTGGTCGAAGTATTGGAGCCTCAGCTTCAGGATCTGTCCTTCCAGTGAGCACTCAGGGCTGATCTCCTTCAGAATGGATAGGTTTGATCTTCTTGCAGTCCATGGGACTCTCAAGAGTTTCCTCCAGCACCATAATTCAAAAGCATCAATTCTTCGGCAATCTTCAGCCTTCTTCAGCCTTCTTTATGGTCCAGCTCTCACTTCCTTACATCACTACTGGGAAAACCATAGTTTTAACTATGCGGACCTTTGTTCCCTTTCATGGATCACTGCCTTGCCGTGGCAAAGGGGCTTGAATAACTCAGAGAAGCTATGAGCTATGCCATGCAGGGCCACCCAAGATGGACAGGTCATACTGGAGAGTTTTGACCAAATGTGATCTACCTGGAGCAGGAACCGGCAAGCCACTCCAGTATCCCTGCCAAGAAAACTCCATGGACAAAGACAACTGGCATACAAATACAACTACCCTACTAGAAATTATTACTTTTTAATGTTATGCACATATTTTGTTTTCTGTTGATTGAACTTTCAACAGTGCTTCATTTTAAATAGACAGCCACGCCACTGCGGTTCTCTCAAAATATAATCTACAACCCATTTACCGTAGAGCACAATTTCTAAAGTCAATGAGACTGAGACAGATGTAGGAGAACAAACGTTTTAATGCATTGTGAAGTTTGCTACTGCACTGACAGTGAGCACAAGTGAGCAGCTGCCATATTTCTTGAGCTCTTTGCCAGCTTAGCATTGACTGGATCATATAAGTATCATCATATTTCAAGGACCACAGTATCGAGAAGTGACTGGCACGTGTGTGTGTGAGCGAGCCATCATAGCAGATCAGGCTGTAGTGCATGCTGCTTCCACAACAACACTTTCTCCAGTTTGCAAGTGTGCACTTGGGTCCAAAATGGTTGGTGAGCAAATGATGCCAATGCATGTATAAACTGACTCTGTGCCATGTGTGGTGCAATAGTGAGCCACATCATCTGGGCACAGAGTAGACAGTTGAATGGTAACTTTGCACCAGCTTCAGCCAGTAATGTACATCTTGCATTTACAGCCCACCTCTCTAAGGAGCTCAGTGTAGTATACATGGTTCTCATCCTCTTCATTTAATGCCTGCAACTCTTGAAGAAGGTTAGGCTGAGAGGCACTGACACGCCCAGGACACTCTAATCCAGCATTTCTTAAATTTGGGTCCCTGGATGTTGTTGGACTACAACTACCATCATCCCTAGTTAGCAGGACCAGTGGACAGGGATGATGGTCATTGTAGTCCAACAACATCTGGCGACCCAAGTTTGAGAAAGGCTGCTGAATCACTACACCACACTTGGTTTCATGAATTGTCTCAGTGCTTGTGGCCCAAGACAATAACAGGATGCTAGGTGTGCTGTTTTGTGTAAACCATCAGCCTACAGCCATTTGTTGTTTTTTCCCTTCACAAATGTTTGCTGGGCTAAACTTGTACAGAAATTCTTCAATAAAATATCTAGATCAGGGTTTCCCCAAACTTGGTAGCCATCTTTTTTTGGACTACAAATCCCATCATCGCTAGCTAGCAGGACAAGTGGTCATGGATGATGGGGTGATGGAAACTGTAGCCCCAAAACAGCTGGAGACCCAAGTTTGGGGAAGCTGATCTAGACGAGATGTGGTCAACCCCTAGCCCAAGGAGCCTGGTGTGGCCTCTCAAGCAATTTTTTTCTTCTCTGTCCCCCCTCACAAAAAAGAATTCACTGATTTTGGCAGTGGTAGCAAAACCAAAATGCATTCAAGGTAGACACAGCACTGGAGCAGACAGAGAGGTTTATAGCTGATGGGGATATAAATTGTCCCTTCCCAAGTCAATCATTTGATAAGGGGGCGGGGAAGGAAATCTCTCAGATGATACACACTAATCAGCTGCAAAAAGCCTCAATAATAAGGAAGTTAGTTGCACTTTCATTCCCTTAAAAATAAGTGGAACTAAAGCTATGATTAGTTTCACCAGCTGATTTCACAGAACAAGTAGGTACATTCAAGATTAGTAAATCATTGGAGATCCCTTCTGAGTACACACTTGAGATGCTGGCATAGCTACAATGCAGTTCTATGTATTTTCCCCCTTACCTGCGAGTAAGTAGAACTAACCCCCATACTTACTCCACTATTTACAAGAACTTAAGAGCGGCTTTGTTCACAGGTGTAAATCTCCAGTTGGGAGATTGATTGGGTATCTAATTAATTTTTCATTAGGCGACAGGTCCCCCTACACTTCTGAAAAAGTGGCCTGTTTAGCAATTTGAGAGTATCAATTTTAAGGAGGAATGTTTGTGGGGATGATAGGTTAAATTCTTCAGGGTAGCAAACTATTACAGTGGTACCTCTAGATGCAAACGGGATCCATTCCGGAGCCCCGTTCGCATCTAGAAGCAAATGTAACCCGTGTCTGCGCGTCTGTGCGTGCACGGGTCACGTTTCGGCACTTCTGCGCATGCACGTGACATCATTTTGAGCATCTGCGCATGCGCATGTGGTGAAACCCGGAAGTAACCTGCTCCGTTACTTCTGGGTTGCCGCGGAGCACAACTCGAACGTGCTCATCCCGAAGCACATTCAACCTGAGATGTGACTGTATATGACAAAATGCCTTATTTTAACTGTGTGGTGTATTTTGTTTTTGTGTATATTTTACACACACGCACAATTTTGTAATGGCTTTGGCCAGACAAATGAATAAAGAAACAAACAAGCAATAACATGAAACAGTGGCAATGCAATTCTATTCCCCTCCCCCTTACATGGGTAAGTGGGGCTAACTCCCAAACCAGGTGAGCAAAGCACTGCAAGGCAACCTACATCTAACATAAATCAATGGGGCTTACTCTTGAGTAAATTGCTAAAACTTGGGCTGCTAAGACTGCAATCCTAGCCCCTACCTCCACCATAGCTGTCAACGTTTCCCTTTTTTAAAGGGAAATTCCCTTATTCCGAATAGGATTCCTTGCAAGAAAAAGGAAAAGTTGACAGCTATGACCCCCACCCTCATGCTGAAGCATGTCGTCCCCCCCCTCCCCGACTCGCCATTGGAACAACAGATGACAATCTTAAGAGCACACAGTTTATTATAATATTTTGTGTTATTGTAAATTCCTTAATTGTTCATTTTTAACCTTGTACAGTGGTACCTCGGGTTACATACGCTTCAGGTTACATACGCTTCAGGTTACAGACTCCGCTAACCCAGAAATAGTGCTTTAGGTTAAGAACTTTGCTTCAGGATGAGAACAGAACAGGATGAGAAACAGGCAGCAGCAGCGGGAGGCCCCCTTAGCTAAAGTGGTTAAGAACAGACCTCCGGAACGAATTAAGTACTTAACCTGAGGTACCACTGTACAATGTTTATTGCTTTCATTTTATGGATCAACCGTCTTTTTAGATAGTAAAATTCATGTTAAATTGCTGTTTTAGGGGTTGTTTTTAAAAGTCTGGAATGCATTAATCCGTTTTGCATTACTTTCTACGGGAAAGCGCACCTTGGTTTTGGAACGGACACTGTGACAGCTTTTACTAGTAGGCTCCTGCAAGATAACTTCTGGAATAGATCAGTCCATACAGCATGAGACTACAAATCTCTTGTTGGGGTGTGTGTGTGTGTGTGTGTGTGCGGAACTTCAGTTACTTAGGCATTTTTATTGAGTACTACTGATACCAACCACGCGCTTCGATCCCGGGACAAAGGTTCGGAACGCGGCGGCGGCGGCGGCGGCGCGCCTGCGCGCACGTGGGCCTCCCTGGCCGGCCGCGGAGGAGGAGGAGGAGTGTGGAGGGGCGTGTCTGTCTCTCCCCCCCCCCGCTCCCGTCCACCGTGCCCCGCCCCTCCCCTCGAATCCCCGCCCTCCAGAAATGGGCGGGGAATGGGCTCAGGTAAAGAGCGCGGCAGTCCGGCCAGTCGCTCGCCTGAGGCAAACGGCGGCGGGAGCGTTGTTGTTCCCCCCGCGTCGTCTCTTTCTCCGTGGTGCGGCGGGTCTCCTCTGAGGCGATGTGGCGGCATTCCTCGTGGGCCTTCTTCGCGCTGCTCCTGGCCGGCGGCGGCGGCGGCGGCCCCGGCAGCCTCCGCCACGGGGCTTCTGCCCAGTCGGTGTGGACGGCGTGGCTGAACGTGTCGTGGAGGATGCCCGGCAGCAACGAGAGCTACTGGAACGTGGGCGAGAGCGGCATCTACGGGCAGGACTCCCCCCTGCGCCGGGCGGCGGGGCTGGTGGTGGCCCCCGAAGGGCCCGGGGCGGCCAACGCCTGCAGCCCGCTCACCAACTTCAGCAGCCCGCCGCCGCCCACCCCGTGGGTCGCCCTCATCCAGCGCGGAGGCGGCTGCACCTTCGCCGAGAAGATTGCCGTGGCCGCCGCCAGGGAGGCCTCCGCCGCCGTCATCTACAACTACGCTGGGGGGTCCGGGAACGACGTCCACCCCATGACCCACCCGGGTGAGGAAAAGGGGGGGGGCGGAGGGAGGGAGGGAGCCGGACAGTTTCCGGGATGCGACCCTCGCTTGGGCATCGGGTCCCTCTGAGTCGAGGTTGAAAACCTGGCTTTTTTTTTTTAAATGCATTGTATTGTATTGCACAGAGTTGCGGGAGAGGGAACCCCGAGGGTCATCTAGTCCAGCCCGCAAGAATAAGCCCGCTGCCCCCATAAGGGGGTGGAAAATGCCACCTTGGCGTTTGTCAGCACCGCGCTCTAACCAACAGAGCTACCCTGGGAGATATAGATATGATTGCGTGTTTGTGTGTAGATATGCAGCTTGTTTAACGCGTTTATATAACACCTTTATATTCCGAGGGAGGGTCGGGGGAGGTGGGTGGGGGGCTTCCTGGGGGTGGGTGGCAGAGGGAGGGAGGGAGCCGGACAGTTTCCAGGCCGCGCCCCTCGCTTGGGCATCGGGTCCCTCTGAGTCGAGATTGAAAACCTGGCTTTTTAAAAAATAAAAATGCATTGTATCGTATAGCACAGAACTGGTGGAGTTTGGGGAGAGGGATCCCCCGAGGGTCATCTAGTCCAGCCCGCAAGAATAAGCCCGCTGCCCCCATAAGGGGATGGAAAATGCCACCTTGGCATTCGTCAGCACCGTGCTCTAACCAACAGAGCTACCCTGTGGGGGGCTCCCTGGGGGTGGAGGGAGGGAGCCTGACAGTTTCCGGGACGCACCCCTCGCTTGGGCATCGGGTCCCTCTGGGTCGAGATTGAAAACCTGGCTTTTTTTTATATAAAAAAAAATGCATTGTATTGCATAGCACAGAATTGGTGGGGTTTGGGGAGAGGGATCCCCCGAGGGTCATCTAGTCCAGCCCGCAAGAATAAGCCCGCTGCCCCCATAAGGGGATGGAAAATGCCACCTTGGCGTTTGTCAGCACCGCGCTCTAACCAACAGAGCTACCCTGGGAGATATAGATATGATTGTGTGTTTGTGTGTAGATATGCAGCTTGTTTAATGCATTTATATAACACCTTTATATTTCGGGGGAGGTGGGGGGGGAACATGGCTCTCCTCCTCCCCGTTTCATCCTTAATGACAACCCTGGGAGGTAGGCTAAGAGATGGGAACTGGCCCAGAGTGAGCTTCAGAGGGTGTCAGAAGGGACACCGAGGGTCATCTAGCCCAACCCCTTGCAGTGCAGGAATCTTTCATATGAAGTATGCTCTGCTTGACTCAGAAGATATGATCCATCTTCTTTTTCTGTGTTTGAACACCCAAGTAGAAAGAAGCATTTCCTAGCTTCTCTTCTTTTTGCTTAAGTATTCTACAGCCTCTTTGTGGCATTGGCAGTTTTCAGTTGCCATAATCAGATAAGAAAATTGCTCATTTTTGCGCTTGGTGTACAAGCACTTGTCTGATGTGTGGTTGCTTTGTAAAGTATGTCTTATCTGGGCCTTGCATATATCTGTGGGTCCTTAATGTATTGCTTCCATCTTAGGATACATACGATTGCAGCCTCGATACCTTTCTGCTGTCGTATATGAAATTTATATCTTGCTTTTTAGCTGAGATTAGCTCTCAGGGCTGCTTTTAGTTAAAATCTGTTGGAAGGTGTGATATGAGGGAAAAGACGGAGAAGGGGGTATTGTATTCTTGTGGGCCATGGCAGTTGGTGACATCATAGTCCAAGTCTCTAGAGAAAGGTGCAGCAAGAGGGTTAAAGGGACCACTGATGTTGAAGATGGCAACCCACAGAAGTATTTCTCCAATTCGGCTTCAGAGACTTTTGTCCTTGGCTATTGAAAATTGAGGGCAGACGTACACCACACACTTGATCACATGACTTTCCCCAAAGAATCCAGGGAACTGTAGCTTCCCCCTAATACATTCCTAGCACCCGTAAAAAGCTGCAGTTCCCAGGACTCTTTGAGCAAAGTCGTGGGTTTTAAGTGTGCAATGGGTGTGCTATCTTAAGAAGTGTATAGTTTCTAGGCTTTCTCCTCCAGAGGCAGAAGTTGCTGTAAAACAGCACCAGGAGTTGCTTGACTATTAAAGATGCTAGTCCACAGGATCAGACTGTCTACTGCAAAGGCTTCTCTTGACCATGGCTGTTGCTATATTACTGTTGTGAATCACTCCACTTAACTCCTTCCTCCCCCTGGTGTGGGAAGCACCACCAGGTTCTCACTGCAATCACATGCATACACAGAAGTGTCCCAGTAAGTTGAGTGGAGCACACCACCTTGCATCTAGGGTTAGACTCCAGTCATAAATACACTTTGCAAGTAACTAACTAAATGTTGGAAGATTCAGGGCAGACAAAAGGAAATCCTTTTAATCCTGAAACTCACTCCCTCAAAAAGTAGTGATGGCTTCCAACTTGAATGGCTTTAAAAGAGGTTGGCCATTGTGAGAATAGTGTGGTGGACTTGGTGGACTAGTGGCCTGATCTAGCAGGCTCTTCTTATGTTCTTTGGTACTTCTAGTAGGCAGAAGATCCTAAGAACAATTTGGGCAGCTCCTGAGGTTATAATCCCTGGAAAAAACCTAGAGCACACGCTATCTTCAAAAGCATTAATGCTGTTCCTCCATTGTCCACACTACTTCACTTCAGCTAGCACAAAATTATCTTCTGCATAGCATATAGATCCAAAATGCAGGTATCTTAACTGGAGATACTCTCCCAAGTTTTGGTTCCTACTGAACTCAACTCACCATCCTGAATAAAGCAATTGTCTTGCCACTATATACAAGTTGAAGGTACTCCAAAGCAGTTGCAAAAGGGCAGCAAACAATTCCTTGCTTTATTGCTTGCAGTGAGTAAAAGCCATCTAAGAAGCTTCTGTATCATTTATTTGTTTAGGCAATTTATATACTGCATCATATGTTGGTGAAATCTGCAAACAGTTTGTGACATTCTAAAAATATATTAACAAATACGAAAAAGATAGTAGAAATTTAAATCGTCATTTTGGAGCTGCACAGATAAAAATTGGATAAGATATCCTCTGAAACCAGGCATGTGTAAAGTCCATTTTGGGGGCCTAATCTGGCCTGCCTGTTGGTTTAATCCGGCCCCTGTGGCAGTTTATTTCCTGGAGTTAAATCCTAAAAAAAAAAAAAAACCCTCAACAACTTCAGTCCTAAAAAAATCTCAACAACTTTGGGGTAAAATAATAAAAAAAAAGCTCAACATCTTCAATTCTAAAAAAAGGTTAACAAGTTTGGTTGGCCCTTTGGTTCTTTGGTTGGCCCTCGGGGCCCTTCACTTCATCAAATCTGGCCCTCTTTGAAAAAAGTTTGGACACCACTGTACATTCTGATGATTGTACTGGCCACTAATGATTCTGTTTTAGTATCTTAACTGCTTGCCAGATGAAGAAAATTTAAAGCCTGAAAGGTGCTCTGCACATGTTCAAGAGCATTCAGTCCAAGATGAGAGTTCTTGTAAGTAAAATAGGTTCACATTGGCTGTGATTGAAATTCTACACAATGTGCATCTGCCTAAAGCATAAGAGCTCTTCCAGAAAATATGTAGAAACCCTTGTTGCTCATGTGTCATATGCAATATTAATGTAGTAGTAAATCATTCTTCTAACCCATGTTTGCATGTGAAGCGTGTGGTTTGAGAGATAGTAGTAACTTGGGCATGACCCTGGTATCACCTGCACCACGTCTACAAGGCAGCTCAACCTTTAGTACTCTGTTTTAATCAAGTTGCAATGGCTTATCTCATTTGTATGTTAACATTACAAATATGGATTACAATAATTTGCATTTATGCAGTGCATTTTAATTATATGCAGTGCTCTTCATAGATTTTCACTGACAAGCTCTGGAAGGATTTCATCACTTGTTTGAACAAGGAAAATAATTCTAATTTTCTAGTTCTTTGGATTGCCTTGTATATTGGTAGGAATGATTAGGAATCACAGAAGTATGAACATTCTGACCATCCTTCCTTCTGAGTTTGCTATGCTAGTGTGCTAATGCCATGCTGTTGCCTCACGTTTTTCTGTGAATGAGTTAGTTGTCTTAGTTACATGCTTACTGTGCTGCTATTTGTTGCAGTGACGGGGATATGCATAAAAGCAATATACAAACAATTTCCACTTAAGAATTCCAGGGACACCAATAGTCTTGCGTAGTAATGTTTTCCTTTGAGAAAAGAAAGCAACACACTTGGCCTCACTTCCCTCTGTAGCATGTCCCTCACGGCTATGAAACAATACTGAAAAGATGCCTATTATCTTCTGGGAGTTATTAAACATGCACTGATTTATTTATTTATTTAGTGTTTCCATGTTATCATTGTGGAGGGGCATTAAAACATATGTGCCATGGGATTATTGTACTCTAGTTAACATGAACCTCGAATGTGGGTGGAGCTTACAAATGTGGGTAATTGATGTGGCTTTTAGTGGACTAAAAAAATCAAATGTCAAATCCATTTATTGTGAGGACCATGCCTGTGCACAAACATCAACACTACTAAAAAAATATATTTTGTGTTTGCTGCTGCATGCCTTTGACGTCTCTGCATCCCCCCCCCCCGCCCCCGCTGCCGCCTGCTCCTTGCGAACTGAATAAACCAGATCCCCTAATGTAGTACAAGTGCTTCAGCTAATGAATAGCTAGTCGGAAAATCAGTTTCCCTTGACATCATTTAGAGGGCCTACATAGTACAAGAAATTGATTGGCTGTACAGATGCTAAATAAATTGATTGGCTTTGGCCGAGACAAAAAGTCAGCGTAGAGCAGAACGGTTAAATTGCCTTGAAAGGAGAACGTAATTGATTGTATTGTGTGTTAATGTTACGGTACTTACACTGCTTTCATCTATCCTAGGCTCTGATCCATGTGTATGTGCAGGCCCCAACCCTATCCACTTGTGGGAGTAAGCTCCACTGAATACAACAGGGGCACTTCTGAATAAAACATACATAGAATTGATCTATAAAGCCACTGAGATTTCAGATTGAGTTATGGAGGTTTATGGGGTTCATTTGAAGCATTTCTCCCTGAAAAGATCAGTAGTGGCAGGCAGCGTTCCTTGAAAGGGCCACTCCAGGGCAAAGCCAAATGCTTTTTTCTTATCTTATCAAACGTACTTTGACATGCAATTAAACCAAGATAAGCATCAAATATCAATCCACTGTATCTCAGAGTTGATGAGGAGGAGTGGGGACTATGGCAGAGAACTCTCCTGCGTCTCCTGAATTGAAGGGACCATAGCAAGCCTTCTCCTAATGCTAAAGTGATTGCGCATGCACAGAAAAATACTGTTTCTGAAGCATGCAGGACTTGGGCTATTTAGAATGACTATGAGTGTGGTACCATCATAACAATTCTGAGGAAACATTTGCATCCTCTCCTATAAAACGATGCTACACAGTTGAAATGGAATCTTGAACTTTGGGAAAGGCCAGTGAATAGTCAATGAACTAAGGGGGGATAGCCAGAAGGGAAGAATTGAGGCTAATGATGGAGGCATGGAAAAGTGAAGCAGCAGGGAATCTCTGAAGACACTGCATCATTCTTAAGGTGAGGAATGGCTGTATGCTATTTTGGGGAGGAGGGGCAAAGGAGTTCTAAGAAACCTGGTCAAGGGGCAAGTGAGTAAAGGAATGGGGCAAAGGAAGCGGGAGCCTGAAAAGCAGTGTTGAGAGATTGTTTGTAGTTATTGAGCTGAAGAAAAGGAGGACCAGAGCAGGGTCCCACAGACCCTGCCAGATCATAGCATTGTAGAGTTGGAGGGGCAGATGACGGTCACCCATGCAATGCAGGAATCTTAACATGGGACTTGAACCCATGACGCTGAAATTGAGAGTCTTGTACTCTACCGAATGAACTATCTCAGACTTAAATCCCTCCTCCCTATAAATTTCAGAGAACTTTGGGACAGGTGAGGGGCTGCATGCTGGTATGGAAGAAGCAGTAGGAGAGTCGCCTTACTCCCTTTATGCAAAATTAGCAACACCTAGCCCCCTTCCCCAATTGTGCAAATGAATTGTTGCTGGTGGTGGCAAAAGCAAGGAAAGGTTACCCAGAGAGCCAAACCAACATTTGTGGACTCCAGACTGGAGCTTTGCATGTTTAGCTCCTGCTAAGAGACCTTGGAAGTCCACTGAGCCCAGGAGGCATAAATAGGCTATGAGTGTCAGAGGTAGATGGGGAAATCTGAAAGGTAGGTAAATGTGATCACATGTTTACCGAGTGTTAGCATGTCCAGAACTGAACATTTTTTTTAAGACAGCCATGCATACTACATTTGCTGAAGGAGGTAGCAGATGCATATGTATGTTTGAGGGTTTGTTTGGCCCTCTTTAGTTGGAGAGCTGAAGCATGGTGAGTAGGAAATAACACTTGTGTTTTGAAAAAAAAACTTCCAAATCGTATTGGTGTGGCTGTTCTGATTGACTGGGTGTTTCAGAGGGACAGGCTTTTAAAAGAACAGCATTGGGGTGCTAGCAGTTGGCTACTTGCTATACAGTCATACCTCGGGTTGAATGCACTTCGGGTTGAGTGCGTTCGAGTTGCGCTCCACGGCAACCCGGAAGTAACGGAGCTCGTTACTTCTGGGTTTCACCGCATGCGCAGACGCTCAAAATGACGTTACGCTCATGTGCAGAAGCGTCAAAACGTGACACGCGGACACGGGTTACGTTTGCTTCTAGATGCGAACAGGGCTCCGGAACGGATCCCGTTCGCATCTAGAGGTACCACTGTAAATTAAATACTGGAGTTCTATAATTTTAATTTCCCTATGGAGAGAAGTTTCCCTATGACGTTATGCGCAGAAGCGGCGAAAAGCGACGCGTGCATGGGCAGACGTGCCGTCACTAGTTACGTTTGCTTCTGGATGCGAACGGGGCTCCGGAATGGATCCCGTTCGTATCCAGAGGTACCACTGTATTATAAACCAAATTACCATATTTTTCACTCTATAGGACGCACTTTCCCCCCTCCAAAAATGAAGGGGAAATGTGTGTGAGTCCTATAAGCCCAAGCCAGAACAGGGAGACAGAGCGCTGCGGAATGCTCCGTCTCGCTCTTCTAGCTTGGGGTTAGCTGTGCAAAGCCTCTGCAGGGCAGCGGGGTGCCTTCACCCCGCTGCCCTTCTGAGGCTAGAAAGCCTGCCCCCGAAGCCAGAACAGCAAGACGGAGCGCTCTGTCTCGCTGTTCTAGCTTGGGGATGGCTTCGCAAAGCCTCCTCAGAGCAGCGGGGTGCCTTCACCCTGCTGCCCTCCGGAGGCTACAAAGGCTGTCCCAGAAGCCTCAAGCCTTTGGAGCGCAGTGGGAACTCGCACTGCACTCCAAAGGCTTTGGGTCAGCGAAAGGAACCCGAAGCCTTTGGAGCGCAACGTGAGGTCCCGCTGTGCTCCAAAGGCTTCAGGGATCTTTGAGGCTGGAGGTGGGGGAAAGCAGCGCTTCCCCCCACCGCCAGCCCCAAAAGCTGGGGGGCTGCGGGAAGGCGGCGCGCCGCCTTTGCGCTGCTCCCCAACCTCTTTGAGGCTTTTCCCCAAGGAGGGAGAAGGGACTGACTGGCCATGTCAGTCCCTTCTCCCTCCTGGTCGAAAAGCCCGCAAGAGCTGTGCGCTCCTTAAAGGGTGCGCGGCTCCTGTGGGCTTTTGCGGGAGATGGGGGAATTCCCCCAACTCCCGCAAAAGCCGCGCTCTCTTTAAAGGGTGTGCGGCTTCTGCTGGCTTTTCTACGAGGTGGGGGAATTCCCCCACCTCGTAGAAAAGCCCGCAGGAACCGCACACCCTTTAAAGAGCGTGCCGCTCTTGGGGGCTTTTCCCCGAGGGGGGACAAGGGACTGACTGACCATGTCAGTCCCTTCTCCCTCCTCATAGAAAAGCTCGCAGGAGCCGTGCGCTCCTTAAAGGGTGCGTGGCTCCTGTGGGCTTCTGCGGGAGATGGGGGAATTCCCCCACCTCCTGCAAAAGCAGGGAGAAGGTCTGGGAGAAGCGCAGCCAGTCCGCTGCTCCCAGAGCTGGGGGGGAAATCATATTTTTTCCCTTGATTTTCCCCTCTGAAAACTAGGTGCGCCCTATGGTCAGGTGTGCCCTATGGAGCGAAAAATACAGTAGGTTCCAGATGGAGAGGTAGCATGCAGACTCCTTGTTAATGGTGTTGCATACTGCTGCCCGGGAGGTGTTGCATACTGCTACTCCTCCCACGTCAGGAGAGGAGTTGCTTGTGCTGCAAAACTCAGCAGGTAACTTCTAGTGCCTCTCAAATTATAAACCACATTGAGCAAACAAAATCAACCATAAGACGAAAATGAAATTAAGGAGAAATGTGTTTCATTTGCCTAGGTCACAATGCAAACCTCTGAATTCTGCAGACTTTTCAGCAAGCTTATGTGCCAATGTTGCTGGTGCCTGGTGGGCAACTGTGTTTTCATTGCATGTCAGATGTCTAATGACTGTGGGAAAATTACACAGGTTCCTATTTGCATTGGGGGTGGAGGAAGAGGCTAGCACTGGCTGAGCCAGCTGTTGGTGGCTCAAAGATCAGGAGGCTAGTGTATGGATAGCCTAAAGGCATTCTCATGTGGGGGCGGAACTTGTTTCTCAGCTAATGTACATAGTCTTGCTGTGTCAACAGAAACTTGACGATCGGGTCCCCCTTTAAGGTGGCAGCTACACTATAAACCTCTTTTGAGTCTGGGATTTGTGTTAAGCAGGTTGTTGTCAAAGCACAAGGCAGAGTTTATAGAGTTTATAAAATCCTATGCGACTCTCAAGAGCAACTGTTTGCAGCACTTGCTACTGGGCTAAATGGTGAAAAACTGGATGTTCTTAGAAGGTAGGGTAGAAACCAAAGCAACTGCTTTCCTTTAGGAATACAAAAATTCATTTTTGTCCAAGTTCCATTAACTTTCATTTTTCAGGGCCAGGGAAGGAAACTAACTAGCTTCTTGTTGCTTTGGGGAGCAATGGGTGAATTTGTCAAGGTAAGATGCGGAAGAGGGAACACGGCATTTCCTTAGTAGCCTGGTAGGATAGGCTTTTCTCTTCCCCTACCCTGATGGGCCATGTATGATGGGTAGAGCTGCTCACTTGTCAGTCACCTGGCATTATAATGACACCGGACTACCTTTCTGCATCACTTTGAACTGGACTTCTGAGGATCAAGCTCCCCTCAAAGTGATATATTGCCCTATGATTTGCAAACACTATTGATCAGCTGCAAACACTGTTTTAAACAAGCCCTGCAGTTACCTTCCCTACATCTGATGTTGTACATGATGTCTGATTTAGATCAGGTGGGTGTGGCCTGATCAAAATGGTCTCATGGGGCAAATGGGGAGGACTGGTTGGCCTAATTAGGTTCCCCACCCCTCACTTAAACAGTTGGATAATACAGTGGTACCTCACTTTACAGAGACTTCAGGTTAGACTCTGCTAACCCAGAAATAGTACCTCAGGTTAAGAACTTTGCTTCAGGATGAGAACAGAAACCGCACGGCAGCTGCAGCGGGAGGCCCCATTAGCTAAAGTGGTACGTCAGGTTAAGAACAGTTTCAGGTTAAGAACGGACCTCCAGAATGAATTAAGGTCTTAACCCGAGGTACCACTGTATTTATTATGGTTTTGATATCAGGAGGTGTTGACATTTGAAGCAACAATCTATTCACAGAATAGACTATCAGTCCACTGTTAGAAAATCACCATCTTCTGAATTGAAGGACAGTAGTCCTTCACCTTACACAGCAGTTCTGTTCTAAGGCAGTGTTCAAAATTAGTCAGGTGGCTTTTTTGCACCTGGCTTTGGACCACTTTGGACCAGGTGAAAATGCCTGAGCGCCAGGATGGTGCCTCACACCTCCATCATCGGGAGGTGCATGCCTGGTGATCATTGGATATGGACTGTTTTCACACACTAGTACCCCATTCTGTAGAATTCTATCAGTTATAGTTTATCTGCACAATTAGAATGAATTTCTGGAACCAAAATGCTTTTTCTGTGCAGCAGGAACAGTCACTTTTAAGACAAGGAGGTCGGAAAAAGCCAGTGTATATGTGGACTGTCACTGGATCAAGTAACTTTTCTTTAAGTTCTCAAAGTTCTTAACCTAGCTCAGGGTTGTCATATGAACTAGTCAGATGTTTAACTGATAATCAATCATAGTCAATTCATCATTTGATAAATACGACTTTAGAGCCAAAAACGGCAACTAGACATTCCGTTTTGGCAACTGTAACCCTTGGTTTAAGGAGCCATTTGGCGCCTGGATTATATATCTGAGTTTCTAACACTGTTCTAAGGGTTCCATATATACATGAAAATAACATATATTCAAACCCTTGGAGCCACCCCATAGCTAGGGAGTGGGTGGGGGAAGGGAGACATAGCACCCCTAAGCCTTCCAGAGCTAAAGAGCTAAACCCAGATGAACCCAGAAGAAAAAGAACTTTTAAGTTCTCTGCCTTGTTTGGGATTTGAGTTGCGCAATTTCAACCATGTATGGGTGAAATTGTGCCAGTAAATTGAGGGGTTTATAATACATAAATTTGTTTATAGTGGAGCATCAGCAGCCTGCTGAAATTTAGCATTTCCTTTTTTCCTTCTTCCAAACCTTTCTTTATATGCCAAAGAGAGCTTTGCTACAATGGGGTTTCGGAGCAAGCAGAAAAAGCATGAATCTTTCTCACTGCTTCTTCCTGCTTCAAAGCCCAGGTCAGTATCTCTAGAGTTCTGGGAGATTTCTTGTGTCATGCTCAGCAGGGACCCTCACCCCAAGCAAGTTGGTAAGTGGATATAGCTACATGCAGCACCCATTTCAGAAGGAATGTTGCTCATTTCAGGCCAAATGAAGTCATAATAATGTGAACCTTTGTCTTAGGATAGTAACTTGGCTTGCTAGCCTACTACAATAGTTAGATGATTACTACAGTTTGTTTTGAGTCGAGTGTCCGGAAGCAGCATAACTTGTCCAGCCTGATACTTAAAATCTCTAACATAAAAAAAAAAAAAATGCTATTAAATGTTGGCTGATAATGATAATACATTTTTTTTCAGGGCAAGATGCCCAGGATTTAACAAATTCAGAATAAATATTTGCTTTGTGAACTTGTAAGGGCAGAATCTTATCACCTGCTTACTGAGGGAAGATGGTACCTTTCTACGGCAGGTCTCCAAGTATATAACTATGATAATTGCCCTTCTTGTGTAATCTGTATTGACCTTCAGAAGCAAGCTGTTGTATTGGTAAGGATTAAAAACAGTCCCACAGAACAAAGTGTGTTTTTTTCTAAGGCACTTTCCCCATTAGCTATATTGCGTTCCTCAAATATGGATTATTGTACAAGACTTGAGCATTTTGATTATAATGAGCAGTAAATGATTACTCATTTTAACCCCGGAAGTGATGCCATATTGGTGTGAGAGAGAACAAATTGGTTGGTTTGCAAAAAGCTGTGTGCAAATTTCCCACATTGCTCTAAAACTTTGCTTGAGAGCAGTTTCTTTCTAGACTTGGATTGGGGAAAGAAGGGGGTGGGGGTCATGCATGCAGGCCACAGGTAGTCCACTCATATCCCGACATTGCATCTACTTTGTCTAATGAAGTATAATTGGTTTTAAAACTGTTTTTGAAGTTATATTCAAATTCAAATCTTTATTGCGGTCCAAAGACCCACAAAACAATTTCAAAACTAAATACAGTTAAAACGACCAGACAGACAGATGGAAGAAACCAAGGCAGTCATTTTGTTTTATCTAGGGCATAATGATCTTTGTTTCTTATAACCTCAGAAAGAAACTTTGCCACGGCCAGTGTAATACCATTTGACCTGTCTTCCAAAAGATATTTAATATGGGAGGCTTCGGATTTTCCGGGCAAATTTGCCAGTAAGAGTTTGATCAGTTGATCCCTTGCTTGCTCATATTGCCCACAATGCAGTAGGATATGCTTCAAGTTGTATTTTGAAATTGTTGTAACCCATCCTGGGATCTTAGGGTGAAGGGCGGTAATAAATTAAGATGAGGAGAAGGGGGATAATAGTGGTGGCACAGTTGAAATGGGTATAACCAAAATTACTTTGAGCTACAAAATTATGAGGTGAACATCCCCCCCCCATCATGTCTAATTGCTCTCTGTTCTTGTCTTCTCTTCAAAGGAAGCCTGTCTACCTTTAAGAGTTGAGTATTTCCGGAAACTTGTAGCTTGGTTTTTAGCAATTAATTAAATAAATGGTTGTGAGGACTCATTGTAGTGGTGAGGCAGGAAAGATTTTTCCAGAGACCCTGGAAAGCTGCTACGAAAGTGGACACTATGGGCATGAAGTCTAACCTGGAATAAGTCTGCTTCCTATGTTCCTTCCATACTGAAATACAGCACAGAATATGCATTTTCAGTGTACCAGAAAATTCTCCTTGTGAGTTCAGGATAAACCAAATTCACTATCAAAGGATGCTCTGAAAGCCCAGTTGACTTTCAAGTGTTTTAACTTTCCTTTGCATCCAAAGCAGATGGCTGACTACAGCTGGAGACTGGGATAAATGGATTTTTAGCTTGCCCATATGTGATAATTCTGGGACGCGGGTGGCGCTGTGGGTAAAACCTCAGTGCCTAGGACCTGCCGATCGTATGGTCAGCGGTTCGAATCCCCGCGGCGGGGTGAGCTCCCATCATTCGGTCCCAGCTCCTGCCCACCTAGCAGTTCGAAAGCACAATTAAGTGCAAGTAGATAAATAGGTACCGCTTTCTAGCGGGAAGGTAAACGGCGTTTCCGTGTGCTGCTCTGGTGCCGGCTCGCCAGAGCAGCTTTGTCACGCTGGCCACGTGACCCGGAAGTGTCTCCGGACAGCGCTGGCCCCCGGCCTCTTAAGTGAGATGGGTGCACAACCCTAGAGTCGGACACGACTGGCCTGTACGGGCAGGGGTACCTTTACCTTTACTATGTGATAATTCTAATGTTCAACTTTGTTACAGAACTTATGAGTGTCCAGACTAACAGTTTAGATATTCCTCTGTGATAATCTGATTTCAATACTAGAGCTAAGAAACCAGGATTTTAATTTGAGTGGTGCTATTATCCTGACAGCAGACATCTATGCTATGTAACTATTCCTGTTAACTTTTTATGTATACTGGGGCTCACCAAGATTAGGCTAAAAATCCAAATAAATCAATACAATTATGTTCTGTATTTGACATTAAATTATTTATAGATATATTTCTAAACCACTGTTCACCCCAAGCAAGGGCCCCATTAAAACAAGATTTATTTCTGATAAACTTCCGGGATTGGCCCTTTACTCTAATTCACTTAATTTTGAATTAGGAGGCAAACGTTTACCTTTAAAATCAGAAAACCAAAATAGTTGTTTCAGCTTAGCAACGATGTGGTAAACATCAGTTACTTGATTAAAATTGCTATTGCTCAGCAGAGCTCTAGAAATTAATTTTCTTTCTGGCAGGCACTGGGTTGTTGTTTTTTAAAAGCAGCTGCCTTGTACTCTAGAATTAAAATCTAGGGTTCCATAATGGGGCAGCAGCAGTGGCCAGCAGGAAATGTAGAAGATCCAAGCTAGATAATTCACGTATGCAATTTAGCTACGGTAACTGAAATCACCTTGCTATTCACAATAACAGGGTAAGACCTTGTAACATAAGACCTTGTAGCATATGGGCCTCTGGAAGGAAGATTCACTGAAATTAAAATGAAAGGTTTTGGTTGAAGCAGCAAGGTTATCTCTCCTCCATCATCTCCGTTTGGCATTAGGGAACTAAGCCAGGATTAAAAAACAACACGTTAGATAGAATTTTACTAACTAAACAACATATAACGTTACTGTAAAAGGTTAGGAAGGCATATTAAGTTTGCTAAGGCTTCCGGTGCTGCTTATTTTAATATAAAAGGCTGGCACTCAGATAGGTTTCAAGGAATAAGACACATACTTCTCTTGCGCTTCTTTCGCGCTGGAGCCGATGCATCCTGCTCATCTTCATCCGACCTATAAAAACCAAGAGTAGAGTTGCCATTGGGGGATTATAGGGCTGCTTGGCCATTTTGCCAGTAATCACCATTTTGTCACTTAGGTCTTATGATCAGGGCCAAAGCAGACATGACACCACCTCCTTTTTCTTAACTTCGAAGCAGCCGTGATAGCATGTTTGTGCTACTACATTGATAGGGCAACTGGCATTAGGCGTAAAAGGTAAAGGTACCGCTGACCGTTAGGTCTAGTCGCGGACGACTCTGGGGTTGCGGCGCTCATCTCGCTCTATAGGCTGAGGGAGCCGGCATTTGTCCGCAGACAGCTTCTGGGTCATGTGGCCAGCATGACTAAGCTGCTTCTGGCAAACTGGAGCAGCGCACGGAAACACCGTTTGTTTACTTAATGGTTAAATGAACCATTTTTATAATTTGGTTTTGTCCAGATATCTGTTGAACAACTTCACACTGCTGCTGGGGGTTTGCATGTCTGAATGCTCCTTGGTTTAAAAAACACCCCAAAAACCTTCAATTAGAAAGCTAACATTTTGGAGCAGGCTCATTTGCATGACATTGGGCTTTATATGTGCAATAGTGTGCCATCTGCCATCTGAAGTAGCAAAGCCTAAAGTTTACCTCTGCAGTATTCAGCAGAGACTGGCTACTCTACGTTTTTCAAATATGTACAGTAGCTGTAATAAAAAATGATGAGGTTTGATTCTCCTCTAACTTCTTGAGAGAATTTACCAGAGAGGTTAGGTTAGATTATTCTGTGGTATGTGATATGGGGTGGGTGATTGGTTTTGAGTGATGGGTGACAAATGTTTGCTAAGGCTATGAAAAAACTGTTCAATGGCTTAATTACTAGGAATATTTAGGTTTAATGATCAGCTGTTTAATCTAGTTTCAACAATGTCTAAGAAGAGGCACTGAGTGCTGTTAGAATAGCGACCTGTGAAGTCAGAGCTGCTGGTAGTTGTTCAATAAATATGTGATGGTGATGGGAGCCAACTATATCGTTGTGCATATGGAACAACCTTTCAGTTTTTACTTCAAGGTGGTTAAAGCTGAGGTTTTCAACCTTTTTGAGTCCACGGCCCCCTTGACCAACTACATTCTTTCTGCGGCACCCCTGTGGGGCTCAAGAGCCCAGTTATGTCACCCCTTGCTTGCAGAACTGGCAGCCTCTCACCCTCCCTTGTAGAGTCCCCCCAGCCTCCTCTCCCCTCTCCTTGGGAGTCCTCCGGGCAGCTGCCGCCGCTGCTGCCCCAATCTCTGAGCTTCCTGCCCCCACCCCACCCCAAAGAGAAGTGCCTCCTCACACTGCCCCACAAGGGCCTGGGACTTGTCTGTCCATTCCCAAGAGCAAGGACTGGCTGGCTGCATTCCCTCACCTGCTTGCTTGCTCCCCTTGGCCAGCCTGGGGAGTTTGTAGTCAGGGCTGCTGCAACATCCACACAAGCATTTGGGAGGCAGGGATGCGAGGGGGCATCAGAGGAGGGAGAGAAGGAAGGAAAAAGGGACAGAGGCCAGTGTTGCCCATGGCACCCCTGATCATTATTCAAGCTACCCCAGTGTGCCAGGAAACACTGGTTGAAAATCACGGGGTTAAAGGAATAATTTGTGGTTCAGCTGGATAGTTTTAAGACACTTTCATAGCAATGCAGACTCATTGAATCCAAAGTGAGTTGTGCAAGGTATCACTTCTAGTCCCAAGCTCTTCTTAGGTATACTGAATGCAATAAAGTCGTGCCTTGGTTGCTGAACGCCTTGGAACTCACACATTTCAGCTCCCGAACAATCAAAAACCTGCAGCCAATCAGAAGCCGCTCGTTGGTTTGCAAACTTTTTGGAAGTCAAACGGATTTCCGGAATGGATTCCATTCGACTTCCAACGTATGACTGTATTTACATCAGATAATAACGATACCATTTAAGCTGGAAGTACAATGCAGTGCTACGAAAATTAGTATTTACTTGGAAGTTTAGGAGGTTATAAGTGTGAAACGCACATTTTGTAGTGGTAGCATGGCCCCTTCTAAAAATTAAGTGAATACACCTAGGTAAGGCATCATATATATATTATATTTTATTTTACTTAAAAAAATTCTATACAGTACCACTATTCATCCAAGGATAACGGGGCATTTTACAAAGGTGTCTTTGCATGATGCCTCTCAACATTGTTTAAGAACTATGCTGGTGTAGCTGCTTACTTGCCACAACACAGTACAGAGCTTGTGTCGGGGGCAAAGGTTCAAAAGGAGGAAAGTCTCAAGGAAGACTCTTGAACTTCTTGGTATTGGCTCTTGAATCTATGGGCTGAAAGATATGGAGATGAGTCTAGGAGCTTGCCTTGAAATTTTATTGAATTTCTTGGTTGAGCAAGTGTTGATTGCCAGTCTTGTATGCCCCCCTGGACTAGAGCATGGGTAGGCAAACTAAGGCCCACGAGCCAGATCAGGCCCAATTACCTTCTGGATCCAGCCCGCAGACGGTCCGGGAATCACTGTGTGGATCACCAGTGCATGTGTTCTTTCCCTCTCCTTCACATGGTGGCGGCGGCACCTCCTCCCTCCATCCTCCTGGCTTCTCCCTGCCCTGCATAGAGGATGGAGGGGGCTGGGCTTTGTTGGTGCCAGCAGCAGCAAGTGCTTGAGCGGCCGCCATTTTAAGCAGCCCCTCTCTGGAGCCGTTTCGTGCTCTGCTCATCGTCCCTCCGCCGCCGCCAGCCCCTGATGCTTGCAAGACACAGGTAAGCAGCCACCGGGGCTTGTGGTTCTCTTGCATCATTCCCCCCCCCAAAAAAAATATTGTATGTCCCCCCCAAAGGTCTGAGGGACAGTGGACCGGCCCCCTGCTGAAAAGGTTTGCTGACCCCTGCCCTAGAGCGCTGAAGTGCCTGGGTGGGAAAGGTTGCTTATCCTGACTCTTTCTGTGTACCTCTCCCCTGCTGCCAATTTCAAACATTTTTGCTGCAAAGCAGTTGGAAATGGCTAAAAGAAGGGGCTTGCAAGGGGGAATGGTTGCTCTTCTGCTGCAAATTATTTCCTCCCTACTGCTTTACAGCTGTTCAGTGAGAAAATCAGTTTCTGGAATTGCTTCCCAGATACATTCTGCTGTGAAGTGTTCAGGAACCCTTAGTGGCAAGTTTCCCCCAAAAGAACTTCCTATTAGAGTAGACTTGATGCCTCCAGTTTTGTTCACCTTGTGCAAATTGTTAACTGAATAATACATGATTGTCTAACTTGGAGTACCGTATTTTTTGCTCTATAAAACGCACCAGACCATAAGACGCACCTAGTTTTTGGAGGAGGAAAACAAGAAAAAAAATATTCTGAATCCCAGGAGCCAGGACAGCAAGTGGGATCACAGCTCCGTGATCCCGCTTGCTGTCCTGGCTTCTGGGATAGCCGTGCACAGCCTCTCCTGGGCAACAGGATGAATTCTCCCTCTGCCCGGGAGAGGCTGCGCGTGGCTAAGACTCCCCCCAAGTGTGTGGAGCCTGTGTGCGGCACACACACTCTAAGCGGCTCTTTAAAGGGAGCACTGAGCAGAGCCTCTTGCCTGTATTCGCCCCATAAGACGCACATACTTTCCCCCTTTTTAGGAGGGGAAAAGTGTGTCTTATTGAGTGAAAAATACGGTAGGTCCATTGCTTTCAATGCGTCTGCTCAAAGTATGACTACTGTTGGGTCCGTACTTAACCTGAAACTGTTCTTAACCTGAAGCACCACTTTAGCTAATGGGGCCTCCCGCTGCTGCCGTGCCACCGGAGCACGATTTCTGTTCTCATCCTGAAGCAAAATTCTTAACCCGAGGTAATATTTCTGGGTTAGTGGAGTCTGTAACCTAAAGCGTATGTAACACGAGGTACCACTATATTGCTTTCTTATAGCCATAAGAAAAGCTCTTAAGTTTACAGATAAATTATCAGTGAAAAACGGTTAGAAATTGATATTTTAAAACAGTGAAAAGATTTTTAAAGTCAACCAGTAGCTAAAAAGAGAGAAAATACATGTAGGTGCTTCTACATGTCTGGATAGACTTGCCTGAACAAAAATGTTTTAAGCAGGCACCTTTGCTGTATTCTGAATTATACTTAATAATACTCCTGAAATAATACTTTTAAAGGGCCTGACATTTTTAGGATGGAAGAAAGAAAAAAGCACAGAAAGTTTGTCCCAAACATTGTTTGTCCCAAACATTGAACTTGTCTGGTCTTTTATCATGCTACTATGTTAATAATAAATTTTATTTATATCCTGCCCTCCCCAGCCAAAGCCGGGCTCAGGGCAGCTAACAAGAATAACATAGTACAACATTCTAAAAACATTTCATTATAAAAAATAATTAAAATCAAATTGATGGCAACCATTAAGCTAAAGTTCTGTGGAGATTGCCAAAGGAGGGAGTCAGGCTGCGCCCTGACCAAAAGGCCTGGTGGAACAGCTCTGTCTTGCAGGCCCTGCAGAAAGATGTCAAGTCCCGCAGGGCCCTAGTCTCTTGTGACAGAGCGTTCTTCCTGGGAGAAGCGATGTGCAGCCCCTCATGATAGCTGTTTGTTCTTTGGCTGATAGTGGTAGAGTAAGCTTCTGTTGCGCTCTGTATCTCAGTGCAAGCAACATTTGGGAGCCAAGTATTCTTGTGGGCAAAGACAGGGGAAGCCAGTACCAGTCAGCTGCTGCTGCTTCTGGGTGAGACCCGGCAGGTCTCCCCCTTGCAATGACATTTATTACCGGGAGGCAAGAGTGGATCTCCGAGTTGTTCCTTAGTTTGCTTCCCTACAGCTTTGCAGTCCCAGGAAATGTTAAATGTCCTTTTTTTCAGTCCCCAGCTGACCAATGCTTAAATCAAATTTATTGCGTTTCTGTTCAAAACATATACCAAAACTCATAGTTTAGCCCTCATGCTGTATAATTTAATCGGTGATTAGTGTATAGAGTTTAAATGGGGTATACAAGGAAATGTTTTATCAAATTGTCATGTTGGGCTAACCTTCTTTCCTACATTCTCATGGAAGCGGTTACCTTAGCTGCTTTTGTGGGGCTTTTCTTTTGTTTAATTCTGAATAGCTGTTCTATACTTGCCGATAAAATTGAGCTGCTTAGGTCTAGTCTCTTAATAATCTAATAAAACAATATTGGTCAAAGATTATATTAACACAGCTGCACTTTTAAAGAACTTCTTTGAACTTAAAATGGTGGTTCAATTATCACAAATTAGTAATACATATTCAGTCTCTATTAACAAATATGCAGCAATATGAAAAGAGATATACAGTGGTACCTCGGGTTACATACACTTCAGGTTACAGACTCCGCTAACCCAGAAATAATGCTTCAGGTTAAGAACTTTGCTTCAGGATGAGAACAGAAATCGTGCTCCGGCGGTGCGGCGGCAGCAGGAGGCCCCATTAGCTAAAGTGGTTCTTCAGGTTAAGAACAGTTTCAGGTTAATACAGACCTCCGGAACGAACGAAGTACTTAACCCAAGGTACCACTGTATTGAAACCCTTTTGACGCCTTTGACTTTGACTGTCGTAAGAGGAACTGTAATGTTTTGTGGTTCTATTCTGACACTGCTGGGTTTACTTGCTGTCATAATTGTGCAGTAAATTATGCTCCCATGAAGTGTTTGTCCTTGTTAGATGTTGCTATTGTATATTTTCTCTGTATGTATCAGAGAAGAGCCCCTTTCTGTATTCTGTTGAGTTTAAGCTTAGTTCTTAGCAGCCAGAGATACGTTGCAATTCAATCACAATTTCAGACAGTTTGTGCTTCTGTTGATCCACAGTGGGATTTTATTTTTTTAAAGTCATCTCGCTCTTTCATTATATCCTCAGGTCTGTGGCTTGACTTTCATAACAATAGCTGACCTTTCCAATTGTAATAATGTTCTTAAGTAAAACAGTACTCAGCACTGTGTAAGAAGTAATCCCACGCCGACATGGCAGAGTAAATAAATAAAAGGCATCAGCATGTACCTTGCTTGTGCACAGACTAAATAGTGATATATTAGAAAGAGCACACTTTTTCTCAGTTGAGTAGACAAGACTGTCTTCTGTTTAGAGAGATCCATGGCTGCAGCTCTCCAAGGTCCCCAGCAGATACTGTTGGTTGGCCATTGTTTTAAACTGCTGCTTTGCTATGTTCTTTTCCAGTGTGAGCAACCTTGCACAAAAATAGATGTTGAGTCTTGTGGTGTACTTTACAGAAGGAAGGTTTTTCTACCCTGGACTAAACTATCAGACATCCTGGCCCTCCAATCAATAGCCTCAGTGCAAAAATATGCCAAGAGTCAGTAACATGCCACCTTGGCTTTTGACAACCCCCCCCCCCAAAAAAAAAACCCATGTGCGCCCTCCAACAAATCCAGGAGCAGATCCCATAAAAATGCCCTAAGGTTTTTTTGTTGTTGTTTTTTTGGCAGAGGAGGAGGGTATAGTTCAGGAGTGTCCAATAGGTCAATCACAATCTGATTGGGGGGTGTCTGGGGTTGATCGTGGTCAGTTGTGGGACCTGCCACCCCCCAAAAAAAACCTCAACAACTTTGGTCAATTTAATGGATGTACCACTGCCAGTTTTTTTAGTAGATTGCAGTCTCTTGAAAGTTGGACATGCCTGCCACAGTTTTTCATTCAAGGCAACTGTCCTTACGTATATTGCCTAAAATTAAAGGAGAACAAGATATAGAACACTTATAAATAGGCTTTTATAGGTTAATACTCAACTTTGGTAGGGAAATCTAACTCTCAGACCTCTGTCTTTTTCTCACAGGTACGGGAAACACTGTGGCCATTATGATTAGCCATTCAAAAGGCATTGAAATCCTCCGTAGGCTGGAACAAGGCTACCAAGTGACCATGGTTATTGAAGTGGGGAAAAAACACGGATCATGGATGAATAACTACTCCATCTTCTTTGTTTCTGTGTCTTTCTTCATCGTCACAGCAGCCACTGTCGGGTACTTTATATTTTATTCTGCAAGGAGGCTTAGACTTGCAAGGGCTCAGAACAGGAGACAGGTGAGTTTCTCATATGCATTCTTCACTAGAGAGTCTGGATGTGCCAATTTACATAGCAAAATCAACACTGGCCTTCTGATGTAACACTGACATAACATATGCTAAGTGCTCCAGCATGCTATAGTTGATCTTGCTTTAGCAGCTGAGGCCTTACAGGCAATGTTCTGGACTTACGGATGCCTCAGTAATAGTCCCTCGCAGGATGGCAGAAGGATGCCTCTGAATTCCACTTGCTGGGAATCTCTGATGCACACATGTAGTCGGCCTTTGGTTCAATACTGCGAACAGCATGCTAGACTAGATGGGCCTTTCGTTTGACCCAACAGGGCATTTTCTGGGCTTTATTGTCCCAGTATTTTTGCTCCAACTTGCCTCTGCTTGTTAGTAGACACTGGTTCTCTCACAGCCTCATGTTTATGGTGAAATCTACACCCCTACTCCTCAAGACATGTGAAGACATTTGCTAAAGCTTACTTTTCTCAGGTGTGTAGAAAATGCTGGATTCAGGGGGTCAGTTGCTGCTGTTTATCACAACTCACTTCTGCCAGCATGCTACATAAAATCTGTGTTAAGATTAATCATGGTTCCATGAGTCTTAAATGGTGGATTCACCTCTTTATATGCAACTTAAGAAGGAGGCTTGAATCTCATTAACTAAACAAGTTAGCTCTGTTCTGTGATGTTTACACATTGAGAGTGTTGTCTTGGATTTTCAAAGTCTATGCAGGGAATTGCTAATTAGTCTAGTAGTCTCTCTAGAGCTCTTTATCACCCATGCAGAGCCCAGTAAGCAGTGTCTCCCAGTTTCCCAATCAGCTGTGCTTCTAATAAATAGATGGTTTAAATATTTGTTTGAAGTTCCTTATATGAAAAGTGAATTCTTCATGTAATGTGATTCTGGGTGCTCCAAGGGGTAAAGTGTAAAGGGACCCCTGACAGTTAAGTCCAGTCGCGGACGACTCTGGGGTTGCGGCGTTCATCTCGCTTTACTGGCCGAGGGAGTCGGCCTACAGCTTTCAGGTCATGTGGCCAGCGTGACTAAGCCGCTTCTGGCAAACCAGAGCAGCGCATGGAAATGCTGTTTACCTTCCCACCAGAGCGGTACCTATTTATCTACTTGCACTTTGATGTGCTTTCAAACTGCTAGGTTGGCAGGAGCTGGGACTGAACAACGGGAGCTCACCCCGTCGCGGGGATTCGAACCCCCGACCTTCTGATTGGCAAGCCCTAGGCTCAGTGGTTTAGACCACAGCTCCACCCGCATCCCGCTACAAGGGGTAGGATGTGACAACCGGGAATGCCTATTGTAGTCTTATAGCTACTTGACCATAGCAAGTAAGGACTGCCGCTGGGCATGGGAACATAGGGAAAGTTTATTTGGGGGCATCAATAAAGACTAGCAATTATTGCAATACACTTTAATTTATATGCAAAAAGTTCCAGGGAAGATAGGGGAAGGAAAATTGATTAGGACATCAATCCTAATCCAGAGGTACCCACAGGCCCCCAAAAGTTGACAAGCCCAGTCGTTTATCTTGGACAAGGGAGGTTAGCTTGATCACTGAGAGGTGATAGGGATGTGAAGTACTTAGACTCCCTCCTACTAATTTTTGGACTCCTTTGCCTATAAAGGCACCAGTATAGGAAATGTACTAGTGGTTCCATTTGGCTTTTCTTTCTGCATCTCCACACCTCTATTCTACTGAAATCTGAATGCTTATGGTAGATTTCACTGCTACAACTGCATAACAGTTTCTTTTGTATGCCTAGCATTATCATGATGAGAGGCTGAAAGGGATAAAATATTCCCACTTATTTTGTGTTTCTTTAGTATTTCCTGGCTAGTCAGCTTTGTGTATTCTGTGTTGGTAATTAAGGTCCCCTCTCAAGCATTCTATTCATGCAATATCTAATGTGGGAAATACAAACCACAACAGGGACTAGAGTGCTTGCTTGGCAGATGAAATTTACACTGTTCAGGCTTCCTGATTTTTAGACAGAGAAGGGTATTTGCCTTGTGATAATTTTTTTAACTGATCAGTTTGGTCTGGCTGAAAATAACCTTGTTGTAATAAGCTCCTCTCTTGAAAATCAATTACCTTCTAACTTATGTTCTTTTTTTATATATGTAGGTATCAAGCAGTCACCTACTTTTCAAGGACTGTTAATGAATGCCTGGTGTTCTTTGATGTGTTTTTGCCAGGAAATGCTCAAACAGTATCTTTTGAGTTACTGCAGGAGTAAGAGCAACTGTTCCTGGTACCACATCTTTCCAATGATAGGAGCCAAGGCCAAGTGTCCAATTTGTAGTGCCCTCCCCATCCTAAATGGGTTTGACTCCTCTTTGAGAGACAGCAGTGTGACTGACTGCAGGCATCTAGCTACCATTCAGGTTCTTCTAGTGCATAATTACAGCCTTTCCCTTGCTTCTTACCAACCTAGCTGAAATTACGAGTTGTGATGATAAATGAGTCGTATTTGTGCAAAAATGTATTCATTGTGGCTCATCAGTATTTATAGCCTCCTAAAAGGATGTGAATCTTTAGGGCTCATTATGACAATTAATCTCTAAGTAAATGAGAGACAATTTCCATTCTGCCACATGCCACTGAAAGACTCTTCTTGTATCAGGGAAGGACCTCATCTTGTATATTCAGTTAATGTTAGTGGCAAATTTAAGCAGTGAACCCATAGGTGATTTGTTGCCTTTGTGTTTGCTTGTTGGCTTTCGGTTTTAGGAGAGGTGCTAGAAACCAAGAAGCAATTTGCAGGGAAGACTGCATCAGCATTCATATAGGAATTTATTTTGCAAATATCCTGAACACCTCAGCGCCTGCATGTTTTGGAAACCTGTTGCCAGCAGATCTTGTAGGCTTCCAAAAGCTCCTAATATGATGCTCTTTCAAATATTGCTTACTATTTCCTTGAAGTTTTATGAGCATCAGATGAATGAGGCTTGAGAACAACTTCCTTGTTCTTTTAGCATCTTTTCCTGTTCTATGGCTTGTATCCGATCAGAGCAGATCTGGGAGTGGTTTGTGTCAGCTTTGATAAAAGACTGGTGAGTTAGGCTGTAAGGCTGTAGCATTCCTGGCAATTAAGCAGAGCTTTGATTGGAGCTGGCCTACTGAAACAAAAATTGAGGACAATAGGAGTTACTTGATTAGCTTGCCTGTGCTCATCTGCCAGTCTCTGTTGGCTGAGGAGGAGAATGCCACCTATCCAGTTTCATTTCTGACATTGTGGCAACTGTGACCCAGCCTATTCCTCTGAGTGTAATCTGCTTTAACTGTTTTAAATTTTTACATTGTTGTAAACACCCTATTACTGTACCTGCTGGTGAAGGGTGGGGCGATAAATTTAGTAACAATTTCCTTATCAGCTAAATGGAAGAGAGTCACAATATTCCAGTTGATTGGTGGCTAGGATGCATTCGTGCATTTCAAACCAGACTCCATGATACTTGAGTATTCCTGTCATTAAGAGAATAGAAAAGCCTGCAGCTTTCCAGATTAGATCAAATGCACACGTTTTCCCTTTCCAATTAGAAATTGCTTCAAACAAGCTAAGGGCGGTGGGTGACTTTGTTTAACTGATATACAGGCTTAGTTCAACACACAGTAGAGACTTGCAAGAGTGTGATTGCAAGCTAATGACTGGAACAAAAAGATCCTGTTTGCATCTGTTTTGTGTATAGCCAACATGAGGTCAATGCAAGGAATATTAGAGATTCTGAAACAAGTGGGGGGGGTGTTCAGTCTCCGCAGGACTTTTTAATACTTTAATGAGAAGTACTTTCTGAAAACATTGGAATTGTGTTTGAGAACTTTGATGTCCTTTAGTTGCCTGCTAAATAAACTCCAGTGTTCTTTAGGAATGCTAAATAAACACTTCAGTTAAACATCCATGCATATCTTGGCTCATAATTATCTTCCGGTTGCCACTGTTAGGCAAGAGTTATCCATGTGCCTATGGAAACACCTCATTCAACGTTAATGAATTGTGTAGCAGTTGGTGTTTATAGATTTTTATGGGAGAGCAAGTTTCGTGTTGACCTAGTGCTTGTCTGTTACAGAGACGGCTGAAAGCAGATGCCAAAAAAGCCATTGGACAGCTTCAGTTACGTACACTGAAGCAGGGAGACAAGGTAATGTAACTGAGAGAAAGTGGTTCATGGTGCTCTGGGTGGGGTTGCGCTTCTACTGATGGAACAATTTGGCGGGTTCTCAGGCCTGTCACCTTCTTTGAGTGCTCGGCTGTTGGCAGTGGCCTGTAGACCCTTCTACCAACTCTGTACTGCTATTCTGCTTTTGGCCTCTCCAAAGACTAACTTACCTCCTTTGGCCTCTCCAAAGACTAACTTACCTCCGTTAACCACACTTTAGTTTCTTCCAGAACAGACAACTTCAATGCTTTCCCCATAAGGCAACCTTTAAAAATAGCCCAACCTTCAGCTACTCCAAAATATAGCAGCCAGACTTGTGTCTCTCTCACCGCCCCACCAAGATTTTTATTAAAGTTTTCACAATACAATAAAATACTACAGTCATACCTCGGTTTACAGACGCTTCGGGTTGTGCGATTTTGGGTTGCGCACCGTGCTGAACCTGGAAGTACTGGAACAGGTTACTTCCTGGTTTCGGCACATGCGCAGAAGCGTTTTGCTCATGCGCAGAAGCGCTGAATTGCAACCTGACATGCGCAGACACGGTGCTGTGGGTTGCGAACGTGCTTCCTGCACGGATCACGTTTGCAACCCGAGCGTTCACTGTATCTGGAACAAATAGAATCAAAAAGACAAGAAAGAAAGGAGAAAGAGAACAGAAAAAGAAAAGGGGGGGGGGGCGGACAGAACAGAGAGATAAGAAACATAGACAACACCAGTAAGGGTAGTAGTAGTAGTAGTAATAATAATAATAACAATAATAATAATACACAAAATTATATGTATATAGCCCTCTATCAAAATTATACCTTAATCTTCAGTCCACATACAAAGACGTGAGTTGTGTCTGGCACCATCAATTGGATTATATAGTTCCAGTCCCATATTGTTTGAAGGTTTCCTGTTTCTGAGCTCAATTTAAAGTGCTTGTCTTGGCCTTTAAAGCCCTAAATTGTCTTATTGTTGTTGTTTAGTCGTTTAGTCGTGTCCGACTCTTCGTGACCCCATGGACCAGAGCACGCCAGGCACTCCTGTCTTATTAGGGCCTAGCTATCTTAAGGACCCTCTGCTCCCATGCAGACTTGCTAGGCAAGGTATAGGGAACCTTTGGTCCCTCCAAATGTTACTGCACTACAATTCCTCCCATCAGCCCCAGCAAGCATTGTTAATGGCTAGAGATAATGGGAGCTATATTCAGCAACATCTGGAGAGCCAAAGGTTCCCCACGTACCAGATCTTAAGATCAACTTTGAGTTTCTTTCTCCCTGTCCCATCATATTAGGATGTCTGTTGGGAGAACATGAAAGACAAAAACTATCAGTGGTGATGCCACAGTGCTCTTCAACCTAGGATAGCCAGATGTTGCTGGGCTAAAACTAATCATCACTCACCCATTGGCTAAACTGACTGGGGATGTTGGGAGTTGTAGTTCAACATCTGGAGACTCAAGCCTGAACATGCTCTAGAATATCCTGCTGAAAATCCGTGCACATTCTCTGACCTACCTTCACAGTAATTTGGAAACTTCAGCAAGTAGCTAGTGTTTAATATTCTCCTGTTGCCACGTTTGCATTTTAGGTTGCTGTTTTTTAGTTATGGTAACATTTTAAATCTCTTGGGGGTTTTTAAAAAATAATTTTTGTTCTACTTTTCTTATTCTGTGAAGCTCCTCTGAGTGCCCCATAGGTATAAAACTGCTTACTTAGAACTCCTCTTGGTCTTAAAATATTTTGTTAATCCTAATGACATTCCTAATATAATCATGCAGAAATTGTTTGTTTTATAATACAGAAAGATTAATATAACACTAGGTCAGTTTGTGACCCCTCTTTATCCGCAGCAAAGAGATGTTTTTGTAGCCATGAATTTCCCAAATAGGTATAAAAGGATAAGAGCCTGTTAAAACTGCTTTGCACATTTTTTAACGCCGTTGAATAGTCCTTACTTAAAGGTTGGGTGGAAATGATAGACAACATTTATAGTTTGTTTGGAGGAGGAACACTGAAAGGCCATGCTTCAGTTTTAGAACCAACTCTGGCTTTTTGCAGTATTTTTATACTAGACTGAATTCTACAAGACTGCAAAAGTAAAATTGCTTTGATGGAATAGATGGAATTACATATATTTTGGTCTTCCTTTTTGCTAAAGCACGTTTTATAGATACAGTGGTATCTTGGGTTACATACGCTTCAGGTTACATACGCTTCAGGTTACAGACTCCGCTAACCCAGAAATAGTGCTTCAGGTTAAGAACTTTGCTTCAGGATGAGAACAGAAATTGTGCTCCGGCGACGCGGTGGCAGCAGGAGGCCCCATTAGCTAAAGTGGTGCTTCAGGTTAAGAACAGTTTCAGGTTAAGTACGGACATCCGGAGCAAATTAAGTACTTAACCGGAGGCACCACTGTATTGTTACCCTTAACGCTCTGGAGACAAAAAGCAAAAATGTATTCTTAAAACTCACCACAACTGTAGAATAGTATTTTGGAATACTGCAAGTCTAGTGTTCCACTCCTTGTTTTGTGACTACCACACTTGCTAAATGCTATCATGCTTGTTTAAAACAAAGGTCTCTAACAAGGATGTTTTTTTTCTTCATTTCTTTAGGAAACCGGTGCTGATGCTGATACCTGTGCTGTGTGCATTGAAGTGTACAAGCCAAATGATGTTGTGCGAATTTTAACGTGCAAGTAGGTTAATTCCCCACCCCCCAGTTACATTCTCATGCTAAAACATTCTGACCATTTTGTCATGTCTGTCTTCGTCCCTCTTTATATACACTGAAGTTGTAAAGGCTTTTATTTATTTTATTCCACTCTTCAGATGAGCAGGGTTAGTGTTAACTTTCCAAAGCTGTAGATCAGTGGGTGCTGCCAACATGTTGTTCTCTAGATGTTGTGGACTACAACTCTTACTCTTCAGTGAACATAGTTAGAACCCACAACATCTGGAAAGCATCGCATGGGCCTCCCCTGCTCTCAATCATGTTCTTCTGCCAGGAGAGCCAGGAAGTAAATGCAAAAAGGTAGGATTGTGAGGGCTTTTTATTTCATATTTCTACAGCTCTCAAGTTGGGTTTGCACAGGAGTCCAGTTATTTGCTGGCATCATTGGGCGTCTTCCCAAAGGAGGATTCTTATAGGTGTGATGTTTATGGCAGTTCAGGAACTTCCTTTATTGTATCTCCTGTTGAAACCTAGCTTCTAAAACACAATGATGAAAATTTCCAGCCCAAATAATCTTTCAGGCAAGCCAGATAGTTTTGCTGCCAGAGGCATTTATATTACATAGCAGCTTGTCCGTAGCTCAAGGCATATCTTAATTTTATGAGTAGCACAGGGTTGCTGACTCAGGGATGCACATTGTGGAAAAAGTAGTAAAAGTTCACCTGAACCCCTGTTAATCTTCCTTTTCCCATTTGCTGCTGGCAGTTTGTGAGTAGGGAAGGAAAAGCATGATGGTGGTGGTGATGACTTCATAACTTTAGACACCAGATGAAAACATTGCCGTTTACCCAGGCCTTCGGCTGTTAAACAATCTATGGTCTTTTAAAAGGGACTGTTAAATTTTTTTCTATGATTTTTAAAAATTATTATTATGCTATGTAAATTATTACCTGGGATCTTCAGAGAAAGGGTGGTATATAAACTGAATAAACAACAAACACAATAACTTTTACTGCACTTTACAGATGGAACCTGATTTAGCTAACTTGACAATTTACCTGCTAGCTTTGCTCTAGCTACTTTCAGACTTGGTTTACAGCTGCCTGATTTACTATCATGCTTTAATTCCAAGACCTTGAATGTTTTCAAAGGATTAAGGCTTTAAGCTTTTAAAAGGAACCAAGGATTATATGAGCAGTTGGCTTTGAGCAATGATGTTGCATCTCTGGTGTATCGCAGCAACAATTTGATGCAGCAATAGGGCACAAGGCCTTGGTTGAGTATGTTTAAAAGAACTGGCAGATGTGACATTGATGGGGGTGAGAATTAAGGCAGCAGATTGGTGGTTATACCAAAACAAGAATCAAAAAACCTTGAGCGCACTCAAGAATGGTAAATATTTTAGCTGCAAATTCATAAAAGAAAACTTGCTTCAATTGTTTGGTAATTTTTAATTAAGTAAAATTTTCACTAACAAAATTACCATATGTAGAAAAGAGAGCTTTTAAATAGTGACAGATATTATTTGTTTCCTAGAATTTGTAAACCTGCCCCTGTAAAACTGGCCAACTCAGTAACTTCCACACTCTGTTGAGCACACTAGCCTGCCACAAGAGTGTTGTAGCATTCTCTTCCTTCCAGTCAGCTAAGGTAATTCTACTGTGTGTCTGCATTGGATGCCACTCAATCATTCTGTCACTCCCTGTGCAGTGATGTGGCAGTATTGCCCACCATGAGAAGGAGGCATGCTTAGAAAATGAGTAATGCAGACACAGAAGGACTGAACTTGTTCTTTCTCTTGCACATTCCACAAGTAAAAGTTTTTGGGTGTTAGTGTGCCTCTGCTATCAAAAGTTCAGGAGTACAATGTTACTCACTGAGACGAACCATGTCAGCAAAACCATACCCTGTGGCAAAGTGTATGACTTGTTGCACATGTCTTGAATGACTTCTGCACTCCCCTTAATCAGGTGCATGCACATAAACAAAATCTGAAAGAGACAATGTTTTTAACAGATTAGCAGTTCATGCGTAGTATTTGTAAAAAAAGTAGCTATACATTAAGGCTGCATTACACTTTTTCAGTGCTTAGAAAATGACCATGGCTTCACATCTTAACAACATGTGGATAGCTCGGTGGAAGCCTCTCACGGGTGGAGAAATTGTTCAGATGCTCTGATGCAAGTCAGCCCGTTTGCATATTACTGAAGTCCATTTTCTCCTAGCATTCTGCATGTGCTATTTTAGTCCTGCTCCGAAAGTGGGGACTAAAGACAGATTAACCACCTTAAATGGCAGACAGATTAATATCAAAACTGAAATGGAAACCTGCAAACTCATGAACACTCCCGTGCGTGCATACAGGGCTAATTTTCAAAAGCAAAACCATTTTCTTCAGGCACATGGAATGCCATAAAGAGGAACCAGAGAAGAGGAGCCTGCAGTGGCATTCTGTAGCTCTGTGGTATCAACTGAGAGTCTACAAGGGTGGGAAGCTGAATAGGGAAGCAGAATGTAGAAGTAGTCCTCTGTAGTTCCCTAGTGGTGGGCTGCCCTACATCGTTGTCTCTGCTGTCTCTGGGTGAGGAGTGGCTCTCCCAAGTGCTGCTGAACTGCAGCTCCCATCAGGCGTAGCAAGCATGGTGCGTGGCCAGGGAGAATGGGAGTTGAAGTTCAGCATCATTTGGAGGGTCAGAGGTCCCTTATACTTGTTCTAGGTCTTGTCATACAGACATGCAGACACTCAAAACACCCTCCTGTGAGCACACCCTCCATGTGAGCACACAGAGCCCTTTCCCTACTCGGAGCCAAAGTTTCCCATCAAGGTTCTGTATCAACAAGTTTGCATCCTAGCTACGCGTGTTTCCCCACTTCCCCAAAATTCCACAAAGCTTGTGCAGTTTCTTTTCTCCCAATAAGATGCTGCTGTATCACTAAAAGGCAAATGCTTCATGGTTTAGTGTTTGTGTGGCTTAGGATATTTACCTGAGGTTCTGGGCCACTCCTGAACAATGTCATTCGCTTCAAACGTCTTCTTTTTCAGCAAGCACTGTTTTACTGTAACCTGCTGAGTCACATTACAAATATTTGTTTTCCTTTCCAGTCATCTCTTCCACAAGATCTGCATTGATCCTTGGCTGCTGGAGCACAGGACATGCCCCATGTGTAAATGTGACATACTCAAGGCACTGGGAATTGAGGTACCTCTGCAGTTCCTGCTTAAGAATCATGTGGCTTGCTGCTGCTTCTAGACAGGAGGCGGCAGCTTAACTGAACATTTGGCTGCTGTAGTAAGTTTGTGAAGGCATTTGGGCCCAATGAAAGGTGCAGTGAGACAAATTCCTCCACCACCAATTTACTAAACAAAATATGCATATTTCATATGCATCTCCTCATTGTGTTCCAGGCTGGCTTGTCAGTGCTGAGCAACTTTGCGTTATTTCTTTATATACTGCCCAAAACAGTTTCTAAGTCATTTACAGCCATAAAATCTATATATAATTAATACATTTGCAGCTACGTTGTGGGGCATTAAAACATCCCAACTTTTGCAAACCGCTTAACAGCAGCGATACATGAAAAGGGTGGGAGGATAGCTGGCAGTTAGAAATAGTGGCATCTTTACAGTAGAGGCTCCCTGACATTAAGTCTGTGTGATGCAGGTGGATGAAGAGGAGAGAGTGGAGTCTCTCCCAGCCACTGTCTCCAACGAACCCTCTAACATGCCTTCACACACCGATGAGGAGAATCCTAGTGAGACAGGATCATCTGGATATGCTTCTGTCCAGGGGAATGACGAGCCGGTTCAAGAGGAAGTGGCCCCTTCAGAAAGTAAGTATTTTAATGGCTGTGCAGTAGCACTTCTGAGTCTTATGTTTTTATGGTAACATTAAACAACAGTACAAAGTACAATGCAATGCAGAGCAGTTGTGCACTTCATATCACTAGTAATTGCATACTTCACTGTTCCAATCAAAAAGGACCATGATTTATTTATTTATTTTTAAATTATCTGCACTGGAGTGTGAACCCTAAGCTTTTGCAGGCATGCGTTAAAAATGATGAAGAAATACTAGTGTTTGCTGCCACCTTCTGGAGGTTCACATCCAGTAAACTCCAGTGTATTCTCTTCAGTCCTCCAACATGAGCCTTGGAGCTCTTCCCTTTTTTAGCAGATTGTGCCCACTTAAAATACTTCATTTCTGACAAAAATACTGCATTAAGGTGGCAGGGTCACAGCTAATGGTGGTACTACTCAAAAAGTTGCCTGGTTATATATGCATCTGGGGAAATGATTAAATACTAATTCTACATCGCAAGTACAGTGGTACCTCTGGTTACGAACTTAATTCGTTCCAGGGGTCCGTTCTTAACCTGAAACCGTTCTTAACCTGAGGTACCGTTTTAGCTAATGGGGCCTCCCACTGCCACCGCACCACCAGCGCATGATTTCTGTTCTCATCCTGAAGCAAAGTTCTTAACCTGAGGTACTACTTCCGGGTTAGCGGAGTCTGTAACTCGAAGTGTTTGTAACGCGAGGTACCACTGTACATAAAAACAGTCAGGTGTCAAGTTTCTTCTATTGTTAGTTAACTTTGTCATACTCATAGACTCAATGGACACAGATGCTACATGTGAAATATCTCATAGGGTTTCCAAGCTGGTGCCAAGCGTATTGCTCTGCTTTCCTTTGGACCACACCAGCGAGGCCAAGGCAGGGGTATTGTTGGCTGGGCAGCCCAGGACCTCCAGACATACTGCCCAGACTTGCACCCCGGAGAGATCACTTTGGTGCTGCAGTTTGACTTCACCCCCAGGGGCACATTCCATTGTCTCTACAGGCAACAATTCCAATATTGGCTTCAATTTAGTTTTGTATTGCTTTAAAGCTTCACATAGCTAAGTATGCTTTTTAAAAAAAAAACAAAAACTTGTACTCGATACAGTGGTACCTCAGGTTAAGTACTTAATTCGTTCCGGAGGTCTGCTCTTAACCTGAAACTGTTCTTAACCTGAAGCACCACTTTAGCTAATGGGCCCTCCTGCTGCCGCTGCGCCGACAGAACACAATTTCTGTTCTCATCCTGAAGCAAAGTTCTTAACCTGAAACACTATTTCTGGGTTAGCGGAGTCTGTAACCTGAAGCATATATAACCCAAGGTACCACTGTATATCCGTTGTTAATTGGCTTGCCTCAGGCCCCTCTGGTGAAATTTCAATAGTGCTTGCTGCTCCTTCTCTGTGACACTTATGCTCTACTAGCGGCCTTGTAACTTGTGGGCTGGAAAAGTGACATGTTGCCAAAACAGAGCCCAAATTGAAAGCTTCAGAAAAGAGCCAATTTAGCATAACTTCTTGGAACCGACTTTCCAAAGGCATAGAAATGTCACAAAAATATAAACTTGATAAGTTGTGATTGGGTGGGATTTTTTTTTCTAAACTTATTTCCCCCTCCCTTTCTTTTTAAAAGGTGATAATCTGCAACTTGTGAACAACGCAACTGGACCTCCACCTGTAGATGTCCTTCCACACCTGGACAATCCAGGTTTTGAGGCTGACGAAGGAGAAGTACGTGAAGAGAAAGCCTAAGCAGCTCTTGCAGCACCTGCTATCTACTTGACATAACCAGCATCAAACAATGACAGAACCGATAAGACTGTTGTAGCAGCAATTTTACTTTGATATTGAGATAAATTTTAAGGTTGCAATTAAATTGAGTGACCTGACCATTTCCTTATTTTCTTGTGGGATTAGTTTTAGTACTCTCGAGTACAGATTTGTGAGGAGGTTTTTTTTTAGTGCAAACAAGGAAGACAGAATCTTAACACAAAGCCATTTGAGCTCAGCTACTTTTGATACAGTAGAATTTCATTTGTTTCATTTTGGTTTTGAATTAGCTTGTTTTAAGTCTCATAGTTAGCTTTCTTATGAACGTATGTTTTTAGTTAACTAGTAGGGTGTGTTCTTTTCATTTTAATGAGCCTAGGTTAAGTATTTTTTATATATAAAACCACAAGAGTGGCCTTATAGTCAGTGCAGCATCTCTTGATTTATTAAATTACTGGGACCAGTCAGATGTACCTATAAAATATATCAGGAATTTTCTGCACCTACTCTATGGGATTTGAGGGTTAAAATTTGCAAAAATGCTTGAGCTGTCCTTGACTAAAAAGTTAAGATGCCTTTAATCTGCACGTTATACAGAAAAAAAATAGCTACATACAGTCGTATACTTCACCAAAGGTTACTGTGGACTACAATTAACTGGTGCAAACACATGGGCGTAGCCCAGAAATCTGTCCACTTTAGATATTGCTGCTTTTAGCCTTTATGAAGGCTGAAGATTTCTAACTCAGAGGGAATTTTTGTTGCCATTGTTCTGAAGGAACAGTTAAATGAATGTTCCCAAATGGTGTTGGTCGGGTGAGAACATGGCTAAGATGGCAATTACTGAATGGGTGAACTTTTTGTTATTATTTTTTTCTGATTTGTGAGACAGCAATTTGGATATGAAGCTAAGTGGGGGGGGGTACTCAGGGTGCCTTAGGATGGAGCGTGGAACTTCATCCACTCATCTGCTAAAGTGAATAATGCACTTTATTGTTTATTTTGCATCTCCTGTGGTTCTGTTTCTAATGCCTAGCACTAGCAGAAGTGGCCTTTTGTGTGTTTTTTTTCTCGTTTGTGTTTTTTTAATGTTTTGATTTTTAACAGGAGAAAACAGTACATTTCCCCTCCTCATTTTTGCATCATGTTGAATAAAGCTGTAAATATTTGATTTCTATTAAAAACAAGAACACCGCGTTGGATACAAAATGTAAATGACGCTGTTCTAATGCCCATTTAGGATGTTCCCTTATTTTTGATAAATAAAAGCAGTTGTGTTATAAGCAGGTTTGTCTCAGAGTCTAACTCTCTTTGAATGACATCAGCATCACCACCATCATCATCATGGGGAACCTCAGACAGTTAAGAGTGTTAAATAACCTCCATCTTGTTAACTTAATGTGTAATAATCTCAAGTACCGTATTTTTCGCACCATAGGGCGCACTGGACCATAGGGCGCACCCAGTTTTTAGGGGGGGAAGTCAAGAAAAAAAATCTTCCCCCCCCCAGCCCCAAAGAGCAGCGTACAGGCTGCGCACAACCTCTCCTGGCCGGAGGGGTTGCGCGCAGCTATGGAAGAAGCCAAGGCAGCGAGCGGGATGGATCCCACTCGCTGTTTTGGCTTCCCCTTTAGCCCCGTGCAGCCTCTCCTTGCCGGAGGGGTTGCGCGCAGCTATGGAGCAAGCCAAGGCAGGGGGCGGGATGGATCCCGCTCGCTGTTTTGGTTTCCCCTTTAGCCCCGTGCAGCCTCCCCCTCCCGGGAGAGGCTGCGTCGGGCTAAAGAATCCATAGCCCCATGCAGCCTCTCCTTGCCGGAGGGGTTGCGCGCAGCTATGGAGCAAGCCAAGGCAGGGGGCGGGATGGATCCCGCTCGTTGTTTTGGCTTCCCCTTTAGCCCCATGCAGCCTCTCCTTGCCAGGAGACGCTGCGCAGGGCTTTCCTGGCTTTACTGGGGGGTGGGGGGGATTCCCTCACCTCTCGAAAAAGCCCGCAGAAGCCGCGCAACCCCTTTAAAGAGATCGCGGCTTCTCCTGGCTTTTCTCGGAGGTGGGAGAAGGGACTGATGCGGCCAGTCAGTCCCTTCTCCCTCCTGTGGAAAAGCCCACAAGCGCGCATGGAGCTTGTGTGCGGCTCTTGGGGGCTTTTCCTGCCTGCCTCCCCCCTGCATTCGCTCCATAGGATGCACACACATTTTCCCTTGCTTTTTAGGAGGGAAAAAATGCGTCCTATGGTGCGAAAAATACGGTATATAAGACTTTTGTGCCTTCAGCAATGGAGAGAGACTAACTGGCACAGCTGCAACAGGGAGATAACAGATAGCAAGATGCTACTGTTATGAGGACTATATTAAGGGTGAATATATATATATTAATGATATTGGATGGGAGAAGGCTCAGTTGCCTAACCACTTGTACTTGATCCTGAAGGGACAGCTGTTATGGACCTGAGTTGTTGCATCCAGGAGATAGCCTCTTTTGGACAGGGTTGTGTTCCCTTGGAAGGAGCAGCTGGGCAGCTTGAGATACTCCTAGATTCAACATCCACTGCTGGCCTGGGTAGGCTTTGTGGCCAGCAGTGCCTTTTTCCAGTTCTGGTCCACCACCTCTGGCCCCTTTGGGACAGAAATGTCTGTACCCCATGCTAACATGCGAGAGTTATTCAGGAAAATCCACCTGGGAGATGCAGCCCCTTATGTAGTAGCCCCTGAAAATCGGTCCAAAGACAGATGTAAAGAGATTACTTCATATGATGGACATTAACTTGTTTTGCTGGAGATTATATCCCTGTGTTATGCATCTTTAGGATGGTGTAGGCTGTAAATCTAACAAATTACTAATTTTGGTGCTTGAATTGGAATTGCTCTTTTTGTAAATCATGTTGCTGCAAACTGATTAACTTTCTCTGTAATTACTGGGCCTTGAAACACTATATAGTGTCAAGAACAAAGTTTAGCTAACATAACGGTTCACGTGGGGAAATCCACAGCAACATCCAGGCCTAATGGTCCATTAGTTTAAAAGGTTGGAGAAATCTAACTCTGCTAGTAAAGAGAGTTGCTAAATGGTTGCTTTGCGGGGGGGGGGGGGGGGGAGAGATGCAGCTTGTTGCAAAATTGCTAGCTTCACTTGCAAAAGGAGGGCATGTCTGGCTTGCTGTTGCCATAAGATCACTGATACTGCTTTCGCTTTAAAAAACAACAACCACTGGGCTCCTCCTATTGCACTTAGGATGCCACAAGCATGGATGAAAGAGGAAGTAGCTGGTATGTTTCAAAAGAAGGATTAGTGAAATGGGACTTCCCAGTAGATTGTGAAAGCAGGTATTAAATTACCTTCCAAATAAACCATGCCAAGGTTTAGAGACCTGCTCAGCAGCACCTTGATGCAAAAACTTGTTTTGAGGCATTGGTGTTGGTGGTTTCTTGTTTTGGTGGGTGTGGTGGTGCTGTTTTAATGGTCAGATATATCCCAGGACTTTTACCTTGCATGTTAAGTTTTCACTGTTCTTATTTTAAAAGACTCTTCCTTTGGGGTGTGAGGGGAGGAAAATGTATGTTGTTCTTAGTTGCCTAGGTAAGCTGTTCTACCTTCCAGTGTTTCTGCCAGTGACCCTAAAAGTATTTAGACAACTCACAAGCTCTTAGGTTTCATTTTTTAAAGTACAGAATTTTGCACTGCAACAATATTTAATATGATTAAGCGTGTACAGTGGTACCTCGGTTCTCAAACATAATCCGTTCTGGAAGACAGTTCAATTTCCAAAATGTTTGACAACCGAGGCGCAAAGGGCTGGCTGCAAGTTCAGTTGGAAAAACTGAAAAACACTCAACAGAAGCCGTTCGACTTCCGAGGCGCGTTCAAAAACGGAAGCAATTCTGGGTTTTTGGTGTTCGAAAACTGAAACGTTTGGCTTCTGAGATACTCGAAAACCAAGGTACCATTATATATGTCAGCATATATATTGTGCAGGTTTCAATTCTACCTGTATCTAGGTTCTGGCTTTTCTGCATTAGTTCTCCCTTACAACTATGGGCAATTGGCTATTCTAAAAACAAAACCTCTCCCTTTAGCCTTGCAGGAACACTCAGCTGCTTTTCTAATACCCTTCTTCCATTAGGCTTTGGATAAAGTGGAATAAACCCTGTCCTAGAAAGATTTCCTCTGAGGTGGGTTAAGTTGAGAGAGAGCGACATGGCCAAGGCCTGATGCTAAACCCCACTGAGCCTTTGGGTGGTTGAACAAGGTTTTGAACTCCTCTGTCCGCACTTTCCCAATGTGCTATGGCCTTTTCTTCCCCCAAAGGAAATAAGGTGCCCAAGTTGTTTTCTGGCAGGATGCCTCTGCCCTAAAATAACTAAGCAAGAAGCTTCAGGACACAAGGGAGGCCTTCGCACGCACACAAAAGCTATGGAATTTGTTGCCACCCATGGCTGATGCCTCCTTAGACGGTGTTTAAAAGGGATTATTTACTTACTAATACATTCATATCCCACTTTTATGACAAGGAGTTGTACATGGTTCTCTCCACCCTCATCTAGGTAGGTTAAGCTGTGGAACAGCGACTGGCCCCAACATCATGCAGTGAGCATTTTGTCTGAGTCAGGACTTGAACTCTGGTCTCCTAGGCCTAATCGAGAGTTCTGGCCCTAGGGGTGGGGGAACATCACATCTGGGAGCCAAATATGGCGATATACTGGGGTAGGAGAGCTGGCAAGAACAATTCACACCTGGCAACCAATGTGCCCTTTTGGTTTCAGATAGTGCATGGGCAGAGGGGTCTAAAAAGCTGAGACACAAATTTTCACTGCCCTCTAGCGGCTATGGTGGCTCATTTACCAGAAGTGTACAGTGGTACCTCTGGTTACGTACTTAATTCGTTCCAGAGGTCCATTCTTAACCTGAAACTGTTCTTAACCTGAAGCACCACTTTAGCTAATGGGGCCTCCCGCTGCTGCTGCACCGCCGGAGCACGATTTCTGTTCTCATCCTGAAGCAAAGTTCTTAACCCGAGGTACTATTTCTGGGTTAGCAGAGTGTAACCTGAGGCATATGTAACCTGAGGTACCACTGCATTTATCGTGTAGATTCGGACCAAACTAAGCCCCCCACCCCTGTATATTTTGCTCTAGGAGGCTTAGTTTGGTCAGAATTGAGTATATACTTCCAGAATTAACACATTAATTCTGGTAAATGAGCCACCATAGCCACTAGAGGGCCTTGAAAATTAGTGTCCCGGGCTTTTTAGACTGCTTACCCACGTATTATTTGAAACCAAAGGGGGCACATTGGTTGCCAGAAGTGAAATATATTGGCATTATTTTCAGCTCTCCTGCCCCACTAATATGGGCCTCTCTGGTCCTTGAGACTCTCCCCAGGATGCAACCTTCAGTGGGCATGCTCCATGCTGGTGGCTTGCATGCCTGCATGGGTCTCTGGCTGGAGGGTAGTCTAAATACAGTATCTTCAACCTTCTCAGAGCCAGTACAGTGGTACCTCGGCTTAAGAATTCGTTCTGGAGGTCCGTTCTTAACCTGAAACTGTTCTTAACCTGAAGCACCGCTTTAGCTAATGGAGCCTCCTGCCGCCACGCCGCCGGAGCACGATTTCTGTTCTCAACCTGAAGCAAAGTTCTTAACCCGAGGTACTATTTCTGGCTTAGCGGAGACTAACCTGAAGCGTCTGTAACCTGGGGTACCACTGTACCCACTTTTAAATATGCACTTGGGAACCCATTTATTGATATTTTACTGTATATTGAATGGCAATCTGGAATACTGAATAGCAGATCCAGAATCACCAGTTAGAAGACCAATGGGCAGAGGTTGCATTTGCTTGCACTGCCCATCATTGCTGTGTGGCCCCCTCAGAAGATTATCTGTGAGAAAATGTGGCCCTCCAATGAAATATCTTGGAGGACAGCCACAAGCAGGGAAAGCACTGTTTGGGGGGGGGATGCTAAATGAGGTGGGCCTTTGCTCTTAAGTCAACAGGGTTATTATCACTGGCAGCAGACATCCTTCAATGGTGTGGGTTGGACTAGATTCCTTATGACTAGAATGTGTGGCCTACCTTACATGCTGTTGTGAGCATAGGAGCCAACTCCTAGGGGCCAAGGGGTCTTCAGCTGCCCCCCCAAAGTTTATGGGCATTGCCATTCAAATTGTGTGCATGCACCGCACTGCGTCATGCACCCCTGGTTGGGAGGGACAAAATGGGGAGGGGGGGAATATGTCACCTTGAGCTCCTTGGAGTAAAGGTGGGATATAAAGGCAATAATAATAATAAAGATATAAAAGTGTGGGCTAATTTTTAATACAGTCATACCTCGGGATGAATATGCTTCAGCTTAAATATTTTCGGGTTGCACTCCGCGGCGACCCAGAAGTAACGGAGCGTATTACTTCTGGGTTTCTCCGCTCGCACATGTGCAGATGCTCAAAATGATGTCATGCGCATGCATGGAAGTGGCAAAACGCAACCCACGCAGACGCATAGTCGCGTCTTACGTTCGCTTCAGGATGCGAATGGGGCTCCAGAATGGATCCCGTTCGCATCCAGAGGTACCACTGTATAATTATTGGATTTTTGCAAGTGAACAATACCACATTTTCCATCTTACAAGTAATAACAAAAAAGAGAACAAGACAGGTGACCATCCAACCTCTGCTTACAAACCTCCAAGGAAGGAGAGACCACCGCCTGTCATGGGAGTCTGTTCCACTGCGGAACAGCTCTTACTGTCAGAAAGTTATTCCTATTTGTCGGAATCTCCTTTCTTGCAGCCTGAAGCCATTGGTTGGAGTCCTACCCTCCAGAACAGGAGAAAACAAGCATGCTCCCTCCTGCATGTGACAGCCCTTAAGATATTTCAAGGTGGCTATCATTATCTCCTCTCAAGTCTCCTCTTATCCAGGCTAAACACACCCAGCTCCTTCAACCATTCCTCATCAGGCTTGGTATTCACACCCCTGACCATCTTGGGCGCCCTCCTCTGCACACGATCCAGCCCTGCCAATGTCGTGGGACGTGCATGGCGGGGGGCAAACTTAACCACCTCAACGGAGTTGGCCAACACTCCCCGGAGGGCTTCAGCCAAGAAAACAAACCGCAGAAGTCGGACACTTTTTGAAAACAAACAGAAGCCGCAGGGAGGGAGCTGGGGTGCGGTGGCGGGGGGAACCTTCCCTCCCCAACTCTCCAGCTGTCAAGGCAAAGGCGGCCAGCCCCTTAGAGGAGAGTCAGCAGCCCGGGGGGGGGGAGCTGGCTGCGCAAGGCTTGCCGGGGCTTGTAGTGCGCCACGGAGGCGCACGGCGTGAAGAGGAGCAGCCTTTGGAACTACAGTCCCCAGCGGGCAGCTCGCGCGCGCCTGCCCGCCCCCTCCCTCTGCCTCTCCCGGGGAGCCTCTGGCCGGCTGTCTGCGTACGTGGGAGCCCGGGAGGAGCAGCGCGCAGCGCGGGAGGCGGGCATGGAAGGCTGAGCGGAGCTGCCTCTGCAAGCAGCAATAATGTGGCTGACTCCCGAGGAGGTGCTGCTAAAGAACGCGCTGAAACTGTGGGTCTTGGAGCGCTCCAACCGGTACTTCGTCCTGCAGAGGAGGAGAGGCTGTGGGGAGGAAGGCGGAGGAGGGCTCACCGGTAAGGCAGCGGCTCCCTCCCTCTCCCTCTTTTCCGCCCCTCCCGGTTAGATTCCTCCCTTGCATTCTCACAACAACCCTGCGAGGGAGCCCGGGCTAGACTGAGAGTTATTGCTTTGCGCCTGCAAGGGCAAGCTGGGATTTCAACTTGGGTCTTCTCCCTCCCTTTCCCTTTCCCCCTCCCCACGCGCGCTGTTCGAGTCCTACCCTCCACAACAGCCCTGAGAGGTAGGTTAGGCTGAGAGCTAAGGCCACACACCAGGTGAACTCTAGGGTGAGATCCGGGTATGGGTCTTTCCCTCCACACCTGATTTTATTCCAACAACCACCTTGGCGAGGCAGGTAGATTAATGCTGAAAGATACTTGGACATGCAGGGGGGATTCGAACCTGTGTCCCCCTTCTTGGCCCTGAGGTGCCCTAGTCCGCTTCGCTGCACCAGTTGTTTTTGCACCCTGGCTGTGGTGGGGTTCTGAGTGCAGATGAGGTGGTCAGCTGTCCAGAAAGGCAAAAACAGTCCCACCTATGAATCTGACCAAAGGACCAGTCTAGGGCATATGCGGGGTGGGGGGTTCTTTCATCTTCCAGATGTTGCTGAACTTCAACTTACACCAGCCCCAGCAAATAAGGGCAGCAGCCAGGAATGGTGGGAGCTGTAGTTCATCAACATCTGGAAGACCAAAGGTCCCCCTACACATGGCCTAATGCAACACCTCGTTATGCCCTGCATATTGTTTTCAGCAGTAGCCAATCAGATATTTTTAGGAAAAGCCCAGAAACAGGGTTCAAAGCCATCATCTGGTAGTTGCGAGGGGTTACTGACTGCTCCTGAACGGGGAAGCTCTATGCAACTGTTGTGCCTAATGGTTTTCTATATAGTATGTCTCAAGCACTTGCTGTTCAAGAGGTATACAGTGGTACCTCAGGTTAAGTACTTAATTCATTCCGGAGGTCCGTACTTAACCTGAAACTGTTCTTAACCTGAAGCACCACTTTAGCTAATGGGGCCTCCCGCTGCTGCCGGGCCGCTGGAGCACGATTTCTGTTCTCACCCTGAAGCAAAGTTCTTAACCTGAAGCACTATTTCTGGGTTAGCGGAGTCTGTAACCTGAAGCGTATGTAACCTGAAGCGTATGTAACCTGAGGTACCACTGTACTGCTGCCGAAGGTGGAGACCACTTCTGAATTAATCTACTTTCTTAAAAAAAAAAGTGGGGGGGAACAGTATAATTTATTGGCTATTTGCAGTGTTTTGTGGCAGTCAGTTCCATAGGTTTTAACTAGCTTGGTGTGAAGCAGTGTTTTATTCTGCCTCTTGTCCACTCTGAGCCTGGTACCGCCTTTTTGCCCTTGAAGTGAAGAGACCAGCAGGTGAAGCTTTTGGACTGTGGGATAAAAGCTTGCTTACCTGCTAATGTCTGGAGAAGCAGGTGCATTTAAGAGCACAGGAGGGAGCAGATTAGCAAACCTTTGCAAAAGAAAACACTTTCTAGTTCTCAGCTTGGTATGGTGTTGCTGCTGCCGTCATTTTTAACTGGCTGTGTTCTGGTGTGCTTAAAAGTTCTAGCTTGCTAAGATGACCACGGGGTGTCGCCACCTTCTTAATAATAGTAATAATAATAATAATGGGCAGGCAACTGGTTTCTTGCAGAGATGTGTGAAAGGTCGCAGTGGGCAGCCGAAGTTTCCCCCCATTTCTGCATCTCCGGGTCAAGAATAGATTCTGTTGCTGGCGTTTTCCGTAGCATGGCAGCTCTTAAAACACCTAGGAAGCAAAGCAAACAAATGAACAAAATAAAAGAATACCTGGTAACCCCTGATTCTAAGTGAGGACAAGGGTTCCTATGCTTTTATTCATTCATTTATTAAATATATACTCCACTCTTTCTCCCCAAGGAGCCCAGGGTGGTAAACAAACAAGCGATAAAACAATAGAAACATCTAAAAGCCGTTCCAATACAGATGCAGTCTGGGGAGGGAACTCTGCTATTAAAAGGCTTGTTGGAAGAAGGTCTTCAGCAGGTGCCAAAAAGACAGTGTCCGCTGAATAGTCAAGCAAAGAAAATTCATAGAATTGTTGAGTTGAAAGGGACCATAAGGGTCATCTAGTTCAGCCCCCTGCAATTCAGGAATCTTTCACCCAACATGGGGCTCGAACCCATGGCCATGAAATTAAGTCGTCTTCTCTACCGACCAAGTAGGAGCCACTACACTAAAGACCCTGCTCCTACATTTTGTGGAATGTATCCCCTGATAAGACCTGGTGTCTGCAGGAGGCCCTGCAGGAGGCCCAACCATGGTGGTTGATTGAGTATATAAGGGGTGAGACAATTTTTCATAATAGCTGTGTAGAATAAATTGCTTCTCTTGGTCAGGCGAAATTCTTCTTAATTGTTGTTCGTTCTGTTTGATTGTTGCTGTTCCTGTCATTACGCTTTCCTCACTTTTCCAAATGAGCTCAAGGCAACATTTAAAACTCCTGTTATAACTACTCATAAGTGTGTCTTCAATCTGCATGGCAGTTTCACAAAGCACAAGAGGGCAGGCCCCTGCCCCAAGGCATTTACAATCAGAACATTTGCTGTAGGACAAACCACAGAGAAAGGAGAGCCAAATGGAGGCAGGGAAAGCAATTTTCCAGTTGCATCTTTTTTTCTGTGGTGTGTACTGAGGATTAGTTACAGTGTGGAACAGGGACTGAAGAATAACAAAAACCAAGGGCAGAGAATCCTTGTCCAGCCTGCAGGAAACATACCCTTCTGCAACATCCTTCAAGGGCCACATGCAGGTGTGGAGAAGTTGAGTGCATTTTAACTTTGCATGGTAGGCTAGTTTTTTCACGCACTCCATCATCCATCCCGGGAAGCAAGAAGCTGAGACTCTTAATCTTAGCCCCATGTTGGGCAAAAGTTCTTTCTGCATTGCACAGGGTGGGATTCGATGACTCTCGTGGTCCCTTCCCACTCTTCAATTCTGTGATTCCAGCCAGGCAAAAAAGCACTTGTGGTATGAAGCCGGACCAGTCAGGGTCTTGAGATTGATCTAAGGATACAAATGGAGATGGATGGAGAGCCTCCACCAGCCCCCAGGCTTCACATTCCCTGCCCTGATTAAAAAAAACCCGCCCGCATCTAATTCAGTGTTCTGTTCCCATGTTCTGGACATGATGTTGATGACTGTCCATGTTCTTCCCCAGCACCTGGTGAGTTCAGAGATACATGGCCACTGAATGTGAAGGTTCAATTAAGCTAACAAAGCAAAGAGCCTTTAATAATTGAATCCCCGCGCCCCCTTCAGTTTGATAAACGCTTAAAAAAAGCACAGCCCTGCACACACAAAAGAGTTACTGGCCATCTAAGTTGGTGCTGGTGAAATTCCATGAGCTGATTATGCATTGTGTGTGGGGGAAATGTGTTTCTTTTGTCAATCTACTTGGCTGCTTGCCTACCACCCATTAGTTTTGTTGCATGGACCAGTAGGGTCAGCAGCTGCAGCGGCTCATCATGCGTGGAGGAGAATGAACTTGGAGCTTCCTCTGCGGAAATGCCTCTGCTTCTGTGCTGAGCTGTAGCCCCCCCCCCAGGCAGGGCTCAAGCGCAGCATGCAGAGGATCCCAGGGTCAGTTTGCAGGTAAGGCTGAGAGAGACTCCCTCCTGAGACCCTGGTGATCAGCTGCCGGTCAGTGTAGGTGATGCACAGCTAGGTTGGCCCAATGGTCTTACTCAGCATAAGGCAGTATGTTATCTATGTTTGGGGTATAGCCCTCCCCACTGGAAAGCCTGCAGGTGAGATAACTACCTAAATACCTGTGCCCCGGTCAGTTGCCTCCTAGGGATTGCATCCGCAACAGAAACAGCATGTTGAGAAGCAAAAGTAGCATGTAGACTCAGGATGGCCTGACTGTGGTGCTAAAAGTAAGTTACATCGCACACACCCCAGCACACACTTGCTAAACATGCTTGTTCATAAGAAACGCCAGCCCCATTCAGTACATTGCAAAGGTTTGTTTGTTTGTTTGTTCATAATTCATTTTTATACCACTGCCTTACATCCCAGGCAAGTGTGCAAGCTTATCTCCTTAAGGCCAGTACAGTAAAACCAGAAAATGCAAATTATCCGCAGTAGATGAACAGTGGCATCAAATACTTGAGTAAATAGGTATTGAATGAGCATCTAAACCACAGAAGGGGAACCTGCACTACTCTGGATGCTGTTGAACTCCAACTCCCATCAGCCCCAGCCTGCCTGGCCAGTAGTTGGGAATGATGGGACTTGGGAGACTGGAGATGCGCATGTTCCCCATTCTGAGTCGAAGCCCAAGCAAGGTCGCCTTGAGACTTTATTCCGAAAGGTGGGTGCCAACACAACCTTTCTCCTGGTTGTCTCCAGATGGATCTGCACAGGCTGCAGGACAGTTAGAAGGCCTGATCTAACAATTGTAGTGATCAGGCCATCTATACTGGGGAAAGGCATTCCCCCAGACAATGTGGTCCAAGGTCGTTATGGAGATTCGTTTGTCTTCAACAGTATTGGAACTTGGCATGTTAGCAAATTGGCAGCCCGTGCAATGTTTTAAGCAACATGCTTATGACCAATTGTTCCACTCGCCATCGTTCTTCTCCAGCTGCAGCTTCTGGTTCAAACACAAAGAACCATTAGTCATAGGTTAAAGAGAAAGCTGCCTCTATATTAGGGCTAACTATCTGTACATCTCTAAATAAATAAATAAATAAATGAATAAAGTTGTTGTTTTAAAAGAAAAGATCAGGTTGCAGGTGATGTGGAAAACCGCCCTCTGCCTGCAGTCCTGGAGAGCTGCTGCCAATCTCGGGGTACAACCTGAGCTACCTGCACAAAGAGCCTTACCTGGTCTGAGGCAGTTTCCAGTAAGCCAATATTGCCTTCTCTGTTTGTTGGGGGGGGGGTGTGCCCTGAAGCTGCCACAGAGTTTGCAACTGATGGCCCAGTTCTTCCTGGCTTTCAACCTTAATCCACTGCACAACACCTGCTCTCAAAGCAGGTGGTTGTTTGAGTGAGGCAGCAGCAGCGTGCTTTGTCAGAAAAAAAATGGCTTTCTTCTGCTGCTGATGCAACCCCCAGGAGGCTGTTGAACTGGGCCACATGCATCTTGCTTGTGTGCTGTGCTTCCTATAAGCAGTGGAGAGGGTTGCCCGGTTTTTGTCCTTGCAATCGCCACGTGCATAGGGTTATGCCTGCTATGCGGATCCGTCCAAAGGCGTCACCAGCCCATCGGCACAGCAACCTACGCTTGTGTTAGTCATTTGTAGCAGATTGATGGCCTGTAATAGGGCGTGGGTTGGGGAGGGGTAGGAACCTGTCCTTTTCTAATGGACAAACTCTCTTCTATGCCTGGAAGCAATTGATACCCACCACAGGCTGCCAGGCAAGTGGGCATTTGCAAGGCTGATGAGACTGACCCAGAGCATGAGCCTTAATAAAGCAACCGTTTATCTCAGGTAACATAATGATCACAAATGCATTATACACATACATATGCACATGTACAGACACACTTGCTAGCGTCCCTTTTTGGCTTTGGGGGATACCTAGCTATGATATTTTACTCCGCGCTTTTGAAACTTTAATGAGCTTGCCTGTTGGTGTGAGGCCAGGATCTTAGAGTTTGCAGTTTGTTTTATATTGAATAGTGCCAAAGGGGATGTAGAAAGAATAATTTAGCTGGAAGCACTGTAGCTAGCTTTGACTCACGGAGATTCCCTCCCCCCTTTGCTTTATGACTAATATTGCAGTTAGAAACTGTGTTTTTATCTGGTGAAAGGCGGTAATCCGGTAATCAGTGCAAATGCTTTCTGCCAAAATTCATACCCTTTATATTAATATAGGATATTCACTTCTGGGACTTAAAGAAAATAACATCACATCTTTTAACTATTCCCTCTGCACAATTTTTTCATTGATAAGTATGTTGTGTGAGACAGAGTCAGTGTCTAGGCCTGAGGTTGTGGGGAATCCCATTATTTCTGAGCTTGCTGTCTGGGGGCTGACAGGAGTTGGAACCCAAAATCTGGAGGCTCATATTTCTCCCCACCTCTGGTTCTTGGATTGTTTTATTGATGTTTAATATGCTGTAAACCGCTTTGAGATTTTTCTTAAAAATATAAAGTGGTATAGAAATGAAAATAAAAGAAAGAAAGAAAGAAAGAAAGAAAGAAAGAAAGAAAGAAAGAAAGAAAGACGTTGACCGCCAGATCAGATGCTGTTGTGGGATGATGGCAATGCCTCCCCTGGTTCCAGCTGTCATGCTGGAGGTGGGGGGTTTCCCCCCCTCCCCCGGGCTTGGGTAAACCCTGTTCGGCTTCACCCGGGAAGTGGATCAAGGCTTGCATGCCTATTTGGCCAATGGCAGGTAGGAGTCTAGGGCTTGCCAATCAGAAGGTCAGCGGTTCGAATCCCCGCGACGGGGGTGAGCTCCCGTTGCTTGGTCCCTGCTCCTGCCAACCTAGCAGTTCAAAAGCAGCACGTCAATGTGCAAGTAGATAAATAGGTATGGTGGGAAGGTAAACAGCGTTTCCGTGCGCTGCTCTGGTTCGCCAGAAGCGGCTTAGTCATGCTGGCCACATGACGTGGAAAAACTGTCTGCAGACAAACATCGGCTCCCTCGGCCTATAAAGCAAGATGAGCGCCGCAACCCTAGAGTTGTTCGCGACTGGACTTAACTGTCAGGGGTCCTTTACCTTTAGGCGGGCTGCAACACCAGCAGATTGTAATTTTTATTTTAATATTATCCTTTGTTACCTTAATTTTCTGTGTGCAATGCAAATGTTACTATGGTTAGATTTTAAATTTTTTTTAAATGTATAATTTCAAGTTTCAAGGTGTCTTATTTACAACATCTTTCTCTACTAGGACATAGGCAGAAATATCGGTACATAAAAAGAACGCAAATTTGTCGCTGCATCTTTCTGTTTGTTTACTTAAAGAAGGTAGATTTCCAGGGGGGCACTGAGTAATTTCTTTCTTTCTTTCTGAAAAAGGGGCGGTAGACCAAATAAGATTGGGAGCCTCTGGGATAAACTAAAGAGTACAGGATAAACTATTGATTGATGTGGACAAGTTTGACCTCTGCGCCAGCAAATCAGGATAGATTGCTCAATGAACAGCTTGCCTGGCAAACCCAGCACCATGCCATTTTCAATCATTCGTTGACCAGGCAAACAGGAAAGTTTTTGTCAACTTTAATTGGTTTTCCTCCCCTTGCTGAAGCAGGCATGTGTGAGGGAAAGAGGCAGTGCATAAGTTTGCGAGGTAATTTGCAAGCCGCCTTTTCATGCTGACGAAATGTCGCCCCTCTTGATTTGATACAGAGCATGTTTTGGTGTTTCAAGAACACTTCCTTTTCCCGAGACGTTGCCGTAAGAAGCTGCCTTTGGGAGTTCTGCATTCTGAGAAACGTGGACTAGTACCACTGCCCTATAGTATGATCATTATGGGAACTGGGCAACGGGAATAGATTAGAAGGTGTTCTGATAAAAGAAGTCTCTGCGAAGATGGAGGCAGCTGCAAAACGCGCCTGGCGAGATGAATAATTCAGCAAGGAAGCGTTCTTCCAATGAATCTAGATGTAATCCGTAATGTCGCGGTTAAGGGCTCTGAAGTGGAGGGGAAGATTAGATTACACATGCAGGAAAAGCAATAGTTCTAGTTTTCGGACTGCAAGCGTTATCTCTCTCCCTCCCTGAAATGAAATTCAAATCTGGTTCTGTGTTTGAGGAGCGCGTTCCTCTAATGCTGGGCACCCTCACCTGCTGCTAGGCCCCCTTAGGTTTATCTGGCAATGACAGATTTGAGCAATGCAACAAGCCAAGCTAGTAGATTACATTAGAGCCAGAGTTGGTACCTGGCTTTGCTGGGCAACCTCCAATGGCTCCTCCACAACCTACTGCTGATGACTACCTAGCATTCTGAGCAATGCTGGGACGAATTTCCCACAATCCCCTGGAGTGATGCTATGTCAGGTCACTTGGAGAGTCAGCTGGCTGGAGCCCTGGCAACCCCGTCCAGCGATACGAAGTTCTGACGCCGTCCCGGATGAGGTCTGTCTGCTTGACTCAACTTATTGATCCCTCTGTGTGGGTGTTTCATCCCTTATCAAACGTTTAAGAGAGCCGCAGATTCGTTTTAGCAACTAATGGCTATTCTAAAATGTTAAGGAATTGATCTGTGGTTCCTGTGCATCGTTGTGGGGTGAAGGGGGGGGGGAGTTCATTTTGCAGCTCCCTCCTTTTAGCAAGCCAGTTTTGGGCTTCATTGTGTGCTGCGTGCATCTTGGCATGAGCAGCAGGAAGTGGTGGGGGAGAATCGGTTGAGAAAAGATGCTCTCACCCATAACCCCCTCGCACTACGAGTTCGGGCTCATCCAGTGTACCTGGTCATTGGTTAGTTCAGGGTAGGCAAAATGTTAGTGCTCCTTTCACAGAATTCTGCAGAATTCAATGCCACAAGGGCAGGTCACTCCAGATCTGTTAGTCATGTTGACTACATGCAACCTCCCTTTTCAGAGACGGACGTTGAACTTGGTTGCTTATAGCCTTCCTAAAGGCACCTGGTTGGCAGCTGTAGGACAGGAACCATGGACTGAATAGACCTTTGATCCAGCACAGGAGGAGGGTTTTCTTCTTCTTCTTACGTTCCTGTGATCTGTAATTTGAAGGCCAACTATGTGGCAATGAAATGTAGGGAACAATCCATGCTGGCTGGTTAAGCAACAGTTGGTTCCTGATTTGCATTTCAGCAGACTCATGGTGTCGTCAAGTTGAACACTTGGGGTTTTAGGATTTCCTCTTGTGTAACGCACCATGGAAGCTGGTCCATTAATAGGGTACTGCCCCACCAATCTCAGCCTGCTCTCAGCCAGACTCACTTGCCTTCCTTCTTACATCCAACCAACCAGTAAGGGGGTGGCTCTGTCCATCATTAGCTCTGGCTATACCTATGGTTGGTCTTCCTGCTTTCCACTCTAGAAGTCCTAATGGGCCCCAGCTGCCAGTGGTAATTCAACACTGCTCTTGGTATCCAGAGAGACAACGGAGTGCGCCTCTGAGGGGTGAATTCAAATTGCTGCATTTGCAGCACCGAAATGACGCCTCTGGGATGCGAGCCTGGGCAGTGTGTATGGACATCCTGACACTGATGTGGTCCAAAGGAAAGCAGAGCAAGGTGTTTGGCTGGAATAGTTGTCAGAAGGTGTACAAAGCACCATTGGTAATACACACATGGAATCATGCAATGCAATGCTGACCATTATACTGGTTCAGAATCCTGAAAAGGCCTCTTAAAAAGCTTGAATGAATTTTGGGAGAGTTGGTTGCAAGTGGGTTTTCGTGAATTTCACAAGTTGGAAAAATGGCAACATGGGGGGCAGAATGCCATTAACTTTTTTGTTTATGGACCAATTTTTAAAATGTAAACTCTTCAGTAATCTTAGTGAAGGTGGCTACAAAATGTGATATGACAACCTATGGCAGATAGGTGTGATTGCACGCAGTAACCAAAATTGGTGGCCATGTTCCAACTTGGCCACCAAGATAATAAGAACAAAAAATGCAGCCCAATGTTTTGGGATTCAGCACACTTTTTTTTTCATTAGAAATGCCCACTTGCAACTTATTCTCCCTTCCCCTCTGGTAAAAAAAAGTTTTTACCTTCTTCAAATTGGGGAGAACGGTCTAGTCCAGTGTTTCCGAAACTTGGGTCTCCAGCTGTTTTGGGACTACAACTCCCATCATCCCTAGCTAGCAGGACCCAGTGGTCAAGGATGATGGGGATTGTAGTCCCCAAACAGCTGGAGATCCAAGTTGTGGAAACCCTGTTCTACTCTATACTCCAGTCCTTGAAAGCCAGGGAATGCAAATACAGCCAGGACACCCGTGATTCCCACCCTCCCTAGCTATAGCTGTATATGTATCTATAGATAATACCTACCTTGCTGTTTATTTTTTTTTTTTAAAGTAATTTTTTATTAAAGGTTTTTATAACAATAACAAACATATAACAAATACATAAACAGACAAAAACAGAAACAAAACAAAAAACATGTACCATTTCATATCTTAATTTCTTATACCTTTCTTCCCCGACTTCCTCATGCCTCCCTTTTCTGTATTCCAAATTCTTATCAATTACTCAGCAAATCTTCCCTTATTTTAATTTAAATTTAATCTAATCTTCCTTATTCTCCTTGTCTTAACCCTTGCTAATAGTAACCATTTACTTTCCAGTCCAACATCATTCTAACTTTCATTAATTTTATAGAATTTCTTTAAATAGTCCTTGAACTTTTTCCATTCTTCTTGCGCTGCTTCTCTTCCCTGGTTTCGGATTCTGCTCGTCATTTCTGCCAGGCCCATATAGTCTATCACCTTCATCTGCCATTCTTCCAGTGTGGGTAGTTCTTGTGTCTTCCAGTACTTCGCAATAAGCATTCTAGCTGCTGTTGTAGCGTACAAAAAGAAAGTTATATCCATCTTTAACACCCCCTGTCCGACAATACCCAAGAGAAAGGCCTCTGGTTTCTTAGGGAAAGTATATTTAAATACCTTTTTAAGTTCATTATAGATCATTTCCCAGAATGCCTTAATCTTCGGGCACGTCCACCAAAGGTGAAAAAATGTACCCTCCTTTTCTTTACATTTCCAACATTTATTATCAGGCAAATGGTAAATCTTTGCAAGCTTGCTGTTTAACCTTCTTCCAGTACCGTTGTTCCCTAGCCCAGTCCCAAAGCTGGCCCTATGTACCACTCAGCTGCCATCTTCCTTGCTCCAGAGTATACATCATTCTCTGGACCATATGGAAGGCAAAACCCGGCCTCTAACAGACGTTGCAAACCATACCTTGTACAGTGGTACCTCTTGTTGTGAACGGGATCTGTTCCGGAGGCCCGTTCGCAACATGAAAAGCCCGCAACCTGAAGCGCTGTATCTGCGCAGGTGCGCGGTGCGATTTGGCGCTTGTGCGCATGCGTGAGCGGCAAAACCCGGAAGTAACCCTTTCTGGTACTTCTGGGTCGTCGTGGGACGCAACCTGAAAAAACGTAACATGAAGCAAACGTAACATGAGGTATGACTGTATATATTGTGTTCTCAAGCTTTGTCCTATTTCCCACAGGCATCCTGGTGGGGACCCTGGATGCAGTTTTGGACTCTACGTCAAAAGTTGCCCCTTTTCGCATCCTGCACCAGACACCAGATTCTCAAGTCTACTGGTCTATTGCATGTGGTGAGTACATACAATTAGAACTGAGCCGAGCTCAGCAGGATGGCAGTGATAACTTGGGGTGCCTTGTCATTGTGGGGAAGAAATGCTGCCTGATACAGAACCAAGACTTCACTTAGTTTAGCATGGGGGAGGTGGGGGGAGGTAGGGGGACATCAAACCTTTGGGTCAGATCAGGGTTCCCATCACTTCCCCCCGGTTCTTTGGGAAGGAGGGTAGTTCAGTGGTAGAGAACATGCTTTGCATGCAGAAGGACCCAGGATCAGTCCCTGGCCTCATCAGTTAAAAGGGTCAGGAGGCAAATGATGTGGAAAGACCTCTTCCTGAGACTGTGGAGAGCTACTGCCAGCCAGAACAGGCAGTATGGAGCTAGATGGACCAAATAATCTCAGGCTCTATTTGCGCTATTATGTTTAAAGCACCACAATACCACTTTTTAAACAGTCGTAGCTCCCCCCCAAAGAATTCTGGGAACTGTAATTTGCTAAGGTAGGCTGAGAATTGTGAGGAGACACCCCCCCCATTCCCCTCACAGAGCTACAGTTCCCAGGGAAGAAGGCTTGGCTGTTAAACCGCTCTGGGAATTGCAGCTCTGTGAGGCATAGCTGTCAACGTTTCCCTTTTCTTGCGAGGAATCCTATTCAGAATAAGGGAATTTCCCTTTACAAAAGGGAAAAGTTGACAGCTATGCTGTGAGGGGAATAGGGGATCTCCTCACAATTCTTAGCACCCTGGACAAGCTACATCTGCATGGATTGTTTGTGGAACCCATGGCCGTTTGAAGCGGTAGCATGGTGCTTTAAATCTGTAGCGCAAATGAGGGCTAAACGCAGCTTCCTATGCTCCCTTTACAACTGTTTGCATGTGCTTCTCTTGGATTCAGCGTGAAGCTATGGATAGGGTCCTCCAAGCCATCCATGCCCCCCCCCCCGCACCGTATCCCCTCCATGAGAAAACCAGGTGCTATTATATTAAGTGCAATGCTTGCCTTGCTGACACTTGAATCTTGTGTGCTCTGGAACCTCATGCAGATAATTGTTCAGTGACTCCAAGAAAGCACACACAAAGGAGAGAGAGAGAGAGAGAGAGAGAGAGAAATCCGTTTTATTGTTTTTTTTGTTCAGAAGCACAGCGAGAATCATGTTTGTCTTCCTGCAGTACCTGGGAGCTGTTTACCAAAGGACGTGTCACCCTAAAGCCAATGAGAAATTGTTTTCTGAAGCTCATCCTCAAGTCCTCTTAATAGGTTCTCCATCCCTGATGTAAGGCCTGCTTGCACTATACATTTAAAGCAGCATCATACCAGTTTTAGCAGTCATGGCTTCTGCTAAAGAATTATGGGAACTGTAGTGCTGAGAGGTGTTAAGAGACCCACCCCCCCAATTCTTCTCTTAGAGTTCCAATCGCCAGAGTTCCTTGGGAAGAGGGAATGACTGTGAAACCACCCTGGGAATTGTCACTGTGAGGGGTATAGGTGGTCTCCTAACAACTCTCAGCACCCTTAGGAAACTATAACTCCCAGAATTAATTTAGGGAATCCATGACTGCTGAAAGTTATATGATACTGCTTTAAATGCATAGTACAGATGGGGCCCTTGATGATACTCAGCAAGACAAACATTTGATTTGCTGTAAGGCAGCCCCCTGTGATCATAAGCCTATTTTCAACTCAATTTCAATTACTTCTGATTCTCCCCCAAGTCCCTTTTCTTGGGGCAACTGCACTAAAAAAGACAGAAGGGCTAATAGAGAATAATATCAGCAGAATACTCAGTGCTCTTTTTTCTCACTTTGCAACAAGATAGGAGTTTGTCGCTGGGGGGAAAAAGGGGGAACTCTTGTTTACCCAGCTGGTGGAGGATCTTCTAGTGTACCCAGTGAAGTTTATTTAATACTAGTTAATGTTTTCTATCAGGAGCCAGCAGAGAAGAAATAACAGCGCACTGGGACTGGCTAGAGCAGAATGTGATGACGACTCTCTCTGTGTTCGATTCCAGTGAGGACATCACCAGCTTTGTGCATGGGAAGATCAGAGTACGTTAGAAGCTGGTTCGAAGCAACTTTGGGACTCCTGCACCCAGTATTAGGGCTGGGTGATATATCGTCCAAAACGACTTTAAAATCCACACCGTGATAACAGTTTCATAATTTTTGACCGGGCAATATATTTCAAATCATGATGTGTGTGCGTGTGTGCTATGCAAAAATCACAGTGTGGGGAAAACCATGAAGCCAGCCGATGCTTCTCTTGATTCCTGCAACACCTGTTAACTCTGCTGGCTTAGCTCTCCCCTGCCTCATGGAGGGGGCAGCGGCACCAGCAAAAATCACAATATGGGGGCGGGGGACAGTGAAGCCAAACAGTGCCTCTACATAGCTCCCTCCTTATTCTAGACATTGTAATATATTGGTGGATCACGATGTTTTGTTGGTGATATATCAAGATGTTGAAAACCAGATGTCTACCCAGCATCCAGGGGCCATGGTGGAATGCAGAAAAGTTGCAGAGGGGAGGGTGTTGAAAGGCTCTGGGACTGAATCTGGACCTCTAGGCCTTGCTGCCTGGCCCTCAAAACCCTCCCTATGCTGCACCCCTAACTGGACCTGAGCTTTTCTGCTCTGACAACACTTCTGGGTACAGGATAGAGAAGCTATACAAGGGGGTTCTGAAATAAGCCTACTGCCCATACTTGTTGCTCTGCCTGCTGTTGCCTCTGGCCCCATCACAAAGCAGTGGCCCGAGGCTCTTGGCTTCAGGGGAGTGACTTGGGTAGATTACCTGGCAATCATCACCTCATTCACCTTTTTTTCCTAGGGTTTGATTGCCGAAGAAGGAAAAGGGTCCTTAATAAGAGAGGAGGATCCCGAGAAGTTCCGTGAGGCTCACCTGAAGTTCGGGAAGTGTTTCGGGCTACCTGAACAAGAGAAGCTGGTGACGTACTACTCATGCAGCTACTGGAGAGGCCGGGTGCCCTGCCAAGGATGGCTGTATCTCAGCACCAACTTTCTGAGCTTTTACTCCTTCCTACTGGGAGCTGAAAGTAAGTGGAGTCCTGCCGTTCGCCGTGATTCCCTTTCAAAATGAGCTTTATGTCTGAAGCTACCAGTGGATTAATTAATATTTATCTTTAAAAGACAACTGTCTATCAAAAAACATAACATAAAGATAAAGGGAAGTACAGTGGTACCTTGGTTCTCAAACTTAATCCGTTTCGGAAGTCTATTCCAAAACCAAAGCGTTCCAAAACCAAGGCACACTTTCCCATGGAAAGTAATGCAAAACAGATTAATCTGTTCCAGGCTTTTAAAAACAACCCCTAAAACAGCAATTTAACATGAATTTTACTATCTAACGAGATCATTGATCCATAAAATGAAAGCAATAATCAATGTTCTGAACTCTAAAATAAATAAGACAGCATTGTAGATGATAAAAATTAAAATTAATTTTTTTCTTACCTGCACTGATTATAGTCATTGTTTGGATGGGGGGCTTTTATCCATTTCCACAGTCACACAATCAATCAATCAATCAATCATAAAATGAAGAACAAGCCACAGACACAAAAATGAAAAAGCCACACAAACAAAAACACAAAAAATAGCAAAAAGAAAAGCACCAAATATCACCTCAGAACACTGCAATCAGAAATGGAATGCTTTAATTACGATGAGAGGGGAGGCATTCAAATTTGCTGCTTAAGGGTAAAATGGGAATAAAAAAGCCTTAATTTCTATGCGGGGGACTCAAATTTGCTGTGCAACAGTAAAAACGGAAGCTCAGGAGCACGTTTGGCTTCTGGGACAAAGTTCGAAAACTGGAACACCTGGATTTGCAGTGTTCGGGTTCTGAGTTGTTCAGGAACTAAGCTGTTTGAAAACCGAGTTACCACTGTAACTGCTTTCTTAAGAATGCAGAAACTGCCTTCTTGACATTGGACCTGCTATTGTAACTCGCTGAAGGTTTGAGACCCATTGGATACCCTCATCTGGGTTAGCCAGCCAGTCAAAGCTGTTTCCACATGCCCATTAGGTCTCTGCATTTGAAGCAGAGCTTTTCATTGTGGTTGCCCCGTCTTGTGGGACAGCCTCCCTGTTGAGATACAACAGGTACCCCACTCCTTGTAGTTTCTGGAAACATATAGAGACATATTTGTCCTGACAACCTTCTCCAGCTGCTGAATCTATGTCCTGGATATTTGTGCTGTCCTTAAATCTGTTTTCTAGAAGCTATTTTTGGGACGCGGGTGGCGCTGTGGGTTAAACCACAGAGCCTAGGACTTGCCGATCAGAAGGTCAGCGATTTGAATCCCCATAATGGGGTGAGCTCCTGTTGCTCGGTCCCTGCTCCTGCCAACCTAGAAGTTCGAAAGCCCGTCAAAGTGCAAATAGATAAATAGGTACTGCTCTGGCGGGAAGGTAAACGGCGTTTCCGTGTGCTGCTCTGGTTTGCCAGAAGCGGCTTAGTCATGCTGGCCACATGACCCGGAAGCTGTACGCCGGCTCCCTCGGCCAATAAAGCGAGATGAGTGCTGCAACCCGAGAGTCAACCACGACTGGACCTAATGATCCCCTTACCCTTTACCTTTAATAAACCCCTAAGGGGTCCCTTTACCTTTAATAATAATAATAATAAATTTTATTTATATCCCGCCCTCCCCAGACGAAGCTGGGCTCAGGGCGGCTAACAACAATAAAACAGTACAAAAGTACAGCACAAACAACACTCTAAAACCATTCATTATAAAATTCAAATCAAGCCACTGGCAGCCATTGGGCCAGAGCTCCGCGAAGATTACCGAGGGAGGGAGTCAGGCTGTGCCCTGGCCAAAGGCCTGGTGGAACAGCTCTGTCTTGCAGGCCCTGCGGAAAGATGTCAAGTCCCACAGGGCCCTAGTCTCTTGTGACAGAGTGTTCCACCAGATCGGAGCCACAGCCGAAAAAGCCCTGGCTCTAGTTGAGGCCAGCCTAACCTCTCTGTGGCCTGGGACCTTCAGGATGTTTTTATTTGCAGACCGTAAGTTCCTCTGTGGGACATACCAGGAGAGGCGGTCCCGTAGGTACGAGGGTCCTAGGCCGTATAGGGCTTTAAAGGTTAAAACCAGCACCTTAAACCTGATCCTGTACTCCACCGGGAGCCAGTGCAGCTGGTATAGCACCGGGTGAATGTGATCTCACAGCGAAGACCCTGTAAGGAGTCTCGCTGCAGCATTCTGCACCCGCTGGAGTTTCTGGGTCAGTCTCAAGGGCAGCCCCACGTAGAGCAAGTTACAATAATCCAGTCTGGAGGTGACCGTCATGTGGATCACAGTGACTAGGTCAGGGCGAGAGAGGTAAGGAGCCAACTGCTTAGCTTGGCGGAGACGGAAAAATGCCGCCTTTGTTATAGCTGTAATCTGCGCCTCCATGGAAAGGGAGGTGTCGAAGATTACACTCAAACTCTTAACGGACGGTGCTGGCACTAATTGCGCCCCCGCAAGAGATGGGAGTTGCCCCCTCAATCCCATATCGTCCCGTCCCAGCCACAGGACCTCTGTCTTCGAAGGATTTAGCTTCAACCGGCACCCACGTACCCATCCAGCCACAGCTTCCAAACATCTGGTCAGTGTGTCTGGGGCCGAGTCAGGATGGCCATCCATCAACAGATAGAGTTGGGTGTCATCAGCATACTGATGACAGCCCAGCCCAAAACTCCGGACAAGCTGGGCGAGGGGGCGCATAAAGATGTTAAAAAGTATCAGGGAGAGTATCGCACCCTGAGGTACTCCACACACCAAGGAGTGGCGCGATGACAATTCCCCCCCAAGCGCCACCCTCTGTCCCCGACCAGAGAGAAACGAGCGCAGCCATTGAAGGACTTACCTTAGAAGCTATTTTAAAATCTCATCAACTATGAGAGTGTATGTTGCCCATAGAAAACAATGGAGAAATCAAAATTGGATTGGAGAAATCAGTATGTCCACCCCCAAACTCCTAAAAACAGCCCAATGAGGATTGGGCATTTTCAGTGAGACTGGAATGCCGAATGAACATTGTTGAGGAAGAGGGATTGATCTGTGAATTGTAGCTCTGGGAAGGGAATGGAGGGTCTCCTGTCAACTCTCAGCACCCTTGAGAAACTACAGCTTCCAGAATTCTTTGGGAGAAACTATGACTGTTCGAAGTGGCATCATCGTCCTTCAAATGTATGGTCTGAATGTGGCCAGAAACACCAGGCTGTCAAAGCTGGACGTGTAGCGCTTAAAAGAGGAAATTTAATGCTGTTATGTTTTAAGACTAATGTGAAGCAGTGGTATCTTTCTGTGGAAACACAAAGTATTTCATGGGATGCTCCCTTTAGGGTCGAAGGAAAATAGCTGGCCACCGTGAAGCCGAAAGGCATGAACATATTTCTTTTGTTCCCACCTGCAGTAAAACTTGTCCTATCCTGGGATGAAATCTCAGTGCTCGAAAAGTCGTCCAACGTCATCCTGACAGAGAGCATCCACGTCTGCTCCCGGGGGGAGGACCACTATTTTTCCATGTTCCTGCACATCACTGAAACGTTCCTTCTCATGGAGCAGCTGGCTCTGTATGCTGTTCGAAGACTCTTTGACAAGGAGACGTTCGATAATGATCCCGTCCTCCATGATCCCCTGCAAATCACTAAGAGGTAATGTGTGTGTGTGTGTGTGTGTGTGTGTGTGTGTGTGTGTGTATTATAATAATGAAAAAGACCTTCTGCTTCTGCTCGCTTCTAAAGCTGAGCTGGGGATGATATTCTAGTAAGGGGCTGCAACTCATTGGCAGAGCATCTGCTTCGTGAGCAGAAGGTGTTGGGTTCAATCCCCAGCATCTTCAGGTAGGTCTGGGATAGACGCCCTGCCTGAAACCCTACACTGCCAGCCTGTGTAGACCATATCAGCTAGATCAGTGCTTCCCAAATTTGGGTCTCCAGCTGTTTTTGGACTACACCTCCCATCATCCCTATCTAACAGCACCAGTGGTCAAGGATGGTGGGAATTGTAGTCCAAAAAACAGACCCAAGTTTGGGAAATACTGAGTTGTCTGACACTGCATAAAACAGTGTCATGTGATCTTCCTATGATGGTGATTTTATATTATTTTTGTACACTACCTAGAGATTTACAGGCATTCCACACACACACACACACTCTGACGTGACTTCTATTCGAGTGCAACCACATATATGTGTAGCGGGGTAATAAATGGAATCATACCAGGGTATGGCAGGAGAGCTAGAGAGCCCTTGTGGCTCACGAGGAGACCCTCCCTGGAGCTCAGAAGAGGACTTCATTGAGGGCGAAGGAAGGCCCGAAGAGTCCAGAGGCTCAGTGGGGCTTTGTTTAGGCCACTTAGCCTCCCCACCTAACTTAATTCTGTCCAGATGTGTAATTTTATTATGTAGGGACGTTAGTTTTTAAAAACCTGCCCCCCTGCCCTTGTTTTTTGATCATTTTATTAGGCCTACTGTTTTTGTATAGCCTCTTTTTGGTGGTGTGTTTTTTTTTTTAAATGAATATTTTACAGCATTTTAAAATGCAAACCACTTATAAGTTTGTTTATATTTTTGATTGAACAGTGCATAAATCTCGCTAAACAAAAGCAAAATAAACACAGGTAACTTGGAAAGAACCATGTTTTCTTCCTGCCTCTGTTTTGCAAGGCAAACATAATTAACTCACCACACTTCTTTCTTTACCCCCCCCCTTGTTTTTTCTCCTCCCCAGAGGGCTTGAGAGCAGAGCCCACAGTGAGCAGTTTAATGCCTTCTTCAGGCTGCCGAAGGAGGAGTGTCTGCGGGAAGTGCACGAGTGTTTCTTATGGGTGCCTTTCAGCCACTACAATACTCTGGGGAAAATGTGCATCTCGGAGAACTACGTCTGCTTTGCCAGCCAGGATGGTTGCCTGTGCTGCGTAATCATCCCTCTGAGAGAGGTGAGTCAGGTGGGAGCCAAGGCTAACTTAAGTCTGCCTCCCCTTCTAGAATCAAAGCAACTGCAGTCTAGCGAACATCCAAGTCGAGGGGCTTGTTACTGGGTTTAACTGCTTTTTTTCATCTTATTGTTTTACCAGAAGTTGTGATATTATTACTATTTTAATGCTAGGATCTTAACAACACTTTTGCAGTCCTTTTGAAATTGTTGGCAGCCAGGTGGAGACGCACTCAGTAAATCAGACTGGTACTTTCTGGCTCTGGGTGCCAGATGGCCCCATCCTGGTGCCCCTCCAAAAGACAAAAGAATAGTAGAATTGTAAGGGACCACAAGGGGACGCGGGTGGCGCTGTGGGTTAAACCACAGAGCCTAGGACTTGCTGATCAGAAGGACGGCGGTTCGAATCCCCTCAACAGGGTGAGCTCCTGTCGCTCGGTCCCTGCTCCTGCCAACCTAGCACTTCGAAAGCACGTCAAAGTGCAAGTAGATAAATAGGTACCACTCCGGTGGGAAGGTAAACGGCGTTTCTGTGCGCTGCTCTGGTTCGCCAGAAGCGGCTTAGTCATGCTGGCCACATGACCCGGAAGCTGTCTGCGGACAAATGCCGTCTCTCTCGGCCTATAGAGCGAGATGACCCAAGAGTCGGTCACGACTGGACCTAATGGTCAGGGGTCCCTTACCTTTTAAGGGACCACAAGAGCCATCTAGTCTAACCCCTTACAATGTAGGACTCTTTTGCCCAACGTGGGGCTTGAACCCGCGACCTTGGGATTAAGAGTCTCATGCTCTACCGACTGAGCTATGTTCGAGTATGGCTACAAGCAGCAAGCCGGCAACTTACATGAGGGCTATATTCCGGGGATCGTGCCTAAAGCCAAATCCATGTATTATCAAAACATTGGATTCAATGGCGGGTGGGATTGCCGAAGTCTTTTTTCCCGTCCCCTTTCCGCTCCCTATTTATTTTATTTTAATTTTTTTGCCAAGCACGTAAAGCTGAATGTGCACAAGTCAAATGTGCTCGTGAGTTGTGGGTTTACACTCTATACATTTAAAGCATATCTCGCCCCTGGCAAAGACACCTGGGAAGTGTAGTTCACCCCACAGAGAGCTACAGCTCCTATCACCCTTAACAAACTACATCTCCCAGGATTCATTGGGGGAAGCCATGGTTGTTTAAAGCGGTATGATTCTGATGTGAAAGCAAAATTAAAAGAGGGCAAACCTCCTGGACTCAGCTGTAGTGTAGGCCCTAGCTGTCCTCGGAGTGAATGAGGCTTTTGAAGCCTTAACCGCTTGACCAAATTTAGTGAGAACGAGCCTTGTAAGAGTGGAATTTTACTGCCATCTTTGTGCATGCAAACACTTGCAGGTTGTATCAGTCGAGGTGTCTGATCCTGGTAGCAAAGCTGTCAGCATCGCTACCAGAGGGAAGAGAGCCTTCCGTTTCTCCGAAGTGCGGGATTTTGAACAACTGGTGGTGACACTGAAGAAGAAATGTGATACCACAGCAAGCCAACAGCATAGCATGAGCACAGAGGTAAAGGCTCTGTTTGTCTAATTCATTGCAGGACTCTGGGGTGGGGAGGGCGGTCTTTAATGACAGCTGCGTTCATTGGAGACACTATGCTTTTGAACTCCAGTTGCTGGAAAATGAAGGGGAGGATAGTTTCTCAGACCTTGCTTGTGGGCCTCCCAAAAAATGGGCACCTGGGTTGGCCTCTGTAAGAAGAAGACTCTGGGCTAGTTGGGCCATTGAGCTGATCCAACAGAGTTCTCCTTATGTTCCTTTGAGTCAGGGAAGATCAGAAGGTCGGCAGTTCGAATCCCCGCAACGGGGTGAGCTCCCGTTGCTCGGTCCCTGCTCCTGCCAACCTAGCAGTTCAAAAGCATGTCAAAGTTCAAGTAGATAAATAGGTACCACTCCAGCGGGAAGGTAAACGGCGTTTCCGTGCACTGCTCTGGTTCGCCAGAAGCGGCTTAGTCATGCTGGCCACATGACCTGGAAGCTGTACACCGGCTCCCTCGGCCAATAAAGCGAGATGAGCGCCGCAATCCCAGAGTCGGCCACGACTGGACCTAATGGTCAGGGGTCCCTTTACCTTTACCTTTAGCAAACTTTTGGGGACCAGGCACATGTTTGCAAACTGAAGGAGCTTGTTGTTAGTTCATATACCACCTAATGCCAGAACAGGGGGACTTTTCAGAAGGTTTAGGAGGTCACTCGGAGGTGCGCCTTCTTTTTCTTCTTCTCTTAAAACACAGCTCCTGTCGTAAATGCGCTTTTTGCAGGTTGCTGCTGGCTCGAATGCTGAGCCTCTCACAGACTATTTTGAGGGGCAGCCGATAGCAAGCCACAAAGACAACAGCAAGATGGTTAGTACCGAAGCCCTCATGACCGTCTTCCACCCTCAGGATGCGGAGAATCTGGACGCTAAAATGGTAAGAAGGAAAAGCAGCTCCTGTTGATGGAAATACATCTGTTCCATCCCCCCGCACCCCAACTTGTCGTCTTTGCTTACTTCGCATTGGGTTTTGTTTTATGCACCTAGAGTTCATCGTTCTTGTGCACGTTCCACCCCCTCCCCCAAAATGGGATCTGCAACAAAATGTTGCAGTTGTGGTGTGTTCCTGTTCAGGGAGGCAGCCAGGCAACATCTTCTAGGACACTCCATTCCATCCCACCCAGTGTCCCATCCCTTTCCCCACCCAAGCTGTTCTGTTCCCCCTGAATGTGCTCATGACAGAACGTGCTCCGGGACCGATGGCCATCAAACCTCTGTTTAAAAACCTCCAAGGAAGGAGATCCACCACCTCTCGTGGGAGTCTGTTCCACTGCCAAACAGCTCTTACTGTCAGAAAGTTTTTCTGAATGTTTAGTCGGAATCTCCTTTCTTGCAACTTGAAGCCATTGGTCCATAGCAGGAGAAAACAAGCATTCTCCCTCCTCCATGTGACAGCCTTTAAGATATTTGAAGATAGCGCTCATATCGCCTCTCAGTCTCCTCTTTTCCAGGCTAAACATACCCAGCTCCTTCAAGTGCTCCTCATAAGGCTTAGTTTCCAGACCCTTGATCATCTTTGTTGCCTCCCTCTGCACACGTTCCAGCTTGTCAGCATCCTTCTTAAATTGCGGTGCCCAGAATTGGACACAGTATTCCAAGTGTGGTCTGACTAAGGCAGAATAAAGTGGGACTATAATTCCCTTCAACTGGCCACTCTAATTCTGTCGATCCAGCCTAGAAGAGCATTCGCTTTTTTTGCTGCTGCATCTCACTGTTGCCTCATGTTAAGCTTGTGGTCCAGTAAGACCCCTAGATCTTTTTCACATGTACTGCTAGTACATGATACCTTGCTTTTCTAGTTGAAAGAAAAAATGAAGGAGCAGTCCTGGAACATCCTTTTCGTAGAATGTGGGCGTGGTGTGAGTATGTTTCGGACGAGGAGGACGAGGGACCTGATTGTCAAAGGGATACCCGAGGTGTTACGAGGAGACCTTTGGCTTCTTTTCTCAGGTACTATCGGTTGTGTTCTCATGGCAATGCATTGTTGTTGTTATTATATTGCAGTGTTATTTTATTTATTCAGGTCGTATTCGACCCTTCCTCCCAAAGGAGCCCAGGCTGCAGACATCAAAATGTTAAAACAAAACAATTAAAAATAAAACAAATATAAAAGCAATTAAAACCATCTAAAACCTTTTAAAAGCAACCCCGTACCCTAATTTCAAGGCTGCCATCTATGGGCCCATCAAAAGCCTGGGGTTTATGGGGTTGCCTTTCAATTTTCCCCGAAAGTCAGTAGTGAGGGAGACAGGCTCGCCTCGCCAGGGAGGGCATCCGTACATTGATATCAATAAATATTTCCTGGGCAGCTTACAAACAAAATAGTATTGAAAATACAACATACAAGGTTGCCTCCAAAGTTAAGGAATCAAGTGTTCTTAATACAGTTGTACCTTGGATCCCTTGGTACTCGAACGTTTTGGCTCCCGAATGCCGCAAACCCGAAAGTGAGTGTTCCGGTTTGCGAACGTTCTTTGGCACCCAAACATCTGACGGGGCTTCGAAGGCTTCCGATTGGCTGCATGAGCTTCCTGCAGCCAATTGGAAGCCACGCTTTGGTTTCTGAACGTTTTGGAAGTCGAACGGACTTCCAGAATGGATTCCGTTCGACTTCCAAGGTACTACTGTATTGGATTTTTCTTGCTTTTCGGAAGGTTTTCAGTTATGTTTATTTATCTACATACAGTATTCATTAAAAAAAAAAACAACCACAATGCAGCGAGATTCAGGTAGGTAGCTGTTTTGGTCTGACACAGTCAAAATAAAAAAATTTAAAAAATTAAAAATTGTCCAGTTGCAGTTTGCAACAATTGTCTGTAAAACTGTCCGATAAAAACCATGTAACATACTAAACATTAAGGTATATGTGTGTATATATATATAGGCAATACGTATTTAGACAGAATTTAAGCTTTGCATGGGAGAGAACGATGCTGTCTTCTAAAGGCAGTGGAGGGGATCGAGGTGGGGGCACAGAACGGGCGAAGTATATTTTTAGGTGAGCGAGAAATAAAAATATCAGCATATGCTGATGATAGGAATGCAGGAATTGGGGGGGGGGTGCAAATAGAGGGTGAGCCCCTTGTTTTGGAGGGATGCTTCCCCCCCCCCAAGTACACCAGCCCCCTGGCGCTGCCTGTGTCTCGAGGGGCTGCAGAGCAGTTAATAGTTTGGTGCTAGCCCAGTTAAAGTGGAGGGTTGGAACGATGGGGAAAGAAAAATTGTGTGACCCACGCAGGAGCACTGCATGTCAGGATCCCAGTTTGAGTAGCACTGGCCCTAGGTAGTTTATTCCTAGAAGACTGCTTAAAATGATCCCTGCTGGTGAGCTTTTGCCAACTTAGTGCTGGCCTGTGCTGGCTGGAGCTGATGGGAGTTATAGTTTGGAACGCCTGGAAGGCACCAGGTAGGCAAAGGCTGCATCAAAGGTGGGGAGCAAATCTGTGGGTGCAAATCAGCCTTGAGCCCTTATTCCGACATGGTGGCTGGAATAAGGACACTCGCAGCTTGTTGCAGGGGAAATGCAAATGTCCTCTTCCTGGTTGTTCTGTAACAGTGTGACCTAAACACCTTGGCAGGCGCTGTAAATGACATGGCTACCAACCCTGGCTATTACACCGACATGGTGGAGAGGTCCTTCGGCACCTGCACTTTGGCAACGGATGAAATCGAACGTGATCTGCGCCGCTCCTTGCCCGAGCATCCAGCTTTCCAGAGTGACACAGGCATTTCTGCCCTGAGGAGGGTTCTCACGGCGTACGCCTACAGGAACCCCAAGATTGGATATTGCCAGGTGAGACTTGCCTGTGACCCCGGCCATCCTTGTATAGTCTGCAAACTGCTAACTTTTGTTTTTCTTCTTCTTCTTTTTAAATTGTTTTGTTTGTTCATAGTATATGTACAAGTGGGACCTGGAGAAAAAAGGCTGGCAGCAGAGGTTTTGTTTTGTTTAACAAAAAAAGTATATACTATTTGATTGTGGGGTTTTTTAAAAACCTTCTAAGGGGGTTGCAAAAATATAAAACAGAGCATTAAAATTCCGGGGTGGGGAGGGCAGAAACAGTAGAAAGGTGTATTTGAAGCATTCTAAAGATTATTAAAATCAGCTTAAAAAATAAAACACATGTAACTTCTATATGTCTGGGTAGACTTGCCTAAACAAAAATGTTTCAAGTAGGTGCAGAAAAGACTACAGAGAATGCACCTGCCTGATATCAATCGGCAGGGAGTTCCAGAGTGTGGGCACCACCGCACAAAGGAAAGGTCAATCTCTTGCAAGTGCAGGAGGAGTATTTTGTGGAGCTTGTAATGGTACCAGTTCCACACTGGTTGCACCTGTCCAGGGATGCTATGCCCCTTTCCATTTCATCCTCCTTCCCCCTCGTTTTCTGTTCTCCTCTCTTAACCAGTTACTTAGCATTCTGTGCCAAAAAAGCATGCTCAGTCCCCACCAAGCTGTTTGGGGTACAAAGCACATTTTTATTTTTATTTTTTGCAAACCTTAGAGTTCCCTTAATCCTGTTAGGGATTGTGCTTAGGTTCTCGCTGCTTTTGGCCACGTAAGGAGAATGATTTTTGACACACCCACCTGTCAATCACCTGACATCGCAGTGATGTCGGAATGTAGACACCTGTCAAAGTTGGCCAGTGGTAGGTTGTTGGGAGATAACCTGCTCAGCCCTGCGCACAGTGGGAGGCAGTTGGCGCTGTGGTCTAAACCACTGAGCCTCTTGGGCTTGCAGATCGTAAGGTCAGCAGTTTGAATCCCTGCGACGGGGTGAGTTCCTGTTGCTCTGTTCCAGCTCCTGCCTACCTAGCAATTCAAAAGCATACCAACACAAGTAGATAAATAGGTACCGTTGCATTGGGAAGGTAAACGGCATTCCCATGTACTCTGGCACTCATCACGGTGTCCCACTGTGCCAGAAGCGGCTTAGTCATGCTGGCCAGATGACCTGGAAAGCTGTCTGTGGACAAACCCCGGCTCCCTCGGCCTGAAAGCAAGATGAGCGCCACAACCCCAGAGTCGCCTTTGACTGGACTTAACCGTCCAGGGGTCCCTTTACCTTTACCTACCTTTACAGTGCTTCCCAAACGCTCAAGAATCAGGTGGTTGTTGTGCATTCGGGAAGTGCCACACTCAGGGCTAAGCAGGCTTTGCAAGGAGTAGAATGAGTCCTTGATGTCCTTTTTACGAAATGACGTACATCTCTCTCCCTCCTAACGCTGCTTACTGTGCTCGATAGGCAATGAACATTCTGACATCAGTGCTGCTCCTTTACGCCAAGGAGGAAGAAGCTTTCTGGCTCCTGGTTGCTGTGTGCGAAAGGATGCTGCCCGATTATTTCAACCGCCGAATCATTGGTACTGCTTCACTTTAATGATCGCTTTCGCACATGAAAGGAATAGGCAGGAGAACGTGCTGTGCAGCAAGAATAGATGCCAGCATTTGATTCCCAGTGCATAAGTCCCAATGGCAATAGAGCCTTCCTCTTGGAACGAGCGGTGCTGCAGGCAGTTCATATGGAACAGGTCGCAGAGATAGCAGGGTGCCTGCTTAGGGAAGGGGACCCATGGAGTGCTCCTTGTCCAAGGGGCCTCTCAACATCTGGAGCCAGAACTTCATGTTTGGGTTATAGGAATCTGCCCTATATTGAGCTGAGGCCACTGGCCCATCCAGATAAGTGCTGCTTCCATAGAGTAGCAGTGACTCTTTGGGCGTTTGGACAGTCCCAGTCCTTCCTACCCTCCCTTTCTTCCTTTCTCCCTCCCTTCTTTCCTTCCATTTATAGTGATGCCTTAATTCAAAGGCACCCCATGCAGTTCACAAATAAATAAAATGTACAGTTGGTCCTGTGTTTTGATGGGGAAGAGGACATTCAAACCGGAGCTGGTTCTGTTGTTGAATTTCCTGCCTGCCTCCCATGCTTCTTCCTTCTTACAGGGAAGATTGTGCAGGTTGGCCATGTGCGTGAGGGGAAAAGATAAGCTGAAGTAGGCCCTGCTGTCGATTCTGCTTTCTTCTCTTGCAGGGCTATCATTTTATTGTAGGGCATTTGCAAAAAAAATAAAAAAAATAAGTTGGTATTTCAATCAGCTTAAATACACTTTCCCGAACACAACCCAGTCATTCCCCTTCTCTTAGAATCATAGAATTGGATAGGACCCCGAGAGTCATCGTCCAACCTCCTGCAATGGAGGAATCTCAGCTAAAACATCCATGACAGATGGCCATCCAACCTCCGCTCAAAAACCTCCAAGGAAGGAGAGTCGACCACCTTCTGAGGAACTTGCTGTCAAGCAGCTTTTAGTGTCAGAAAGTTCTTCCTGATGTTTAGTCAGAATCTCCTTCCTTCTAATTTGAATCCATTGCAGGGGAGGAATTTCGTAATATGGTGCCCTGTGCAAGACCAAAATTTGATGCCCCACCCACTCAGCCCTCGCACCACATTCCCAAAGCCAGCTAAGTGAGATACTGGGCTTTGGGAAGAAGGTGTGAGGCTCTGGCAGGGTCCTACCTCCTTCCTAAAGCTGGACAAGTGCTAACTAGGCTTTGGCAAAGAGGCAGGAGGATTCTAGGACCTCTTTTCTGAACTAAGCACTTACTAGGCTTTGGGAAGGAGGCAGGAAGGCACCCTCTTGTCTCAGTGCCCTGTGCAGGTGACTTGCCCAGTACAAGGTGGTTCTTTTAAAATGAGATTCAGAAGTCATACAAAACACAAGTGCGTGAGAAGATTAAAAATTTTATTCTATACAGCAAGCATTATATATGTACCAAGCAAGCACTTCAACCTGCCACTTGGAAGCCCTCAAGAAGCGGCAAAGTGAATCACTCAGGTAGCCTCAGTTTGCACGGCCCCATGGCCATCAGTCCGTGCACGAGCTTCTCCAAAACTCTGCCCACAACCATCCGATTTATAGCTAGCTAGCTAAACCACAGAGCCTAGGGTTTGCCGATCAGAAGGTTGGCAGTTCGAATCCCCGCGACGGGGTGAGCTCCCGTTGCTCAGTCCTTGCTCCTGCCAACCTAGCAGTTTGAAAGTACGTCAAAGTGCAAGTAGATAAATAGGTGCCACTCCGGCGGGAAGGTAAACGGCGTTTCTGTGCACTGCTCTGGTTCGCCAGAAGCAGCTTAGTCATGCTGGCCACATGACCCAGAAGCTGTACGCCAGCTCCCTCAGCCAATAAAGCGAGATGAGCGTCTCAACCCCAGAGTTGTCCGCGACTGGACCTTATGGTCAGGGGTCCGTTTACCTTTTTATCATATCTTGCAGGTGCCTTGGTAGACCAAGCGGTGTTTGAGGAGCTGATCAGGAACTATTTGCCACAGCTGACGGAGCACATGACAGACATGACGTTCTTCTCCTCCGTCTCCCTGTCCTGGTTCCTCACTCTGTTCATCAGCGTGCTGCCCATCGAGAGCGCGGTCAATGTGGTCGACTGCTTCTTCTACGACGGGATCAAGGCCGTTCTGCAGCTGGGCCTGGCTGTGCTAGATTACAACATGGACAGGCTGCTGACTTGTAAGGATGATGCAGAAGCTGTGACTGTCCTCAACAGGTAACAGAGCCTTTTTAAAAAAAAACCTAAAATGCTTGACCTGTCAGTGCATATTGACTCAGAAATAAGTGCTGTTTGGTTCAACTTGTTGCTGCTACTACTACTACTACCAGTAATAATTTATTTATATGCTGCCCATCTGGCTGGGTTACCCAAGCCACTCTGAGCAGCTTCCAACAAATTAAACACAATACATCAAACATTAAAAACTTCCCAATACAGTGGTACATTGGTTCTCAAACTTAATCCATTCCAGGAGTTCTTTCGAATCCTGAAACTGTTTGAAAACCAAGGCGTAGCTTCCAATTGGCTGCAGGAGCTTCCTGCACTCCAGTGGAAGCCACAGAAGCCTCATCAGACGTTCAGCTTCCAAAAAATGTTTGCAAACTGGAACACTTACTTCCAGGTTTGCGGCATTTGGGAGCTGATTTGTTTGGCAACTAAGCCATTCGGGAACCAAGGTACCACTGTACAGGGCTGCCTTCAGATGTCTTCTAAAAGTCAGATAGTTGTTTATTTCCTTGACATCAGGTGGGAGGGTGTTCCACAGGGTGGGCGCCACTACCGAGAAGGCCCTCTGCCTGGTTCCCTGTAGCCTCACTTCTCTCAGTGATGTAACTGTCAGAAGACCCTCGGAACTGGACCTCAGTGTCTGGGCTGAATTTATTTACAATTACATTCATTGTCCACCTTCCCTCCAAAGAGTTCAGGGTAGCATAGAGGTTCCCTGCTCACCATTTTATCTTTGTGAGGTTAAGTTAGGCTGAGAGATGGTGACTGGCCCAAGGTCATCCAGTGAGCTTTGTGGCTGAGTGAGGATTCAAACCCTTGACTTCCAGGTCCTAGTCCAACATTCTTATCCCCAAAACAACAACAATTGGTATTATTATTATTATTATTATTATTATTATTATTATTATTATTATTATTGAAATTTGTAAGCCACCCTTCATTTGAAGATCACAGGGTGATTCACTGCCACCTTAGAAACGACACCACAGTGGAATCCAGTGATATAGGATTGTAACTTGAATACAACTGGAGTAATGTGAATATTTTTCTCCTATACAGATTAGGCCTCTGTCTAGGATCCCCAACCACACCCCGCCAGAATTTCTAATAACCTTTTGCTTTCTGTTTTAATTGAAGAGCAGCACAATGCAGCTTCCCGTCGAAAGCAGCAAAACACAATAAAAACTGGGTGAATTACATTGTGAAAAAAATGTAGCTCCAGCAGCAGCAAGGCAGTGGAGTTTTGAGAAAATGCTGTGGGCGCCAATCACAAAATGGCTGACACAAGACACATTATGTGTTGTGCTTGCAGTGTTTGTGTGTGTGGTGTTGTAGCACCCTGCTTGTGGTTAACGCTTAGCTGGAATGAAATATTCAACACAGCAATAGAGAAATTAAAATAATAATTTATTTGTCAGACAAATAAATGAGAGACACAGTGGTATATGGTTACCAAAGCTCTGCCCACTCCAGCCCTGATGGTCAGCACTTATATTTCCTCAGCTCAGCCCCCTTGCTCCTCCTTTGGCTGCCTCTGTCCAATCAGCCTGGTTGAAATTCCTATTGGCAGTTTGCTCGAACCAATCATAAAAGATACACCCATTTCCTATTGCCTTTTATGGGAGACAAAGAGCTATATTTCCTTCTATCTATAAATGGCAAATAAGTAGTCATATATCTTAGATTAACATTATTATACCTTAATTATTATACCTTAATTAACATTTCACCTTTTGCCCTATTGCCCTATTCACTGCAAAACAGATGGTTAAACAGATGGTGCATGGTTTTTTAATTTTTATCTTAAAAGGATCTTGGGTTCTCCTCTCACACATTATCAATGAAAGATCTCCTTCTTTGGAGGTCTTTAAGCAGAGGCTTGACAACCATATGTCAGGAGTGCTCTGATGGTGTTTCCTGTTTGGCAGGGGGTTGGACTCGATGGCCCTTGTGGTCTCTTCCAACTCCATGATTCTATGATTCTATGAAATAAGAATCTAACATTTCTTACTTTCTAAATCTTTTGCATAATTACATTTAAGCCAATATATTTCATACATTAACATATATAGCTTTTTAGAAGGAAAGGAAAGGCCTTTTCAAAGTAAAAACGGAACTTAATAAAAACAGTTTTGAAAGCAACCCCTTAGATCTACACCCCCCCTTTCAAGCCAGCTGCTGTTTCTATTAGCTCTTTCCCTTTTAACCTTAGGAAGATGTGGCTCAAGTTTAATGGGAGGCACAATAATTATTACTATTTACCAATTCTTAATTGTGTTTTTGTAGCTTGATTGTATTCTATAATTTGTATGGTCAGTGTGACCTTTTGCTCCCAGCCTGTAATTTCCTTTTACAACCCTGAAATACTGCTATAGATCAATGGGGCCCTTGAACAGGAAGATAAACATCTGCCAGAGTATTCAGCCACCTGCTTTATGCCTGGCATGAGAGATACAAACATTTGCAAATATATTTTTTAAGCTCATTTTAAAATACAGATCTTGATCAGATGCCTCATAATACAGATCTTGATCAGATGCCTCAGTGTAACACAAAATGGCTGCCATATCTAAAAGATTGGACTACAAAATGTGCTTTATGGTGGGGCTTGGGGGGAAGGGCACCTACAATCAGAATTATCATTGTTAAAATTTGTGTACCACCCTTCATCCAAAGATCACAGGGTGGTTCACAACATAAAAATGCAGAATAAAGAGACAAAAATCACTCGCTTACGGGCAAAAACTCTTTACTCCTCTGTTCTGAACAAAAGCGTGGGCGAGTTTTCCCTCCTGGCATCCAGTGAAAAGTTAGCAAACAGGAACTGTGGGAAGGAAGAGCAAACCGTCTTTCCGGCACTATCCATTTTTGAGGAGGTGCTTACTGAGGAATTTCATGGGCTCTATAGGCAGTATTGGCTTGCCCACCCCCAGGCGCTGTGCTGATAACCCCTCCTCAACAAAAACTATAAAATATCCACAGCTGCACTACTCAACACTAATAAATAAAATAGCAGGTTGGCACATTTATATTATTATTATTATTATTCATGCACAACAAGGTTTTTCTTTGCAGTCTTTTTTTTTTTAAATACTCATTTCTTTTTTTTTTTAAATGAATATTTATTAAATTTTCCAATTTTATATAAACACAAAAAGAAAAAGAAAAAGAAAAATATTAAAAACAATTCAGTTTCAATAACAGTTTTTCAATCACATGTTTCTTTGACTTCCTCATACCTCCCCTTCTTGTTCTCTAGTTCAATTTGTTAATTCAGCAAATCCTAATCTCTTAACATTCCTTTTAGAATATCACCTTATTTTCCACTCAACTTTTTTAAATTTAATAACAAAAACAATTATAGTCCCCATTATCTTTATCATAACAGCTAGAGACCACCAAAGTTCAAACCAACATCTTTTCAAAGTTCATTAATTTTGTAATATTTCTGTAGATATTCCTTAAATTTCTTCCAATCTTCTTCTGCTGACTTTTCTCCCTGGTCGCGGATTCTGCCGGTCATTTCTGCTAGTCCCTCATTTCTACTCACTTTTAATTCACTATGTTTTGTACATGCCCCCCCCCTTTATTTCAAATGAAGGTTTTTTGACAGTGTTACCAACAAGGACAGTCCTCTGCCTCCAGCAGTGCAGCAGGCCTTGGGTGCGAATGAAGGCAAGAGCCCTCACCCCAAAGTGGACATCACGGACTTGATTCTAGAGTCAAACGAGGTTCGTAAAGTCATTTGGCTTCAGGGGGGTGGGGGGTGTTTTTTGCTCTTTCCTGCATTGCCACTGCCTGTTCAACAAGCCACCTCTTGTGGGTAAAATTGTTTTCTCCTTCAAGGTATCTAATAATAGAATGAAAGGGGCTGAAATATACTCGGAGTCGAGAGTGGATTTCATGCTCTTTATTCAGCTCATAGTGGGACGAGGAATGAAAGCTCCCCCAAAGTATCTGCTTTATATACATTATTTACACAATGGGCTGCATGTGATTGGCTAATTCCGGAATTCTCCTGTAGGCCAATCAGGTTGTGGATTCACTTCCACCTGGAGCTGGATTGGGTGGCTCCTGCAGACCAATCATACTGCTGCATTCTGAATCCTATTGTTCTAGGACCAGTCAGACTGCTGCATTTTGGATCCTATTGTTCTAGGACCAATCAGACTGCTGCATTTTGGATCCTATTCAACTCAGTACATAACAGGGGCCTTAGAAGTAATCTAGCTCCACTGCTCAGCACAGGCTCTAGGATGCATTCCTAATGGGATAGCCTTCCAGATTCTGCTTAAATACCTCCAGTGAAAGATCCTTCTACCTCCTGGGGCAGAACCTCAGGACTATTTTATTTTACTGCATTTATATCCCAACTTTTTCTCCAAGAAGCTCAGGGTGGAACACATGGTCCTGCCCCTTATTTAATCCCCACAAGAAACCTGTATGGAACATTTGCTTTATCTGAACGTCTGTTCAGATCAGCCTTTCTCAACCTGTGGGTCCCCAGATGTTGTTGGACTACAACTCCCATCACCCCTAGCTAGCAAGGCCAGAGCTCAGGGATGATGGAAGTTGTAGTCCAACAACATCTGGGGACCCACAAGTTGAGAACCGCTGGTTCAGATGTAGATGGGTAGTCTGGGGTGAAGCCAAAAGGGTCTCCATTTTTGGATTATATAAATAGGGAGAGTCAAATAAGTACTCATCCCATGACTCCTCATTGTGGTTGGACTATATAGACACATCTTTAAAACTTGGCAATATATTTAACTGCATCTCAATAATTTGCTTTTTATGCTGAATATGCTATGTATATGGCTCTGTTATTGTTTGTATGGCTATGTGTCAGTTTGTACGTATGTTTTATGATAAATCAATTAAAAAACAACCCTGTGAGGTAGGATAGGCTGAGAGGCGGTGACTGTTCCAGTGAGCTTCATAGTTGAGTAGGGATTTGAACCCTGGTCTCTCAAGTCCTAGGGACGCGGGTGGCGCTGTGGGTTAAACCACAGAGCCTAGAACTTGCCGATCAGAAGGTCGGCAGTTCAAATCCCCGTGACGGGGTGAGGTCCTGTTGCTTGGTCCCTGCTCCTGCCAACCTAGCAGTTCGAAAGCACGTCAAAGTGCAAGTAGATAAATAGGTACCGCTCTGGCGGGAAGGTAAACAGTGTTTCTGTGCGCTGCTCTGGTTCATCAGAAGCGGCTTAGTCATGCTCACCACATGACCCGGAAGCTGTACGCCGGCTCCCTCGGCCAGTAAAGCGAGATGAGTGCTGCAACCCCAGAGTCGGCCACGACTGGACCTAATGGTCAGGGGTCCCTTTACCTTTACCCTCAAGTCCTAGTTGGACACCCTAGCCCCAAAAGTAAACCAGGCTTTATGAGAGCTGGGGGTTCCCTCCCATCTTAGAAACTGCTTCCTGATAGTACAGTTGCGTAAATAACGCAGACATAATCCAGAGAGAAAAGAAATTCTGAGAGCATTTTACTGAGGAAAACTGAACAAAACCTTTACATAATTTGAGGGGAAAGGAACAGAGTGGTTTTGTCTTTCTGACATTAGGCAGTGTACAAAGCTGGGAGACATTTAACTAAACATACAGAGGAAAAGCTCCTGCAGAACTGCACAGCCGTTCAGGGCACCTACCTCAGTAAACGTCAAGGCACTTTGTCTGGTTGCTAAGCAACACACCCCCCCCGCGCGCCCCCTGGTTAGCCTTCTTACAGATAACAGAATTAACCCTTTAGTTCCTAATAGAATGATCCTTGCTATTGCACTTCCAATGCTTCCCTGGTAGGAGAGGCTTACCAGTCCTATTGCGGGTCTTGCATCCTGCTGTTCAGGTAGCCAGAACCTTACAGCATCCCAATCCAGTTAGCTCTGCCCCTGGAAGCAGCCTGATGGATTCCTGCTCTTCTCCTAGAAATATGGTGACATCCGATTTGAGGAAGTAGAAAGCATGCGGCGCCGTAACAGGCTGTATGTCATTCAGACCCTGGAGGTCACTACGAAGCAAAATGTGGTGAGTGAACTACATGCTCAGATACCTTGAGCTGTGTGGAACAAGAACATTAGCCATCCTGTTCATTGTATGGTAACTTCACAATGTGTTCGTCGTAGTTGTCGTCATTTTATTTGCTGGCTGTGCATTATTGCTATAATAATTTGCTTTTTTATTTTAAGAGTACAAGTGGATGGATCTCTGCCTCAAGGCGCTTACAGTCGGAAATCCAATAAGGGAAGCAGAGGGCAACTATGTGGTTATTTCAGCTGCACGTGCTTAGACTTAAATCTCATCCGCACTATACATTTAAAGCAGTATCGTACCAGTTTAAACAGTCATGGCCTCCTCCAAAGAAGGCTGGGAACTGTAGCTTGTTAAGGTGCAGAGAACTGTTAGGACACCTCCCTGTTTCCCTCACAGAGCCACAGTTCCCTGGGAAGAGGGGTTGACTGTGAAACCACTCTGGGAATTGCAGCTCTGTGAGAGGAACAGGGGTCTCCTAACAACTCTCAGCACCTTTAGCACCCTAGGATTCTTTGGGGGAGCCTATTCTTTGGGGTGGCTATTTAAAGTGGCTTGACACTGCTTTAAATGACTCAGGACTGCAATACCTCAAGGACCGCCTGTCTTCATATGAACCGAACCAGACCCTGAGACTCTGAGATCATCATCTGAGGCCCTTCCACATGAGGTCCACAAAGTGGCACTACAAGAACGGGGCCTTCTCTGCAGTGGCTCCCCGTCTGTGGAATGCTCTCCCCAGGGAGGTTCGCCTGGCGCCTTCATTGTACACCTTTAGGCACCTGGCAAAAATGTTCCTCTTCTCCCAGGCCTTTGGCTGATTAAGCTATTGCCTTTTAAACTGTGTGTGGTGGAAGGTTGCGTGGCGAGTCGCCTCCCCCCAAGTGAAATGAAGACACTGGATACATTATTTAAGGTTAATGGGCATATAAGGCCACAACTTTATTGATTACAGGAATTGGAAGGTATTGGCCTTAGGCATTGGCTCCTATCGACTACCCGGCATGGGGACCGGGAAGGGTTATCCACCAGCCGTGGGAGTCCTGTTGAAGTACGCCAACTAGGATCCCACGGGTGTCACCGCTCGGGGGCGTGCCGGAGGCCCTCACCTCCCTAGGTTTCGGACAGGGCAACGCCCCCCGGAGTCCTCTACTGGACTACCCTTTCCTCCTGGGGAAGGTGATGGCGCTTCCTTCCCCCTTCATTTGCATAACAATTAACCCTGCCAATGCCTAACCGCCAATACCGAGGAAGTTGTGACGTTTGCTACGAGGTAGGCGAAAAAACCAAATGGCTGGAAGTGCGCCAAGTGGAAAAATTCCTACCAGGCCCCTTGCGGCGACCAACCGAAGTCCATAGCAAGGTCAAAGCTAGCTAAACCTAGAGGGAGGATGGGACGGGAAAACCTGTCAGCTTGAATGGAGGCAAAGAGGGCGGTCCCCGGGCGCGCCGGCCTTAAATGGTCTAGGCCACGCCTCCCCAGCCCGCCGATTGGCGGGCCGGGTCACAGACACGCCCGGGGATTCCCTCATTCTCTCGGGGGCTAAAACCAGCCCCCGCATGTGTGGGAGGGGGTGGGCCCGCAACTCCACCTCCTCTCGAGCTCGGAAGTGGCTTTATTGGTTTGTTTCTGTTCTTAAGGAAGTAGGGAACCTTTTTCATATTGAGGGGCACATTCCCAAGGGCTACAGGCCACAAAGGAGAATTTTCCTTTTCTACAGAGAGTGTGAAGCAGGGTCTGCGAGGGACATCGCCTGAAGACAGGTGTAGTGATATACAGGGCCAGACAGAGAGGCATTGGTACTTGGGGTTCCTAATGAACACAGATGCACCTTGTCTCCACCCTAAAATGGCTTTGCTCAGAAATTTGAGGCGGTTGCATTCAGCGGTTGAAGGAGACATGGAAGAGTTAAGTTAAAAGTGTTTCGACCCAAGTGCACAAGAGGTTCTCAGCTTTTTGCTTCTGTGCCTGATGAAATCTGCCTCTTCTTTTACGAGCTGAAAATCAGCTAATGTCAAAGCACAAAGAACTGAGGGGGAAATGAGATTTACATCCTCCTAACTTGGTTGCTCTCATTCTGTCCTCTGTAGCTGCGTGTTATCTCCCAGGATGTGAAAATAAGTCCTAGCAACCTGGAAGAGCTGTATGAATTATTCAAGGTGAGAAGCTGTTTTTGCCTAATGTGCTTGTTTCCCAAAATTTCTTTGTTTCCCCCTTGAGTATCCTACTGTGACACACCTCCGACAGAACAGAGGAGAATTGATTAACTCCTAGAAACTGGCTAGCTCTTCTTGATCTTCTTTTTAAAATAATAATAATAATAATAAATATCATTTATTTATTTGTACTGTATTTCCCCCGAATCAGTTATTAGTTTATATCCAATACAGTGCTAAGTAACCAATCTGTCAGTGAAAAGAATTGTGCTTGTACAGAGGGACTCCCCCCACCCCCCACAAACACTCTTCTCGTCCCTCATGCACTCCATGTTCTCTCCAAATCTCTGGGCAGTTTGGGAAACCCTAGAACAAGTTTGGGGTGTGTGCAGAAGGGAGGAGAGGCAACAGAAGTCCAGTTGTGCAAGTGTAAATCCTTGTATCGACCGGTTGGTGACGTAGTGCTCCGTTGGATACAAACCGCAAACCATAGTTTCCCAAAGGGGCCGATATCAATACAGTGGTACCTTGGTAGTTGGTAGTCGGCCCCCAAATGCCGCAAACCTGGAAGTGAGTGTTCCGGTTTGCGAACATTTTTCAGAAGCCGGACGTCTGACACGGCTTCCAGTCGAGTGCAGGAAGTTCCTGCAGCCAATCAGAAGCTGCGCCTTGGTTTTCGAACCGTCGAACAGACTCCCGGAACGGATTAAATTCAAGAACCAAGGTACCACTGTGTAAAGACACTGCGAGCAGATGATACAGGCCCTGCCAAGGGCTTGGAAACTGAAAAGACAAGGGACACAAGAAGAAGTAGAGAAGTGCAATTAGTGCTTCAAGGATGGAATAAAGTGAGGAGCTGTAAATATGCACATTTATTTCCAGTTTGCTTGGATAGCAACCAGCAACTTTTTGTTCTTCCTCCCCTTTTGCTTCTGCAGTCCCTGAGCAATAGGCAGTGCTACTTATTTTAAAGCATTTATCAAGTCACTTCATATTTTTATAATTTCTAGGCGGTGTACTCTCTCTCCTCCCCCCCCCCCCCAGTTTAGGCACTAGGCATTCAGCTGGTAGCATTCCACCTGAAATCACAGGTCAGAGTTTGTGGGGAGTGCATCTTTAAAATGATATTTTGTGTGTGTGTGTGTGTGTGTGTGCGTGTGCAATATCATTTTAAAGATGCACTCCCCACAAACTACGACCTGTGATTTCAGGCAGAACACTACTAGTTGAATGCACAACTAGTGTTTCTACTGACCATCAGACATTTTCAGTGTTATCTCTGATGCTTTACTATGTTAAACATGGTTCACAAATGTCTGGAACATCAGTTTGCCAGGGTGCTTGACCTGAACACAGATGGATGCTGGAGAGAGACTCAGTCTGACAATTTCAGGGCATATTTGTTTTTCTCCTCTGACTATATTAACAGGGCAGGATACCTCCATATTCCCCAAGCTTCTCATTCTTCGTTATGGTTAATAAATACCACCAGATACTCAGTGAAGTAAGATTGTAATTTTGTATGCTGGTTTTCAGTTGTAAAAATAAATTTAAAAAGACATTCCTGTGTTCCTTTTCTTTCTTTTTCTTTGCTTTATTTTTTAAAAAATATATATTTAATTTTCAAATTTACAAACAATCATCAAGCAACCAAAAAAAATAAAAATAAAAATGAATTCCATAAATTCCCATGAACTTCGTTCCTCCCCTTTGTGGGTCCTTATGTTAAGTTTTTTTCCTCCTGCATCTTCTCTGTTGATCCAGTTCTATTAAATCTCCATTGCAACCATAGTCCAACGTTCAAGTCCTACTAATAATTTAAATTGCTTACAACGATTTTCAACATAAATTACATATTTTCCCCATTCCTTATTAAAATTTTGGTCTTCCTGATTCCTAATTCTTCCGGTCGTTTTTTGCCATTTCTTCATAGTCCTAATAATAATAATAATAGCAATTTATTTATACCCCACCCATCTGGCTGGGTTTCCCCAGCCACTCTGGGCGGCTTCCAACAGAATATTAAAATACAATAGTCTATTAAACATTAAAACCTTCCCTAAAGAGGGCTGCCTTCAGATGTCTTCTAAAAATCTGGTAGTTGTTTTTCTCTTTGGCATCTGGTGTGAGGGTGTTCCACAGGGCGGGTGCCACTACCGAGAATCAGTACAATCTGCCATTCTTCTCTGGTAGGGACTGTGTCTTCTTTCCATCTCTCTTCTTTTGGGGGGGGGGGATGGCTACATGTTTTTGTATGCAGCAAAGACATCAACAAAAAGTTGTAGGTATAGGAAATTACCTGTCGCTGTTACCTCTGAGCGACAACACGGAAGCAATGTGTTCTTATCCTTGTTCTTTCTCCCCCGCAAGTATTGCTCTTATTTAACACATGGGCTTTTGTGCATATTTTGCAGAAGGAGCATTTTCTCTCCTGCTACTGGAGCATGGACAGCCCAGCCCTGAAGCACCATGATCCCAGCCTCCCCTACCTGGACCAGTATCGCATCGACTGCCAGCAGTTCCGTGTCCTCTACCATCTCCTGAGCCCTTGGGCGCATTGTGCAAACAGGGACTCCCTTGCTCTGTGGACGTTCCGGTTGCTGGATGAGAACCTAGATGGGCTTATAAACTTCAAAGAATTTGCCTCTGCTCTGGGTACACTGCTGAATGCATACCATAGGGTCATGTGCTCCTCAGTCTTGGGCTGGGTTGGTTATATTTGCCAATGGACTCGCTGTCCATTTGGGGTGGCAAGAATGGCAGTGGAAGCAGCCTCAACAGGTTATGTTTGGTAGTATTTTTGCCATTCTATCCACTAAAATGCCAGTGATTTGTTTTTTTGCATTTTAATGAGATAGGCCTGTATGATTCTGGATTTTTACCTGGTTTTAATAACAACAGTTGTAGACTCTTTCCATGACTTAGGCACTATATTGCCAGCCAATATGCTGTCAAACAATCTTTGCATATGGGACAATAACGTCTCAGATAATTTTTTATAGAAATATCTAGGTATACCATCCATGCCTGGCACTTTACGTGGCTTAAATTTATTTATTGCTTTAGTTATATCTTTCAGCTTTATTGGTGCTACTAAGGACAGTTTTTGTTCATCTGTGTGGGTTAAACCACAGAGCCTTGGGCTTGCCAATCAGAAGGTCGGCGGTTCGAATCCCCATAATGGGGTGAGCTCCCATTGTTCGGTCCCAGCTCCTGCCAACCTAGCAGCTCGAAAGCACGTCAAAGTGCAAGTAGATAAATGGGTACCGCTCCGGCGGGAAGGTAAACAGCGTTTCCATGCGCTGCTCTGGTTTTGCCAGAAGCGGCTTAGTCATGCTGGCCACATGACCCAGAAGCTGTACGCCGGCTCCCTCGGCCAATAAAGCGAGATGAGCGCCGCAACCCCAGAGTCGGTCACGACTGGACCTAATGGTCAGGGGTCCCTTTACCTTTAATTTTCTCTGACCTTTTAGTTTCTAAGTATTGTCAGCTTGAACCCCCCCCCCCCAGGTTCAAGTTTTCCTTTGTATATAATTTTTTGTAAAATGATTTGAATTTATTTTTATTCGATTTGAAACCAAATATTGTGACCCACTGTTCGTTTTTAGAGAGCTGTTTCTATATATGCTAATAATCTTAGCAGGTTATACTATTTGTCCATAATGCCCATTATTGTCCACTTAAGAACCTGGGAAACTGCCTTATCCTGAGCCAGACTCATTGGCCCATGTACCTCAGTACTGTCAACACTGACTGGCAGCAGCTCTTTGGGGTCTTAGGCAGTGGCCAGTTCCGAGGGCTACCTGGAGATGCGGGGATTGAACCTTCTACATGCAAAGCAGATGCTTACCATCAGTTTCATTACACCCAGGCAGCAAGAGTTGGGGATAACGCTCCCCTGTACACCTGAGACTTCTGAATATGAATAATCTTTCTCTCTCCCCGCCCCCACCATCCTTCTCTGTTTGTTAGATGTCATGTATCATGGGAGCTTTACCCAAAAGCTGAAGCTGCTTTTCAAATTGCACATACCTCCAGGTGAGTCACTTTTGGGAGATCATGTATTAGTTGTTCCATTGCCTGCCTGGGATTGTGAAGGATCTCGCTTGCATTTTCTGTGTTTATTAAATACAATTTTATTGGCTTCATTGCTTTCCTCCAAGGAGCTCAGAGTGGCATACGTAGTTCCCCTTCTCTCTCATTTTATCTGCTTAGCAACCTTGCAAGGTAGGCTGAGAGACACTAACAGGCCCAAGATCAGCTTGTGAACTTCATGGCTGAATCTGGATTTGAAACTTGGTCCCGTCCCCTCCCCCCCGCCCCAGGTCCTAGCCTATCACTGCTGGCTATCATGTTGTTTTAATATGTCAGTTATTTTATTGTTTTATGCTTATACCTTATTAGCTGCTTTGACTATTTTGTGTAGAAAAGTAGGTTGCTTTCATTAAGAAATTACCTCTCAGGGCTGTAGTGAAAATGAGAGTGGCAGAGGGGGGAGATATATCCCCGAGCTCTTTCAAGGAAGAACAGGATAACAATTTTGCTGCTTGCTGTATGGCAGGGTGGCCTGAGACAAGAATGATCTTTTTCAGACTCAGTTCTCCATCTGTATAATGGGAATAATGGGCTGCAAGGATAAACTAAACAAAAGTTTTTTGTGTGGACCGTCCTTTGCAAATGCAAAGTTCTAGCGACAGTGGTTCTCTGCTATCCTCAAAATTCTGTTTCCTTTTTTGCAGCTTTCACTGAAGTGGAATCCCTAAGCCCTTCCAAAGGGACTCAGCTATCTAAAGAAGAGTTGATCCACTTTAGCCAATTAAATGGTAAGCCTCAAGCATGCTCTGTTTATAGAAGCAGGCGGAGATTAATCCTCCCCCCACCCATTCCGCTGGGAAGGGGACCGGCAGCAGAACTCCAACTTGAAGTGCCAAGAAATGAATTTTAGGTTCCAACTTCTGAGAGCCAAAAGAAGCAGGATGTTCAGGTCTGTAGTTTCATATAGAAGCTGCCTCCACACTGAACCCTGCCATTTAAAGGTACCGAAACCAGAATTGACTGAAGTGAGACTGTTAGAGCTGCACCAGACTGCCTGATAAGCATTTGTCATGAACTACTTGTGTGGGACGCTGGTGGCGCTGTGGTCTAAACACAGAGCCTAGGGCTTGCCGATCAGAAGGTTTGAATCCCCACAACGGGGTGAGCTCCCGTTGCTCAGTCCCTGCTCCTGCCAACCTAGCAGTTCAAAAGCACGTCAAAGTGCAAGTAGATAAATAGGTACCGCTCCGGCGGGAAGGTAAATGGCGTTTCCGTGCGCTGCTCTGGTTTGCCAGAAGCGGCTTAGTCATGCTGGTCACATGACCCGGAAGCTGTATGCCGGCTCCCTCGGCCAATAAAGCGAGATGAGCACCGCAACCCCAGAGTCGTCTGCGACTGGACCTAATGGTCAGGGGTCCCTTTACCTTTACCTTACTTGTACAAAGCTCACAGCATGTTTAGACTTTGGGACCCTCCAGGTGTCCTTTTTAAAAATCATGCATTCATTATGATTTGTGTTCATGACAGTATCAGGGTGGGTTTATACGATCCTGCTTCAATACCGTTTATTCTGTTTTATCAGGACTTGTTATATCCTGTTCTCTCTCCTCGTTCCCTCTCTTCTTTTAAACAGAATTGGGAGAAAGGGGTAATTTAAAGTGGCAAGGGTGCTCCATTTTTGCAAAAGTGGCTCAGAACCACTAATAAACTTTACCTTTAAAAAAAATGCAGCAAATTGTATTTGGTAATAGCTAAACTATTTGCAACCATTTGCCTGTCCCATTGAGGGAGGAAATGAGAATTTTTAAAGTGTGCAGCTCATATCTTTCTAAGCAATAGACAGCTGAGGATGTGAAACAGACACCAGAAAAATAGAGTGGACTGCAACTGAGACCCCTTTTCTTTAGCTGCCTTTCAGAACTTAAAGGCATTTGATGCATCACAGCTGGGGGGGACGGACCCTGTAGTTTTCCAGTGCTTCTCTTTTCTATAAAAAATTCAGGTTGTAAAAAATTCAGACATTACAGCCAAAGTTCATTGGGCAGACTGTATGCTTTCCACGCAGTAAGTCCCTGGTTCAAATGCTGGCATCTCTTGTTAAAAAAGATTTAAGTAGCACCTGCTGTGAAATAACTCTGGCTGAGGCTTTGAAGAACCCTGTCAACACAGGCAGTGCTGAGCTAGGTGGATGAATAAAACTTATTCACACATAACACTAAACCATGGTTTGAGAAGGAGCTTGGAGCTTCCACTTCAATTTAAGTTAAGTGTAACATCTGAACTCTAAACTGTAGTTCATCTTAAGCCAGTGGTTTTCAACCAGTGTGCTTTAGCCATGAGGGTGCCTTGAGGGATGGTCAGGGGTGCCATGGGCAACACTGGCCTTCCCTCGTTCCTTCCCTCCCTTCCTCCGATGGCCTCTCACATCTCTGCCTCCGAAAGGCTTGCACAACCGTTTGTTGCAGCAGCCCTGGCTACAAGCTCGCCAGGTGAATGGTGCCTCTGGGGCTGGCCAGGGGGTGCTTCCTAGGCCCCTGTGGGGCCGTGTGAGGAGGCACCTCTGTTTGGGGCAGAGGGGGCAACTCAGAGACCAGGGGCGGCAGCAGCAGCTGCCCAGAGGACTCCCAAGGAGGGGGGAGAGGAGGAAGAGATGAGGCTGAGGGAACCCTCCACAAGGGAGGTGAGAGGCTGCAAGCTCTGCAGGCAAGGGGTGACATAACTGGGCTCCTGAGCCCCACAGGGGGGCCGCAGAAAGAATGTACTTGGTCAAGGGGGGTGTGGACCCAAAAATGTTGAAAACCTCTGTCTTAACCAAGTGGTTTGTTGAAACAAGCCAGCTTCTTAAACTATGGTTTGATATTGGCCTGTTTCAGCAAACCATTGTCAAAATTAAGAACAGATTTATTATCAGGTTAGGAAAAAATTGAATAACAATAAATAAAATATTTATGAAAAAATACTGTAATTAAAAGATCGAAGCAAAAGTGGCCAGGTTGCGGGGAGGGGTGGGAAAGTTATGAGCCCAGTGCTCATTGCAGCTCTTTCTTGTATGATTTAGCATTCTGTCCAAACCAACCCATAAACTCTCTGGTTTGAGGCAGCTTCCTATGTCCATTTTTATCCTCCTCTTCTATCCTAGTTTCTTCTCCTGAGGACCGTGAAGGTGCTGATGCTTTAAACAGGAGCCCAGAAAAAGGTTGGTGAACTTAATTAATATCCAGAGAACTTGCGTCAATCTATACATATTGTCAGGGAACTGACATCAGAGCCAGAGGCGGAGGCAAGGCTCCCAAGCGATGCGGGAGAAGGGCCCAGCAGGGAGAGAGGCAGCTCATCCGCTGGGGAAGGAAATCAGCGTAACACCAGGGATAAAGGGGGGCAGATGGGGGAATCGGCGAGGGGGCTCCAGGACTCCTCGCCGGAGACCAGCGGGGAGAGCACGGGTCCTCCGCTGCCCACACCCACCCTGCGCAGAAGACTTCCGCGCAGGGAAAGTAGGCGTAGACTTGGCGTCAAAGAACTTCTTTGCTGGAAGAAGTTAAAGAAACGCCCACTGACGGATTCTGCTAGCGACTGAAACAGCCACGAAGTGAATGGCTGTCCAGACAGAAAAGGTTTAACCAGGCAACCTAGCCAGGAGTGGTGGCAGCTTACGCACGAGCAACCCCTATAACCATTACACATATCATGCAGGGAAGATGCTGTTTTCTACTCTGTGCTGTAATATTTAAGTTATGATAATATATATATTCAAGTTGGAAGGGTCCCAAGGATCCTCTAGTCTAACCCCCCTGCAATGCAGGAATCTCACCTAGTGCACACATTAGAAATGGCCATCCAACCTCTGCTTTAAACCTCCAAGGAAGGAGAGTCCACAACCACCTTCCAAGGGAGTTTTGTCAGCTCTTACTGACAGAACGTTCTTCCTCCTGTTGAGTTAGAATCTTCTCTCAACCGTTCCTCATAAGACTTGGTTTCCAGACCCTTGATCTTGGGAGCAGCTAACATGCTGCACTCCAGTTTTTGGAAACTCAGCTTCCATTGCCCTCCAGCCAGCACGCTGTCGTGAAATTTGAATGCCCTCCTGAACCGCCAAATTCCTCTTCCAGATGTTGCAGCTGACAATATAGAAAGTGTGGGAGAGCAGAGAAATTGGGTTGTTTTATTGATCTACCTAGCCTTCTTCCTCTGTTTGAGTCCTGCCTGTCCTCTGGAGATCTCAGGGTAGCATGTAGGATGGGGGCAGTCCATATGCTGCCCACCAAAGGTCAAGTTCTCCAGGTGGCAAAGGCAGCGAGGGTGGGGAAGTTCTGCTCCTCCCAGGGGGGAAAAAGACAGAAATCTCACTTTGGAAGACCAAAGTCTGTACAGTAGCAGCAATCAGGCAGTGGTTCTCAACCTGTGGGTCCCCAGATGTTGTTGGACTACAACTCCCATCATCCCTGAGCTTTGGCCTTGCTAGCTAGGGGTGATGGGAGTTGTAGTTCAGCAACATCTGGGGACCCAGATGCTGAGAATTCTAGGCACTCCATGGAGTGAAGGGTATTTTACCTGCATGCAGAGGGTCCCAGGTTCAATCCCTGCTATCGCCAGGTGGGGCTGGGAGCATCCCCTGCCTGAATCCTGGAGACCGGCTACCAGTCGGTGTGGACAGTATTGTGCTTGGTGGACCAATAACCTGACTTTGATAAGGCAGGTTCCTATGTTCCATTGTGTTCCATTCCCCTATTCACCTTTTTGCCTGTTGCAAAACAGCATTTCATAGCCACCGACCATACTCAGTCTTCATTGGGACGCTTTTGTCTCTTCCCCACCCCAGAATTTTAAACCTAAACATTTTATTTTTGCACTTCTGTAAACCTTGGGTCTCCCTCGAGGCTGTTGGATAACCTCTGAGTGGTGCTGCTTTGGCTATGTAAACGATGGCACCCAGAGAACTATTTTCATGCCAACATGATGTCCTCCAGATATCTTTGAACTGCAGCTCCCACCATCCCTGATGAGGGTTTTGGGAGTCCTCATCCCTGCTGCAAAGCCCCAGTGTGATCCTGCAAGAGCAACATAGAGACTGCTGTGGGTAGAGTGAGGATTTCACTATTCATTTGTGTCTTGTTGCCTTCCAATTAGGTAAAGGAAAGGTTGACATCCAGGCCTATTTGAAGCAGTGGCAGGATGAATTGCTAAAAAAAGAAGAAAGCATTAAGGATTTGCCCCGCATGGACCAGGTAAAACTCACCTATGGGAGAACTTGCAAGGGGGGTGTTATCTGGGGTTTGGTTCGTTGGTAGGAGCAAACAATGACCCCTGAGCCTGACACATGCTAACAGGGTAACAGGTCATTAAAATAAAGAAGGAATTATAGAGTAGGAAGGTGGGGGCATCTAGTCTAATTCCTTTCTTAATGCAGGAAATTCAGAGTTCAGGCATCCCTGGCAGACCGCTGTGGCCAGCCACTGCTCGAAGGTGTCCAGGAAAGCCCAGTACAGTTGTACTTCTCCCCCTCCCAGCTATGCCCATCTGTCTGTGTGCTTGTACATACGTGTGTAGGTGGGGCTTGGGCATGAATCCTTGGAATATGATTGGGCGCAATTCTCTACTCACTTACCTGGTAAGTGGAATTCATTGGGGCATATTTCTGGATAAACATGGATTGTGCTGCTTGGCCATTTCCCTGTTTTCATTTATCTGTACAGTGGCATGTCGGGTTAAGTACTTAATTCGTTCCAGAGGTCCATTCTTAACCTGAAACTGTTCTTTTTTTTCCCCTTTTTTTAAAATGATATTTATTAAGAGTTTCAAAAATACAAAAAAGAAAAGAAGAAAAAATAAGAAAAAGTACATAAAAGCCAATACACCACAACAAAAAAGAAAAATACAAATCCCATATTACATCTTTCATTTGCTTATTTCCTTGACCTCCTCCCTTTTTGTATTCTAACTTAATTAGTTATTTCAGCAAATTCTTTCCATCTTTCTCAATTATTATTTGAATAATTTATCTTGACAGTCTAACCTATTAATTAACTCAGCAAATCCTTTCCATCTTTCACCACATTCTGTTATTCAATCTGCCTTAATTTGTTTAACCTTATTTTACCATAAAATACCTTAAAACTTAAAAACTTAATACTTATTTATGCATAACTCCTTATATCCTTTCTACTAAAGCCAGATAGTTTCATTCCAACATTTTCCCTAATATTCATTAATTTTAACACTAATTCCCAAAATAAAAATTTTTCTTCATAAACTTTCTTCCAATTTTCATCCAACGTCCCTTCTTCCTGGTCTCGGGTCATGTCAGTCCTTACTGTCCATTCCATCCAGTCCATCAACCTGGTGATCTTATGTCCGAGGCCCTTAAATCTCTTCCATGCCCCTTCTGCAGATCTTCTTCTTGTTGTTTATACTTGCACTTTTCCTTGTCTTTTGTTGGTCTCTTTCTTAATTTCTTTCCTTTCTCCTTGAGGAGTAGATCTCTGGGGGATTCCAGCCGATAATTATTTCCATCTCCCCTCATCAGACCAACCCATTCCCCACAGTCCCACTCCCCGCAGTCATCAATGTGATCCAAAAAATAATTAACAGCATATTTCAAAGTCCCTCCAAAGTTAATAGCCTCCTCAGCTCCAGGCTCCCCCTGGCCCACTCCAAATTCAATCTTCAAAAACAGCGGCTTATGCTCCTGCAGGGCCTCGGATCTCTCCATTTGTATTACTTGAGGTGCAACCGCCACCTCCTCCATTATCATCTGCCCTTGCATTTGCCCAGTCGAACCAGTTTCCTGAGTTGGTCCCTGTATGATCTCTGTGTCAGCATTCCCTGTTTGTCCACATTTACTGACTACAACAGTCATCAAATCCAACTTCTCATTCATCAGATCCATCTTCTCATGCAGATGCTCCAGCAAGGCATTTGTTTTACAGAAAGCCTGCACCAAGACTTCCTCCCAACACATTTTTATTCAAGGTCAGAAGACTGGTTCCAGGATCTTAATCTCGCAGCTGTAAAGTCCCCTAGTGGACTGCAGCAACAATTTAACAAGCTCCCTCTAGAGGAGACAATTTCTATTTGTGTCCATTTTTTAAAAAAACATATCCAACAAAGGAAAGTTACTTTCATTTTTCAAATATTTTGTTTCTTTAGAATGCAAAAGGCAACATCGGAATCAGTTTGTTTCTCTTTTTTAGCTACCTGTCAAAATGTTCCATTCACAGTCAATGAACGTCTCCAACAATTTCTGTCTCTGACACCCCGTTGCCATGTCCGAGATGGTGGAAACTTATTTTTCTTTTACTCTCTCTCCTGCAGGCTTGAACAGTCAAAATCCCCCCCCCCTTTTCTCCTGCTTCCAAGGGGGTTTTAGTGGTTATAAATGAAGGAGATTTCGACCTTTACAAACGACTTTCCAGGCTATTAGCTTACAAGGTTTTTGCTTCAGTCTATTTACAAAAAGCGGAAGGCGGACTTCCTGTTTTAAACCTTCCCGCTTCGGTGCCAAATTAGAGTGTTTCTTAATCCAATTTTCCGTTTCTACTCACGGGTACTTGTTTAGAGTCCAATTGTCCACAGGAAAAAGTCAGCGCTCTCCGGCAATGGCTATGCAGCTTCCCTCCGTGAAAATAGCAGTCAGTTCGCAGCACCGTGCCGCTCACCCCACTTCGCTCCGGAGCCCCCAAATGGGGTTCCCCGCAAGTAGGGGAGGCACTCCTGGTGCCCTGCCGAACCCCACGTTCCCAGGCTTCCTCCACCTGGGATTTCTAGCGGGTCCCCACCTTCGCCGCGGCGGGAAGACCCAGTTTCCACGGAGCCAGTTCCTCCGGTCGGAGGAACTCCGCCATTCGCCGATGGCGCTAACCCGGAAGCTCTTAACCTGAAACTGTTCTTAACCTGAAGCACCACTTTAGCTAATGGGGCCTCCTGCTGCTGCCATGCCACCAGAGCACGATTTCTGTTCTCATCCTGAAGCAAAGTTCTTAACCCGAGGTACTATTTCTGGGTTAGCAGAGTCTGTAACCTGAAGCATATGTAACCTGAAGCGTATGTAACCCGAGGTACCACTGTATTTCCTCCTAATAGGGAAATGCACCCTAATTTTCATATATTGTACTATTGCCCAAACTAGTCCTAGTCAAGGCGTTCCAAGACTGTGGCAAATGGACCACTAGTAGTCTGTGAGCTTTGTTCATGCAGTCCACCTTAAATATCCATATCAATTTTTAATTGTACTTGTATTGCTTCTTTTAATCCATCCTATTTTATTGTACAGTTGTACCTTGGTTCTCGAATGGAATCTGTTCTGGAAGTCCTTTCGACTTGTGAAAACTTTCGAAAACCAAGCCTTCCAAAAAATATTTGCAAACCGGAACACTCACTTCCGGGTTTGTGGCGTTTGGGAGCCAAAACGCTCAAGTCACAAGGCATTCGACAACCAAGGCATGACTGTCTCTTTTAAAGTAATCAGTTCATTGTCAAACTGCCCTACTGTCAAGAAGCCTATCCTCATGTTCTGCGGAAATCTACCATCCTACAACTTTAGCTCTAGATCAGGAGAGAGAACACGTCCTCATTGTGAAAGCCATTCAGTTATTGGCACTCTATTTATTTTACAGCTCCATTTTAAAAGTATTTTTTATGCCGTGGCAAAAAAAATCTTTGCAAGGCAGTTTGCAAAATAAAAACATGAAAAATGGTTTAAGTGTTTGTGCAATATGTACAAACATAGAGACACTCGAACGCCCACAGAGACGCACAGTTAACTAAAACTGCATTAGCATAACCTTCCGAATCAAGTAAAAGCATCAGTAGCTGGTAAAAGAAAAAAGTAACTGTAAAATATAAAACCAGCAGCAATTTAAAGCAGCTTGAAACATCTAGACCAGGGTGGTCCGACACTTGGCTCGAGGGCTGCATGTGGTCCTTAAGGCCTTGTTTGGCAGCCAAACTTAGCTGAATATGGCTACACTTCTGGTACCTGCCAACTTGTCAGATCGTGCTAGCATGTCCCACTTAGAAGCACTCTTTGTAAATATGTTAAGAGGCTTTTAGAAAAAGAAACAGGAGGTTGTAAAATATACCTTCTTATTTCTCCCTTCTCCACCCACCCCAGTCCCAGTTCATCCAGTTTTCAAAGACTTTGTATAACTTGTTTCACGGAGACCCAGAAGAGGAGCTGCTCTATCGCGCCATTGCCACCGTCACCAGTCTCTTGCTGAAGATGGAGGAGGTTGGCCGAAGACTCCAGAGCCCCACTTTGTCAGCCAAGAGCATGGCCCCTTCCACCTCCAGCTTGGGCGCAGAAGATGCCCAGAAGCCCCCAGAGGCTCAGCCTACCCCACAGATTGAAAGAGGTGGACCTCAGAGCCCACGCAGACCTGACGAATGGTCGTTTGCCTTTGAGCAACTGCTGGCGTCTTTACTAAATGAACCTGCTTTGGTGAGATTTTTCGAGAAGCCAGTAGATGTCTCAGCCAAGTTGGAAAATGCTAAAGTTTCTCAGTTGAAAGCGAAGGCCAGAGTATAGCACCTGCCTGATGCTCTGCACAGAGGCACTTGGAAAGATGGAGGGCCATTTGTGAGCTCAGCATCTTGACTTAGTCAGGAGTTGGGGGGTTTGAAGATTCAGCTTGATCCCCTTCTATGCCATAGGCAGGGTTGTCTGTGTTTTTGCAAAGTTAAAATAAGCATAGCTTGAAGGACAATTTGCACCTAATTTTGCATTTTTAGTACACCTGGGAGACTTAAACCACATCAGCCAACACAAGCCAACTTGGAAGGGAATAGCAAGCTGGTCTGTCAGGGGCAAAGTTGGGGGTGATTCGTGGCTGTTGTTTTCCCAAACCACCGTTTCGTGTTAATAGTTCTCACGCTGAATGTAATGTCTGCCACTTTTGCTGCAGAGTGGTGTTGGCCTTTACCTATTCTGTTGTAACTGTTGGTTGGATTTCCAAAGAATTGCTTCTTAAGCTCTGAATGTAGAATTTGTTTCCTGCTTTGGGAGAGATATTTTTTGATGGTCAGTTGAGCGTGGCTGTTTAAAAGGGGGGGGAGCTGTGTTGTTTCTGTGAATGGGACCAAGTGCTGCTTTTGATCATTACTGTTGCTGTTGTTTTTTAAAAAGTGGCAAGTTGATACAATCTTGGGGAGCTTCCAAACCCAGTTCACCTCCCCACTGTTTTAATTTCTGGCCCTAGACCCTTTTACTTGTGGGAAGTCCTGTGGTTCCTTGACCATGCTTACCCTAGATAAGCCCAGTTCACAGCGGCATGGAGGCCACATCGCGATGGCGGCTTCCTTCCCAAATCCACTCTGGTAAAGGGAAGATGTCATGGCTTCTTTCCATGTCAACATCATCTAGTGAAGGTGGCGCTAGAATAGACATGAACTGCAGCCTGGTGTCTCCACTCAGGTGCCCCCAGGAAGAACGAAGGAGACGTGCTCCTGTGATGCAGCGCTAGTCTGTGGATTTGGCTTTAGATCGGGGGCGTTTAACATTTTAGTTTATCTTTCTACTCAGGGCCACATTCACCCTTGGACAATGCTCCAGGGGCCAAATCCCACTGCGTAGCCCAAAGTGTAGGCACCCCACACTCTAAAATGTTCACACACACAGCCTCTCCTTCATGTTGATCAGTTGAGGGTGGGAGGGTGGGGTGGGGGTTACTGTCCACTCAACAAATGATGCATCTCATGACCAAGAATTGGGTGATTTGCATCCACATCAGGGTGCTGGACCGTATGGAGGGGCTTAAACGTCTCTGCCCACCCTGGCTAACATGTCTGCAGTGTGTATTTCTTTTTGCTGCCACTGCCCAAACTGGTGTGGTCTTGGTGTGGGGAGTGGGGGGTGCATTGCTTGGGACAGAGGTTGCATCAGGTCCCTGGGGCTGCAGCCTTCCTTAAAATCATCTGCTTCCTTTTTGAGGTAGAAATAAGGCCATCACAAAGCAGTTTTGTAATACAGATTGCATGATACTTGAAGGATTATTGTGAAGTGAAGGTGAACACTGTTGTGGAGAACTGTTCCCTGCTGGTGTCTTGTATATCTCTGTAGGCTTTTAGGACTAAGCCAGTTTCTAGTACCTGTTAAATTGAAACACACATGCGCGTGCGCACACATGGGGCTTATGGTCTCTTTCTTCACTCGTCTCTCTTTTGTTGACATTGCTGATGTCATAATGGTTATAGGAAGCACTAAAATTTCAACATGCCCCTTCCTCCCAAATAATCTCCAGTGTCCCTGCAGGGTTTTTCTCAGCCAAATGGAGCTAGCTGATGCTAGAAGAGGAAAGGGCAGTTCCAATTCAGAACTATGTTCCTAGTGCAGTTTGAGTGATGAGAAAGCCTCGCGAATCCATAACTCTCCATGGCTCAGGTGGACCAATTTCTTTTTATTTTCAAAGCATGTCATCCAATAGATCTGTTTACAAATTGTAAGCAAATTATCTTCCAGAACCTTGTAGGTACAATCTTTTATATGCAGAATGACCAGCATACATATTATAGGTACTAATCAGATTTTGATTACCAGTGACAGAGGTACTGTGTTTAGGGTTCTTTCTCTCTCTGTGTTTGTGTCTCCCCTCAGGTCTTTTTTTTTAAAAAAAGCATTTGAAATGTGCAAACTTCTTATCTAACCAAACAGCCTCTGGTGATATGTGCAAAGTAGATATTTGCTAGCAATGGGCATATTTGCTCAAGACAAGGAAGAATGAGCTTTCCAGCTCTGAAGGAAAAAGCTTTAACAACTGGCAAGGCAGAGGAGGAGAAATCAGTCCACTTAGTCTTAGCCTCTTTGGACCTTTCTATCTGCATCCCTGACAAGGCTTAATCTTAATTATGAATATTTTGAAACAAGTCCAAAGTTTTCCGCCGGTCTAAATTCTATGCAAATACACCAGCACTGTGGAAGGCGTATGTTGCCTTTTAAAAGGGACTGATTTCTGTTTGTCTCTGTTGCCCAGGGAGGTGGGTCTTTAGATCACAACCCACACACCTTGCCAATGAATGCAGCTTGGATATTTGGAGCAGATGATTCTTTACAAACTTGTTTTCCACGCTTACGCGTCTTTTCCCCTTATCTCTTTCCCATTCTTTAAGGATGGAATCTTGAGTTCTCATCCACAGGGATGAGAACAAAACAAAAAGATCCATTTTCTTAATATTATTCTGGATTTATTTTTTCCAAACAGTTGCTCAGTTCAATATGGGCAAACCATGCAGCCTGATTTCTCCCCACACCCCTTTCAAAATACTCCATTTTTAAGTTCCTACAGGAAACTCTTATTTACCCAAATCCAGTTGTTTTCCACTTGGCTGCCTGAAATGAAACATTCAGTCGATGTTTTCCAGGAAGCAACAGAAGTCCTGACCTGGGAATTAAACAGGACCTCACAGCTGTTGTTTAGCAGGCAGCATTATACCTATGCATATCTATTTCAGCTTTATGCATGCAAGCTGGGAAGTGACATTTTTGAAAGACTCCTTATTAATGTGAAGCTTAGCAGGAAAAAAAATTTAAAAGCTTCACTCTGATGCATTAGTTTTCTACTTGCAGGTTTTCCTTTTTTTCTAAAAACAGAAAGTGGGAGAACTTGCAGAAATGATATCACCCTGTTGCCAGGGTGAGGAAGTCTATTCTACTGCCACAGTCTGTTTCATGCACCTAGCCTTGGAGAGGATGTTTCTAACATAGGGACTCCAGTCCCTTTACTCTGGTAAAAAAACAAGTATTTTGGCTTTGTGTTGGATGGGATTGCTGTAGTCTCTCCTTCACAACATAAAAAGAAGTTTATTAAGACAGAACTTTAAAGCAATCCCTAGGGCTCTGAATGGGCAAATTGGGATCAACACCTTCCATGAAAAGCATTTTTCTTTTCTATTAAACCTACTCTAGGGATTGAATTCCTTGACACTAGTTTTGATCAAAGTCTACCATCCATTTCTTAGTGTGCTTAGATGGTGGAAGTCCACTGGGTCTGGGTTTCATGTTTGTGCCATGCTGTTGTTGTTTTTTCCAGTGGTACTTGCTGCAATCCAAATATCTGAATATCTTCCTGAGAGTTGCCTCTGCAGTTACCAGAGCATGCATGCATGCACTCTCTCTTTCTCTATCACACACAGGTGCTCTAGGCATTCTATGCAGCTGAATATAGAATATTTGTAGCTGAGAGGCAGTAGAACAGAGCAGTGAAGCTTTAGATCCATGGTGGCTAAGTTGCAAAATAATGAGGTCATTTGGCACATAACACTGGGGATGATGGGATGCATAGAGGGTTAGATTATCAGCTGCCATTTACTGTTCAGAGCAGGTTACTGAGCAAATACCTGTCAAAGCGAAGATTTCTCACACTATTGCAAACTCCAGCAAAGTTTTCAGGGGTGGGGGGATTCTACCTGTTGCGCAGGTAGAAAAGTCTGGTGGGCAGAGAGCCTTTTTAGTAAGATCTGATTGCACAGGGATTCCACTAAAGGGTGGGGGTAGTATCAGGTGACTTCACTGTAGGTCACCTGACCAGAGATAAATTTTCACTAACAACTGCAATGATTGTTCATTGCTGTAGTGTGTATAGCCATGTGCTGTTGCCTCACAAGTTGCAACTTTTATAATACAGTTTGCCAAAGATGCAGCTGTAATTTCTTAGGGAGAACAAAAAAAAAGAGAGAAAAAAAAGATGTATTTATCTGCCTTCTTCAAAGTTCCTCATCTTAATGGCTGTCTAACAAACAACTTATGGAGAGAGATATTGAAATAAGCTTACAAAAAAATACGCGTGTAATTGTCTTTAAGAATAAATTTCTAAATAAGATGAATATGGTATGTTTTCCAGAGGAACTGGATTATTTTATCCTTTTTGCTACCAAGGAAATAAAATATGTTTATGTGCTGGCGTTTTGTATTTTGATGACCATGTTCTGTACACAGCAAATTCACTGTATCTTTAATGAGAGGAGATGAATAAACGATCATTTCATGGAAGTAGGGCAGGTGGAAACCTGGCTCACAATATGCCTCTGACTGTCCATGGTTAAAATGTTGATGGTAGGATTTTCAGTAGTGTTTTCTTGGGGAGGGAGGCAGAGGGGAGATGTTCAGAGTAGACCCTCTTCACATTGTAAAGGAGTAGGTGCTGGGAATGCGAGAGAACTGGGTGACTGGGTGGTGGTTAGGGGGCAGATGTTGTTAGAGAAAAGGAAGATGGCCCACCCCCTTCCCTCCCACAAGCCTTTTAATTTTTTAAAAAACCTAGTGCCCTACAGAGGTTCCTGGGCCACAACTCCCATAATCTCTGACTACTGGCCATGTTAGCTGGGGCTGATGGGATTTGGAGTCCAGAAACAACACTCAAAATCCTGCTCTGGACTTGCAGCACAGCGCCTCCAGTTCCCATTCCACAGATCTGGTCCTGGAAAAGGGATATGGTCAATGGTACTGGAAGCCACAGAGAGATCAAGAAGCAGAGGCAAGGTTGTGTCCCCCCCCTTTACTACTCCCTGTTAAGGTAATCAGGGGTCCCGGATCCCAGCCAAGGCCGTGGGAGCCTGGGACACGGGAGAGGCAGCAGTGCTAATGGAAGGAAGAGCCCGAGAGAGACGCCACTGAGAGGCCACTTGGGGGGATGGGGAGGCCGGGGTGGACGGTGATAAAATGGCTGCCCGCACTCCAACAGCACCGAAGAGGTTGAACTGCAAGGATAGTGCTGAGCAGAGCCAACCAGAGCCACTTGCAGCCCGTTTGGGCTGAGATCCTGTCCCATTCTGCTGACATTGGTGTCCAGGCTGTGCCCAGGCTGTTCGAGGCCAGCCCCACCACCAACATCGCCAGCGCTCTTGGCAACCTGAGTGCCCTGCCCACCCAGAACCTGCTTGCGGACCCCGTCAACTTCAGGCTGCCGAACCAATACCTCCTGGCGGCAATGGACATCAATGGTCCAGGCGTCAGCGTCTCCATCGGCAGCCGCTGCATCGGCGTTGTGCTGACCTCCAAGTACCGCTAGGCCAGAGAAGCAGTCGGTGCCAGTGTGGTGTAGTGGTTAAGAGCGGTGGACTCGTAATCTGGTGAACCGGGTTTGCTTCCCTGCTCCTCCACCTGCAGCTGCTGGGTGACCTTGGGCCAGTCACACTTCTCTGAAGTCTCTCAGCCCCACTCACCTCACAGAGTGTTTGTTGTGGGGGAGGAAGGGAAAGGAGAATGTTAGCTACTTTGAGGCCCCTATGGGTAGTGATAAAGAGGGATATCAAATCCTAACTCATCTCTTCTTCTCCGCAGAGGTGCTGCCTGGACATGGCAGCCTCGACCACGTCCGTCCCCCAATAAACCTGCTTTTAACTCTCTCTCTCTCTCTCTCTCAAAAAAAAAAGATAATCAGGTCAACCATCACTGAGCTAAGCGCAAGTAACAAACTCTGAAAACTGACGAGAATGTAAGCAGAATGGGGTAGAAATAATCTGTCTATAGTAATATGCTAGAAATCCTGAATTGGTCTTTTTTGATGACTTCTGTTCAGCGGTCAGCCGGCTTGCTCTGTTCTCGTGAATGGGGGAAACTCTGTGCATTTCACCAAGTACAAAAGAGTAGACACCCAGTAAGAGTTCATAAAAGTACATTTTTATTTTTCTTTCAAAATACTATGTACAAATCTGTTAAAGCACATGGGAGACATGTTGATTCTTGGCCAATGGACCTTCACAACAGCGTGAGTATTCCAGGCTAGAATTCTTAAATGCCCCCATAAGACACTTCCTCACCCCCTCCCTGCCCATTTTACAAAATACTTTTATGAATAGGAACATTTATAAATGTATCTATCTTTGACATCATATAAAATAAACTAAATATTCAATTCTAAGGCTTTTGCTGCTTTTTAAAAATCTTTTCATTTCTGTCCTTTCTTTTCATGTGGTTTTTTTTTTTTACATAGTTAATATGCCACGATATAGACAACATACGTTAGAAGAATCTGTATCTGTCAAACCAAACCTGGCCAGATCAACCAGCCGTTAGCTTATATATATTTATATCTATGTACAAAATGCATTTAAAAGTGCAAGGCTTCAGAAATGTGCCTTTGTTTTCTGAAGCCTGTAATTGCGTTAACAAATCCTCTTTATACATCAAAATGAGGCTATAGCCTTCTCACATTTGTATTTCGAGGCGCCATGGGAAACTCTTGAGCCAGAGTTGTAAATAAACACCAGCGAAGAGTCCATGGGCCCATTATATCTAATATGGAACTGTTAACCAGTAGAACTGTCCCCTTGGATTCTCCAGGCTAATTAACTCTATCCAATTCCAAACTCTTCTCTCCCATAACACAGAGGTAAACCATTGGATAGCATCAGTTTCTTAAAAAATATATCTGTTTTGGGATGGGGAGAAAGAAAGAAAGCTTGAAGGTGGGTGGCAGCTAAATCTAAAGTCCTCAATGCAGAGCTGACCTAGGCAATTGCCTAAGTAAGGCACTGCAGAAACACTGAAGGGAAGGTGCCGGATCATGGCCCCTCTCTCTCTTGTCAGGGGAGGGGAGAACTGGTTCAAACTTCACAATAAAATGGAACGTGCATTTTGGCATACTGTTTCTTCCTCCCCTGAACAGTGCATGCAATGAATCAACACCAGGCAGCGACCTTCCTACCTTGTGCAATGTTTTATGAAGGAAGAAGTTCCTTACTAATAAAGTGCATGGTTTTACCTCGCCCACCACAAACGGTAGTCTCATATAGGTCTGTATAGCTGTGGGGAAACGGGCATAACTCAGGCTCAAAAAGAGGGGGGAAATCCAAATGCCCTGCAAGACTGTAAGATGATCCATGAATTATCCCTCCTTAGACATGCCAAACCATGTTGGTTCTGTTTGACTGGGGTGTTTTCCAAAACTAATTTTGTTCACCAACATGCCCAGCCTTCTCCACAAAATCCGGATTTAAAGTTTTGAGTGCAGATAGCTAAAATAAGACAGTCAAGCTCTCCCACTTACTGGGTTTGCATGAGGAGCTCCCTCTTGTCCCTCAAATTCCAAAGTGCCTTGCGAGAGAGACAAAGAGCCAGCTGTAGATGCCAGAGAGGGCATACAGACCTCCTCTCCACAGCCTCTGCTGAGTCTGTCACATTAAAAAAAAAATGGAAGTGGGGAAGGATGTCACGTTGACAACTTGCTGCAAAAACTTATTAAGGTTGACCCCCCCCCCAGGTGTTCTAAAGTGCATGAAGATAGGGGATGGGAGGGGGAGAAAGGTAACATTGGTGTGTTTCTGTGAAAGAGGCTGTGCACCCCCAACTATTGGCTGTGTTAACTAGGGATGGTGGGAGTTAGAGTCAACAACCTCTGCAGGTTGTTATCCCTGTGCTCAAAGTGACAACGGAACAAAGGACCTAAGAGTGACAGAGGATGCTCCTTCACTCGCACCGAAAGTGTTGATACCACTACTCTTGGGAGTGGATTTATCCCGCTGGGGGACTGGATTGCTGTGGCCTTGACATCACTACTGATACAAGTACACAGCAGAACTGGGTGTCCAGCTAATGTGCACCCCTCCCCTCTTAAAAGTGGTCCTACTGATGTCTCTTGTCTCAGCTGGATAGCTAAGTTGGTTAGAGCATGGTGCTGATAACGCCAAGGCTGCAGGTTTGATCCAGCTGCAAATTCCTAGATGATCCTCAAGGTCGCTTCCACCTCTATGATTCAGTGATTCAAGCAGATGCCCACTGCCTTGTACCTGGCACCGGAAACTTTCTCCCCTGCGTAGGATGATTTCAGTAGCATTTTCTGAAGGGAGAGCTAGCACTACCAAAAGCCAGTTACTTACAGGAGCAAAGTGACCCTATTCCAGGTTAGAGAGGGGAGAGAACCCTCAACTTGAAATGGCAGTGGTGCCCATTTAGAACTAGACACAGCTTTACATAATGGGTGGCTAACCTTTGACTCCCAACTGCAACTCCCTTCATGCATGATCGCTGGCTGGGGCTAATGAGAGCTGGAATCAGACGTCAGCTGGAGGGCCACTGGATTCCAAACCCTGGCCTAATAATGCCTTAGGTCCATTGCATCTGTAGTTGTAACAAATGAGCATCAGTGCTGAGCTCGTTGGCAGAGACCGGCACAACATTACAGCGCCCACATGTGAAACCCTTTTCAGACAGCTGCTGTTGTTGTTTAATAATGCCTTCCTACGCCTTTTTTTCCAAGAAATGGCAGACAAGCTGACATTGTTGGTGCTTAGTGTGTTCTCATTTAGGTTTCTTACATGTGGTTAATACATTTATTATTTCAAAAAATAAAAGCCACAAATCCGAACATTTGAAACAGGCTCCCTGTAGCTGGTTGCAAGCCTCAACATTTTGCTGGGGTGGCGGAGCAGCTATCAGTGAAATAATGACAAGCCTAGAGTTGCTCCAGCCTTTTCTCCTGCAGTTACTAAGGGGATAAAGAAAACCATATTCTACATTCTTTGAAATGCTGTTTGATTGTTTTCTAAACTGGCATTTTGGCCTAGGTGTCTACTATACCCTGGGCCTGCCAAGGAACAAATAGAGGAGCTGGTTCCAGATTTATTGTGTTTTCCGTTCTCACACATACACCTTGGTGGAGAAGGGAGGGCCACTAAAAACTGGGAAGTACCAGCCAGAGGAAGCTCTGGCAACTGCTCTGCCTTTCCTTCCTTAGACTGACTGGGGGAAATGAATTGGAGAGAGATATAAGCTCTCCTTTAGGTACCCACCCATCTTTTCCTAATGCAAAGCAATACATTGTGCATTACACTTGAAAGCAAGATGGTTCCAAGCTCCTCTTAAATGTCTTACATTCTCCTCTTAAAAGACACGGGACAAGCTGAGAGGGCCACTTCCCCCCGTAGACTCTCTGCAGGTTTGGACTATGTATTGCAATTAAAGCAAGCAAAGTACACCTGTACACTTTCGAAGGGCCTGTGAAATTTTAGTTGTGTGTGTTTGCACATCAGTAGTAGAGAATTAACGGTCCGTTCTTAACCTGAAACTGTTCTTAACCTGAAGCATCACTTTAGCTAATGGGGCCTCTTGCTGCCACCGCTACACAATTTCTGTTCTCATCCTGAAGCAAAGTTCTTAACCCGAGGTACTATTTCTGGCTTAGCAGAGTCTGTAACCTGAAGTGTCTGTAACCTGAAGCATCTGTAACCTGAAGCGTCTGTAACCCGAGGTACCTCATGTTACGTTTGCTTCATGTTACGTTTTTTTCAGGTTGCATCCCGCGGCGACCCGGAAGTACAGGAAAGGGTTACTTCCGGGTTTCGACGCTCACACATGCGCAGAAGCGCCAAATCATGCTGCGCACTTGCACAGATACGGCACTTCAGGTTGCGGGCTTTTCATGTTGCGAACGGGCCTCCGGAACGGATCCTGTTCGCAACCAGAGGTACCACTGTACTGGTAAGTAAAGGGGAAAAGGCCCTTTGTACACAGTGATTGATCTCTAGTGCTGCCTGAGAATCTTCAGAATACAGAGCTACTATGCTTCAAACGATTGTAGCTTTGTTTTTCATTGAAGTTATGGCCCTGAACCTTTACTAAATGAATCTACTCTGATGTTGCAGGTAGAAAAACCCTCTTCCTAACAGCCAGCAACAGGTGGACGTTGTTGTTGTTAACCAGATCCCTAAATGCAACCTCATTTCTTCTTTTCTTTAAAGAAGTTTTAGTGAAAGTTGCCTTCTGCACCCAGCATATAAAAAATGTACAAGTCGAGCACACTTACATTTGCAAAAACAAAACAAAAAATGCCCCTAACAATTAATTATTAATTTTCCTTTGGAAACACACAAAACAGTAGGGGACACTTTGGTATACACACCCACTGAAGAATATATTCTTTTTTTTAAAGAAAACGTTCATAAATATATAAACACACTTAAAGTGACCATTTAAAAAAATACAATTTATTGCTAACGCTACTGACTTGTAACATCGTAGGTGTTGTTTAGGTAGAAACTCCACTTTGCCAAATTCTACCTACTAAGTAGCAAAACCACAAAGTTTGCTTTTGTCTTTGGGCATCAAGATACCTCCCCCACAGAAAGGTTCATTGGATATACACAGAGAGAAAGAAAGGGAAGGATCTCTTTCTTGCACCCCCTGAAAAATATATATATTTGGCTAAATGGGCAGTAGAAATAGGTAGGTTTATATATCTGGAGTTTGCAACAAAATAAGAGAAACTCTTAGACACATCATGACTCTCATAACTCTTTAACAGTGAAAGGGGCTGGTGCAAAAAGAAGAAATTCAGGCAAGAGTGGTGTCATAAACAGCAGCAGCAGCATTACCCAATTATTCAAAGAAACTATGGGATTCACATATAGGGAAATGGTTGGGTAATGGGATAGAGTGCTGGGGAATATGTTCAGTAATCCACACATGAACTACTACACAAAAATGAAATCTGTATATACACAAATACATCCATAAAAGAAAAAAAAGTTATATGGTCGTGGGTTGATGCTTACAGTTCCATCTGTGTTCACAGTGATTCACAGTGAATTTCAGCAACGATTATTTTAGAAAAAGGAAAAAATAAGACTTGGCTGCCTCCTGCACAGGTGTGTGGTTTTCTGCCGCATAACGCATCAGCGTGTAAACTTTACTAATATTTTATTTAAAAAACAAAAAACCTGCAGGCTAGAATTCCATCTACCATATTTATAAATATAACTAATATTCATATATATGGCTTTGCAGCACACAAAGGCGGCTGGTCTCCTGAAAAATAATCCTTTCCCCCTCACTTGGGCAAGTTAAGTTCATTTTTGTTTTAATTATTGCAGGTGAGCAAGGAACCCTATCTGCCAGCGAACCTTTCCTGGCAGACAGAAGCATCCAAAAATGAATCAGCCTTGCCCCCGAGCTCCACTCACCCCCCCATCTCTAGCCAAAGGATGTACAGATGAGATGCTTTAGCTGCACACAGTTTAAGCGGTTAAGAAATGCCAAGTTTGGCTTTTGATCCCACTTTGCTGGAGTAGTGTCACTCCTGGGTGGTTCCTTTGTTTGTTTTCCTTCCAAGTAAGTGCAAGAAACTCCCAACCTGCTCTCCACTCCAGCCAGGGCCCTTCCCCGGCTCTGGCATGTTCCTCACCTTCCAGGCGTACCAGGAAGGAAGGACCTTCATCTCCTCTGTGCTTTGCCCCTCCATCCACTCACTTATGCTCAGCACAGCCGCTACCCCCAAGACTGCCTCCACCACCAAGGCCTCAAGGCAGCTGCATTTCAGGCAGGTCTTGTAAACTGCAAGGCTGGCCTTGCAGGTGCTGGCTCTGCGGCTGCGGGTGGTGAAAATATCCCATGGTGGCGTTCTGCGGCGGTACATGAGGTTGCTGGAACAGGCGCTGGTTCTGGCCCGGCTCAGCCGCACCTTGCATCTGCGGGATAATGCAACAGCCTTTAGCACTGGGAACGCCCAGCCCTCCCACATATGTACCCCTCCTCTCATAATACTGGAAGACTGGGTCACCCAGTAAAGCTGAGCCTTGAGGACTAGCAAAAGGAAGCAATCTTTCACATAGTGCATAGTTAAAGCTATAGACCTTGCCTCCCACCTTGGCATTCCTATCAGTCATCACGCCTTCCACAATCTCACTGGAAACTAGTAGCTTGTTACCTGAAGGTAGAGGTGATGCTGTTGAACTGGCTGCGGTTGCCACTGGTGGAGGGTGTTGGGAGGAGGGTGGCTCTGCTGCGGGGCGATGTTGGCGCGTGGAATCATCACAGAGGAGGTGAAGACGGGTGACGGAGTGGCAGTGCATGTGATTGGCTGCATCTGTATTGCAGCAGGCAGCCCTTGCTGCTCCGGAGCAAATCTGCAACACAGGTAGCAGGTAACAGATCAAAAACCACCGGAGGTTGCCTCAAAACGCAACCCTTTCCACAGCAGTGGTGGCCGACCGGTGCCCCGTCCAGATGTCGCTGAACTAGATCTGGTGCTGATGGAGCCAGGAGCCCAGCAACATCTGGGTGCCCACTGGTTAACCACCCCCTGGTGCAACCTTTTCCAGCTCTCACTGCTGTGACAATCTGCTTGAAAGATGTGGCAATGCTCTCTGAACCCTCGGAAGCAGGAGTGATGGCAGGACAAGGGTTTAATGCGGCTAGCAAGCAAAGGCTCAGTGCTCTTCCTTCCCCTTTTTTTGTAGTCACCAAACCACAGAATAAAATCAGCTATAACTATTCTAAAAATGCAGAATACTTTAGGCAAAGTCAGAAATGGGAGCTCTCCTGCATAATGTATGCTGCTGGCAGAATCCAACTTTTCATGGCAGAGAGTTTAGGTTGCCTGGGTACATAATCTTTTGTTCAGCATGCAGGGCACATAGCCCAGGCTGCATTCATATCTTAACTACTGTGGAAATTGAAAATGGAAGTCTAGGGTCAGGTTTGCCCATTTAGAGGTACTAGCCTCCCTTTTTGTGTTGTACTTCTGACAGGAAGGCAGCCCAGCCTATGCGTCCTCTACATGCTTCCCATGACATCCCCTCTTTGCTTTGGTTTTGTTCAAGAGTGGAACAGAGCAGAGCAATCTTGGGAGCTGGAGGAAGTAGCTATGAAGATGCTGTGCAGCCACATGTCAGGGAATCCTAGTTTAAAAGATTCCTGTGCCAGGCAGGGGAAAGGACTAGGCAGCCTCTAATATAGAGGCTTCTTACCCTGAAATTGTTTGGTTTTAATTGTGGGAAGGCTTTTTTTGCCTTCTGTCTGCCAGTATTGATCTGTGAAGACTGATTGCTCCCATGCGCACCAGATGTTGCAGGCTGCACAGGCTGACCTAACAACGTGGCAATGAGCAGGTTCGATAGCCTCTTGCCAGCACAGTTTCAGAGCCATTGCTTGTCTCTTCAGAGACCAGGGACCAAAGACTGGTGGGTGGTGCACACTGGGATTGATAGGGAGGAAGAGAGGAAGAGGAAGGTGGCGCCAGAGCCAATGATAGGCAGAGCCAACTCACTCTAATTTTGCCTGCATCCTCTGTTATGTACTGAAGTTCTCACCCTGGGCCAGCAGGGGGATACTGTAGATAGTTATGCAAATAAGGGATCGAAAGTGACGTTCAGTGATTGGATAGTTTTAGAAAGTTGTTACAATTATGTGTACTGGAGCTCTATATAAGCAGGCTGACTGAACCCTTCAGTTCAGTTCTGTTCTGGTCTCTGAATAAACAAGAGCTGTTTGAAGAATCACTGTGTCATCTGATATGGTCACCCACAACTTAACCTCCTCCTCCCTTGTAAGTTCTTCAAGGGCGCAGCACTAAGGCAGGGAAGGAGGGAGCTGGCAGCCAGAGTCACTCTACCAGACCAATTGTAAGTAAGAAGGCAGACAAATTGGGGCTAGCTCAGGACAAGCTGAAGTTGATGGGGCAGGGCCCCATTTGCCCTCCACTGGGACCAAACCAGCACTGAAGTGCTTATTGTTGCTGTTGTTTTGCTTTAAACCCTTCCTCCCCTGCTGAGGCTGAAGAGTAAAATCTCTCCTAAAATAAAAAATGGTGCTGCACAGTGTCAAAAAGGGATTTCCTCCCAATGCAAATGCCAGCTTCCAGGAGGGATTTTCATCTGGGCTTCTGCAGGGGCAGAAACGGTTGCCCCTTCCCCACAATCACACCTCACTGTTGATATTATTTGCCTTGGGTGAGGGCAGGGAAACAGTGCAGGACGTACCTAACACTTCACAATCTGGCTTGGAAAGTTGGCTATTGGAAGGACCACTCATACAAATGAGCCCAGGAGAAGCAAAGCAATGGAGCCTTCTCCAACCTGTGGCCCTCTAGATGTCAACTCCCATCAACACCACAGCCAAGGGAAGATGGGAGTTGTAGTCAAGCAACATGTGGAGAGCCACAGTAGGGGAGGGCTGCCAGAACGAACTGCGAAGGGAAGTGGAATCCGCTCATCGCCAGGAGAGAGCAAAAACAATAATAATACCATCAGTAACGTCCCCTACTTGGACTTCTCAGCATACATATACCTGCATCCGTACCTTAGAGTCCGATCTTGGTTGTAATTGGACTGCTGTTGCCTTTCACCAATTTCAGCTGACATTGGAGTAGAGGCAGTGATAGGGTGCGCTTGAGAGAACACCATTGGGTTGTTGTACAGTGGCATCGCAATGCTCATCTGCATTGGCAAGCAGGCCTGCTGGACTTGCTTTCCTCTCATGGCCTGCTTTTGCTGCTGCTGCTGCTGCTGCTGCTGCTGTTGCTGTTGCTGCTGCTGCTGCTGCTGCTGCTGCTGCTGTACCTGATACATAAATGCACACACCCCTTTGTCAGAATGAGCACATTGTTTGTTTGGTATGTTCACATCCTTCTCTTCCGCTACACAGAGGGCTCAGAGTAGCTTGCAACCATGCAAATTGGTATACGAATAGGAAAACCATTTTCTTGAGTGTTGAGCCTAATGCAGCCAAAATACCATCTCCAATGCAGGGGCGCAAGCAGGCTCCCTTGCACCCTGACGGCAGCCCTCCGTCCCTTCCCCACCTCCCGGAAAAGCCAGCAAGAGCCGCACACAGGCTCTGCTCAGCGCTCCCTTTAAAGAGTACCTGTCGCGGTGTCTCCTCCTCCTCCTCTTTTACAGCAAGGCAGGAGGAGGGATGGGCAAGCAAAGTGAGAGCTGCGCAAAGCGGGAGAGAAGCCATGTAAGCAGCTCTCGCTTTGCTTGCTTTAAAGCAAGAAAAGTGAGAGCCGCTTACATGCTCTGCACAGAACATTTTTTTCCTTGCTTTCCCCCTCTAAAAACTAGGTGCGTCTTATGGTCAGGTCTTATTGGCAGGGGGTTGGACTCGATGGCCCTTGTGGTCTCTTCCAACTCTATGATTCTATGATTCTAGGTGCGTCTTATGGAGTGAAAAATGTGGTGATTGTGAACTAAGTTCAACTATCAGTCACTAAACCCTGTAATCAGCTAGAATCAAAAGAACCATCAAATACAGCAATCAATATAATATCCAAAACAACCTAATTACAAAGGCTGCTAGAATAAAAACACTTTTTTATCTAAGAAACAGGAACAAGAATCAGCACAATGGGGGTGGGTTCCACAGCTGCAGTATCGCCCCCGAGAAGACCCTGCAAGTCTTATGAAGGCCCTACAAAGTCAGGGTAGTAGGTCTATAGCGGAGCAGGCAGTAACCAGGGACTCAGCTATATCAGTAAAAAAATCAGTGTTTTGAATGTGTTATGAACATGCAACACCAGATGGTGCTGGAGAGCAAGATAAATAAATAAAATTCTAAGTGGTTTTCCATAGCGTTTTTTCTGTTGTTTTAACTATTTAATTTCTGACTCCCCCGGTGTGTAGATCCACCCCAGGTTATACAGCTTTAAAATGGTGATGCACTTAGCACAATGTTGAACAAAAACCACCACCTGGGATGATGTGACACAAGGGTCCCTGAGGAATTGCTGAGGCGATGCCAGGTGTGTGCCGCAGAACTGCTTTGATCCCATAAGGCCTTGCTGCTGGGATTTCTTTGATGCGGCTGGTCTGCTCGCAACTGCTGCTGCTTGTTGCTGGGAAGGCCTCCTCGGGTTCTGGTGTTGCACTCCGCTGAAGACCATGGGCATAGGCTGTTGCATCAGCATCTATCGGAAAAGCGGGAGTGGGGAGAGACATTGGGGGTTGTCACTAGCAATGCACACATGGGAACGCCTACAAAGATGGTGGCTTGAAATTTGGCATGCACAAACTAAACAGGGCTCACAGAGGTTGATAAAGTAACCTCTGTAGATGCTGGCCAACCAGACATCATTTTTATTGTGCACTTGCGATGATTCATGCTCCTGATGCTATTGCTGCAGTCACATTCAATTCTGCTTTCAATACTGTTGTTTTGGGGCTGTCACACTGTTTCGTTTCCAAGCAGTGCAAACCCCGTAACTTCCAGCTGGATTCCTGTAACATTCTATGCAACAAATGTTTTGGTTTAGTTTTGTCCAACTCTTGCCCCTCTGGCAGAATAAACCCACCACTACTGCACTATTTTTGTGTCCATGTTGCAGAAAACACCTTAGGGGCTGTTAAGCTTGTGGCAAGCACAGTGCTGTGAAAAGAATTCGCCAAGGGCAGCAACATCCAGAACAGCCATTAGGTGTCACCCAAGCATCAAACATATTCTCATGTTAACCCATCAGTGATTAAAACTTAGAGTTGGCACACCAGGGGGGGGAAATGGGTTATATTTTAACGCAAACACGCATTTTTAAACTTCTTTTAAAAACACACCCAGAACTGTTACTTTTAAGGAAATTCCCTTTTCTCTACTTGTCAAGCAATAACCACTTTCCCTCGACGCTCATGTGGAGTTGGGCATCTATCTAAGCAGGATGCTGCTTGTATCAGCAGAGGCTGGTGGGAAAAAGGTCTCTGGTAGTTTCAGTCTAACAGACAGCGAGTCTTGCTCATGCTGAAATGAAAGGGCTAGAGCAAACTGTAGCTCCTACATGACATATGATGAATAAGGAAGGCTTATGCCACACTAAATTCATCAGTCTTTAAGGTGTCATGGGACTCTATTCTTATAACCCCCAATTTCCAAATCGCTGCAGGTCATTGTTTTTCCCTACACCAACATACTCCGAAGAGAAAATGTAAGGCTTTTGGGGAAGAAATAACTTGAGCAATCAGAGGTTATTTTGCACATAATTAGCAATACTGCAAGGTCAGGTGAATGAATTGCTGTGTAGCCTTATGGAACAAACGTATGCACAGTGACTCCTGCTGAAGAAAAGAGGGACCCAGCATGCCTGATTGCAGAGCGTTGCCAGTATATTTATTTACTTGTTTAAAATACTTGTATACAGTGCTGCTTTTCCATTAAAATTCTTTAAAACTTTTTTATGATATTACACTCTGGTTTGATTGTTTTTCTATTCCAAACTTTTATATCGCTGTGATATATTGTTGTGACGCAGCAGTACATAAATATTTTAATAAAGAAATAAAAGGCAGCTTTCTATATTCCAACATGGAAAAGGCCCTCTCTTTTGGCTGTGACCCAAGCAATTTATAAAAGAGGGGTGCAACTCTGTGTGATTTAAGCATGTTTATTCAGTACACTCAGGTTTGTAGTGTGGGCCATTCAGCAGTTGCATCTATAGCAAGTAATAATCACCCGCAGTCAGGGAAGCTTTATAAAAGTTGATATCCCCACCACTTTTTCTTTTTTTCTTTCACAATAAATGACTGACATGAACACATGTGGACAGATGGACTTGCAAAATATCTGTGGACCACATTTTGCCCCCGTGCCTGAGGTTCCCTATATAGGAAATACCTGCAAATTGGAGTCCTGCACCAGCTGAAGCTGCTCTTTGATCACATGCAGTTCCTCTTGTTGCGTCTTGATGTCAGCCTGCAATATGCGCGTTCTCTCCTCAAGCTGTTCCTTCAAATGATGCATCATCCCTATCTGAGTTGGGAAGTGATACACTGGCTGGAAGCATAGATGAGAAAGGAGCATTACCCAATCTGCAACTTTTACATGCAGTTATTATTTCCACCTTCAGAGAAACTGGGCTATACGGATCGATGACCTGATGTAGTGTAAAGGGAGCTTCCTATGTTCCTAAGAATCTGCAATGCAACAGGTAACTACAGCATCGCTGACCCAGGCAGCCTCAGCCTAAATAATGCCCAGTGAAGAAGAAACCACCAGTCTGTTCCATTATCAAACAGTTCTTACACCTAACGACATTCAGCCGAAATCTGCTTCTCCTGCAATTTTCAACCCACTGGGTTCTGGTCCTGCTTTCTGGAGTAATGAAGTCTGCTCCATCGTCCAGCTGTGTGTCCACAGCTCTTCAGATATTAAGACGACCACTATCCTGTCTCCCTTTAACCTCCTCTTCTCCATGCTAAAAATGTAACTTATTGTTCCAGGCATTCCTCAAAGGACCTGTGGTCTCCTCTATAAGACACTGGAGATCTGTCACCTGCTGAGCTTTAGCAACTTTGCAGTGTCAGGTGATCCCAGACCACTCATTGGGCTCATTGTCATTGTTTTTAAAACTTTGCTTTAAGGATTTGGTTACAACAAACCAGTAACCAACATTTTACTGGGCTATAAATAATACCAAAGACAAAAAAACCCAAAATGGTCTCCAAACTAATTGTTGCAACGTTTGAAATCAAATGCAAAAACATGTCAAGGTCAGAATCTTCTGTCTGCAGCAAGCAGGATTAAGCAATCTCTATCACACCATGATCACTGCAGCCCTCCAGTCGCCTATGGGGCTCACCTGGTATTGCTGGGTTGATGGTGTTTTGTTTCTTTTTAAGTACACTTTTATTGCATTTTTGTTTTATTTTACACAATGCAAACCTAACAACAGCAGGGGGCTAAGATATAAGGAGAGCAAATTATAGATCAGAAGGAAAATGGGACTGTTGTGAGGAGATGAATGGAGATACGTGCAAATTGACTGGTGTTTAAAGAATATATGTCAAGCTAACCTTAGCCGTATGTTGGGGGGGGGGATGCTTGGGAACTGTTTCAGATAGTAAGCTGTACATTCATATGTAGAAAGGACAATATGATCTCTTGCAGATCATCTATTTATTGCGCATTCATCTTCATTTACTTGCACAAGCCTCATGCAGAGGTTGAGCATGCATTCAGATTTGCTTGTGGGGAAGTTAAATGACAACAAGCATTCATCCCAAATCACTTGTATGGTGTAACATGCCTTCCTGTCAATCATTCATCCAAGCTATGCTTTGCAGTGCATCTCTTTTTATATACAGTGGTACCTCGGGTTACATACGCTTCAGGTTACATACGCTTCAGGTTACAGACTCTGCTAACCCAGAAATAGTACCTTGGGTTAAGAACTTTGCTTCAGGATGAGAACAGAAATCGGGCTCAGGCGGCACAGTGGCAGCAGGAGGCCCCATTAGCTAAAGTGGTGCTTCAGGTTAAGAACAGTTTCAGGTTAAGAACAGACCTCCGGAACGAATTAAGTACTTTACCCGAGGTACCACTGTATATTAAAAAGTGGATGTGTAACACTAGGCAAGCAGACCCCCTTTAATCCACTTCAGTTGAGCAAACCTGAAGATTCGGTATACACTTGAATCCCTCTTACAAAATACTGACACTCTGAAGGGAACATGACACTATGTGTGGGGCAGGTGAAGATCTAGTTCATCTAAAAGGAGATGCTGACTGGAAGCACCTACAAAGAACTCCCAAAGACCCAGATTATTTTTGCACGCATTGGTTGGAGAAAATGTGAACTGCAAAGGATAGCTGTGTTTCAGTTAGCACATTGTTCTGCAAAGTGTGAATTAGGTAGGCTTGCATTAAATTGCGAAACAAATTGCGGAGTTTCTCCCCCATCCCAACATACCATAACCGCTTGCTGGGCCGGGACACTTGTCTGTGCCATATGGTGCTGTGCGAGATGTTCAGTGAGATGTTCAGTGGGCGTCTGAGGAGTTATAATACCCTGTAGGAGGGGGGGAAATAGGGGATCATAATGCACCCAGTGCAAGGATGAATATGATTATCTAGCCACAACATTTGCCACAGTATTTCCTTGTTAATCAAAGCTCTAGTTCTTACTAAGGCAATAAAGATGCACATGACTGGACAGTCCTCCATGCAAAAGTAGTGTCAGCATGTCAGGAAGAAGTTTCCCTTCTATACACAGGGAAATTGTTTTATGGAGCAGCATTCAATTATGGAAGCAGAAACCTGCAGTTGACAATTGTTCAGTCCACAGCTTCACCATGTTAGTTGAGAACTAAGCAAAAGATTCCCTTCCTATTTGGCATCTGATAAGCAAAAGACCTTAGAATAGATGCCCAGCATCTGCCCTGCCCCATCTCCTTCCTAACCTGTTAAAAGTGTTGACTAAACTTCTGCACCCAGCCCAGGCCAGTATTCATTACAGAACTTGTGGTGGCTGCAGCTTAGAGGTATAACATCTGTCCCAAGCTTGATCTCCAGCCTCTTGCGGTACAGCTTGAAGAAACCCCAAGAGAGCTACTGCCAGCCAGAGATAGATTGACCAACTGGCGCTATTTTTTATTTTTTATCTTTATCATTCAGCATAAGGCAATCCCCAATGTTCCTATGAACCCCCCCCTTTCAGTCCCTTTATATAGCCCTTAAAACTCCCAAAACCTACCTGTGTGAGAGACTTCTGCAGGTCAGCTGACCACTAGCCCTGTAGCCAATACTTGACAGTTATTATTATTATTTCTTACCAGCCTCTCTCTCTCTCTCTCTCTCTCTCTCTCTCTCTCTCTCTCTCTCTCTCCTCATGTGCTTTCAACAGCAGCTTATTCTACAGGCAATAATGCCTGCTTTAACTCTGTCAGAAATGCTGATTTCTGAATATCAAGCTGCTTGTTAAAGGCACATATTCAGACTAGAATAATAGAATAACAGAAGAGCTGGATGGGACCACGAGAGTCATCTAGTCCAACCCCCTGCAATGCAGGAATATTTTGCCCAGAGTGGGGCTCAAACCCACAGCCCTAAGAGTCTTGTATACTACTGATTGAGCAATCCCAACTCCTGGGATCTAGGTCATTTCCCCCTCACTCTCTGGATAACCTGTAGGTAACCTGCCCACTAACTACCTGAATGCCAGGATAGGTACTGTAGCCGACTGCTCAGATACACCGTACCAATTCAGATTAGAAGTTTTGGAAACATTGATGCTTTCCTCCTCGTGTTCTAAAGATCTGCACTCTTGTTCTTTGGGTGAATCCCCTTCCCTGGCTTCCTTTCTCGGGAGCGATGCTGCTGCTGCTGCTTCCTTACCTGTGTGCTGCTACTTGAGGCAAGTCTTAGAGGTGCTTTGTCCGACTGGCCCATCGGTAACGACTGCCTAGTAGGGGTGCTGGCATCCGTGTGCCGTACAGATGACGTGGCTGAAAAAAAGAAGCATCTTTCAAGGATGCATGGAAGGCAGCATCCGAAAACCCCTTCCCGAGGAACTAAGAAATTAGCCTCTCCATCCAGAGTAGGCGGGAAACATGGGGGAGAGCTGTTGCCAGTGTCTCTGCTCCCAACCTAGCAGGGGGAGAGCGGATGTGCAAATGAGCCCAAGGCACAAAGCTTTCATGCTGCCAAGGGATACTCTGAAGTGGTTGGGAGATCCAAGGCTCTTGACCCATCTGCTCTATACCCAATTGCCAGCCTCCGTCCTTTTACAGAGGATGGAGAGTGGCAAACAGAATCAGAGAAGGATGGGGTGACTCCAATGCTGCTCTTGAACACTGGCCAGCTGCATCAGAACCACAACCACCCCTTGGTATCACAGCTGTCCCACGTGATACCTACATGCAGAGTCCGAGAGCGCTGTGTGAGAAGATCGCCGAGAGCTATGAGATGACACCGACACCCTTTCCCGGCTGGCTTCTTGGTTGGTTACACATTGCCGGATATCAATGTAGCTACCGTGACTCTGGAAAGAGGCAAGCCCAGGCAAAAAGAAAGCATTGTATCGTTAGCAGCGGAGATCAGCACATGCTTAACAAACAACAACAGCAAAAGCAGCAAAGCTCTGCTCTTCCAACACGGAGGTAGATAGCCCTCTTTGGAGCAAATGATTTTTCAATTCCTCTTTCCACCTTCTCCCAAGTGTGTCTCCAGGCTACAACTCCCATCATTCCCAACCTCTGCCATGCTGGGTGGCGGTGATGGGAGTTGGGAATCTAACAACATCTGGAGGGCCACAGGTTCCTCACTCCTGTCTTAGGTTTATCTAAGTGCTATTTTTCTAGGAAATTAAAGAGTTCTCTTATAATGGCAATGGTGTGCACCTGAGAGCTTCCGGAACTGAGCCGCAGTGAGTTCTGGCGGGGGGGGGGGAGTGCCCTGGGTTTATCTACTGATGTTTTACTTGACACATAGGCATCTCTCGGAAACATAACCCCAATGGTAAAGCAACAAAGCTCTCTGTGAATCCATGCCAATGCAGTATATCTGCAAGAATAGAAACCTGCTATATGCAGGTGAACTGGTTCATATCACTGCTATGGGAAGTAGGTGGAAAGGCTGTCTGTTGCCAAGCACCAGGTGCATTTTCCATGGTACAACATTGTGGCTTTTCTGTCCTTCTGCTCCCCTATCGCTTTTACCCATCACTGCCGTATGACGACAGAGTCGTGCATAAAAATAGAAACACTCTTTTATAATTAGCTCCCTTCTGCCCACTTTCTCTCAACATGTCACAGGCTTTCAACAGTATATGCAGAATTAATGAATAAATGGCCAAATTAGGGAGGCCGACTAGAAAAGTAGGGTTGCTGAGGACTCATATTACGGAGAGTGTGCCGGCCTTGCCTTCCACTTTGCCTCCAGACATAGAGGCGGCCTCCCTAATACAGGCAGGGGAGGGTGAGACAGAGGAGCTGCACCTGGGAGATATGGCTTCAGGGACAAGTAGCTCTGTCTTGGAGAAAATTTTGGAGAAACTGGAGGCTCTGGACAAGAAGGCTGATTTGCATACAGCTAAAATTGAACAGAACACAGAAAGTTTGAATAAGCTGACTGGACAAGTTGCACAGAATGCCCAATCCATTGGAGAATTAAAGGAGGCTGTAGGTGAAAATCGTAAACTGGCTGAAGATACTAGTCAAAGATTGGAAGAACTTGAGAAAGAAGTAAGACCACTCAGCAAACAAGTTGGAGAACATCAGATTTACTTTTTGATGACAGAACTGCGAAACAGGGAGACCAACTTGAGGATACGGTCAATACCAGAGGTGGAAGAAGATAATCTTATTGAATTTCTAACTAAGGAATTTGCCAAGTTTTGGGAGTTAGAGGAAAAAGACTTTAAAATTGCATCTGCTTTCAGGCTTGGCAGAGTCAGAAGGACAGAGAAGCCCAGAGATTGTTTGATAACATTGAGATCAAAGGAGGAAAGGGACAAGATTTTGGGCCTGCACTACGAAAAGTCACTAGACATCTTGGGCAAGAGAATTGAAATCTACAAGGACATTCCTAAGCAGTTGCTGGACCTTAGATCTAACTACACGGAATTGGCAAGACTGTTGAGAAGCAACGCAATTATCTTCAGGTGGGAGTTTCCACAAGGATTATCCTTTACCTACAGAGGGAGAAAGATCAAAATCAAAACAGTGGAAGATAGAGACAAGTTTTTGGGAGCACACGGAGAAGACCTCCACAAAGGACTTGGATTGCCAGCGCCAGAACCTCCAGGGGAGCCCGCCCCCTCGGATCCTCAAGGACCGGAGAACAAGGTACCACCCCAGAAAGAATAACCAGATCTATCCAGGATGTCTCTGCAGCTTTTGAGTTGGAACATAAATGGCTGTAACAGTCCCGAAAAAAGGTCTAAAATTTTTCATATTTTAAAAAAGGAACAATTGGACATTATATGCTTACAAGAAACGCATGTGATTAGGCTCCATAGAAAGGTGTTAATAAATAAAAGGCTTGGTCAAGAATTTATATCATCGGATACAGTTAAAAAGAGAGGTGTAGTGATCTATGCAAAAGAGAGCCTTTCACCAAAATTTCTCTTTAAAGACGAAAGTGGAAGAATCCTCGCAATAGAAATACAGTATCAAGGAGAAAAAATTTTGATATTAGGAATTTATGCTCCAAATGAAGGAAAATCGGATTTTTATAAGAAGTTGCACGAGATCATGCTGGACTATCTGGATTACAACAACGTCATCATGATGGGGGACATGAATGGGGTCGTATCAACAAATATGGATAAGTCACAGAACCAGAACATTACTAAAGAGGGAAGACTACCTAAGACCTTTTTTGAAATGACTGACAATATGGACTGGGTTGACATCTGGAGAGTTAGAAACCCCTTGGGAAGAGAAGGAACATTCTTTTCTGAAGCTCAACTGACTTGGACACGAATCGACCAAATATGGATAACTAGAAGTCTGGCACCTAAGGTGAGGAAGGTGGAAATCTGCCCCAAAACATGCTCCGACCATAACGCCTTGAGAATGGATATGACATTGATCCCAATCGGCTCCTTTAGATGGAAGATGAATGATGGCCTGTTTAGAGATCAAAGAATTGTAAAGAAGGCCCAAAAAACCTTAAAGGACTATTTTGAGATTAATTTGAACACTACGGTGGAAAAAAGAACTATCTGGGATGCAAGTAAAGCTGTGATGAGAGGGTTCTTGATCCAACAGAATTCCTTAAAGAAAAGACTGCAAAATGAAAAGAAAGATAAAATTCTGGAAAGTATCAAAGAGTTGGAGAAGAAGTTAAGATCTAACCCGAAGTCCCAACCGATTCTGAGAGAAATTAAACTTTATCAGGCGCAATATTCCAAGCTGATAAATCAGGAAATAGAATGGAAGATTAAAACAATGAAACAAAAAACTTTTGAATCGGCAAATAAATGTGGGAAACTGCTAGCTTGGCAGTTGAAAAGGAGACAAAGATTAAATACAGTAACAAACTTAGAGGTTGAAGGAAGGAACATTCAGAACCCGGGAGAGATTAGAAAGTGCTTCCAGAGGTATTTTAAAAAGTTATATACTCAAGGGCCACAAGATGAAATAGAGATTACACAATTTTTGGAGAGAAATGGATTAGCAAAGCTGTCAGAAGAAAACAGAACAATTTTAAATGGCAAAATAACACAACAAGAGATTGAACAGGCCATCCTGAGTCTGAAACAGGGCAAATCACCAGGGCCAGATGGACTGACCTCTAACTACTATAAGACATTGAAGGATTATTTGATACAACCTTTGTTGGAGGTCAGTAATGAAATAATGGAGGGGAAGAAGGCGCCTGAATCGTGGAAAGAAGCATTTATCACATTGATTCCAAAGTCAGAAACTGAAAAGACACAACTTAAGAATTACCGTCCCATCTCCCTTTTAAATGTGGATTACAAAATATTTGCAGATGTTTTGGCACGAAGATTTAAGAAAGTTTTAAGTGAGATAATCCATAAAGACCAGGCAGGCTTTCTCCCGGGCAGACATATGTTTACTAACACAAGGAACATTATAGACATATTGGAACTTTTACAAACAAACATAAACACCAAAGCAGCTTTAATTTTTATAGACGCGGAGAAAGCCTTTGACAACATTTCTTGGAAATTTATGAAGGGGAACTTAAAAGAAATGGGAGTGGGACGGGGGTTTGAGAACGGGATTGAGGCAATATATTCAGAACAAAAGGCTAAACTGATAGTTAACAATGTGGTTACAGAAGAGTTTAAAATTGAAAAAGGTACACGACAAGGCTGCCCGATTTCCCCATTACTGTTTATTTCGGTTCTGGAAGTGCTCCTGAATATGATTAGGGGGGACCGGTTGGTGGAGGGGATTCAGGTCGGAGCGAAACAATATAAACTTAAAGCTTTTGCAGATGACCTAGTTCTGACATTACAGGAGCCGGAGTCTAGTTTGAAAAGAGTACTACAACTGATTCAAAACTTTGGTCGAGTGGCAGGATTTAAGTTAAATAAGCAAAAAACTAAAGTTCTGGGGAAAAACATGACAGATATTGAGTTGGAACAGCTTCAGAAAGAGACAGAACTAAATGTGGTTAAAAAAGTTAAATACCTAGGGGTAAACATAACAGCAAAAAATCTGAGTTTATTTAAAGATAATTATGAAAAATGTTGGTCAGAGATTAAGAGAGACTTGGATAGTTGGTCAAGATTAAAACTTTCATTGCTAGGCCGAATAGCTGCCATCAAGATGAATGTATTGCCAAAAATGTTATTTTTGTTTCAGACACTGCAGATTGTAGACAAGACAGAGTGCTTCCGGAAGTGGCAGAAAGATATCTCTAAATTTGTCTGGCAGGGCAAAAAGCCCAGAATCAAATTTAAAATATTAACAGATGCGAAAGAAAGAGGGGGCTTTGCCCTGCCAGACTTAAAGTTGTATTATGAAGCTGCAGCTTTCTGCTGGTTAAAAGATTGGTTACTTCTTGAAGATACGGATGTCTTGGATTTGGAAGGTTTTAATAATGCGTTTGGATGGCATGCATATTTATGGTATGATAAAGCTAAGATAAATAAGGCCTTCAAGAACCATATTGTCAGAAAATCAGTTTTTAATGTCTGGACAAAATATAAAGACTTACTGGAGAATAAAACTCCGAGGTGGCTGTCACCCCTGGAGGCTAAGGCTCGGAAAAGAGCCAATATGGAGGCCAATTGGCCAAAATATTGGGAGATAATAGAAAAGGATGGTGACAACTGGAAATTGCAGAGTTTAGAAAAGATGAGAGACAAAGTGCGAGACTGGTTACACTATGCTCAGATTAAAGAAGTGTTTAAAAACGACAAAAAGTTAGGATTCCAAGTGGAAAAGTCAAAGTTAGAAACTGAACTGTTAGAACCTAAGACTAAGGTACTTTCAAGAATGTATAACTTGCTGCTGAAATGGAACACACATGACGAAATGGTAAAATCAACAATGATAAAATGGGCGCAGGATATTGGGTATAATATTATGTTTGAAGATTGGGAAAGGTTGTGGACCTCTGGGCTGAACTTCACTGCATGTAATGCGTTGAAGGAAAATGTGATGAAAATGATGTATAGATGGTACATGACCCCTGTCAAACTGGCTAAAATATACCATTCGTCTGATAGCAAATGTTGGAAGTGTAAGGAAAATGAAGGAACATTTTTTCACCTCTGGTGGACCTGCCCTAGAGTGAAGGCCTTTTGGGAGAAAATATATAATGAATTAAAAAAGGTGTTTAAATACACCTTTACTAAGAAAGCAGAGGCCTTTCTCCTGGGTATTGTCGGCCAGAGTGTGTTAAAAGAGGACAGAACATTCTTTTTGTACGCAACAACAGCAGCAAGAATATTAATTGCCAAGAATTGGAAAACTCAGGAGCTACCCACTGTGGAAGAATGGCAGATGCAACTGATGGACTATATGCAACTAGCCGAGATGACCGGCAGAATTCGAGACCAGGGAGAAGAAAGGATGGAAGAAGACTGGAGGAAATTTAAGACTTATTTACAAAAATATTGTAATTTGGCTGAGTGCTGAATAGGATGCCAGTGCAGACAATTGTCTACCATTAAAATAGATTTAAAGTCGAATTATATGTCAAACCAAATTAAGATTATTAATTAAGATGAGTTAAATGATAATTTGCTTGAAAATAATTTAATAATGATGTAAGTGTATGCGGGAGGTGTGGGGGAGTCCCATGTAACAATTGAAAGATGTTAAATGGACAACGATAAGTGCTTATTTGATATATGTTTTATTTGAAAACTTTAATAAATATATTATAAAAAAAAAAAACATATTACGGAGAGTGGAATGAGTATGGAAGGTGAAAAAGGAATCGGTCAGTTTACTGGCAATATCCTTCGTGAGCTTCATTAGCCCCTTAATTGGTAGCTCCCATCAGACGTAGCAGCAAAATGGCCTCGCTGTATTTAGCCAATTCTAGTTAGCCCTCCATTTAAGTTAATGTATAGGATTCGAACATCATGTTGCCCGTACAATCACATTCAACAACCGCCCACGTAGCAAACACAATATTGATTCCATTACCTTGGGGAAATGCAATTACCTCGCAAGTACAAAACATTAAGGCTGTTCTCCACAACAAAAGTACAACTTTGAGGGGTTCTGTAGACAACACTAGAGTGGGTGGTGTCTGTGTTTAACCACTGAACAAAACAGAATAAAAGATTAATGATCCTGATCACACAGAGACTAGTGATGGTGCCAGCCGGCAGTGTGAATTCTGTGGGTCAGCTGTATGTTAGTGTGACGCAGCGCAGGAACTGCCACGACTGTGAAGGTCCCCCTATCCTAATGTATGCCTCTGTGATGATATGGCAAAGGGGCAGCCACAGAGCCAATTCGAACATGCAAGCACATCACCTGACAACTTGGTAGTTGGATACGTGGATCCATTTCGCTGGATTTTATTTCTGATGCTGCTTCGGCATCTCATTATGAAAATCCTGGCGAGGTTTATTTTTAAAATGTTAACTGAGTTGACCCTATTAACTGGGCAGGCTATGACGATGCTCGATTGATTTCTTTTCTTTAAAAAAAAAAAGGCAATGGAAACTGTTGTCATGACCACAGCTCTGCCCACCCTCTGGACAGCATTCTGCCTAGCCTTTAAAAACACAGCAGCAATCCAGAGAGAAAACAGATCAATAAATCATTCCTTCGCTTCCAATCTTTGTCTGGCTAGAACAGGTGATTCAGCATAAAAGTCCTACAGATGTAGCTTCTGGAAATGCTGCCAACTGGCCTCCAGTCGTCTCATTCCACGTATGGGTAGCATGGGACTGTACACATTATATGCTGTCCATAGCTCAGAGGCAGAAAACAGGTCCTGTTTGTGGGTTTCCTCCAAGCATGTGGTTGGCCACCGTGAGAACAGGATGCTAGGCTGGGTGGGGCATGGATCTGACCCAGAGGGGCTTTTCCTGTGCCCTTAAAACATTCCCGGCACAAAGGTCCCTGTCCCACCTTCAACAAATCTTTCTTTTCAACAGTAGGAGTAGGAAAATCAGCAACATTCACGTGGGTAAGGGAGGGGAGAAAGTTTCCTTCTTCTTCTGTTTTTTAAAAAACATAGTATTAAACAGACTTCCGGGAGATGATGGCACCTGGTCAAGTCTCCACTGAGTCTCTGCCGTGTGAGTAGGAGCTCTAATTATCAAATGACTCTGATAAAAAGGCTCAACCCATGAAAGTAACTGCCAACTTTTATCAGTAACAGACTCCGGGAGCTGTCAGGTAGACTTTCAAATCTCCCCTCCTTTTTGAAGCTACTTAAATCAGTGGAATCTGGCTTCCTCCATAGACCAGCTTTTACCTGTAACCACTGCCATGTGTAACACACACACACACACACACACACACACACACACACACACACACCCTGGCGCACATGAATGCCCACCCCTGCTCACCCAACTTTGGAATCCAGAGTTTTCTCCCCACCTTAGTCCCTCACCCAAATGTCGTCTCCCCCCCCCCAAAAAAAGGTTCCAAATGTAACTTTTTAGGCCATTCCTATCCTCCTTCAATCCCTGGCATCATATATCAAAATATTTTGGGGGAGGGGGAGGGGGAGGGGAGGGGGAAGCTTAGAAAAAGACTAATTGCATCCTAACAAAACCTGGAAGAGCTGCTGCCAAGATGGGAAGCCTGGCACCCTCCAGAAGTTGCTATTCTACAACTCCCAGCATCCTTGACTGGGTGGGAGCGATGGAGTCCAGTAACACCTGGAGGAACTAATGATGTTGATGCTGATGATGGTTCTCATGTCCCCAAAATGCCATCTTGCCACCAAGAGCAAAAACACATTTCTAACAGTTCTTACTTGCTCATCCCAGCACACAATACCTTCAAAGACGAAGATGCTAGTTCAATGGATGACTCTTCAAGGCCAAGATCTCTTCTTCTTTCAGCTCGAACCTCAGCATAACTATATATGTGTGTGTGTGATATATATGTATATATCGCATAGGAAAGGAAAAGAATAGAGAAGTTGGGTTAGGGTTTCCACAGTTGGGGCACCACCTCAGAGACAGCCCTCTTGCATGATGCCAACCATATCTTGGAATGCAATGACACACTCAAGATCTGGTCATAAAGGCTGAATGGATCCACACAGCAGGTTTGGTTGTCATGAACCTGTGGCACTCCAGATGTTGCTGGCTACAATTCTCATTATCCCTGACCACTGGGGATGCAAGGAACTATGATGGGAACTGTAGTCCATAATATCTAGAGGGTACCAGGTTCGGAAATGATGTTCTAGAGTGCACACTCAGTTCGTCATATAGGATTGTCACCAAAACTCACCCATCACCCTCAGTGACTATACATTTCAGCAGAAGATCAGACGAAGAGGTAGGCAAAGTTGCCTTTTGCAGAAGCTTGTATGCCATTAATGATTCCACCCAGTTTCACCACTAGCACAGTACTTTCCTATGGTGAACACTGACTTTGGATCAGAGCAATGGGACCACGTGACAGCTGTCTCATAAGAAGTCAGATCAATGGTCCATCAAGCCCAGCAGTTTGACTGGCAGCGGCTCTCTTAGGTAATCTAAAATCTTTAAACGGAGTGACTTACAGGGCTTTAAGAGACCTGTATATATCCCATTTTATATATATATATATTATATATCCCACCCATTCACTGTAAGAACAGTGCTCAGAGTGGCTTAAAACAATCTGCAATTATAAAACATGTCTGAAAAACCAATGCTATAAAAGCAAGTGTAAGAGCAAAGGGAGATCAGGCAAAATCTGCCCAAAACTCATCAAATGCCTGCTGTAACAACATCATAGTTTGGTAGCAGAAGGGAAGTGGGAGATGGGTTAGGTGGGTTCCCTGTTATGTGTTCCTGAACATAGGCTCAAACACAATTTGAAAACTACAGTTGGAGAGCTGGGCTGCCAATTATTGCCCCAGTTTGCACATTAACGCTAAACCATGGTTTACCATAGCCAGTTTGTGCTGTGGCAAGCACTGGACTTACACAGTTTCTCATTCTGGTGAAGTCATGAGGAAGAGATCAGAAGCTTCCACTTCCATTATAGATTGTGTCTAAATCCTAAACTATAGTGAATCTTAACAATGGTTATGGGGCAGGGGAGCTTGCTTTGTAAACTATGGTTGAAGCCAGTTTGTTTCCACTTATCACAGCTAAGCCTAACCACAGTCTGCATGGTTTCAGGCATCAGAATAAATTGTCACTAGCCTAAACTGGAAGCAAAAGCTTCTGATCTCCCCCTCACTCATGAGGAGGAGAGTATATGAGCTGCTGCTGCTCATTGTCATAATGTTTATTATTTATAATTCTTCAAGCAGCACAACACTAAATCACATTCTACCTTTGCATTTGAATACAGCCATCATTAATATATAATACGATGACAGACAGGGAGAAATGATTTTATTCTAAAGAACCGTTTGCTTTAAAAGTCGCTAATTGTGCTGCTGCCTGTTATCAGTTTTTCTCATTTACCCATTAAATTGCTTGGGAGAGGGGACCCTCTAGAACAGAGTAAAATTGGCAGCTGATACTGTTTCTAGGCTTCTCTCTCGGCTGCCAAAAATAAAAGAGTAATAAAAATACAGTGACATTCTCCCCCACTTCCCAACCCTAATCATTTTATATAACGGAGCGCCTTATCGAGCCAATACACATAGCCAAATATTTGAGCAGACATAGCTGAAGGCGCAGATAAATGGCAGCAGAAATTGTGTGCCGTTTCTTACCTAACAACCGTGTGGGTGCACACGATAAACTCAGGCTTGGAGTTCCACTGATGATAAGTGACGTAGTACTGTGTTTGTAACCATATCCATTGCTGGCCTTTGGTTAAGAACCTGTAGTAGCAGGACTTGCCTTTTCCAAACTGCATCACTGCATATGAAAACAACCACTTAGTTAACATCACCAACGTATTAGGCTTTTCGTAATCTTTGATCTAGAGAAACATTAATGCTCTTCCGGGCATGTGCATAAAAAGCTGTGCATAATCTCTGTGCATGCCAAAATAACACCCATTGTAAGGGCCAAAATTCATATAGAGTGAATAAAAGGCCTGTCTAAAAGAGTTTGAATGTGTCAGGTGGGATTCTGACCCCCCCCCGGTACATTCAAATATCTCCTGGCTCCACTTCTATCCCTGCCCTGCCATATCTGGGGCTGCTTTTGCACTCTGACTTTTAAGCTTGTTTTTCAGCGGGGGGCAGGGGCGGGCTGTTGCTGTCAGAAATTCACTGCCTCCTTTTCAAACCATCTAAGTACACCTCTGTCTATTTTCAGAGCTGGAAAATGGAAAGAGGCAGAAATTTGATCTGAAAAGCAAAAGCATAGCTGCTAATTCAAAATGTTCACAGCTTTCGCACTTCGAAAATTGTAAACAGGCCTGCCCCCCCTCACCTCCCACACCAGCTGAAAGACAGAAGCACAGTTGCTAGACTGCACACTGGCAAGTTGCTCTGTCCTTCCATAAGGGGCTTGTACATTTTGTGACCCACCAAACTCAAATAATTCCAAGGTTTCAAGAAAAATCAAGTCTGGGGTATGCTTGTTTGTTTGAAAAAACAAGGGTAGTAGGACTTCTCAAGAACCTGAAAAACAAGTAGCTGTTTGGTGCTTCTTCCCTGAGCGCTGCAACATTATTATTGTCTCTGTGTTGTACACTCTTTTTCCCCTTTTACTGCTGGGCAGAGTTGGGGATTCCAAGTCCCATCACCTGTGTTTATTGGTAACGCTGACAGGAGTTGGAGTCCAACACACATGGAGAGCCATAGGTTCCGCTTCTTTGAAATGATTGGGGCCCAACTCACTCCAGCAGTCCTAATTAACTAGCACAGTGGTACCTCGGGTTAAGAACCTAATTCGTTCTAGAGGTCCGTTCTTAACCTGAAACTGTTCTTAACCTGAAGACCACTTTAGCTAATGGGGGCCTCCCACTGCTGCTACGCCACCGCCGTGCGATTTCTGTTCTCATCCTGAAGCAAAGTTCTTAACCCGAGGTACTATTTCTGGGTTAGCGGAGTCTGGAACCTGAAGTGTATGTAACCTGAAGCATATGTAACCCGAGGTACCACTGTAATTCTAAAGCTTCAGCACAAATCTTTGTGTTGCAACCAGGCAACTCTACATAGAGTTGATCAGGAAGAATCCTGTGTTAGCACTGCAGGGATATGCACTTGAGGAAACAATTCCCCAATACACTGGCAAAGTGAAGAACCCTGAGAGAAGCAGCTGAAATCTGAAGCTCCTAAATGCTGCAATTACCCCACACCCTGATCAAAACAAACAAACAAACAAACAAACATATCAAAAAGCTTCCTAACAATGACAAGTAACAAAATGCAAGATGTTCATATATTTCTATCTCCTCCAGCTTCAACCCCAAAGTGAGAGCTGCCCCTTTTTCCTACAGGCTCTCCTCTTATATGTTAATAGCAGCTTGGCATAGACAAAAGTCTGGCATCCTGGGGTTTGGGTGGCATCTAGTTCCACCTGTTAAATTTACATGCATTGGGCTGCTGTTAGAGGCATGGTAGCAGCACTAATGGGGGGCGGGAATCAGCCACTCCACCCCAAAGTATTAGCAAGCAGCCTAGAACCTCTGCAGTTACAGAGAGACAGCCAGGGTCTGTGGAGGCCTGAGGAGACCTAAAAGAGAAACGAACAACAAAACTTGGCAGGGAGTTAAGTACGCCTCTTAATCTGGTTAACGAGAACATCCAGCACACTCTGTAACAGGTCATGCAATCCAGACACTGCCAGGAGTTAGGGTGAGCACTGCGGCAGAGATCAGTTTAATTTTTCTCCCTCCAGTCCCTGCAGCAAAAATACATCTATTGGCCTGCTGGAGTTTTCATGTGGAAACCAAATGCTGCCGTGGCTTGGTGCGGCTTTTTTGGTCCATCATTACAAGATCCAAGAGAAATCATCCTAAGTATGAAGATATATATATATATATATAAAGGAGCATGTGCCTTGTAAACCACTGAGCAAAGTAAGGTATTAATAATAAAGGCTATGTCTCTTCAATTTAGTCCTCTGAAACAGCTTCAAAAGCACAGGTGGTAGAGAGGTAACATAAGAAGGCTGAGTCCCAAACTAGATTTGACGTTAAATACATCTTTGCTTTTAGCATGAACGCTTTTAAAAATGCAAATATTAATTTGTTTGTGTGTTTTCATTTTCTTCCTTTTTTTAAAACATGATTTCTTTCCTGCCTCTCACAATTTCGTACACACCCCTCACCGTAAGGTCCCAGGGAAGGTTACAACAGAAGAGGCAATTTTAAAACAAATAAACCCATTACGATTATAATAGCAGCTCCATCTGGGGGTTTAGGCTGATAATGATATGGATTTCCATCCGTCCTTTGAAACTGCTATTTATGTTTGAGTCAGTGAGGGGTTTTCTCCCAATTCCAGAAAAACCCAATGGCGGCAGGGGAGGGATATTTCCTCCCAGTGAAGATACTAACTTCAAATAAGGCATTTTCCTTGGGATCACAGCAGAGTAAATTCCCTTTATGCCTGTTCTAATTCCATTCATTATCGGTACTCCCAAGCTAATACAATCTGCATTTTAAAAAACAACAACAGCCAAACAACCCTGCATGCTAAATGCGAAAATAGGTTTAATGTCCAGTCTAATTTGGCTCTGGGTTGACATCATTTTACAGTTAAGTTTCACATCACAAATGGGTTTTGTATGGCTGCAGTGATTTGCACTGGTGTCCTAAGCTTAGGGTGGAGAGGGAGAACAAGAAATGCAATTAAAATACACACATCTGACCGTCCATTGCATGTAGTGAACAGAGACACTTACAGTGTTCGTGGCACCGAGCAAGAAGTTCCAGGTCATCTGCATGGTAATAGTCGTAACCTGAAGTCCCAAGCACCTCAAAGGGTAAATAACCTATAATAGGTGGGGCCCTGGAACAAGAGGGGAGGAAAGCTGTGAGTACAAAGTTTGCCGTTTTGATTGCTCTTTAGTGAGTGGGGGGGGAGCATTATCCTGAAATTATTTTATCTTGTCTTGCAAGAAAGATGTGTTGGTTGCAATCTTATCTGCAATATGCTTGGAAACAAGTCCTACTGAATTCAGTGGAGCTTACTCCTGGATAGACAGCATAGGATTGCACCATATCTTAGCTAGCGCTAAAGAGAGATTGCTTAAGAGGATGAATGGCAATGTAAATAATTATTGTTGTTAAAAGTAACCTGCCTTAGGCCTTGAGAGAGCCAATCAGAACTCACCCTACTAGTCTAAATGGACCAATGCCCTGAGCCGATGTCAAGTCAGCTTCCTACGTATGTTGTTAAGGAGTTTACTCACTTCTTGGGATTTAAGCAGCAAATGGGGAGAGGGAAGTGAGTCATTCGTTACCAAATGCCTGGGAGGTTTTATAAGTTGACAGACGCTCAGGGTATCCAGATAGGGAACCTAACCATTTATGTGCTACGGTTAGTGCTGTGTGTACATGCCATGATTATAGAAGTTGCTTCCTAAGACTCTCAACCCTTTTGTTTAAACAAAGAATCATATTTCTACCCATTATGAGCACATAGTCTTGAAAGAACATGGCCAAAACCAGGGGTTTTGATGTGGTCAGAAGTCTGGGGCTTCCGTTTCCTCCCTAGCTCCTTGTCCGCCCATCCCCCATGAAAAGCAGAGAAGGAACAATTTATGTGAAGTTGTTTTTTAATAATAATAATAATAATAATAACAATAATAATAATAATAATAAAGAAATCATGCAAAGTAAGGGTAAATCATGATAACAGGTGATACTTGTTTTGAACCATCTTTTAATTTTTAAATTTCATTTTAATAAATTAAATTTATTATTACTGTTTCTGAATTTAAATGTCGCTTACAGTCATCATGGCTGGCACCTATTGATAGAGGTTCCCTCCATCAATTAATCTAACAATCACCTTTTAACACAGCAGTGGGGGTCCTATGGCCCTCCTAATGCTGTTGGACTACAATTCCCAGAAGCCCCAGCTGTTCATAGAATCTTATAATTATAGAGTTGGAAGGGACCCTGAGGGTCATCTAGTCCAACCCCCTACATATGCAGGAATATGCAGTTGGCCCAAATGCGGACTGAACCAGCGCTAGTGGAGCTTTAGCCGTGGATTTGTCCCTGCCTGGAGAAGCTTCATCTATGGCCACCTATCAAATCAACCTGCTGTTAAGGGCATACTAGACTAGTAGGCTGGGTTGTTTCTCCACTTCCCACACCAACCCCAATCTCAACAAAACACAGTAAACTTGTCTGTGAGCACAGCCACCACCACTGGGGAAAGCTTTTCATTAAGCCAAGTCTCCTATTGTCAGAGAATCATCTTCGAACAGCTGTGTGACAAAATGTATACAATGACTCCTGCATAATTGTTCTGATTACACCTAAGAACAGGCCAATATATAAGTAAGTCACAAGCAGAACAACATATCCTTCCCTTCTATATAAGGCATAATTTGGCAATCTACACATTCATGCCCTCAGTCCTGCCTTTCAGCACAAGCCGAAACTTGTTTACTAAAACCTGAGTCTTGCTTTGCACTCCCAGGTAAGTAAAAACATGCACAGGACTGCAAACACTCTTTCAACAAAGAGCTTGTGTCAGCTCTCAGAAGGAACAGTTGACAGCAAATTCTGCACAATTTTGGGCAAACAATTCAGGGTAGAGATGTGTGTGTATGCACTGAGGAAATAGTTAATGCTCTTAGAAATTACGGCATTCACAAGAACAAGCTGGAGGCTTTTTATTGCATAACAGAATAACATCTTCCTTCCTTTTAGTCACTCTCAGTATGCTTTTCGCATGAGGAAAGGCAAGTGTCACAAAGCAACCTACAAATAGGTTATAAAAACCAGTGAGATTGAATTCAGCTGGGGGGGCGGTGCGTTGCAAAATGTGCTACGTATTGGGGCAACAGGAATCAACCCAAAGTGAATACTCCCCTCCCCTGCAAAAATGGTACAAGAAATATGAAGGCATATTATGTGTGTTTCTTAGGTTTATGCCTAATATTTTCAAAGGTTTCACACAGATATGCTCATTGGAGACCTACGATTGGCTGAGTGGGTTGTCTTTAAATAACAGGACTGCCTAACCAGTGGCCCTCCAGATTTTCCCAGCATGGCCAGTTGTGAGGAATGATGGAAACTGTGGCTCACAACATGTGAGCCATCCTATTGTATGTGTGAAACAGAGCTTCACACAGGAAAGAAAGGTCTATCAGTAGCTGCTAGACATTGACAAGCAAAATCTGAACAAAACATTGCAGTATAAACTGTTCCTGCTCAGGTTTCCAGCCATCCATGCCCTTTTCCAGGTTGTTCCCTTCCACCTGCCTTACTTTCCCATCTTCAGCATTCAGCTAGACATTCCATGGCTATTTAGCATGGTCAGTCCTCACAGGGCTGATGTTAAGATTTCCCTCCATTAGGGCCCTTAAACTTTTTATTTGTACTTCTGAAAGTCTTGGGGCTCCCTTGTGCGTGCATGGTGCTGTTTCGGCTACAGAAGGGATCCACTCTTGGGACAATAAGTTCACTACCGGAATACATGCATAGGTTGACTAAATGGAATATTCAGGTTGAGAGGCAGCATGACCTCAACCTCAATGAGTATTAGTTGCTTGTCTCCATCCTGATTTTGGGCTTCACTAATCTAGCACGACTCTTCTTATGTTGGCAATGGAATGCATATCGATAGATGTTTATGGAACACCAGAGCAAAACTACTGAGTGCTTCCATATTTGCCTGAGGGACTATCTCACTAACCATGCAATCCTATGCATCTTTGCATAAAGAGGCACTGTGTTATAGTGGTTTGCGTTGGATTAAAACCTGGGAGATGTGGGCTCAAACCCCTACTCAGTCATAAAGCTTTGAATGGTGGGGTGTGTACATAGCTGTAGTCTAAAAAACCAGGAAGGCACCAGGTTGCAGAAAGTTGCTCTGATGCAAAGCCAATTATTTCCCATAGAGAAGTTTATCAAGGCTGCAGTCCTAGGAAAACTAAGAGAGGCTTCTGAGTACGCATGCATAGGATCACGAATTACAAGTGTCTTTGATTATACTTTGTTTAGCTATTATTATCAGGTTCCCAAATTTTGTAGCATTTCTTTTACCTCACTAAAAATCTTTCCCCCCCCCCAAAGAAATCCCCTAATTCGCTGCAAAAGTCAAACTTTCTTTTTGGTCCAGCACTTATAAATACAAGGGCCATGTTGTTAACAAATTGCCAGAAAATGCTGTGGAGAGATCGTAAAGTGATTTCAGAACTGTCTGTACTGTTGAAGGAGAACAGATCCTTCAAGTAATAACAAAAGTATTAACAGTTACCTAGCTGTGATCTGCTAATGAGTTGGCGTATTAGCAGTACAAGCTGAAAAGCATACCCCCTCATTTTTAGGTTATTCATTGCTTGTAACTTCCTGTGCTGTTTGGAATTTGGACATTCTTCTTAGGATTTCCGAATAGGAAACTGGTGACTCAGCATGGTATGAAATGCAAGAATAAGTAACACAGAAATTGCAGTGTCCTATTGTACTATTGGGAAAATGGAGAATTAGGACAAGTAATGCAAATAAAACAGCTAAAGGAGGATATTGCACATCCAGGCACACACGTACACAAGTCTGCAAAGACACAGTATTAACCTGCCCCATCCCACACAAAACGCACGTTCACCCGACCAAATCTAGCTTTATAAGTCAGGCTGTACGCCTGCATGCAGTTCCTTTGCTGACACTTTGCTCCTCCCTTCACATGAGTATCAAAACAAACCAGGAACCACAGTGAACCATAACTTCCCATTGCACATGAACTGGAAACTATGGCTTCAAAGCGAGCTTTAAAGAGCCACAGCCCTTTGTCAGTATCTTCTAGTCTGGAGGATCAGGTTTGGTATATGTCCGGAATTTCCTGGACATAAGCGGAATATAGCAGTTGGAAGCAGTGTTGGAAATCGCTGAAATGCCCAGGAAGCCTATTATTTTGCTGAATTTCCTTAAAAAGCTCAACAACTTTTGTGTCTAGATTTTCATTTTTTGAAATATGGCAATCCTATTTCCGAATGTTTTGGAAGTTGAACGGACTTCTGGAACGGATTCTGTTCGACTTCCAAGGTACAACTGTACTTTGAAATATACACGACTTTTTCCTGTGGATTCTGAAAGCTAGGATAGTCATGCCTAGACAGCATGAATAATATGCATCCAACTGGGAGAGGCTGAGTACAGAGGTACCTCGGGTTAAGAACTTAATTCGTTCTGGGGGTCTGTTCTTAACCTGAAACTGTTCTTAACCTGAAGCACCACTTTAGCTAATGGGGCCTCCTGCTGCTGCCACGCCGCATGATTTCTGTTCTCATCCTGAAGCAAAGTTCTTAACCTGAAGCACTATTTCCGGGTTAGCAGAGTCTGTAACCTGAAGTGTATGTAACCTGAGGTACCACTGTATATGAGTGGTTTCACACCACTGCCTCAAGGTAGGATTTCCTGTGACTTTTTTTGTTTAAAATAGTAACACAGTTTCCCATAATACTCCCCCTCCCCAGAGCACTGTATACAATCCATATCTTGTCTTTGTAATTCTCCCCTTTCCATGTAAATTATTTAAGGCTGCCTGTGTCTGGTTTACTACTTTATTGCAAATTAATTGCTTGTATTGTCTTGGCAGATTTGACCTTTTAATAGAAAAACATACTAAGAGGTCTATAAATCGACTAGATCTTTTTAATAAGAATATAAAAAAATTCTGGCCCAGTTTCATACCACATCAATTTCATTAGCTAAGGATCTGATTTGAAGTATAGTAAGTCAACCTCTCCACTTTCCTCCTCCCATGTGGTCAAGAGGAAGATTTTAGCAGGTTTTTCTCATTTTCCCTTGGCTTGTTTTGCACAGAGACAGGATGCAGTTAGTAACAAACCCTGGACAGCTTCAACAGAAGCTAACTTCAAAACATGGTTTCTTCAGCTTGTTTTAAACAGAAGCCAAAACCCATGTTCTACTTCTGGCTGTGTGGGAGGCAGAACTATGCACTCTCAAGACTCTCATTTTCTCTTTTCCTGCTCCGACATGTCTCGTTAAACCATGGTTTAGTGGGTGTGAAGTACAAGTGCAGCCGTGAGTGATAACTACCCTTGCTTTCCCACATATTGTAGAATGATGGTTGTGCAATTCATGTGCCGCAGCTGCAACAAAACATGTCTCTCCCATATTGGTCTACAGTAGGTACTTTAGCTCTCCAATGGTCTGGCTTCACCCCAAAGGCACATTCATTAGTCAAACAACAGGTTGTGCATATAAACCACAAGGTGAAACCTTAATTAGAGTTGTCTTCAAATGCTTTGCCAGAATACACAAGCGTTAAACATGTGTAGAGGAGCAAGGAGGCATATTTCTACTGCATGCACAGGGCTTCTCTCAGGCCTTTGTGCATTAGGCACAAATCCTGAAAAGTCAGAGATCACAAGTGCATGGAAATTTCTAAGTGTGTTTAGTTAAATGTGTTCAAGAAGCCCCACCCCCCCTTCAGAGCTTTCTGCCAAACTTGGTCATTGTTTCCTTTACAGAAACGGGAGCAATTATTTACCGAGCGTGCAATTTACCTATGGTACTCATGGCCACAAGATGCTGCAAAGGTCATGCACACATTCACACAGTGTTTTTAAAATGCTATGATAAGCATATGAAGCATAGCTCTGTGTCTGCTAGGCTGTGAGCAATGGTAGTCACAAATGCAACCTCCATACTCTGCAACAAAATAAGGTAGATTAAAAAAAATACATTCCTTGGGTTACGGAAGCCCTTCTATTATAAAAAGGGAATCTTTGGAACCAACTCTTAACATCTGAGTATTATAACTTGGGGAATCAATAGCAGATGTTGTGAAAGGAGAGAATGCTGAACTAATAAACATTTGACCCAATTTTAATTTTGTGTCAATTTTAATGCTCTCAAATTTACTTAATTCGACTATGAATCCAAATCCTGGTTAGGAATTAAGATGAGTTTGTCTTCTCCAACTCTTCCCCCCCCCCACTTCCACCTTGAGGTGGTTTCTCCCCTCCCCTTAAAAATGCATTAATTTAAAACAAACGTATCCATCTCACCTGTGGTCTAAAAACAAAAATTTCCATTCCAGGCTGTGCCTCGATGTGAATTCTTCACACGGTTCTTCCACATTGCAAAGTTCCTGCAGAAACAGATGGTAGGACAAGGTTTTTTCCTCCTCTTTCCTCCCCCCCCCCCATTTTATAAATGCAGCTCTTGGAAAACAAATACATCTTTCTGACAAACACATGGGCCATATGGTGAATGAGGCTTCTGGGTTTGCAGGCCTTTGAAAAAACCTGATGAAAATTGCTCCCAACTACATTCCTCTACGTTCCTTGCTTATTTTATTTTTCTATGGGTGCAGACCAAAAGGCTGCATTAACTTAGCCAAGGTTGTTAAATGAGTCAGTGTCAAGAGAGAGCATTACAACCTATTGGCCCAAAGCTGCTGAACAACAAGGATGAGAAATCTCAAGTGAACATGATAATGGAGAAGGTTTGCAGGCTCACTTGGCAAAGGACATGGCTATTCTGTCACAAACATCATGCAACCTGATGCTTCTGCACCGGCATTGGAAATCCCACATATAGATTCACTGTGTAGCCATGTGTTGGCCCTTACCTACAGCCTTGCAAATAAGCCTACAAATTCCACTAGCCTGCCAAAACCTTTACTAGCCAGATGAGCAAGGGATGGAGAACTATGTCTGTTCTGCAACAGTCTGCTGTATTCCTGTGCTGGCCATTTAGGAGGGATGGAGTGCTCTCCCCCTCTCTCTCTCCCTCCCTCCCTCCCTCCCTCTCTCCCTCTCTCTCTCTCTCTCTCTCTCTCCTCCCTGCATGGAATTCCTTCTCACCTCTTGCTACCAGGCTTGAGCCTAAATACCAGGCTGCTGTATATAGCTAAGGAAGCGAATAGCATGAACATATGAGTGAACTCTAGCTGACAGAAGACAGAAGGGCATGTCTGATACTCCTGGGAAGAAGGGCCTCAGTTACACAGCAGGCCTTGCACTGAGCAATTTTATATTTTTTTTAATAACTAAGCCCCAGTTTCTACTGTGGGGATTGAATCCATGAGGTATGAAAATTCAGTCAAGTTCCCATGATTCTACAGTCAAAACCAACTTTCAGCAGATAAGGTGATTAAACTGGTATCTGGACTATTCCACTTCAGGCTACAGGTGTGGCTCATATGAAGTGGGGTTCAATAATCCCCCCCAAAGAAAACTAGCAGATCAGGCAGATGGCTAGGATAGAACTCTTCTCATTTGCATGTATGTTTTCTATGTACAGGGGATTTTGTTTGTGTACCTGTTTATTTAGATGAGCATTCAGTCATGCAAGTCCAGAAGTGCTAATGGTTTTGCTCATCTGCTGCTTGTGAGAATTGGCTTCAAGTCTTAAGTACTTTCTTTGGGCTTATAACTGGACTATGCATTCATAAAAAGTCATATGTAAGAGTCATTCTGGGATGGTACCACTTCTGGAGTACTGCCCCATACTAAAACAAAAGCAAAACCTTCCTGCTTATGTGGAAAACCAGGATATCAGGGGAAGTTTGGTTTTTGCCAGTTGTTATATGAAAAATGCATGTGCATTCTGAAGCGGCAGAGTTCCACAGCTTCTCATATGACTTTTGAGATGTTTCAGTAATTTTTTATGTACACTGGGTTAGGAGCCTTGGTAATTAAGCAGTATACAAATAGCTTAAATAAAATTAACAAACAGATGCTGATCTTGTGAAACTCATTAGCTCTCTTCTGCCCCTCTCACCCACTGAGCCTGCCCCTTTAAGACAGTGGTGGGGGTCCTCAGGCTCCAGCAGGCCAATGTGGCCCTCTGGGGCTCCCTGTCAGGCCCTCAGAAGCCTCCCCTGGCTACGCTGCTCACTTCCACTGATTCACACCTTGAGTGACTTTGCCTGGCTGGAATAGTGCCTACTGCTTTGCCTGCATGGAGGGCAGAGAGGAGTGTGCAACTGTGTGAAGAAACCAGCCTAAAAATGCGAAGGTATAACTCACATTTGTTGCCCCAGCCCACTTTTCCCATTGGCCCTGCCCACCACTAAGTGGCCCAGGAAAGAAATGCAGCCCCCCACCCCAGCCCCGGGGTTGAAAACAGTTCCCTACCCTGGTTTATGACAACACTGCACTAATCAGAGAGACTGCATACCTTCAAGAACTGTGGAGTGACGAGACGAACTGTTGCTACTAGGCAGATCTGCTCTTCGTTGGCCGATCGGAACGCTCGTGCGATGGCAGACTCAAAGCCATTGTAAGAAGATGTAGGCACTGAAAGCAAAAGCACAAAACGATCATTCAGAAGCTGAGTTTTCATTGTTATTTGGATGAGACAAAATCATGGAGGGTAAGGCTAGCATGATTGCTATGTTCCACCTCCACTGTCAGACAGTGGGTGCTAGGAATCAGAGCTGACGGGAGTGCTGTTGGGCTTCCCATAGACTACAGTGGGGCAGTTGGGGAAGGCAGAAGACATGGAAAACTCTGACCCTATAGCTTCTCTGCCTTGCAGGACATCTTTGGGAGAAGAAAAGGCTAAGGAGTAAACCCTACACAAATCCAGAGTGGAGTCCCTAAGACGGCAACTTGTACGCCTCCTTCCAGCAACTCCAGCAGCCCAGCTGGTGCCAAACACCTTGCTCTGCTTTCCATCAGCGAGGTCGAGAGGGGGGTCTTGTTGTCTGGGCAGCCCAGGACCTCCATGCACACTGCTGGCCAGGCTTGCGCCCCAGAGAGGTCTACTTTGATTCTGCTAATGCAGTCATTTGACTTCGCCCTGGGAGGAACACTCCATTGTCTCTCGAGACAGAAGGGTGCCAGACATCTGGTTGCCCCCAGTGAGAACAGAACGCTCAACTATTTGCACCTCTGGTGTTATTCACTGGGGCTCTTGTTAGGTTCTTAAGTAAAGACAGCATTTCCAAAACTTTCTTGTCTACTTTTGGTTGTCATCCCCCTCAATATTCACCCAGTGCCAATAAAACCAAGCCAGCTAAACTTTCTTCTTTATGAACATCCAGCATAACAAGACTTCTTTTATTTGAGAGATTATTTCAGAAATGTTGGCGTAGCATTGTTATACTGGAAAAGATTGTGAAACGGAGCTGCAAAAAGGTCACGAAGACCTTGGACAGGGAAAAGAAAACAACTCTATTCAGTACTAAAATAGGGACCTCCCCCCACCCTGACTGGATTCTTTGGGGCAGGGGCAAGGGCTGTATGTCCCTGATGCAATCATAGAGCATTAGTAGCTAATTTACTTTGGATTCTCCACACATCATTCTGCTTTATTAGTTGTTTTGAAATGCTTTTCCAAAATTACTCCATTATTACTCCATTAAAATTATTACCGTCTGGAAGGGAACTCTTGCCTTACACAGTGCAGCACAACCTCCCACAAAAGCAAAAATTTGACCTTTTGCTGCTAAGCAAAGATCAGAAGACGACCTGGATGGTCGCCAGATTCTGTGTACAAATCTGTAGGCGCAGACCATCGCCCAACTCAAAATAGTCCGGCATGAAAATCCCCAAACTCGGTTCCATGGGTGACTCTGAGTCAACCCCCTGGGATAGTTTATTGTTGTACATTGTTTTAATTGTCTGTTTTAACCACATTTGCACATCAGTTTCTAATGCTGTGAGTGTCATCTATTTCAGAGGCTTCTACTCTGCAGCCTCTTCTAGTTGTTTTAACTGCGAGTCTTTTAGTTCTTGCGCTCTTACAGTTGTTTTAACTGCATGTTTTTATTTGTTTTTAGTTCTTATCTGTTTTAATTATCAGTTTTTATCCATCCATTATCCGTGTTTAATCTTGTATTTTATTCAGATGTTTTATCCTATGCTTGTTTCTTTGTTCTTATTTGCTCCAACATTTATCAGTTAAAAAAAAAAAATCCTAACTGCTATTTTATTTATATGTTGTTGTTTTTTTTATCCTGGTCTGTGACCGTAATAAAGTTCATTCATTCAGTGCAACACAAGTTGGGGGCAATAAACTAGAACATCAGTGATACAGAATGTTAAAAGATTTCAGCAGGAAACTATGAAGCATAAACTGATTGCGAATGAAGCGGTAGGTCCACTGGGAAACCTCTAAATGTGCAAACAGTATTGATACCGTCATCATGAGCACAAACCATCATGAATGCTCAATAACAATAAAAACATTTGGAAGACCTAAAACGATCTGGTAGAAAACAGAAGGAAAGTGGGGAAAGATTTTGTCCACTGTGGATGTCCACTGTGATGCCATGCCCTGGCTTTATTGCACAATGCAAAAAATGATGACCCCCACATGCACTAAAAAATAATAATATCCCGATTAACATACTGTCAGCACCAGAAACTTTAGAGGTTCAACAGGTTTAAGGCAACTCTATGAGCATATGGGCAGGGGGGAGAGGGACAGTGATAATACAATGGCTTACCATTAGTAAAATATTTAAATTCCACTACAAATTTCACATATTCATATGTAATGGGTTCATTTGGATCTAAATTTCCTCGGGCTAAATGACAACAAAATTCTATCTGTTTTTCAGCTGAAAGAGAAAGAGAGAGAAAATGTTTTTAAAGTTTCAATAGTAACTTCATCCCTTCAGAAAACTCTGGATATCCGACCCCAAAATAAAATATTTTAGAAGAAATGTAATGACATGGGCACAAAATGACAGCACTCTATGGCAAGAAAAAGCCACTTCTTTGCAACAAATTTTAATTGTGTAAACTGCTCTTGAACCAATTTTAGCAAAGAGCATTGCAGAAACGTTTTAAGTAAAAAAAATAAAATACAACAAATATCCTATTAGCATTAATAACAACAGCAGCAATTAATGTAGCTTGGCACTGTACAAACTAGAACCCAAATGCCCTCCAGTCACTACAACCAGTTTGCTCTATTCAGATGTTTTGCACTATGGAAAAACTTCAACCGTGCTTTTGCCTTCAGGTTTAGAGCCCATCCTGAACTCTGACTTCTGACAATTGGATGCAATGCTTAATAACGGCCAGCAAAAACAAACTATGGTTAAGTGACACATCTCCACAAGTTTAAAATCTGATCATTTTGCCTGTGTAGCTTCTTCCTTTGATTGCCATAGGACTAACAGTTATATTGAGAACTACTGGTCTGCATTTGCCAACACCTTTCTCCAAAGCACATTCACGTTAATAACAGCATGCTGCAGGAATTAAATAAGACTTCTAGATTAACCCTGCACCTGAATCATTCAATCATGCAACCTTCTTCAAGGCTGAAATAGGGCAGAGGGCACAAGATATACGAAGCCGTGTGTGCCTCTTAAGTCCCAGTGAAGGCTTATTTTGCCAGCTTAATCAGTACTTACATGACAATTAAGCTGTCTGTAGAATCACTGGACAGAGATTCGGTTCTTTCAGCAAGGATAGGAAAACCTAATAGAGGTTCTTACATTGCCCTGGCAGAATTAAAGCCATTGCATAGTGTTCTGTCCTACTTATGGGGCTAGGGTAACACAAGAAGTGATGGCCACAAACTTGGGTGGCTTTAAAAGAGGATTAGACAAATTCATGGCAGATGAACACTACTGAACTTGCAGATATGATCTGTCCATTTTATTTTATTTCAGTTTCCCGTTCTCCCCACTTTAAATTCAGTTCTTCACATTTCCACATCAATTTGTGATTTTTTTTAAAAAAAGAGAGAAATAGTCATCACGAAAATTCAACAGGATTTTAGTATACATTCATCCTAACATATGTTTTTGGGAAATTTTGCCCAATGTATGCATTTTTGCAAAGCAAATTTCCCTAAAAGAATGGATTTTTGTATGTTGTTTTTGCTCTTATGTGTATTTGTATGCAAATTTTACACCATTATCTCTGTAGTTTTGTATTATTTTCTTGCACTGCAAGAACTGCACTGCAAAATTCAGAGACCTGTGAATTTCAGAGGCTGGCTGTTAAAGTGGTATCACAGTGCTTAACATTTATGCTGTGGATGCGCCCTTGCTGTGCAGGTCTTCTCTTTCCTATCAAAGAGACAATAAACAAAATGCTACCTACCATTCAGGAAATCTGTCGCCACAGCGTTCGTCATGAGCATGTGTGGAGAAAGCAGCTTGTACACATCACTCTGTTCACGTTCAGGCAGAAAGTTTAATATATTTTGGTCCACCAAATCTGACTGATACAAAAGAACACTTTGTCATGTTCGATGGCAGTGTGTTTAAATGATCACAACATATGAAAGGGCTGGTTCACACTTAAAAACAGCACTGAATAGTCACTCAAAACTTGAAGACCCTCAGCCAAATATGGGAACTGCTTCTGTTGTAAGGAATTCGGATTTATGTTGACATCAGGTGACATAAATGATTTGCTGGTGTTGTTAGATCTCTGGTGTGTGTTCACATATGCAAGCCATCCAATGATGCTGCATGAAAATAATGGGCACACACACACACGAGCTGGTTCAGAGGCAGACATGTACACACAAGTCTTTTGAAAAAAGATTTAGAAGACAGAGGATGATTATTAATTACTACAATAACAGTTTTGAGATGCTATAACCTCTGTGCCAATAAATCTTGTTTACGTATGTAGTGAGTATGTAGGGAAAGGGTTTTAACCCTAATAATGTGCCAACAACCATAGTGCATTCTTTTTTCCCTATCATCCTCACAACAATTTACTCGGGGTACTACTATTGCCAAATTGCATATGGAAAACTGAGGCCGAATGCTCATGAACAGCACCTGAGGTAGTAAACCATTGTCCATGTGATATTATTTGATGTCATCTTGCACACCTCCTTCCAGCAACTCCTGCAGCCAACCTGGTGCCAAATATATTGCTCTGATTTCCTTAGGACCACATCAAGGGGTCCAAGGAGGCCAAGGGGGGGTCTTGTCATCAAGGAAAACTAGGACCTCCATGAACGCTGCCCAGGCTTGTGCCCCGGGGAGGTCACTTCAGTGCTGCTAACACAGCAAAAACAGCATCAGAGGCAGCGGTTGTGAGTTAATTGGTCTCTGCAGCCACAGCGGGTGCTGTGATTCTCCAGCAGTGTGACTTCACCCCCAGAGGTACACTCCATTTTTCTAGAGACAGACCGATGCCAACAAAGTGCATGACGGAATGTCTCTCCCGTTAGGGGGGAAAACATTCAAACATTTAGAAAACAAGATGTCAGGGAGAAGGCTACGCAATACATCCCGATTTCTATCTTTCGCTCTTAGGGGAATTGTTTGTATGGAGCAGCATTCAGTCCCTTGAGACATAGTCAGTACCGTCATCCTTCCATGCAAGGCTTATGACCTGTTAATTATAACCTTGGGAAAGAGTAGCCTGCCCAAGAATATCTAGGAAAAGGCTGGAGAAAAAGGAAGCAGAACTATTCAGCTGGCTCTTGAGAGACCAGGTGCCTTTGGCTCTCACTCAACTATCCACCATAGTTGCACCATTCCATCAGGCTGCAAAGCAGAAGGGGAGAAATAAAGCAGAGGAAATGCTATCCACTCTGTTGAGAGACCAGGTTTCTTTAGCTGCTGCTCAGGTGTCACCTAGCAGCAGCTATTCCATCAGGCTGCCAGACCAGTTTCTATCCCTGTATAATAGCTGCAACTTTAAGTAGTGCCTCTGCATCCCATTTTTCCCTTTGGTGTTGTGAATTTTACACTGTTAAGCCAGAGAAGAGGGTCTGTCTTGTTTTTACTGATCTATAATCCTCTCTTGGAGCCTTTTTTGACTAAAGAGTGAAGTGATAACGCTTTAAATGGGGGAGGAGGGAACACCCTTGAAAAAATTGCGTCTCTCAGCCAAGAACACAGATCTATTTCAAGCCAATGTGCTGTCAACTGAACCACGGTAGAAAACGCTTCAGCACAGGGCAGAACAGAACACAAGAAGTGTGGAAGTTGGTAGGCCAGAAATGAAAAGGCCAAGTTAGAATGTGCCGACTGCATTTTGACTCTGCATTTACCCTGGGTCTCTGCCGACAGTGAGGGAAAGCTGTTCTAAAGCAAAGAGAACAAGGAGGCAAAGAAGAACCCAACTGAATATCACCAGCAAAAAAAAAAGTGGGCCTTCGGCTGCGCAACGTTAATGATGATGGTGGTGGTGGTGGTGTTAATGTGATGGCCTTAAAAAGCACCCATAGAAAACAGTCAGTTTTGCTCAAAGCTGCAAAAGATAGCCAAGCCATCTGCACTCCTTATGGAAAAGAGAATAGTCTAGAGCACAGTTAATTAGAGAAATGTCTCCCATACACTCAGGGAAAGAGCGAAACAAACAAAACGCCTACTTAAGAGAGGTGGCGTCAAGCACATGAGCACTCTCTCTAAGGAGTATCTTGCATTACTATCTGGTGGGCATTTTAGACGCTAACATCTGGTATCTGGACTACCTTTTGGCAGGTTCAAACAATTAACAGAGACTGTAGCTAGAGTTCTCTTTCTGGCAGCAAAAACACAAAAGGAAGCCTCTCCTGGCTAAACCTAGCCTGTCTAGCTGCTGTTCTCTCATATATTACAATTCTTAATCTGGTTATTTTTCTTCAACTCCCTCTTAACTTCCATATTTTAAAGTATCATGTTGTATTTCTTATTATAGGCATAGTTTACATGTTCCAGGTATTTTATATCATTTATGTATTACAACCCACTTTATGAGCTTGTGGGTACCAGACTCCCCTAAATTCCTGGATCCAGCGGGAGTCAGGTTTTAGACAAGGCAAAATATAAGCCAGGCCAGTTTCCTGAGGGGTTAATCGCCTGGGAAATAAACCATTAAGAAAATAAAGGAAAGGCAATGGCTTATCAAGAAAGCCATGGAGAGGGGCTCTGTGCCTAATGGCAAGTGGGTAGGGGGCCCCCTCTGGCTCTGAGAAGGAAAAGATCAGTTGGCTGGGATGTGACCTGGAGTGAAAAGGTTGCAGTTTGGAAAAGGCGGCAAGCTGGAGAGAGGGTCAGAGCCATGGCTGATTTCTGCTGGCTATGGGAGAAACGAGACCATCTTGGGGCATCAATGCTATGAACTCTTCTACCGTATGGTCAGGTTGTATATATGTGTAATAAACCATATGTCCTGAAAGATACCAAATTTGCCTAATGTACCCATATGAGGGAATGTACCTGAAAATGCACACAAACTGTCATGTGGACTTTTAAGAAAAAGCAATGCACACTCCTCATGAGGAATTCAGGCAAAGTGCACTTAAGAATGGGAAAATTAGAGACCAAGAGAGACCAAAATTTATCGATTTGTCTATTCCCTAGACTACACTATGGCAGTTCTACGTGCAAAATCTCAGAACATCACTGTACATATTGGGATGAGGATGACAGTTTTTCTACAGACTTAAAGACAGCATGGGGTAAGAACCCATTATTATCCCCTGCAATTTCTGACCAAACAAGTTTTTGTCTGCAAGTTTTTGTCATGCTTCTAGAAAACCATGGGTTAGAAAAGACAGCAACATCCAAATATATCTACTTAGGGACAACAACAGTTGTATTAAACTAAATCCACGTCTCTGAAAAATTACTTTGCATGCATGGTTGTCGCATTTCATCCATACTGACATTCCTAAGGAAAATAGTAAGATTTTCAGACATTATGTTGTGAGAACTTACCGGTAAATGCCCAAGAAGAGAAGAGACACTATCAGATACATAAATAATAATCCCATCAGTGGTAAGTGCAATGAGAAAACCATCTAATGCCTATATGGAAAAAGAAGAAATAATTTAGAGAAAAACCCTGCTTCCATCCTGTGTGTGAGAGAAATAATATTATTGAGTGACATTCAACGTTAGTTTTATTCAAAGTAGACTAAGTGGAATCAATGAACATAAGCAATTTAAATCCATTTATTTAAATGGGTCTACTCTGAATATGATTTATTTGGGTATGGATTTTTAATATAATAATATAATAAGCAAAATATATAAATTAGAAACAAATACAATTGTTATTTTTATTCTGCAATTCTTTCCCCAAGTTGTCTGTTGCTGCCACAAACATTTACAAACATTTTCTATTTTTATATATGTTGCTTTATTCATCGATTCCCCCCCCACAGGGTCTTCTAATTACTTGGAGATCTTTTTCAAAAGCTATTTTTGATTTATTGTGAGATTGTTGAGATTTCAGTCATTTCTACAGTCAGTGTTCTTCTGGTTTCTGCCTTATTTCCATTAAAAATAATAGTTAGACCATCCTTCAGAAAGGATGTCTTATTTGTCCTTTATCTAACTGTAGTTTTTGTGTTACCTTTTCTGCTAGTTCAATAAACTGTAATTTAGAATACCATTTATATATGCTTATAGATAAATGTCATTAAAGGTAAAGGGACCCCTGACCATTAGGTCCAGTCGTGACCGACTCTGGGGTTGCAGTGCTCATCTCGCTTTATTGGCCGAGGGAGCCGGCGTACAGCTTCCGAGGCATGTGGCCAGCATGACTAAGCCGCTTCTGGCGAACCAGAACAGCGCACGGAAATGCCGTTTACCTTCCCACCAGAGTGGTACCTATTGATCTACTTGCACTTTGATGTGCTTTCGAATTGCTAGGTTGGCAGGAGCAGGGACCGAGCAATGGGAGCTCACCCCGTCGCAGGGATTCGAACCGCCGACCTTCTGATCGGCAAGCCCTAGGCTTTGTGGTTTAACCCACAGCACCACCCATGTCCCTTAGATAAATGTCATTAGCAGTCAGAAATATATAACTAATATAATCTTTAATCTGGGTTTATCATGCTGTTCTTAGTATATATAATAAAGCTAAAGATGCAATTGAAACACTTTGATCTGTGATCCTCACCCCCCACTACATGAAAAGCATTGTTCCAGAAAGGTAAAACTCTGGGGCAACTCCACCATATGTGACAATATGTACCTTTTATAAAGAGGCCCTGCTAGCAATTAAATGGTTTTGTTCCTTTAACATGAGGTATTTTAAATGTCATGCAAAATCATCTGTGCACTGATTTCGAAAAGTTTTGTGAGCACATTTATTTAAAAGTATGTCTTCAATGGAAGACTAGCAAGTACGTATAATACTGCAGCTATGCAGCTTGATCCTATGTACATTTACTCAGTGGTAAGTCCTTGCGATAATAGCTGCAATCTTATTTACACATTCTTGGGAGTAAAGGCTATTATGTGCATGTTAAGTACAGTTGCGAACGACTCTGGGGTTGCAGCGCTCATCTTGCTTTACAGGCCGAGGGAGCCAGTGCTTGTCTGCTCCGCAGATTCTTCAGTGCCACTTGTCATTTTAGAATCAAAGCCATGAAGGCGAATAAAGAGTTCAGGTGGGATAATAACTACCTTTCAGCAGTTTATTCCTGAACTACTTCAGAGGCTATTTGGTAAGAACTTTAGTGAACTCAATAACCTTTGCTCCTTTTTACCTTCATCCATGTATCTGTTTCCCCCAGAACATCACCGTATTTTAAAAATTAAAAAACACCAGGTTTTCACAAGCCACATGGAAAAGTCCCAGCCGTATTATTTGAAACAGCAACACAGAGACCTGGGAGTCCACAGCAGCAAAAGTTTTCTGTTCCCTTTATTCTGACTTAATTCGTTCAATTTCATTATTTCTCTCCCTAGTCAATGTTTCTTATTTATGTCAGTGCGGTAAAAGGCTTGGAGTTTTGATGAGTGCTGCACACATGGCAACATATTCTTGAGATCAAGTGTTGTTGTTGTCAGGTCAGCAGGGAGCCAAGACGAGCAGCTTGGATGGGGGGCGGGATCCAGTACCCTTCCTTCCCACTCCCCAATTTATTCTGCTCCCTCACATTCATGGGGAAATCATTAAAATAATGTCAAAAATAAAGAACCCTCAGCACAGAGAAGGTTCATTAAATAGTCCTCTATCTGCAAATGAAGCCTGCGAAGAGCTTGTCTCGTCTCAGGCAGGAGCCTGTTTTGATTGAACTGCAATGGACTGACTCGCTCATCAAGAGGCATTTGCAGATGGAGATAAACATACCTTCTTTTCCAAAGAAGGTGAGTCATCACATCTCTATGAGAAGGAAATAATCAAGAGACTGCAATTCTAGGGCAGTGCACACCCTTAAACATTGGCAGGGGAAACAAAAGCGGAGAACTGTCTGAAAACAACGGGAAACCTTGCTTTAACAAACAATTAAAAGCAAGACGGGTTGGTAAGTTAGTAGGCAGATAGATGGACTCTTTTATATATAAAAATGTGCAGAGTGCTTATTTCCCACTAAGCCTGATTGAGAATGGAAACCCAAATAGGATGATTCACAGAACACGTAAAAAAATCATTTGGCGAATGTCCAAATATATCTGTAGTTAGGGTGGCTCAAGTGTAAGGTTTATGAACTTCCCAATTCCCGCAGTAAACATAGGAAATAGTTGGGAACATATGGTTAAACAAACTGCAGAGGGGCTGTTAGGCATTTTATTCACTGCCAAAACAACTGGATGTCAGGCTTTGGAAACCAGAATGATGCTTCAAATCTTAATTCTTCATATCGCCAGCCAAGTTGTTTGTGAAAAGTGAAATTCACAGCCAGACTGTCACACGTATAAAGCTGTTGGCAGATGGCATTCCGTATTACGCTGGGTGTGGTTTTTCTAGCACCTTTCAGAAGGACAACAGGTTAATGACCTGGTGACAAAGAGAACTGAACATCAGCACCCCACCCCCATATTCTGTACGATTTGAATTCTATCCTACCTCTAACATCAACTGAGTGAACTCCTCGTTGCTAAGAAATGAAGGTTTCCAGTCTTGCCTAATCTCACAGGCCTCAGTCTGTGCTGTGATTTCTAAAAGAGAAAACAAGGAGGGCAGGCAAGTTATGATTTTGAGCAGCACAGGAGTATCAAACACTGTGAAACATGAAGCCCATTTAAAGGGAGCAATATCAGAAAATTAGACATATTATATATCACCCCTTATTATATATCTTCTAGCCCTGTACTAGAAGATAATCTAACTATAGACAAAACAGTGATGAAAAACCTGACAATCATCTCTAATGACTAGAAATAATTATTTATCTGACTAGGAAACAGGAGAATGCAGATAATGCCACGGCCCAAATCCAGTTTTAGTTGGCATGGGACCAAATGCATAAGACCGCTGAGGCAAACATGCATTTGAACACACATCCCATAAATATACTCAATCCTCAATCATGTTCATGTCTTACTGGTGTCCATGATTCCCAATCCAGAAACCTCTTTAGTTGCATGCAGTGCTTTTTTTTTCTGGGGAGTACACAGGGGTACGCATACCCCTAAGCATTTTGTGAATCTAAGTTTGGCCTCATTGAGGGGCAGTATTTCAAGATGAGTAGGAAAATGAGAGTAGCCCTAAACATTTTTTTAGAAGAAAAGCACTGGTTGCATGACATTTTTGACAATGAAATAATCTCCCTCTCTTCAACGCCCTTATAGTTTTGGAACAGTTTCTAAGGAGTTGCATGCAGAAGTCCTGGACATTTCCAGTTAAGAAAGACCACGTAACAGATGTTCTGTAAGACCTCTGACTGAGGCTCTGTAAGCTCTGTCTGAGGCTTCCCCAATCTGAAGCCTGCCAAATGCTTTGGACTACAGCTCCTATCAGCCGCAGACAGCATAGCCAATTGTCAGGAATGATGGGAGTGGAAGTCCAAACATATGGAGGGCAACATGTTTTGGAGTACTACAGTTCCGTCTTTGCCAAACAGAATAGGCACAAAGGGCTAGGAATCAGCATAAGGCAGCTCCATGTGTTCATACAAGGGTTTTACAAAGTTTGTAAGGGGAAAAAATGCAAAGGTTGAGTGTTAATTTGCATAAGTACTCATGCAGCTCTTTTTAAAGTATTTATTTTAAAAGCTCAAGGCTCTCCCTTTTTTTATGCCTTACCATGTTAAGAGCCACATCCTTGTCATTTCAAAAGCTTATTATAAAATATATTTGCCTTGGGAATACATGCCCTCTTCCCTCTTTCCCCAAACTAGAGATTATATATCCTGTTTGTTTGTGCTCTTTAAAAAGAGGCTAACTGGGTGGGGTGGGTTATCGCAAGGCATTGCACACCTTTTAAAGCTTGTGATATGCATTTTAAGATGTCTGTAGTGCAATATACTTCAGTAACAGTAAAAATAGCAATGGCACTACTAAGAAGGGAGGCAGAGAAAAGGAGCCTGCAGGCAATTCAGGTACCTTTCTGTTTCTGTAAGAAGTCGATGGTCCTCTGCAGTATTGTGGATTTGTCCATCTTGAGTGGATGTCCATGGCCTTGCAGCATGGTACATAGTTCCTTAATAAGGACATTGAATTGGTCTCTTCTTTTCTTTTCTGACTTGTTGCGTGATGCCCTAGTCAATCAAAACACAAAAATGCATTGAAAATAATGAAGGGATAATGAAAGAACTGTGAAATCGAGGTTTAGGTCGTGATCATTTCAACATTTTAAAAACAGCCATAAAAACCTGTTTTCTTACCGTAGCCTTTCACAGCTAGATTCCAGACTATGGTTATTTTTAGGTGGGATTCAATTAGATACTGGCATATTCGGGTGCTTCAATTAAAGTTGATACAGCATTCTTCTGCACAAACCCACTCCCACCCACCACAAAAGTGAGTTTCTTGCAATAAGGAAACAGATTGGAAAATGAAGTAACAATTGCTTGATGTAACATTATATGACCTCCCTTAAAATAAGTAAGAATAAGTAGTCAGTGTCATCTAACCTCTCTGCAAACTTTGCGAAAACAAATCAGGGTAAGTGCTCAAGAAACAGGTCATCTGGAAGCAACCTGTGATTGGGTTACATATATACGATACTGTTCTCTGGCTCTGGAATATTAGATCTATGCTGGTAAGTATTATTGTATGGTTTATGTTGGCTTTTAACACTGTTTTGATGTTTGAAATGGTTTTAATATTATGCTTCATTGTGTATGTGTTGGTGTATGGTTTGTAAACCACTTTGGGAGGCAACTCCCTGAATTTGGGAGGAGGTCTACAGGTGCAATCTCCAGGAAACCTAATATGAAATAAGTGCTTTTTTAAACTGATAAGAACAGATACTACACTTGACCTTAGGCACTGCACAGCTGGATACTAAATGTTAGGGGGAAGCCTACTGCAGTCATTTGGCTTTGCCCCTATTGGAAACACAATGTTGGCCAATTGTACTTGCATGAACCCAACAGGATTGTGAAGATCTTACATCCTTAGGAAAGAGTTATTTCCAGCCCAGTGTCCTGACTCCAGCAGAACCAAATTCTAGGGGAAAGTGTGGGTGGAATAATTATGACATGGATCCACATTTCAGTTATTCACCCACAGTTTCTAAAACATCAAAAAGCTGCATGTAGCAACTTTTGGGGCTAATGAACTTTGATAGTTTTATCCTTTAATAAACTTTTATAATTTTGATAATTTCACCCTTGTTAGCCATGATGAAAACGGATGCCATCTTGCATGGTACACAAATCTGTACCACTACAGAATAAGAAACAAGAGTGAGAAATGACCCTCCATTCTGGGCCTTTGGGCTTTGAGTCATTGTTATCAGAAGTGGTATAGTTAACTATTGTTGCATTTTCAGATAAGGACAGGTGAGCTTGGAGAATGACATGCGCCTATATCCATACCTCTTTGCCCTGTCCTTCTCATCTTCGTCCATCAGCTCGTTTACACAATACAGAGTTCTGGAACACAAGGAGAATACGAGAGGCATGAGAAACATTGCCCAATGCTCTGAAGGTGGCAATTGCCCAACGCTATGAAGGTGGCAGCTTCATCAACCAATAATTGTTGATGCTGCTGTATTTGTTGGCTGATTCATTTAGATAAATAACCTGTCTGACCCAAGCTCAGGATAGATAGAAACAAAACACCCAACTACACCATTTTCAATATTTTATCTACATATAAACATCTGCATATAACTTACATTTTAAAATACCAAAGCAGTAAACAATATGACACCATAAATCATAAAATAAACATATAATAAAACATCAGAGTAACTACCTCAGAATGGTTGGGTCACCTTTCAATGAAGCCCTTGAAAACAAAGAAGTTTTACTTCAGTGTTGAAAACTCTGTACAGCAGATGAGGATTACAGAGATCATAATATGGCCCTCAGGTGTATAAAAAAAGGTAAAGGTAAAGGACCCCTGACAGTTAAGGTCAGCAAGCTCTAGGCTCAGTGATTTAGACCACAGCCCCACCCACGGCCCATCATCAGGTGGATAAAAGATAAAGGGACCCCTGACCATAGGTCCAGTCATGGCCGACTCTGGGGTTGCAGCGCTCATCTCGCTTTATTGGCCGAGGGAGCCGGCGTACAGCTTCCGGGTCATGTGGCCAGCATGACTAAGCCGCTTCTGGCGAACCAGAGCAGCGCATGGAAACACCGTTTACCTTCCTGCCGGAGCGGTACCTATTTATCTACTTGCACTTTGACGTGCTTTCAAACTGCTAGGTTGGCAGGAGCAGGGACCGAGCAACGGGGAGCTCACCCCATCGCAGGGATTTGAACCGCCGACCTTCTGATCGGCAAGTCCTAGGCTCTGTGGTTTAACCCACAGCGCCACCCACACCTCAGGTGTATAGGGAACCATTAAAAATGCCTCTCCTAAAGGAAAACACAACAACCTGGTTCACACATCATGATAGGCCTGAGCTTGCAAGTGCATTGCCCTCTCTGCGATTTTTATGTTAGCATTGCACAGCTGATACCAGTTAGCCATAGAACAAGCCTTGGCTACAGATCATGGTTAACCACGATCCGGGGTTCACAGCTTTGCTTATTGCCACACCACATTGATTTAAAGCGCAGGGAAGAGCAAAGCAGATGAGATCTCTTACTCAGCAGCCGGTGCATTTACACTAGTCCATGATTTGATTTAGTATGGCGTGTGAGTGCAACCCATGTCAGATAGAGAGAAGTTTGCTTTTCTATATCAGAAAGCTAAATCCGTGTGCAAATCTCGAACATGGTTTACGTGTTCAAAAACCACAGAAAAAAATGGGGGGTGAAATCACATATTGAGCTCAATGGAACTCACTGAAAACAGCTATGTAACAAATTGTTTCTCGGCTGACGACTTGCATTAAATCCATCGGTTCAGACTGATTATGAGAAATCACATCCCAGTTTTGACAGATGGGCTGTGGCAGGCAAACCAAGCCACAATCTGTCTCCACACCCTTTTGATTTCACCAGCGTTTACACTGCTGGGAATGATCCTCCCTTTTGAAAAAATCCCAACCAGAACTAATCACAGCCATGCCATCAGAAACATCCTCCATCAGTGACTGTAATGAACCAATCACAACCCCAGGAACTCACAAGCCACTTTCAGCGGTGCGTCCAGAGGACCACGCCTAGCGCCCCAGGAAATTTTTTAGGTGGGTGCAGCAAAATATTTTTTGCTGCATGGCAACCGCCACCTCAAATGATTTAACAGCTACATAAGTTTTAAAACTTCATGAGAACAATATGGAAGAAAAGTAGGGCTCTTTTTTTTCAGCCAGAACTTGCCAGAACTCAGTTCCGGCACCTCTCAGGTGGGCACTGTTGCCATTTTAAGAGAACATGGTGAGTTCCAGCATTCCTTTTTTTAAAAAGAAAAATAGCAGTGAAGAAAAGGCTCCGCTGTTGTTTATTATGACCTTAGAAATACTGCTTCAGAATATAAGGGAAAACAGGAAAATTAAAGGTATTGAGACCTAGAGTCTATAAATTAAGGGCATTTGCTGACGATGTGCTGTTGACTCTAGAACAAACCTTGGAGAGTGTTCCCAAAGCATGAGAAGAAATTAAAAGGTTTGGAGAAGTGGCAGGTTTCAAAATAAATTCAGATAAAACCAAGATGTTGGTTAAAAACATGGATAAGCAGTCAAAAAATTTTTTAGAAAGGATGTCTGGTTTAAAAATAGGCAAATATTTGAGAATTTGGCTGACAGTAAGAAATCTCAACCTATTTGAAAATAATTGCATGCAAACGCTGAATTAGATTAGGTTAGCATAGACAGGGCTGACATTAGTACCTGGCATTCTTAAGCAACTTCCAGGGTTCTAGCAAGAAGCTCAGGCAACTAGCCTCCATTTCAGTTCCCCTCAGGGAGGATAAAAATCAATGATTTTTTAAAAAAAATAAATAAATTATGGATTTTTAAATTTTAAATTGGATTTTTTTATTTAAATCAAAAAATTTATTTAAATTGGCTTTTTAAAAATAGAATGCTTTTGGAGGAAAAAAATATTTCTAAAGATAGTTTTTTATTTAAGTTACATTATAGACCAAAGGCTATAAGGTTACATTATAGTCCATAAAGAAGGCTGGTCGCCAAAGAATTGATGCTTTTGAATTATGGTGCTGGAAGAGACTCTTGAGAGTCCCATGGACTGCAAGAAAATCAAACCTATCTATTCTGGAGGAAATCAGCCCTGAGTGCTCACTGGGAGGACAGATCCTGAAGCTGAGGCCCCAACACTTTGGCCACCTCATGAGAAGAGAAGACTCCCTGGAAAAGACCCTGATGCTGTGAAAGATTGGGGGCACAAGGAGACGAGAGGACGAGATGGTTGGACAGTGTTTTTAATTATGAGGCTTTATATGCCATGTTTAAATTTTTTGGTAAATGAATTCCATTCATCCATTCACAATGTCATGCTCTTCCAGAGGTTTCTGTAAGATTATTTGAGGCAGTTTTTCTAACAAGAAGATATTTCACAGATGCTTGTTTTTACAGTTCTCAAAAGTGTGAAACAGTGTCTGCAGAGGTAACATGCCTTTTCTTCACAGGAAAAATGTTATATAATAAACATACAGAGTTGAGGGGGGAAAACCTTAATCCCATTTTGTTCCTTTGCAAATTTATGTACACAGAATCGACCCTTTACCTCTTAAAGGCTAAGTTCCAAGAGGTTCAATGAATAGATTGTTTGGAGTGGAATAGATCTGCACAAGTAGCTAAGTGAGAAGCAGTAAAAATGAAAGTGCAGCCTTGTGAGCAGAATACTCCACAAGTCTTGGGATCTTTGTGTAATAATTGTGCAGGTCAGTTGCATGTCTGTGCAACTCAGACTTGAGGCAAGTGCAACCTTTCCCCAGTCGCACTGGGTTCCAACAACTGCACTAACACTTAACTGTACAAAATGGGCACCTGAATGTAGAAGCAAAGCCAAAGGGGTGTGTGGAAATAGTAACTGGGATCTCTAAGTCCTTGGCGAGACCTTGAAGTGCTTGCCAGTCAACTAATAAAAGAGTTCACTGCTTCCAGGCCCTTCTTCCCAGGGCTCGCCTGGCAATGTCCAAACAATAAAGTCTCTACCCGGAACTTCAGTCCTGCACCAGGAATCCCTGAAGTTCTCTGCTCCAGTCCCTGGTTCCCCTTTTCCAGCTTTCCACCAGCCTGTTTCTCCTCCTCCTTGTTCTTTCTGCAAGCCTGTTGCAGCCTACGCCTACCAAGTGTATCTCTCCTCCCCGCTAGAAAAAGAAGGCCAGCCTCTCCAAACTCAGTCTAAGTTTAAAATAATAATAATAATAATAATTGTTTAACCACATCAGTTAACAAACATGGATACATATGCTCAGTGTTTTTTTCCTAAAAAATATTTCCTAAAAAATCTCATTTTCCTACTCATATTGAAATACCGCCCCCCTTAATGAAGCCAAACTTGGATTCACAAAATGTTTTAGGGTATGTGTACCCCTAGGAAAAAAAGCACTGCATATGCTATAATGTTACTGTTTTAGTTAATTGTTTAAATTGTTATTAAGGAAATGGTTATTTTTCTCCTTCCAACAAAGTACAGCAGAAAAGTTGTCGAAATATAAACAGTTAACTTATTAAACCTCACAATAATTTCATAATTATCTGTCTATGTATTTCTAATAGTAGAACCAAATCAGTAATTTTTGATAGAACTGTAAATACTATTCTGAAAATTTATTATACCAAAAATGAAACCTTGCTCCGATTGTCAATACTAAGAGGACGCCAGCAAGGTTGAACCTTTCTGTAAAAAAGGGAATTTAAATTGATTTGATTTAAATCAAATCCGCCCTGGTTCCCCCCACTTCTATGATGTAATGTTCCTCTCAGGCACTATGGCAGCTATACTCTGCCATTCAGTGCTGCTACAATGCTACTTTTGGTGCCCCCCACCCGACTGCTAGGTTGCAGCCATAAAAAAGCATTATTCAGAATAGCGGTTTGTACAACCCTCTAAGGAAAATAACAGCACAGTAGAATTCAAAACCGTAACAACTAATTGCACATGTATTCAATGTCCAATTAAAACTATTTAGCTGAATTAAGTCAACAAAACTGATTAACTTGTTTCAGTGTCACCAGTTTTTCAAAGCCTGGTAGTCACTTACACCCCCAGTCCCCACCTCCCACCGCCTCCTTGCCCCCCAGCTAATCCCACTGCCCCCCAGGAGGCAGTACCACCCACTGATCTATAAGATTCTCCATGTTACATTAAATCTTTAATTGCTTTAATTTGCCAGGACCTTTCCTTGCCCCAAATCATTTTATTGTCTATCTGTAAGACGTATCATTTCTCTGAAGCAGTTGCTTAATTAGCCAATTTTGTTGCATCCTCTACTCATGTTGAAAACGCCCACACTTTAAAATTATTAAGACGGGAGTGGGGGTTTTTTTGGGGGGGGAGTTGCAGGAAAAGCAGAGGACAGGGACATATAGGCACATCTGGAGTCTCAATGATTTAGCTAGGTATCACTGAGGTCAGTGTCAATCTTGATCACCGTGAAAATAATTAGGAATTGCATGCTCCTGAGAGGAACGTCCTCTCTGACCCATTGAGCAGATTGTGGAGGGAGCAAATTCCATAATTTAATGGCACTGCGATATAAGGGAGATAAATTGTTCTCTATCCACTTGTGTACACTTAGGCTGGAAGAGGTAACAGGTAAAGGTAAAGGACCCCTGGACGGTTAAGTCCAGTCAAAGGCGACCATGGGGTTGCGGCGCTCATTTCACTTTCAGGCCGAGGGAGATGGCATTTGTCCACAGACAGCTTTCTGGAGAGCCAGTGTGGTGTAGTGGTTAAGAGCAGTAGTCTTGTAATCTGGTGAACCGGGTTCGAGTCTCCATGCAGCTGCTGGGTGACCTTGGGCTAGTCACACTTCTTTCAAGTCTCTCAGCCTCACTCACCTCACAGAGTGTTTGTTGATGGGGAGGAAGGGAAAGGAGAATGTTAGCCGCTTTGAGACTCCTTAGGGTAGTGATAAAGCGGGATATCAAATCCAAATTCTTCCTCTTCTTCTTCTTCTTCTTCTTCTTCTTCTTCTTCTTCTTCTTCTTCTTCTTCTTCTTCTTCTTGTTCATGTGGCCAGCAGGACTAAACCACTTCTGGTACAACAGAACACCATGACGGAAACCAGAGAGCATGGAAGTGCCGTTTACCTTTCCCACTGCAGCGGTACCTATTTATCTACTTGCACTGGCATGCTTTCAAACTGCTAGATGGGCAAGAGCTGGGACAGAGCAACGGGAGCTCACTCCATCACGGGGATTCACACTGCTGACCTGATGACCAGCAAGCCCAAGAGGCTCAGTGGTTTAGACCTCAGCGCCACCTCCCCTTTGGCTGGAAGAACCGGCTGCACAAATATAAGTTGGGGGATACTTAGCTTGCTAGTAGTACATGTGACAAGGATCTAGAGGTCATAGTAGACCACAGAGGGTAGGACCTGAACCAATGGCTTCAAGTCACAAGAAAGGAGATTCCGACTCAACGTCAGGAAGAACTTTCTGACAGTAAGAGCTGTTCGGCAATGGAATGGACTCCCTCAGGAAATTGTGGACCCTCCTTCGCTGGATGTTTTAGTTGAGATTCCTAAATTGCAGGGGGTTGGACTAGATGTCCCTCAGTGTCCCATCCAACTCTGCAATTCTATGTTTATGCTCCACACAATGTATGATTTTATACATGCCTGTGATGTCGTCTTTAATCTAAACTAAAAAGCCACGTATGTTATATGTTTCTATACCACCCTTCATTCCAGGGTCACAGGGCGGTTTACAATTTAAAAGCACAAAAATACATAGAATTATCACATACACACACACACCCACACCCCAGTTTAAAAGGCCATAAAAGGTAAAGGTAAAGGTACCCCTGACAGTCACGGACGATTCTGGGGTTGCGCACTCATCTCGCTCTATGGGCCGAGGGAGCTGACGTTTGTCCGCAAACAGTTTTTCCAGGTCATGTGGCCAGCATGACTAAGCCGCTTCTGGCAAACCAGAGCAGCGCACAGAAACGTCATTTACCTTCCTGCCAGAGTGGTACCTATTTATCTACTTGCACTTTGACATGCTTTTGAACTGCTTGGTGTGTAGGAGCTGGGACTATACAATGGGAGCTCACCCCATTGCAGGGATTTGAACCGCCAACCTTCTGATCGGCAAGCCCTATGCTCTGTGGTTTAGACCACAGTGCCACCAGCGTCCCTTACAAGGCCATAGATCATTTAATTAGCCGATGGCTAACTGCAATTTTTACATGTTTGCAGAGGTACTTTTACACATAACAGAAAGTGGGGAAGACACTAAAGCAAGAAATGCAAGACTAAAATAGCATATCAAAAAAGCTGAATGAATATATATATATATTTATTTATTGCATGTATTTATTGCTTTTCATCCAAAGAACTCATGGAAGTGTTTGTGGTCATTGTCGTCGTCCCCCCACCTCCAACCCACTTTCACTTCACAACATCCCCATGAGGTAGGCTAGGCTGAGAGAGTGTAAGTGTCCCAAGGACCTATAGTAAGTTTTGCTGCAGTAGGGGAGGTTTAAGTAAGTTTGACGCTTTGACCACACTGACAATTTTTTTATAAAACACTGGATCTCTGGGTATGCCCTATGTGAGCTCCAGCACAGCCTCCCTCAACCTTGTGCACCTCAGATGATGCCCAATTATGGAAGCTGTAGTCTAAAACATCTGGAGGGCACAGAATTTGAGAACGTCTCGGAGCAGGCCCCAGTGAAAGGATAGGGAAACCATGGCTCTCGAAGTGTGGGGCACCAGTTCCAAACTTGAGGGCTACAGGTTGATAGAGGCTTTTTATGGCAAAGCAATGCTCCTTGAGTCCATCAGCACCAGGGAGTTAGGACTGCATCCTTAATTTTTAAGGCTCCAGTGCTAACAACAATGATAATCAGCATATATATATATATATATTAGAGCTCATTTCAAGTGTTCAAATTACTTTGCACTGTCTGAGTGCCAGAGCAGAACAGCTAAATAAATGAGAAAGCTGGAGTTAACATTTACTTGGCTAGAAGCACAAGTTGGGGGGAATAGCTTTGCATGTAAAAATGTTTGCCAAAACACACACAGCCTTTTCTGCCATGATGCAGCAGAATGTTGAGCTGTAAAAAGAATCGGCCTAGATGGTACAAATAAGGTCAAAATATTCTTAACTGGATTAAACAGTTTAGGGCTACATTGAGTGCAAAGTGTTCGCTGTCTTGTTTTAAGCTGGATCTTTAAATAGAATCGATTCAAGATACGTCAGAAAAGTTTCATAAGATGTGGTCAAACTTGTAACTGTGTGATTCTATCCACCTGCCCATCTACCTGTGCTGTGCCCATTTAAAGTCCAGGTGAAAGGATTAGATCAAAGATAAGCTACCCTTGCCATTGGGGCGGGGGGGGATAATCTCAATGAATGACATGTCTGTCCTCCCATTGACTTTACTCTTGGGTGACTGTGCCTAAAATTGCACGTTAAGTTATACCTCTGAGCAGTGCTTTTTTCTGAGGGGATGCAGGGGGACACATACACCTATACATTTTGTGAATCTAAGTTTGGCCTCATTGAGGGGCAGTATTTCAATATGTGTAGGAAAATAGGAGTACAGTGGTACCTCAGGTTACAGACACTTCAGGTTACGTGTTTTCAGGTCGCACACCGCAACAAACCCGGAAGTACCGGAACGGGTTACTTCCAGGTTTCGATGCTTGTGCATGCATAGAAGCGCTAAATCGTGCTTTGTGCATGCACAGACGCGGGGCTGCGGGTTGCGAACGTGCCTCCTGCACGGATCACGTTCGCAACCCGAGTTCCCACTGTACCCCTAAACATTTTTTTAGAGAAAAAGCACCACGAGCTATACTGTTTGCTAATTATTATTTTCAAAAGCAATCAGTGCAATTCAAATGATTAGTTTTCTTTTTGTATTACCTATCTTGGTCATAATTTCTTTATGGCTTGACTGTAATTAGAACCTCTAACTGAATAACAGATATGAAACAAACATTTAAAATGTAAAATAATAGGCAATTAAAAACATATACAGTGGTACCTTGGTTTACAAACGTAATCCGTTCTGGAAGTCCATTCTTAAACCGAAACCGTTCCTAAACCAAGGCTCACTTTCCCTAATGAGGCCTCCCGCCGTCGGTGCCCTTTCACTGTTCGGATTCCGTTCATAGACCGAGGCGAGGTAAAGTTCTCAAACCGGGATACTATATCCAGTTTTGCAGAGCTTGTAAACTGGACTGTTCTTAAACCGGACTGTTCTTAAACCGAGGTACCACTGTATATTTTAAATTTGAACTACCATTAAAAGCAGCAGATTTGAGCAGGTTTTTGACAACGGGCTGACATATAGGTCAATACTGTACTTGGTTTTACTTGAAAGGGCTGAGGCCAATAGGCAGGAGGGGAATGGTTGAGAAAGAAGAGCGGGCAAAGGCACCCACAGATTCCCAGTGTCCCAGGGCTCCCCGAAACATGGGGATGGCCCTGCACCCTAACCCTCCAATATTTCCCCTATGAAAATAGGGATGTCCTGTACAACAACAAACAACAACAACAACAACACTTTTGCTATTAATACCTCTCCCCATCTGACCAGGTTGCCCCAACCATTCTAGGTGGCTTACAACAAATATAAAAACACAATAAAACATTAAACATAAAAAAATACTTTCTGATACAGGGCTGCCTTCTGGTCTTCTATAGGTTGTATCGTTACTCATCTCCTTGGTTTGGGGGTCATACAACTGCATACCCTCCAGCATTTCTCAGGTGAAAACAGGGACATCCGAAGGAAAAGCAGGACATTCCAGGATCAAATTAGAAACCAGTAGTTTCTGTAAATCTGGGACTGCCCCTGGAAAACAGGGATAACCTCTCAGGTGGGCACCATTGCCATTACAGTGGTACCTCCGGTTGCGAATGGGATCCGTTCCGGAGGCCCATTCGCAACCTGAAGAGAACGCAACCTGCGCCTGCGCATGCACGAGTCACGATTCACCACTTCTGCGCATGCACGTGGCGTCTTTTTGCACATCTGCGCATGCGCGAGCGGCGAAACCCGGAAGTAACCCTTTCTGGTACTTCCGGGTTGCCGTGGGATGCGAACTGAAAAGGGGCAACCTGAAGCAAACGTAACATGAGGTATGACTGTATAAGAAAACAAGGGACCTCTTTTTCTAGAAAAATAGTGCTGCTTTTATTGCTCTGCATAATCAACAGAAGTCAAACAATCAACAACCCAGTCAAAATTAAGCCCTTGAAAAGGAAGTGTTTTCATAGTTGTGGCTACGATTCTCTGGAATGCCCTTCCTACAGAGAGGCTTTTCAATGCTCCTTCCTGCTTGCTTTTCAGAAAGTGGGAAAAGGCGCTTTAATTTAGGAAAGCTTTTGGTCTTCCCAGCCTTATTTTTCCATTCTTGTTGATACTGGCTTTTGTTGGGGTTGCTTCCATCTTGCTGTGCTGATTTACTCAGGATGCTTCATAAATTAACTAATTAATTAAAACTATATTGTAAACCCCATTGTTGCAACTTCTGGATATAAAGCAGTATACAAATTCTGCAAATTAATAAATAAGAGCATGTTGACTGGCTACTGTAATTCTCCCAAAAGAAAAAATTGCAATATGGAGCAAAATTTTGCAGTGTAAGATCTGTAATATGCATTTCCTGCATTTTGTCCTAAAGTCACAGGCTTACTAATGACTGCTTAGAGTTTGGCTGATTAACATTCTATGGCTTTTCAAATGTGTTTGGGGGGTTATTGTTTTGGTTTGGTTTTATTATGTATTTTGTATTTTAATTTTGTATTTTTCTGTTGTGAACCACCCTGGGATTTTCAGACGAAGGGTGGTACACAAATTAATAATAAAAAAGAATACTAATTACCAAATTATTCAGAGAAGCATTTCTATGTAGATATTAGCATTTTTACCTAGTTCCAGGGGAATTAACATGTTCCGTGCACATAGGTCATAGGGTGATAGCCTCTCTGTTTGTAAACTGCAGATTGCAGGTGTAACAAAAGTTTACTATGTGCAAAATGAGAAGCTACTTTGGCAACCATTAGCACGCTTGCAGAATTGCAACATGCTGCAATTAGTAATGAAAGACCCACCCACATCCAGTTTGGAATGGGGCTGTTTAAATGGAAAACAATTTGGATGGCATCGTCTGGATAACTTAAATGCCTCTGATTTCAAAACTGGACTTCTGCTGAATCAGCCACGACTTGCACCACTGATGATGTCATGATGGGCACAAGAGAGACTAATGCTCTCCCTTTGCTGTCCCCTAACTTTTCCAAACTTGCCAAAGGGAGCAACTGTAACAGACATTTTAACAGAAGCAAAGTGCAGCAATATAATTTCCCTCTTACCAAGAGAAGCGGGTAGGGTTCTGAATATATTTCTGTGAACTGCCTCCCTTTAAAGTTGCTGTATAAACTAACTTAGGAGTGTCGAACTATGCCAACAGCTAAGCTCAGTGGCATAGCTTCCTTCCTCTTGGCAAGGCTCTGCCAACGAGGGCGGGATGTTCTAATTTCACAGCAAAAGCTGATCTTTGTGCCCTTTGGATGACCCTGAGAAAACCTCATGCTTCCCCCAAAACAATGTTTCATGGCTAAATGCAACATTCGACAAAAATCTGACTCAGTCCTATATATCATTAGCCCTTGACCTTTTGCCTCCTGACTGCAAAGTAGAAGTCGCATCAACCAGATTAGAGGGTTACTGTGATGGCAAATATATGATAGAAAGATTGTGGTGCACTTTGTAAATTGTCAGCAGCATGTACGCGCTAAATAGTAGTAGCAATGTTTGCTTCTCAATCTAATTCACACCATCCATCAAAGCACAGAGGAAGAAGGTACTCATCCTAGCCCTATAAAAACATACACGAGCAGAGGGGACGGCATGAATACTCAGGAAAGTGTTCATACCTTAGTAACAGCTAGGAGGAGACCTCTGAACGAAGGTTATTTCCTGAGCAAAGTACTATAATTTTCCCAGATGCCTCATTCCAATCCACAGAATTTTAGGCAAAGCTTAACTCTCATTCTGATGGGTCCTTAACAAAAACCCATTTTCATGACTTTCTTTCAAAGCAATTTGAGGTTTCCTGGTCTTTGGGTGGCTTCCAATGATGGAACCATAAAGCCGAGTACGAGCTTATGCAACAGAGCACATACGGGATTGCCACAATTCCTTTACAATAAGCATACCGTTAAAACTACATTTGGGGAGGGAGGACAGCTCTCTGAACCGCTATGGCTGCACACATCTATAGTATCAATCAGGGTCTGCCATTCAAGCTCAACTATAGGCAGAAAGAAACAGCTTGCGTCTGACATCTGAATGCACAACGACTTTAAAAGAAAAGTGTGAGTTTAACCTTTCCAGTAAAGTGTTACTGATTCAATTATGCCTCATTTTTATAGATGACATTTCAACAGCAGGCAGGGCTTCCATATTCCTTATGGCTGGTTTAAGCACTGAGAATGCGGTAATTAAGGAGTCTATACATGCAGCATTAAAATTTGCCTCCTGCTGTTGGCAGACTGTTGCAAACTCAGAATGACATTTAGCTAGCCAAAGTAAAGCATGCACTCACAGACACTTTTGGAGGGTGGCCAAAGTTGCCATGTCTCCATGTCAAAGAGGAATGAAGATGTACAGTTTTGCTGCTTCTCTTCTGGGACGGAGAGGTAGACAGGAATTCTCGTGCCCCAGTAACACATTTCCTTAACTTATTGCATGCACAAGCCTGTTTCATTAACCTAGATACAAGCAGCAGCAGCGTAAAGAACCTTCAAGAGAGTCTGCTGCACTTCAGTCCTCTCTTCCTTGCTCTAGAAAACTTGGAAGACTTTGCAGAAACATAACCATGTAAGAACTACTACATTACTGGATTGGAACATACTACACTTCCTGACTGTATGTAGTATAAGGACTTAAAATATATATCTCAGGCAATCAGAGCAATAGGTAAGGGTATGCGTTGGATCAGTATTTGCTAGGTAAACTCAAAAGAACGCAATACAGTACAGTATTCCACAACAATATGCAAACTGAACACAGCCATCTTTCAAAACTCACACAGCTGCAAAATCTGCAGTACAGTTCTCCAGCCAAATGCACAAAAATGCACAAACCTGGGTAAAGTGTGTGTAGTAAAACATATGCTGGTAAAAACAACATACAAAAATGCATTGTACTAGGGAAATTTTTCTCTCCAAAAAAAGTGTGCATTGGGTGAAATTGCGTAGAAAAATAATTCTGTTCTGCGCTGACAGCTGTACATGTGTACCGAATACAAGTAACTTAATTTAAGGGCTTACTTTTACTGATTGCTTTTTTTGACATTTCTCGGCCTGCAGGCTCCTTTAATTGTTCTGTTGTTTTCTTTCACTGGCGCTGGTTGTTCAGCGCTACTCTGAAGGGCCGTTTGGGTTATTTCCCACCCCTGCTTAGCGGGTTGGAGTGGTGTCGATGATGCTGCAAGCGCACACTTTGGGTCAAATTAACGAGTAAATTTATAGCAATCAGCTCCTGGTTAATTGCATTGGCCTGACCAGGCGTGTTTAGCATAATCAATTTGGGTTGCTTACATTGCATGGAATTTACATAATAATAATAGTAGTAGTAGTAGTAGTAGTAGTAGTACTGATAATAGGTTTGATACATATATTCATGAAAATAACTCAACAGGTGAATAATAGTTTGTACATACACACTATCACTCGCACGCTCACACGTGTTTTCATCTGTTAGGCTTTAAGGGCATCGCTTTGGAGCTTTACTGCAGTCTATTGGAAGGAGTGGTTCTATCTCCTTCTAATCCCTTATATATGTTCTATATTTACAATTTATCCAGTATGGTAAAGTGCTTTGTTTGGGCTTTGCTGCAACATCACTCCTGGGCACATACTGCCATGGGAATGGGCACCGGCGTCTGCTTGCCTGTGCAGACAATATTTGATCCAAATGAGAGGGCAGTGGAGGTGCCTGGTGGGGAACACTGCTGTCACTTTAAGCGGCAATTTCCCTTTGGGTGGTTTACCCTTACAGACTTCCTGCAAAGCGGGCAGGAGTCAGATACAGTCTTGCCAATGCCTAAGCCAATACCGCTCTCATTCCTGTAATCAATAAAGTTGTGGCCAATATTTTGCCCCAAAACCTTAAACAAAATATCCGTGTCTGTGTGAATTTCTTTATTCTAATGGGGGGTCGGCTTGGGGGTCTTGCCATGCAATAATGCAAACTCATATGGAAACATGGAGAGCTGAACTTAAGATTGTAAAAATGGGAAACTGAATAAAACTGAAATGGACAGATTCACCCATCCCCACAATGGGCTCTGACCATTCAAAGGCAGTTGCAGTGCCCATGTGCTAATGAGTCCTATAGGGCCCAGCCGGACCTTGTTTTTTCCCCATTTCCCCATCAACACCAGCACATGATCAATCACTCACACAGAGACAGTGTCATGGATATTGCAAATAATGGAAAGCTTGGATATGCCTGCCATATCCTCACCAAGCAGGCTGGAGAATTCTTGCCACACCAATGTTGAAGCAATTATTTATGAAGAAGGTTTCTGGGATTACATAACAGAAGAAATATTTATGAAATTAATTCTTCCGCTGATTTGTTTTCATAGAATTCTGGGGGTGCAACAAAAATGAAGACGTCAAGATTATTAACCGATCCAAAAGGAGAAGTAGTAATTTCAGGGTTGTTCTTTTGCTTGGGTATTTTCACACGATAAGGGTGGGGGTCGGGAATCAGAACTGGACTAATAAATATAAATAGTACCCGCAGCAAAATGTTGCAGTATTGTCCCACCCCAGAGTGAGTGATTTCCAGAAAATGTCGCTGTGCAAATTAGACTTGTTTTCACAGGGGAATTTGCATCAAAAAATGTTCTGATGCCCTAGAAAGTGATCTAATTTAGCATGTTTACTTATCCTGTATTTAGTAAACAGAGCTAAAAACTCTGAAACTGCCAAGCTTGCGTAATACAGCAATTCTATTTGCAAATAGCATACATTCATTGCTACTTAATGAACTTATGGAATGGAAAAAAGTGCTTCCTTGGAAATATTTTCCATCTCACAACACTGTTCCTGGCTCCAGACATGAAGAAATGATAAACTGGAATAGGAATCTTAAGAGTGCTATTGTTCAGACACCAGAGAAAGAGTGAAGGACATAATTTCCTCCCCGCTGTCCCCTGAGGCCTACTCCCCCTGCAGTGCTGTCTCCACTACTGGACTCCTGTATCAGACTGTTTAATAGCTAGAAAGTGGTTTAGAGATAGGAAATGCATCCTTGGAAGTCCCAATTCTAACTGTCCCTCTTGAGGAAAACTCAGTACAGTCACACCTCGGGATAAATACGCTTCAGGATAAGTATTTTCAGGTTGCGCTCTGCGGCGACCCGGAAATAACAGAGCGTGTTACTTCTGGGCATAGCTGTCAACTTTCAGATTTGAAAATAAAGGATCAGCAGCCTCGAAAATAAGGGATCAGCAGCCTCACCTGTCTCGGGGACAGTCTACGGGATATCTAACAATCCGGGATAGCAGCGGGAAGCAGCGGGAAACGGCGATGGAATAAGGGAATTTCCCGCAAAAAGGGGGAAGGTTGACAGCTATGCTTTCAGGTTTTGCCACTTGCACATGCGCAGATGCTCAAAATGACATTATACGCGGAAGCGGCGAAACGCGATGCGCAGACGTGTCTTACGTTCTGTTCAGGATGCGAACGGGGCTCCGGAACAGATCCCGTTCGTATCCTGAGGTACCACTGTATAAGCTGGCACTGAGCAGATCTAGTCTGTCTCTTCCAATACCCTGCTATTCCTTGCAGTGGGGTTTCCTTTCCACTTACAGATGCAAAGCATTTTGTTTGCGTTCCAATATGGCATGCCCTCTCTGAACAAATGCTCGGCTCTCGGAGTTTCAAAGCACTTCATATGCCTTGTTTCAGCAATCTTTTCAAACCTGTAGGTAGGTCGGTATTATTATTCTATTTGTTTTAATTTAAAGCAGTTTCACTTTATTACTGCTCTCCATCCCTCCAGAATTCAGAATAGTCTACTGAATAAAACAGATACAAGAAACATTGACTGCATATGCACCACACAATAAAAGTACATTTAAAGCCCATATGCCAGTTGCTGGAAACCACAGGAGCAGAGAGTGCTGGGTGCTAAGATCCTGCCAAGGAGGATCCTGAAGCCAAGGAGATAACTATACAACGTTCAGAAGACCCCTGAAGGCAGTCCTGTAAATGGTTTAATGTTTTATTATGTTTTTCTATATGTTGGTAGCTGCCCGCAGTGGCTGGGGAAGTCAGATGGATGGTGTATAAATAATAAAATTATCATTATTATGGAATAGGATGTCCCCGTTTTCACCGGATGACTGTTGGAGGGTATGCAGTCTCTGTCATGCCTCATAGATATGCTTTTGTAAAGGCAAGATTCAACACCTTCCCATCGAACGTGCTGAGAAATAGATTCTCCAATGGACAGATATCGCTCTTATGTGATTGTAATTGTGGGGCACCGGAATCGTTGCATCACATAATTTTTGATTGTGCATTTCATTCATCGGCCAGGAGCAAGTTTCTTGCTCAATATCTAAAGGGAATTGCCGATGATACAAATGAAGCCAAACTGAGATATCTACTAAATGATGATGACCCCTTAAGATCACTCATGGTTGCCAGATTCTTGATCAGCGTTCTATCCCTAAAGAAGAGAAACGGACTCCTGTGCGGCTCGGATAATCCCTCTAAACTATGATCTATGTTTTAGGATGTAATTAGGTGATATCACCATTGATGTCTTCTACTAATTTATGAGTAGAGGGCGATGTTTATGTTACAAATTTAGTGTAATGTATGATGTTGGTCTTTTGTTTTATTTTGCTTTGGTTCTTGTCTGTTTTTTGTAAGTTTTGGTGGTTTTAAAATTGGAGTTTTAAGTACATTATGTTGGTATGGGAAACTGTTGTGTGATGGGCCAATGGCCGTAATAAAGTTCAATACAATAAAAAAAAAAAAAAAAATACCGGATGACTGTTGGAGGGTATGCAGTCTCTGTCATGCCTCATTCCAAAGGAAATGTGCACCAAGAGGGCTAGGATCTTGCACTGCTCATCAAAGATTGTGGTGGCCCGTAGCAATATTAACCAACAGAGAGCCAGACTAAAATGATTGTGTATACACTGTTTATATGTAACTGGTTTTTTGTCCTACGGTCAGTACAATAAATATATTTTGATTTTGGACAGAATAAAATACTTGGGGAAGAGGGAAACAATTCTAATGCCTTAGTAATTCCCAAAAGCTGAACAACTTACTCAACAATTCCTTTTTTGCTATCTGATCTTCATGTGCATGTATTAGCGGTGGAATGCCTAGAACTCTTGACAACCAGGAAGTCATTCACTGACTTCAAAGCTTATCTTAAATAATATTTAAAGCCTGGCAAGTAGCCATATAGAGAAAGCGGGGGCGGGGGGGAGAGAATGAACTTAGTGCAAACATGCATCTGGATCCTTACACTAGCAAAGCAAGCGGAAGGAGGTGATCAGAAGGAGCCGCCACAAAACCATAAAAACTCAAAGGATTAAAGTTTAGATACTCCCCACAGATTTTTATCAGCTTGCCTGTTGAAATGAGTATCAAAAGAAGTCACAGCAGGGATGAATTAACTGGCTTCATCTTCTATTTTTAAGCTCTGTGCATATTAATTCAAGCCAAATAAAAGCACACATAGCACTGCATTATCCTGACCCAGGTACAACAAATGAGCGCAGAAGCCTGAAAGAATATAAAGCCTTACAGCTCACAATTCTTTGTTAACCTCATTTGGCTCAGAGATCCTGAAATGATCCGGTTCACATCTGTTCTGCAGCTGAGCTCCCCATTCATGGCCCAGCGACCTTACTGATGCCACAGAAATAATCTTAAAGCTGATGGTGAGATGGCAGGGATGGAGTGTCAGAAGGCAGAGGAAGGAAATTGATAGCTTAAGGACACTGCTATGCCATCCTTCCTATAGGCATGCCATTCTTATCTTGCGGAGTCATTCCATGATACTCCTGAAAGTATTTAGCATAGATAGATAGATAGATAGATTCTTTATTGTCATTACACACGTGCAACATTGCACAAGTGCAACGAAATTGGATGTCATCCCTTAAAAACAACAAAAGCAAAACAACAACAACAACCCACAAACCACATTCCAGCCACACCCACACCCCCACCCATCAATCTCCATGCAAAGGGGATGAGAGAGAAAGGGACACACGCAGCCCTGAGTGGTGAAAAAGCCAACGTAGCAGATCCAAGATATTATAAACACAGAGGAAAACTAGTATTATGCCTTTGCTACAAACTTTTATCAGACCCTCTAAGTGTCCCTATTTTCCAGTGACAGTCTTGGATTTACAGAAGCTGTCCTGGTTTCTGATTTGATCCTGAAATGTCCCACTTTTCCTTAGGATGCCCTGATTTTCATCAGAGAAATGTCATGTGAACACCGAGCCAAGGAGATAAGTAACTATGCAACCTTTAGAAGACATCTGAAGGCAGCCCTGAATAGAGAAGTTTTAATTTTAAATTATTATTTTTTATTTGTTGGAAGTCACCCAGAGTGGCTGGGGCAACCAAGTTAGCTGGATGAGGTATTAATTAAATAATAATAATAATAATAGACATCTCTATTTTCACTAGAGAAATGTTGGAGATGTTGGAGGGTATATCTTAATTGGTTTCATCGTATCACTTTCCAAGCTATAAGAATCCCAGCAGATAACCACAAATGAAGAATCAACAATGCAAGTGTGCAGCTGGACCCTGGCACATGTTTAACTGTCATGGATCCTCCAAAGAATCATTTGTTTATTTTATTTATTTCTGCCGCTGATTGATTGTAAACCTCAAAGTGGTTTACAAATGTGGTAAGTGTACTGTGATGAGGTGCCAAGTGTTCTCTGTTAGAGGCTCCTCTACAGCAAGGGTTAAATGTGGCACTCCAAGCATCTCTCCCTGGCCACAACCACTCTTACTAAGCCACATCCCTCGCCAGCCTTGCTCTGTATTTGTGCCTGCCTGGAATGTGTCTTGGACAGCGACGATGCCCCTTGCTTGCCTGGAGGACCATGGAGAGATGTGTGTGCGTGCGTATGCACGCATGTAGGGACACCTGACTTGTGTGTGGCTGGAATGCAGCCTACTTCACAAAAAGTAAGAGCCGGCTCCATTTGCCTCTGGCAAATGTGGCCCCTGAAAAGCTGCCCATGAAGCAATGTGGCCCTCAGGATGGAAAGGTTTTCCCCTTCCCCAGGGGAGTGGAGGCCATGGCATTAATGCGCTCCGTCACTCACAAGCTTCGAAAACACATACACACATCCTAGAAGGAAATCAAAACACTCGCATCGAGAAGAAACTCACCCACATATGTTGCTTTGGGTTCTGTGGGCATGCATGCAGCAATTTGCCTGGAGGATTCGACGCTGTATTCCTCAGGCACGCTTGCATGCAAGAACTTGTTCCCAACTGCTGTTCTCTTGCCACATTTGCTCTGCCACGGTGGAAAAGGGGCAGGTACATACTGGTGGGAGAGAAGCCACGAGGTGGCCCACCAAAGCTGGATCAGAAATATTGGCATGGGATCGGTAAACAGCCAAAGCTGTTTCCAGAGAAGTGTTGAGGGTATAAGGAGGCCAAACCATCAGCAACTCTTATCAGCTGTTGGCTGTGCAAACAGGCATGCACCAGAGTTAAAGAGTTAATAACCGTAGAAAGGGCTGGTTGTTTCAGAGGCAGCATGCGAAATGCTGGATGTTCATTTGATAACATGGCTGGCTGCTGTTAGAGGTTCTGGGCTTCGAGTCTCACGGTTAGAGGCTCTAGGCCTTGATTGATTGATATCCAGATAAAAGGATGTGTTGTTCTTGTTTTATGTCTGTGCTTATTGGAAGCCTGAGGACATCTTTGGTTGTCTATCGCAGCTGTGGCCAAATGAAAAAAAATGGACAGAGTTTATACTCCTTTAATAGTTGTTGCAAAAGGGATAATTTCAGTAGGTGTTGATTGCTATGCAAGCTACACATGTTGAAATTCTCTCTACTGTGTAACTATTAAAAGTGCAAGAGGCCCAGAGCCTCTTCTTGCCTCCTTTTACAAAGGCTGCTGAGAAGTTGAAATGATAGCAGAAAAATCAGCTGGCTTTGGTTCCCAGGTAGTGCGGGGCTGAAGAACAAATCCCAACCATAGCTGGACTGTTTTGAGAGACAGGCCCTCTGCTACACCATCGAAGATCCAAACCCTGTAGCTGTCAGTCCTCCTAGTCTGGAATATATTGAACACATTTACTTGATTCTACTTAGTGCTATTTTTATTCAGCCCTGACTAATCTGATCAAGCCTCTTCTTGGCTTACGATTTAAATCTCAATAAGTAATTTCACTCCCCCCCCCCCCGACATTTTGGGCCCACTTATTTGAAGTGTAATGATTGAGTGCTGGCGGCTAACACTATTATTAGGAAGCTCATTGCTCAGAATTGTTTCAGCAATCGAATACACATCTTTGATGACAGCAAGACCCCTCATATCAGCCTGGTGGGGGAAACTGCTGTCCTTTGGCTCCTCCCCTCCCAAATCTCCTTCCATTGGCACTTTTCCACCTGGGACCAAGAGCTATTTGGCTCCTCCCCTCCTAAAACTAGCTCTAATCAGCTGTCATTTCCACCTGGGTGCCTCTGAGAGGTGATAGCAAGGCCCCACTCCCTTGGCTTGTGGCTAGAACCAGTTGCTATTTGAGTTCCCCTCTCCTGAAAACATCCCCTGCACTGCTTATCAGTGGTGTGGATTTTGCAGAAATTTTTGATTTGGAAGATTGTACTATGAAAACTAGGCCATGCCACTCCAGATGCAAACTGATAATATTGTGATTCACATTACCCTATGCAAACTAGCTGTGCGCATGCATCACAAAAAATTCAGATTGCATCAGGAATGTTTCTAATGCTCTAGAGAGTGATCTAATGTAGAATGTTTATTTTACTTGCTTGGATCAAACAAAGGTAAAAGCGTTGCAACAGCCAAGCTTGCCTAATACTTATTTGCGATTGGCATTGAATTGTTGTCGCTAATGAATTTGTGAGACAGAAGTTTTCCTGCAGAAAAAATTAAGCACTGAGGGGAAATGGGGTGGGGTGGGGGGTGAATTCTTCAAGACTCCTGTCCATTCCACCTGGACATTTTGCAACTGGATTACATGGCAGAATGCAATTCCCTTCCGCACTGCCTTTCCTCGGCTTTTATATCATGCCTCTTTAATTGCAAATCATTATGATAAATGTAAGAACTGTACGGAGTGTTTTGAAAGAAAGTATGCCCGTGTGGCCAGCTCAAATATTCATCAGAATGGGCATAGCCACACTTAACCTTTCTTCCGCTCTTTCCAGGCTTGGTTCATGTTTTAAAGCTGTGGGTCCAAGTGTATTTTCTTTTCTTTTTTGCTCCTCATGAAAACCTGCCCTTTAGTGCTCAATCACATAAGTGGAAAACTCCAATTGAGCACTAAAGAGCAGCTTTTCGTGGAGGCAGACACAGAGCTTTTAAGTATGAATCTATGCCTGGAAAGAGAGGAGCAGAGGGCGTTCTTAGCAGTGCCACTCTCCCTCTGGAACGCCCTCCCATCAGATGCCAAAGGGTTAAACAATTATATGACCTTTCAGAGAGATCTGAAGGCAGGCTTGTTTCAGGAAGCTTTTAATGTTTAATGTGTTATTATATTTCTATATGTTTTGGAAGCCACTCCGGGTGGCTGGGTCAACCCAGCCAGATGGGTGGGGTGTAAATTAAGGTTACCAGACGTCCCCATTTCCCGGGGACAGTTCCCAGATTTACAAATCAGTCCCCATACAAAATCAATTTCAATTGATTTTGAAAAGTGTCCCCGGATTCATTGAAAAAAATCTGGTAACCCTAGTGTACATAATAAAATTATTATTAAGTGTGGATATGCCCTAAGTCCTTTGGTGATGAAATGTCAAGTGATGCCTCAAGGGGCAAGGCCATAGCTCAGTGGCAGAGCATGTGGTCTTGTGTGCAAAAGGTGCCAAGTTCATGCCCAGGTATAGGTGGGGAAGACTCCTGCCTGGGACCCTGGAGAACCACTGCCAGCCAGTGCAGGCATCATCAAGGGAGGCGAACCAATGTTCTGGCAAGGCATAACACAGCTTCCTATGTTGTGAACCAACTTTCCTAAGTGGTGAGGCACACGTTGTTTCCCCTCGGTGTTTCAAGTATAAACTTGGAAATGTAAAATGTCAATGACACACGTGGATAAACTTCCACACTTGCAATTATGCACGCATCATAAACCCAGAGTTGCAGTTGACTCTCACCTTCTGCATGGTGTTGGGTCCCAGGGAGAGCACGTAAAGCTGAAATATTAAAAAGTCAAGACAACCCCTTGGAACCAGCCCCCACATAAGCAATCTTTACCTTCCGGAGCCGGTGCACCAAATGGATCTTACCTTCCAAGCAAGGCTGAAACTTTTTCAACTCTCCACCTTTCTTACCAGGCACTGGGATATTCTTGCCAGATCTCACAGGCCTATCCAGTATCTCACAAGAGCCTTTCAGAGCCCAGTAAGCAAAGGAGCTTAAAAGCTCTTTCTGTGTTGGGAAAACTCTGCGCAAAAAGAGCTTTTAAGCTCTCCGCCTTCTCAGCATTTACGGTAATTTGTGTAGTTCAACTGGCTAGTCTTCAACCAGGTAATGTTGATATCACATATGTTCAACACACGTAAATCGCAAATCAACTTTATCATGATCTCTGTGAGTTTCTGGACTCCAGCTTTCATCAGCCCCAGCCAGCATGGCCAATAGTTAGGGATAATGGGAGCTGCTCTTCAGCCACACTTGGAGGACCACAGATTTCCTGCCCTTGATCTACAATAAGAAATAGTATTTTTGATTTTCCTGTGGCCACCAGGTCCTGGAAGATTCATTTTCTTATTTACCAGGAACAAGACTTGACAAATGCATGTGACAAATATAGCAAATGAAAATGTCACAGTCAAAATAAACCTTATCTGTAATATGTGGGTCATATAAGTGGTGCAGCCTCAAAAAGCTGAATAAGACATTAGCCCAGGGCTTAATCCAAGAACTGAGCTTTAGCTCAACGAGCCCTAAAAAAATGTTAAGTAATAGTTAATACTTGAGCCTTTTTGTCCCACAAGCCTACAAAGGATATAGTGATTTTACCTTTCCCCTTAATTAGCGATCTTGCTGTATTGTCATGCAGCATTCTTCTTGTTTGTTCTTATAATATTATTTTTTAAAATTTTTAATGGGGCGATTTTATTCTGAAGTAGAATTAAAGATTCAGGCACGCAGAGAGCAATACAATAAAGTCACTAAAGGAGTAAATACAGAGGTACCTCAGTTTACAAACTTAATCCGTTCCGGAAGTCCGTTCTTTTCTTTTCTTTTAATTAAAGATTTTCTTGTTTTACAGAAGTATGTGTAATGTCTCTCATATTTTTTCCATACAACATTTTTACAAATCAGTTTCATTTGTTGAGACGTGGAGGGGTGGAGATGGGGGGGTCAGGCGGCGATGTTTCTATTTTGCTTAATGTATGTAGGGTTTGGTGTCAGTGTTGCTCGTGCAGGTTCTCTGCTGTTCATTTGTGTTCCTTTGGTGGTGAAAGAGGTTGAAACCGAAGCCATTCTTCAACCGAGGCTCGCTTTCCCTAGTGAGGTCTCCCATCGTTGGTGCCCTTCCACCATTCGGATTCCATTCCTAGACCGAGGTAAAGTTCATAGACTTCTGGTTTTGTGGAAGTTCGTAACCCAAATAGTTCATAAACAGGGCTGTTCATAAACCGAGGTACCACTGTATGACAATCCTTAATATACCATGCTTGCGGTACAACAAGTTTACTGACTAGGCCATATATAAATTACAGATGACATATGCCACAAACTCAGAAAAATATATAGGTAACTGTACTTGATTAGAATTTGATTGGAAGCTCAATTGGCCTCCATACAGGAAATAAACAGAAACCACGGTGCATATATATATGTGTGTGTGTTGATTTTTTTACTTATTGCATTTGCTGATTAATTAGGTTTGATCGTAAGTCAGGTTGTGTTTTTGTTTTAATGCATATACATTTGCTTTTTGATACACTGCTTAGATACTTTTTGAAATATTAAATGCGATTTAAATGCAGATGATAGATAGACAGAGTACTTTTTTCTGGGGGGACGCAGGAGTACGCATATCCCTAAACATTTTGTGAATCTAAGTTTGGCCTCATTGAGGAGCAGTATCTCAATATGAGTAGGAAAATGAAAGTACCCCTAAACATTATTTTTTTTATAGAAAAAAAGCACTGGAAAGAAAGAAAGAAAGAAAGAAAGAAAGAAAGAAAGAAAGAAAGAAAACAGTTGCCTGAATTTTTAATAGTATTTCAAAAATAAGATTCCATGGCAATGAATGTAAGGAGCAGGATAACTCATGCATGACATGCATGTTCACCATGGTGTCTCAATAGGCACCCCTGCCTCACTTTTCAAACACAATTCAAATAATTCTGCAAAGGATAATGTTTTGCAAAAACAAATAATGCTTTTTGCTCACCGCTGATGACAACCAGCCATCATGTCTTACATAGGGTAAGCGTTTGGGGCTTCAAAGACACAAAGACCACTGATTTACTTGTCCCCTGATGCCTCTAGCTTTAATTGTAACCCAATTAAATTCAGAGGCGCGCACACACACACACACACACACGTTTACAGTAATTAAGCTTTAGGCTGCAGTCTTAAGGATAACTATAAAGTCCCACTGAAACCAGAGGGATTTACTTCTGAGTAAACATGCGCAGGACTGCATGGTTAAAAGTGTGTGAGAAATAAAAGAATTCCCCTCCTCTGAGCTCATGCACCCATTAATCTCTGCTCATGAGGTGGATTTATTTGAAGTTACTTCAAAAACTCCTGTGGGTAGGCTATTCAATTATATATAAAGTATTTGCATTATTAACAATGCCTGTCTCTACCTATATAGAGCTATACAGATAAAAAAATATTAAACTTATTTATTACAAAGATTCCCCACCCTTCTATACGTCTTGATATTCAAGGTGGTAAACATTATCATCTCTTTAGATAATCAAACAAAACAAATGATAAAACAAGTATATGAAAGAAAACATGAGATATAAATGGAGATTCTAGAAGCGTTTCAATCATATCCCCAAATAAGGCTTGTCTACCTAAGAGGTGGGTGGCGCTGTGGGTTAAACCACAGAGCCTAGGGCTTGCCGATCAGAAGGTTGGTGGTTTGAATCCCCACGACGGGGTGAGCTCCCGTTGCTCAATCCCTGCTCCTGCCAACCTAGCAGTTCGAAAGCACATCAAAGTGCAAGTAGATAAATAGGTACTGCTCTGGTGGGAAGGTAAACGGCGTTTCCATGCGCTGCTCTGGTTTGCCAGAAGCGGCTTAGTCATGCTGGCCACATGCTGGCCACATGCTGGCTCCCTTGGTCTATAGAGTGAGATGAGCGCCGCAACCCCAGAGTCTGCCAAGACTGGACCTAATGGTCAGGGGCCCCTTTACTTTTACCTTTACCGAAGAGGCAAGGCAAGGTGACAGCCTCGACAGGGGCAGCAGAGCCTAATGTAGATCTTTATACCCACCTGGTTCCTGACATAGATCTTTAATCACCCCTTCTTCCTGGCAGGGAAGCGAGGTGGCATTTTGTGGTTTGCCTCGGGTGTCAAAATGTTTTGGACCAGTCCTGTCCCCAACAGCAATCAAAATGCAGCATCCCTTACAAAGCGTGTTCTCCTTCATAGAGAGCACAGGTTGCGGTGGGGTTAACCAGACCCCCCCCACACACACTTTTGCTGGGCAAGTTGGTTTGGTTGGCCCACAGTGTGACTGGACTCCTCGGGTTGCTGGGGAGAGTTTGATGTTGCCAATTTTGATTGACAGCCTTGGTTGAATATATTTCCTGTGTGCAGCATTGAGCTTCCTCTTTTCGCTACGCGCATCGGATCACCCACCCACCCTCCCTAATTTTAGGGCATTTGTCATGTTTGACCTTGCTATGCCTGTCATGGGGTCGTCTGCTTTTGGGGCAGGGGCCTAGTAGGAATTTTGTCCATTTGGCTGATTGGCTGGGGCCAGTTGGTTTTTGCCTACTGCGTAGCAAATCGTCACAACTTGTAAGGTTGCGGTTAGGCATTGGTTAAAAAATTGGTTGGTGGAAGGGTAAGGATTGGCTGTGCCTGCCCCTCCAATGCTGCTGCTGCAAGGGAATTCTGTTAAAGGAATCCAGGGGCTCACCATGCTTTTGTCTGCACCTCTGTAAAGGGGGATAGGGCCACACAAGAGCCCCTGGGAGCATTTGGGGAGAGGTAAGGGTCTGGTACCCAGCTCCATTTACTCCCCATAAAATGTTTCCCCTTACTGACTTCGCAGGCTTGCGGATGTCAGTTCTGTCCCTGGGCGGGGACAGATAGTCGTAACCAATGCCTAAGCAACCACTCACATTGTTTGTATTGTATAAAGTTGTGGCCAAAAATTATGCCAAAAGCTGTAAACAAAATTATGGTGTGAAGTGTGAATTTATTTAGGGGTGGCTTGGGGACCTCGACACACAAAATATAGAGATAGTGGGTGGAGCAGCCGTACTAGCTTAGCAGTAAAGTTACTGTTTTCCATGCCAAATTAAATCTCTGCCTGTGTTGCTGCCTGTCAGATTATGCAGTGCTGAGCTGTATGGCAGTTTACTGTGCTTCTAAACAATTCGGCCAGCTTGGGAGTGGAGAGTGCATTTGCAGCTGAGGTGTAGCGATTGAGAAAGCCTTGTCTTATGTGCTGAATCTCATATAGTGGTACCTCACAAGACGAAATTAATTAGTTCTGCGAGTTTTTTCGTCTTGCGAATTTTTCGTCTTGCAAAGCACGGATTCCCTGGGTATTAACGGTTTTAAGAAAAAGGAAACAAACTCGCAAGACGTTTTCGTCTTGCGAAGCAAGCCCATAGGGAAATTCGTCTTGCGAAGCAACTCAAAAAACGAAAAACTCTTTCGTCTTGTGAGTTTTTCGTCTTACGAGGCATTCGTCTTGCGAGGTACCACTGTATTGCAAAAGGAAACTGGGCCTCCAGAGCTGAAAAGTGCATGCAGGTAATAGCTCAGTTGGTCAAGCATTAGACTTTGAATCTCCGGGGCATGGGTTTGAGTCCCATGTTGGATGAAAGGTTCCTTCATGGCAGGGGGTTGGCGCGCACAAGCACACACACAAAAGCTATTTAGAATTTTAAAGGTAAGAACCTGAATTTTGAATTAGGCTTCGAAATGAATCAATAACCAGTTTAAATAATATGGGAGTTCTAAGCTCCACCTGCCCGTATGATTAACGTATGTCTGATCAAAGGCAGAACAGTTTTATCTCAAAATTTGTAAAAAAACCAAAAACATCTATATTGAAAAGCTGCATTGTCTTACAAGCATCTGTAAACTCAACTTAAGCTAACCTTTTGGAATAATGACCACTCATTATGCCTAATTGTTACCATAAATACTATATAAGAAAGACCTTGGGCTTTGATGAGCCTTATTTAAATTATACATGTCTTTCTTTCTACAGCTCTTTTGCATGGCTGGGTGGTTAATCAGACCACTGAACTAACAAAATGTATGACTCGGCATGGGAGCAGCATCAACAGGAACTTCTGATTTATTTATTTTTTTAAAAGACTATTTTAAAAATGTTTTTAATGTTTGATGTTTTATTATGTTTTTATATGTGCTGGAAGCCACCCAAAGTGGCTGGGGCAACCCAGCCAGATGGGCAGGGTATAAATAATGTTGTTGTTATTATGGTTATTATTATTAACCATAATTGGCATGCATTTATGGTTTATAACTATACCCCCCAAAGTACAAAACTGCAGCTTTTAGCAAGGAGCCCATAAAGGAAGAAGAAAGAAATAGGGTACTCTTTAACAGCCATCATCACGGATGGCTCCAAAGTTACCAAGCATATCTTGCCATTACATTTGTTCATTGAAAATCTTTTCAAATTTCAGGCTGGAAATTAAAAAAAAAATGATGTAAATTAAGCACATTTTGTGCATTTTGTAAAGCACAACTCATGTTTATAACCCAGTGTTCCCTTGGTTAGGACTTAGAAAATGCTTGGGGAGGTAAGAATTGTGTCAGCTACAACTAATGATATGACCAAACCCTAGCTTGTGCCATGCAAATGTATACCAAGTCCTCCTCCTTAAATGAATATACTTTTTTTGTGAAACTGCCTTTTACTGATTAAACCACTGGTCCTTCTCTAGTCCATCACTCCCTCTATCTGCATCCAAAGCTAAGTCAAAAATAAGGAGGAAAATATACACAAGCTTGTTCAGATACTCAAGAACTCCTTCACAGCCACTTGACTGCTTCCTTTGCATGAGTGGCTGAACAAGCCAGAAATCAGTACTTAACCATAGCTTCCCAGTGTTCCCGTTTGCATGTCATGATTAACCATAATTAATGGTTTACACTGAATGCGGAGATTGCTCCTGCTTCATTCTTCCCTTCATGCACAAGCATGAAACCACAATCCCTGGCTCATAACTCTCCAAGGTTGGGATTCCTGCTTAGCTTCACTCAAGCAAACCATGTTTGGTAAACCTTGGCTTCACACCATGGTTCATTTTAGAGCAAAACAAATGTTGATCTCCATTTTGGAAATCATGCTAAGTCAGGGGTTGTGGCCTGTTGCTCCTGCTCCTGCTTGGGAGAGAGCCATCCACAGATTCTTGGAATCTGCAAATGCAGCCATTATGTGTGAGCCCAGGAACTATAATTATAGACTGAAAACAACCTAGGATAGTGGGTCATCTCTAAACCATGGCTTCATACCCTCACTTGCTTCGAAGCCATTGACCATGGTTTCTGGGTTCCCAGAAGATGGGACCCTAGGATCTCAGCTTATTAGCCACTAACATATTGGAGGCACATAGCAGCTACAAAGGCCCTGTGTGCCATTGCACACTGCTTGTGCATATAGTCCACCTAGTGTTCCATGCAAACACAACCAGTGTCTAATTCAGGAGTATTTCTCCAAGGTCTTAGGGCAGGGTGTTCCCCGGCCCTGCTCCCCAAGAGGTTGAACCTGGGATCTTCTGCATGCTGAGCATGCAGTTGCGACTGAGCTATGGCCCTTTTTCGTGCAATGAATGCATGCAACTTGAGAAACGGTTCAGAAAGAGTTCATTTGTGTGAAAATATAACCGCATAGCACTGTCAAGGTCAATGAGATAGTGGACAATCATATGTATAGCAAGGAGCCAGAAGCAGTAGTTAAAAATGTCTGTGACCTTTAACTAAAGAGTCCTGGTTTCTACAAGATTCCACAATGCCAGGGAAGAGAATGTAACTTAGAACCTTCTCCTCCACCCCTCTAAATCATCTCTCTCTAAATTGTAAGTGTTTATTTATTGCCTTTGCAAAGAAAAAGAAAAGAAACCTGTGCAAAGTTCAGAGTATAAAAAGAATCATAGAATCTTAGAATTGGAAGAGACCCCAAGGGTCATCTAGTCCAACCCCCTGCAATGCAGGAATCTCATCTAAAGCATCCATGATAGATGGCCATCCAACCTCTGCTTACAAACCTCCAAGGAAGGAGAGTCCATCACCTCTCGTGGGAGTCTGTTCCACTGCCAAACAGCTCTGACTGTCAGAAAGTTTTTCCGAATGTTTAGTCAGAATCTCCTTTCTTGCAGCTGGTTTGAGTCTTACCCTCCAGAACAGGAGAAAACAAGTGTGCTCCCTTGAAACCTAGCTAGAGGAGAAGCCCTTGAAACCTAGCTAGAGCCCTTGAAACCTAGCTAGAGGAGAAGGAACAGTTAAAATGTCCAGAGAGTATGAATTCGTCAGTGTGCAGTCACAAATTCCTGAAGATCCAGTTCACATCACTGACCAATGTGGCCACATAGTTTGCTGTGGATCTTTAGGGACCAGACAGAAATTGGCAGGTTGGTTGAGTGAACCCCATTCATCATGATCACAAGTTGGGAGTCAATAACTCATAGGAAACTTCCTTGCACAAGTTTGGATCATTAGTGCATTTGGCTTAGTATTGTCTGCATTGATTGGCAGCAATCCTCCAAACATCTGGCGGAGGTTTTTTTTCTCAGTCCTGTCAGGAGATGCATAGGATAGAATCTGGGACTTTCTTTGAGCAGAACATGAGCTCCACCTCTAAGCTGAAGTCCCTCCCTAGTCTTTAGGAACATAGGATGGCAATATATTGAGTGAGAGCTTCCTCCATCCAGCTTAAGTCCATAAATATATGTCCTGATAGCCAAATATGAAATGAAATAACAGAAAGTACACAACTTTGTTGAAAGTGAACCATTATAACTCCATTTCATAGAATCATAGAATCATAGAGTTGGAAGAGACCACAAGGGCCATCGAGTCCAACCCCCTGCCAAGCAGGAAACACCATCAGAGCACTCCTGACATATGGTTGTCAAGCCTCTGCTTAAAGACCTCCAAAGAAGGAGACTCCACCACACTCCTTGGCAGCAAATTCCACTGTCGAACAGCTCTTACTGTCAGCTGTTCGATGGCCCTTGTGGTCTTTTCCAACTCTATGATTCTATGATTTCAACCAAACCATTTCAATAGTACTACATTACTTCAAAATAGGGACGCGGGTGGCACTGTGGGTTAAACCACAGAGCCTAGGACTTACCGATCAGAAGGTCGGCGGTTTGAATCCCCGCGACAGGGTGAGCTCCCATTGCTTGGTCCCTGCTCCTGCCCACCTAGCAGTTCGAAAGCACGTCAAAGTGCAAGTAGATAAATAGGTACCGCTCCGGCGGGAAGGTAAATGGAGATTCCATGCGCTGCTCTGGTTCGCCAGAAGAAGCTTAGTCATGCTGGCCACATGACCCGGAAGCTGTGCGCCGGCTCCCTCGGCCAATAAAGCGAGATGAGTGCTGCAACCCCAGAGTAGGCCACAACTGGACCTAATGGTCAGGGGTCCCTTTACCTTTTACTTCAAAATCACATATAGATCCTGACCTTTCAGTGATGCCAAAGAAGAGGTTTATTGTGAGGGAGGTGTAAACAGCCCTGTTTCGGGAAGTTTTTAATGTTTGAAGTTTTATTCTGTTTTTAGTGTTTTGTTGGGAGCTGCACAGCGTGGCTGGGGAAACCCAGTCAGATGGGTGTGGTATAAATATCATCATCATCATCATCTCAATGCCCAAAAAGCATTCTTCTTGTCTGGCCCTGAAATGTTTCCCGTATACTAATCCTCAAGTAACTTCTGGGATGGGGCAGGACTCAGAACATAAAAAGATTATCCGATTCATCTCAACAGAGCAGAGCAAAATTTATAGAGATGATGGTGTGATTAATTACAATTACCGGTATTCATTTATAGCAAGCTGATTGTTAAACCAACAAGAAAGCCATATGAATTATAACGAGATAAATGAAACAACAACATTAAACCACCCATGAAGTGTGAAGCGAAACAAAAAAATATTGGCCAGCATGTGAACAGCATTTCAATTTGTTAAATGTATGGCAGGAAAATATATCTATAATCATTTGCAGTTCCTAGCAACTGTCATTCAGAGGTGCATTGCCCCACAGCAATGCAGGTACAGCGCAGCTATCATGGCAAAAGATTAGATGGCCCTGCAGCTGAGGATTCAGGATAAAAAGTCATATTGGGCACAGAAAATCAAACAGTGAAAATAAAGCAGAGAAATAAAACAATCCTGGGCAGCCTTTGGAAAACTCAGCTTTATAATGAAAACTAAAAATGTTTCATTAGACTTGAAAGCTAAAGTGGTCAATACATGTACATTACCTGTGATGCATTATGGAGCAGAAAACAAGATCACGATGCAGAGAAACACGACAGAGTACCACCATATGCCATGGGGCATGCAATGTTAGGAATAACATTAAAGGATAGAAAAACAAATAATTGGATATGACAAAAATCAAAAGTTACGGATACAGTGGGAAAGGCCATGAAAAGTTAAAATGAACATATGAAGACAGGGGCATAGCATGGGGGTGCTGGGGGGGGCATGGCACTGGGCGCGGACCAGGCACCCCCCCCCAGCACAGCCTGGCCTGGTGCTCCTCTTTGTCCGTCAAGGGCCATTTTGGCAAAGTTGGGCTCCCCTCTGCACGGGTGGGCAGGCAAGCTCATCGTGGCCCTGTTTTGCTCTAGTGGGGGTGAGGTCGCTTTGGCAGCATTGATGGTGAGGGCTGGGCTCTCACACACCCCACCCAGCACATGACCACCTGTCCCGGGCACTTGCAACCAACGCTACGCTGCTGTATGAAGAACATGTGACAAGAGACAGTTCAGACCAATGGAATAAAGCAGTGTCAGTATGGAGACCCTAAAATTGCAAAAGACTAAGGGGGTGGAGACCTATGTGATAGGTGGATGATCTAAAACTGACAGCAAGGCTTATGTGGATGCAGGAAGCAAGCAACAGAGAATGGACAATTGGACATGGGACTTCAAACAACATTTGGAAGTTAGCCTATTGTCTACTCCTGCTTTAACACGTGATATTTTTTAAAATATTGTATTTGATTTCTACTTGCAGTGTTTTTGATGTTTAAGGGGGTATTCTATTTTGCTGCTAATTATGCTGCATTAAATGTGATGGTGGGGTTTTGCACTTGATTTTCATTTGCGTGTCGAGGTCCCCAGGGCCACCCCAATAACTCACACATCACACCAAATTTTTTGTTTAAGGTTTTTGTCATAATTTTGGCCACAACTTTATTAAAATACAAACATGTGAGTGGTTGCTTAGGCATTGGTTGCAACTAGCTGCCCCCACCGTGGGGGACAGTCTGACATTCCGTATGCCTGCGAAAGTCAGGAAAGGGGAATACACTTGGGGCTAGCGATGGAGCAGGGAACCTGCCCTCAGCCCACCCCAAATGCAGCCAGGAGCTCTTGCAGTGGCCCGAGCCCCCTTGACAGGGTGGACAAGCAATAGTTAGCCCCCCCCGATTCCTTTAACGGAATCCCTTGCAGCAGCAGCAGCATTAGAGGGGCAGGCACAGCCAATCCATGCCCCTCAACCAACCAAACCATAAACCAATGCCAAACCGCAACCTTACAAGTTGTGACGATTTGCTACGCAGTAGGCAAAAACCAAATGGCCCCAGCCAATCAGCCAGATGGACAAAATTCCTACCAGGCCCCCGCTCCAAAGCAGACGACCCCATGACAGGCATAGCAAGGTCAGAGCGAACAACCCTATTCTAGGGAGGGAGGGACAGGCAATCCGATGCATGGGCGAAAAGAGGAAGCCCTAGCCTTGTGCAAGAAGTTTTAGCATTTCTGGATGTCAATCAACAAATGGCAACATTAACTTCTTCCCAACGACAAGGGAAGCCCCAATCGCATCAATGGCCAACGGTCAATCAGCCTGCCCCACAACTTTGGAGTGTCCTGGCGGCCCCCACTGCAACACGTGCTCTCCATGAAGGAGAACACGCTTTGTCATGTTCTGATATTTTACAATGTTCTGTTTGTTTTGTTTTAAGACATGCTATAAGCTGCTTACAGGGCACCCCCCCAAAAAAAAGTGTAAAATGGAATAGAATTGAACTAAGCTAACTAAATAAAGATGAATGGATGATTAAAAGCATTTACAAACAGCTAAAAATCCCAAAGTGTTACACCGCTGTACAGTAAAAGGCATACACTGAAATAAAGCAGCATAAAATACAAGTCATATGTCACACCACAGTGCCATCCTGGTACAGGTACATTACCTAAATAGGGTTGCCAACTTCTGACGTGAAATGAGAATTCTTGCACCAGGGTGGAGCTCACAAAATGTTCTCTGCATGCCCTTACAAGTGTATGGTTCATTGCATGTTCTTCCCATCTTTGGGAACATTATTTTTTAAAAAAGAAGAAGAAGCAAACACACAAACCTACTTGCCTTGCATGAAGGCCCAGAAGACATTCAACAAAGCTTTCCTATTTCCTTCCTGCCTGCAAGTGGAAAGCTAGGAAGGTTCTCGGGTTCCTGGCAGTGTTTTGAGAACGGCAAAATAATCTGAACACCCTGGTGCGTAACGAAAAACAATCTGTTGTTACAAAGTGTCTGGAAAATCGACGGCAAAACTGAAGAGTGATACAATCAGCTAATTAAAGCACTTAACCACATTCCAACTTGTCTTTGGACAAATCTTACGTGTCCCTGAGATGGCGAAGATACTGGCATTGACAACTGCCTGGTAGCAATATATATAAATCATAGTGCCGCAAAACTGCCTGAACCCGATACCGACGGCATCAACCATTATGCTCTAATAACATACTACAGCTGCTGGAAAAAAATGCATTAAGACATGGTGCCTGGCAAACCACTGTATGTAAATTGTGACTCTGGAAGTTGAGCAGAGCTTTTCTAATAGCTGGAATGGAGCCCCATGGTGATGAAACAAGCTTGAAATCCTCAAGGAGCTTACTCGCAGGGCTTACAGTGCTTGCGCATGCGCACACACAGTTAAAGAAAAGCAGACTGACTTCAAGGAATGCACATGTGTCTTTTCAGCTTCAGAAGAAGCAAGAATTGTCTCCTCGGGTGGTAAGGAAGCCTGCCCTATGTAGTCATAAATAAACTCCAGCCACACTCCATTATTGTGGAACATCATTCCCAGCGTTTTACATGTGAAATTGGAAAACAGTAATGAAACAGGTACTTTATTTATGTTATCTCCTTGCATTAGCACTTGCATTGCATTTATGTTATCTCCTTGCCTTACATTAAGACTTGGCAGTAAAAATAAAGATAAAAAGATTTGCACAGAGATCAGTATATCTGAATGACACCCATGTTTTGAATGTTTATTTTGCAAGGGCTTTGCACCTTTCTCTCTGCTTAATTGCAGAAAGTGGAATATGGTTAGATATTCGCTATTCAAACAGAGCTGGGCAGCAAGCCACCCCCAGAATCACTAAGACAAAACTAGATGGCCTTCTTAACAGTTAGCAACATCTGCATGGGAAGAAAATATGTGGACTAAAGCATCAATTTTGGTAGTGGCTCTGGGCCTCTTGTCTTTGCTAACAACTTTAAAAAGGTAAAGGACCCCTGACAGTTAAGTCCAGTTGCAAACAACTCGGGGTTGCAACACTCATCTTGGTTTAATGGCCAAGGGAGCCAACGTTTGTCCTCAGACAGTTTTTCCAGCTCATATGCCAGCATGACTAAGCCACTTCTGGTGAAACCAGAGCAGCGCACGGAAACACCGTTTACCTTTCTGCCAGAGCGGTACCTATTTATCTACTTGCACTTTGACGTGCTTTCGAACTGCTGGGTTGGCAGGAGCTGGGGCCGAGCAACGGGAGCTCACCCCGTCACAGGGATTCGAACCTCTGACCTTCTGATCGGCAAGCCCTAGGCTCAGTGGTTTAGACCACAGCGCCACCCGCACCCCCTAACGACATTACATCTGGCAAAAGGCTGCTAAGCCACATAGCACAACAAGGATTTTGACAACTGGCCACTTTATGGAGGGGCTAACGGGTTGTTGGCCAAAGAATTCTTAACCACCACCTCCTCCTTCTCTGAGTTGTTAAGGTTAGGACAAGGTGGCACCTTTGTTGTCTGTCGTTCCCCATTAAGTAAATATAATGGGTTTATTTAAAGGGTTATGCACAGTTCCCTGGCAGGTCTGAAGCAGGGTTTATTCGAATCAACAGAATGTAGCTCAGTGCCAGAGCACCTGCTTGGTGTTCAGAAAGACCCACATTCAATTCCTAGCATCTCCAGGTAGGGCTGACTGAAACCTAGGAGAGCTACTTTCAGGCACCATAGACCCATGGCTCTCAAAGGTTGTGGCATGCCACATTGGTTGGCAGGAGAGGATTGCAAGTGTGGCAGGAAGATTCAGGGACAAACAAAGAAACATTTCAGTGTAATATGGTATCGCATCAAAATATTATTTTATTTGCATAATATGGATAGATACCTTTTCAAAATCAAGCACTGCTAGAAGTTGTTTCTTTTTTTGCTTTCCAATGTACTTCTTATCAATAAGAAATGCAGAGTGGCATGAGCAAATTTATATTCTGAAAATGTGAGCCGGGGGTGGGGGGGAGCCTGAGAACCAATGCTGTAGGCAGTGCGGAGCTATTTGGACCATTGGTGTGACTTGTTATAAGGCAGCTTTCTAAGGGAAGAAAAATAAGTGGGGAATGGGGGTTGCTTTTAAAGGGACATTATATATACAAAAATAGAAAGCTATGTTATACAGTATCAGGTCACTGGTGTAGTACCACAAGTAAAATCTCCCCCAAATAAGATCTCTAGCAATTTTGCAGGTTTGTTGTTCAGAGCTTTGTATGTTAATAACAAGATCTTGAGCATTGCTGGGTAGCTAATTGGCTGCCAACACAGTTCTCTTAGCACAGATGAAAAAGGTGGCACTCCAGGTTCACCACTGAATAACCTGGCTGAAGTATTCTGCACCAGCTTTCAAGGTGCAGGGAAGACCCACAGAGTGCTTTACTGAAGACTAATTGCAAGGTTACAAATGCATAATTCACAGTGGTCAAGCTATTCCTGTCCAGGAAGAAATCACAGTTGGTGTACCAACTTAGATTGATAATTGGCATTCCTCACCATTGAGGTTAATGAGCATCCAGTGATGAAGGCAGATCTAGGACTACTCCCAAACTACCTATCTGTTCTTTCAGAGGAAGTGCTCCAGAACTGAAAAACTCCCCAACTTCTGATCCTGAGAACTGCTCACACATGAAGTCTTACCAGGATTCAGTCTCAGTTTATTGGTTCTCATCCAGTCACCACTGCATCCAGGTACCAGCTCAGAAAAGTTGCAGCGTCTCCTGAATGAGATCTAACAGAGAAACAGAGTTGGGTATCATCAGCATACTGATGACACCATGCCCCAAATCTCATAATGACCATTGTCACCAGCTTTATTTATTTTATATTGGGTACAAAATAATGCCCTGCTACATCCCACAGCACAACTGCCAGGGGACAAACCAATAATCGCCCATCACTATTTTCTGAGTCAGCCCCTTAAGTAGAAGTGAAGCCACTGAAAACAGTGCCACCAACTCAAGAGGATACCATGGTCAACAGTACTGAAAGTCACTGAGATGTAAAGCAAGAGCAACAGCATTGCACTCCCCATGTCCCTCTCCTGAAGAGTCATCTATCTTGAGGACCAAGGACAATTCAGTCTAAAAACTGGTCCTGAACCATTGCGCTCACTCACTCACAAACGTTTTGCCTCTGGCTAAAACCAGTTTCTGCCTCTGCCCACCACTGGCATGCAGCCTCCAAAAGGTTGACGTTGTCCATAAAAGAATGCAGCTCTCAGAATGACAGGGATTCCCTGCTCTTGCCTTAAGGAATTGGACACATGGTAAAAATACAAACAAAACAAAACAGATGGGGGAACCTGGCAAGAACACAGAGAAAGAGCTGTGAAGGAGATAAATAAATGCAAACACAAGGTGTAGTCAAGTAACCAAAGAAGAAAGTATATTTGCCCTCTATAGGTGTGCTATTTTGTCCACTAAGTGATGGCACCAACTTGAGCTCTACTGAGAATTCTAGAAGATGCACTAAATATTTTTGACCCAGCTAGCTAAAGAACCACCTTCACTCATATGATCCTGTTTATTAATTGCAATCAACTACATTCCTGAAGTACTGTACAAAGTTAAGTTGGCAACCTTATACCACAGGCTTGAATTCAAAGATTCCCGTTGCATATATATTTGCCTATCCCATAGCATAAATCCCTTGGTCAGTTCACAAAGCAAAATCAAATCAATGTCAAGACACACACACACACATCAGAAAAATATAATATAAGCAAATAAGAACTATAACAGATTAATTAAAAAACAAAGCACAATTTAAAATTCAATTTCATAGAATCATAGATGTGTAGAGTTGGAAGGGACGCTGAGGGTCATCTAGTCCAACCCCCTGTCTTGCACAATTTCAACCATTTGGTTTTCCAAATTTCAGCAGCACCCTGTGCAAGGCCAAAATTTGGTGCTCCCCATCCCACCTCTTGCCTTCTGTTCTGCACTTACTACTACATCATAGTTGCAAAGCCCTGCAGCACCCCCCTCGGTGAGGTACCCACTGTGGGGGAACCGGTCATGCTGCCTCTGATAATGCAGTTGAGGATGGGCTGGTTGAATTTGTGCAAGTCATATGCTAAGCAAAGCAGAGAGCTTAAAGGCTATTTTCATGGGGTCCACTTAGGTTAACCAGCACAAATGCAAGGCCCCCCTCAGTGTACTGGCTCTGGGATGCTCTCATGAGATTTTGCAGGGCAATCCAGGTGAGACCTCTCATGAGCATCCCTAGCCTTCCAAGAGCCAGCATGCTGTGCGGACGAGGCAAAGAGTTTAAAAGCTCTTTTTGCACTGGGTAACACCAAGCGAGAACTTTTAAGCTCTCCACGTTGCTTGCTGGCCAAGGCTGGCTCAGCACACTGGCTGGGCAGTGTTAAAGATGTTCTGTTTATTCCCCTCAACAGCTAGCCATGGGGCAGCTCCAAAAGTTTCAGTATACTATACATGATTTTTGTGTATACTGTATGTGGAACTCTTGGAACAAAACCCCTGCCGAAGAAGAGAGATTACTGTATCAAAACAATCACTTGTAATAATAATAGCCTTGTGGTTTTTGCAAAATTAAGTGCCTCATTATTCAGTTAGTAGAGAACTCCTAAATTAAGATGTCCGGCAATCTTCCAGTATTAACAAATGTGACTTGTTCAATACAAACATCAATCAGCAGACAGCAGCCATAAATTACTATTTTTGGCAACTCTCTTTGCCCATTGACTCCCTGTCATTAAATCAATATAGAAAACAGGAAATATCAACCACAGTCTCTAAACTGCTGTCCGCTGCAAAAGAGAAGATCAGATTTACTGTTTTAAAGAAAATGCTGACTCATGCAAGTCGTCGTGGTAACTGAAGAGTTAATAACACGTGTTGCATCTGCTGAGAGGCACATAGTAAAAATGTAAACTTGGAAGCCTTGCCCCTGACTTCAAGAGTAAGAGAAGCAAAATAAGATCAGATAACTTACCAGAGGGAGGTAAATCAGACTTCCTCTTTTATTACTTTCTGAGAGTGCACTGCTATTTCAAATTCTAGGAAGAGGACAGCTTATCAGCTGTCAAATCTATGCTCCAGGCTAAGAATCTTAAATTGTTTTCAGTTCCTAGCAGAAAGAGGAGGCGGTGTATATTTTACATCCACAATTCCTTTGAAAAAACAGTTGTTCCTCTGCAGGAAGAACATCCAAGACTTCACACCCTAGTGCAGTTTTATGTGCTGTGTGCTTCCCTTTGCCCATTTTTTAAAGGACCTGATGTGCACTAGAAGAGGAGTAACACATTCACCTCTGGTCTGACAGAAGCATCTCACACACAGGCAAAACAAGCCCAAACAATTAACATGCACCCCCACCTTTACTTTCTGCAGATATTTACAGCCTTGTTATGGGGGTCAGAAGAATGCATCAGTACATGGTGGACTACGATGGAGGGGGTGAGGGGGTGTATTAAACACCTCCCTTATGCAAATGTAAATAACAAGTCTGTGCAGCTGGTTCATGATCAGAAATAAGTGGACGAGAGCCATCTCTGGGCAAACTGCACACGAGTTGCAGAGGGCAGGAAGAACCAACCATTAAATGTGTCTAACATGCAGGGTTTTCTTTAAAACAAAAAAGAAGAAATTGCATCAGCTGGGTATGTGTGTGGTGATTTATGGTTGAGGTCCTGTAGAAACCCCTCTCTTGAAGATGGAATTTGCTTTAAGGGAAGGGGGGAGTGCTGATGGGACTACAAAAACTGGGGTGGCAACTGCAAATTACATTTTTTAATTTACTCCCACCCAGTCTACAGAACTGGCTTCCAGGATATGCATGCCTGGTTCCAGATCCTTTGGGTTTTAGACACCAATGCAAAACAATTTCATTTGCCTTTAATGAACGGTGATTTCTGCATTTTTATTACCGCCAATGCTATTTTATGGACTGTATTTTCACAACATTCTTTCCTGTGTTTTTAATTGCAATCTATGTGTGGTTTTAATGTTGGAAGGTAACTTGAACAGCTTAAAACTGATAGGAAGGATAGAAATGCGTGAAATGAATGAATGAGCACTCAAGTGATCGCTTACGGTGAATAAGCCTTCTTCTTCAGCAAATTAAAGCAATGAAGCTTATCTAAACCAGAACAGAGTTGGTTCCAGGCCACTGATGTGCCACAATGACACATGTGGGCATGCAAATGAGAAAAGGGGGTTGTAGATTTTCATGATTAGTAATTTATGTATACACATTGACAAGGATATAGGCTGTGTACACATTATCATTAACTTTGGCTCCAGTGTGCTGCTACTGCTGGTGACTACGCATGATGTTAGCTACAATCCATATGCAATTTCTTGAGAAACACTCTTGTTTGCTTTGCTTTCCCTCAAACCAGCTTGATGTAAGCTGTGGTTAGGCTGAGGTGTGTACATTTGAGACAGCCTTTGCACATGTGCAGATAGCAGCTTCTATGAAAAGGAGTTCAGGAGGGCTGCAAGCATGGGAAAACCAAAGAAGTAATGTGCGTCTGTTGAAGACTTCCCTGCCCCCTCTCTGGTATGCGCAAAAACATAAAAATGTGTCTTGCAACACAGTGGGAGGAAACAACCCCACTGCATTTTAATGTGTACAATAGCCTTACTATTCAGATCCTTAAGACACACATGCATATATATACACATGCACACACAATGATTGGCCACAGCACTAAATTAAAATAGAATACTAGAGCCACTTGAATCCAAGTCCAGTCCCATACGGAACTGAAAATGAGTGGCAAAGGTGGTGGTGAGCAGGGGGGCAGCCAACCAATAAGACAGAGTAATAGATCAGTGGTATGAAAAGGTTCGCTTGCATACAGAAAGTTCTATATTTAACCCCAGGCATCTCAGAGATTGTCAACCTTTTTGAGTCCACGGCCCCCTTGACCAACTGCATTCTTTCTACGGCACCCCTTTGGGGTTCAGGAGCCCAGCTAAGTCACCCCTTGCCTGCAGAGCTGGTAAGCCCTTACCCCTTTTTGAGCACCCTCCCTTGTGGAGTATTCCCTCAGCCTTCTCTCCTCTCTCCTCTCCTTGGGAGTCCTCTGGGCAGTCGCTGCTGCCATCCCTGGTCTCTAAGCTGGCCCCAGCCCAGCCCCATAGAGAGGTGTCTCCTCACACTGCCCCATAGGGGCTTGGGAAGCACCCCCTGGTCAGCCCCAGAGGCACCATTCACTTGTAGCAAGGGCTGCTGCAACAAACAACTGTGCAAGTCTTTGGGAGGCAGAGACGCAAGAGGGCATCAGAGGAGGGAGGGAAGGAAAGAGGGACAGAGGCCAGTGTTGCCCGCGGCACCCCTGACCATCATTCAAGGCATCCACTGGGTTAGCACATGATGGGAAAGATCTCTTTCTGAAACCCAGCAGAGCAGACACAGTCTGATCAGATAAAAGGTCACTCTCCATGTTCTTAAAAGTACAAAATTATGCACATCTAAGAAGAAGTAAGTCCCAGTGATTCAGATTGTAATCTTGGCTCCAGACGCTTACTTAAACATGATCAGAATTCATTTGGCATTAGATTTGGGGTTGTGCTTAACTAAATTAGAGTAGACCCCTTGAAACTGATATGCCCATGTAAATTATGTTCATTAGTTTCAGTGGGTTTTACTCTTGACTACAACCCACTGAGTGTAAAAAACATAGGGGAGGAAACACAGCTATGGCAATAGAACAGAGGTAAATGTTCTCTAGTTCTATGTCCCTAATAGCATCCTGAACATATCAACCGCTGTAAGAGAGCTGATGGGTTTAGGATATGGTTCAGGACATTATTAGTCACTGAAGTAAACAAGAAAACTTTGTTAAATTCAATGAACTTTCATTTCCTCCTTAAAGTGCTTTTGCAAAGAGCAATACTTGTAACAGCATGCTTCTGTCTCAGAGGCTGGCAGTACAGCTGTGATACAGAATGGTGAGTCTTCTCCAGCATCGATGGTACAAGCCTGGATGTTACTGGCAAACTGAAATCCATTCGGGCAGATCCTGCTGGCGTTTACACCACCATAAATACATACGAAGGACAGTAAATTAAGAGCAATGCATATGGGGAGAAGATACTTGGTTCAATAACACTTCAATATTTGCCGGCAGTTGTCAGGTGAAAAAGGGAGGGGGGGCTTAAAGTAGAAAGCTACCACTGAAAACCGTAGATTGTTATTACTACGCAGTAGGGGAAGGAAAAAAATCACTGTGCAACTTCCGACTAGAACCAAGATGCCCAAATGCTCCTGCATGGAAGGATGGAAAGGCCTCCAAGGCAGAAAACTGGCTAGTTAAAGAGAAAGCTAAAATAGTGTTGCATACCACCGCAATCTCCAAGTGGTGCAATATTCCAGGTTTAAAAGGTAAAGGGACCCCTGACCATTAGGTCCAGTTGTGACTGACTCTGGGGCTGCGGCGCTCATCTTGCTTTATTGGCCAAGAGAGCCGACGTACAGCTTCTGGGTCATGTGGCCAGCATGACTAAGCTGCTTCTGGCGAACCAGAACAGCGCACGGAAACGCCGTTTACCTTCCCGCCAGAGCTGTACCTATTTATCTACTTGCACTTTGACGTGCTTTTGAACTGCTAGGTGGGCAGGAGCAGGGACTGAGCAACGGGAGCTCACCCCGTCACGGGGATTTGACCCGCTGACCTTCTGATTGGCAAGTCCTAGGCTCTGTGGTTTAACCCACAGTGCCACCCGCGTCCCCTATTCCAGGTTTAGGATGAGTATAATAACAATCTTGTAAGTTTATAAGTTTTCCCTCTCCCTTTTCTTCTTCTTTCGTCTTATAATTCTTTTTTTTATTTTTAATAAAGAATATAAATAAAGAATATAAAAGACACCGGAGTGGTCATCAGGCCTACTTGCTATGACAACTCCTGGAGGCCGAGGTCCTTTCATCCTACCCCGCTCCCCAAAAGAAAACCCCCAAAGTCGATAGGCATGGCTATTCAAATGGTGTGAATGCCACATCTTGTGATCAATTATGTGGGGTGGGGCTTACCTGCCCCCCTCCAGTATTTTATTTGTGTTGACATCCCTGCCCCCAACTCCACCCAAAAGGCTTTCTGATTCAAGCTGTCTTCACCAAAATAAAAATAAAAATAAAAATGGCTGCAATCTTAGTCCCACTTATCTGGGAGTAAGACCCATTGAATTCAATAGGTTTCACATCTGAGTAGATATGGTTAGGATTGCACACAAAACTGCCGTAATGTACTTTAAATGGAGTGGTCTGGATCAGGAAGGGTAACATTGATTGATTGATTGATTGATTGTTTCCTCTAGGAACCCATTCCATAGTGGGCAGAGTCAGAGCTAATGATGGGTGGAGTGAGAAGGAACTCTGCTTTAGTTTTCTCTATGACTAACTGAGAATCTCAATCCTACGAAGTTCTACTCAGAGGTAAGCCCCACTGGGGTTGAAGCAGTTACTCTCAAATATGTATATTGCTTTTCAAGTGAAAGTAGTAACTCACACATGTATGGTAGAAGCCTATGCACTTTTTTTCTCAGACAGCTGGTGAATAAAACATATACAAGCCACACAAGCAATAATTTAATCAAAAACCGTCTATTTCCATGATGCGAAAAACTGCCCCTTCCAACCGATCTAAAACTGCACAGAAAGAGTGAGGGAAAGCTTTTAAAAGTCCAGGAAAATAAGGATGCAAACGGGAAGGAAGCTGCCCTGATGGGATGTAGGAATAGGAAAAGATCACGGCTAAGTAGCAGAACATCTACTATTCCTGCAAAAGGTACAAAGTTCAGTCCCTGGCATCTTCAGGTATAGCCGGGAATGCCTCCTGCCTAAAACCCTGGAGAGCCAGTCAGTGTACAGTGCACAAAGACGAATGTTCTTTTTTCCATTTTTTTTTAATTTGCATTTTCCAAAACAGGAACAAAGAGCATCTTTAAGCCCCCTTCTCTCCCCCTGTCCCACTTACATCTTCGTACCAAATACAGTATGTATACATATACCGTATGACTTCCCTTCCACACTTTTCCTGGTTCCTTTGCTTTTCTGCTACTCCATGTAATCCACACCTTTTTAATCATCCAATTTGTTATCTGTTAAAAATATATATTTCAACTCTGCTGGATTTACTCGAGAGCTGCTAAGCTGTGTATTTGTCTATACTAGTTCTTGAAATAGTCAATAAACATTATCTATTCCTCCTTGTAATCGTTATCTTCATTTTCTCTTATCCTGTTCATCAGACCAGACAGTTCAGCATACTAGAGCATTTTACACTGCCATTCTTTTTTTTCTTTTTTTTAAAGAATTTTTATTAACTGGCCAATCACATCAAATTAAATCACATCACATAAATTCCAAATTACAAAGCCAAATTTTTAAATTTTGTTGGGGGAACCCATACTTCAAGATCCAAAGGGGGATTCAGATCATCTTCTTATTACTGCGTTAATGTCCAAATCAGTCCCAATCAGTCCAAACAAAATTCATAATTCTATCCAGTCTTATCTTGGTGTTTCCACATCATATCTTGTTCATATAATTTCTATTTTTCCTTTACGATCTCTTCTGTTAGTCTCCTTAAGCCGATAAGCAAAATAATAATCCTGTGTGGATTTCCCGTTCCTCCACTAAGTCCAGATGGTTTCCATATATCTCCTTTGTAGATAGCATCGCTCTTTCCATCATAAATTTGGCATTTGTCGCTCTTAAGTCCCACCGAGAAGTTGATCCACGATATGTAAACAACTCTATTTCTCTCTTTCTCCTCCCAGACCCAAGAGCTCCAACAATGCCTCCCAAAATGGCGACGGCATTTTTAACTGCGTCATTCCAAAACTCTTAGCTTTCCAGCTTCATCTTGAAACATTGCTTTGGTTTATCTCCACACAGCCTTAAATCCACAGCTTAAGTCCTTAGTTTCTGACTCATTAGGGGAGGGGATTCTTGTTAAATCACATAAGAAAAAGGAAGGCAGGTTTCCCCCCCCTTCCCCCTCAGTCATACCGTATCTTGACGTATCTTCTCATATTTTATTCTTGTCTTGTTATCAGAGATCTCTTCTGTCAGCAGTCTTTACTCCCCTTTTTCCTTGAAGCATGTGCAATTTATCTCGTCCAAATTGTTTCTTTTGAAGATGCTTGCAACTAGCGGCGTGAATCAGGGACGGCGTCCAGAAGTGCCGGAATCCCACAGGAGGGCTTTGTGCCTAGTGCCCCCACCCCCACAAATTCAGGGGTGGTATAGGGCACAGCAGGCAAGGGCCATCTCCCCCACAATCCTGGGAGGGTTAAGGAGGCTAATTACCCCCATCATAGCCTCCAAATTACCTCGTGTGGGTCGGAGAGATGTTATTGTCAGCCATCTTCCGATGCGCCACCTAGTGCCCCCCCATTCTTCCTTAGTGGGTACTAGACTTGTTCTCCACCTTTGTGCCAATAAGGTTCTAGCTGTGGCAATGGGGTATAGTAATAAACTCTTTCGGTTTTTTTGGGGGGGGAGATGTCCATTGTTACCACCCCCAAGAGGAAAATCTTAGGTGTCTTTGGGGAAAGTTTTTTTAAAAAATATATTTTTCAATTCATTATATATAGTTCTCCAATATTCCTTAATTACTTTACAGGACCACCAATGTGGCAAAAGGATCCCTCATTTTCTTCACACTTCTAACATAATACCTTTTTTTACTTTTTAAAGACATTTTCGCCAATCTGGTGGGTGTTAAATACCATCTGTATTTAACTTGGTATATGACAAGCCTTCTATGATCCTAAGAAGACAACATAAAATGACATCAGGGATGCATGCAGCCTTTGGGTGACAAAGTTGCCCACCTGTGCTTTTTTATATTTATTTTTTATATCCCGCTTTTTTCTCTCCAAGGAGCCCAATGTGGCGCACATGATTCACCTCCTCATTTGATTCCCACAACAACCCTGGGAGGTAACTTAGGCTGGGAGGTATTGACTAGTCCAAAATCCCCTTCTGAACTTGAAGCACTAATCCAACACTCTAACCACTACCCCACACAGGCCACAGCATCTGATGAATATAATAGCTCAAATCCTGATGGCTATGGGTCTCTGGGACCACTCTGCACCAGTGTCCAAGCATCTGAACATGCCAACGCCTTCATTTTCTATCAATAAATCACTTCTGAGCCTTTGAAATGCACAGGAAGGGGTGGAGGAAGGGGTGGGTGGTGGGTGCGGGTCACCCCAGGTGGGGTGACAAAATGCCGGGTGGCACTTGCGGGGCCTGCAGCGTGCCCGAGCCATGCGTCTCTCCTGCCCAAACGGTCCACTTGCTGCCGCCCTCCCAGTTGTAGGGCGGCTGAGTGGGAGGAAGCAGGCAGACTCCAGAGGCCCTGTGGTTTGCCCTGCCCCTATGGGTGGCTCACCCCACCCTTACCCCACCCCTATGGGCAACTCGCCCTGCCCCTATGGATGGCTCACCCCGCCCCTATGGGCAGCTCACCCCAGGCACCCGAGCGGGTTCCTCCGCCGCTGTGCACAGGTTGAGAATCTAAGGAAACAAGGATGTTCATAGCTCATGGGCTGTATAGTCAGAGGGGTTGTTTTTTTTTACACCACACACATCTTTTCATAGTCTCCCTTAGAGTCACACTGTTTTTCTATCTAGGCAAGCAAGAGGCATTATTACATTTCACTGATACACTCCAGACCAGGCTTCCTCAACCTCAGCCCTCCAGATGCTTTTGGCCTACAACTCCCATGATCCCTAGCTAGCAGGACCAGTGGTCAGGGGTGATGGGAATTGTAGTCTCAAAACATCTGGAGGGCCGAGGTTGAGGAAGCCTGCTCCAGTCAGTCAAAACGACTTGAGAGTGCAGGGCGGGGCTGGTTGAGAGAGGGATGTGGCCTGACATGGCAAGGGCATGACCTTGTAAAAGGGTGCGGCCTGGAGCAAATCTCAAGGGCCAAATAGAGTGACTTTGGGGGGCTGCATTTGGCGCCTCAGATTTCCCCACACCTATTATACTGTACAAGTGCTTTTCCTCCCCCCCCCATAAGATGGTACAGTGTTTGCATCAAACTTGTCCGTACCAATTTTGATATTGGATCTTAAAAGCTGCTTACTAATCCAAAACTAGAGCTGTAACATTTGTAAGTAAATTACGCTGAGTTCAATGGGCTTTACTTTCAAGGAACACAGCATGCCTTTATTTTGAGCATAGATGTGCACTATTAGGCCATTAAATGGTTTAACATTAATCAGTGTGTTTTTTCTTTTTTCTTAAAAAAAACTTGATTTACTAAAAATATGTTAACGCTGATTAACTAACAGCAGACTTTTTTTGAAAAAAAAGTGTTACAAGGGCTTACAAAAACTATGTATTGCAAAACACTCTATGCACAGTTTCTGTATTAAAATATCTATTTTTTAAAAAATCTGCTATTAGATACCACATTATTCTGCCTCACACAGGAGCTAATCCCTCTTTTTAAGTAACTCGTTTTACTTACTTTCTTTGCAGCGGTATTGATTTCCTTGCATGCGCATTTTTGCAGATTCGTCTGCCTTTAATTAATTGGTGAATCAATTAAAATTCATACAACCAATCAGCTAAGATATATTTCATCAGGTGATGGACCTGTCCAAAGCCCCAGGTATTAGCAGAAAAGAATCCCATAAATTAGGGTAGGCAACTACAGGTGAATTAACAGTATGGGTTTTTGGTGTTGTTTTTAAGAAACAGAATGACTCCTGACATTTCAGAGTCTGAACAAATGGAACATTTTGTCTCACTAATTAGATCAACACTGCTTTTACTGGGCAAGGTAAAATAATCTCCCTGTAATAAATCTCTTCCCTCTTAGCATATTCCTACTGCACCCTTTTTAAGGATGTCTGAGGATAATGATGTCTGTTTTCAAGTGCACCTTGCTAAAAAGGTTTGCTAATACCAACCCCATCCCCCTAAAATCTCTCCTGAAACAGGAGGATGTTTGTTCAATTGTTTAAAGTTGTAGTTTTCAGTCCACTTGTTCTTGACTATTCCCACTAAAGCTCATGGCACTATTCCCAAGTATGTTTTGAAGATCACAGCCCAACTAATTATCATGTCATCTCAACTGCCCCTCTCCTCCTCCTCCTCCTCCTCCTTCTCCAATTCATTGCAGGGCTGCTTCTCTAAATCTACTTACGGTGGATCTAAGGTAGACTGGTAAAACGGGATATCTGGTGGCTCAGATCTGACATTTGGGATTGTGTAATTTTACAAAGGCCAGGCATTCTGTAAGATGGTTATGACACTGCCTGAGTCACCTGGGCACGGCTTAGCTGTACATTTCTAATACAAACCACTCACAAGAACAATCAATTTACAGTTTTTGCAGCTGATAAGCAGTTTTCCACAATTCCCTGTTTATAAGCAGTCTGCAAAGTCAGACAGGGAGTAACTTTTTGACCTAGCATCAAACATCTATATACCATAATATGACTTAGCTTTCCCTCTTTGCTGTTGGACCATTCTAATAGACTTCTGCAATGAAAGACTGAGAAAGCTGGCAACATCCATCACAACCACATTCATCTGTACCTAGGATAAATCACTCTCTTTTACAGCAAACTGGGCACACTATGGAACAGCCTTCTTCCTTATATGATACCTTATATGATACCTTTGTAACTCAAACTATGCATAGAATTTTTAATTAATTATGCTATTTGTTCACCAAAATCTACTCGGACACAGGTAAGCCTTGATGACTTTAAATTAAAGATGCTTCTCCATTTGTTTCCATGGTTCTGATTTGATTCAAAGTTATAATACACACCTAGCAAGACCATTTCAATCTGCCCTGGTCTAGCTAAAGATTCCCTGGATGTCAAAACCTGTCACATTCCACTGGTTTGTGAAAGAAAGAAAGAAAGAAAAAAGAAAGAAAGAAAGAAAGAAAATTACTTTTCAGACTGAAACACATTGCTGCGAGTTTTAAAAAGGTCCTACCAACAGGACTTTAGCGCGATTTGGGAGATCAGGAAACGAGGACGGACCGGGAATCTTCCAACACATCCGTTTCCTTCACCTTGCAGGCATCTTCATTAAAGGGAAAGGCAGTTGCAAAACAAAACAATTGCCTTGCAACCAAGGGGAGCAAATAAACCCCGACAACCCCCAGAACCCAAAACTTTTATGCCTCACAGAGTAAGTTGCCACCCACATCGGGCACCTAGACTGCCTGCACATGCCAGGCAAATATGCAAAACAAACATACCGCGCTGTGGTGGGGGTGGGGGGGGGGAGAACCCCGGTTTGAAAGAAAGTCGAACTGCCCCCAGTGCAAGAACTTACCCAGCTTCTCTTCTAAGAAGATGCCCGACCAACAGCAGCGAGGGTCCTCAGTTCTGGTGCCAGCCTCCAGGAGAAGGAACCACATATCATCTTTTCGATTCTCGCCTTCCCAAGCAGAATAACAACAACAGCCGTAATAAAAACGAAAACTGTTTAAGGGAGGGCGGAGGGAAACGTCTCCAGAAAGTGGTAACAGTGAGGGCACTTGAAGGGGCGCCCAAAAAAATTAGAAATAAAAACAAGAAGACGGGGTTGGTCCAAGTAAGAGGTGGAGAAAGATAGACGGGAGCTTTGGCTTACTTGGGGAAAACTCACATTTGCAGCACGCAATCTGCCCTGACTGGTTGTGTAACTCCCCAACACACTCACACACACACATACATGCACGGCTTGCTGGGGTTAGCCCGTCCTCCCTTGGCATCATCGCCCGGGCTGCGGGCGCGCTCCCGCCGCTCCTCCTGGGTCAGTAGGACCCGGGAGCGCGTGCGCGCGCCTCTAGCTCGCGGAGAAGTCCAGTCAGTTTAGTCAGCCAGCCACATCTTTTGAAGGGAGGGCCGAGGCGGAGGACGGGACTGGAGGAAAGGAAGGAAGAGAGCGCGCGCTTTGCCAAGAGCTGTGCCAAAAGCGAGAAGCGCTGAGTAGGGCGGCGGCGGCGGCGCGCTTCGGGGAAGCGAACCTCTGCTGTGCTGTGGGACGCGCATAACGAAGAGCTCCCTTACTTTAGAGGAGGGGAGATTTAGGTAGATAGGCTGAGAGACCTAGTACTCGTGCACGTGAAGGAGAGGAGGAGCGCATCCTCAGGCACCGGCAGAAGGAACTCGCTGGGCATGAGGGGGAAATGTTCCCACGGAGCGCGCCTTAATGGGAAGAGAGCCGGACCACCACCCCACCACCCCGTCCAGATATTGGATAGTAATGGAAGCCGGGTTGCTATATGGGGGGTGTGTGTGGAGGCGGGGAAGGGTTCAACTGAAGCCATCCCAATCATGCCCAGCCAGGCGGAGGTGGCTAGAGAGTGCCACCAGCGCTGAAAGTGAGCCCTGGTATAAGTGTGGGTGCACGCGCGCTATTTATTTATCTGTCTCGCTTGGCACAGCCAAGGAGGAGGGAGAACACATTTCAGGAACATCCCTCCTGAAGTGGTGATGGCAGCCAAACTCCAAAGGACCGAGGAGCGGCGGTGGCGGCGGCGGCAGCAGCATCAAGCAGGCAGCGCCGCGTAGCAGGGCGTCCCATCCGAGGATGAGCTGCCGCCGCGGAGAGTTGACAAGCAAGGGCTCCCGGTGCTCTCTCTGTCGCGCTCCTGCGCGCTCCTGTGCTGCGCGCTCCCCAGGTTGGCACGCTGGGAATCTGGCGTGGAAAGTAGGTCAGCCCGAGAGCTGAGCGTCGGTGGCAACAGCTACATAGGCAGAGAGGAAGAGAGAGAGCCCAAGCGCTCCAGGGCCGCTCGGGAAGGTAGCGCGCGCGCGAACGAGGCGAACAAACGGGCTGCTCCTTTCCCGCCGTTTTGAATCTCTCTCTCTCTGTGTGTATTTGTGATGGCTTCATTAGAACCCACACAAAATTTGTTTCTCATTCTCTTGCTTTTTGGCACACCAAGGAGGAGGGAAAACTGATTTTATTCAGCTTAATATACTGAGCCCCAACTAAGCAGATGCCAAGGATTGAACCTGAGGCCTTCTGCATGCCAGGCAGGTGCTTCGCCACTGAGCTACAAAGCCTTCCCTTCAAATGGCACAGCTCCACAACCTTGCTGGGCTAACAGTTCCTCCAAGCATGTACAAAGTGTGCCCAGGCTTCACTTGTATATATGTAATACAATTATATATACATAATATATATAATTTGCATCTTTTCTGTTTAAAAGCAACTTGCAAACATTAAAGCACTGAAATGGGTGAATGAGCAAAATAATAAAATAGGAGAATAATATCACAAAAATAAGCAAATAACTTAAGCAGAGGCACACACCGTTTTATTGAGGGAGTGGTTTAACACTCCCATTCTAAGCAAGGGGAAAAAACAACAACAGTATTTTTTCGTCTTGACATTCCAGTAAGATGTAAATCATTTTCAGTTTCATTCAGACATGTTCCAATTTTGTGACCCACTCCTTTAATGCTGGATTACTTTTTCTTTGAAGTTGTTTGCTCATTTCCAGTACTTTGCATATATTAGCCTAGCAGACACAATCACATGAAATCTTTCCGAACTTAAATATTGTTAAAAGGTAAATATTAGGATAAGTTGTTAATGCCACTTCTCAAACCTGGAACACGATACAAGAACTGGCCTGGCGGGGGCGGGGGCGGGGAGGAATGCCCTGCAGTGGATGGAAAGTGCCATTTCTCTTAACAAAAAGTCCCTCTTTCACAGGAAGAAAATATTCCAGAGCAGGGAAAGACTGAGTTAAGCCCCATCTATTTTTGTGAACAGTCAGAGACAGCAATTTCCCCTTTCCTTCATTGCTAGGGATGCCACCTTAATTTATTTTTCTTTCTAGAAATTTGACCAGAGTGAAGTATTGCTCTGCGTGTAGGCATGGTAACTAATCGTAATTAACTCATTCAAGGTGTTCAAACCATTTCAAATACACTCCATTATAATTTATACTGTACAACAAACCCTGAAGGTCAGTAAGTATGATTTATTTATTTATTTAAAATATTTCTAGTATACAAGGAAAATTTAAAAATTAGTATACAAGGCAGCTAATAACCCGTTTGATTTGTATTATTAATAATACAACAACACATTAAACAATGCAACCAAAGAATGCAGTAATTAAGAAGCTACATCAGCGCATAACTTCAAAAACGATTAGAATGAAGCCTTGGGGGAAAAAAGAGAGCTTGAAATAGCTATGCTTTAACAATTAGCAGAAAAGTGAGGTAAGGTGGAACCAGGTAGGCTTCCCTAGGGAGGTCATAAAAAAAAACATTTTTTATGGGATGGCACAGGTGCAGGCCAATAGGTGCTTTCCCTCAGATTCAAACTGAGCCACTCTGAAAACTAGCAGAACTGGTATTTCAGAGTTTGAACCAAGACAGAAAGAGGTGTGTTCTTACTGAATGTGGAGGAAGTCACCCAAGAAACAGCATTTTATGTCTGTCATCTATGCTCTAAGATCAGTGTTTTGCATGTTCAGAGCCAGAAACCTGCCCCCTAAATAAATTCATACATGGCTCAAATTTTTGTTTGTTTTTGGCAGAATTTAGGCCACAACTTTATTGATTACACAAAGTGAATGGTTGCATAGATTCTGGTTCAACTAGCTCCCTGCCATGCAGGTAGCGTTGACCCAGGGTTCCAGCATAGGTCAGCCAAGGGTGAACACCTGGATAAGAGGAAAGCCGGAAACAGAAGAATGCAAAAGAAGCAAGCATTCCTCTGAATTGGCTGTAGAATTTAATAAAAAATCATCGAGGTAATGGGTGACGCCCCTAAAACCTGTTTTGGTACACAAAGCCCAGTCCCAAAAATGTACTGAAGGCCTCAAAAGCTGCACAGGATATAGAGCAGCCCATAGGCATAGCCTTATCCACATAATAAGCTCCATCCAATTGGAACCCCAGCAACTTAAAATCGTGGATGAACAGGAAGTAAGCGGAAGGCAGCTTCTACGTCGCACTTTGCCAGAACTGCACCCTTCCCGAAACTCCTGATCAACTTGACCACTTGGTCAAAGACGGCAGACTTAACAGAACACAACTCAGGAGGGATAGCATCATTTACTGATGAACCCTGTGGGTAAGATAAGTTGGGAATTAAGCGAAAATCACCTGGGGCCTTTTCAGGTACTACACCCAAAGGAGAAAGATGCAAATCTGGGTAGGGAGGGCACGCAAATGGGCCAGCCATCCTACCCAAAGCCAGTTCTTTCCTGATATTTCTCCTAGAGACAACAGGCAACTCTCTGACAGATTTTTGATTTTCAACTTCGGTAGCCCTAGGCGGGAACACCACTGGGATATGAAAGCCTTGAGAAAATCCAAGCCACAAATAGGAAGCAGCAGCTGTATCAGGGCACCTGCCCCCATAAGGCGGGCAACTTAATGGGAGTATGAGCTAGGGCCAATAAGACCTCACTTAACATCGTGGACTGCTGGAGGAGAGGATCCTTTCTGACCCCACTGAGAACCTCTACTTGCCCCACGAAAGGGCTGCTTGACTCCACAGGAAGCGGCAGAATGGCTCCCAAAACATTTATCACAAATGTGGGAAAACTTGCAACCTTGACGCTAGCAGGATCCTTTATTACCATATTTTTCGCCCTATAGGACGCACCGTCCCATAAGGCGCACCTAGTTTTTTGGGGGGGAAATAAAGGGAAAAAAATATTTTTCCCCCCCAGGCGTGGGGCTGGGCAGGGGAAGCCCGAGCTTCTCCCGACCCCAGCCCCCAGAATAGGCAACTCTCTGCAAGCCGTGGGAGCCCGGTGCCGGGCTCCCGCGCCTTGGGGAGAGCTGTGCGAAGCCTGGGCACGCTGAGCTCAGCGCGCCCAGCCTTTGGCATGCAGGCAACTCTCCGCAAGCCATGGGAGCCCAGCGCCGGGCTTCCATGGCTTGCGGAGATCTGCGCGAAGCCTGGAGAGCGAGAGGGGTCGGTGCACACCGATCCCTCTTGCTCTCCAGGCTTCAGCGAAAGCCTGCATTCGCCCCATAGGACGCACACACATTTCCCCTTCATTTTTGGAGGGGGAAAAGTGTGTCCTATGGGGCGAAAAATGCGGTATATTCCCAACAAATAAGGCACCTTTCTGGCTTCTTAACCTCTTGCTTGGATTTTGATTGCTCAGTGGACTTGCTCTCAAAATTCGGAGAGACATAAGTAGTCCACACATCGAGGTCTTTTTGATCCCATCGAGCAGAAGGGATCCTGGCGGCATGACATCTAAAACTCTTCTTATGGCTGCCGCCTGACCAGCCAATGCAAAATCCTTACTCACCAACGACTGGTAAATCCACAGGTGCAAACTTTTTTGAGGATACACTGCAGAAATAACTCCAGCAAATACCTGAAAGGCATCAAGCCATTTCTCAAAAGACCTCTCAGCGTTAAGGAAGCCGGCCTTACCTTTCCCTACCACCTGCTCATCCTTATCCGGACATTCCTCAGGGGGAAGGAGTTTGAAAATGTCAACATACTGGCCATCGAGAATCCTTTTCCGGATCCTAGATGGCAAGTGCACACCAGGAATAATATCCCTGACTGCTTTGGTTGAGACTTTAACATCCTTGAGTGGTTTGCCATCTAAACATTCGAGGGGAAGGCTGTACCTAGCCCTGTGGGAATTTGCTCTACGCTGCCACGCCCACCTGGGAAGGCCCGAAGCCCCTTCGCCGTGGCCCTAATACAGACCAAGGACCACATCTGACTCATCATCAGATGTCTCAGAAGACGTACCCGTAGAAGTACGGGTATCTTTGCGCCTCTTGGCCCTGCGCATGGAGCGACGACTCTTTTGCCGCACTATGGGCACCGGAAGATCCTCCTTGGAAGAGTGGATGCTGAGCGCCTCCCTCGAATGAACCGGCTGCACCTGAACAGAAGTAAAAACATGTGCGGTGCTTGGCTGAGAAGAAGTTCCTCTCCCCATAAGCTGCGCTGCTGGAAGCCCTGGACTCTCAGAACCTAGGGGTGCCGACTGTGAATGTGGCAGTCCAGACCGAAAGGCCTGCTAAACCATGACACCCATACTCCTGGGACGACCGCTGGGACTGGAATCCTGGAAAACTGCAATTGGGAAAACAAAGCCCCAGAAGAATCAAAAGCTTCTCTCCCTTCACTCGCATCAGAGGGACCATGAGCTTCATAACCAGTAGAAGATGAGGAGGGGCCAGGCTGGGAATCAGGCTGCCTCCCAAACTGCTGAGCCAATGACTCAAGCTCCGAATTAAACCTTGTCAAGGCCGCAGGGTCTGAGCCCATATTGGCCACAATAGCACACAGACGATCCAGCATTTGCTGAGGCACTGCTGGGGCTTGCACTGAACGCAGCGACTGAGACAGGCCTCTAATTACCCTTTTCGAAGGGCAAGCAGGACTAGGGTTCCTTTTAACAGGCGTCTCAATAAGCTCTCCCAAAATACAAAATATATAAATAAAGTCTTAAGCCGTTAAAATGGCGCTCCCGCCAAAACAAGATGGCGGCACAAGATGGCGCTCCCGCCAAAATAAGCTGGGGAAAATGCTTGCCAGCCCCAGGAATTTCCCCAACCAACCTTAAGCCAATTGGGAGGGGGGTACAGAATTCACCAAGCTTACAGAGAGGGAACTCTCAAAAGCCAAAACAGCAAACAAAACAATCACTATAACTCAAAATCTTTGCCCCACTAAAACTGAAGTCAAGGCTCTTTAAAATAAAGACGCGGCTATAACTGCTCAAAATTGCTGCTCCCAGCCCAGGGAAATGGAGGAAACTCCACAGCCAGAAATGCTAAAGGCCAAAACCCTGTGGGCAAAATCTCCTCTGAAAACAAATAAGAGGTGCTACTGAGCAGAGGTTTTTTCCACACTGCAGCAACACCGCACACCGGGAGTCCCTGGATCAACAAGCTCGAGAGCTAAAGCACTTTAAGGGAATAGCAATCGCTACACAAGCCACAAATGCAGAATTGGAAAAGGGAGTGCTCAGGGGACACCCTAAAGACAAATGTAGAGAAATTAAAGGAACGAAAAGCTCTGAAACGGAGCGCTAAGGGGCTGCAAGCCCCGTGGGGCGAAAGCCCCTCTTAGTAAGGGAAGGGCAAGGATGGGGAAGATTAAATCAAAATCAAAATAAGGGAAAAGGAAGAGGGTGAAAGGAATTAAAAGAAGGGATAATGGAAAGCTATCACCAGGACGGTCCGTCGAAGGTAAATCGCTCTTGCTCTCTCGGCTCGCAGAGGGCATTCTGTTGGTGTTCCAAATGCACGCACCAAAAGAGGAAGCTCTGGGTCACGTGCATGGGTATAAATAGGTCCCTCGAACCGTTTGGACTCCGTCCCATTGGCCAGATTGCACCTAGCTACGAGGGACCTACCAATCGGGTGTTGTGGCTGACCAATCGTACGCACCCACAACACAGGGTGTCGGTTTTCCAGGTCTCAGGTGCCCTCTTTAAGGGAGGACCCAATTTCCCACTATTAAGGCCTTGTTTTAAAAACAACAACAAAACCCTTATGAGAGCTAGGAGAGTTCAAACAGAGGTTAGTTGTGTGGTTTTATCTATTTTATTATTTATTTAAGGCTGCAATTCTGTCCACACTTAACTTGGGAGCAAGACTCCCTACTGAGGTCAAATAGGCCTTATCCCTGGTTGAACTTACAGCTCTTGGTGAAGACTATATTATCATTAGCTTCATCATAATTATATCAGCAAGAATTTCAAGTGAGCCTTTCTGCTTCATTTTATGGTGTTCCACTATTGCGAACCCCGCCCCCCCATTGTACACTGCTTTGAAACTATGGCACTAAGCAGTATATAAATTAACTAATCAGCTAACTAAAACTAACTTAGTAGCAGTTACTTCTGAGTAGGCCTGCCTAGGTTAGTTCTGTAGAGGATTTATATCTTACTTCCTCAAGAGGTTCCCAGGGCAGAAATGACCAATAAAACAAATCAAAACGGAAATGTTTCAGCACCACAATGGGAAATAATAATAAAAATGTCTCCTGTCACTGAAATCACATCCAGGTAGGTGACTATCCCACAGGAAAGTAATTCATAATCAGTGTATCCTTTCCCTTGTAAGCCACACACCTGAACTGGGCAGGAGACCTAAAGATTGCATTCTTGGGTTGCAGTCCTAAACATTTTTTAAAAATTAAAAATTTTCCAGTAGACTTTATAGACCAACTAAGTTTGTTCTGGTATAAGCTTTCATCTGCATGCACAATTCTTCAGATACACTGAAACAGAAGTCACCAGACCCTTATATATAGTGGGAGGGTGGGGTGGAGTATTTCTCAGAAGGGTAGTAGGAGATGGGTGATTGACTCAATGGGTATGGTAAACCTGTTGATGACTGTTAACGACTGCAATTAGTCCAACAGGAAAAAGCAAGGGATAGCATGCAGATGAGCAAAAATAGCTTTAGCATATCACCCTCCCACTATACATAAGGGTCTGGTGACTTCTGTTTCAGACTATCTGAAGAAGTGTGCATGCACACGAAAGCTTATACCAGAACAAACTTTAGTTGGTCTATAAGGTGCTACTGGACATTAAAAAAAATAAATTAAAATTTTTATTTTGACTGCGTCAGACCAACACGGCTACCTACCTGAGTCCTAAACATGTAACCTACTATGAAGTAAACTCCCACTAAACACAATGGATCTCACCTCCAACTAAACACGAACAGGATGGAACTGCACATCAATTTAGCAACATTATTCTAAGCATTTTCTTTGTTTCCCTTCTGGCTGTAAAACTGCATCTCCCAAAGATTTTGTGTGTGTGATGTCATTACTGAAAAATCTGCTCAAATGAACCCAGGAGGACTCTGGCATAGAAAAGGAAGCAGTGTCCTTCACGGTCAATGGCGCATGGGGACTCTTTGCCCAAGCTGAACCCACACATCAGTTCCTATAACCTCTCAGCTTCTTCAGCAAGACATTTTCTACAGATCCCACCCTTGAAACAAGCTGTTCTAGGTTATTAGTCACACAGCGTTATGAGTCACTAACTTAACATTTTCTCCTTCCTTCTTCATAGCGCCCTTTTTTACTCTCTCCCCCTCCCATTGTCATGATTTCTCCCCCTGCAGCACATACATTCCTCTGTGCATCTTTCTGCTATGCATAATGTTAGCCTTTGTTGTTTAGAGAGCTCTGTTTCTCAAATAGATGAGTAGATGGGCAAACAGGTGGAATAAAGAAGAATGTGGCAGCTTGATTCTTTTCAACTAGGAAGTACTTCGGGAAGGAACACAGACAGCCAACCTATCCCTCCAAAAAATAATGGCACCATCCTTTACAAAAATAAATGCATTATATACTATGAACAAAGAACATATTTATCAGTTTGTTTTATTTTGAATTCTTTCCCTTAGGCAAAAAGATTACCAGGCAAAAGCTGGTTCAGAATCATGGTGAATCCTGACCTCAGTTGTAATTGTGGGAGGAAGCCTCACTGACTTCAATGCAACTTACGCACTTCTGAGCAGACATGGTTAGATTTCTGCTGCATGGTTGCGACATCAAGCACATGAACATGGGAGTATGTCCCATTGAAACATGGTTTGGACAGTGCTATATGGGAAGTCTCAACTGTGAACTCTCTTGGCTGCTTCTCTGTGAGTGTTTACTGTGGGGTCCGTGCTCTTCATACATACAAGTTTTTCAAACCATCCCTTAGCGATCAGAATGCCAGCTCATATTCCTACAGCCACCATGTAATCTTTTCTCACAGGAAAATCTAATAAGTGTTGGGGGACTGCTGCCAATAACTCGCTCGTAATATCTGGCGGATCTGTTTGCAATATGAAGCCCCAATTTTGAAGCACCTTTGCTGGCAAAGTGCTATCTCTCAATTTGTTTTCTTGCATCTTCAATGCAGTGATAAGTGCGATGAAATTTTGAAGCGTGGAATGCTCCTGTTAAGAGTTCCAGCCATCCTGTCTCCCAAAATGCTTTATTCTCTCCCCTCTAATTCCACCCCATTTCCCCATTTCCCACCCACAAACAGGTATTGTGCATGTTCACTCCTCATCTGGCTGTTTCAGAAGGGGTTCCTCTCTTATTTATTATTTTCTGCAGTTTTGTTTTTTCAACTTCATATCTTGGGGCTCTTCAAGCCTGATGATACTGCTCTTTTGCATATTGATGGTAGCATTTTGGTTACATAATGATCCATACGTGAATAATGAGTTTACTATGAGCATATATCTGCTAACAAGGACGAAGTGGGGAGGAGGAGAACCATGTACACCACCTTGAGATCCTTGGAAGATAAAGGTGGTCAAAAATAAGCTGAGTGCAGATCCTGGGAGCTTGTGACTAGACCTCTCAAACAGGGACAAGGATTGCTGGAGGAGACAGAAGAGGGTGAGCTTGTCTTTTGGAGTAAGGCTGCTTGCTTGCTTGCTTTTTCTGAGCTCTTTAAAAGTTTGATAGATTGATAGCAGGACTCAGGGAGTGGCTGAGTGCTCTGCCAGAGGCTTGATTACTTTTCCTGGTTACTTTCCTTTCCTTGCAGGCCTGAGGGTGTGTGTGGCTGATTGCCCTGTGGGAACACAGGATCTGAGGGGGAGGAATTAGCAACCAGCAGCGGTCAAACTTAGCTCAGTGCAGATCCTGGGAGCTTGTGACCAGACCTCGCAAACAGGGGCATTCAAGGGGATCATCTATCTTGGACCTGGTTCTCACCAATAGGAAGGAAGTGATTGATGAGGTGGAAGCGCTTGGGAGGAAGTGATCATGTTCTCCTGGGTTTCAGGATACAGAGGCAAGGGAAAACTGAGTGTAGTCAGACACACACTCTGGACTTTAAGGAGGTCAGTTTCAAAAAGCTGAAGGAGCTACTGGGTGTGTGTCCATGGTCAGAAATACTCAATGAGAAGGGAGTCCAAGAAGGATGGGTGTTTCTAAAAGGAGAAATATTGAAGGCCCAAATGCAGACAAAACCAACAAGAAAGAAAAGTGGAAGGCATCTAAGGAAACTGGTGTGGCTGCATAAGGAGCTTACAGATGAGCTGAGAGTTAAGAAGGGCATGTATAAGAAATGGAAGAAAGGGAGAATCACAAAGGAGGGGTATACACAAGCAGCCAACAGTTGCAGGGGGAAAGTCAGGCTGGCTGAAGCTCAGTGAGCTCAAGTTTGCAAGAAAGGTTAAAAATAAAAAGATTTATTCGACTATGTCTGAAGTAAGAGGAAGAACAAGTAAGTGGTAGGTCCTCTGTGTGGGGAAGATGGAGAAATGCAATTGGGTGACAGAGAAACGGCAGAACTACTCAACAGCTACTTTGCCTCTGTCTTCACCCAAAAGGAAAGTGATGCCCAACCTGGTGATAACTAAATAAATGATGTAAGGAGGGAGCTGCAGCCCACTATAGGGAAAGAGCCAGTAAGGGACCACCCAGCTACTGTATTTTTTGCTCTATAGGATGCACCTTTTCCCCTCCAAAAATTAAGGGGAAATGTGTGTGCGTCCTATGGAGCAAATGCAGGCTCCTTGGCTTCAGCGATAGCAACGTGAAGCCTCCGAAGCGCAGAGGGAGCGCTCCCAGTCCCACCAGGAGATGCTGGGGACTGAACCTGATGCCTTCTGCATGCTAAGCACTTGTTCTACCACTGAGCTATGGCCCTAGCTCACAATATTGCTGTCAGGATAAAATGGAGAAGGTGGAGGCTGAAGTGTGTATGCTCTGTGGAGGAAAGGTGGGATAGAAGTATAAGAAGGAATAAAGTATGTAAACTAGCCTCTAAGTGAATAAACTACAGTATATTTTTAACTTACTCTCCTAATAATTTGTATATAATTTATAAATGTGGTATATAAATTTTGTTAAATAAAAAAAGAGGAAATGTTCAGACTTTCAAACAGTATGTTATTCCTGAGCCTTCATTGCTGAAACTCCCAACAGCATTTTCATGCTCACAAACACCTGATGAAGGAACCATTGTGACATAAGCCATTCAAGCAGAGTGAAGGGGCAACAGGCTGTCAACAGTGGCAGTAGTTGGGGGCTCCCATCTATTCAAAAGCCAAAAAAAGTCTTTTCAGACTGCCTGAGGAATTAATCCCTTCTTTAACGTTCATAATTGCTGGATCGATTTAACAGGACTGGAGCTAACATTTGCTTGGATTTGGCACCATTGATAGGGAACTGCCTGCTGCGTCCTCCACTTTGAAGCCACCCTGGTCTTTGGGCCTCCAGCACCTTCTTCAGAATGTCCAACCCATCTAAGAGGCGTATGATACTGGTGTTCCACTGGGTTAGGAAGAAGCCCCTGACAGAAAAGCCGTGCTCTACCATCTCAGCCAGACCTTCTGCCTCTGCACCGGCTTGCAACACTCCTCACATTTCACCCTACTTCACCAGGAGCAAGACACAACCCGCTCCACTCAGGAGGTCCAGCAGGCGCAAGGTGCTGCGATTGTCGAATCTCACCGACCCTAAGTTTTTGGCAGCGTTGGCCGGAAGAGAGCCCGCAGGTGTGGCAAGCAAAAGAAGACTCCAGCGGGAACAGGAAAAGGGGTGAGGGCTAGGCTAGAGGCAAGAAGGCTCCAAAGCTATTTGTGGGGTGGGATTGCTTTGGAAGATGCCTTCTCACAATCTCTACCCTTGAACCACGTAAGGACATCAGAAGTGCCTGCTGGATGAGGCCACATTGGCCTGTCTAGTCCAGCATCCTGTTCTCACAGGGGCCTGTGGAAACAAGAGCATTCTGTATTCCCTTCCTGCATCTTCCAGAACTACTATTCACAAAGGTTACTGCCACTGACTGCGGAGGTAGAGCATAGCCATCGTGCCTAGTGGCCATTGATAGCCTTTCCTGCGTAAAACCATCCAAGTTGGTGGCCGTCACAGCTTTCTGTGGGATTGAGCTCCCAGAGGGGTAGCTGAGCATGCCTGCTGCAGGAAAAACAGGCATTAAAAGCACACTTCTCCCAAAGAATCCTGGGAATTGCAGTTTGTAAAGGGTGCTACAAATTGTAGCTCTGCGGTAGAAGGGTAATCTACAGTTCCCAGGATTCTTACAGGGAAGAAGCGATAATGCTTTTAATGTATGGTGTGTACACAGCCTCAAATTAGCTCCACCAGCTCTGTAATACTAGAGCAAAGATTATAATGCATATTGTTGTTGTTGTTGTACTTTTATAAATATTATAAAACCCATTCCTGCAAGCCATGTAGTCTGGAATAAACCCAGTCACCCCTCCCATCATTAATTGTTTCTACTAGGTGAGGAGGGGTGTTGGATCTGCTTCCCTGCCTTGAAGAAAGGCGCAGGTCAGATGTGTGCCCAGACCTGGCCACGCTTTGCAAGAGAGGTGTGTTGGTTCAAGGTGGCCATGCTGCCTGCAGCTTGCACTCCTTCCTGATGTGTCTTCCCCAACCCCCTTCTTCCAGAGGCTGTGTTGAAGTTTTCCATCACGTGGAACACAAATTGGCGGAACTACCTCAAGACTCAGGCAGTGGTGGAAACCCTCCTCAAGCATGAGACGCCAGAGAGCCTCTTGCAATACGAAGGGATCAAAGCAGCTGTGGAGTCTCTTCTACCATACACGGCACTTCCAGAGGCTGGGCCTCTGGCCTCCATGTTCCTTGATTTCATGTGACAAAACATGAAGTTGTGGGACGAGGAGATGGACATGTGATGAGCTTTATTTATTTATTTATTATTAATTTTATTGAGTACAAATGAGAAAAAAATACAAATATACAAAAAAGGAAAATACATGTAACCAATAAAAAATTAGAAAACATTTTACCTCTTCTCATAGTTACAATTATTTGCACCTCTACAAAACAATATTCACAATAAAGAAAAGAAATGAAAGGTGAAATATAAAAGAAAAGAACAAGAAGAAACAAGGCTTCAGGGATCTTTGAGGCTGGCGGTGGGGCAAAGCAGCGCTTCCCCCCACTGCCAGCCCCACAAGCTCGGGGGGCAGCGGGAAGGCGGTGCGCAGCCTTTGCGCTGCTCCCCGACCTGGTCTTTGAGGCTGGCGGTCTTTGAGCAGCGCTTCCCCCCCCCCGCCAGCCCCAAAGAGCAGGTCGAAAGGAACCCAAAGCCTCCGGAGCCCAGCAGAAACTCCCGCTGCGCTCCTGAGGCTTTGGGTTGCCTTCACTGAAGCCTGGAGAGTGAGAGGGGTCAGTGAGCCGCGACTCCTCTCGCTCTCCAGGATTCCAAGGTAGCTGCCTGAAGCCTCCAGAGTGCAGCGGGAACGCACCTTGTTTTAGACGGGCAGAACAAGAAAAAAAATTCTCCCCCTCTCTGCGCAGCGCCCCTTCAGCGAAGCGGCAGGAGAAATGGAAGGGGCTCCATTTCTCCTGCCGCTTCGCTGAAGGGGCACTGTGCAGAGTGGGGGAGAATTTTTTTTTCTTGTTCTCCCCCTCTAAAACAAGGTGCGTCCTATGGTCGGGTGCGTCCTATAGAGCGAAAAATACGGCACTTTAAATGAATTCAAATCTCCAGGCAGTGGCGTAGCGTGGGTTGTCAGCACCCGGGGCAAGGCAAGTAATTTGCGCCCCCTAACCCGTGGATTTGCGCCCCCTAACCCGTGGATTTGCGCCCCCTAACCCATGGATTTGCCCTAACCCCAGATGTTGCGCCCGGTGCGGCCCGCCCCCCCTGCACCCCCCACGCTACGCCACTGTCTCCAGGGCCTGATGAGCTGCATCGAAGGGCACTAAAGGAGCTTGCGGATGTAATTCCAGAGCCTTTATTATCTTTGACAATTCTTGGAGAACAGGTGAGGTCCCTATAGACTGGAGGTGGGCAATTGTTGTCCCCATTTTGAAAGGGGGGGGGGGAGAAAGACCCAGGTAACTACCGACCGGTGAGCTTGACATTGATACCAGGGAAGGTCCTAGAACCGATAATTCAACAGTCAGTCTGTGAGCATTTAGAAAAGGATGCTGTGATTACTAAGACCCAGCATGGGTTTCTCAAAACTAAGTCATGCCAGACCAATCTGATTTCTTTCTTTCTCTTTTTGGTGGAATTACAAACTTGGTGGATCAGGGAAATGCTGTGGACACAGTGTATCTTGATTTCAGTAAGGCTTTTGACAAAGTCCCCTATGATATTCTAGCGAGGAAGCTGGTAAAATGTGGGTTGAACAAGGTAACTGTTAAGTGGATTTGTAGCTGCTTGACTGACTGAACCAGCTACAAATTCCTCATTGTCCTGGAATAAAGTGACAAGTTGGGTGTCACAAGGTTCTGCCCTGGGCCCGTTGTTGTTCAATGTCTTTATAAATTACTAGGATGAAGGAAATGAGGGGGTGCTCATCAAATGTGCAGATGACACCAAACTGGGAGAGGTAGCTAAATGCTGCAGAAGACAGAATTCAAAATGACCTTAACAGATTGGAGAACTGGGCGCAAGTTAACAAAATGAATTTCAATATGGACAAATGTAAGGTTCTGTTCTTAGGCAGGAAGAACCAGATGCACAAATATAGGATGGGGACACCTGGATACTTAGTAGTACATGTGAAAAGGACCTTGGGGTCTTGGTGGACTACAAGCTTAACATGAGTCAACAGTGAGATGCAGCAGCAAAAAAAGCAAATGCTATTCTAGGCTGCATCAACAGAAGTATAGCGTCCAGATCAAGGGAAGTAATAGTCCCACTTTATTCTGCCTTAGTCAGACCACACTTGGAATGCTGTGTCCAATTCTGTCCTTAGGCAGGAAGAACCAGATGCACAAATATAGGATAGGGGATGCCTGGCTTACTAGCGAAACATGTGAAAAGGATCTAGGGGTCTTAGTGGACCACAAGGTTAACGTTGAGTCAACAGTGTGATGCAGCAGCAAAAAAAGCAAATGCTATTCTAGGCTGGATCGACAGAAGTATAGCGTCCAGATCAAGGGAAGTAATAGTACCACTCTATTCTGCCTTAGTCAGACCACACTTGGAATGCTGTGTCCAATTCTGGGCAACACAATTTAAGAAGGATGTTGACAAGCTGGAACGTGTGCAGAGGAAGGCAACCAAGATGATCAAGGGTCCGGAAACTAAGCCTTATGAGGAGCGCTTGAAGGAGCTGGGCATGTTTAGCCTGGAAAAGAGGAGATATGATTGCCATCTTCAAATATCTTAAGGGCTGTCACATGGAAGAGGGAGAATGCTTGTTTTCTCCTGCTCTGGAGGGTAGGACTCAAACCAGTGGCTTCAACTTGCAAGAAAGGAGATTCCAACTAAACATTCGGAAAAACTCTCTGACAGTCAGAGCTGTTTGGCAGTGGAACAGACTCCCACGAGAGGTGGTGGACTCCCCTTCCTTGGAGATTTGTAAGCAGAGGTTGGCTGGCCATCTGTCATGGATGCTTCAGCTGAGATTCCTGCGTTGCAGGGGGTTGGACTAGATGACCCTTGGGGTCTCTTCCAATTCTAAGATTCTATGGCAAGCAGATTCATTGTGAAACAGAAAATGAAGGTTTTGATACCAGAATATAGTATCAGGTTCAGGGTGGGGGTGGGGGTATTTTCACCACTGTGCACTGTAGTCTTAATAGAATTCAGCTCTCCAACATGTATTTTTTTTAAAAAAAAGTCTGAGATGAATGCAAGTGACACTTTTAGCATAATTTCTAGTTTGCCCCTTAGATAATCTGGAACAGCCTTTATCAAATTGGTGCTGTTCAGATGCTATGGACTGCTATGTCTGTCTGCCCCAGCCAGCACATTTGAGAAGACTGGTCCTAACTGTTTCAAACTAGCAAACACTGTTGTCACTTTTTCTCCAGTGACTTAATATTTCTTGTGTTCTGTTTGCTAGAATACCCTCTCCAACCCCCACATCTTCATTTAGTGTACAAATAGCTGCTGAACAAATAGCTTTATCTCCTTTGCTTGCAACTTGCATGCAGTGAGTCAGCTCCAATTTGAATTGCCACTTCCATTTACTTTGGTCTTCGAAAGCAAAGTTTTATACATGATGACAGATCCATCTGGTGATGCATCCAATTGCAGGCAATTTCCCCTCCCTGGGGAAGTTGAGGTCTGAAGGGATGCTGCCCAAGCACTGGGATTTGGAGTATCACACAAGCATACATGTTGAGTTCGAAAATCACAAAGCTCTTTTTCAAATCACAGCAGCAAGCTGCAGTATATACAGTCCAGTCCACTCTTATTTTGCCATTGTCTCAGTACGAATGTGCCATACAGTGGTACCTCTGGTTATGTACTTAATTCGTTCCGGAGGTCCGTTCTTAACCTGAAACTGTTCTTAACCTGAAGCACCACTTTAGCTAATGGGGCCTCCCGGTGCCGCCGCACGATTTCTGTTCTCATCCTGAAGCAAAGTTCTTAACCCGAGGTACTATTTCTGGGTTAGCAGAGTCTGTAACCTGAAGCGTATGTAACCCGAGGTACCATTGTATTATTCAGCTAAGCATACATCTCCGGGGGGGGGGGGAGCCCTTTGTGCAGGTGGCTGCCTATTCAGACCTTTAATTTCTCTCCATGTCCCAATTCTACAGTCATAACATTTAGATCAGTTATGGGGAACCTGTGACTCTCCTGATTTTGTTGTTCTCTGAGTTCTATCTTCTCCAGCCATTGTGGCCGATGGTCAGGGATGATGGGAATTACAATCCAGCAACACCTGGAGGACCGCAGGCTCCCCAGCTATATGTTTCAGATGGAGGAACTGCTTGGATGTGGTGAATTACCTGGTTTCTCACATGATCTGGAAGAAGGAAAACAGCCAATGCAAAAAAGAACCACATGGTTGTGACAATTGATTTTGTTAATTTCTCCTCCAATGTTTATCAACCAGATGACAAAGCTGCCTTGTTTTCTCCACCTAAGTCAGACGTTATTACTGGAGTGTTATGAAACCTGCCCATAAGGGAGTGTCTTCCACGATGCAACTGCAGAATATGGGCTGGGACTGTCCTAATGAAACCAATGGGCACAAGGCCTTGACTATAAAGTTGCAGGTGCTGTAGAGATGTTGCCCGAGTAGATAATACTTGACTAGATGACCTTGTAGCTTGACTCAGCATGCTTCCAGACAACCTGCTTACTGAGAATTCATCCTGATTTTTTTGTGGGGAGACTAGACGGCATTGCATCAAAGCAAGCATTACCTCACATTATACACTGCAGTTCCCTTATTTGCCTAATCACCAAAAGCCTGATCTTCTGGGGAAGTGGCTTTGTTAAAATACACCCCCCATCAACTATAATTGCAAGACCTGAATTTACTGGCATGCTGTTGAATTCCAACCTGAAAATGTTGAGAGGTTGGAAGCCTCCTCTGTACAGAACAGTTTTCCTCATATGGCATTGTCTATGCAGGTATTTTAGCCAACACAAGCTAGGTAATGTATGGTAAGGTAAGGTAACAAAAACATGAGGCAAAGGTACCTTTGGCTTCTTTAAAAGTGAGAGTGTGCTTCCTCAGAAACAATGACTGCAAATGCAAAGTTCAAGTGCGTACACCCATGAAAGGGAATCCATAATGGATCTTCTAGAACTTACATGCAAGTGTTTTGTAAGCTGAGCATGGGAGCAGCTGCTGGAAATCAACTCTGTCATCGCTGTGGAACCAAAATATTAAAGCCTTGACATTAAGTCGTGTAAACTATGTGTTACGGTATTCCCTTCCTGTTTTTGCATCCCCTCCTGCTGATATATTGCAGAACATTTGCCCTGCTTTTTTAAGGTCTAAGTTTTTGCTTCATTCCTCAGCTAAATCTCATGAGATACTGCATTTTAGGGGTGGTCAGACTTTGGTTCCTACTGGAGCTCTGTGGTCTGCCAACCAGAGCAAGAGGCATTCAGTTAGAATTAAAGAACATGGTGCCTCTGAACCAGAACTGAACTGCGTTCAGAACCTTTCTACATAAAATTCTACTCCTCGTTCTACCTTTCTGCATTTCACGGTAGCCTAATTTGGGTGGAAAACATAATTTTGTAGTTCAGCAATTCAAGAACCAGAAACCTTTGTTCATCTTCTGCAAATCACCCAGTAGATCCCAAACTATGTTTTGGGCACTCCTGCTATAATTCATATCTCCCTCCCTGTTATTTATTTATTTATTTGTTTGTTTGTTTGTTTGTTTGTTTGTTTGTTTAGTACATGCAATTTATTATTAATGGGTTTTTACTGTGGCAATGTATGCTTCTAGTACAGTAACATTTTTTTTAAAAAAAAACAATTAACAAGGTTTCTGTCCCACCTTTCTGAGGTCTGTTGAAGATAACGTACGTAAATTCAAAAAGCCATCACAATAAAACATCTTGGTAAAGCACAAAAATAAAAAGACAAGCGTGGCAGGTAACAAACAATCCTACATGCAAAGCTTAACCTAAGTGGTGGCGCACATTGGGCTCTCAAATTTCAGCAGCACCCTGTTTGATGCTAAAATTAGGTGTGTGTCCCCCCCCCTCTCGCTCCATTCCACAGCATTGTTATGGTGCCCCTGCAGCTAATGCCCAGTGCCACAGCACCACCTGTGCCACCCTAAAACCACTTCTTATGTAAGGCAATGAAGCAAAAACCCACTGGCACAGAAAAGTATTTGATGACTGGTGGGAAATGGCAAGGGTGTGTGCTTATTTTAGTTGTGACATCATGAGTAGATCACAAGTGTGGAGACACCAGGAACATTTTATATGGCGTTTGCTTAGCAATTTATACCCTGCTTCACCAGTTTGTTCAAATAAGTCCGTCACGTTTCAGCAACCACAGTCCACACAGTGCATCCCTCTCTAGCTTGCCAGAAGAGGGTGGGATGGCTATAGAGACATTTCACAAGTAGCCCAGTGTTATGTTGTTTGTTTATTTATTTATTGTATTAATGCAGGGATGGGAGCCTTCAGGCCCATTAGGCCCCAGGCCTCCCTATCTGGCTCCCGGATCTGTCCCCAAACCACATCCCTTATTGGCTCTACTTCACACCCTAAATGTTATTTCCTGGCTGGAATGTGTCATTGAATTCTGATAAAGCTTCATGTTTGTCTAGCAAAGAAGCTAGCCTGCTGTAGAAAAGTAACATTTGCATCCGTTCTTCTACTCAGCTTTGCTTTCAGCCCTACCTGTCATTGACATGTTCCTCTTGAAAGCATGCCCAGAAGGGAATGTGGCCTTTGGAATGAAGAAAGGTTTCCTACCCTTGTATTAACAAAAGCTCTCTGGGTGTCATACAAAATAAAAACAAAGCAACAAACGTAAGAAACGACCAGTGCAGGAAGCCCTCTGTGTCCAGGGGTGCATGTGGTGGAGGGGGATTGTGCAGCCATTCAGAAACACTAAAGAGCACATCATTCCCATGTGATCGGAGGAGGTAAGAACAAAAGAGCCCTTCTGGATTAGGCCAGGGGCCCATCCAGCCTATCAGCCTGTTCTCAGATGCCTGTAGGAAACCCACATTCAATAAACCCACAAGACGTAACCGGCTGTACGTTTGAAAAAATAATATATACTATTCATTGTATTGAATTGTAGATTTCAACAGAAGTAGCTCATAAAGTTCAACAAAAAAAGTAGAAGACCCAATGGATCAGTACATTCTCTAATCAGTTTATGCATAAGGTCCATATGTGAAAGTGTCTATTCCACCTGTCTGTTCATAGAGTCCAACAACCACATGAGGTTGTTGCAGTTCCACAGAAATCCTTTCAAAGAGTCTAAGACAAGGATTTCTGGAATATTAGCCTTGTTTCGCCATCTTGGGCTTCATCAGTAGTACAAATTCATATATGATATCATGGGACAGTGGATCTTATAGCATAGCAGTAGCTGCTGTTTTGTTGAAATCTACAATTCAATACAATGATTACTATACCGGTATATTATTTTTTCAAACATACAGCCAGTTACGTCTTGTGTGTTTATTGAATATGTTTCAAATAACCAGAGGTTTGTTGTTGTTTTGCGCATGTAGGAAACCCACAAGCAAGATCCAAGCACAAGAGACCTCTCCCCTCCTGAGGTTTCCAGCAAATCGTGTCCTCGAAATCATGGAGAGCCACGTGTTGTGGTGAGATCACCCAACTGCCTTCTTGTTGCTGGGGCGGGCCCATTTGGATGACCTCCGCACCTCATTGGTTGCCTCTTTGTTGCTGGGAAAATTTTTCTGGGGTTTGATTGGCAACTAAGGGGCTATTTAAGGGGCTGCACGAGGTGAAGTACTTGCTCTTTCTCATCGTGCAGCGGATCTCCCTCCCTCCCTATAATTTAAGGTTGTGTTTTTGACCTTGCTATGCCTGTCTAGGGGTCATCTGTTTTTGGAGCAGGGGCCCAGTAGGAATTTTGCCACTTGGATGATTGGCTGGTGCCGTTTGGTTTTTGCCTACCATGTAGCAGATAGTCACAACTTTGTAAGTTTGGTGGTTAGGCATTGGTTCATTCTTTGGTGGAGGGGATTATGGATTGGCTGTGCCTGCCCCTCATTTTTGTTGTTGCTGCTAGGGAATTCCGTTAAAGGAATCCATGGGCTACATTTGCTCTGTCCAATCCCCTCTCAGGGGTAGGGCCAGGCCAGAGTTCCTGGGAGCATCTGGGGGTGAACTAAGAGGTGGAAATCCACCTCTGTGCTCCCCCAGTATGTTTTCCTTTACTGACCTCTGGAGGTTCCAGTTGTCAGTCCTGTTCCTGCCGGTACAGGTTCAGGTAGTCCGAACCAATGCCTAAGCAACCACTCCCATGCTGTAATCAATAAAGTTGTGGCCAAATTAACGCCAAAAAAAAATCTTAAACAAATATTCTGTGTCCTGTGTGATTTATTTTGGAGGGGGTTTGGGGGTCTTCACCTGCAACCTTGGAGGCAGAGCAGAGCCATCATGGCTAGCATAAAGCCATCAATAGTTTTATCCTCCGTGAATTTCTCCACTTCTCCAATATGTGAGCGAGTTCCATAGTTTAGCTGTGTGCTACATGAAGTACTTTCCCTTATCTGTTTTGAAATTTTCAGCTTCACTGAATGCCCACAAGTAATAGTGTTATAAGAGACGGAGAAAAACTTTTCTCTATCCATATTCTCCATGCCAGGCGTAATTTTATAAACTTCTATCTTGTCACCTCCAACGTGCTTTTTTCTGTAAACTAAGAAGTCCCAAATGCTGCAACCTTGGTGTTGAAAGCCATTTATGAATGAAGCAGAATTTTCTTCAGTAGTCAGATGGCATTTCACTGCTAATGTCAACAAAGGTACAGTGGTACCTCGGGTTACATACGCTTTAGGTTGCATACGCTTCAGGTTACATACGCTTCAGGTTACAGACTCCGCTAACCCAGTAATAGTACCTCGGGTTAAGAACTTTGCTTCAGGATGAGAACAGAAATTGTGCAGCAGCGGCGCGGTGGCAGCGGGAGGCCCCATTAGCTAAAGTGATGCTTCAGGTTAAGAACAGTTTCAGGTTAAGAACGGACCTCCGGAACGAATTAATTTCTTAACCCAAGGTACCACTGTACTGTGTTCATAAGAATTAGCAGATTCGCATCAAAACATTGCCACAATTAGTCCACTTTGTGCTGTGCAAACAACGAGTCCTTATATTTCTATGAGTATTTATTTTGTTTCTAACCAAGCAGGGAATTTCTGAGAAAGTTTTATAGGCATATCCCCACCTAAACAGGAATTTCAGGATCAGCAGTGTTGGTCAAGAGCTAATTAAGGCAGGGCTAGGGTTGAAATAGGATTGTGGTTAATTTGCATGGTTATAATTATGTGCTCTTATAACCTCATTGTACACACACAAAAACCAAAGGTAAATAGATTCAGGGTTTATTTTTTCCCCTGCTTCAAAACTTAGAAATACATATTTTTTTAAGAGTTGGTTCTATTTTAGCGCATATATTTTGGTGCAGTGTACCTTTCCTTCATTTGTTCTTTGTCCCAGCTGCTTTATTGGTCCTAAATAAAAACTGTCTATCTGCATACTTCTGGGTGCCACCAGCTACAGGAATTTACTCCACCCTTCAACACAAGTGGCACAGAGGAACAAGCAGGAAACTCTGGCAAATACTTGTGCACTGACTGAGTCCTTGCCAACCTGGCAGTCTCCAAATGCTTTGGGCAACAACTCCCATCTGCCCCAGCCAACACTGGAGCTGTTGGGAGTTGCAATTCAAAACGTCAGGAGGTCACCAGGTTTATGAAAATTGTACTGGACAACTAACTTCCTTGGACCTCTTGCAATGGACAGTGGTGGTGATGGTGTCTATTGGAACTGGTGAGGCAGAAGGTTAGGAAGGCAACAAAAGCCAGAGCCAAAGCCAATGGCAGCTAATTCCAGTTTTACCCCCATCCTCTTTTTAGACAAGTTCTGAAAGGGCAACACTAAGGCTGTGTACACATTGCAGCTTACTGCAGCTCCAGCACACTCCCACCTCTTGCATTTGAAGCCAAGCACACATAATGTTACTGGCTATGGGGAAGCCCATGCAGAACACCCACACACTTACACACCCACACCCACATCACAATTATGGCGGCAGCAGCAAGGCGTTTTGCCTCAGGTGCCAAAACATCTTGGGCTGCCCTTGGTTGCCTGTTCAACAGTCCTCTCTATATAAGCACGCAGTGATCAACAGGAGAATGGGAAAGGGGCGGCACCCTTTGTTCGCTTCGTCCTCCCTCCCCATTGGCTGCCACATGGATTGGTCCCAGAGGAAGAAAGTGAATGAAAGGAGCAGTGATGTCAGTGGTGAGGAGGAGATGGACCCTGCTTGTGGAGGGGGCCCAATAAGGCTGGGTGGGGAACCGCAGGAGGGCAAATGTGAGCACCTCCATGTGCTCAGAACTGTCCCCAGGTTGCGCCACTCCCTGGCTCTGCGTTGCAACCTGAGCGTTTTTGATTGGCTGGTAAAAGTCCTTGAGCCCCCCAAAATGCCTCTTGCTTCTCTGGAGAAATAGAGAGTGTGTGTAGAAAGTAGTGCTTTGCAGTAAGGTACAAATTTACATTTGTTGTCCTGTCCATTTTGGCCTTTGGTTCCACCCACCACTAGCTTGTGGCCCTTGGCAGCTTGCCAGAAAGGGAATGTAGCCCTCAGGTTCTAAAAGCTTCTCCATCCTGCAATAAGGGTATCTAGTCCAAGGTCCTTCAGCAGCAGCACCCATTAAAATGGAAACAGAAGAATCCAGCATGAAAATGGAGCAGGGGTCTTTGGATCACAGGAATCAGAGTTGGAGGCAACTATTTCATGCATCCATGCACGCATGGCACAAGCACACAAACCCTAGTGGATGCCCAGGGAAAAAAGAAAGAGTGGGGGGAACACAACATTTACAAAAGTGTGTGCTTTGGTGGGGCGGGGGGGGGGGGTGTTGAGCAGCAATTGTAGAGCAATGGCAGCTCCATGTGGCAACCTCTCTAGGCTTGGCTGCCACTTCATGAATTATACTGGAAATGTAAAACAACAGTTTTGCAGCACAATATCGAGAAAAGATGGATTTCTTTTAGAAAAGCAAAGTTGTAAAAATGCCAAGGGATGTCCTGTGAGAATTGGCTGGAGCACTTTTCTCCTGCTGTTTAGCACCGCAGTTGCTAAGGGAAATTCAAATGCTTGCCATGACAACTGCATTATTCTGGGGACTGTGCAGTGTGGAGTTCGAGTACGTCAAACAGGTTGCCCTCTGACGGTTGCATCTCCACTGATCGCAGTGCCCTTTCCCCATTGCTCTCGTCTCTGCAGACCACAGTTTCATGCTTCCCAGTGCTGAAACTGTGTGAGAGTTCCCAGGATTCTTTTGGGAAAGCTTAAATGTGCCTTAAATGTACAGTGTGGATGTGACCACTGGATCAGGATGCTGAACAAGATGGTTCTCATCTAAAGGGGCTCTTGTGCTATTTTCATCTACAGCTCTCAAAAAAAAACCCAATTGCATGTCTCCTTTTTCTGCTAGCTCAATTAACTTTTCAGGAAAGTACAACATCTCCAAGAAGGAGAGAGTGATGGCTGAGGGGGTTTGGGGATGGTTGAAAGTGTCATGCATAACCATCCCTTAATAAACAGGGACTACAAAAAATTGGGGCTCATCAATATCCTGATAGGTCACAATTGATAGCTGGTGGCTTCTTTTGGATGGCTTAGTTGCATGTTGCAAAAGCAGCCTTAGAAAATTTGGGTTGGGCAGATTGAAGCAGTCCTGGAATACATGAGGGAATAAGAAGGAAGAGTATTCTCTTTTCCCTTGCTGCAGCTGGTTCATGCTCTTAGGACAGCTAGGAGATATTACAAGGAAGAGGCATCAGGATTCCAAGTACAGTTGTGCTCTGTCACACAAGTGTAATGTCAACATTTTACCCAGCAATGTTGGTAATACAGGGCTTTGGAATAATAATAATAATAATTTATTTGTACCCCACCCATCTGGCTGGGTTTCCCCAGCCACTCTGGGCGGCTTCCAACAAAGATTAAAAATACATCAAAATGTCACACACTGAAAACTTCCCTGAACAGGGCTGCCTTCAGATGTCTTCTAAATGTCAGGTAGTTGTTCATCTCTTTGACATCTGATGGGAGGGTGTTCCACAGGGCGGGCGCCACTACCAAGAAGGCCCTCTGCCTGGTTCCCTGTAACTTCGCTTCTCACAGTGAGGGAACCGCCAGAAGGCCCTCAGAGCTGGACCTCAGTGTCAGGGCAGAATGATGGGGGAGGAGACGCTCCTTCAGGTATACTGGGCTGAGGCCGTTTAGGGCTTTAAAGGTCAACACCAACAATTTGAATTGTGCTCGGAAACGTACTGGGAGCCAATGTAGGGCTTTCAAGACCGGTGTTATGTGGTCTCGGCAGCCACTCCCAGTCACCAATCTAGCTGCTGCATTCTGGATTAGTTGTAGTTTCCGGGTCCCCTTCAAAGGAATGGATCTTCCAGCCCATTTCAACCACATACTCAGCTAAGGGAGGAAGGCTGACTGTGATAAGCAGTCATAGAATCACAGAATCATAGAGTTGGAAGGGATCCCTCAGAATCATCTACTCCAACCCTCTGCAATGCAGGAATATATAGCTGTCCCAAATGGGGATTGAACCCACAACCTTGGCATTATCAGCACCACTCTCTAATCAACTGAGCTGTCTGAGGTCAGTGTGCATGCTGCAAAACCACCAGTGCAGGGGAAAAGAAAATGCAGAAAGCAATAACCGGTGCAGAACTGATCTCCTGGAGAATCTCAGCTTTCATTTAAAACAAATGTTTAAATGAAAACAAGTCCCTTATGCTTGCTAAGGTACACCTGAAGAGATGTGCAGACTATTTTTGGTACTATCACAGAAGCCATGTGAGAGGTGACCAAAGATGAACCTGATCAACACATGCAGAAGAATGAAATAGTCAGAAGCTGAGGTGGTAGAATGGATTACTTCAGACAGCTAATGTTCTGAATGGTTCCTTTTTTAATGTCCCTATGTGTGTGTGAGCAACTCCCTTCTGTTAGAAGGCCAGCAGAGCAGGCAAAGTGATGGTCAAGAACCTTTCTCTCTGACATGCTAGTTTGCAGGGGGTTCTTTAAAATGATGCACAAGAGTTAAAAATGGCACTTCACACCTGTAGTCTGATGTGGTGAGTCTATTCTACCACCTTATCCTGCTCCATCATGTGTACACCCCATTAATTTTCCTAGGCTCTGCATAGGCTCTAACATTGATGCCCCATGACCTGCAAAACCAAAATTTATTCAAAGCATATCTTAGCAGCATTATCTATCCTGATAGCAGAAATTGGCTTTTCTTGGCACAGAACCTCTTTTTTTATTGCCTGGATCAATTCACTGTCTGGAGTATATATATATAATCTCATCACAACTACCTCCAGCCAGTTCAACGACAGTGCAAGAGCCATTGACTTCAATCCTCTGTGGAGTACACAGTGGAGCCAAAACGGTACTTTTCTCTTAATGAAAGCTACAAGCAGACTGCTTTGTTCCCCAGAGCAATGCCTCTGTTTATTGCGAGAGATGCAGCTAGCAAGTCTCGTCTGACTCAGAATGAGATGTCAGGTCATTAACCTAGCCCACTGACAAGCTTATTCATCTCCAGAAACACAATTCAGCCTCTGGTGAAGAAAGTAGGAACCGCTGTGATTAACCACAGCTAATATTAAAACCAAAAGTTGATGTTGATTTGATATAGGCCTATTAACCAGAAATGACTGACTGTGTAGGGTGGTATTCAACGTTAGTCCTAATCGGAGTAGGTCCAACAAAGTTAATGGGCATGACTAAGGTTCAATGCTCCCAGTGGGTCTACTCTGAGTAGGACTTAGTTAAATACAACCCAACAATAATGGTAATAATACCACTTACATGCCAAGATGCCGCGCAAGGATCAACTGTAAAATATCCACACATAATTAAAACACAGAATAAAGCATTGAATCAAAAGATGAAAAACATCCATAATTAAAATATACAATGAAACAAGCCTGTCATAACAACTAAAACAGTTTTTAAAAGTAATTAAAACAATTCAGAATGGTTGTGATTGGGATTTTTTTTAGGTGGGTTTGAAAAATGAGAGCATGGGTCGCCTTCAGATACACAGCAGGTATTCTATATGGCAAACCTTTACATCCTGGTACCTCCCCAGTCTGTCCCCTGTCCTGGGACGTTCAGTGTTCCATGGCTACTGAGCATGCTCAGCCCTCACTGGGTGGTCTGGGGTTGCCCCAAGACTGAGTGCTGACAATTCTCTCTCTCCTGTGTGTGTAGCCAGTGCTGCTTTTGCTACATAAGGTAAAGGTAAAGGGACCCCTGACCATTAGGTCCGGTCGTGGCCAACTCTGGGGTTGCGCCGCTCATCTCGCTTTACTGGCTGAGGGAGCCAGCGTACAGCTTCCGGGTCATGTGGCCAGCATGGCTAAGCCGCTTCTGGCAAACCAGAGCAGTGCACAGAAACGCCGTTTACCTTCCCGCTGCAGTGGTACCTATTTATCTACTTGCACTTTGACATGCTTTTGAACTGCTAGGTTGGCAGTTCCATTACCTTCCATTACCTACAACTAATTGTGTTTCTTTTTGCCTCAGAAATGTTTTCCTAATTTTAACAAGTAATAATTACATCTCTCTCTCTCATTGTGAATCTTCCAGGTACCATTTGTAATGCTATTTATTTATTTTAACACACACACACACAGATACAGACTATTTAAATTATTTTTTTCTCAATGGTTTACACCATCTTAGTAAATAGAAATGTTTCATTGCACCATTAAAATATCATCCATTTTCATGTGCATTTTGCAACTTCTTTTTTTCATTACTGCATTTTCCTGATGAATGAAATGCAATCAAATGTTTACTGTGTGTAAAAAATATGGCCAAAGTCTGCCCAAAGGAAAGTGCTATTCAGTCCAACTAAATATGATGATAGAAAGAGAGTGAAGCACATAGAATAATGCTTTACTTTGGCTGCATTCAGACAGCACTTTATTCAGTCTTCCTAGTTCCTTATGTGTTATTTTTTGTGCTTTAAGTGATTTTTCATGTATAAGCAGTTCTGGAATCTAGTGGAATCTAGCAGAAGTTTAGTGCTCATATTGGAAACTGCCCTATGAACATTGGATGAAGGGAGGTATAGAAAATAAATAGAATATAAATAAATTTTCATGTTAATTGTTTCAAGAGAGAAAAAATGGTTAACTCAGAAAATTGTAGGAGTTCTACACTGTAATTTCCCCACAGTTTTCATGATCACACCACTGCTGCTCCCAAAAGGAAATTTGCAGCACTATTCTGGCATACAGTGATTTGTCACAATTTAAAATTTAGCATGGCATGGCGGTATATGAATAAAAAAAAGCCACAGTTCCATAACACAACAGTGTAACACTGCAGTGTAAAAGAAATGCTAGAATGCAAGACAGAAGTACTAGAATTATAACCAGTAAAACTAACACAGGAATGCTAATACATTGAAAGCAATGGGATTTCAAAGTTTTACAATCTTGTCCTATACAGATTGGCTGAAAGACCACTCTAGAAATGGCCTCAAACCAGGATTATCTGCCTTTTGGGGGGAGCTCTCCAAGGTTCTGCAGAATCTGTCCCAGGAATTCATTCACACAGAAGAGGCCCAATGCAGGCATCATTCTGCTTAACCATGGTTCTGCAGTTTAAAAACACCCAATGGGTTTGCAGAGTCCTTCCTCCTCCCTTCTTGAGGGGACATTCCTGCATCACTTTCAGTATTGCAGCCAGTTACTGTGAGTGTAACACTGTCATCAGTGTTTTTGCTAACTTTAGTTAGCTGAAAGTATGGCTTGTGGATTTGCACCTAATCAAACAGTTTGGAGGTAACCATGGTTAACAAAACCCACCCAACCCAAAAGGAAATGTGCTTATAAGACAAAGCTAGCTCTGAAGCTAAAAGGAAGTAGGGATTTCTGTGAGAAAGGAAAGGAAAGGAAAGGAAAGGAAAGGAAAGGAAAGGAAAGGGGAGGAGCACATGGATGACTCCTACTTAGCTAACCATGGTTAGGCAAGCAAGGTTTGTTGCACCTGCACTGGGCTGTTATGAGAAAGACAGCCCCTTTTCTGTTACTTCCCCAAGGCTAACCACATGCAAATCACTTCCAGGAGCACACGGTGCAAAGTTTAGTTTCTTAAAACCATGTGACAGTAAGTTGATTAGCTACCAGGCCATAGATTATGATTATTATTGTATAGTAGGTTGAAGACTTGACTTTCTAGAATTTCAAGACTGACACAGAAAGTGAAATGAGCAGGTTTCATCCCTTACTAGAACACACCTATTTAACTTTTGGCATATGCAACTGTGAGGCATGCGCAAGTCAAAGACTTCAGCAATTCACAGAGAAGAGACATTTGTCCTCCTGATCTCTCAAAGAAAACAAATCCAAGAAGCAACAGCCGCAATCCAACAAAGACTTATGGATACTTAATTCTCCATTGGATTGTGGCCATTTTAATTTCATAAGACTTGCCATGACTTCTAAACACGTAACTTGTACTTTTCCTTTTTTTCTCATAAACTTTGAGAGTAAACACACAACTTTGTGAACAAAGTCTAATCAGATAACACAGTCCTTCTCAGAGGCATCTGATGTGTGAGAACTGGAACCCCAAATGCAAACAATGGTACACTTTAATAGGTACAAACTAAACCCATAAATTCATATATAACCTTGTGGTAAAATGATTTCAGTTTCATTTGCTTCTGGATAACTTGTGAGCAGCCATTTTGCTACCTGAAGCAAAGGACAAGATGGTGTGTCCCCCCCCCCCCGTATTTCCCAAGTACAGAAGCCACCTGGGCTGGAAGGTTATTCTTTCTTTAATGCAAACAGCAGCAGGATACCTAAGTGGGTGCAAAACAGGATCTGTGATACACACGCACCTCTTCCCTCCAACAGAGGTGAATACCTAGGGAGTTCAGAAAGAATGCTGCTACCTCCCCAAGCAGAGGCGCTATTATGTCTGATTGTCCTGATCCACTAAGCCCAAAGAAGGGCTTGTGGGAGTGTTTGAGTGCAGGGATACTAAAGAAGGATGTCAAAAGCACCAGAGCAATCAGTTCTAGTGCTTTATTAAAAGGGGAAAAAATGTAGGCTTACAGTAAAGCAGCCTGCCATGTCTCACAGCTTTTACAGATGTGGGATGGATACCGCAGCAAGGAGATGGCTTGTTCGCACTGAAGCAAACATGTGCACATCCTTTATGCACAAAGCAACAAGTGTCAGTTTGGCCTGGACTCCCATCGCACCTGGCCAGTGAGGCCATAGGTGGCAACTGTCCAGAGCTTGTCCCCTCTCTGGGCCTAGAGCCCAGCATCCCAAGGTCCAGAACATTCCTATTCTCCTCAGATCTAGGCTGCATAATACCATCCTGGGAACCATAGGTTGTTACGGGTGTTGAGAGTTGTTAGAAGATGCTCTGTTCCCCTCAGAGAGCTACAGTTCCCAGAGTTCCCTGAGAAGAGGGATTGACCATTAAACCACTCTGGGAATTGTAGATCTGAATAGGGCTGCTCCAACATCTCTCAGCGCATTTAACAAAACGCCCTTCTCGGGATTCTTTGGGGGAAGCCATGACTGCCTGAAGTGGTAGGATACTGCATGAAAAGTATGGTGTGGATTTGGCCTCAGTGTTAGCACCCTGACACTAGCAGGCAACAGCCCTGCCTTTCTTTTAGACTATCTGGATAGGGAAGCCGCCATTTTAATTTTCCACAACACTCCTGGCTTAGCATTGTTCAGGCCCAGAGGCCAAATGCAACCCTCCAGGCCTCTCTGCTTGGTTCTTGGGATTCCATCAGGCCACACAGCTTCCTGGAATGTGTCATTAAACTGGGATAATGCCTCTTGCTGGCTCAAAAGGTGGATGGAGGCATGTGCGAGTGTAGAAATCTCTGCCTTTTGGACGGCTGAATGTAACCTTCTTTATAAAGGAAAGAGTCGCATACAATGTTCTGCCCACCTTTCCAGCCAGCACCTTCCCCCTCACCCCACTGGTTTGTAGGCCCTGGAAGGGAACGCAGACCTTGAGCCGAAAAACACCCCCCACCCCTGCTCTAGGGCAGTGGTCCTCAACTGATCCAGACCCAAGACCACCCACTTAACTCAATGCTGAAACATGGGGCCCATTTCCACATTTGATTCACATTTAATAGTGCTAATATAATAATAATAATAATAATAATAATAATAATAATAATAATAATAATAATTTTTATTTATACCCCACCCTCCCCAGCCAAGGCCGGGCTCAGGGCGGCTAACAAGCAATAATAAAAACAAGAAACAAGTTGAATCATTACAACTTAAAAACAAAATTAAAATATTGAAACATTAAAATATTAAAATGTAGCCTCATCGCAGGAGGAGAAAGGAAAAGAAAAAAGAAAGAGAGGGAGGGAATCAAATTGGCTCCAAGCCAAAGGCCAGGCGGAACAACTCTGTCTTACAGGCCCTGCGGAAAGAAATCAGATCCTGCAGGGCCCTGGTCTCATGAGGCAGAGCGTTCCACCAGGCCGGAGCCAGTGCTGAAAAGACCCTGGCTCTGGGTGAAGCCAATCTAACTTCCTTAGGGCCCGGGACCACTAGGGTGTTGTTATTTATGGACCTTGAGGCTCTCTGTGGGGCATACCGGGAGATGGCACACTATTAACCCTAAAATGGATATTAACATAGCAATATCCATAGTGTTGATTTAGCACTACTACTGAATTATATATATTGAATATACTGAATTATATATACGGCTTGTGCCTTTCTTTCTGCCATGGAAACTGGTAAAATAAACATCTCACCAGAATAACATGTCCTAGTCCAGGCATGCATGCAATGTTCCTTTGGTCTGGGTCAGTCTAAGTGTGGCCTTGCAAACCACCTGGGGGCCCTGACTCACTGGCTGAAGACCTATGGTCTAGGGCATGTGGGTAATTTAAATGGTTTCCAGCTGCCTGTGTTTCAGAGCACTGCTGCTGTCCCTGGCAGCAGGGAAGTTTGTCAGGATCCATCAAGGTAGGAGGGGACCCAAAGGAAAGGAATGTGCCCATGATCCTGCTCCAAACCTGCATACAGCCTGTTCCAAACAACTTCAATTACTCTTGCCTTCATTTGCTTGGGGAGGCAGCTGCCCCTTCTTCATCCCAATGCTTATTCAGCACAGCTGCCAAGTCCAGACCTGGATTAAGTTCCAGTGCCTTTAAGTGTTGCATAGGCATGAGAAGGTTGTTGGGCGTTTTAAATGCTTAAGTGGTGCAGTGGGTGGAGAAGCCACACCCTGTGGAATTTTCCATTCTGTACCATTCTTAAAGGTGCAGGAGGCACCTCCAGATCTGGACCTCAGTTCTGTTTATGCTAACAATATATATTCACCAATTGCCTCATGACACTGCAGGGCAACCCTTGCATTAAAAGTAGGGCTACAGTGTTCATTCACTTAAAATGGTGATATTCATTGATGGAAAGTTTTCAGTTGATTAAGCAGGGGACAAAGAGATGGAGGTGTTGAAAGACTTGCAGAAGGCCCCAGATCTAATTTTTAGCATCCCCAGACACTGGAAGATGGTACATGCTTTGAATGTGGAAAGTCCAAGGCTCAAACCCAAGAATTTTCAGGTAGGGTGGGAGAGACTCCTGAATGAAACTGTGGTGAGGCATTGGAAGTCAATTTGTACAGTAGGGAGGTAGATGGACCATTGGTGTGACTCACTTTAAGGCAGCTTCCTATGTCCATATGGACTGCTACTACCAGTCAGAGTAGACAACAGTGGGCTAGGTGGACAAATCGTCTTTGGTGGAACCTCTCTCTCCATCCTCCCAGCTACTTCCATTTGGCGTCCAAAGCAGAGGGGCTCCCATCACTATGATCTCCTCTATCTAGTCTCCATTGGCCAGATTCTTGACGTATAGAATTTGGAACCAATAACTAATAATCTTACAGGGTCATTATTTAATCATTTCCATTTTTAAAAAAAGTTAAATGCCTGTATACTCCAATTTCCTTTTAATATCAGAATATGGGCCTAGGGTGAGTCCATGCTCAGCCGTACTAAGTGTTATGTACATGAAGCAAATGGGTTTGAAATATTCCCAACCAACAAGTAAGGTGTTATTCTAAGTGTTTTGGGTTCTCTATAAGTAATGGGCTCTCCTTATACTAGGATTTCCCAAACTCCAGCTGGTTTTGGACTACAACCCCCATCATCCCTAGCTAGCAGGACCAGTGGTCAGGGATGATGGGAATTGTAGCTGGATACCCAAGTTTTGGAAAGCCTTTCCAATGAGAGGCATCTCAGCAGCCTGAAATGTTATGCAGTGGAGGGTAATAACAATTTATTATTTTTTAGTGACATCTAACCAAGTCATTTCTCAGAGTAGATCCATTGAAATTAATTATTTAAGTTACTGCAACCCATTGTTTCTCATCTAGTCTGAGTATGACTAGCATTGGATATCATCCTTTGTTTTGTGCCCTTAAAAGATAACTTGGGATTCCTTTAACTCTAAGTCATCCAACCCCTCTGCATGATTTGGTGCCGGGGCTGGGCAGCAAAGTGAAAAACTGAAAGGTGGAACAGGCCAGTTTCTCACAAAAGAAGGAGAAGAATAGTAGGTGTACATTTTTCCTGAAATCTCAGGTGGCCCCTTCATGGATCACTGCCTTGCCGTGGTGAAGGGGCTTGAATAACTCAGAGAAGCTATGAACTATGCCGAGCAGGGCACCCAAGATGGACAGGTCATAGTGGAGAGTTTTGACCAAATGTGATCCACCTGGAGGAGGAACCAGCAAGCCACTCCAGTATCCCTGCCAAGAAAACTCCATGGACAAAGACAACAGGCATATAAAAGTTATGATGCTGGAAGATGAGCCCCTCAGGTCGGAAGGCGTCCAACATGCTACTGAGGAAGAGCAGAGGACATGTACAAGTAGATCCAGAGATGATGAAGTGGCTGGGCCAAAGCCAAAAGGACGCTCAGTTGCGGATATGCCTGGAAGTGAAAGGAAAGTCCAATGCTGTAAAGAAAAATATTGCATAGGATGAGTTTGACCAAACTGCGGGAGGCAGTGGAAGACAGGAGGGCCTGGCATGCTCTGGTCCATGGGGTCACAAAGAGTTGGACACGACTAAATGACTAAACAACAACAACAACACATTTTTGGAACATACTCTTTGTAAAATGAAAGCTGGCAATTTGGGGTTATGGTTTGCTTGTGGGGGAGGCTCCCCCCCACCAGTGGACTGGCTAGGGACCATCTTGTGTCTTTTAAGAAATTCTCACAGTGTATGCAACAAGAGGGAAATACACTGAAGTGTGGCATTCCAAAGCTATCCCTTAAAATAAATCTCACAGGAAGAAAAAGTAAACAAGACAATAACGGCACCTGATTTTTGCAGCTTTAACAGTTTGAGAAGTGTGAATAAAGGTATTCGCCAAATGAGGTTAAGATTTACAACAGTGCATATATATACACACACACATATATATGCATTTCAGATTGCCCCATTTCAACACACTTTACAAACAAATGAGCTCACACAACTATAAAAGAGGTAGCTGTGAGTTTTATTAAGCTCTGTTTAGAGAAGTTAGAAAGTGTGACTGGGAAAATATAGGAAATAGAAATAAAAAGAAAAAAGGACACTTTGAGTGACTCTTGCTGTTTTAGTTCTTTATTTAGATTTGGAGGTTTTTGCTCCATGTCCACATATTGGGAAGTGAAACCCTGCTGTGGCTTCCTATTGAGTGTGTCCTGGATGGAAGAAGAAACTTGTCCAGCTATTCATAGATTAGAATGGAATTGCGAGTGCTCCAATGGGAGAACAGCCTTTATTGAAGGTGGTCATTGACTTTGAAGACGCTCAAACTCAGGATGAAAGGGAGAAACATGCTAAGAGGAAAGCACATTTGGCAAGCCCTCACTATGATCATCTCCAGCCCAGAAACCAATGTCCCCACTGTGGAAGGATGTGTGGATCCAGAATTGGCCTCCACAGTCACTTACGGACTCATTGTTAAAACCATGTTTATGAAAGACAATCTTACTCAGCTATGAGTGATCACCAAAGAAGAAGAATAAGAAGAAGAAGATACACATGCACTACAGGCTTCCCTTGCTTGTTCCTTGCGGCTGCTGGGAGTGCTGGAAGAAAGACTCCCTGCTGCAAGACCCATTTCCACCTGGCCTAGGGGGTGGAGCCCAGACTTGCCCTGGAAAGCTAAAAGAGGCTCCCGGAAGGCCACTGGGACATTGTTGGAACAACTCTTGGGCTGGGGCAACTGGCTGTTTTAAAATGTTTTAAACAATTCTATTTTAGGTTCCTCTGTTTCATTTTTGTTGGGATGGGTTGGTTGAATGTTTAGTTGGGGTTGGTGGTTACTTTAATTTGGGTATAACTGTAAACTGTTTATTATTGTTGTTGTTAATGTTATTGGTTTTTCTTGATTTATTGGTTTGTTTGTTGCTTGTATAGGATATCTTATTTTTTAATGTTTGATGTTTTGTTGTGTTTTATATGTTGTAAGCCGCCCAGAGTGGCTTGGGAAACCCAGCCAGATGGGCGGGATATAAATTCAAAATAATAATAATAATAATAATAATTCCACTTGGCAACTCCCTTGTCATTCCCCACCCACCACTAACCCCTTAGAGCAGAGCTTTCCAAACTTTTCATGTTGGTGACACACTTTTTAGACATGCATCATTTCGTGACACAGTAATTCAGCTTTACTAGCAAACCAGAGGTTAAACTAACCCCTTTTCAGCCCGGGGAGCAGCACGGGGAGCGTTCGTACAACACACTGCAGCTGACACACTAATGTGTTGTGACACAGAGTTTGGAAAGTTCTGCCTTAGAGCTTTTACTTCCTACTCTGTGCAACTCCTTGCCACCTTCCCAGCCACATTTCTGAAGCTGCCTCTCTAGTCTGTTCTGCGGCCTCACTTGGCACTCTTGTTTCCACTTTCACCCGTGTCTGTGCCTCCTTTTGTGCAACCCTCCATTCACTACAAAGCACCCCTATGGTAACCTCCTGCATCCTCCTCCTCCCACACATCGCAACTGCTAAACACCTTTTTCATATTTTGTCCAGTTATGAAGCCACAGTCCCTTCCTATTCTCCAGACCCTCTGATGCCCTTGCCTTCATTTTTCACCCCAAACTATTTAGTCCTTTTTGTAACCCACTTTGCACCTCCCGTTTTCACCTTCACCCCCTTTACCTTGTCCCCTACTCCTTACCTTTCTCAGCTGTCCCTTGCACACAGGGTACCCCTATTTTCCATGCCTCACCCTCTCGTCTATTCTGCAGTTTTATTTGCATTAACACCCCATGCTGATATATGTTGCTGCATCTTTAAGATGAATAGAATCTTTAACAGCAAGCCTGTCAGCTTGTTCAGTTGATGGATGTTACACATATATGGGTGTTGCTTGTTAATAAAACATCTCTTCTGAATCACTACGCTGAATCTGGAACTCCATATCGAAAACAACACATGGTGCCAGGAGTGAAATACATTCTGTGAAGGTACTGTATAATATTTGGGGCTTCAGCATCCTTTATCTGTCTCATATAAGGCAACTGAGGAATGGAAGAGGGAGACATATGAGTACAGCAACAATGGAGAAACACTGAGAGGAAAGAAGTGTTTGGTTTGTATGGGCTTTATTAGGTAGGTGAGGAAATATAATTAACTATGTTTTATTCCTCCACAGACGCACATGTGTGGGTGAACAGACAAAAGGATCAATTTTAAAAGCGTGGGGCCAAGCAGAGTTTAAATTCCATCTTCTGCAGTTTAATTTTGGGAAGCTTTTAATGTTTAATAGACTATTGTATTTTAATATTCTGTTGGAAGCTGTCCAGAGTGGCTGGGGAAACCGAGCCAGATGGGTGGGGTATAAATAATAAATTATTATTATTACTATTATTATTATTATTATTATTATTATTATTATTATTATTAATTGAAGGCATAGGAATTAGCCATTAAGGCTGATCTCCCCCTTTTTTTAGCCTGTTTATCAAAGAAACAGGCTACAGACTGAAAAGTAAGTTCAAACATATAGTTTACTTACAGCCAAGTATTTGTCTTTAGCAGCAACAGCAGTACAAATAAGTGCAGGAAAAATACTTGTGTTTACAGCAAAAACCATTTCAGGCATGTGCCTGATGTTACTGGAGCAAGTGGACAGACATTTGTTTCTCTGGCTGGTTGAAAAGAGAGAGATAAAAGGAAGGAACAGGAAATACTTCTTTTGCTTCTTCCTTCTCAGAAGCAGAGGGGAAAGGACATCACGCAGAGCCTTCTCTACCAATTTCATTTCTATGGTCTGAGTTTGCCTATCAACAATACATCTCTATGGTGTTAACCCTTCCACATGCTAACTAGCAAGAACATGCATTGTTAGATTGGACTGCTTATCTCATACAGTTTTTAACAGCAGCAGAGGTTTGAGTAAAGCAGGGGTGAAGTAACACTAAGGTTTTGACAAATGGACTACCAAAAACGCGTGAGGCAAACAGTGGAAGTCTTTTAGAAATATTTTAATTAAGATAGATAATGATATGATGACATAACTGAACATAAATATAGACTGGAAATGGCTGTGTATAGTGAATACTTATCTACTTTTAAAATTCTCATTCTTGATCTTATTTCTTCCTTTTCTTTATCTTCTTCTTGTTCTTTTCTTTTATATTTTACCTTTCATTTCTTTTCTTTATTGTGAATATTGTTTTGTAGAGGTGCAAATAATTGTAACTATGAGAAGAGGTAAAATGTTTTCTAATTTTCTATTGGTTACACGTATTTTCCTTTTTTTGTATATTTGTATTTTTTCTAATTTGTACTCAATAAAATTAATAATAAATACAGCTCATCACATGTCCATCTCCTCGTCCCACTTGGCGGCGTCAGGCAACTTCATGTTTTGTCACATGAAATCAAGGAACATGGAGGCCTGCAGTAACCGGCCCAGCCTCTGGAAGTGCCGTGTATAGTAGGAGAGACTCCACAGCTGCTTTGATCCCTTCGTATTGCAAGAGGCTCTCTGGCGTCTCATGCTTGAGGAGGGTTTCCACCACTGCCTGAGTCTTGAGGTAGTTCCACCAGTTTGTGTTCCACGTGATGGAAAACTTCAACACAGCCTCTGGAAGAAGGGGTTTGGGGAAGACACGTCAGGAAGGAGTGCAAGTTGCAGGCAGCGTGGCCACCTTGAACCAACACACCTCTCTTGCGAAGCGTGGCCAGGTCTGGGCACACATCTGACCTGCACCTTTCTTCAAGGCAGGGAAGCAGATCCAACACCCCTCCCCACCTAGTAGAAACAATTAATGATGGGAGGGGTGACTGAGTTTATTCCAGACTACATGGCTTGCAGGAATGGGTTTTATAATATTTATAAAAGTACAACAACAACATTATAATCTTTGCTCTAGTATTACAGGGCTGGTGGAGCTAATTTGAGGCTGTGTACACACCATACATTAAAAGCATTATCGCTTCTCCCCTGTATGAATCCTGGGAACTGTATATTACCCTTCTACCGCATAGCTACAATTTGTAGCACCCTTTACAAACTGCAATTCCCAGGATTCTTTGGGAGAAATGAGCTTTTAATGCCTGTTTTTCCTGCAGCAGGCATGCTCAGCTACCCCTCTGGAAGCTCAATCCCACAGAAAGCTGTGACGGCCACCAACTTGGATGGTTTTATGCGGGAAAGGCTATCAATGGCCACTAGGCACGATGGCTATGCTCTACCTCCACAGTCAGTGGCAGTAACCTTTGTGAATAGTAGTTGCTGGAAGATGCAGGAAGGGAATACAGAATGCTCTTGTTTCCACAGGCCTCTGGTTGGCCTCTGTGAGAACAGGATGCTGGACTAGACAGGCCAATCCAGCAGGCACTTCTTATGTCCTTACGTGGTTCAAGGGTAGAGATTGTGAGAAGGCATCTTCCAAAGCAATCCCACCCCACAAATAGCTTTGGAGCCTTCTTGCCTCTAGCCTAGCCCTCACCCCTTTTCCTGTTCCCGCTGGAGTCTTCTTTTGCTTGCCACACCTGTGGGCTCTCTTCCGGCCAACGCTGTCAATGACAGATCTTAAAAACTTGGGGTCGGTGAGATTCGGCAATTGCAGCACCTTGCGCCTGCTGGACCTCCTGAGTGGAGCGGGTTGTGTCTTGCTCCTCGTGAAGTAGGGTGAAATGTGAGGAGTGTTGCAAGCTGGTGCAGAGGCAGAAGGTCTGGCCGAGATGGTAGAGCACGGCTTTTCTGTCAGGGGCTTCTTGCTAACCCAGTGGAACACCAGTATCATACGCCTCTTAGATGGGTTGGACATGCTGAAGAAGGTGCTGGAGGCCCAAAGACCAGGGTGACTTCAAAGCGGAGGATGCAGCAGGCAGTTCCCTATCAATGGTGCCAAATCCAAGCAAATGTTAGCTCCAGTCCTGTTAAATCGATCCAGCAATTATGAATGTTAAATAAGGGATTAATTCCTCAAGCCTTTTCATAGATGGGAGCCCCCAACTACTGCCACTGTTGACAGCCTGTTGCCCCTTCACTCTACTTGAATGGGTTATGTCACAATGGTTCCTTCATCAGGTGTTTGTGAGCATGAAAATGCTGTTGGGAGTTTCAGTAATGAAGGCTCAGGAATAACATACTGTTTGAAAGTCTGAACATTTCCTCTTTTTTTATTTAACAAACTTTATATACCACTTTTATAATTTATATACAAATTATTAGGAGAGTAAGTTAAAATATACTGTAGTTTATTCACTTATAGGCTAATTTACACACTTTATTCCTTCTTATGCTTGTATCCCACCTTTCCTCCACAGAGCATACACACTTCAGCCTCCACCTTCTCCATTTTATCCTGACAGCAATATTGTGAGCTAGGGCCATAGCTCAGTGGTAGAACAAGTGCTTAGCATGCAGAAGGCATCAGGTTCAGTCCCCAGCATCTCCTGGTGGGACTGGGAGCGCTCCCTCTGCGCTTCGGAGGCTTCGCGTTGCTATCGCTGAAGCCAAGGAGCCTGCATTCGCTCCATAGGACGCACACACATTTCCCCTTAATTTTTGGAGGGGAAAAAGTGCGTCCTATAGAGCGAACAATATGGTAAGTTTGTTATTGGTATGAGCTTTCGTGTGCATGCACACTTCATCCCATACCAATAACAAATTTAGTTGGTTTCTAAGGTGCTACTGGAAGGATTTTTTTTTAATTTTGTTTCGACTATGGCAGACCAAAATGGCTACCTACCTGTAACTAGAACTAAGGGATTGTTAGTAAAGGATGACATCACAGAAACTAACACCAGAAAGCCAACACAACAGTTTTTTCCAAACTCCCTTCTCACTGTACTCAAGCCTGCCACTTCCTCCCTCCACCAGTGTTACTTCCTGCTCACTCTACTCAAACGTCTGCCAATGTTTAAAATCACCACTCTTTTCCTCTCAGCTTTTTCGAATGGGAAATATAGACTACAACCCAAATCTCCTATTGTTCATGATTGTGCAGTGGAGAAACTATTGGTGTTTTGGTACAGTGCATCTTCCCTGATCGAAATAGGGTGCCTGCTATATTTTTCCTACTTTATTCTAAGCATGCCTTATTTTGTGTCAGGGTGAAATCTGTTTCCACTTCCATTTTGTTGTGAATGGGTGGGGGGGCATGTTCCTCCCATTGTTGGTTCTACTGGTTTTAGAAAGGCAGGTCTATAACACAGGTCTATAACAAAAGGTTGCAGTGTGAAGCACCAAGTGTCCAAGATACCAGCCACTCAATTTCTCTTCATCCATTTTTCTATTCCAACCCCACTCTTGACAGTCACTCAGCATTCCATAGCTTCTTAATTGGGCTGTGTTATGGTCATGGGTGGGAACGTTTGAAATATTTGTTTGTACTTCTGCAAACCTTGAAGCTTCTGCGAGGTAGCTGATACCTTCTCCTACTATGTGGGTGGTGCCACTTTGGTGATATAATCATTGGAATTTATCAATTGAATATCAAAAATAGAGAAAATTGTATCCTTTCTCTCTCTCTCTCCCTCTCTTTCTTTTATGAACTTGAGGGCAGCAACCATAGGAGTTATCCAGCGATCTACCTTCCAGACAGAAACAGAACCAGGCTTGCTTTGGTTCAGCAAACTTTCTACATCATCTGCCTCAGGCCAGATCTTGGGATAGATACTGTGTCTGCATAAGAAGGGGGAAGCCCTTCTTTTCTGGATGGAAATTGGTTTAAAATGGAATGCTGTTGAATGGAAAATTCAGTCCAAGTACTATGGTGAAGAGTGAAACAAGTGAATATACTATTGTATTTCACAGGCTCTCTATTTTATATAACCTGGTAATACACAAATAGACTTTTCATTAACTGATAATAGGTCCAGATGTAGAACAGCATTCAGTCTGTTCTACATCTGTAACTGTGAGTAACACCCCAGAAGAGCATTGACATATGTAGGTCAGGAAGGCCACAATGACCTACATCATTATCACCTCTGCATTTTGGCAGTGAGAGGAGGTGGCAACCCAACTACAGAACACTCGAAAGCTCTTTCACAGCAGATGCAGGAGGAGAAATTGCACATGCTGTTTTTGAAAAGGATGTGCTAAGCTCCTCCAAAATGAGAGATTTGCAAGTAATCATGAAGTTGACAGAACCAAAGGGTGGGGGGCTGCTTTGGGTGCAGAAGGTTCAATCCCCAGCATCTCCAGGTAGAGCTTGGGAAAATACTTTCTGTCTGAAACCCTGGAAAGCTACTGCCAGTCAGTGCATGCAGTACTGAGCTAGATGTAGCAATGGTCTGACTCTGTATAAAGCAGCTTCCTAAATGTTCAAATGGTGTTCATAAAAGTTAAAGATGTTTTCAGTGTGCGATATAAGCCAGTCTGGTTTACGTAGGTTGCAGTTTTGGCATTAGACATTTTGGCCCCTGAAGATCAAAGGCAAAGAGCTCCAGGGATAGAAACTTTTGATCCCTAGAGCTTACTAAACAATGGATGATATGCAGTCCAAGGGCTGATTCACACAACATTTTTGCTTTGAATCTCTGTCTCTCATGTTTTGAGCCTGACACTCTTAAGCACTTTCACCACACTGCCTGTGATTTTATTCACATCCCCCCCCCCCCCGTTGCTCAGATATTTTCATTATTTAACTGCATTACTTTATTTTGGCCATTTTCTGTTATTGTAATTTTATCATAGAATCATAGAGTTGGAGGAGACCACAAGGGCCATTGAGTCCAACCCCCTGCCAAGCAGGAAACACCATCAGAGCACTCCTGACATATGGTTGTCAAGCCTCTGCTTAAAGACCTCCAAAGAAGGAGACTCCACCGCACTCCTTGGCAGCAAATTCCACTGTCGAACAGCTCTTACTGTCAGGAAGTTCTTCCTAATGTTTAGGTGGAATCTTCTTTCTTGTAGTTTGGATCCATTGCTCCGTGTCCGCTTCTCTGGAGCAGCAGAAAACAACCTTTCTCCCTCCTCTATGTGACATCCTCTTATATATTTGAACATGGCTATCATATCACCCCTTAACCTCCTCTTCTCCAGGCTAAACATGCCCAGCTCCCTTAGCCGTTCCTCATAAGGCATTGTTTCCAGGCCTTTGACCATTTTGGTTGCCCTCCTCTGGACACGGTCCAGTTTGTCAGTGTCCTTCTTGAACTGTTTTAAATTTTGTTGTATGCTACTTTGACGTTCTTCTATTTTGGTGGAGAAAGCAGCAGATTCATTTTAACATGAACCAAACATCAAAGCAATAAATGGCAGTTTGAAGGATGTCAAAGAGGAGAGGGATCTAAAAGTGATTTTATTTAATTGTTTGGTTTATGTCATTTGTATAATGCACTTGCTACATGCACATTTGTACATGTGTTTTTTTGTATGGATTACTTGGCTGGAGAACCGCACTGCAACATTCGCAGAAGAGCGGATTTTGAAGGATGGCTGTGTTACAGGTCTCAGATGTTTTCATAATGTATGAATTAGGTAAGCACAGCACTAAATGGGAATCCACTTTCTAAGCCATTCCTAATCAAGCAGTACATAATCTAACCTAAACAAATCATAATGAATACTCAATAAACAAGTCATATGGTGGAGCCCAAGGAATAGCCATACATAAAAACTGTTATCTTATGGTAAAGGTCAAGGGACCCCTGACCGTTAGGTCCAGTCGCGGACAACTCTGGGGTTGCGGTGCTCATCTGGCTTTACTGGCCGAGGGAGCACGCGTACAGCTTCTGGGTCATGTGGCCAGCATGACTAAGCCGCTTCTGGCAAACCAGAGCAGCACACAGAAACACCATTTGCCTTCCCGCCAGAGTGGTACCTATTTATCTACTTGCACTTTGATGTGCTTGCGAACTGCTAGGTTGGCAGGAGCTGGGACCGAGCAACAGGAGCTCACCCCGTCTTGGGGATTCAAACCGCCGACCTTCTGATCGGCAAGCCCTAGGCTCTGTGGTTTAGACTGCAGTGCCACCCATGTCCATTTCAGTTCCACATGCTACTTACTGTAGAAGAGCAATGATTGGTCAGTGGTAGAATTGGACAGCCTGGAAGCTGCTCTTTTCTAAAGCAGATCCACATTAAGAAAAGACCCTAAACTTATTGAACCGTATAAAACTTGAATGGTTTCACATCAGTGCACCCAAATCCCTATATGTGGATCATGACTAGATTCCAAGAAAACACAGCCCACACGCAGATCAAAGCAGTAATTCATGCACATAACTATATTGATGAAGAAAGCACTGCCCCACTTCTAAAGACTGACAGCAGAGCGCAGTTAAACTCCAGGGTGCTCTAATAGGCTGCTAGAGAGAATTAACAGGAAGCAGTCTTTAATTAAGATCTTTGGAGGGGAAAGAAAGAAAAAGCTAACGACCCACTGGGATTGTGGAGAGCGTAGCAAATGTTCCTGATTCACAGTCATTCAGCTTTACAGCACTGACGTTGAGGCAACAACATCGTGCCAGGCTTATTAGGAGGAAGCACACGCCCCAGGCAAGCTGGTCTAAATGGCTGAGAAGTCTATCACACCTACAGAAAGTGGCCAAGTTGCTTGCTTATAAAATCACAACAACACCTCTATCAGTCGCAACTTTGCTAGGGATGAACATAAGGGAGAGGCCTGAACTTTGCATGCAGACAGTCCCAGAATCAAAATCTTAGGTGTCATCCACACAAAATACATTTAGCATGCTCTCATACCACTAACAGTCAAGGCTTCTGCCAAAGAATCCAGGGATCTGCTGCTTGTTAAGGAAAGTAATGTGGTGGCAAATTCAGAAGCACATGTCCCTTCGTGGTAGTTACAGCCATGCTCCTTTCTAAGGTTTTAATCTTATATAGTAATAGTAGTAGTAGTAATTGCATTGCAATGATCAATGCAGTTCTCCGTGTGCTGCCTTTCAGTTAGATCTACTGTTTTATGTGCATGTGTATAGGCTAATGATTTGGAGAGCTCCAATATCTTATTTTTGAATGACTTCAGTTGTGTTTTCCTTGATGTTCCATTGTACATGAGAAAATGTACATACTATTCTCTGGAAAAATAGAAGGGGAAGAAATGGAGGCAGTAAGAGATTTTACTTTCTTGGGCTCCATGATCACTGCAGATGGTGACAGCAGTCACGAAATTAAAAGACGCCTGCTTCTTGGGAGAAAAGCAATGACAAACCTAGACAGCATCTTAAAAAGTAGAGACATCACCTTGCCAACAAAGGTCTGTATAGTTAAAGCTATGGTTTTCCCAGTAGTGATGTATGGAAGTGAGAGCTGGACCATAAAGAAGGCTGATCGCCGAAGAATTGATGCTTTTGAATTATGGTGCTGGAGGAGACTCTTGAAAGTCCCATGGACTGCAAGAAGATCAAACATATCCATTCTTAAGGAAATCAGCCCTGAGTGCTCACTGGAAGCACAGATTGTGAAGCTGAGGCTCCAATACTTTGGCCACCTCATGAGAAGAGAAGACTCCCTGGAAAAGACCCTGATGTTGGGAAAGATGGAGGGCACAAGGAGAAGGGGACGACAGAGGATGAGATGGTTGGATGGTGTTCTTGAAGCTACTAGCATGAGTTTGATCAAGCTGCGGGAGGCAGTGGAGGACAGAAGTGCCTGGCGTGCTCTGGTCCATGGGGTCACGAAGAGTTGGACACGACTAAACGACTAAACAACAACATTCTCTGGAAACTGAAGCAACTTGTGTTTTCAGTGTTCCTAAATTCTTAGCTTTGGTGGATGCAGGAAAATTGTCCCTTGATGTAAGGTAATGTAAGGGACTGCTGGCAGTTAAGTCCAGTCACAGACAACTCTGGGGTTGTGGCGCTCATCTCACTTTACAGGCCGAGGGAGCTGGCGTTTGTCCGCAGACAGTTTTTTCCGGGTCATGTGGCCAGCATGACTAAGCCGCTTCTGGCAAAACCAGAGCAGCGTATGGAAATGCCATTTACCTTCCCACTTCCCTATTTATCTACTTGCACTGGTGTGCTTTCGAACTGCTAGGTTGGCAGGAGCAGGGACCAAACAACGGGAGCTCACCCCATCACGAGGATTCGAACCACCAACCTTCTGATCGGCAAGCCCAAAAGGCTCAGAGGTTTAGACCACAACACCACCCGCGTCCCTTGATGTAGGGTTGCCATTTTTCAAACAATGGAAATCCAGAACGAAAAGTTGTTGAACTTTTTGGGGGGCAAAATCACAAAAAGGCCGTTTTTAAGTTTTGGTTTTTTAATGGGAGATTGGCAAAAACGGCACTGCCAACATGGGGCTAGGAGCCAATCCCAAGGCGATGAGTCACCTTATTTCACTGTGAATAGTTCCAATCGGCACAAAGGGAAAGAAGACTCAGTAGCCATAAATTTCCCTTTCATGTTTACTAGGCGGTTCCACATGCCCTCTTCTCCCCAGGACATTCCCCTCACTTTTCACCCTCCTTGACTGTTTTTGCCTGGCTGGAATATGTCACTGAAGTCTGGTGGTGACTCTTGCTTGCCTGGGTGAAACATGGGAGCAAGGTGAGAGAGTATGTGCAGAAAACAGCCTACTCTGCAAAGGTTTTAAAAAGTGCAGACATTGCTCCGCCCTGTTTTTTAACCTCTGTCCCTGCCCACCGGTGGCATGTGGCTGCTGGAAGGTTGCTCACAATGGAATGTGCCCCTCAGGCTGTATGCTTCCATGACAAGCTCAAACAGCACAGAAGGATTATTCGTCACGTATGCAAAGTTTATGTTCTGCACCTTGTAGAATTCTGCATGTTTTGGCACAAAATACCAACTTGGTTTATTCATTGGGAACCCTGTGGCCCTCCAGGTCTTAGCTCAGTCAGTAGAGCATGGGACTCTTAATCTCAAGGTCGTGGGTTCAAGCCCCGAGTTGGGCAAAAAGATTCCTGCCTTGAAGAGGGTTGAACTAGATGACCGCTGTGGTCCCGTCCAACTCTACAGTTCTATGATTCTAACTCCCATTTTCCCTAACCATTTGGCTGATGCTGGTGAGAAATGGAGTCCAGCAACATCTGGGGTGCCACAGGATCCCCAGCCCTGGTCCAGCCATCCCCACACAGCCCTGGACGCAGAATGACAAAATGATCAGAAAAAGAACAATTCTGTTCCACCAACATACTGGGGTGGGATATGCCATCACTTCCTGGCTCAATCATTGGTCCCCTGAGATGCCCTAGGTTAGTTTTATGGAATTATGCAAGCAACATTTCCTCAGCTATTCTGCTTCCTTTGCTCTCTTGCTTTCGTGTTTAAATGACACACTTTTACTCTAGTCACACTGACCTCTTTTTTATTTTATTCTTCCTTAAGGGAGCAACACATTTTCTTCTCCCTCCCTGCCTAGACTAAAGCCTCTTACGCTTAGTAACCTGACACATTTCCTATGTGGGAGCCTAGTTAGAATGTGGAATTCTTTTCTTTAGAACCGACATAAACGACATAAACGTTAGCAAGAAAACCTCATCACAGAAGGGGGGGGGAGAGAGAAAGAGAGAGCAATATTCCGCAGTGCCTAATGCAACTTGAGAAAACTGGTATCAGTAGATGCTCCAGGCAGGAATCCTGCTGACCTCTCTCTCTTTTGCATGAAAAAATATGTGAGCATATTGCAGGAGCATTTAAAAGCATCCAGTCTCAGAGGTGAGCTGTAATCTTCAAGAGGCTTGTCTCATACAGACTTCTGCATCTTTGTGGTAATGTAATTAAAAATGCACTTGAGTCTGGTGGAATTGGAATTAGGCTATCACCTTTCTAATAAACCTGTGCTTCTGCTGATTCCCAAGCAGAGTTGCAGGTCCAATGTTCTGAGGCTCAGTGGACCCCGTTTCCCTGGGAGAAGTGAGGCAAAGAAAACAGTCACACTACATTATTATTAGCCTGTATCCAATGCTAAGCCTACTTGGAACAGACCCATTGAAATTAGTAGACATGACTTAAAGGTAAAGGTAAAGGTACCCGTGACGTTAGGTCTAGTCGCGGACAACTCTGGGGTTGCAGCGCTCATCTCTCTCTATAGGCCGGGGAGCCGGCGTACAGCTTCCGGGTCATGTGGCCAACATGACTAAGCCGCTTCTGGCAAACCAGAGCAGCGCACAGAAACGCCATTTACCTTCCCACTGAAGCGGTACCTATTTATCTACTTGCACCTTGAGGTGCTTTCAGACTGATAGGTGGGCAGGAGCAGGGACCGAGCAATGGGAGCTCATCCCATCGCGGGGATTCGAACCGCCGACCTTCTGATCGGCAAGCCTTAGACCACAGCGCAACCCGTGTCCTGACATGACTTACTTAGGCACATTAATTTCATTGGCTCTACTTAGATCAGAACTTATTTGGAACACACACACACACATTATTGATCAATAAAAATGATCTACATAGCTTACAAAGCAAGCAAATGTTTAAAATACAAAACACCACAATTAAAACACCAACAAATAATGAGAGGGATCCAATGTAACATAAGGCCACCGGCGGAGGAAGGGCGGTGGGAGCATACCACCACCGGCAGCGCGATCCCGGTGGGGTGCCATCACAGCTGTCCCCCCCGCCCGCGCTGGTCGCCACACCCCACAGGTGGCGCGCCATGCCCCCAGGACGCGCGTCAGCCCCACCCCCGCCTGCTCTCGCCCCACCCACCCCGGTGCCAGAGCATGAAGCTTCACCACTGCATGAGGCGATGTCTGCTCACCTAGCAGGGCTTCTCCTTCCTTGCCCTGCTTCAGTCTCTGCTGCCCCCACCTTCAGTCTGCTCCAGATGGCTGGGGGCAATCTCTTGCACAAGCAGGGAGTGGGCAGAATTAGCAAATTATTATCGTTATCATCATTATATTCAGTGCAATTTTTCTAGAAAAAAGAGGTGCCGGAACTCGCCATGAACACCTCCCTTGTTCTCTTAGAATGGCAATGGCACCCACCTGAGCGGTGCAGGAACTGAGTTCCAGCAAGTTCCAGCTGGGGGGGGTAGAGTCCTGATTATATTAGAGAATTGGTATGCTGGATTTAGGCAGATCACTGTGGCTGGAAAATAAACTGACACATAATCTGATGCATAATCTGCAAGAGGCACTAGGGCTGCATCAGATTTTTAGTCAAAATGGTTCTGCTTCGGCTGGTTTACCAAGCAACATGGACTTTGGCCTTACAGCTGACCCCAGCATTTCAAAGGCTTTGGGAGAGGGCACGAGGTGACATCTTCACATATATTTATTGGTTCGTCTTGCAGGATCCGTGGAGGTGGCAGGAGTGAGCTCTCATGTGATTGAGCCCTCAAGATTCAGTCCTGAGGATCCATACTTCAAGGAATTCTTGACATCTTCCATTGCTTAGGTTGGATGGTCTAACAAGAACACTTTCACTCCATTGTTCGCTGCTTCCTGCTGTTCTTTTGTTTCAGGGTTTGCTTATGTTTCTGTATGCTGACTTAATAACTGCCATTATTTACATTTATTTATGTGTCTCATAATTATAATCATTTTCAGGAATATTCCATTGACACTAGCTGAAGCTCAAAAGCTGCAGCTATAATCTATCTGCAGCAATTCGGGATGGCTTTCTGTTATTTTATATAACTGGGTTAAATCCCCTTCAGAGAAACATTCACCTCCTACGCAGCAAGGGGGGCAGAGCTTAAGTGACGGACAGTTATTTAACTCATTGGGGAATTGTGGGGTTTTTTTTAAGGCACAAACACTTGCAGCAAAATGGTGGGGGTTAAATGGATCCAGTTGAGGCCATTGTTTTGTATTTTGAAGACAATTTGCATGTTACAAAATCAGGAAGAATTTGTCTCCTCCCTTCTTTCCATACCAAAATTTTGCCAGGAATGTATGTGCTGTGCTAACTCGAATACTCAAAACTTCCTATTTCCTCTTCAAACATAGCCTGATCATTACCCAGGTGTATCTGTGTAACCATATGGAAATATCACTCCAATTTTTGCATTCTACTGATTACCTAGTCATCAAGGATGTCCCTTGGATAATTGGGCACTGATGTGCTACATTCCCTGAACACCAGAACTACAAGATCATTTAATGCACTAGTTGGATTCTGACATTACAGAATAACAACATATGGTATTAATATAAAAAACAATAATGACAAAATTAAATAATGGATATAAGCAGGAAGGCTATGTTTGGATCTAATGGTTACAGCAGGAAGAGTATTATGGACTTAATCAGAAGTATTCACATTTCTTTTTATTTCTGTTTGTTACATTGTATATAGGCATATTAAATTATATGTAGGCAGCTACGATTAATTGAACTGGAACATGGATTTGAGCAGTTTGTAAACTTAAATGCTACCTTTTTCGTTTATGGGAAATTCTTTGCTATTTGTATTTTCTTTTTTCTTATTATTATTTTTGTTTATAAACTCAATAAAGATAATTTTTTTAAAAATGCACTAGTTTGAGAATGAAAGGAGCCACTTATTCACACAGCAGTAATTAACTGGTTTAGGACCAAGTTACCTGAAGGATTGGGATGCAGGTGGTGCTGTGGGTTAAACCACAGTGCCTAGGACTTGCTGATCAGAAGGTCAGTGGTTCGAATCCCCACGACGGGGTGAGCTCCCATTGCTCGGTCCCTGCTCCTGCCCACCTATCAGTTCGAAAGCACGTCAAAGTGCAAGTAGATAAATAGGTACCGCTCCAGTGGGAAGGTAAATGGCGTTTCCGTGCGCTGCTCTGGTTTGCCAGAAGTGGCTTAGTCATGCTGGCCACATGACCCGGAAGCTGTACGCTGGCTCCCTTGGCCAATAAAGCGAGATGAGCAGTGCAACCCCAGAGTCAGTCACGACTGGACCTAATGGTCAGGGGTCCCTTTACCTGAAGGATGGCCAGCTCCTGCATGAACCTGCCCAGAAGCCGAGAGCATGGTTGGAAGGCCTTCTCCAGATGCCCTCATCAGCGGCCAGGAGATGCCAGGGCTCTAATTCACAGCTGTTGGGTTTGCATGCAGCTGAACTGCGTGTTACAGCATCTGCCCAACCACATTGTGGGTGGGTGTATACCAAGATCTCCACTTCCTTGTTCACTCACCTGGGGCATGTGTGGGGAGGAAACCTAACTAAGGGGAGGGTTTTCAAGAGTGTTATCAAGTACCCACACCCATTAGCCTCTAGAATCAATCTGGATAAAAACAGCATCCTGAGGACAACTGTGCACAATTCTATACTGGGAGACCTGCTGTACATCTTTGTGCTACCAACCGTAAAGTATGAACACAGCCTCAGTCACAACAAACACTCAAGCACACACAGTCAATGTATATCAAACCAAAGGGAAATTAACAGTCCTAATTACAGGAGAAGGAGATTGCACTCTCCTGCTGGCAGGGTATCTGGAGTACCTTCCTTGAGTGCCAAGTGGGTTATCCCCCCCTCCTTTTTTTAATTCTAAAACACAAACACAGGTAATTTACATTTGAAAGGACATCATGTCCTTTTTCATTTAAAGCCTGCTGCTGCCCTGGAGGATAGAGTTACCTAAGGAGAAAACAAGCAGCTTTGCAGCTCAAACGCCCATAGAAAGTTCCTTGCCCATCTAGATGAAGCAGGCCTTTGGCTGTTCTGTAACACATAATGGAGCAGGTATTGTTATCCATTGTAGCGAAAAAATAATAGAGCCTGGGGACATACAAGGCAACTGAAGAACAAAGGTGTGAAAGGAAATGTCCAGAAGGCATCTTTTTAAAAATCTAATTATAGTGTGTTTGTGTGTGTGTGTGTGTGTGTGTGTGTTTAAAAAAGCAAAAGGCTGCTCTCCCTGAAATAAACCACTAATTCTGAAAGCAAAGCCACACAAGCACATTTTGGCTGCAAATCAGGAATTCTTCCAAAACAAGATTTCAGAAACTTTCCAAACATCAGGTCAAGGTCAACGAGCAGATTTTAAGTTGGCCAACTTTTATGCCAAAGATTTATGAGCTCAGAGAATCTGGCTGCAGGAACAAAAGCGTTCTTCTTGGGTCAAAGGGTGTTAAACCCTTGAAGTAAGATGATTTCAGTTAAATAAAAACAAAAAAGACTCCCGGGAAAAATAAAACCAATCTCATTGATTGAGTGCTAAAACCCAAACTTCCAGATGAGTTGTAACTTTCTAAATCTAGTTGAGTGCATTGTGGGAATGCCATGGACATAATTTATTTTGATTTCAGAAAAGCATTTGACAAAGCTACAGATTTTGGTTTGAAAATTGATTAAATGTGGGCTTAATCATACTACCAGGTAGGTTCACAACTTAAAGGAAAACCATATTCAAAGAGTGCTTATCAGTCGTTCCTCATATTGAGTAGCACTGTTCAAATAGAATAGGGTTTGTTCTCTGCTACTCAAAGAGCTAGGACTATGGAGACAGCCATAGTTCAATGGCACGGCACATTATCTCCGTGCAGAATGTCGCAAATTCAGTCCCTTGTGTCTCCAGACTAGGTTTCAAAGGGCTCCTATATGCAACCCTGGAGTGTTGCTGCCAGTCACTAAAGACCAGGGATGAGGGCTGAGAATTGTGCTCAGTACAATATTGTGGATGGGGAACTTGTGGCCCTCCAAACCTGTGGGATGGCAACTCCCATTGCCCCTGACCATTGGTTGAACTTGAGCTGCCTTCCACTAGTGGGAGTTGGACTCTTAACAACATCTGGAGGGACATGGCTCCCCACTGATGATGCTGAGCAACTTAGAACAGAGTGGTCTGACTTAGCATAAAGCAGTTGCTTCCTTATGTTAAAGTGCATGGACACAAAGAGAAAAGATGTCCCGAGTATAGTGGAAAACATTTTACTTCTAAAACTGGCATGGAGGAGGTCTTACATGGACCTAATTAGGTTTGACTTTGCCAGATGCACACACACCAAAAAAAAATAAAAAATAAAAAATAACACCAAGGTTGCACCAGAGGCTAATAGGATAGATAGATACACTCTCCTTTTGAATCTATAAAAGTAAAGGTAAAGGTAAAGGGACCCCTGACTGTTAGGTCCAGTCGTGACCGACTTTGGGGTTGCGGCGCTCATCTCGCTTTATTGGCCGAGGGAGCCGGCATACAGCTTCCGGGTCATGTGGCCAGCATGACTAAGCCGCTTCTGGCAAACCAGAGCAGCGCACGGAAACACCGTTTACCTTCCTGCCGGAGCGGTACCTATTTATCTACTTGCACTTTGACGTGCTTTCAAACTGCTAGGTTGGCAGGAGCAGGGACCGAGCAACGGGAGCTCACCCTGTCACGGGATTCAAACCACCGACCTTCTGATCGGCAAGTCCTAGGCTCTGTGGTTTAAACCTTGCCATTATTTGGATCTCTCACTAGTAAGGAAAAAAAGTCATTTTCACTTACTGAACACTGATGCTCAGCTCCCCATTATCAGATTCCAAACTACTTTTGCAAGGCAGCCGCGCAGAAACACATCCTGCACTTATTTTGGCACAAGTTTCAAAAGAAAGGGCAAGTTCAATCAGATATGCCTCGGCTTTCTTCATCTTCTTTTCACAGCACTGCCCAAAACCATTTATGGGGTGTGTGTTTTTTGTGTTGTGTTTTGTTTTTTTTAAAAAAGACCCATTTCAGCCCGACAGGTCACAGTAGCATAAACATGATCAAGGGAGGAGGGAGAGGAAGGAGGGGAAGGGCAGCCTGGCAAACAGTCAGAACTTGTTGTTCCTGACCCAGTAACCTACTTTCCAGAGCACCACGTAACCGCAAAAGCAACTCCAGCTCCCAACCGAGATATATCAACTCTTATTTAACTTCTGCATGGGCAGAGGCGGGAGTAGATGGGAGGGAGGGGAGAGACTGGGGAGCGAAGAGCCGGGGCGGGGGGGAGCTTGTTGGGATGCGGTTATCGCCACTGACTTCACTCTGGCCACAAAAGCCATTTCGAAGACTAGACAGGAACAGCAGAGGACTTCTCCAGTCTGACATCATTCAGAACTACTGTCTGGCTCTGCAGTTCCAACTGTCAGCAAATGGTCATTCTTGCAACAGGCAGAAGCGGTTAGGATTCTTATCCCTTCAAGTCATCGTGAATTCCTTGCCAGATTTTATTCCTTGGCTTTGTTCTAGACAAACAGCAGGAATCTTTGGGGTGTGGGGAGGTGAGAGAAAGAAAGAAAGAAAGAAAGAAAGAAAGAAAGAAAGAAAGAAAGAAAGAAAGAAAGAAAAGGCTTTGCAGTGCTCAAGCTATGTGGGGGGATGGCAGAGGCTTGTTGTAAGTTCAGTGCACAGGCCTCATCCCCTGATGCCTGCTTCCTCCTCCTCCTCCTCCTCCTCCTCCTCCTCCTCCGAGCTGGGCTATTAGGACAATTGGGCCACTATCCCCAACAACTTCAGTCTGCTTTATATGCCAGGACCCACATGCCTGCCTTCTTCCTTACACCCAGTCCAAGGGCTGGCACTTAGAATCATAGAACTGTAGAGCTGGAAGAGATGACCATCTAGTCCAACCCCCTGCAATGTAGTAATCCTGCCCATAGCTGTCCCTGGGTGGGCTCGAATCACCAACCTTCTGGATAACAGCCAGACGCACTGACCCATTGTGCCACACACAAATCCTCCTTCTTAGTCTCTGTGTTGCCCCTTGTACAACTCAGCAGAGGGCTGAACTAGAATTAGTTGGCTCTGCCTGTCAATGGCTCTTATTGGTGCTAGCTCCACCTACAGTTGGTCTTTCACCTCTGGCCGTGCCCAGTACTGGCCCCTGGCCCCTGGAAAATTGTCCTTGTTCCAGCTGTCCCCCCTGCACTAATTTCCTTATTGAAATCCTAGTTCAGTCAGTACAACATGATACTTTTTAATCTCATGGACATGGGTTCAAGCCCCATGCTGGGCAAAAGATTCCTGCGTTGTTTCATTGCTTGTTTTATTTATTGCACTTATATACTGCCTTTATCTTCCAAGGAGGTCATAGAGCTGCACGTGGTTCTCCTCTTATCCATTTCATGCCCACCACAGCCCTGTGAGGTAGGTTAGGCTAAGAGATGTCCCAAGGTTACCCAGAGAGCTTCATAACCGAGTGGGGATTTGAACCCTGGTCTCTCGCAGGTCATAGCCCAACTCTCTTAACCACATTGTCGTAGGTTAGACTAGTAGACACTCGTGGTCCCTTCCAACTCTACAATTCTTTTATTCCATACCAACTGTTAATGCGGGTGGAGTGTGGGAGAGAAGCAGCAATTTGGTATCCATACAATGCCTGTTCTCCTCCCTAGGGAGGAGACCTTTTGAAAAAGGTAATCAGGAAAACAACATAGAGCAAAGGAGAGGAACCTCCAACTTGGGCAAGGGAGCAAATGTGGCCCTCCATCTCTATTGGGCCCTTGGAGTTTTCCCAGGGCAACACACCCTTTTATTCAGGCTATACCGCTCAATGGCCCTGCTTCACATCTGCACTGTTTTTGCCTGGGTGGAATGTGCCCTTGAATGGGTGTGTTCATACTACTGCGGGAAAACACTTCAGCCTTTCAAATTTCAATGGCGCCCTGCGCAAGGCCAAAATTTGGCACCCTCCACCATCACCTCTTGCCTTCTGTTCTGCTCGATTCACAATGTCATAGTTGTGACTGCCCTGCGATGTCCCTTAGGCTTCCTGCTACCACCGCCACCCCCACTTGCCGTTCACATCAGCACAGCTTCATTAGTGTCAGATTGGTTTCAGTGTGTGTGTACACATCAGGGGGGCATTAGCAGCGCAGGAATGTCTTTACCCCCAATGATGAACGGCTTAAGGACTTCAACTGGAGCGGAGCTGAGTTAAGGAAAAATGCATCCAACGGTAGTGGCTTATAGCAAAAGTACAGGATGCTTATTGCATTGTGGGTAATGTTGCATGATCCTGGATTAAAAACCCAGCACTGGAAACGCAGCAAGTTCACAGTAAACAGTGGTGCAAACATAGCTAGTGTTTCTTGCTTGCTTGGATGAATGGATGAATGGGCATAGCTGGGGGGGGAATCAACAAAAATACGTAGCAGACTGAGGTTCTGCCCCCCACAACAAAAGGCCTCCCTCCCTCTAATAAAAGCCACCCCCCCCCAAAAAAAAACCCCCGGCTACGCCCATGGATGGAGGATGCAGTGGGTTGAGCGAGTGTGTGTAGAAACTTGCCTACTGCACAAAGATTGAATTAGTCACTCATTGCTCTCCCCACTTCTGCTTCTGGTCCTGCCCACCTCTGGGGTAAAGGATTAAACAGCCCCTTTCCCAGTGCCATTGCTACGATAAAAATAATGGTGTTAATTAAAACCCCTCCACAGTCCCACACACTCTTTAAAAGTAATGTCAACAAAGCCACGACAGGGGTCCTGCGCCATCCTGGTGTCTGTTTTGGCTCTTATCTTGGAAACAATTGCTCTTTTTTAAAAAAGAAAAGTAAAAAGTTGCCCCTTTGGTTCATTTCCTCTCTTCCTCCTGCTTAGGAAAAACAAACAGCTTGAATTATCTGGTGGCAAGAAAAAGGCAATAAAACTGAACTGGAGCATGTTTGCAGGGCAAAAGTTTCAATGAATCATTCAAGAAAGATACAGGCGTGCTTTTTATCCGCCTCCTCCTCCGCTGCCGACTGCATACCACTCTGCAGCGCCCTTCCATAAATTTCCAGCGGTTTGGATCTAGGCGCAGAGAATGAAAGGCAAAGAAATAACAGCATGCAGCTAAATATAGGCTTCTTTTTCTTCTTCTTAAGTTTCCAAGTGGTACAGCTAACACTGTTTTTTTGCTTCTGCAGTACACTTATCTCTTGTGCCGGGCCTTAGCTCTACAAATTGATTTTCCGTTTGCTGGGAGCCAGCCCTGATGAGGTCATCGGTTTCAGTTTTTGAAGCTAAACCCAAACTACCATATACTGAATAATTGTTCGATGATCAAACACTACTTTGTGGTTAAGCCGGAATGCCAGCTCTGCCTTTCACTTGCAGCTTCATCTAGCTGTGGTGGAGACAACGTGAAACATTGCAAACTGGTTTCCAGGAAAAGTCATGGGGAAGGCCCTATGAAGATGCACTTACTCTGAGCCCAATTCCCCAGCCCTTTCTGCTGCGAAGGACCAGACTCCCTCACTGCAGATAAGCAGCTTTCTCCATGACAATGCTGTCTGTTACACTTAGTGCCTGCCTTTGCTCCAAGGAAAGAATAGGGAAGCCTGGGGCCATCCAGACATCGCTTGCTAGGACTGATGGGAGTTGGACTGATGGGAGTTGTAGTTCAACATCTGGAGAGCCAAAAGCTTCCCATTTCTGCTCTATGGATAAGGAGTCACTTGTGCGCCACAAAAATTGATTTTTTTTTTGCAAAAAACAAAACAAAAACCAGGACAGATTTGCATGAAATTCATATGCACTAAGTCAGAGGTTTTCAACCTTTTTGAGTCCACGGCTTCCTTGACCAACTATCTTCTTTCTGTGGCATGCCTGTGGGACTCAGGAGCCCAGTTATGTCACCCCTGGCCTGCAGAGCTAGCAGCTTCTCACCCTTTCTGAAACACCCTGCCTTGTGGAGTGTTCCCTCAGCCTCCTCTCCTTGGGAATTCTCTGGGCAGTCTCTGAGATGCCTGCCACCCTCCACCCCCCAGACCCAAACAGAGGTGCCTCCTCACACTGCTCCACAGGAGCCTGGAAAGCACCTGTTGGCCAGCCCCGGAGGCACTATTCGCCTGGGGAGCTTGTAGCCAAGGCTGCTGCAACAAACAGCTGTGCAAACCTTGGGGAGGCAGAGATGCAAGAGGGCATCAGAGGAGGGAGGGAGGGAAAGAGGGACAGAGACCAGTGTTGCCCACGGCACCAATGACCATCATTCAAGGTACCCCAAGGTGCCACAGCACACTGGTTGAAAACCACTGGGTTAAAGCATCATGCTGATAATGCCAAGCTTGCAAGTTAGATCCCTGTATGGAACAACTGCATTGCAGGGGGTACGACTAGATCAGCCTTTCTCAACCTGGGGGTCCCCAGATGTTGTTGAACTACAACTCCCATCATCCCTAGCTAGCAAGGCCAGAGCTCAGGGATGATGGGAGTTGTAGTCCAACAACATCTGGACTAGATGGTGCTCAAAGTCCCTTCCAACTCTACAATTCTTTGACTCTATGACCTGGCAGCCATTCAAGTAGAGAACTGTCCTATGCAAAGCAGGACACATGGCCACCCTTTCTACAGAGACAAAGGTGCAATACATTAGTCCCCCTTTCCTAATTTTTCCTTGCAACAACCCTGTGGAGTAGGTTTGGTTCCATCATTCTTAACTGCTGAAGCCCTCAGTCTAGCTGCAGTGCCGAAACATACAAGGATCTCCACCGGCACCCAAACAACCCTTGACAGCCGCTCATTTTAGGATTTGGGGAGAGGAGACAAGGTGTGGTTCAAACCCTCCACCTTTGCTGTTATTCCGCAAGGGTATAAGAGCTCTACCATTGGTTGATTGGGACATCACTCCTTCTCAGCCTCTCCCCGCACTTTGGCAATATAGGGAATTTTTCTTCCATAAACCTAAATATACACATTTGGATAGGGAATGTACCAAGTGGGTTGCTGGTAAATAAAACCCCCCTCCCCTTCTCTCAAATGTGCTAAAAAACAACAACCCCAGTTTTAAATCATATTTATTTTATTTGAATAAAGATGTATGTATGTATGTATGTATGTATGTATGTATGTATGTATTTCAGTCACGTTAACCCAGCTCTCAGAGGGGCTTCCAAAAACCAGTTATAAGGCAGACCTGGCCCTTAGGCTTAGAATCTGAAACACACAGCACAGAAGGAAAAAGTACTGAGAGGGGGGAGGAAGAAGCAAACTTGGGTCCTAGTTCTTGAAGTTCTTTCAACAACAACTAGAGTGGAAACTGTTCCGGCAAAGGATGAGTTGCTAAATCTCTCAGCAAAGCCAATGGAGTAGCCCTGCTTCCCTTCTCTTCCTCTGCGTTTAAAAAATTGGCCCGGGGTAGGCAATGCAGTGCCCTCCAGAAACAGAGGGGAAAGGAGATAAAAGAGAGAAAATAAAGAAATGTGAGACCAATTACACAGACCTGCTCTGCATAAACATGCTCTTTTGTGTATTGTTCAAACAAGGTAGGTAACACTTAGGTGTGTTAATTCCTGCAGCAACAGGCACCCACAAGGTATAGCCAGAGTGTGCCGTGCTCATGAACACAACACAAAACTGGCTTGTTTTCAAAACATTAATCAGTCCAGTATTTATTTCAACATTTCTGAGAACTAGCTTTAGCTTTAGTTTCATCAGGCATCTTGATCCACCTTCATTGTTCAGCTAGGTTTACATTTCTCAGTTCCCACAACACATTTGAGACAAGTTTCTAAACTATAAATGTTTGTTTGTTTCATTTAGGGACCTTTTGAGAATGAAATGGAGTCTCTTCTCTTCTCTAGGAGGAGGGAGATGCTGATCTCTTCCTCTTAGAGATTACATCCATTCTTCAGAAACTAGAGCATGGGTTGACAAACTAAGGTCTGCGGACCAGATCAAGCCCAATTGCCTTCTGCATCCAGCCCACAGACGGTCCAGGAATCGCCACGTGGATTGCCAGCGCACGCATTCTTTCCCTTTCCCTCACATGGCGGTGGTGGCGGCAACGTCTCCCCCCTCCTGGCTTCTCTGCGCCCTGCCTAGAGGAGGAAGGGTAAGTAGTAACCAAACAAACCCCTGTGTTGCAAAGAGAACGTCAGCAATGTCTAGGCAACACGATGACCATGTACATACACAATAGACAATCTTTATAGAATTCCTTCAAACCATAACAAGTACAAAATGAAATCTTTAGTCTCAAAGTCTCTGAAAATCTTTTAATGAAGCGAGGTACCAGACTGTGTATGATGAAAGACAAGATGTGAAGCTTTGTGTATTCAGCAAATATGATGTCCAACATTGAATGGTGATTCTGGATGTTGACTACTGTTTCGTAGAATTCTTTGTCAGTGTGGTGGGGGGATATAGAATTGCTTCATAAACCCATCTTATTTCGAATGAATGTATGTAAATGAAAATATCAAATGCTGTGGAACAGTTCTCATGTTCCCCATGACTACATTATTACATGAGCACTGTTCCACAGCATTTGATATTTTCATTTATATACAAATATGAAATGCTGTGGAACAGTGCTCATGTTCCCCATGACTACATTATTACATGAGCACTGTTCCACAGCATTTAATATTTTCATTTACATACATTCATTTGAAATAAGATGGGTTTATGAAGCAATTCTATATCCTCCCACCACGCTGACAAAGAATTCTACGAAACAGTAGTCAATAACCAGAATCACTGTTCAGTGTTGGACATCATATTTGCTGAATACACAAAGATTCACAGCTTCTTTCATTGTACACAGTCTGGTACCTCGCTTCATTTAAAGATTTTCAGAGACTTTGAGACTAAAGATTTCATTTTGTACTTGTTATGGTTTGAAGGAATTCTATAAAGATTGTCTATTGCGTATCTACATTGTCGTCGTGTTACCTAGAGAAGGAAGGGGGCTGGGCTTTGTTGATGCCAGCAGCAGCAAGTGCTCCAGTGGCCGCCATTTTAAGCAGCCCCTCTCTGGAGCCCTTTCGCGCTCTGCTCATCATCCCTCCGCCACCGCCGCCAGCCCCTGATGCTCGCAAGACATAGGTAAGCAGCCACCGTGGCTTATGGTGCTCTTGCATCATTCCCCCCCCCCAAATATAGTCTGCCCCCCCAAAGGTCTGAGAAACAGTGGACCGACCCCCTGCTGAAAAGGTTTGCTGACCCCTGAACTAGACTATTCATTACTTGGTCATACTAGGATATACAACAAAGGCGAAACCCATTTGATTCAACTTTTATTTAGATGCTTTCAAAGTACTATCATTTGAAAATCATTGGCACCATACACCTATGGAATGACAAGAACAATACCATAAATGAAGAGTTTCAGGCTGGGGATCAAATGTTGACCTCCAGGGCTCTCTCTCCAGCCCTCAGGACTCCTAACCCAGACCTCTCACCAGCCCTAACCTGTGGGATGTTCCCTGCTTTAAGATGCAACCTTCACCATTCCTGACCATAGGGCATGTTGCCTAGGGCTGAGGGAAGCTGTAGTCCAACACATCTGGAGGGTGCTATGCTGCAGAAGGCTGTTTTAGGATTTCTTACTGAGAATTAACTGCTGAGGAACGGCTGCTGCTGGGTTCTCAGCACACCTCTTGGATGCCATGCAGAAGTGGAGACAAAGCCTTTTATTTGAAAGCATCCATTTTCTGAACCACTTTTGAAATTAGGTAGTGGGTACTTCAGATGGATTGGTCAAAGTTGGAATATTGGCACATCAAGCTCAATATTGCCCATTCCAATCGGTACCCTGGCACCTCAGCTCTCTATCCTAAAGTTTTCGAGACCTGGATAGGGCTGACAAAAGTTGGAGTCCGATGACATCTGGAGGGACACATATTCCCCATCCCTGGTTTACTGAAACAAGTCATTGCCAATGTCCACAGTTTATGAAGCTGCTCTGTTTCAACAAAGAAATAAAGCATAGGAATAACCACAGTTTAGGGTTCAGATGCAACACTAGGCTGTGGTGCACGGAGGCAAAAGCTTGCCATTTCTTCCTTGCAGCCACACCAGAGTGGAAATGAAGAGAGTGCCAGAGCTTTCTCTAGACTCATCCTAGAGTTGGTTTCCTCCAACTTGGGTATGTGACCCAAGACCAGAAAACCACAGGCCTTCTGCATGCAGTGCACCTGTCCCTGAGCTATGCTTTACCTCTGACATGGTTAACTGTTGTCTTTGATAAATTGATGCACACGAGAGCAAGAATTTTAAAAACCAAGCACCACATAGGGCAAAGCTCAGTATGAACTTGTTTAGCAATGCTTCCAAAAACAGAATGTTTTCTTTGATGTCAGCTGCTTGCTTGGGTGTCAAAAAGGAAATGAGACAAGGGGAGGTGGAGGCAGGGGGGCTGGGCTGTGGAAGTGTTTTCATTCTATATTCTGGCTTCTGCCCCCCCCCCAAAAAAAACAAAGAGATCTCCTGGGGAAGAGCACAGAACAAAGAGAAACACACAGTCAAATGTTTAATTCATACCCAAGATCATCGGAAGACACCTACGTATTGGTAAAGGCCTTTGAATCAAAATAAGCTATGTTGGTGATACTCATATGTGCCTTCCCTGCTCCTGTCAACCTAGCAGTTCGAAAGCACGTCAAAGTGCAAGTAGATAAATAGGTACTGCTCTGGCGGGAAGGTAAACGGCGTTTCTGTGCGCTGCTCTGGTTCGCCAGAGGCAGCTTGGTCATGCTGGCCACATGACCTGGAAGCTGTACGCTGGCTCCCTCGGCCTATAGAGCAACTGGACCTAACGGTCAGGGGTCCCTTTACCTTTAGTTATATCTGAGCACAGAGGCTGGGCCAGTGGGTTATAATCAGGCCTTTTTTTTCCAGCCAGAACTCACTGGAGCTCAATTCTGGCACCTCTCAGGTGGGCGCCATTGCCATAATAAGAGAACAAGGGAGGGGGGGGCCACTAGGTGGCGCATCGGAAGATGGCTGACAATAACATCTCTCCGATCCACACAAGGTAATTTGGAGGCTATGATGGGGGTAATTAGCCTCCTTAACCCCCCCAGGATTGTGGGGGGGACGGCCCTTGCCTGCTGTGCCCTATACCACCCCCGAATTTGTGGGGGTGGGGGCACTAGGCACAAAGCCCTCCTGTGGGATTCAGGCACTCCTGGACGCCGTCCCTGATTCGCGCCGCTAGTTGCAAGCATCTTCAAAAGAAACAATTTGGACGAGATAAATTGCACATGCTTCAAGGAAAAAGGGGAGTAAAGACTGCTGACAGAAGAGATCTCTGATAACAAGACAAGAATAAAATATGAGAAGATACGCCAAGATACGGTATGACTGAGGGGGGAGGGGGGGGAAAACCTGCCTTCCTTTTTCTTATGTGATTTAACAAGAATCCCATCCCCTAATGAGTCAGAAACTAAGGACTTAAGCTGTGGATTTAAGGCTGTGTGGAGATAAACTTTCGAACCAAAGCAATGTTTCAAGATGAAGCTGGAAAGCTAAGAGTTTTGGAATGACGCAGTTAAAAATGCCGTCGCCATTTTGGGAGGCATTGTTGGAGCTCTTGGGTCTGGGAGGAGAAAGAGAGAAATAGAGTTGTTTACATATCGTGGATCAACTTCTCGGTGGGACTTAAGAGCGACAAATGCCAAATTTATGATGGAAAGAGCGATGTTATCTACGAAGGAGATATATGGAAACCATCTGGACTTAGTGGAGGAACGGGAAATCCACACAGGATTATTATTTTGCTTATCGGCTTAAGGAGACTAACAGAAGAGATCGTAAAGGAAAAATAGAAATTATATGAACAAGATATGATGTGGAAACACCAAGATAAGACTGGATAGAATTATGAATTTTGTTTGGACTGATTGGGACTGATTTGGACATTAACGCAGTAATAAGAAGATGATCTGAATCCCCCTTTGGATCTTGAAGTATGGGTTCCCCCAACAAAATTTAAAAATTTGGCTTTGTAATTTGGAATTTATGTGATGTGATTTAATTTGATGTGATTGGCCAGTTAATAAAAATTATTTAAAAATAATAATAAGAGAACAAGGGAGTCGTTCATGGTGAGTTTCAGCACCTCTTTTTCTAGAAATGTAGCATTGGTTATACCTTGTTTGGGATGAGATGATCTTTTAGCTGTTCTGTTTGGCTGATGAATGTTGGACTGACTATTTGAAGCTGCTTTTGCCAAGAAAACTCATTAAGATGTAGGGTAAGGTGGTGGTGGTGGGGACAGGGAGAAAAGAAAACCACTTTATACATTTGGAAGACATTTATTAGTACTACAGTTGTACCTTGGGTTAAGTACTTAATTAGTTCTGGAGGTCTGTTCTTAACCTGAAACCATTCTTAACCTGAAGCACCACTTTAGCTAATGAGGCCTCCCACTGTCGCTGTGCCACCGGAGCACGATTTCTGTTCTCATCCTGAAGCAAAGTTCTTAACCTGAAGCACTATTTCTGGGTTAGCGGAGTCTGTAACCTGAAGCGTACATAACCTGAAGTGTATGTAACCCGAGGTACCACTGTACTAAATTAGCTGGTGGGAAGGGAGGCATAAAACACAGCAAACTGTTTCAGTTTGAGATGAAATGTGCAAAAAATGCCTCAAAGCTCTAAATTTCTGCAGACCTGCAATTTTTTTATTTTTTTAAATTTGCAGATGGTTTTGGTAAGTATTTTTTTTCCGTGCTGCTTTAGGGCATATTAGTAGCTTCCTGACTAATGAGTCATTGCAGTTCAGTTAAATCATAGTGGGCTGTAAAATTGTAAGGGATCCATCACTTTTTATAGCACTCTGGTTCTTTAAATAAAAAACAAGAGCAGGCCAGAAATTATATTTCTCTGCTCTTACCTTTGGATAGCCTTGTGCCCCATCTTCAGTGAAACACTTAAATTGAGTAAGAAGATCTGTGGAAAGTTAGCAATGAGAGAGAGAGAGCTGTTAGGATTTTTCAGCTCCAAACACACTATACACACTATACACACCATAGATTTAAAGAACATTTAACCACCCACAAAGATTCCTGGGAACTGTAGTTTTTAAGGGTGCTGGGAATTGTAGCTATGTGAAGCATAAGGAATTTTTTTTGGGGGGGGAGTGCTTAAATTTATTATATATACAGTATGCTAAGCACACAACTGCTGTAAATTATGGTAGAATAGTTTAGCTCTCTCCTCCATAGCTAACACTCCTGCTTTTTCCAAACTGGTATTCCCCAGCTGTTTTGGACCATAAGTTCTCTAAGCACCACCCATTGTGCTGCTATACAAAAGAATAAATGACCACAAATCTGGCATCAATAATGGCAGTGGTGAAAGACAAGTGGGAAAACATTTTAACTTCCTGGAACACTCTACAAGCACACTTATACCACTTGCAACAGTCATGGATAATCCTGGGAACTGTAGTTTGCTAAAGGTGCTGGGAATTGTAGCTCTGTGAGCTAGGCACCCTTAACAAACTGCAGTTCCCAGGATTGGGGAAGCCATGATTCCCACCCCACCCGCCCACCCCCTGCTTTCAAAGACTCCCCCATTCTTTCAAGTGAATGTTAACAACTTTAATATTCCAGTTACCTTTCTAAAAACAGTAATTTTAGATGCTGCTGTTTCAACTGCCAACTTGCTGATCTTGTTTTTAATGATTTATTGCTCTCTGTTTTGCTGTGAGCCACCTTACAATGGGTTTGCGCTAAAAGGCAGGGTATAAATACTACACTGAGTGTACAAACCTATACATGTGTACTCAGGAGTAAGTAAATCCCATTGAGTTTGGGGATTTACTCCCAGGTAAGTGGGTGTAGGATTGCACCCTAAAGAAACGATCTTTTAAAAATGTCCAGATATGAACTATAGCTGCTCATTTGTATACAAACACACCTGCTACTTAATACACTCCCTTAACTGAGAGCAGCTGCCTAAGAATACATCAAAGCCCTCCCTCAAAATAACACCTGGGTCAAATAGTTTTTTATTCCTAACTGTCCAGGGAAAGTTTATAACTCTGGCGGTTATAGTGGAGGGTGGCAGAGGGCAGATGAAATAAAGGGGTGCATTTAATTGCATGACACCAAATAGAAATCCAATCTAACACCCTCACTCTCTCCGTGATGGTCTTATGAACTTGTTGCTTCCTGAAATGAACTGAAAGTAAGCCCCAGCAAACTCTTGTTTTCACTCTTGGTGGGTGGAGGCGGGGGGAGGAAAGGAATCCATAAGTGTTGCAAACAATTTGTTTCAGTTCCTGCCCGAGTCCAATGCCAATTTGCAAGATGTAGTACAAATGAATCCTGAACCTTCAGCACAGACATTAAAACTCTTATGCAAGGCGTAATCCTCTCACTGACTCCTTTATTCGCTGATTTTAAGGTCTGTGGCACAGCAACCAGTCTCAGTTTGCACATGCATGTGTGTGTTTTAAAGAAAGAAGTAAGATTCTATCTGCCAGGTAATTTTCTCATTGACACCTGCGGTTGTCTTTGTGAAGAAAGTCTGGTACCTGGCCGATTAGCAACAACAGAGAAGTGCTTCTGGGTACTAATATTTTGTTGCAGCTTCTGAGTCTCTTGCTGTCTTCATCTACTGCCAACTAAATCACTGCCCTTAAGTCGTCTGCCGAGGCAAAGGATAATCATGTTAAATTTACACTGCACAGCCACAGTTTAATTAGACACCGTTATACAACTCACATCAACCATCCTGTAAATGCCCTTTACGAAATAGGGATTGTTTTTGGAGGGGTTACTCTTTGTTCTTTTCTCTCTCTTTTTGACATCACAAAAGGAAATTAAAGCCATAAATCTCATAAAAAGGAGGACTAGAGCTCTTAACAAAAAACAAAAAACACCAAGACTGTGTTGACTTTAAAAAATGCTCCTGCATGTGGTCACTTTGCAACAGAAGCAGAGAAAACAAACATGATGTGAAGAAATAAGATGTTCTGCAAATAAAAAACTGCAAAATGTTTTATAAAAAAGGTATTTCCTGGTTACCAAAGCATGTAACAGTAACATATAATAATATGATCCAGCCAAAGTTGAGCATTTTGAAGTCCAAAGGATATTGAAGAGAGACTTAAGACACAAAACTGATGCCAGGTGACCAGGGCAGGAAGTTTTTGCAAAAAGGAAGCATGTTGGATTCCACTCCACCCCCCTTGGGGTATTGATGTGGCACAAATGACTTACCTGATGTGTCTGGCCAAGTGAGCTAGTAACTCTGTAGGCTTGCAAAGCTGCGTGAAGCACATACTTAAATATCTTACATTTAAATCAATGAGACTTTGAAGGACTGAACTCCCTCATTCAAAAACCTTCAGGAGTGGTAAGATAGGGAGGGAGCAAGGGATAAAAATCATTTCATAATAAATGGCTGGCCAGGTACCTAAGAGATGCAGCTGAAGCAATGCAAGTTAATCTGGATAATTAATCCTTTGCAATTTAGCAAATGAAAAACAAGCTAATACGAGGCATCTCCTCCACACTCCCTCCTCCCCCCCCCCCCGGATTTCTTGTATGTGCTTGTTGGGTAGGACCATAGCTCAGTGGTAGAGCAGCGGGCCTTTTCATGCAGAAGGTGTCAGGTTCAAGCCCTGGAGACCTCCAGTGGGGATGGTCAAAGGTCCTGTCTGAAAACCTGAAGAGCTTCTGCCAGTACTACTTTTGTCCAAGACAGATTCCTATGTTCCTAGTGTTCACTTTCCCCTCATTTCGGTCTCCTACAGAGCTTGCATGAGGATGGCCTTAATGCTTTTCTCGCCTCTGCTGCCTTTCAGAAAGCAAATAGCTAGTGCAGAATTTGCGGGCCAGGCTGCTCATTGGGGCAAGAATGTTTGAGCATGTTACACTGATCCTGGCCCAACTGCACTGGCTGCTCATCAATTTCTGGGCCCAATTCAAAGTGCTGGTTTTAACCTGTAAAGCCTTAAATGGTTTAGGCAGCAGTCAGCAAACTTTTTCAGCAGGGGGCCGGTCCACTGTCCCTCAGACCTTGTGGGGGGCCGGACTATATTTTGAAAGAAATAATGAACGAATTCCTATGCCCCACAAATAACCCAGAGATGCATTTTAAATAAAAGCACACATTCTCCTCATGTAAAAACACCAGGCAGGCCCCACAAATAACCCAGAGGTGCATTCTAAAGAAAACGACACATTCTACTCATGTAAAAACACGATGATTCCTGGACCGTCCACGGGCTGGATTGAGAAGGTGTTTGGGTCGGATCCGGCCCCCGGACCTTAGTTTGTCTACCCATGGGTTTAGGACTGCCTTACCTCAAGGACTGCCTCTCCCCATATGAACTGATCAAAACCTTGTGATCACAATCTGAGGCCTTTCTTCAAGACCCTCCAAGTGTCCCGATTTTCCAGGGACAGTCCCAGATTTACATAAGCTATTCCTGTTTCTGATTTGATCCAGGAATTTGATCCCACTTTCCCTTAGGACATCCCTATTTTCATCAGAGAAATGTTGGAGGGTGTGGAGTTATCTGACCCCTGAGCCATCTGAAGGCAGCCCTGCATAGGGAAGTTTTTTAAAAAATGTTTATTATGTTTTTATATATGTTGGAAGCCTCCCAGAGTTGCTGGGCAACCCAGTCAGATAGGAGGGGTATTAATACTACTACTACTACTACTACTACTACTACTAATAATAATAATAAAAAATAGGACATCCCTATTTTCATCAGAGAAATGTTGGAAGATAAGCTCCTCCACAAGAGGTCTGGAAGGTGGCAACACAAGAACGGGCCTTTTCTGTAGTGGCTCCAAATTTGTGGAATGCTCTCCCCAAGGAGATTCACCTTGTGCCTTCATTACGTATAATTAGGCACCAGGCAAAAATGTTTCTCTGTAACCTGGCCCTGGGCTGATTAAACAATCTATAGCCTTTAAAATGTGTTTGTAGGAGGGGGTTATTGGTTTTGCTTTGGTTTTTGTTTATTATGTATTTTGTATTCTCATTGGCGAATTAATATTAATAATAATAATAATAATAATAATTTTTATTTATACCCCGCCCTCCCCAGCCAAGGCCGGGCTCAGGGCAGCTAACAAGCAATAATAAAAACAAGTTGAATGATTACAACTTAAAAACAAGATTAAAATACAACATTAAAATATTGAAACATTAAAATATTAAAATGTAGCCTCATCGCAGGAGGAGAAGGAAAAGAAAAAAGAAAGAGAGGGAGGGAGGGAATCAAACTGGCTCCAAGCCAAAGGCCAGGCGGAACAACTCTGTCTTACAGGCCCTGCGGAAAGAAATCAGATCGCGCAGGACCCTGGTCTCATGAGGCAGAGCGTTCCACCAGGCCGGAGCCAGAGTTGAAAAGGCCCTGGCTCTGGTTGAGGCCAATCTAACTCCCTTAGGGCCCGGGACCACTAGGGTGTTGCTATTTATGGACCTTGAGGCTCTCCGTGGGGCATACCGGGAGAGGCGGTCCCGTAGGTACGAGGGTCCTAGGCCGTGAAGGGCTTTAAAGGTCAAAAGCAGCACCTTAAATCTGACCCTGTACTCCACCGGGAGCCAGTGCAGCTTGAAAAGCACTGGGTGAATATGCTGCCATGGCAGAGACCCCGTGAGGAGCCTCGCTGCAGCATTCTGCACCCGCTGGAGTTTCTGGGACAGCTTCAAGGGCAGCCCCGCGTAGAGCGAATTACAGTAGTCAAGCCTGGAGATGACCGTCGCATGGATCACTGTGGCCAGGTCGGGGTGGGAAAGGTAAGGGAAAGGTAAAGGTAAGGGAAAGGTAATATTATTATAAAATAATAATAATATAATTAGTTTATTGTGATATGAAGCAATCTTGTGAGCTTCATTCACAGAAAAAAGAGCATATTCAAACCTCTTTGGCAAGCCAAAGAAAGAAGCAGGCTGAGCTAGTTTCCTTCTTGCTCAAGAGACAGCTTCATGACGTGCACAGATTGCAGGTCACTGTGCCTTTGCAAATTGTCAGGAAAGTGGATTGGAAAAGGTTGTCGTGACCTGCCAATCAAATCTGTAGCTTGCATCACTCCTGTGTCTACTTTGGAAGGTTAACATCACAACCCAGAAGGGGACAAAGCAAATATAGCCAAACAAATATAGTTTATACGGACTATATTCCTCACCCTGCTTCTTTATGGGAGTGGATAGCACATTGACATGCTATGTCCTTTTAAAATGTGGGTTTGGGTTTTTTGGTGTGGTGGGGTTATTGGGTTGTTGTTTTTATTTTGATTAGGTATTTTGTAGTTTTATATTTTGATTTTATTCTGTGAACCATCCTGAGACCTCCAGGTATAGGGTGGTATATAAATAATAATAATAATAATAATAATAATAATAATAATAATAATAATAATAAAAATAATAATAAATAATAATAATAATAATAATAATAATAATAATAATAATAATAAATCCCCTTGCAAAGCCATCCTAAAAATTAAGCATCACAGAACTGAGTGGGGTGTTGGGGAAGGGCTGTAACACCTGAGGTCCCAGGTTCAAGCCTTGGTGTCTCTAGGTAGGGCTGGGAATGGCCCCTGCCTGAAACCCTGGAGAACTGTTGCCAGTCAGTGCAGGCAAAACTGAACTAGGGGGATCTTGCATGCTGGTATGCTGTGCCCAGCCAGAATCCAGGTACACTTCTCTTGGAACAAGGTTGATTTCCCCCTCCCTCTTAAATTTAAAATAAATTTAAAAAAGACTGTGTGGGTGGTAGATTGCTGCAATTGACGAGCACTTTTATAGCCTCTGCAACCAAAACCATATGCAGCCTTTTAATTATTTGTATCATCACCATCCCTTTGTGAAAACAAAAGAACCTTACCTTTTATTTGCACTCGTTTGCCTTTGCAGCCATGGGCTGACACACGCAACCGGGAGGCAATATAGCATAATAATTATATTGCAACATTTCTCCTCTCTGTGCCCAGAGATTGTTGTTTTATACAGCATTGTGCTGGAAAATAATTGCTGGTTTCCTATTGCTCTCATCGCCACCCGCCACCCTGCTCCATAGCAACTTAAATTCGCAATCAGAATCACTGGGCACTTTCAGGGTGAGCTCATGATGAGATAAGATGTGGGTGATAGTGACACATCAGACATGGAACCAATGCACATCACCTTCAGTACAACCCGCTGGTGCATTTGCCATTGGTTGCATGGGAATACTAAAGCCTTTTCACAACTTATTTTCCTCCAGGAGGGTAGAATGCTGGTTGGCGAGACCCTTCTGTGCATCTCTCCCCCTTCAGAGCACAGACAGGTGAAAGGGTCTTTTCTGTTGGGGACCCAGGACGTGGAACTCCCTGCTGCAGGAGATTCACATGCACACGTTGCTTTAAAGAAGGATGGGACAAGTTCACGGAAGATAAGGTTATATCAATGGCTACTGAGCCTGATGGCTAGGTTCTAATCTCTACTTGAAGAGGCAGTGTGAATACCAGTGGCTGCTAGAAACCACAGGTGAGAACCCTTTTGTGCTCAGCTCCTGCTTTTGGGTTTCCCACACGCATCTGGTTGGCCACTGTGAGATGCTGGACTAGGTAGGCCACATTTCCAGGTAAGGTCTAAAAGAAGGCAAGGCTGATTCCTACTGGACCTCTACTGGTAGGTAAATGCACAGGGCAGGGCCTTCCACACTAAAGACGGTCCAAACATGAGGGTATGGGGAGCCACCAGAAGTGCCCCATCAGAGAATCTTAGTGATCAAGGCAGAGTATCAGGAATCAAATGGACTGTTAAGTTGTGGGTGAACATAGCAGACGACACAGCGATTCTTCAAACAGCTCTTGTTTATTCACAGGCCAGAACTGAACTGAACTGAAGGGTTCAGTCAGCCTGCTTATATAGAGTTCCACTAGAATGCAACAGTAACCATTTTCTGTAACCATCCAATCACTGAACGTCACTTTTGACCCCTTATTTGCATACGTACGGCCTAGGACCCTCGTACCTAAAAGTACCAATAAGGGGTCAAAAGTACCACTTTTGACCCCTTATTTGCATATGTACAGCCCTATACGGCCTAGGACCCTCGTACCTACGGGACCACCTCTCCTGGTATGCCCCACAGAGGAACCTACGGTCTGCAAATAAAAACATCCTGAAGGTCCCAGGCCACAGAGAGGTTAGGCTGGCCTCAACTAGAGCCAGGGCTTTCTCGGCTGCGGCTCCAATCTGGTGGAACGCTCTGTCACAAGAGACTAGGGCCCTGCGGGACCTGACATCTTTCCGCAGGGCCTGCAAGACAGAGCTGTTCCACCAGGCCTTTGGTCAGGGTGCAGCCTGACTCTCTCTGGCAATCTGCACAGAATTATGCTTGCACTGGGTTTACGGTTGCCATCAATTTGATTTTAATTAATTTTTATAATGAAATGTTTTTAGAATGTTGGATTATTTGACTGTTGTTAGCCGCCCTGAGCCCGGCTTCGGCTGGGGAGGGCGGGATATAAATAAAAATTATTATTATTATTATTATTATTATTATTATTATTATTATTATTTGGACCTGAACTATCTACAGTATCCCCCTGCTGGCCCAGGGTGAGAACTTCAGTACATAACATGGACCTTAAGGTCCTTTGGGCCAAAGTTGTTTTGTGAATTAACACAAGTTGCTTTGTGAATTAACACAAGAACCCTCATTTTGGCTTAGGGGCCAAGTGTAGCCCTCCCAGTCTACCAGTTTACACCCCTCACCAACCTTGCTTGTCACCTGCTCTTGAGCATTTCTGCCCCTCTGGAATGTGCCTTTGAACTTGTATAATGCCTCTTGCCTGCCTGCCTGAAGCACAGAGGGGGTGGGTGAGTGGGTGAAGACACTAGCCTACTGTACAATGGTAGAGCTAATATTCTTTGCTCCACCCGCTTCGCCTCTGGCCCTACCCACCACCGGCATGTGACCCTCAGAAGGTGGCCCTTAGGTTGAGAAAGGCTCACCATCCCTGTGACAGGAGTGAGCCAGCAGTAAATCACACTGAGCAACCGGGAGTTAACTCTTTATTAGCAAAACAGGATCTGCACAGCAACTTAGGTCTTGCCCCCATGAAGCAATTGGTCCCTGCCTCCCCATAGCTAGCTATGTCTCCTCTTCTCCAGGGTGTTTTCCAAGCACCTGAGTGTCTGCTTTTGCTCCTCCCGCTTCATGCCTCTCCTGGTTCTTGGAGACCTGGGGGAAGGGAAGCTTGCTGCAGCAGGAGGGACAGACACCTGTGACTCTTCACCAGCCAGACTCCTCTCTGCCTCTTGGCCTCCCTCCTCCCACTCGCCTTCTTCTGCCTCTGATTCTGGACTTCTCTCTGCCACAGGCTCACCCAGCTTACTAAGCCATGTTACCTCTTCCGACACCTCCTCTTCCCAATCTTCTCCCCCTTCTCCCTCTGACCACTCATCTTCGCCCCACCACCACTCCCCGGGCTCTGAGCCTCCTTCCCTTGGGGGTTCCCCAGCTGGTTCCTCTCCCCATCCCTCTGCATTCAACCAGTCCATGACACCTTACTGTAAGAGAGCCCTCCCCAACTTAGAACCCTCCAGGTGCTTTGGGCTACAGCTCCCATTAGCACCAGACAGGGAGTTGTAGCTCAAAACATCTGGAGGCCCCAGAGAGAGGAAGGCTCCTGTAGCTCCAAGTGCTCTAGTCTATGCATCTGCAAGCCAATGCTGATGCCAACCTAGTGACACATCTGCCACATCAAAGCTACTCTCAGTACTGAATCCTATGCAGCCCTAGTGCCTTGTATCACTGGGTGGGCCAGTTCAGTTTGGTTCCTCCCACACTGGGTTCCTTACCACGGTGGCTGATGATAGCTTAGGAAGTGCAGCGTAATGGCAAAGAGCATTAGCTAGAATTTCCTGCCACCAGCCCCCCGAAAACTAGAGCTTCTCCTAAATCACTCTGGTTCATACTTTCCCCCAGTGACAAATTTGCAAGGGAAGCTGCTATTCTCACAGCTGCCCACAGGATAATAAAGATCATGTGTTGCTCACCCTACCAGGTGTTGTAAGTCTTGCCAAGATCTCAAATGCATAGCCCTCCTAAGCACCCCAAAACTGCTAGGAACGTATTATTCATTACTGTTTATCTGATTTCTTTACCAGCCCTTCACCATCAGGTTCCAAGGTGAGTGACAGAAATTTAAAGTTCGTTTTCAAAAACAGTTTATAACAAATTACAGTCACAGGAATAGGAGTGGCAATGGAGCTTGTGTCATAGTGCTGGAAAACGTTCTTTGAGAGAGATGGCTGCCCATCAGAGGAGATGGCAGTGAGCTAGATGTGAAAATGGCCTGACATAGGACATGGCAGTTTCACTGATTATGGTCACAAGCCATCTTCAGAAGCAGCCCCACATTTAATGTGTTGTAGTAATCTAACCTAGGGGTCACCAGAGCATAGACTACAGAAGTTAGGCTATCCCTGTCCAGACAGGGGAGCAGCTGCAGCTGATGGAAGGGACTCTGTGCCACTGAGGCCACCTGGGCCACAAGTGACAGCAAAGGATCCCCCAAACTGCATACCCTCTCCTTGAGAAGGAGTGTATCTCCCCCCACATCCATCCATCCATCCATCCATCCATCCATCCATCCAGAGGAAGTGCCTACTAGCAGTATCCTCGGTCTTATATGGATTGAGCCTCAGTTTGTTGGCCCTCATCCAGTCCATTACTAAGGCAAGGCATGGTCCAGCACATCCCCTGCCCACCTGTAAAGGAGAAGCAGAGTTGTGTGCCAAGAGCATATTGCTGACAATGTACTCCAAAACTCCAGATAACCCCACTCAGTGGTTTCATGCAGATTTTAAACAGCGTAGGGCATAAAATCAAACCCTGAGGAACCCCACGATGAAGTCTCCATGGGGCTGAAGAGCACTCCCCAAGCATCACCCTCTGGAAATGACCATCCAAGTAGGACCAGAACCACCACAAAGTGGTGCCACCCACCACGAGCTCAGACAGCTGTTGCTGCAGGATACCATAGTCCAGGCATATGCAAACTCGGCCCTCCAGATGTTTTGAAACTACAATTCTCACCATCCCTGACCCCTGGTCCTGTTAGCTAGGGATGATGGGAGTTGTAGTCCTAAAAAACATCTGAAGGGTTGAGTTTGCCTATGCCTGCCATAGTTGATAGAACTGAAATCCATTGAGGGGTTGAGGAGAATTAACAGGGGCACATTTCCCCTGCATCTCTCCTGGCAGAGGTCATCATACAGGGTGGACAAAGCAGTTTCCATGCCAACACTGGGCCTAAACCCCAATTTTAATCATTTTTCCTCCAAGAGTCCTTGGATCTGGCATGACCACCCACTCAAGCACCTTGCCCAAGAAAGGGAGACTGGCAGCTGGCTGGTAGTTACTTAGATTAGAATTCATTGCATCTTCCTGTCCCTGACTCTGGCTCCGCCTCCTCTTGACCTCCCTGCCTTCTGCGCTGCCAGTCCCAGTGGGCACCAGCCACCGATGCCCTTTCCTAAGCTGGAATCGGCACCACCTCAGTGGTTGCACTGCAACTGATGCTGTGCTCTGATCCAGGAGGACAGCTCATATTTTCTTTCTCTTGCTGGTGTAGTGACCTGGTTTTGTCAAGTTTATTTTCCTCCCTTCATCTCTGATGTCTTTCCATGAAGGAGATTTCCGTGGCCTTCTCCAAGGCTCAAAGTCTGATTAAAACAAAGCCAAACACATAACAATAATGAACAAAGCAGAGAAAAAGAACCTCCCCTTTACAGATTACATCCACAGGATTCAGCAGGTATATACTGTGCCCTATTTAATTTAGTTTGTGATCCAGTTGTTCAAAGTGTCTTGCTCCTATATAAGACGTGCATATCCCCAGGGAATTGTAGTTCTGCCCTCAAGGTAATATATTCTGCTGATGAACACAATTTACACAGCAGTGATGTACCAGGCAAAACACAGCTCCTGGATATATATTTTTCCAGAGCAAGAATGGTGAGGTGAACTCTCCTTGCTCAGGCAAGTGAATGAGGTAATAGTGACGGATTCCAGGTTCCTTTGTAGCAGATTAGCATAGAGCAGGTGTGGGGAACTTTTGGAATGTTACTGAACTACAACTCCCATCATCCCTAGTCATGGGCCATGCTTGCTGGAGCTAATGGGAGTTGTAGTCCAGCAATCCCTGGAGGGCCAAAAGTTTGCCAGTCCCTGCGTTATATGAAACTATTTACCTGCTTGGTATCCATTATTTGAGAAGTGGCAACAAATTGGTAATCTTAGACTTCAGACTTAATGGTCGTTGGGGGGCAGCTTTAGATGGCCATGTGCATTATGTCAGTTGTGAAGCACACAATTAACATTTTTCTTTTTCTCTCTCATGCTCCCCAACCATTCTGTTTCATCCCATGCTTTGGCATACCCCTCAACTGCCCCAGTAAAACCAGGCCTCTCCTTCCTTGGGGGTTTTTAAGTAGAGGTTGGATGGCCATCTGTCAAGGATGCTTTAGTTAAGATTCCTGAATTGCAAGGGGCTGGAATAGATGACCCTTGGGGTCCCTTCCAACTCTACAATGCTATGATTCTATGATGTGTGGGAGGGGAGAGGATTAACACCTCCTTCTGCAGCACTGTGATCCCAATTCATATGGCCGATAAGCCATAGCTTAGTAGTGGAGCACATGCTATCCATGCAAAAAATCCCAAGTTCAGCCCCCAACATCTCCATTTAAGGCTGCAGGAAAAGGACCTGCCTGAAACTATAAAGCACCGCTTCCAGTCTTGCGTAGTTAATATTGACTTGGGTGGGGCCAACCATCTGGCTCCTTAAAAGGCAGCTTCTTAAGTTCATTAAAAAGGTGTGGGGAATCACAATCATAGATCTCCCATCATGTCATGTTTCATGGTGCCAGAAGGGAATGCTCCCTAAAGGAAAAGCTTTTTTTTTTTATGATGACGCTTTGAATCTGCTGCGGGTGAGCTTCTTATGTGACACCTAGTGGCCAGATGGAGAAATGGAAGAAACAACATCTGTCCCTTAGGTTGCATACACCTGTACAACTGCATCTTGCACTGGGTTTACTTTCTGGAGATGGCATGCTTGCACAAAAACATATATACTTGAACCGCTCCCTTGGAACCACCCCTGCACAACAATCCGTACCTTTCAGAGCTGGCATGCCAAGCGGCCCTTACAGGGCTCTGGTATGCTCTCTTGCTGGATCTCATGGAGCTGTCCAAGTTCTCCTTGAGATTTCATGACAGCATCCAAGAGCCTGGTAAGCAAGGTAAAAGGACCCCTGACAGTTAAGTCCAGTTGAAAACGACTGGGGGTGCTCATCTTGCTTTACTGGCCGAGGGAGCCGGCGTTTGTTCACAGTTTTTCCAGGTCATGTGGCTAGCATGACTAAGCCACTTCTGGTGAAACCAGAGCAGCACATGGATACACCGTTTACCTTCCCACCAGAGTGGTACCTATTTATCTACTTTAAAGCACTTTGACATGCTTTCAACTGCTAGGTGGGCAGGAGCAGGGACCGAGCAACGGGAGCTCACCCTGTTGCGGGGATTTGAACCGCCGACCTGATCAGCAAACCCTAGCCTCCGTGGTTTAGACCACAGTGCCACCCGCGTCCCGGTAAGCAAGGAGGAGAGCTTAAAAGCCAAGAGAACCCAATGCAAAAGGAGCTTTTAATCTTCCCACTTTGCATGCAATTAATTTGTGCAATTTCAACTGGCTAGCTTTCAACCATGCAAGGTTGAAATTGCGCAAGTTAACTGCAAGTGAAATGCATATTTAAAGCACATGACTTTCCCTAAAGAATCTTGGAAACTGTAGTTTACCCCTTGCAGAGCTGCAATTCCCAGAGTTCCTTGGTAAGAGGGATTTATTGTTAACACACTCTGGAAAGTGTAGCTTAGTGCAGGGAATAGGAGTGTCTGAACAGCTCTCAGCACCCTTAACAACTACATCTCCCAGGATTCTTTTGAGAAAGCCATGATGGTTTGAAGTGGAATGATACTGCTTTAAATGTCTAGAGCAGATAGGGCAAGTTGGTCTGATCTAGCAGGACTCTTCTTAAGGAGAAGACTAAACCTCTGCTGATTCACCTTTCAACAGAAGAAGAGTTAAAAGAACAGATTCTGCTTTTTTCTAGGCATACCACAGCATAGGAGTGGGGAATGTTTCTCTGCATGAGGGCTGCATAAACTTCTGCTAACCACATGCTAGTTGTGGATTTGACCAGAGGGAAAATAGGTGGAGCAATGAATTATTATTTTTTAACCTTTATACAGGTGGATAGTTTTCACACATGCTCACACACACCAGTCTGTCTTCCACATCCAGGCAAAAACAGTCAAGGAGGGTGAGAAGCAGGCTCTGGTAAGAGTCCTGAAGGCCAGATACAGAAGCTTGGAAAGCCACAAACCATCCCGTTTTGAGATTCCCCAGCAGAACCATAGGGACACCTATGAACATACTGAGCTCTGCAAACAAGGGGTACTTGCTACTCCTTAAGTCAGAAATTGTCAAGATAGACACAAGAGCACTGAAGCAGCATTACTGGATCAGGAGAAAGTCCATATAGCCTGCTGTATGTTTGCAAGATTCCAAAGTACCATCACAGCAAGGTTGATTCCCCCCCCCCCTTGTCATGTTAGGGCAGGGATAGTCCTAGACATTTTGCTGCCTGAGGCAAATTGACAAGATGGTGCCCTCCCCTCGTGGTGTGTCCAGAAGCTGATTAGATTGGTTGTTGACTCTTTGCCCTGAGGGAGAGCAGGCAAGTTTAAGACTTGCATGACAAGGTACTGTGGAACACGTAGCTTTGACTTCCATCAGAAATGGATTGGTCAAGGGGGTCAAGGGAACGGCTAGGGCTATATGTATCTGCTATCCAAGGTGATTCCCTCAATCTGCCTAATATTGGTAGGGCTGGCTCTGTGCATTGGTAATATTACTGGCAGACTAGAAATGAAGGAGACAAAAGCTATGGTGAACTGTGCATGCAGCGTGCACTGTACACAATCTGGAAATAAATAAAAATGGGGGGTTCCTAATGCATTGGTCCCACTTCTGAATGGAAGCCATGGTGATTTGGAACTTCAAAAATTGAGAAATCTGGATGAAAAATCTTTCGGAAGCATCCTCACAAACCCAATAACTAGATCCTTCTCTCTCCTCCCCCAGCAGTATCATTCCCTCTATTTCCAATGTTCAGGCTGTGAGCACCATTGATGACGCAGGCAAAATGGTGCCACCTGCATGCATAAGACAGAGGGATGCATTAGCAGACTTGGAGGAAGTCCAAGTTTTTTGCAGCACCACCACTATACGGGGGGATGGGGACTGGAGAGACCCCAACCCCCAAAAAATAACAACAGTGAGGGCAGAGTATGATTAGTGGCTACAGAAGGTTCATCGTTTGGGAAGGGGGCTGGAAAATGAAAGGAATGTAAATGGAATATTCTATAAAACAGCAGAGTTGTCCTGAAGCCTCAACAAGAGCACTCCACACCACAGCTCTCTGTAGCTATGTAAGAAACTAAAGTGCACTTTACTTACCGCAAATAGCGAAGTGGTTGTCTTCCTCTGACACAGGCACAAACACATATCGATTTCCACTGAGATAGGAAATTCTGAATTTTCTTATCCTGAGAACTCAGTATGCCAAGAACCTCAATGACTGGGCAAGTCAGCTTTTATTTTTTTTAAAGAAGAAGTCACATCTCACTTCTAACTTGTTAGCTGGGGGTGGAATAGAGATAAGTTTCAGCTTTAACATGTGAGTCACTGCTGTAAGAGGATATGAAGTTCAGGCTTGTGTCTCAGAATCAATTGATTGCTTCTGCTGTACATTTCAGAGAGGTTCTTGAGGATGAAAGAGATTGGAGGGGGTGGCAGACTGTTCCACCAGTTGTTCAGCGAAAACTGGACAGTGGAGAGGAACTTTTAGGGTTGTAGATGGGAATGCATCTTTATTATTAAAGAACATAGGGGGAAACATCCCAATATAATGAAGAAAATATCAGCAGAATTTGAGCCTGTTTGGGGATTTATTTCTTTTCAAAGAGGGTTTTTGGGGACAACTGCCTCATCGGGTGCACACTGAGGAGTAGTGAGAGATTTAAGACTGATGGACATGTCTTTTCCCGTACTTTTGACAACAGCACCGTTGCCTTGGAATAGATACGGGATCAGGAAGCTTCAGCTCTCCAGCTGTTGTTGAGCTCCAGCTATCACAGCCAACACACAGGGATGATGTGAGTTGGGCCTATGTGGAAGGTCAAAGGTTCTCCACACCCCGCTCTCTAGGACACTCAACCTCTTAATTCCTATTCCCTACTGCAGGGATGGGGGAAATTCTGGCCCTCTAGATCAGGGGTCGGCAAGGTTTACTTCGCCTGGGCTGGTTCACTCCAGCAGAGATCTCTCTGTGGGCCAGATTGCGCACGTGTGAGCGCGCACACGATTTCTGGCACCAGAGTCCCCACGCACTGCCAGTTTAGCGCAGCACGCGGGGACTCACCGAGTGGGCGGCTCGGTTTGGGGGCAGCTCATGGGCTGGCTAAATGACCCCGCGGGCCGCTTGTGGCCAATGGGCCTTAGGTTGCCTACCCCTGCTCTAGATGCTTTTGGGGCTCAAACTCTCATTAGTCTCAAGTTAGCACAGCCAGTGGGCAAGGATTATAGGAGCTGTGGTCCAACAATGTCTGCAAGACCACTAGTTTCTCATCCCTGCACTAGAAACTCCCCACCCCCCACCAAATCTCATTTTCAAGACACAGCCTTCTGGTAAAGGCACCTGATTGGACCACAAACAAGCATACAAAGCCCATTTGTCTTTAGGATGCACAAGACATACATGTCCTCCAGGAGAATTGCCCTCAGTTGAGGAGCCTGTATTCCCACTGTTGTTCTGCTGGAACATGATGAAGAGAAAGGTCGCCGTTCTCATTCATGACGTCTTCCTTTTAAAAAAGTCTAAGAGCTGCTTAATGAAAATCGTGCTTAAACATCTGCTCTCCCTTCCTGCTGAGCGTCGCTGCTGCCAAGCATGCTCGGAACAGTGGTGGAGCACTTCAGTACAGCAGCTCCACTCATTTCTTTCCTTGTAAAAGCTGCTGCTCTCCCATTGAAAACATGGAGAGAGGATAAATTCAGAGCTCAATCAGCAGCCATTGACCAGAAGTCACAAAACAGGAAAAAGTGAATGCAGGCAGGAATTTATCATACATCCAGGCTTGCTTTTTAATAGAAGATCCCAGGTGCCAGTCTTTATCACTAATCAATCCTTATGTTCACTGGGCAATAGTCTGAGTCAATTAGGTTCTCTGCGGTTCCATACTTTTTGTCCCTACCGTTGCCTTTGTACCACTTTAAATTCTGCACTTTTAACTTTTGTTTTACTTGTAAGCTGCTGTGTACAGATATTTGCCCATAAGAGAGACATAAACAAGTCATAAATGAATACATAAATAAAAATAACAATTAAAGAGAGAAAATGGTAGGGAAAAGGCAGCATTTTTACAGAATATGTTTGGGTAGGGGGAACAGGTGGGTGAGCTCTCACCACCTCAGGCCAAGATGCATTGGAGGAAGTTGCTTGCACAAATAAAAAAATGTTGTGAACATACGAAGCTACTTGATACAGAGTCAGACCACTGGTCTATCTAGCTCAGTATTGTCCACACCAACTGTTTCCCAGCCCTACACGGAGATGCTGGGCATTGAACCTGGGACCTTCAGTACGCAAGAAGGAATATAGGAAGCTGCCCTATACCAAGTGATAAATTTGGCCCATTTAGCTCAGTAGTATTGGGACTGGCAGCAGCTCTCCAGGCTTCCAAGTGGGTTCTCTCGCAGCCCTACCAGGAGATGCCAGGGATTGAACATGGGACCTTCTGCATGCAAAGCAGGTGCTTCAGCACTGAGCTATGACTGTCTAGTCACACATAAGAGACTGCTGTGTAAAGTATTAAAAATGGAATCGAGCTTCAAGGGTTTCTATTCCACTTAATTCCTCTGCCTCCATTTGAGTGACTCTTTTAACAGACAAGCATGGCATTCCTGACCTAATGGCAGGAAGCAAAGTGTTAAAAGATGCATTACATCCTTTGCCAGCTAGCAGATAAAGTATGTGTCGTAAAACTTCCTATTTCAAAAAAAGAACAAGAGGAGCCATCATTCAAGCTTATTACTGGAGTGGGTTAAGCAGAGGAAGAACACAGCACATTGTCTACCCAAGGACCACTTCTGGTTTCAAGAGTTTTGTAATTGTATCCCAGAAATAGGTACTTTAAGAACTGCGTCTGGACCCCAGCTAGTGCCCAGCACTGTCAGCACCAGCCACTGTTATGATTATCATAACATACTGTAGGCAGCAATAGGCACATTTATAAAGCAAAGGGTTGCAGTTCTTCCAAGCTCATTTGGAAGCTGGCTAAAAGTTTAGGCAAATTCCCTTCCTGCTCCTTCATCTGCAAGAATACACTACTTGTATTCTTCCAGTGTTAAATCAAAGGTCTTCCCTATGACTTCTGAAGAATGAAATAACATAGAACAACTGTTTTGATATGATTCAAAGCTTCAGTTTCCAATATAAGGATACTTCCAAGAACATCTAAGTGTACCTCCTTGCTGCTTGTCATTCCATTGTCCCAAACACATACACAGATCAGAAGAAACCAGAATATAAGCAAACATGTATGCCATATTATCTATTCCACATTATTAAGAGTGTGTTCGAACAGGACGGAATGACAAGCAGCAAGCAGAAATCTTTGTCTATGGAAAGGAGTACAGGAGCCAATTACTGAAAAAAGAAAAATCACATAAGACTCACTGTAAAAGAAAAGCATTCATTCTCCCAAACAGTATGCTGAGTACATATTAGGAACTTGACAACATGGCTATGCTGAAAGAAGTTTTCTCACTTGAAGGAAGCCTATTCTGGTGGACAGGGCTTAATACAGGCATGCACCAAGGATCCTCACCCAGTGTGTCATAAGAGCCAATGTATAGAAAGTAATCAGGAAAACTACAGAACTGAAGGTAAGATATTACTTTGCAAACATGCTGGCTAGCAAGTGATGATTCAACAGCAACCGTTTCATTTTTTGCATTTACTTTTGAGTCCACAATTAATTTATGCTATATGCTTATGTTTTATTAAAAAGGTTCATAATACATCAATTCCATAGATAAGGGAAGGAAAGAGAAATTTCAACACAATATACTACAAAATTTGCAATTCAGATGAACCAGCAGCATGTTGCCCAACATTAGATTCCTCCTCCTTTAAAAAGGATACATCTTATTTAGAGACTCCCTTAAGACCCTGTCACTATTCTACATCCTTACGTTTTAAAATATTCCTAGTGATTTATAGTAACACAAGTAGGAGGTTCTCATTTGTAAACATTTTCAATCCCAGGATTTATCTCTTAGGTTAGGATTTAAAAACAGAGTAAAAACTTTGGAAGCATAATGATAAAATATTATCAGGAAAGTTGTGGAAGTTAATTTCACCTTAAGGAAAAATTTGTCCTTAAGCAGCACTTCACATTAGCTACTGAAACAGGTACAATTCCCAGCTGCACACTGCTGCATTTCAGCTGTGCTTGTGTGCTGAATCCTGTGTAGCAGGTTCCAGTGAAATCAAGAAGTGATTTTGGACCAGTGCTGCCACCAGTCTAATCAATAAAAGTGGCAATTTGTTCAAAAGATTTGTGCATTTGTCCATGATTACACATGCATTCGAAGCTATACTAAGAAACTCATTTATCGACAAAGACACAGGTTGAGGAAGAAGAGCAATGGCTATCTGGCAACATTATGGAAAAGGTGACAGTATGAAATGTTAAAGATATTTAAAAGTATCAGTTGTGAGAGGGCAACACAAATCAGGTACATTTATTAAAACAAACAGTGGGGGTGTTATCCACTCAAGTTTTAGTCTGAGCAGACCCACTGAAATTAACGGGTCTAAGTTAATCATGTCCACTAAATTCAATGGCCCTACTCCAAGTAGAGCTAACAAACAGATACATTCTTGGGTCTCAACAAACAATGCACAAACATTTTTAGGACTGCCTAACGCTATTACTGAAATCTATGGTAACGCTGTCAGTGGTAATTCTACCACAGTTCTTGGAAATTAGGCAAAACATTCCATTGTTGAGGAAAAGCATTTCTTGGAAGGGGATAACTGAATTGAGAGTCAAGATTAGGGTAGACTCTATACTTTGTGGGGAAAGGTATCCTACATTAAAAGCCACCATTCAAAAATGTGCTAACAGGTGGCCTGAAGTTACAAGCTCCTGGACAGGACTCAATGCATCCTTCCTTCTCCATCAAAAAGTATACGGAGCCACTTTTTCAAGCACCTGGTGTTCTGTTTAACCATGAAGTGTAGCCAGCATACTGTCAATCAAGGCTCCTGAAGTTGACCCCCCCCCCAATCTAAAAGACACAGGAATAAAATCTATTTAAAAGAACTTCAACTATTTTTGATCCAAACTCTGTTGGTGAAGCTCTGAAATTCTTCATGTTCAACTTTACGAATTATCTAGATGTTCATTTCAAAGCAGTTCTAGGCAGGTTACTAAGCAAGCAAATGTTTCCCAGGAGCTCTCTGCAGACAGATTGTGAAAATTGATTCCAGGGTTGTCCTGTTGAGGCTCCCTTCTAGTCTTCCCAACTCTGCCAGGTCTTGAGGCTCATGAAGTCAGAGCTGTAATTTAAAAACTAAAAATGCTACTGGAATGGGGGAATGATGCAACCCCATCTTGTCCCATTTCAAACACCGACTATTAGACTTTACACTCTGGGGCTTCGCTCCACCTGGAAACATCCTCTCCTTGCCTGCCACGCTGCAGCGGCGACTTTTAGTCCTGCTTCCCTTCCCGCCATTGCCGTGAGCCTTCGTTCCATGCCACGTAGACAAAAAGAGCGAGCACGACGTGAACAGCTACCACAGCAACTATTGCGGCATAAAAATAGCTGTCTCTGCTTGACATTCCAAAGGAACCTAAAAGAACAAGGAGGGTGGGAGAGAGAAGAAGCATTAAAACTTACAGGAAGCCTGTAAAAAAATCAGCCAATGCCTTCATATTTTCTAGTGACCAAATTATTTAAATGATAAAAAGATTGTATGATTAGGGCAGAAGTGGCTAAAGTAAAACTATGTCTTCCTTTTAAGGCCCTCGGCTTCTATAAAACTCTTCCAGTGTCATAAATATGTCCTTGATTTGAGGGTTTTCTATGGTTCACAAGACAGCTGCAACCTAGAGAAGATTATCAGTGCTTGAGTCTTGAATCCTATCCTCATTTACAAGACAGTAAGCCTAATGAAACTTGCTTCTGAGTAGACATGCAAAGACTGTGCTGCAAGAATGTTTTTAGTTATGATAAGCTTCACTTATGAAGAAAGCAACACACAGAGAGGTAAGTCATGTATATTGACAGTCTTCCGTGCCAACATATGCAAACATAATGGACTTCTTTACTCCATGCCAGCCTTCACCAACTTGGAGCCCCCTAGTGTTCTAGACTACAACTCCCATTGGCTGATGCAAATTGCAATCCAAACCATCTGGAGGGCACCAGGTTGGTGAAGACTCTGTCACACACCACCTCAGTTATATTCAATACCTTTTTCTGCCCATTAATAGCAGTGAACAGAAGCTCTGAAGTTAAGTTATGCACATTTTAAAATTATTATTACTGGGAAGGGACAGAGGGTACAACTTAGCAGCCCTACCAACACATACACAAATATATCAGCCACGCCCTTATTTTCAGTGTTTATGCTCCGAACATTCAAGATGGGTTACAATAAATTTTAAAAAAATGAACACAAGTTTTTGACACCAGCAAGATCACAGGCCAAGTGCCTGTGGGCTGCTGCTAAGTGGCAGGGCACCTCAGCAGTGGGTACCAGCCGTGGGAAAAAGCAGCCCCCGATAATTCGTGTGCCAAGGAACAACAGTCTGCCAATGGCACTACGCCAGCCAGGCAGAGAGGGAATCTCCTTGGGTGAAGTTATGCATGTTTTGTTAAAATGTTTTTGCTTGCAGTTAAATTGTTTTTAGTACACATTGGGAGTATTTGCACTGAAGGTGTGGGATATAAATAATATAAAGAAAGAAATGTAGAGAACAGATTTTGCAGTGCTGTTTGGAAAACGTACATAAAAAGGAGAGACCACATATATTCCAAGAAAACAGATGTTACATTTCTGGGTACATTTTCGTGAGTATGTTTTTCCATTTCCAGAGTCTAAACCAGAGGATGACTCAGAGGATGGAGAAAATTTGTAAGCTGCTTCTGTTCAGCTATGTAATGACAACTGCCCTTTCATCCAATAAATTGTATTTGGAAATTTCCAAATCTCACTTTAGTAATTTAGGAGGAGCTCTGCTTGTGCCAATTTTCTAACTGAAAGGGTAGGATAACTTCTGGTTTCTACGAGGAGCACTGCTCTATCTCCAACACAACTTATTCCCCTGTGGAGCACTGGAACATTGTTGAGGATCATAGAATCATAGAATTTTAGAGTTGGAAGAGACCCTGAGGGTCATCTAGTCCAAATCCCTGCAATGCAATGCAGGAATCTTTGGAGCTTGAACACACAATCCCAAGATTAAGAGTCTCAGGTTCTATCGACTGAGCTATAAGAAGCCACTTAGGGATTTTTCAGCCCACAGTCCCAATTGTAATGCACTGTGCTAGATGCTTTTAATTGCATTTTTACTGTAATATCATAAAAATACAATATAAGAAATGAAAGAAGCAATAAAAACACAATGAAAAATCAATATGAATATTTAATGCATTGGATGTCCTGTCTTCCAACTTCAGCCCCAAATCCATAGACAAGTCACAAACAATTTTATGGGAGACACTGCCATAAATTGTTTTCAAAACAAGTTTTACGAAGAATTTGGTTTCTACATTGCACAATCAATTTAGAATGGCACAGAAAAGCCTCCTCCTTCAGTGTTTTGATACTTTAACATCTTGACAAATGTGTCAACAAAATATTCAGTGCTCGTTGCTATTATTCAAATCCTGAGAATATAAAACCCAAAGAAATACTGCTTACCATATACCAATATGTAATTTTAAAAAATAATCCAAATAACTGATTTACTTTTAAGATAAAAAGAAGCAAAGATAACAAAAAGAAGCAGGTAGTAATAAAGAAAATTACCTTCAAATACGTATACCTTTGATGAGAAATATAGCCCAATGGGTAACATAATCATTAAAGTAGTGAAGAACAGGAGCGTTCTTAGGGTCGAAGCTAATGAAGTTTCATTTCTGCAAGAAACAAATCACAGTGTGAGAAACTTGAGCAGGGCCAGGCCCGACATATGGAACGTCCAATGTCCATTTAACCTGGCATTTGTAGGATGGATGAGGTGCAAGGAAGACAGTTAAGAAAGGAAGGAGGCAAAACAGTGTTTGCTGAAAAAGCATGTTAGGAGTGTAACAAATGATAAGTGAAAATGAATAACTAAGCAGGCTCATACTGCAGTAATCAGAATGCTAAGAAGAAGGTAATAATACAATGTCTTGGTACTGTGCCATGAGGCATCTCTTCATCCCACCACACCCTGGGTGGACAGGGGATCCTGCTGCAGTAGTAATGAAGATGTTTTTGCTTTAGAGTTAGGACTCTATCTGTAGTCGTCGCACCCAGAAACAGACTAGGCAGCACCGGATCCGCTGGATCCTTAGCTGGCCCCACTGCCCTCACATGATGGTAACGGGCCCAATCCAGGCTTCTTTGCTGTACCAGCCCTGCTGCTGCTGTAGTGAAGGGGCATTTTCCTGTTTCTGCTGTCATGACCAACATGAATAGCAGGGCTTCACAGTGCAGCCCTGCAGGGCCTGCCACTGCAAGTCAGGGTTTAGGATTGTAGCCTACTTTTAGTTGTTCTGAAATCAACCAATAAATGATGGATTTACTTGTGGAATTACACACACTTCTCAGAACTGCTGAACAAGTCTACTACTGGTAATTAATATTGCCTATGGGAAACAATTAAGGCTATTGTTTTTGACAGACACTACGAAGATGCGCCAATAAGTATGCCATATTGTTCAATTTAATGACTATTGATAGGAATTTAAAAATTCTCAAAGTCTACAAACAAGATAACATTTACTCTAATGCTAATACTAAAGTTTTCTATCGAGTGAAAGTTGCATTCCTGGCAAGTATTACAACCAGAATTAACAAGCAATCAAATACCTCTCAATGGATTAACAAGTGATCAAACAGCTCCCTCTGGATACCAGCTGCATACATATTGAGGAAGGAAAATATGTACCGTATTTTTCGCTCTATAGGACGCACTTTTTCCCCTCCAAAAATGAAGGGGAAATGTGTGTGCATCCTATGGAGCGAATGCAGGCTTTCGCTGAAGCCTGGAGAGCGAGAGGGGTCGGTGCGGGAGTTCCCGCCGGGCTCAATCCTATGGAGCGAATGCAGGCTTTCGCTGAAGCCTGGAGAGCGAGAGGGGTCGGTGCGGGAGTTCCCGCCGGGCTCAGAAGGCTTGCGGATAGCAGCAAGCTCAGGGAGCGAAGGCGAGGTTGCACGCAACCTTGCCGCCGCTCCCGGACCTTCTGGGGGCTGGGGTCGGGGGAAGCTCGGGCTTCCCCCGCCCCAGCCCCAGGACTAAAGAAGAAGCCAAGACAGCCAGCGGGGTGGATAATTTCCCCCCTTTATTTCCCGCGCCCCCCCTAAACTAGGTGCACCCTATAGTCTGGTGCGCCCTATAGAGTGAAAAATACGGTAATTTAAACATAGATCACCTGCATTTTAAAGGGCATGTTTTCACAGAAGCAAGTGCTATTTCAGATGCTGCTGTGAGAATGAATCTCACAACCAATTTAACACAACTGCACAACTGGTGACCCAGCACAGAGATCCACGTGTGCAGAAAAATACCAGCACCTATCTTTTCCACACAGGAATCTCCATTCAATTTGATAGAGGAGCCAACCTGCATGCGCAGATGAGTATGGGTTGTATCCAGTGCTGGTCCTGCTCAGAGTTAAACCCACTGAAATGAATGAACATGACTAACTTAGGTCCATTAATTTCAGTAACTCTATACTGAGTATAACTTAGTTGTGTACAACCCTATGTGGCATTTTACACTAAGCATCTTTATTTTAGGCATGATAGATTTACAGGCATACTGGAGTAACTGGGCTTGCTTCCAAATTTGCTGGATGAGGCAAATGGCTGGGAATTGTGTGCATCCAACTTTTCACTTTAGTCTTTAAAGACCTAAATAGCTTAGGACCCAAATATATGAAAGTTTCCTTACCTACATACCCTCTCAGCTATTAAGAACAGCAAAGGGAGCCCTCTTGGTACTTCCCCCACTTTTTGAAATGTGGGGAATGGCAGCCTAGGAGAGGATTTTCTCCGCAGCAGCCCCTAAACTGTGGAATGCTGTTCCCACTCTGGCACCTTTCATCATACACTGAAGATGCATTTCTTTACTCTGGCCTCTTGACCAGAGTGATGTTGTTGTTGTATTTATTTACTTATATTCTGCCTTTTTCCCTAACAGGGACTCCAAGTGGCTTATAGATAAAATAAGAACAGCTTTTGTGACAGTTTTGTGACATTCTGACACAAAAGGGCCAAGTTCTATAGAAGTCTTTGTTAACCAAAAAAAGATGAAAAATATAAAATAAAGATACTGTTTTAATAAGATTTTGCTTCAGCATTGAAATGCCTATGATGCAACACTGCAACCTAGTGGAAACTGGAAATTTCTTAGCTGCTACTGTGAATCACAAATGCAAGCACATTTTAGTAGTACTTTAAGCTCCATAAGCAAATACAGCATTTGGCTTGTTATGTTAGATTTTACATTCAATCTGATACACCAATCACAGCTTATTTTTATGTGGGCTTCCACTAGTCAATGCTTGCTTTGTTGAGTTAGTTGTTTATACCAAAATAAAGTGACCTGGCCAAGTCTAAATGTCAAAAACAGGTCCTTTTAGATAATGTAAACTGGCTTATACTGGTCACCTCCTGCTTACATACAGAGGTACTCTGGGCTGACTTGTCTGAACAGCATTTGCTCCTTGAGATCTAAGTAATGAGCCAGAATGGTGTGGTCAGAGCTTCAGACTTTGGCTGGAAAGAACTGGATTCAAACATCAACTCAGCTGCAAACCTTACTGGGTGACCTTGCCCAATATATCCATAAGATATACTGTTTAAAGAGCTATAGACTGCCACCATGAATAAGAGGTAATATGAATTCCAGTCATGATCAGTTGTCAAGGTTAAAACTGACAAGAAATTTTGTTTTGTCATAAACTACATGTGACAACAGGAACACTTGTTTTTGTTTTAAATAACTGAATTTTAATTTCAGTAATGAACATATTTAAAAGATAACTTTGAAAAAGGCCTTCTGGTTTTTTGATTATCATATCCAACCCCCCACCAGGACAATTTTCAATCCAACCCTCTTTCTCCTCCTCATGCTTTCCAGAGGCCTGCATGATCAAACTGAAGTACAACACACACACCCTGCCAAAACCAAACCACATGCTAGCCCAAAATGAAGACAATACCCTATCCCACTGTTCCACCGCCCCTACTGTGGTATTCAGCAGCATACTGCCTCCAATTCTCCAGGATGTTCATTTATTTATTAAATCCATCATCTCAGCTTTCCACTAAATGGGCGTTCCGTACAGCCAATCATCAGGTAGCTGCTGATAAAGACGTTTCCTCCAGGTTTGCCTAAATCACCCTTTAAATCCATCATAGCTAGTGACTATCCCCACTTATGCCTATGGGCTGCACCAAAAAGCTAGCATGGTAAGTCAAATAGCTCAGTTGGTAGGGCATGAGACTCTTAATCTCAGGGCTGTTGGTTTGAACCCCACATTGGGCAAAGATTCCTGCATTGCAAGGGGTTGCACAAGATGACCCTCCCAACTCTTATGAGAGAACATTCCACTCCATCCCTCTCCCCTTGACAGGAAGTCTCTGCAGCAATCCCTGACACCTCTAGGTAGGGCTGAGGAGGCCCCACACCTGAAACCCCAAAGAGCTGTTGCCAGCCAGTGTAGAAACCAAGCCTTCAGGTATTTGAATGAACACCCTGCTGCCAGTAGAGATTCAGCGGGCGCCTTCTTGCACCAATCTCTGCTACTCCACCAGGCAATCAAAGAGAGCTTCCCCTACCCAGCCTCTAATAACGGCCTTTTGGGTGTTCTTTTTAAAAAGAAAATCCTTCCCACCCACCCATGCCTTTAACTTTTTATTGCAAATAAATCGATAACACTGAGCCACATAGAACAGTGGCCTGGCTCGGTATTAAGGCAGCTTCTTATGTCCCTGTTTCGCTTCCTCATTTTGACGTGCAGGAAAATCCCAAACACCCCCCCCCCATATCAGTCACTGGAAAGACACGCACGTCCTCCCCCCCCCCCCGCCGTCAAAGCAAGCGAAGGCCACAATCCTACATTCACTTACCTGGTAGTAAACCTCGTTGAAGCCAACGGGGCTTACCTCTGAGTAGGCATACCCAGCACTTTCCCCCTCCATTCCCACCCGCTTCCTCCCCCTCTCCATTTTATGTTATTTGTTTTAATTTATAACCTGGGATCGGGAGGCGAGAGCGCGTTCAGGGCGGCCTTGTCGTAGCGCTCCATGACAGGGACGGTATGAGCCTTTTTACCCCCTGCCTCTCCGGCAGCGGCGAAGGGAACAGGAGAAGCTGCGCGCGCAGAGAGCATCCTGGTCAGCTGATGCCTTCCCTTCCCATCCTCCACCGCGGCCGCCGGTCACGTGACGACGGGAAAAAAAAGGCTCGCCGGCGTCGCTGAGCAGAAGGGAGGAGAGCGAGAGAGGTGCCTAGACTGTCTCTCACGGTTTCGGGAAATGTCTAGACCGTCTCCCAGAGCGCCCTCTTGTGAGCACCAGAGGTAGAGGTAGACATGATAAATGAAAAGCCTGCGGATTCTCCGGATGTGAATAGGGCTGTGAGGGACTGGGGGCGGCAAGCGAATGTAACCGGTTTTAGTCCTACTCGGAGTAGACCCGCCTAAAGAATCCTTATTATCGGGGTGGGGGTCCTTTAATATCGGGGTGGAGGGGGTGGGGTGGGCTAGTCTAGGCTGCGTGCGCACGCGGTTCGAAGCACAGCCTCTTCCTCAAAGTATTATGGGAAATGTTGTTTTCCCCTCATATTTCAAAATGCGCTTCTTTCCCTCAAAGGATTCTGGGAAATGTAGTTTGTCCCTCACAGAATTCGCAACAGCACTTAATGCACTAAAGTGCCCAGAATCCTTGTGTGTGTGTGTGTTCGTTTCAATTGTGCTTTTGAGATACAGCGGTGTACACAGCTTTAGTTGGTAATAACCCAATATTTTATATGTTTTATTATTTTTAATTAATTTTTAATTACTTTGTGGCCAGTGTAGCCTGTTTCATACAGGTTCATCTGCAGCTATCATTTGTACTTAAAAAACCCCCAGCAGCAGTACAAATTCACTGGGAAAATATTAATACACTATATCTTAAATAGCGAGAGAGAGAAAAAGCTGTGTCAAGAATGACCGATTGATTGATACATATAAAGATTTATATACAGAACTGCTTTAAAACAATCTCATTAGTGGATGATATGAAATGGTATAAGATGCCTTTTTAAAACAGTAATAAAAACAGATTTTAAAATGGTAGATATAACAGACTGACCAAAATGTAGTTGAAAACAGTGTATTAAAAAATTAGATGTCTGAGCAGGCTTGCCACTTTTCAACCTGGGGTTCCCAGAGCAGGTAACAATTAAAATCAAGCTCTTAAAACATCCAATTAGCAGCAACAATTATTACTAAAACAGTGGGTGTTGGGAAGAGTTAGAAGTTAACACTGCATAAAATCAAAGCCATAAGATTAAAAAGTAATCACAACAACTATTATTTATTTAGGACATTTATGTCTTGCATTTCTTCCAAGAAACTCATAAAGTAGCATATATTGTTCCCTAGCCCCTTTTATCCTTATAGCAACCCTGTGATGTAGGCTGACAGCTAATTACTGGCCTAATATCACATTGCCTATGTTTGTGCAACACTCTACTATGCAATACGATGTAATAAGCATTAATAGAACACTCTGTGGTGGCTTTTAACAATATCAGCCTTGCATATAACTGTCAGGCTGTATCTCTTTTCATAGCCTTTTGGCTCCCATGTTTACAACCTCTCTGTGTGTGTGTGTGTGTGTGTGTGTGTGCGCGCGTGTGTGTGTGTGTGTGTAACACACCTAGGTTTGCCAGAACTGAATTTTCCAGGTTTGTCTGGCCACTCCCAGGTGGCAGGAGGAGAGCTTGTATATCCTGGTAGGTGAGAGCGCCTTACATTTTAATTATATTATTATTAAGAAGACTGTGCAAGCTTCAACCCGGCAAGAGCCAGCTGCAAATTATTGCACAGACCCTCAGAGGGGGGTTGCAGTGGTGTCTGCCTACAGAGGGATGTGGTGCTTGTGCTGAAATGATCCCCTAAAACCATTTAGTGGTGCACCCCCCCATGGTATCTGTAGAGATGAAGGTTGGTCTATATTTTTTAATATTAAACAAGCACATGAATACAACCCTGCTGAGGTGCACCCACCATTGTGGAACCTCAGGAGATTATGGTGATGCACCTCCAGGGTTGCCGTTGGTTGCAGACTACCTGTGACATCATAATTGTACATGGCAACTGAGTGGATATAAAGGTGGGCATTTTTCTCTTCTCCAACAGAACACAGCAGAAACGGTTGTAAGATTCAGGGTTGCCCAGTCTTCTTCCACTTGGATAAGGTGAACTGGCAGGTGGATGGAGGCAGTCATCTGGTTATGGGATGCTGTGGAGCAATAATAAGGCTGAGCAGGTGGATGGAGGCAAAGATCTGGTTGCAGGATGTTGTGGAGCAATAATAAGGCAAGTTCACTTGCTGAGCAGGATCACGTCTTGAAGGCATCTGATAATCCATGGTCATAAGCTTGTTGATGTCTAATGATGGACCTAGCAGATGTTAGTGGGTGGAAGCTGGTAAAGTCAGCATTCAGAAACAGGTACGTAGATGCCTCAAGGCTGAAGCAGGCTGATGTTTGTGAATGTCAGTTGGTTGGCATTTAGCTTTGGAAGCCAATCAACAAAAACAGGTGGATATTGAAGTTGGGGCATGATTGTGAATGAATGGAGAACAAAAGATGAGCACTGGCGGTGGAACGAGGAGGAGTGCACCGCCCCCTGCACCATTGGGGAGGGGGGTGCCATTGCAGCCGCCCCCCCGGACACATGCCGGGCACCCCCCCCACTGTGCCGGGCGTCATGCCCCCAGGATGCACGCCATGCCCCTGGGATGCATACCACCCTCCCAGTGCTGGAGCATGCAGTTTGCCACTGAAGATGAGTGAAGGTGTCTGTTGTTCTTATATATTTACAGTGGTACCTTGGGTTACAGACGCTTCAGGTTACAGACTGTTAAATGTTCGGAAAAAGTCAGAAGCCCGAGGCAGTATAAGTTCCTTAACTATGTTTATTCAACATTTGTCAGTGACAACAGCTTGTCAGTGACAAGAACCGAACTGACTGGACAATACAATAATAATAACGAGCATGAACTGACCGTTGACAGTTGACAGTTGAAAGTGCATGCACTTGCCATTAGAACGCTCGTCTACCAATGCTTATACGATTGGTTAGAACGTGCCTTGTTACCTGGACTGTTTCAAGAAGTGGCAGAGAGACATTTCTAGATTTGTCTGGCAGGGCAAGAAGCCTAGAATAAAATTTAAAATATTAACTGATGCAAAGGAAAGAGGTGGATTTGCCCTGCCAGACCTTAAACTTTACTATGAATCAGCAGCATTTTGCTGGTTGAAAGAATGGCTGCTTCTTGAGAACACAGACATTTTGGATTTAGAAGGTTTTAATAATGTTTTTGGGTGGCATGCATATTTGTGGTATGACAAGGTTAAAGCACATAAAGCATTTAAAAACCATATTGTCAGAAGAGCACTGTTCAATGTCTGGACAAGATATAAAGACTTACTTGAAAATAAAACCCCAAGGTGGTTATCACCGATGGAAGCGAAGGCTCAGAAAAAGCTCAATATGGAGGCCAAATGGCCAAAATATTGGGAGATTTTGGAACAGGAGGGTGACAAACTGAAACTGCAGTTTTGAGAAACTAAAAGATAAAGTGCGAGATTGGCTTCATTATTATCAAATAAGGGAGGCTTATAACTTGGACAAAAAAATTGGCTTCCAGGTGGAAAAATCAAAATTGGAAACAGAACTGTTAGATCCCAAAACTAAGACATTATCAAGAATGTATAACTTGCTGTTGAAATGGAATACTCAGGATGAAACGGTTAAATCTGCTATGATAAAATGGGCACAAGATGTTGGACATAACATAATGTTTGCTGACTGGGAACAGTTGTGGACCACAGGTATGAAATTCACGGCATGTAATGCCTTAAGAGAGAATATTATGAAAATGATATACAGGTGGTACATGACTCCAGTCAAGCTTGCAAAAATATATCATTTGCCTGATAGTAAGTGCTGGAAATGTAAAGAAAATGAAGGTACATTCTTTCACCTTTGGTGGACGTGCCCAAGGATTAAGGCTTTCTGGGAGATGATCTATAATGAAATGAAAAAGGTATTTAAATATACCTTCCTGAAGAAACCAGAGGCCTTTCTCCTGGGCATGGTCAGCCAATTGGTGCCAAAGAAGGACAGAACTTTCTTTATGTATGCAACAACAGCAGCAAGAATTCTCATCGCAAAGTATTGGAAGACACAAGATCTACCCACCTTGGAAGGATGGCAGATGAAAGTGATAGACTATATGGAATTGGCGGAAATGACTGGCAGAATCCGAGACCAGGGAGAAGAGTTGGTGGAAGAAGATTGGAAGAAGTTTAAAGACTATTTGCAGAAACATTGTAAAATTAATGAATGCTAAAATGATGTTGGATTGAAATGAAGTGGCTTTAGCAATAAGGTTAAAAAGAATATGTAAAAATGGACTGATAATTAGATGAAAATATAAAGTTATAATATGTTAAGATATAGAATTAAGATAAAAACAAAGAGGGAAAGGATTTGCTGAATTAACTATGTGAATTGGAATACAAAAAAGGGAGGTGTGAGGAGGTCAGGAAACAAGTAATTGAAATATAAGATACGAAAAGATTGATCTGTTTTTAATTGTTTTTTATTTTTTCATGTATTTTGTATTTTTTCTTTTTCTTTTTCTTTTCTTATTCTGTAATTTTCCTTTGTCTGTAAAATTTCAATAAATATCTTTTTTTTTAAAAAAAAGAACATGCCTTGTTACATAAAAGCATAGTCATCAAGGTGTGCTGGCCTTTTTCTCTCCCGCTGGGACCGTCGCAGTTCCTGTGTCCAAGTGGGTGACTCAGGAGGTTCCTCCGGTACCCGCGGTCTGAGTGGGGCGGTCAGCTAGGCCAGCTCCGAAGGGGTCACTGCTGATGGAGCCTCTGAGGATTTCAGCCTGAAGTCGCTCTGCTGGGGTAACTCAGTCACCGGCAACCCATCCGGTTCCCACCCTGGCCTGGGCACAGAATCTCCCGAAGTACCCATTTCTCTGTTCTCTGGTTCTGCTTGAAGTTCCGTGTTCGGAGGTGCCCTGACTCTGATCTGGTCAAGGTGTCTCTTCCAAACCAGTCCCCCCTCCAACCCTACCTCGTAGGAAACCAGACCTGTACAGTGAGCAATGATACCAGAGACCCAACCCTGTCCAGGCCCGTAGTTTCGGACATAACACAGTGTCCTCCAGGGAGAACCCTCTTGGAGCCCCCTGCACCACAGTGGATGGCCGTTGCTCAAAAGCCCGATCAAGGTGCATACGATCAGGGAGGGTAATGAGCCTCCTCCCCATAAGCAACTCCACTGGCCAGTCACTGCGCTTGGGGTGATGTGTTGGGCCAGTAAGAACTCCGCTAACCGGAGAGTCCAGTCTCCATGCACTTTGCGCCTAAGCGCATCTTTGGTAGTACAGACCATGCGTTCAGCTTGGCCGTTAGTGGCCGGGTGAAAAGGAGTGGAACAAATGTGGCAGATTCCATTCTTGGTTACAAATTCTTTGAATTCCACCAAAGTAAAAGTGGTCCCATTATCGCTCACCAGTGTGTCTGGCAAGCCGTGTGCCGCAAATAGCTTCCTGAGCTATTTGTCACTCTAGTGGACATGGTTGAGGTTGGCACCACCTGGAGCCACTTGGACTGAGAGTCAACCACCATTAGGAAGTGTTGGCACTTTCCCTGGGGAAATCTGATTAAACCCTGAAATACCTAAGCCTAACGGCCCAAACCATGCTAGGCCTAGAAGGCTAGTGAATGGGCCTGATGATGGGGCCTGATGATGAATGGGCCTGATGATGAGGTTCAAATTCTTGGCGTACTTCTTAGATTGGACCTTGAAGGTGCCCATCCCCTTTAGCTGGATTCTTTCTCTCTGGAGGTCCCGCAGCACTACGGAGGCCCGGCGGAGAGGAGGACCGCCGTTAGGGCAAAGCTCTTTCAGAGTCTTAGCAGATATTATGGAGTAGGATGAGCCGGTATCCAACTCCATAGTACATGGGGTTCCCTCTGTCTTGAGTTTTCTCCACAGCTGGCACAGGTCACTCGAGGTGCGTCAGATGATTGCTGGTTCAACGATGCTCTCGTAGCTTGGGAGTGGTGGTGTTGGTCGGATTGGTCTGAAGCTCAGTGGACATTCTCATTGTAGGAATCTACGGATGACGACTGGTCTCACTGGATGCGGTGAGTTCTCTTTTCGGTACGTGGGCTGTGGGCCGCCTCGTGGGCATTATCCTTCTCAAAGGCAGTGGCCATATTCATTGCTTCCATCATCGTGATGTTGTCTTTTGCCAGCATCTTGTGGCGGAGACGGCTGTCTCGCACACCACTGATGAACCTTTTGAGAAGTTGTTCCTCGATGTCAGCGAATTGGCAATACATCGCAATCGCCTGGAGCACTGTGATGTATTCACTCGCTGACTCTTGCACTTGTTGCTTTCTGTGCGCAAAGTTGTAGCAGCAGTGGTTCTTAGTTGGCTGAAGCGCGAGGTGTCTTGTCATAGCCTGTGTCAGCTCATCGAAAGTGCATGCCTCTATGTCCCTGAGTGCCATCAGACCTTCCAGTAGAGCGATGGCGGAACTTCCCAGCACCGTCAGTAGCACATGCACCTTGTCTGCCTCCCTAGTGAAGCTTTGTAGTCAGATGTAGCTCCTTATTCGGTGGAGCCACTGCGGCCACTCTGCAGGATGGCTCATATCAAAGTCCGGTGGCAGCCGACTATGACTGGTGGCCATCTTCGGACAGGAGCAGTCACTTGTGTGATTGTGGGTGGTTGCGAAGACGCGGCAGGTGCGGTCTTGTTTTTGGGACTATTTGCTGAGTCCAGCGTTGCGGTGAGTTCACGCTTATTGTGAGGCGGCAGGCAACGGTGCTGCGGTGTGGTCTTGGGCCTTTGGCAGCCAGCGGGAGCTCATCTATCCCATCCTAGTTGCCAGTGTTAAATGTTCAGAAAAAGTCAGAAGTCCAAGGCAGTATAAGTTCCTCAACTACGTTTATTCAACATTTGTCAGTGACAACAGCTTACTCATAGGAAAACAAGAACTGAACTAACTGGACAACACAATAACAATAACGAGCATGAACTGACCATTGACAGTTGACAGTTGAAAGTGCATGCACTTACTTGCCATTAGAATGTTTGTCTACCAACGCTTATACGATTGGTTAGAACGCGCCTTGTAACATAAAATGTGTTAAACCCAATACATAACACAGACGCTTCAGCTTACAGAGTCCGCTAACCCAGAAATAGTACCTCGGGTTAAGAACTTTGCTTCAGGATGAGAACAGAAATCGGGCGGTGGTGGCTCAGTGGCAGTGGCAGTGGGAGGCCCCATTAGCCAAAGTGGTACCTCAGGTTAAGAACACTTTCAGGTTAAGAACGGACCTCCAGAACGAATTAAGTTCTTAACCCGAGGTACCACTGTGTACCCTGCCGTTTTCACTGAAAGGACTCAAGGAAGCTTACGGACAAAAATGAGAACCACTGAAAACTCAGAAACAACCAACCATTAAAGACATTGATAGAATAACAAATGTATACATATCTAAAAGGTAAAGGTGAAGGACCCATAGATGATTATATCCAGTCGAATTTGACTATGGGGTATGGCACTCAGGCTGAGGGAGCTGTCCACAGACAGCTTTCCGGATCATGTGGCCGGCATGACTAAACCACTTCTGGCACAACGGGACACCGCGACGAGTGCCAGAGTGCACGGAAATGCCATTTGCCTTCCCGCAGTGGTGGTATGTATTTATCTACTTGCACAGGTGTGCTTTCGAACTGCTAAGTTAGCATATAGTATACATATCTAAAATCTATTAAAAACATACAAATAATTACAATAAGAATAGCCACAGTACAAGATGTTCTTCATGGCAGTCAGCTGGTGTGTGCTTGCGGGTGTCAAGGGTACGTTTCGAATGTGATCAAAATGGGCTCCAGTGGAGGGAGCCATGAGTGCTAATAGGCACCTGGTGTGAAGTGAGAGGAGCGCATAAAGAGCAAGAGCTGTGCTGCCTCTGCCGCCCACAGCAACTCCTGCATGGCCTTTTGTTTTTATCAACTGAGCTGGAGGAAGCAAGCGGAAAGATTGATCAGGGGAGACCAGAATGCTGAGAGACCATGGAAACTGAAGTCTGGACTGGAGGAGGTATTGATTATTTATTTTCATTTGGAGTGGAGTGGAGTGGGGATGAGGTGAATCATTTAAGGGAGAAAACAGGAGAGGTGTGGGCTGCCTCTGAGGCAGAAGAAAATAAAACTTTGGGTTGGGAAGTTCTGGCATAAGTTTTTGTGAGGAGGGTATAGTTAGTCAGGTCAGAAGGAAATTAAATGCATAAGGTACTGACTGCCAATTGCATCATTAGCACCAGCTGTTCACAAGCACCGTTCATGGCAAGCATAGGCTCTATAAGTGGCTCAGAAGGAATGATCCCCTCACTTCAGCTGGATCTGGGTAGATCCATTTTTGCTATGGATCTTAATTTCCAGGCTGTGACATATTTGCTCATTTGTATTTGATTTTGTGTTTCTTATTGGAATGACATGCTATCAGAGACTGTGATTAATACTTAATATAATCATGCTTAATGGCATCACTGGGGCCTGACTCTCGTTCTCAGGTTTGGGCCATGAAATCTCAGGGTCTGGGATGTTCCTGACCTGGCAACCCGAAATGCACCCATCGTCCCAATGTGAGTGATATAATAGTTATGCACACAGCGAACCTATACCTCAAGCACGCTTACTGGTTAGAAAGGTTGTAGTCCTATGTCTTCTCAGAAATAAGTTGCATTTAATTCAGAGGGGCTTACTATGTGGTAAGTGGGGTGATGATTGCAACCTAAGACCCGTTAAACTCAATGAGATTTCTCGGCAAAAATGCTTAGAATATGCAATGAATTCAGAAGTCACTGTATTGAAGGGGGTGACTCCCAAGTAAATGTGCACAGGATTGCAGCCTAACACTGGAAGCCCCATTGTACAGAATGTAACTTACTTCTGTGTGGATGGCTATATGATTCTCCTGCAAGTCTATTAAGGTGCTCTTTTAGGCTTCAGTCCTAAACCACTTCCTCTGGAGTAAGCTCTCATTGAACTCAATGGGGTTTACTTCTGAATAAACATTTTTTAGGACTGCATTTATTATTTGTACCCTGCGCATCTGGCTGGGTCTCCCCAGCCACTCTGGGTGGGTTCCAACAAAGATTAAAAATACATTAAAATGTCACACATTAAAAACTTCCCTGAACAGGGCTGCCTTCAGATGTCTTCTAAATGTCAGGTAGTTGTTTATCTCTTTGACATCTGATGGAAGGGCGTTCCACAGGGCGGACACCACTAAATAATTGTGTGCATGTGTTTTAATAGAGCAATTAATGTACAGGTAAGTATATTAGAGGAAGTAAGGAAAATGTTAGGCAGAGAATGAGAGATGGTGGGTTTGGAATGTTGGTCGTGAATGTTGTTTGGATTGGAGTTTAAAAAGCAAGTCTGACTACTGATGGCAAGACAGTGGAGGCTCAGTTTAGTTGAGTTTGGAGTCAGTTGAGCTGGAGTTGAGTTTGGGAGTGGGTGGTTTATAGCTTGAGAGTTGGTGGTGGATGGGGAGCAAAGTTATTTTATCTAAAATAGGGTTAGTAGTGTATTAGCCATTTTGTATAAACAACAAGGTAATAAGATAAACTGAAAACATATGCTTTACATCAGTGTTCCCCAAAGTGGGCCATACTGTCCCCAGGAGTGCGGGAACGATTCAGGGGGGCGGTAGTATCCTCAGGTGCAATCAGGAGGCGTTGAATAAAAATAAGGGGGCTATGGAAGTATAAAGAAAGAAGAGAAGAGAAATTAGAAAAAAACATGTTTCATCTGTTGTGTAATGACACTTACTGCCAGGTCGGGCATCTGTTGTGGAATGGTGACAACACCTCCCATGGATCTAGCGGTCATGCTGGGGTGTGTGTGTGTTTCCCAGCCTAGGGTGAACTCTTTTTGGCTTCACTCAAGCCCAGGAATTGGATTGCAGTTTGCCTGCCTATTTGGCCAGTGGGTGGTGGGCTGCGGTGCCAGCCCTGCCCCTGGGGTGGATCAGACTGAACCAGCAGACTTCGCTCCTGTCCACCCCATGGATTCTTCTAGCTTCAGGGTGTCTTATTTACAACAACATCTTTCTTTACTATGTGTAGGACATAGATAGAAATATAGTTACCTAAAGGAAGCGCAAATTTGTTGCCGCATCTTTTTATTAGTTTGCTTAAAGAAGGTAGATTTCCAAGAGGGTGCTGAAGTTTGTTTTCTAAAAAGGGGGCAGTAGGCCAAATAAGTTTGTGAACCTCTGCTTTACACCAAGTAATTATAAAACCCTTTCAATTATTGATGTTTAACAAATGACTGTGTTATACCACATGTCTCATATTTGGCTATGCTGTGAGTGGAATATTAAGATAAATAGAATCTGTGGTGGCAGCAGGAATAAAGGGAGGCTATAGAAATATCCGTTGAAACCCAGATCAGAACTGTACATTTTGTTAAGAGTGGGAAGACTATACAGGGGAGCTGGGTGCAGTGCCAGAGCACCACATACGCTGGCAGAGGCTTCCATAGACCCTAGCAGGTTTTACATATGTATAGCTGGGAGGGGGGGTGTTAACAGTGAGGCCAAAAGGTCATGAGATGCAAGAGGTACAGACTGTGACATTTCTCTGCAAATGTTTGTGACATTTTAACAGGCATGCCTGCCAGCAGGGATTGTCTTCTATTTTGGTTTTGTGCTGCGTGCCAAGTGCCTTTAGAAATAATAATTCATTTGTAATTAGGATTAGAGTGCAATATTATACAGTAATTATATTTCATAAGAATGTGACCTTTTTGCAAAGCCCCTTGCCAGAAGACAGCAAGTAAGTGGCATAGATAAGTATATGTGTCAAGTGGGTTGCTTTGTTCCTGAAAGAATTGCAACCAGTCCACATGTGGTTCAAGTAGCATTTCATTCAACAGGGCATGCTTGGTCTAGATGCATAGCAGAATACACACACCCATGAAGAGGCTCTTCAGGCAAAATGGCTCTAGCCCAGGTCCCATCTGCATTATGCATTTAAAGTAGAGTTACACCACTAAACAGCCATGACTCCCCCTGCCCCAGGAGTTTAAGGGTATTGAGAGGAGTTAGGAGACTAGATAGACCAATGATCTGACTCAGTATAAAGCAGCAAGTGAAGCATTTCCTGGCATGGAGCTCAAGCATGCCCTCCAACATTTGGGGAAGTGCCTTGGCTCAGTGATAGAGCATCTGGTTTGCAGGTATAAGGTCCCATCATCTCCAGACAATGCTAGGATGGACGGTTCAGAAATCCCGGAGAGCTGCTGTCAGTCTGTGTGGACAGTACTGAGCTAGATGGGCCAGTGGTCTAATTCAGTAGTGTTCTAGATTAGGGAGGGGGACACCCCCCAAAAAGCAACCCAAGAAATTAATCAGTGGTGGATTTTTGATGATTTGTAACGTGAAGGGAGAAATACAAACTTCAGAGGAATTCTTGGGCTAGTCTATGCAAAACGACCTGGCCAGGCTGGGGCCATTAAGAAACAAAGGAGGACCATTGGCAATGCAAGAGCACTGTCCTTCCCCTCCTGCCCTGAGGTGCGAACAGAAACAGGGGTTTGGAAGGTTGTGTTTGAGGTGACAAGAAAAGGGAGACTGGTAGCAAGGGGTTATGAGAAAGAAGAAGAGACTGGGATCCATTTTGGCGCAGGCTGGCTGAAGGCAGGGTGCACTGCTGCAGGGACAAGTTCTTCTTGAAATGACCATGCTGTAAGATCTGGACTCCCTCTATGCAGACTGAAGGTGTAAAGAGGTGAACAAACCATGTTTCTTAAAGCTACTACAGTCTCCTCTATGTCTTAATTCTCCAAAGGACCACAGACTCTGGGGGAGTGCTTGGAGCGCCATAGGCCACCACTCAGCAGAGAGAGAGGGAGGGATCCAACTTTTGTAACAGTATAATGTAGCTTCCTATATTCACATATAAGCTTCTAACATGAGTTTGACAAACTGTGGGAGGCAGTGGAAGACAGGAGTGCCTGGCGTGCTCTGGTCCATGGGGTCACGAAGAGTCGGACACAACTAAACAACAAATATTCACGTACTCCTAATCTTTACAGAAGAGGATTTCAGCTTTAGGTCGTAATGTAGAAATGCACAGGCAACTCGTCTTAAGACTCTGCTAGTAACTTGCTTGTGAATGTTATTTACAAAGCTGGTGATGAGCAACCACTTTTCCGAGTTGCTAAGAAGCACTCTTCTTTAGTAAAAATTGAGAGGAGGAAGTTACTTAACATCCTTTAAAAGCAGTTCCATCAGGGCTGAGATTCTTCAGCCTCTTCTCTGCTTGTCTTTAGGCATAACAAAATGCTCTGTTGCCAAATGAAAGAGCCATCAGTACAAGAAATGCTAAGACAACAATCAATAGTGTTCTTATTAATCATACAAGTGGATGCAGTTCAAGTTGTGGAAGTAATCTGAGGACAGAACTTTCTTTATGTATGCAACAACAGCAGCAAGAATACTTATCGCGAAGTATTGGAAGACACAAGATTTACCCACCCGGGAAGAGTGGCAGATGAAGGTGATGGACTATATGGAACAGGCGGAAATGACTGGCAGAATCCGAGACCAGGGAGAAGAGTTGGTGGAAGAAGACTGGGAAAAATTTAAAGATTATTTACAGAAATACTGTAAAATTAAAGAATGTTAGAAAAATGTTGGAATGAAGTTATATGGCTTTAGCAGAAAGGTTATAAGGAATTAAGTATAAATAAATTTTTATTGTATTAAAGGGAAAAAAATAAGGTTAAAATAAGTTAAGATAAAATACAGGACAGAAAACTGAGGAAGATGGAAAGGATTTGCTGAAACAATTAATTGAAGTGGAATACAAAAAGGGAGGTGTGAGGAAGTCGTGGAAATAAGTGAATGAAAGATAAGATACTGAAATTATGGATGTGTTTTAAATTGTGTTTGTTGTATTTTGTTAATTTAATGTTTTTAGTGTCAGTGTTATGTAGCGTTTTTGTTTTTGTATTGTATTGTTTTGTTGAATTATTTTTCTCTCTTTTATACTCCTTAAACTGTTAATAATTTATTTTTTTTTAAAACAAGTTGTGGAAGTAATCTGCATTACCCTCTTCATTGTGAATGAGCCTGCTTTGATGGAAAGCTTTTAGGTTCCCAGTCATTTTAGAACTCTCTTAATTCCTTTATGCATCCCAGCCCATAAACTTCTCTCGAACTGTTGCTCTTGGCATGTTTTTTTTTTTTTAAAAAAAATTAATGTAGTGATACCCATTACTGTGCAGGTGAAATTATAACAGTTACTCTTTCAAAGCCCAGAAGCTGGAAGGCAGATTCTACTCACTGAACATTGTCTGATAATGAACTAAATAAAACAATTGCTTAAATGGCCCTGCTTCTGAGTGGGGTGGAGGGTGGAAACACACCAATGCAATTAACAGCACAGCTCTTTTGAACCTTGGAGGCGTATTTGGAAACCTAAGAAACTGTAGTAAATACATATTTCACATAATAAAACCTAAGAATGCTCAACATCCCCCCCCAAAAAAACCCCAGGCAAAATACCTACACCCCCACAAAAGACAAAAACACTGACAGAAAAACTGGCAATATCTTCCCCAAAACAGGCAGCTTCCCAAGCAAACAACCCCCTCCCCCCGCAAAGCCAATATACTCATTTAAAAGTAATTGGGAGCATGGCCTTGGAGGTGTGCCTAGGTCCTAGGAGCATGCCTGAGGGTGCTCCATTAAGCACCCCAGCTTTAGAGGAAAGGTTAAGCAGCTAGGTGGTTGGATGCAAAAGAGGGCAGGGCTTCGACACCTTGAATAGTTATGCAAAAGAGGGAGTTTTGGCAACACTTACTGAAATTGCATCTTCCACCATGACAAGATAACAGTTATTGACCATAAAATCACAATATTAACAACACAACACAATTTAAGCTCACAGAATTATAACTATGTGATGTTTTTAAACAAATATTTACTGGGTTTTTAATAATAATAATAATAATACAAGAACCATTAAACACTTATCCAGCAGTACATCTTATGGTGTTTGTTCTATCCATTGACTTTAGACATAAACTCACACATTCAGTGTTCAGATCTATTAGTTAATGTAACCTCTCCACTGAGAAGACTGAGCGGCTGGTATAACAAGATCTTGGTTTTGGTCATTAACATAGTTAAAGAAAGGGGTCCACGTTTCTTGGAAGGTAAAATATACTTGGAGTTGAGTGTGAATTTCATGCTCTTTATTCTACTCATAGTAGCAATGAATGAATCTTTTCCCAAAAGTCTAGCTATACAGTATATACGTTATTTACACAATGGGCCCTGTGTGATTGGCTAATTCCAGGCTGCTCCTTTAGGCCAATCAGGTTGCTGATTCACTTCATCCAGGAGCCTGATTGGCTACTCCAGCAGGCCAATCAAGTCGCTGATTCACTTCCACCTGGAGCTGGATTGGGTGGCTCCTACGGACCAATCAGAGTGCTGCATTCTGGATTCTATTGTTCTAGGATTCAGCTCAGTACATAACGGAAGGTGTTTCTCTTCATTATCCCTTCAGTTGCCTTCCTGTGTCTGGTGAGATGTTCAGACACTGCTGTATCCCAGATATTATTTTCCCATATCTGCAGGGGTATCAAAAAGAAGCAACAGTGCAAAAGGCACTGAGGGCTGGTGTGGTCTAGGTATTTAGAGTGTCAGACTCAGTCCTGGGACACCAGAGTTCCAATTCCCATTCAGCCATGGAATTCACTAGGTGGAGATGGGCCAGTCACAGTCTCTCACCTTAACCTCATTGTTGTGAGGAGAAAATGCAGGGAGGGATGAACTATGTCATCTTGAACTCCTTGGACGAAAGGTGGGATATGTATGCCATATGAAATGAAATCAAAACACAGCTTAAGCCAAAGCCAATAAACCAGCAACATAATCAGTCAAATTATCCCCGTTTAAAAGCCATTACGTTTATTTATTGTGGCACAGTGTATAGAAATTACTGCGTTATCAGGGTGATTCTTTTACTTAGCTGAAATACATGGCACGAAGGTAGTAACAACCTGATCCACGTCCCCTCCTCTGCTCTAAAGCTATTAATCATTGTGGCGACAGGTCAGTTATTTACACTTGCCAATTTTTAATTTTTTAAAAAAATAATATCTTCAGAGCGATCTGGAATTACAAGGAATTAAATATATGCAAGCTAGATTAGCAGTGTACATTAATTTGCTAATTGGGCCTGGGTTTTAATTGCACTCTTCATAATGATTTGAAGACTCCATCTGAAATAATTTACTTTAGCAGCAAATGTTTTACTGCCAACAGAGTAAATAATATACTGAAAATAAGGATTGCATGCTTTTCAAAGATTAATTCTGACCAGCAAGAAAAGCATTGGGATGAGACATTTCTTGTACATCAGTCTTAACAGAGAAACAATCTAACTGGAAATAGGAAAATAATTAGCAATTATTTTCATATTTTAGTAAGATTGCTTCTCCATACAGACTGTTGTGTATGCGATGGTTATCCAAATAGCATATTGTATATCAGAACTGAAAACAGAAGCCCGTGAGCCACTTTCTGAAGCTGTCATCTTCTGTAATGGCAGTAGAAAAAAAATAAAAATGCTAAGAATTGTTTCCCTTTTCATAAAATTTCTGTGATATTACTACTGTAATAACCCTGCCTAGAAAGTGCTTTTTCATCAGAGACAACACAGGAAAAAAGGCAGAGAGGTATGTTCCTTCACTTCCACACTGCCCTGCATTTAGGGAGAACAAATCAAAGGCATATGTATAGGATGGGAGAGAGATGCTTTTCGCAGTGGTATGATTACCTTGAATATAACCCAGCAGTGTTATGCAGCTGCAAATAAAGCTAATGCAATCTCAGGTGCCCTCCAGATGTCCTTGTTATCCATGCATTCATGATTATTTGTACTCATGATGGTATTGGGACAGTTACCTGCCATCACACTTTCAATACTGTTTGGACCTGCAAAGGTTTTGGGATGGACACACTACTTTCTTTCCAATCAGCGTAACTTGTTTCAGTCCTGTAACTTCCAGTAAAAAAAGTCCAGTTTTTATACCACAGAAGATCTATCTGTCTGTCTATCTATCTATTTACAGTGGACCCTCTGGATACGAATTTAATTTGTTCTGGGAGTCCGTGTGCACCCCATAAAATCCGTATCCAGAGGCGCCGCTTCTGCGCATGAGCGAGTGGTGAAACCCGGAAAAATACTTCCGGGTTTGCCACTTTCGCAACCCGAAGTTTACGTTACTCGAGAGTAACATAACCCAAGGGTCTTCTGTATTTATTTTGTCCTGCTTCTGCTGTGCCATAGTGCAAAAATAACCCTCCCAGTGGCAATAATACAATAACAATGGGGAAGCATCACAGACCAACTTATAAAGAGGAATGATGTGTGGATGTCCCAGTATAAACCCACCACTAAAGTACTATTACTGCATCAATGATATGTAGCAGAATATACCAGCCAAAAAACTTCCACCAGACTGCATTAACAGAAGCATAATGACCACATTATGAGATGTAATAAGCCCTTTTGAGGCATTCCCCTGCATGTGATTACATTGGTACGAAGAGGACACTTACCCTGTCCCTCTCTTGCATCTGTTGGTTTATGGTAAAAGGAAAAGAATAAATATGGTAAAATAAAACAAGAATTCTCTGGTTTACCTAGATCCAGGTTTGGAGCAAGCACTATTTGGTTAGAAAGCCCCAGCAGAGATTTAAAATCACAAAACGTAGCAAAGTAAAGTGTGGAAATGTAGGCTGTTAGACCTTTAAAATATGCCCTTCTGAGTTACTTCCAAAGTTTCCCGCTTCCCTAGTACAGAAAAAGACCACACGCTTGGTGAGTTAAAAATGGTTTACTTAGAAACTCTCCAAAGGTCAGATTTATGTGTATTTCCATACATCAGCCAGAAAACAAAGGCAGTAAAACTTATAACGGTTGAGTAGAGCCTTCTCTCTCTCTCTCTCTCTCTCTCTCTCTCTCTCTCTGTGTGTGTGTGTGTGTGTGTGCATGAGCATAGCCAGTATTTCTGTTGGGGGTGGGGCAGAACCAGCGTGATTCGTCAGCTAAGTATTTCTATTGTTTTACTCCCTCCCCGGCTACACCCATCTGTGTGTTTGCTTGTACATACATGTGTAGGTGGGGCTTGGGCATGAATCCTTGGAATATGATTGGGTGCAATTCTCTACTCACCTGGGAAGTGGAATTCATTGGGGCATATTTCTGGATAAACATGGATTGTGCTGCTTGGGTGTTGCAAGCATTTTCCTGTTTTCATATATCTGTATTTCCTCCTAATAGGGAAAAACACCCTGATTTTCATATATTGTACTATTGCCCAAACTAGTGCTAGTCAAGGCGTTCCAAGACTGTGGTAAATGGACCACCAGTAGTCTATGAGGTTTGTTCATGCAGTCCACAGCATGTCCACCTTAAATATCAATATCAGTTTTTAATTGTACTTGTATTGCTTCTTTTAATCCATCCTATTTTATTGTACAGTTGTACCTTGGTTCTCAAACGGAATCAGTTTGAAAACCAAGGCACGGCTTCCGATTGACTGCAGGAGCTTTTTGCACTCAAGCGGAAGCCGCGTCGGGCATTCGGCTTCCAACAAATGCTTGCAAACTGGAACACTCACTTCCGGGTTTGTGGCGTTTGGGAGCCAAAACGTTCGAGTCGCAAGGCATTCAACAACCAAGGTCCGACTGTATTACGGTTTGAATTCTGTTGAATGTAAATTGTAGTACAATGAACAAAAGAAGCAATTTAAATACATTTAAAACCATACAGAACATAGCACAAGACACTGCAATTGCTGCAACAGGTATTTTGTGCTCTGAGAAGGCCATGAGTAGTTTTCAAGTGCCGTGGGGTGGGGTGTTTGGCAACTGCTTGTCTTATCCTGGTTGTAGTCTTGCCTCTAAGGTCCTCTAGATGGAGCTGCTAAGAAGGAAATGAAGGCCAGCTTGTTTGAAAGGGCAGGAATCTCCATTGCTCCCTCAGTATCTCAAGAGAGGTAGCAAGCCATGTGTTGGTGTTTGCAAAGAGTTTTTAAAAGGAGTGAAAATTAGAAAATTCTAACGAAGCCACAGACTTTCTTCCTCCTCTTGCAATATATTTTGCAGGCTGCCCAAATCAGGTTTGTTTGTTTTGCAAGAAGGTTGCTCCAATAAATGTCAATCATCCCACCTGGCAATTCATCCCAGTTCCTAAGAAGACATAGTTGGAGTCAAGCAGCAGTTTCCAAAACCCTAGGGAGAAGGTGGATCATGACCTTATAGAGGAATGGGCTGCACAAGCCAGTGTATTATAAACACCAACCATTGGTGTCAAGTCTTGATGTGTTTATTGGTTTCTAAAAGGGCAAATATGGCAGGAGACTTTTCACACAGCCACTGGGAGCATCGGAGCTGCAATGCAGGGGTGCATTTGGCAGCTTTATTCGGAGAAATAGCAGGTCTTAAAATTAATAAAGATAAAACCAAACTCCTGGTAAAAAATATGAAGGTTGAGAGTAAAAATAAATTACAAAGTTTATCATGCTTAAAGATCAAAAACAATATTAAATATTTGGGTATGTGATTAACAGCAAAGAATATAAATTTGTATAAAGATAATTACAGTGGTACCTCTGGTTGCGGATGGGATCTGTTCCGGAGCTCCGGTCAGATCCCAAGGTTTCTGCAACTAGAAGTGCCTGTTCTGCGCATATGTGTAGCGCGATAGACAGTGGCTGCGCATGCACACGATGCGTAGAACACTTCTGTGCTGCGTGTAGAGCACTTCTGTGCATATGCGAGCTGTGAAACCTGGAAAAATACTTCTGGGTTTGCCACTTTGCAACCCGAAGTTTATGTTACCCAAGGGTAACATAAGCTGAGGTTCTACTGTACTTGAAAACTTGGGAGGATATTAAAAGGAATTTGCAAATAGGGAGTAGAATGAAACTTTCATTATTGGGTAGAGTGTTGACCATTAAAATGAATGTACAGTGGTACCTCGCGTTACATATGCTTCAGGTTACAGACTGCGCTAACCCAGAAATATTACCTCGGGTTAAGAACTTTGCTTCAGGATGAGAACAGAAATCGTGTAGCAGTGGCGCAGCGGCAGCAGGCGGCCCCATTAGCTAAAGTGGTGCTTCAGGTTAAGAACAGTTTCAGGTTAAGAAAAGACCTCCAGAACAAATTAAATTCTTAACCCGAGGTACCACTGTATTGCCACGGATGTTATTTTTGTTTCAGTCAATACCAGAGATGTTAGTAACATGGTTACAATATCATCATCTGAATAAAGTATTTAAAAAGGATATAAAGCAGGGGTTTGGGGAACAAACATCACAACTAGAGACCTGTTAAACTGAAATGTTAAAGTGCTGTCTAAACTGTATAAGAAGTTATTGGAATGAGAGACAAAGGATGAACAAGTGAAATCTTCAGTCATACCCTGGGCAATAGATATTGGTTATAATATAGAAATGGATGCATGGGAACATTTATTGAACATGGATTTAAAATTTACAGCATGTTATAGTTTAAGAGAAAACTATATGAAAATGTTATATAGATGATACCTAACACCTAGTAGATTGGCAAAAATGTATAAATCCAAATTGAATATGTGCTGGGAAAGACAGTACCTTTTTTCATATGTGGTGGTCTTGTAGTAAGGTTAAATCTTTCTGAGAAATTATATATAATGAACTTTAAAAGATGTTTGAAATATTATTTATTTAAAAAACAGAAGCTTTTCTTTTGGGAATTATGGGATCAAAACCACCGAAACAGTACAGAAATTTATTTATGTATGCAGCCACAGCTGCAAGAATGTTATTTGCCCAAAAAAGGAAGGAAGAAGAGGTATCAACAAGAGAAGAATGGATACAGAAGTTAATGGACTACGCAGAAATAGCAAAACTTACCAGGAGAATAAGAAATCGAAACAATTTTTGTAGAAAGGAATGGAAATGGTTTATTGAGTATTTACAAACAAACTGTAAACAGATCAAGAAATTGGCAGGATTAATGTAAAAACCTGCAGTTTCAAAATATATAAAAGAATATGTTAAGATAATTTGAGTATGCAGGAAGATGAAAAGAAATGTAAAGAACCACAGAAAGAGGGGTAAGGGAGTCGGAGTTTGAAATGTTAAAATTATGATTGAATAATTGTTGTAATGTATATATAAATGAAAAGTATTATTATTATTATTATAAGTATATTATAAGTATTATTATTATATATTACTGCTTAATTGCAACTGTCTCTAAGTGGAGTACAATTAGTTAAAAAATGAGGGGTACAGTTATAACTTATAAAATCAGAATTCAGTTAAGATGCCTGCTGGAATAGAAAAAAGTCTTCATTAACATCACATTTTTAAATTACTGTAATTTGCTCTGGAGCCTTATGGAGAAGGGGAGGTAAAAATCACCATTGTCATCATCATCTGCTGGAGAACTATACATTTTTCAAAGCACTATTATGCCACTTGGCTGTCCTCCCTCCAAAATAAAAAATGAAAAATCCTGGGATGTGTATGTTGTTAAGGACTCAGAGTTATTAGAAGACTCAATTTCTCCTTCCAGAATTTCAATTTTCAGAGCAATTTAACAATCAGTCCCTCTTCTAGGATTCTTTGGCAGAAGCCATGACTATTAAAGTGGTAGAATAGTGCTTTAAACATGTGGTGCAGATGTTGAAAAATTGGTTCTAGAACCTGTAGAGCAATCCTAACCATGCCTACTCAGACGTAAATCACATTGAATTCAGGTAAGAGCAGGAGGGAAATTCAGTTCAGTTCAGTTTGCATTTAAAGGCAGACTTGCCTAACTCACATTTTATGAAAATTAAAATAACTACACAAACTGAAACAGCGCTCCATTGATACTTACACTTCTATGAATTTTGCAGTACAGTTCTCCAGCCGTGAAATGTGTTCAAAATGTGAACACATTCATGAAACAAACATACAAAATGCATTATATTAGGATAAATGGCACTGCGAAAATGGGCACACGAGGCAAAATTGCACACAAATGTGCATACAGTCATACCTTGGGTGGAAGTAGCTTCGGGATAAGTATTTTTGGGTTGTGCGCTGTGGTGACGTTACTTCCGGGTTTCGCCGCTCACACATGCACAGACGGTCAAAATGACATCATGTGCAGAAGCAGCGAATCGCGGCACGAGCAGACGCGGGTTCGCTTCTGGATGCGAACAGGGCTCTGGAATGGATCCCTTTCACATCCAGAGGCACCAGTGTATTAGGAGAACTTCACACTAATGTGAATTTAACATACAGTATATAAAATGGAAAACTGGCATAAACTGAAATTGGCAGATTCTCTCTTCCCTGCTTCCAGGTAAGTGAGGTTAAGATCACCCAAATCAGCTTAAGTCCCACCTTGAAAGGCCACTGAATTTTGCCTCTCTATTTTCTCCCTATTATCTCCAGCTTTACTTTCCCCATTCTATTCACTAATCTTTAACTTTGCATCAAGCCTGGCATGCACAGGAAAGTTTATTACGCCCCATCTGCATCAGTCTAGTTACATGCCCAGTGAATTATTTCTGGAAAGAATCAGCCCAGCACAAGTAATTTCAATAAAACAACCTTTATACTTTAGGAAATATAGATGTAATATTGCTGCAGTTTAATAACAAAGACTAGAGCCTCTGTGATAATATCTTTAAAGTGTGATTTTATGACAGGCCTTTTCATTGCAAATGGGAAATACATTGTTGCATGCTACCCCAGTCTCTGAGTGGTGCGAAATTCCAGAGGTTCCAGGTGCTTACCCAGGGTTCGGTTTCTTTAGAATAAGGGACAACAGAGGTGTCTTTAGGATTTATAGTTTGTTTATTCATAGATACAACCTGAGCCTAGGATGGAAGGGCTCACAGCATTAACACCCCAAGAGGGTCTTGCTTCTCCCATGGCTGTTGCAGAATACCTGGGGGAACAAACCCACCAGTCTGGATACATTATGTTTCTAAATGGCAGCTTCTGAAAATCACAGAAAGGGAGATCAGGAATGCCTTCAGGTCCTGCCTGTGGGCATCTGGTTGGCCACTGTGAGAACATGATCCACCCTGCCGCTTGAATGCTTGCAGCACAAAGCAGATATTGAGAGTTGTGTGGGAAGGAGCCACTCTAAATTTGCCCTAGTTTTGGCTGTGGCTGGAGTTAAGTGGTTGCCTGATCATTTCTCAGAAACTAGCTGAGCAACCAAGCGTTGAAAAGCTCAGACAAGATATAGTTTTAATATGTTTTCTCTTTTTAAAATTATAGCTAAGTAACATGCTGAAGCAACCTGGTGGATTAAATTGTAATTCTGAGAAAGAAAGAGAAACCAGCATCTATCCCATTTACATTCATTCTAATGCCAGGTCATAAATTACTCCCCTTTCAGGTAGGGAACATTCAGCCACATCCGTAAATTAAACGAAATGTGGAATTGAATGTTCTTTGGAGATGCATTTAGTTCTCTATAAAGTCCAGTTTGCATTTACTTGATGTAACAGGTTGAGTGCAGTGGTTTTGTGGGGTAATAAAAATGAAGTGATTCATAGTATTTGCTAGTAGGGGTGTCAAAACAAAAATAACAGCCCCAGACTGAAAGACAGAAATTATGTTGATTAATTGGCTTTTTCTGGTATGGTGGGTATTAATGGCACTGGAACAGGGTCGGGGAAAATAAGATGGTATCCCAAGGGATAGCACAAGTAGGGGGTCAAGTGAGCATTAAATGTCTCTGTTAGGATATCCATATGTCTTACTTTCCAGAAGAAAGTATTGTTGTATGCATCCAAATCTCCAAGCAGTGAGATACTCCATGTTTTCCACAGCTTATCCAGTGTTCGGTTTCATTTGAATGGAGGTCCGTGGAGACTGTGATGTCTTTAGAATATACCGTATTTTACCATGTATAAGACAATATTTTATCCTTAGAGATAATAGTCAGAAATTGTGTTTTGTCTTATACACAGATAGCAGAGGGAGGATGGGCAATTGGTGGCAGTAGTCAGCAGGAGATTTTCAGCGCCGATTGGGGGTGTGATTGGTTGCTGTGGCAAGGTCTGCTGACAATTGGGTGTGGCTGCATCAATTGGGCGGGCTATTTACGGCATCGGCGAGGCATGGGTGCAATCGGCTGTTGTTGCGTTGAATGTGCAGGTGGGCTTTGGGCAGCAAGCATTCATACGATTGGCAGCTGCAGTGATGTGTGCGATTTGCATTGGTGGGCAGGTTGTAGAGTGATTGGCTCAACAACTTTGGGCAATTTCCTCCCCAATTTTTTTTGTTGCGGTCCAAATAAAAGGGGTCGTCTTATACATGGGGCGTATGTTATACACGGAAAAATATGGTACTGTTTTATTTACACACATATATAACCTGAGCATACCACGGAAGGAAGGGCCCACAGCATTAACACTCCAATAGATCTTGATTCCCCATTAGGTTCCCACAGAGTTCCCCAGATCATTGCTTTGGGTCAAGCACAGAGCAGAAGAATCCTCTTTTTCCTTTCCACTCCCAAGCTTCAGTCAAACTCACCCCCACACAAACTGTGGCTATTATTCTTCTACCTTACAAGTTGTTGCCACTTCCAACTTCCATTTGTCTCTATGGCAACAGGGCAAACTCTCTGGACACGTAAATGGTGGCTCTTCACTGGCCAGCTAAAAGAATTATTTTTACAAAGAAACTGGTCTGACTGGTTTAGTATGTTTCCTCTTATTCTAACCCCACAGATACAAGAACACAGATCTGGAACGGACCCTTAGAAATCATCCAGTCTGACCCACCAATCCTGTAACTGTGGGAATTAGACTCTGGTTCCCGTTTGCAAAGTATGCGAAAAATAGCCCTGGTTCGTTTCACCCTTTAATTAGTTCTCTTTTCCCCTCCTTAAAAAACTACGCAAGACACTCTCTTTTAAAGTTTAAAAGAACATGCAGCTTTTACTTACTGTACTTGCAGTTGCAGATTAATTATACTGTACAGGTGGATGTTTCTTAAAATGCTAATACGTCTTTCATAGATTAAACTGTTGCAGACTAACTAACTGAGGCAGACAGCAGCACATCAGAACATACCTGCTGCTCTATCTGCTAAGACTGTTTATACCATAACTGTCTCAGGTGAATGACAGCACAGAATTCTACAGCTCTTGCAATTAACCCTTTACATATGCATTTTGGATGCTAACATCCCACATGCTATAATAGTATGTTTCTAGGGTATACAGAAGGTAGATCTTTTGATTCTGCACAAATAACACCACAACATTCATTAAACGCTCCCCTGAGCATGCACAGTGGCTATCTCAAGTGTACGTACCATTCTTAGGGTGAGCGCTGCTTTAAAAACTAGCAATGGGAGTGTGCATTCTAAGCTTTTGATTTATGTTGTTGCTAAATTAAGTTGCTGAGATGAAGAAAGTTTTGTGTGATGGGTCTGAACTCAGTTTTGGTACTGAAAACAAAATCCTGGGCCGAGCATTTGCTCAGAAGCACCCTGTACTTTAGAGGGATGTGGGTGGCGCTGTGGGTTAAACCACAGAGACTAAGACTTGCCGATCAGAAGGTCGGCGGTTCGAATCCCCGCAACGGGGTCAGCTCCCATTGCTCAGTCCCAGCTCCTGCCAACCTAGCAGTTCGAAAGCACGTCAAAGTGCAAGTAGATAAATAGGTACCGCTCCAGCGGGAAGGTAAACGGCATTTCCATGCACTGCTCTGGTTCGCCAGAAGCGGCTTAGTCATGCTGGCCGCATGACCCAGAAGCTGTACGCCGGCTCCCTCGGCCAATAAAGCGAGATGAGCACCGCAACCCCAGAGTCGGCCACAACTGGACCTAATGGTCAGGGGTCCCTTTACCTTTACCTACCCTGTACTTTAACTTCGCCCACATCTGCTCTCCTGCACCTTTTTTTTTTTTTTTTTTTTTTTTGCACCTGGCTCCAGTTGCGGTTTTCCAGTTAAAAAACCCCAAGTTGATTCAACAACCTTGTTGTCTGCCCACTCCTGCTCCTCTCTCTGAAGGGCTGTCTAGTCAAGATAAAGAGTAATCTGAGGCACCGAGTTCCACACAACATTGGGGAATAACATTGGCTGCTTGTGTGTGTGTGTGTGATGTCACACGTGACACCATGCATGTCGGGAGGAGGCCACGAGGCCCGGGGCGGACCTCTGCTGCTGTGGGTAGGCACGACGGGGCCCTCCGCCACCACCATGGACAGGGCCTGGCCACTCAAGATTGGGGAGGCTCAGTTCTATCTCCACATACTTGGGGGGGGCTGAGCTGTCCTCAACCCCATAGAGTTGGTGCCTATAGTAGGGAGAGCAGCAGCAGTTGTCCATCAACTGTTACTCTCAGGACAGAGGACGGAGAGTTGTATCCTGTAGTGCTAAGTTAAAGTTGCTCAGCAGCATGCTTGTTACAGTGGTGAAATGTATTGTACCAGCTGCACAAGAGAATGCATAAGCAGATTGCAATCTCTGCACAGTTTATTGGGCAATGAGCTTCCATGGGCACAACTCTTGCATTGGATTCCTGTGTTGTGCAATGTTCTAATTCCCCTAGTGGACAGAGAAAGCTGGATACAGCTCTGAGCAGGCAGACAGGTAACCTGACCACAGTCCTTTTTTTTGCTATGGTGAGATGTAGTCTGTTTCTTGTTAAATTTCAGCCATTATTTCTAAGTTTGCATATATAAAATTAATTAGCATATACTATTTTATGCAAGTTTGTGTCCTGTTCTTTTGGTGATACATATGTGGTCACCTTGGTTTCTAAATTGGACCGATAGTAAAATGTGATGGACAGTAAGAATATGCTGTTTTGCATATTAAAGGAAACATAAGAAAGCAAGTATATGGTACATGAAAATGCAGTTGATGAAAAAAAAAATTGGGTTCAGACCTTGAGAATTCTCTGGAACCTTTAAGGGTTGCACAATCTGATAGATAGCTCCATGTTTTCCTACTATTGCAGCACATAGTGCCAAAAAAAAAAAAATGCATTTAGCAAAAGCCACCCTTTTATACAACTTGTTAAAGTGCAGCAGCCCATTAAGGACCTGCACTTGGCAACAAAGTAAATGTGATTTGAGCTAGTTGGAAATGCCAGCTGGGTTTCAGCCCTAGGGCAGAATAGATAATAGGAAACAGGTCTTCATATAAATATAAACCTGCCGTGTCCTTTTGCAAAAATGGCAAACCACTCTACTAGCAATTCCGGCCATGTTTGACCTAAATGACACTTGCAAGCAAGTAGCTAACCTCCTGTTGTTGACTTGTCTTCAGAACATAACTAAAAGCTTTGGCGGTGTCTCCCACTCACCTGTAAGCTTTCTATAGCCCAGATTTCCAGAAGAGCAGGTGGGAGGCAACAACTGCAAAGTAAACATAATTTGTGTATAATGACTGCGCACTTAAGCCATGTTTTCCTGCAGCCTTGTTTTGAGCAATGGTTTTCTGTTGCTTATAAAGCTGGGGAAGATGAAGCCTCATGGGCAGAAAGATAATGTATTGTTGCATGCCACCCCAATCTCTGAGTGGTGTGCGATTGCAGGTGTTCCAGATACTTACCAGATACTTACGCCGGGTTCGGTTTCCTTGGAGTGAAGGACAGCGGACATTGTGATGTCTATGTGATATGTCTGTGTGATATTTACACATATATACAACCTGATCCTAAGATAGAGGGGCTCACAGCATTAACACCCCAGAAGGTATTGCTTCTCCCATAGTCATAGCCTTAGATTTAAGCAGAAATCATGCATGGCTCTCACTCTATGGCTTCTACCAGCTTCTGCCTGCTTCTAGCTCAGCTCTGTGTCACACACCTGCGGGAGACTGCAGGAGAAGGAGAAGGAGCCAGCCACTGGAACTGCACCACCTTCTGCTCTGTGCTTCGCATCTGCTCTTTTTGGACATGGGGGGCAGCCCCAACTCCCAAAATATAGAGGGGGGGACAAAGGAGCTGGAGCTCGTGCCCCTGCAGATGGGTTAGGTCCATATCTCGGTTGTAGAGCATCTGTGTTGCATGCAAAAGGTCCCAATTTCAATCCCTGGCATCTCTGGGTAAGGCTTTAAAAACTCCCTGTCCAAAACCCATGGGAGTGATGCTTCCAGTCAATATAGATAATAGTGAACTAGGTGGAACAATGATCTGACAGTTCCACTGATATAAGGCAGTTTCCTATGTTCCTTTAGTGGGGAAGATCCATAGGTGATAAAACATCCCCATAGCGTTCAGAAAAGTTCACATGAAGCCAACCATTTATTTGTCTGATGCTGAGAATGCTGGGGCAGCTTCTGCTGAATGAAACTCTGTTAAGGGTTCAGAATAGCTCTTTTGTTCCATTTTTAGTTACTGGAACCTGGTTATCCTATGCCATCAGCTGCTTATTATAGATCTCAAAAATTTTCCACATGACCCCTGTTTAGGCATCTACCTGGCTGACGTAACAGAGCTCGTTCTGGAACAAAGGTGAATTTATTTTGAACAGAGACAGGAACAAAGAGGCAGGATCACTGCTGACACTCTGTTACGGAGTGTTTCTAGAGCTTGGTTGGTGTATCTGTGCTTTTGGCAGCTCCCCTAATTTCTTCTGGCACAAATTAATTTTTTGTTTGGCCAAATGTCAATGCGGCTCTGAGATCTGAGTTGCATTGACATTTGTCAAACCGAGATTAAATCAGTGATGTGATTTTTTGGCAGATAGCTCAGTGGGTAGAGCATGAGACTCTTCATCTCAGGGCTGTGGGTTTGAGTCTCATGTTGGGCAAAATATCCCTGCATTGCAGGGGGTTGGACTAGATGACCCTCACTGACCTCTTCCAACCCTACAATTCTATGATTCTATTGACCCTTCTCTTTGCTGGTATTGATTTTCCTGGTTACATTTGTGACAGATGTTAGACAGAGGTCTCATCAAACAATCTGGGATTTCATGCAGGTGGTTTACAGGAGGATGGAGTTCATCTTGGCACTCCACTTGAAGGAGCACATCTAAAGGGGAGAGAAAGAGAGCCAAGTTAAGATAGCCCCTTCCAAGCAAGGATGGGGAACCTGGGACCCTCCAAGTGTTGTTGGGCTCCAGCTCCCATCAGCCTCAGCTGTCATGCTCAGGGATGATGGGAGTTGCTGCCCAACAATACCTTGAGGTCTACAGGTCCACTCCACCCAACGAAGACTAAGGGCACTAAAAGCATCACATATCAAAGGGTTGGGTAATGTGATATAGTTAGACTACAACTTCCGTTATCTTTGGCCATTGGCCATGCTGACTGGAGCTGATGGGAGTTTCAGTTTCAGTCCAACCACATCTGGTTGGCAACAGGTTCACACCCCTGGGCTGAAGGCACTGTGTGAGCGCCTGCAAAAGCCACAAGTTAGGAGTGGAGGCAGAGCAGAATATTTAAAGGTGAACGGGCCTGTTTTTCTAGAGAAAAGGTTTTTAACGTACAATCTGTAACATTCTTTTCAAAGCAGCAAGGAAGCTGGGGTATTGCTTACAGCTACTTGCAATGTGCAAGCAGCCAGTCATCAGATTTTATATATAGAAAAGATTAACCTAACAAAATTTTAATAAAGAAAAAAAAAGTCAAGGACATTTCATTTTTAAAAGTATCCTGAATAAACCTCAGTCTTCTTAACTTGTGTTCCTCAGGCTGCACTCCTGAACACACTTAGCTAGGAAAAAGTCCCATTCAGCACAATGGATGTTACTTTTGAGTAGGCATGTATGATATTGCAGTGTATATCTACAATCTTAAACACATTTATTTAGGAATAATTCCCACTGAGCCCAGTGGAACTTTCTTCCAAGTAAACAAACATAGCATCAGGCTGAAAATCTTGTTTGAAAAATAAGGAACAGCCAAAGTTTAAGAAGTAGCAATGTTATTACCATCTTCAAGCAAAAGCTCTTCTGTCTGAGGAATGCTAATGCAACTGAATTTGAAGAAGTAGTACTACCGTTGTTTCCAATTACAGAGATATTTGTGGGAGTAGTTCCCTAAGCTGTCTTTGGTAGAAAGTGACCCTGAGCTCTAAATGCAGACAGCTCTTTGTATCTACTTCATCTGTCCAATATAGTCTCAAATGGGGTTGCAAATGACATCTCACCTGCAGCACTTGGATCCCCATCTGTTCGACAAACTAATTTCCTACAAGGCTGAACTTCAAAGTGCCAAAGAGGGTAGCAGATTATCTCCGTACAAAATAGGATCGCTCAGCAGACATTAATAATAAACCATTAAATCCTTCCATTGCAGATTATAGGAATAAGAGATTTGAAACTAGCCACAACACTGAACAACAACTTGTTTTGCTGCAGAGCATGTCTTAAGAGGCAAACAAATTTCAAAACCCACTTTAGAAAATGACCCACTGTTCTATATTACAGAGAAGCTTTTGAAGTCAATTAGACCCTGATTATTTGTACACTGTAGACAAATATTTTAAAAAAACAAAATGATTTTTATTTTATTTTTTTGCTGTGGTCATCCACTTGTCAGCTTCCAACTTAAAAAGGAGGGATATGAAAATAAACAAGCACATTTTATATCCCTGAGAAGAGAGCCCTTCCTTAAAGCATTTTAATCAAATCAGGGTTTGTACATATTAGTGGCAAAAATACAGTGGGGTTATTTCCACTCATGCTGCTATTTAAGTTGCATTTTCACATTGCTGTACACATCAGAGAGAGGCAGGGGTGTCTTCATCAAATGTGCATTACCTGATTTGTTTCCCCACGTCTGCAACCCCCTGAACTATTTTTCAACAAAGGTGTTGGCTGCACATGTGCAATGGTATCTCAAATATTCACACCATAGCTGTCAACTTTCAGATTTGAAAATAAGGGATCAGCAGCCTCGAAAATAAGGGATCAGCAGTCCCGGGGACAGTCTACGGGATATCTAACAATCCGGGATAGCAGCGGGAAGCAGCAGGAAACAGTGCTGAAATAAGGGAATTTCCCGCAAAAAAAAGCTATGGTTCACACCTCAGCTTAACTGTAGTTTATGTTGGATGGAAGCTAGTTTGGGGGATAATGCACCAAGCAACAGTATTTCTCAAGAAACTACAGAATACCTATGGCTTGTGGCTAATGTAATTTGGACAAAGGCCAGGGTAAAGAGGTGTGTCTTCAGGTAGCGTTGGGGGAAACTCCTGCTTCAAGCCATGGAGAATCATTGCCAGCCACTATAGACAATACAAAGCTAGATCAATCAGTGAGTTTGACTCAGGCCACATTTATACCATACTTTTAAAGCACTATGGTGGCACTTCAAACATGGGACTCAGCTACATTAGTAAAGACAAAGCGTTTTATACGCATTATAACACGGTGACACCAGATGGCACTGTGGAGTCCTGTCTTTTGCCAACGTGATTTCCCAATATGAGGTTTACAACGTGTTTAACTGAATTTCTATTTTGATGTGTCTAGATCCAGCCAAGCATAGCTTCCTGCAAAGAATTCTGGGTGCTGCATTTTGATAAAGAGTGCTGAGCGTTCTTGGGAGACACTATTCCCCTCAGAGAACCACAATCCCCCAAATTTCCTGGGAAGAGGGCTTGCCTGTTAAACCACTTTGGGAGTTGTAGTTGGGAGGGAAATAAGGGTCTCCTAACCACTGCTCCCAGAAATCTTCGACTGAAGTGGTAACATAGAGCTTTAGATATATGGTGAGACTGTGGCCACAGTATAAGGCAAGGCAACTTTCTTTATTTCTTTCCCCCAGCCATCCATTCATTACCGACTGACACTAAACTTCTATCCTGATCAATGAAACTATTTCTGCTCAGCGGAGAACATTGTTGGCTTTTCAAGCAGATTTCTTCTGCTTTATTGGCTCTGATGGTGAGTCAAGGCGATCCACTCATTTCCTTCACTTTATATGACTTCCTTGACTGACTTTCTCCTGGAGGAGCTGAGCATGTTTGTCAACGGCAGTCATGTTGCAGCGATGTTACATCGTGCTGCCAGCCAGGACAAAATCAGAAGGAAGAATCAAAGGTGGTATAAAAAGAATTATTTTCCCCGCTGCTGGAAGTTAGCAGTCCTGTCTATTATTTTCCGATGGCAGCAGAAGATTTGTTTAGTTCCTGAAACAGCCTTGGGCAAGGGAATGGAACATTTATGCAATAATGAGCTAAATGACTGAAGATGAGTCCCTCTGGATTAAGCTGAATGCACACCGTGGGCTGTCCAACGTCTTGCTTCCAACAGCAGTGAGCCATGTGGTTTTTTTTTGCCAAGCCTACAAGCAGGACAGGGCAATAGCAGTGCCACAGTTTGTCCTCTAGGATCTATCATTTGGAGGTATAATCTGACATAGAGAGCCCTTTTTATTACCCCTCCCTTTAATAGCAAGCTCAAGCATTGAGTGCCAATGCCCGGTGGTTCTCAAAAGGGTGTGGCATGCTCCATTACTGTGGCAGGGAAGGATGGCAAGTGTGGAGATAAGATTCAAGGACAATTAAAGAAAAATGTAAAAATTCCAATGTAGTATAGTATAGCATTAAAAAAATTCTTTATTTGCCGAATGTAGATAGGTATCTTTTCAAAGCGAAAGCAAGAGTATCTCACCACTCGTTGAGTTTGTATACATACTGAGGGTACATTTGTAAGATGCTCGTTTGTAACTACATTTTGGGAATGAATCTTGTTCTTATGTAGCTGCATTGTTTCAAACTTTCTGGCTGTCTCATGATCCTATCATATAGTCGTCGTGTTCCATGTTATAAATCAAGCACTGCTAGGAGTTGTTTGTGGTTTTCCCTTTCAATGCATTTCTTATCAATTAAAAAATTGGTTTGGTGTGAGCAGATTTTTATTCTGAAAGTGTAGCCCAGAGAAAAAAAGGTTGAGGACCCCTGGGTTTGACAGTCAAAATGGGGACTCTGGAAAACAAAAGAGAGGTGTCTGCAAGGTCAGGGGAAACCTAAATTTTATGTAAGTGCCAAAATCCTTCCATAATGTCACTCCCCCCCCCCCCCGGCAACAGTACAAAGGGGTCTGAGTATGTTCATGGGTCCCAGAATACTCTCTGCCTGATAGAGGGGAGAATGGAAATAATGCAAGGAACATAATCCTGGAACATGGCATGGAGGGGGCCCTGCAACTCTGAAGAGGAGCACTTTATGCTGCAACACTGGGTTGCAGGTCCCATGTGTAAATGCCAGTGGGCATTCATAGATGATTCTCCATTAATTTGACTACTTCCCATTTTAAAGCTAAGTACGACAAAGAAGCCCTAACCTAAGGACAGCATATTTTGGAAGACCAGTAAATGAAGATACATGTGTATGTTTCTTTCTAATGATATATACTGGTGTATATATAAATATCAGAATATTTCAATATCCAAACTACCCTCATTCTTAGAAGTAATTATGCAGGCTGCAATCCTGCTGCTTAAACTCTATCTGCATATAAGCAAAATTTTAGCAGCCCAAGTCACAAAGCTGACCAATCATTTCCAAAATTGGTGACAACCCAGGGTGATGTTTAAGGGTTGCATCTAACTACATTCTACTCAGAGTAAATTCATTGGAATTAATGGACCTGAGATAGTCTATTAATTTCAGTGGGTCTATTTTTTTGGATAATATTTTTATTGATTTTCACATAACAAATATAAATTCACATTCATCCATCACCTCCTCATTTAGGATTCTCTGAATCCCTTGACTTCCCTCTGCCCTTCCATGGTTATCATTATCAATCCAATTTTCTATCTGCTTATCTTATTTTCTCTAATTTATTAAAAGTATATTGTCCATTTTCCTCCTTTTTTTGTACATTACAAGCATTACTCGAATCCTGCCAAAGTTTTTTAGTTGTTTACACTGTTCTCTTAAGTACATTATAATTTTTTCCCATTCCTTCTTAAAAATTTCCTCTTCCTGGTTTCTGATTTTCCCAGTCATTTTTGCCATTTCGGCATAGTCCATCATCTTCATCAGCTATTCCTCTCTGGTTGGAACTTCGTCTTCTTTCCATCTCTGGGCCGGTAGTATTCTTGCTGCTGTCGCTGCATACATGAATAATCTTTTTTGCTCTCTCAGAATCTCTTGCCTTACAAAATGCCTTGCAAAAATGCCTCTGGTTTCCCCCCACAAATGTTATTTTAAATATTTTTTCCAACGCATTATAAATCATTTCCCAGAATGCTTTAGTTATCTTGCGCATCCACCACATATGGTAGAATGTGCCTTCTTTCTCCTTACATTTCCAGCAAACATTAGAAGCACTTCTATACATTTTCGCTAATTTTACTGGTGTTAAATACCACCTATGCATCATTTTGAGCATTGGATAGAACCCTAAGGATTAATAAATTCAACAACACACAATAACACATTTGGAAGAACAACAACCCCCCCACTCCACAAAAAAGGTAAAAATGTGAAATCTAAAGCAAGTACCCAGGGAAGCAGAGTTCGTGAGTCCCTGGATGTTCTTTTCCCACTGCTAACTGCTTCCCCCTGAAAATCGAAACAGCTTGTGACATATAGCGCAAAGTACTCAGAGTGAAGTCCCAGCTCTTAATATTGTATTTTCTTTTTGGAAGACAGACAGTTCTCTTACCACATACACAAATATTGATCTGTTCTTCTTGGCTGCCTACTGTGACATTGCAGCCTTGCTGCTTTTTACACCAACAGAAGGTGTTTTGTGATTTGTACGGTTGCCATCCTTTTACAATAATATTACCGAGGCATAAGATTTGGTTCCAGGAATTTTCTGCATCTGGCATATCCAAGCTAAAACATTTCATGAAGCAACCCAGGAGGAAGAAGAGATGAGGAATGGCGTGGATTTTTCTTGCAAAAGGGAGAAAGCTGTTAAAACAAACACTGGAAATATATCCCAGACCTTAAAACAATACAATATCTTCACCCTGTAATTGAATCAAAATATTTGCTCTACAAATGGGTGAAGACTTCGTAAATCCGTGGTTTCAGACGAGAGTGGTCTTTTTGAAACTCAGATATATAATAGATCAAAAGGCATTAAATTCCCAGTATGCCTAAAACGTCATATTCTCCAAGGTATGTAACAGCCTTTCCACATAAAATCTTAAGTAAGCTTTATGAAAATAACGGTTGTAAAGGGAGGAAGTGTATAGGTTTTATGTAATGTGCTGTTTTTCAGTTGTTGACCTCAGTACACTTGAACTTGTAGCGTGGATCTTCTGTAGCTTTCAAATAAAGTCACTCCTTCCTTAATGAACTCTGGCCATTGTAGCTCTGTGAGCATGAGAACAAAGCCAGTAGGGACCAGAGTTAATGTATCTTATTCCCTCAAGTACCTTAAGAGTCCCACTGTGTCTAGTATGTTCAAAGCCAACTGGTTATTCAAGATTATGGTCCTTTTCATCCCCAGCCACACTTTTAGGTTTACTTATATTTCTGCCACTTAGCTCCTCACTGAAGTATGCTGCCCCAGAACCTCTCTTCTCGGTTTCCTCCTCCCTTAATAATGCCTGCCATCCCTTCTTATTCAGATGCAGTCCTGCATTGCAGGGGGTTGGACTAGATGGCTCTTGTGGTCCCTTCCAACTCAATTATTCTGTGATTCAATGATTATAATTAATCTGTCGGTATCATAAGCCCCTGGAAGCTGTCATCATGCCACAACAGCCACGCCCTGGGAACAGCTTCAACTGGCCGACTAAACCAGTCTTGGTGAGTTAAGGATTTCTCCTGCATGCAAAGACAGGCTCTGGTAGATTGAGTAAACAAGACCAATATTGGGTCCAGTGGTCAAGAAGGCAATTTCTGCCCAGTGGTGAAGATGGGGCTCATCAACCTGGGAAGGTAGCCCATCTAGGAGAAGGAAAACTCTTATCCTAAACCTCTGCTGCCTTGCAGAATATCTTCAGAAGAAGAAAAAGCTAAGGAGTGAACCCTACACAAATCTGGTGTGGAGTCCCTAAGGCAGTTGGATGGTGCCTTGTACGCATCCTTCCGGCAACAACTGCAGCTAAATTGGTGCCAAACATATTGTTCTGCTTTTCTTTGGACCCTATCAGTAAGGCCGAGAGGGGGGCCTTGTCATCTGGGCAGATCAGGACCCCCAGACAAATTGTCCAGTCCTGCATCCTGGGAAGGTCACTTTGGTGCTACTAATGCAGCAGTGTGACTTTAACCCCAGAGGCACACCCCACTGTCTCTCAAGACAGATGGATGCCAAGAGCATCATAGGCCCCATCTGCACTATACACGCAATGTGGTATCATACTGCTTTCAACAGTTATGGCTTCCCCAGGGATATGTAGATGGTTGACTTTGAGATCCGGCACAATACAACAAACCCCGCCCCCCAATATGATTTTTGCAGTAGGGAAAGTGACAGGAGGGTGCAGTAGAAAGTGTGACATAACATTATCCACCTCCCCACAAACAAATCAGAATGAATCCTCAATAGCCTGGAGAAGAGGAGACTGACAGGAGATATGAAAGCCATCTTTGAATATATTAATGGCCGTCACATAGAAGAGGAAGCATGCTTGTTTTCTCCTGCTCTGGAAGGTAGGACTCGAACCAATGGCTTCAAGTTACAAGAAAGGAGATTCCAACTAAACATTTGGAAAAGCTTTCTGACAGTCAGAGCTGTTTGGCAGTGGAACAGACTCCCACGAGAGGTGGTGGACTCTCCTTCCTTGGAGGTTTGTCAGCAGAGGTTAGATGGCCATCTGTCATAGATGCTTTAGCTGAGATTCCTGCATTGCAGGGGTTGGACTAGATGATCCTTGGGTCCCTTCCAATTCTAAGATTCTATGATTCTTTGATTCTAAACAGGTGGTCTGGAAGTACGGGTGAGGGAGAGATTGATTCAGCTTGCATTTAATGGTGAATCTACAAAAAAAATCACAATGAAATAATACATGAACGAAAACACAGCTATCCTTTAGAATTCTCTGTAACCCGAATTTTGTGATGTAGTTGTCCGGTCAAACTATGGGTACAAAAATATTAGGGGAAAGTATGCATTAAACAATGTATTATGGAAAATGGCATAACAAAATGCATTGTATATGGGGAAACAGCTTGCAAAAATGTGTACAAGAGTTAAAACTATATGAAAATGAGAATGGCGGGGGGGGGGGTGTGTCACAAATTGCAGAGAACCACATCTAAGTCTGGAAAAATGAGAAACAGACAGGGTCAAAATGGACAGATACTTCTATCTCTGTTTGAAAGCAATCTCAGAGAGAATGTTTGCTATTTAGTACAGGCTAGAACCTGCTCTGCACTTGTCTCTCTGCGGATGTTAGAAATAGGATGCTTTTGATCCTTCTGCTCTTTTGAATTTGTCCATCTGGAATGTGGCTGATCCCTGCTCTCATTTCCATTATCTGGGTTGATCTAGGAATGTGTGGGGAAGAACAAAACTGCCTTTGTTACTGTACCTATCAAAACCATCCCGGTCATTTCCAGCCATACAATTTTATGCTCCTAGAAAATAAATTAAAAAATTCCCCCAGAAACATGAAAGCAGTATACTAGGTTTTGTGACTCATTTCATAAGCAGACGTAAAAGAAAATATGTTGTGTTTCTTATCACTGTAATATAAAAGGGAAGGATCTATCATTCTGGTAAATCGATAGAAGAAACAGATGTCCCAGGAAGTGATGGTTGATTTTCTTTGAAGGATATTTACTGCTTGTTTATCTCACCTTTGCTTAAGTGCCATACACACTTTCCCCTCCAGTCCTTTAATCTTCACAACAATCAAGTAAGATGGGTTTGTCTTGAAGAAAGTAACCGACCCATGATCACCCAGTGAGCTCCATGGCTGAGTGGAGACTTAAACTAGGTCCCTCTCTTCCTAGTCTTCAGATATGTATGCACCATACATTTAAAGGACATCAAAAGCATGTCACACCCACTCAAAAGAATCCTGAGAACTGTAGGTGATCAAGAATGCTGGGAATGGTAGCTCTCCAAGTAGTAAACTACAGTTCTCAGGATTCTTAGTGGTTTCGATGTGCTTTATGGCATGCATGCAACCTGACACTAATTCCTAAAGAGAAGTTTGACTTGGAAAAAGACTGAAGTCTTTAATCAAAGCTCCTGTTTGTGTTTGCTGTAAGAAGGACAAGCAACAACAACTGATGCTTAAGCAATTGCTTGTCACCTGCTGGATGCGAAAATCCATCTGATTGTTATTAAGGTTGATTAAATCTGCAATGCTGATAGATCTGTAGCAAGTCTCCCCCTCTACCTTCCCATGGCTTGAGGTGATGTCATCAAAGTGTGTGACAATAACATTGGCAGTGCTGGATCTGGGGTCGAAAGAGTCCTGACTTTCTGGGAGATTTCTGATTCACTCTAGAATAAATTCAATGTTACATTTTAATTACAATTCTGAGTCCTGGGGCTTCCATACTCAGCTGGCTACCTGTATGTCTGGCACCTCAGGGCAGTTGGGGAAATGTATAATGACAGCTCATAACTGTCCAGACCCTCCAAGTGTTCCTATTCTCCAGGGACATTTTTGATTTAGAGATTTGATCTTGGAATGTCCCGCTTTCCCTAGGACATCCCTATTTTCATTGGAGAAACGTATGGAATTATCCAACCCCTGAGCCATCTGAAGGCAATCCTGTATAGGGAAGTTTTTGGGTTTTTTAACATTTAATATTTTATTATGTTTTTATATATGTTGGCAGCTGCCCAGAGTGGCTGGGGCAACCCAGTAAAGTGTGGGGGGTAAAAATAGTAAAATTATCATTATGGAATGGGACATCCCTATTTTCATCAGAGAAATGTTGGAGGGTATGAACTGTCTGCTACCTGGAGTGGGAACCCCAGAATTGGCATCGGCACCACTGGGATCTTCCAGGAGCCCTGGAGCCCTGGCAGGTGCCTGCTAGTGTCAGGAGGTGCTGATGCCAGGCCTGGATAGCTGCATCATATACCCTCAGATCTTATCCCATGCAGAGATTTCTTCCTGATTTACTTACCACACCACATTTGTTTTTCAACGTGTTTTTGTAGCAACAGGGACTGTACGTTGTCACAAATGATTCAAGGTAATTCTTATCGTAGCAGTGTTTTCCCTTTCTGATTAAATGTCTGCAGGCTCCTCATACCTCAGCCAGACATTTATTTACATACCCCTCTCTTGCCCTGCTTCCTCCGTGCGCCGGCTACATTTCTCATCATTAGTTTTGCTTTTGCAGCCACAATTTTATTTGTTAATCTGGCAAACTGAGCGCAGGTCAAGATGGCTGCATGCCAGCATTATAGGTTGAGGGGAGCAAAACGAAAAATGAAAAACAAGCAGCACGTGTCACGATGAGATGGGAATTACAGGAAGGTCCTGGTACCTTGCCAAATAGCAATGCATAATGCCTACTCTGTTGTCCGATAAACGTGGCCTGACTCCCATACCTTTTGGGACGTTCCCCATTAGTACTGCTCTCAGAAGGCTACAGGAAGAGGGTGTTTGTTTGTTTGTTTGTTTTACCAAGGTGGTTGTTGTTGTTTAGTTGTTTAGTCGTGTCCGACTCTTCGTGACCCCATGGATCAGAGCACGCCAGGCACTCCTGTCTTCCACTGCCTCCCACAGTTTGGTCAAACTCATGCTGGTAGCTTCGAGAACACTGTCCAACCATCTCGTCCTCTGTCGTCCCCTTCTCCTTGGGCCCTCCATCTTTCCCAACATCAGGGTCTTTTCCAGGAAATCTTTTCTTCTCATGAGGTGGCCAAAGTATTGGAGTCTCAGCTTCAGGATCTGTCCTTCCAGTGAGCACTCAGGGCTGATTTCCTTCAGAATGGATAGGTTTGATCTTCTTGAGTCTCCTCCAGCACCATAATTCAAAAGCATCAATTCTTCGGCGATCAGCCTTCTTTATGGTCCAGCTCTCACTTCCATACATCACTAACGGGAAAATCATAGCTTTAACTATATGGACCTTTGTTGGCAGGGTGATTAACTCAAAGAAAACCTGGAAAGCCACTGCCAGTCAGTGAAAACAATATTATTATTATTATTATTATTATTATTATTATTATTATTATTTATACCCTGCCCTCCCCAGCCAAGGCCGGGCTCAGGGCGGCTAACAAGCAATAATAAAAACAAGTTGAATGATCACAACTTAAAAACAAAATTAAAATACAACATTAAAATATTGAAACATTAAAATATTAAAATGTAGCCTCATCGCAGGAGGAGAAAGGAAAAGAAAAAAGAAAGAGAGGGAGGGAGGGAATCAAATTGGCTCCAAGCCAAAGGCCAGGCGGAACAACTCTATCTTACAGGCCCTGCGGGAAGAAATCAGATCCTGCAGGGCCCTGGTCTCATGAGTCAGAGCGTTCCACCAGGCCGGAGCCAGAGTTGAAAAGGCCCTGGCTCTGGTTGAAGCTAATCTAACTTCCTTAGGGCCCGGGACCACTAGGGTGTTGCTATTTATGGACCTTGAGGCTCTCCGTGGGGCATACCGGGAGAGGCGGTCCCGTAGGTCCGAGGGTCCGAGGCCGTGAAAGGCTTTAAAGGTATGGTTTGGTTTTATTATGTTATTTTGTATTTTGTGTTCTCATTTTGTATTTTTATGTTGTGAACTGCCCTGTGATCTTTGAATGAAAGATGGTATACAGAATGAATGAATGTGCTTCCTGTGTTCCAATCTTGCTGCTGGGGCCCACCAACTGCGTTAAAATTAGCCAATTGGGAGTGGGGGCATAGAGGTAATCATTAACATTTTGCAATATATGTTTTTTCCTCCTAAAAGAAAACCTGCAGCTGGAGGCATTATGGATGCACAACTTCCTGCAAAGCAATTAGAAATATGATGAAATGAAACCTGGGTACATAGACACAAAAAGACTTATGAATATCAATGCTGGAGAAACCTACTCAACTATAACAGGAGCAGTATTTCAAAATGCACCTTCTGCTTCCAAGCACTTCTTTTCTTTCAGAAAGAAAAAAGGGAAAGGAAAGTAGAAATTTTCAGCACCCTCTTGATAGCATTCAAGACTTTCCACCTCTGTTGCTCTCTTTTAAAAAGCAATTCTGACTTTTGTTAAGAAGCAATTCTGAGGAATAATAATAATAATAATAATAATAATAATAATAATAATGAAATACTTATTTTGCAATCACTTTTAACTGCTGGGCTTTGCCCTCATTCTTTGCTAGTTTGAGGAGTGAGGAGTAACTGGTAGTTTAGCAATAATTCTCAGACACTGGATCTGGGGTTACTGGGCCAGCAATGGGCAGCTCCAGGCAGTGGTAGCTGGTGATCACTAGGACCAGTGGGTTGGAAGGCAGAGGAACCAACAGGAGCTGCAGCCAGAGTCAATGCCAGGCATAATCCAACTATGATACCACGTTAAGCAGTCATGGTTTCCCTCAGAGAATTATAGGAGCTGTAGTTCATTAAGGGTTCTAAGTACTGTAGTTTTCCCCACTAATCTCACCCTGCCCTCGGCCAGCCCCCTAGCTATGGGAAGGGTTGTAGCTCAGTAATAAGAGCATCTGCTTTGCATGCAGAAGGTCTCAGGTTCAACCCCAACCCCTAAGACAATTTTTTTATTGTAAATGAATGTTAAAAATTGGGGGTGAGCAATTTTCGGCAATCCCCCCCAAAAGCTCAACAACTCTGGGCAATCTCCCCCTATTTTCTTAATTTGGAGTCCCCCAAAATAGGGGTTGTCTTATACACGGGGGCGTGTTATACATGGAAAAATATGGTATATTGTACTGTGATTTACAGAGGTACTGCAATGTACACGTTAGGGCCTAAGGAGACCTGGGTTCAAAACCTCACTGTGATGGGATGTTGAGCTGCTTGTGCGTAAAGTTCCTAATCCCTCAGTGTTGGGCTAAGTCCACAAACCACTGTCTGTAACGGAGCGCCATAAGCATGGCTCCGTCAGTCGCTGGCAGAATCCGACAGTGGGCGTTTACGGAATTTCTTCCAGCATAACAGCTCCTTAACGGAAACACGTCTTCTGGACTCTCTACGTGACAATTTCCGGCGAGGAGTGGGTGTCCCTAATGGAGGTCCTGAAACCTCCTCGCTGTTCTCGCTGGAATTGTCTCTGAGCCAATCTTCTGACTCGCCTTCCCTTGGAGCTCTTTCTCGCCCCCTGCTGGTTTCCTCCTCCGCTGATAAGTCTCTCTCAACCTCTGGGAGCCCCTCCACCACCTGTTCTTCCGATGACAGTTCCCTGACATCCACCTCCCCTCCAGGGCCCCCTCCACCCCCTCCCCTCCCTTCCTCTGCTGGAGGCGAGGGAGCAAAACCCCTGAAAGAACTTCCCTCATCTTCCGAAGTCTCGAACATTTTCCTCCACCGGTTGCTGTTTTGGGTTTCTAAGTACTCATCCTCCTCGGAATCTATTCCTTCTTCCCACTCTGACCCCGTGAATCCTTCCAATTCCTCTTCCTCGTCGGTGGTGCCAAAGTACTCTCTCCGGAACCTCGCTACTGACTGAGGTTTCCTGGGGAACCTTTGATGGAACGCTTCGATCAAGACCTCGTCATTGACTTCCTCTGCCGTCACCCAGGTGTTTTCTGACTCCGGTTCCCCTTCCCACGCTACCAAATACTCCACCTGATTACCCTTCCACCTGGAGTCGAGGATTTCCGCCACATGGTTGCTGCTTTCCCTCTCTTCTAAGACAGGTCCCTGTGGGAAAACCCCTTCTTTCCCCCCCCCCTATACGGTGACAGTAATGACCTGTGGAACACTGGATGCAGTTTCATGTGGTTCGGTAACCGGAGTCTGAAAGCTACGGGGTTAACCTGTTGAATGACCTCAAATGGTCCCAATCTTTTGGGTCTTAATTTCTTGCAACCCCCCTTGAACGGCAGTCCTTGGGTGGACAGCCACACCTGATCCCCCACCCTTATGGTTTCACCTTCCCTTCTGTTCTTGTCTGCCTGCTTCTTATATTGTTCTTTGGCCCTTTCTAAGTTGAGTTGGAGTTGACGATGGATCGCTTCCATTTCTTCTACAAAAAGTTCTGCGGCTGGGACGCTCCATCTCTCCCCTCCTCCCCCTGGAAATGCCCTGGGGTGGCACCCATAATTAGCCAAAAAGGGGCTCATCCCGGTGGTCACATTCTCCGCATTATTGTAGGCAAATTCCGCCAGCGCCAACTTTTCCACCCAATCGTTCTCTCTGTCATTGACATAACACCTCAGATATTGTTGGAGGATACCGTTTGCTCTTTCCGCCTGCCCGTTGGTTTCTGGGTGCCGGGCAGTCGAAAAATTGACCTCCACGTGCAGTAAGCTCATGAGCTTCCTCCAGAACCTGGACGTGAATTGTTTGCCCCGGTCTGAGACCACCCTCAAGGGGGCGCCATGCAGTCTAAAAATATGTTCTACAAACAATTTAGCTGTCTCTTCCGCCGTGACTGCATGTGAGCAAGCTACAAAGTGGCCCATCTTAGTTAACAGGTCTACTACTACCAGTATGGCGGTTTTCCCCTTGGATTTCGGCAGATCAGTCATAAAATCTATCGATACCGCCTCCCATGGCCTCTCTGGTGTGGGCAACGGTTCTAACAACCCCGCCGGTGCCCGCCTTTCTCCCTTGGCTCGCTGGCATTGGTCACACCCTCTTACATACTCCCTTACATCTTCCCTCACTCTGGGCCACCAAAATTCCCTGGTAACCAACCACATGGTTTTGTGTTGCCCAAAATGCCCTGCTGTAGGGCTGTCGTGCATCTGTTTGAGTACTCTCCCTCTCAATTCCCCTTCGGGTATATATAGTGCCCCTTTGTAATACAATGCCCCGTTTCTTTCTTCAAAACCTCCGGAGTTTTCTCCCTCCCTCCTTAGACCTTGGAGCTTATTCTGGGCGTATTCATCATTCTGCGTCTCCTCTACCAGTTCCCTTTGCCCCACCAACGCCGCCCCACACACCCAGTGGTCCTCTGGGATGATATGTCTCTCTTCGGGTGCTCCCTCCCCCTCCAAATACTCTGGTTTGCGTGAGAGAGCGTCCGCCCTGACGTTTTCCGGGCCTGGCACATAGCAAATTTCAAAATAAAATTTGGAGAACTCCTGTGCCCATCTCACTTGCCGTTGGTTGAGCACTCGTGCCGTTCTCCAGTACTCTAAATTCTTGTGGTCCGTGCATACTTGCACCTTGTGTTGTGCACCAATTAGTAAGTGTCTCCATTTCCGGAACGCTTCGTGAATGGCGAGTAGTTCTCGGTCATATACCGTGTAGTTCTTCTCGGATTTGTTTAACTTCCGCGAGAAGAAGGCACACGGTCTCCACTCCGACTTATCCTTCCCCGGCTGAAGAAGCACCGCCCCCACCGCCCGGTCTGATGCGTCAGTTTCCACTCTCATGGGTTTTTGTAAATCCACATGCAGGAGCTGTTCTTCCGAAGCGAAGGCCTTTTTCAATTCTTCGAATGCTTGCTCCGCTTCTGCCGTCCAAACAAATTTCTTCTTGCTGCTGAGACAGTCCGTGATGGGAGCCGTTAAATGGGCAAAGTTCTTGATGAACTTCCGATAAAAGTTCCCAAACCCTAAGAATCTTTGCACATCCTTTTTCGTTTTCGGTCTCTTCCATTCCAGTACCGCCTGGACCTTGCCTGGATCCATGGCTAACCCCTTGTCTGACAAGCGGTACCCCAGGAATTCCACCTCCTTGGTGTGAAACTGACACTTCTCTAATTTCACCCACAGTTGGTTTGCTTGCAGTCGGCTCAACACTTCTCTGACGTCCTTTACATGCTGCTCCTCATTCTCTGAATAGACTAATACGTCATCTAGGAAGGCCACACAATTCTTGTAGAGCAGAGGCCCCAGCACGTGGTTCATGAACGATTGAAAACATGCTGAGCCTGCTTGTAATCCAAAGGGCATAACGAGATATTCGAAAGCCCCTAGGGGGGTGAACATCGTTGTCTTCCATTCATCCCCCTCCCTTATCCGTATCAGGTTGTATGCCCCCCTTAAGTCCAGTTTAGTGAAAAATTTTTCCCTTCCTCACCCGGGTCAAAATGTCATCAATCCTGGGCATGGGAAAGGCCACTGGTTCCGACACTGCATTTATGCTCCGGAAGTCCACTACAAGTCTAGGTTTATTCGTGTGTTTTTTTGTCCACAAAAAACACTGGGCTGCCCCCCACCGCTCTGGACTCTCTGATGAAACCTCTCTTCAGGTTTTTGTCAATAAACTCCCTCAACTCCTGCATTTCCCTGTCTGACATGGCATACAGCTTGCCCACAGGGAGCTGGGCTCCAGGGACTAGATTGATCTGGCAGTCAAAGGGTCTATGCGGTGGTAGTTTGTCTGCTTCCCTTTCGCTGAAGACATTGCTCAGGTCAGCGTATTGTTTGGGCACCTTTCCTTTGTCCGTTACTTCTGTTCCTGCTAGAAAGGCCTTTGCCCCTTCTGGAGCCTTGCCCTCTTTGCAATGTTCTAGGCAATGTGCTGACCCAAAGGAGACCACTCTCTGATGCCAACCCACTAGCGGATCATGCAACGCTAGCCAGCTCATCCCCAAAATAATGGGAGCCCCTCCCAAGGTGGCCACTAGGAACGCTATTCTTTCGGTGTGCCTGGCTACCCTCATTACCATTGGGACGGTTTGTAAGCTGACTCCTCCTCCCAACAGCTCTCTCCCATCGATCGTGGTCACCTGCAAGGGGTTGCTTAAAGGGATAGTCTGTATCTGGTGTTCTGCTGCAAACTCCTTGCTCATAAAATTACAGGAGCTGCCTGAGTCCAATAGCGCCCTTATCTTTAAGGGATGTCCGTTTGGCAGCTCTAGCAACACCTCTATCACTAGGGCTGGTCTCGGAGGTTCTGGCGTGGGCACTTTTACTGCTCCTTGGCCTGACTGCTGTGCCCTGATGGTGGCAGTCAGGCGCTGGCTTTTACTTGGTCCTGTCCTTCCTCCTCCTTCCCCCCAACAGCTCCTGCCATCCCTTGCCATTCCTTTCTTTGTGGACAGACTCTGGCAAAATGACCTGGCTGCTGGCAGAGATAACATTTCTTGGGGCTCTTCCCCTCCTTCTTCCGCCCTTCACTGGGATTTGAAACTGCCCGCGCGCGCGCTGTTCCAACTTCCATCGGCTCTGCGGGCGGGAAAGCTGGCTCCGGAATCTCTGGAATGCGGAAATCTCTCCAACGCTCCCCTTTCCCTTCCCGCTTCTCCAAGGCTCTGGCCTCCTGGCGTGCTCCAATGGTCAGCGCTGATTTGGTCAGCTGGTCCATAGACTCCGCCCTGGGTGCCCGGGAAAGTTCATCTTTCACAGCCGAGGAAAGTCCCTCTTCGAAAAGCATTTGAATGGGTTCCGCTGACAGATCCCACCCCAATTTGTGTATCAACATAGTAAACTCAGTCCAGTACTCACGGACAGATCGGCTCCCCTGTTTACAAGCCATCAACTGTCTGCGCACCACTCCCTGTTCAATGTCGCTGGAAAACATCAGGTCCATGGCGCGAAAAAACTTCCGTGCGTCTTTCAAGATTTCATTATGCCCTGCCATCAGGGGTCTAACCCAGTCTCTCGCCCCTCCTTCGAGATGGCTAATCACAAACGCCACTCGCGATTCCTCATCGGGAAAGTCATCAAACTGCAGATTAAGAGCATACTGCATCTCTGTCCTAAAGGCTTGATAGTTCCTGGGATCCCCCCCAAACTTCTGCACCAATCCTGGCATCTTTCTTGCTTGTGGGGGGGCCTTTGCCTTTTCTGCATCCTGAGCCCTCCTCTCATCGAGCCTCGCCGTTTGCAGCGCTAGCTGGACCTCCAACACCCGGTACCTTTCTTCGAGGCTTGGACCGGCTCCAGCTCCTCCTGCTTCTCCGGTTCCGGCTGGGTTGCTCATGATGCCTTCTCTGCACAAGCTGCTTTCAGGGACTGTCGGATTGCTGTGATGGGATGTTGAGCTGCTTGTGCGTAAAGTTCCTAATCCCTCAGTGTTGGGCTAAGTCCACGAACCACTGTCTGTAACGGAGCGCCATAAGCATGGCTCCGTCAGTCGCTGGCAGAATCCGACAGTGGGCGTTTACGGAATTTCTTCCAGCATAACAGCTCCTTAACGGAAACACGTCTTCTGGACTCTCTACGTGACAATTTCCGGCGAGGAGTGGGTGTCCCTAATGGAGGTCCTGAAACCTCCTCGCTGTTCTCGCTGGAATTGTCTCTGAGCCAATCTTCTGACTCGCCTTCCCTTGGAGCTCTTTCTCGCCCCCTGCTGGTTCCCTCCTCTGCTGATAAGTCTCTCTCAACCTCTGGGAGCCCCTCCACCACCTGTTCTTCCGATGACAGTTCCCTGACACTCACTCAGCCTTTAAGCCCACTGTATGACCCTGGAGCAATTGCTATGATTTCTACTTTGGTGAATGATGTCTGCTACCTGCAATCTTCTGTCTACTTACATGAGAATAAGTTGCATCAAGCTCCTTTCTTAATTCACCTGAGAAACAAGTCAGTGTGGTTGATGCAGTATTAAAGCAGCATTACTCACAAGGGAAGAGGATGGTGTCCTAGGTGCTGCACCAGGTCAAGGTTCCACTGTTCAGGCCTCACCTTTGGCATTTGAAAGTCCCACCTAGGGCCGCAGTTACGAACTGCTCTCCTATAGCTTACCGTCTCCCTTTGGACCCAACCCATACACCAACCAGAGCACACTTTAGGCAGACATCACAATTCTAACTCTTTACTCCTGTTATTGCTTGCTCAGAGATGACATTGCTGGAACTCAAAGAGACTTCTTGGTGCTCTGGGGAGTGTGTTAATAGTGCCTTAGAACTGGATTCAAAAGAAATTGGCTGGACCTCCAGGTCAAGTTATCAGCCTGTACATCAGGAACTTGGGGTTTATGGTGCCTCAAACACCACATAGCTTGATGTCCGGTACACGTTGCACAGCATCTACTTCCTCTTGTGTACAATCAAACTTCATTTCTAAAAAGAGTGGGTTAGGGAGGAATAAGATGGAGAAAGCAGGGTGGGGTAAAAAGAAGGGAAAGAAGGGAGACCAGATCGTGTCTCCGCTTTTCTCTTTTATTGAAGAAGAACAGGATATTTTAATGCCACCATGATCACAGAGCTGTCTGTGGAGGGGAATGTATTGATTGAAAATGTATTGTAACTGTATTGTTACTTTTGAATAAATCTTTTTTGAATAACCTATTTTTTAAAAAAGGAAAGAGAACAAATAGTGGAGGTTGGTCCATTAGGCCAATGCCCCACTAATCTCAGCCAGCCCCCTAGCTATGGGAAGGGTTGTAGCTCAGTAATAAGAGCATCTGCTTTGCATGCAGAAGGTCTCAGGTTCAACCCCAACCCCAGCCTGAAACCCTGGAGATTGGCTGCCAGTTAGTAGACATTCCTGAGCTGGATGAACCAGTGGTCTGGCTTGGTATAAGGCAGCTTCCTGTATTCCTGTCCTGTCCTGGGGTTCATCCTCCCCCACCCCTCTCCAATCTCTGTCTTTCACAATAGGGGGACCAGCCATCACTGACCAAGGGATCTAACAAGCAGCACTGGCTACTACTGGCTTTCTCAAGGTTAAGCCAGTCATCATGCTCATCATGTAGTGCAGTCCTGTGTACCTGGTTGCTGGTTGGTATGTAGCCAGCATGGAAAAGTGGGGTGGGGAAGCTGGATCAGGACTGTGGCTGGGTATGTTGATTCAAGCCTTGTCTTCAGAGGAATTTGGCCACCCTCCAGGTGCCCGGCTTGAATCCTTGTGACCTCCTGTCTGCGACTCCCGGCAGGATCAAAGGAGGTCTCCAATCGGCGATTCTTCCCAACGTGAAAGAAGAACACAACCATCCCTCCTCCCTCACTCCCAGGGAGGGGAGAGAGACAGACAGAAATGTATTTACATGTCTTTATTTCTGTCGTTCCAGCAGTACAGAGAAAACATGTCTGTACCCTCTGATACCCAGCTGCAGAGAGAGAATAACTCCACCCATGTACTTCCAGTACAGGGTCATGTGCCACTCTGAGCTAACATCCGGTGCTCAGAGCACATAATAGACTGTCCCTGCTTCCCACGGTACAGTCCCAAAACATCAACATCCTGTTTGGCTTTCCAGCCATCTGGAGCACGCTTCTGCATTGCTCCTTTTTCGTAACATCCTCCCCCAAAAGAATCAATGCGTGTTGCGGCAAGCAAAGCGTGATCCAGAGAAGAAAACAAACAGTTGTTATACACATAACACTCCCCTGTTGTTTCAGTTCCACCCTTGGAACTACCCGCCACTGGTTTCCCCAGTGTACCTCTCTGGTTGTCTGGCTTCCAAGGAATGAGTGCATCTGCATTACCTTGGCTAGCAACTCTCTGTTGTGTCTTTGTCTCTGACTTAGACACAGCTCCAACCTGTCCTCGGTTGTGTACAACAGCAACACATGCAACAGCTAAATTAGCATACTCTTCTGAGTACCTTTTGGGTGGTTCACCCTTTGTGACTCTCTCAGACCTGCGTATGAGGTGCTGATCCTCTCTGCTCACTGGTTCTGTCTCAGGACTCTTAGGAGAACCAGTTCCAACAGTAAACAGTGGCTCAACCTTCACCTGTGAAGGTCTATCCATTGTGTGAGATTTCCTCTCAATGACTGTGACAACAGAGCTCTCTGAGCTATCACTGTCGCTCTCAGTACCACTGTACTCTGTGAAATCATCATCATCATCTGAATCGTCCTCTGTGGGAAATGTGTGTACTATCACTCTCTCCTGTTCAGGAGCACTCTCTAGAAATTTTGTGAGAATCACCTGACCAGATTCAGACAAAATTACTCTGTAGAGACCCTTTTCATACCCCACAAAAATGCCTCTGGCATTCTTTACTCCACCTGGAGCTTCTGTCCTCACATGAGACCCAAAAACCTTGAAATGGGCAACAGAAGGTTTTCTCTGGAACAGTTTCTCAAAAGGAGAACGTCCCAACTCTTTCGAAACCTTTCTCACCCATGCATGACAAAACGACATGAGTGACTCCGCCCAGAACTCATGTGGCAGATGTGAACTAAGCAATTGCGCATTCATCCCCTTTTGCAATTCTTTGTTCACTTTTACACAGACACCCCTGTTCCACGCTTCCGCTGAAACAGCAACCTTGTGTCTAATCCCATTCTTGTGCAGGAACCTCTGGAAATCCTGTAAAAGAAAAATCTGCTTCTCATCTGTCAAAAGACAATCAATGTTAGCATCATGCATATCTTTAACCTTGTCACAAAACTCCTGAAACCTTTTCAAGGCTTCCTGTGGTTTCTTTAACACATAAACCCAGACAAAGTTAGAGAAATGATCCACACACACAAGATAATATCTTGCATTGCCTCTAGATGGTTCTAGAGGACCAATCACATCAGCATACACCCGCTGAAACGCTCTGTCGACCCTGGCCACCTTCTTGGCGCTTGTTTTGGTCACACCTGCAAGAGAAATCAAGTTAGACTCAGAATTACATTCCATGTAATCACTTTGCTCAAAGTCCAACAAATACAGTCCACCTTTCTGTCTGGCAGAAAGATATAACTCTCCATCTTTGAAGATCTTGCAGCTCTTATCATCATAGGACAGTTTCAGTCCTTTCTTTGCAATCTGCGAAACACTCAGCAGATTGAACTTCAATTCAGGAACCAAGTAAACATTGTTTATTGTCAAGTTCAGACTCTTAAGATAGACAGTGCCTTTTCCGGTCGCTTCCAGCTTCTGACCGTTGGCTTGTTCCACAGCGAAGCTTTGCTTCTTAAACGTCGAAAAGAGTCCTCTGTGCGGGGACATATGAAAATTACATCCAGTGTCAATTACAAACGAGTTCCCAACATCTGGCGTGGTTCCTTTCGCCATCAGAGCCCTTGCAGGTTCCACCATAGACTTGGTATGACCTTTGCCTGCTGCCTCAGGCTTTGCTGAGCGGCCCTTCGCTCCTTTCGGCTGGCATGGCTTCTTGCAGCTCCGCTGAAGATGCCCAGTCTGTCCACAATTGTAGCATCGGACAACGTTCAAAGCTACAGCATCCTCTCCAGTAGCAACATCAGTGGGGGAATTAGAACTCCGTTCTTCCCTCCCCCTGTCCTTGGCATCCATTTTGAATCCAAGCCTCAGCTCTCCACTCTCGAGCTAGTTAAAATCCAAAAGCTCCTTTTTGAGCTGTCTTTCTGCCTCTCTCTCAGGCAGGCAATTCTCAAAGCTGTCCGAAAGTCAAAACAACTTTCGCTTTCCCGGCTCTGACTGAGCCAGCCCCAGGTGTCAGTAGTTTTCCACTGTCCGACTGTCGTTGCTTAGCAACCTTCCCCGGGACGGGAATCCTTATCTCACCACAGGAATTTCTGGTATGCAAGCCTTTCTTTCAGAGCTGTTTTTATCCAAACGCAGCTCTCTCGTGAACCAGAGAATAAATCAATCTGCATTCACACTTTTAGCCCGATATTCAGCATACCTTTTTGGGGCTCCGTTGCTTGGAAAACACCCCCTCTTGGGGCCAGCCGTCTGTTCAGCTTCTGGCTGCAATTTCAGACGTTATCTTCTTTCCTTGGTGCAGAGGATGGCACACGATCCATCAACCTCTCACCTCTCATGCTGATTCCCATGGATCAGATAACCAGCAGCGTCTGCTACCATATGTTGATTCAAGCCTTGTCTTCAGAGGAATTTGGCCACCCTCCAGGTGCCCGGCTTGAATCCTTGTGACCTCCTGTCTGCGACTCCCGGCAGGATCAAAGGAGGTCTCCAATCGGCGATTCTTCCCAACGTGAAAGAAGAACACAACCATCCCTCCTCCCTCACTCCCAGGGAGGGGAGAGAGACAGACAGAAATGTATTTACATGTCTTTATTTCTGTCGTTCCAGCAGTACAGAGAAAACATGTCTGTACCCTCTGATACCCAGCTGCAGAGAGAGAATAACTCCACCCATGTACTTCCAGTACAGGGTCATGTGCCACTCTGAGCTAACATCCGGTGCTCAGAGCACATAATAGACTGTCCCTGCTTCCCACGGTACAGTCCCAAAACATCAACATCCTGTTTGGCTTTCCAGCCATCTGGAGCACGCTTCTGCATTGCTCCTTTTTCGTAACAGGGTATACCATACCTTTGAAGCACATTCCCCCACCTCAAAGAATTCAGGACATTGCCATTTATTAAGGGTAGCAAGGAATTGCAACTCTGAGGAGTAATCTGTAGTGCAGAACCCTAGGGACAGGGGACTCAGCTACACTGGCAAAAGAAAAAGCGCTTCATATGCGCTGTATATACATTATAACACTCTGACACCAGATGGGGCTATGGGAGTTCTGTTTTTGCCAATTTCTCGTACAAAGTTTACAACGTGTTTAACTGAAACGCTTCTTTGATGTGTCTAGAATCCAGTGAGAGAAAGCCTTATAAGTGAATCCACCCTGCTTCATTGTTAAAGGCTGGGAGGGAAAAGGGTTGTCTACTGTTGGGACAACTTTGTAGCTTCCATTTGGTTGTGAACTTCTTGCCTTGTTCATGTGCCTTGGAATCTTGACTTTCCATGCTTGCTGCTGAGCTTGTGCTGCCATTCACCTGAATAAATATTCCTTCCTTATTTTCAAGTGAGAGTTGCTGTCATGTTTTGGGACAGGAATCCGGCAACCACAGATGTATGACGGGAGGAATGAGCCATTGCCGCCAGCAACACATTATTTCCACTGCAAATAGGTGAGGTGGATTCTGATCAGGATCACAGTGGGGCCCAAGGCATTTTTGAAATCAAATAATGCAGCCAAAAAATACAATAAAAATTATGTCATCAGGTGATTGACAGACTTTGCTTTTAAGCAGTAACCGTAATAGTAATGTTGTCGTTGTGAAGTATGCTTACTTTTAAAGACCCCCTTCCCCCGAGTACTGCAAATTGCTTTTTTTGTTTGTTTGCAGAAGGCACAACCTGTTTTTTTGTGTTTGTTCAGCTTGTGGTTCCTTTGAAGGCTGTAGACAGCTAGGAAGCATTTTTACAATGGCCATCACCTCCCATAAATATATGTCATTGCTTGGGCACTGAGTTAGCAGTTGTGCGGAAACCTCTCTTTCCCCCCAAAAAACTATGTGATGCAAGACTAGAAAATAAAGGCGTCATGTGACCAAGAACCAATTTATTGGTGCTGTGCTTCACAAAACAACACTTTCAATTTCAGTACAGGTTTTTGGTGACACAAAAAAGCATGTTGCTTAACCTATCCGAGTTTTTAAATCTTTTTTCGACCCAGTTTTCCTGCCAGCTTTTAAGTTTCGTCAAAGAGGGGAAATTCTAACATAACTTGCATGTAGAATTTGAAGCCTGTGTAGTAATGAACATAACTTTGTGATTGGACAAAAAATAAAGGAAACATACTCTTGTATCACATGGGGTTGGAATAGATGGCCCTCAGGGTCCCTTCCCACTCCATGATTCTATCCCTATTCCTATGTACAAGAGAAAGCAGGGGAAGGGAATTTCCAGCCTGGGTGTAGATGTGGCCCTCCAGGCCCCTCTATCTGGCGCTCAAATCTCTTCCTAGGTAACAGCCTCCACTTCTTCACACCTCAAGTATTATTTTGTTTGTTCTGCTTGGGTGGAATCTGTTCTTCAGCTATGAAAACGACTCTTTCTTGTCTGGTTGGAGAACAGGGAAAGGTGTGTGAGTGTGCCTAGGAATCGGCCTACTTCAAAAAGGTAAAATTAACAGTATGTCCATTGCCCACTTTTGCCTCTCGCTCCACCCACCACTGTGTCCCTCTGAAGGCTGCTTAGGAAGGCATGTCGCCCTTGGATTAAAAAGCATTCCCCAGTCCTGCAGTAAAACAGTTGTTGAGGGATTTTATTAGCCCACCTTGGAGCTAATAGCATCCTAAGGTGGAAGGGAACATCAGACAAGTGCAGAGCAGTGGGGCGCTGCTCTTGGCCCTGCTCCCAGTGTTGGGCACCTTGTCTAGCCCCACAATTAGACACCCAGGAGTTACCCTGATTGTCTGTAATGCACCTGCTTGTGCCCATGCACATGCTTGTGCCAATGCCAAGGCTCCTCGACTTTTTAGGTCAGGAGGCATATTAGGAAATCTAAGAACCACAAGACAGACAAAAAACTGGCAGAACCTAATAAACAGGCAAAGCACCAATATACACCACAAAACAAATAAAATGCAGACAAAAACGGACAGTAGGTCTTGCTGGGCACCACCAGGGTGTTTAAGGGTGCCATACTGGTGATCTCAGGGCTAAGCTTTCACTCCTCCATTGTCTCCTGAGACAGACAGATGCCAACAAAGGAGTAGCCTTGACAAAGCAATGTCAGTATGGCCACCCATTTCCCATAGCTGGTTAGATAGATGCTTGCTGAGAAGCTTTTCAGTGGAGCATAAAGTCATTGCCCTCCCTGCTGTTGCCGCCTCCAGTCACTTACTCAGTGGCATACTGCTCATGTTGGATGCTCCATGCAACTATCATAGCTAACAGCTGTTTAATGCCATGATCCTCCACAAACTTCTCTAATCTTACTTTAAAGCCACCATCTCTACTAAATTTAATGGTCACAAAAGCCTCTTGTGATTTATTTGAGAGAGAGCAAGATGGAACATTTGTGCAATGCTTTTCTTTGGGAACACTCATTCCAAAACGCTTTGCTGATGTTCCTTCCTGTATCACGTCGAGCTTTCCTTGCCCAAACCATGCAGCTACCCTTCCCATACCCATATCACCACAGATGAAAACTGTTTATCTCTATGATCATATAGGACCAGAATGGCATGGAAGAGTCTATTATTATGCCACAGTGCTATCCATGGTGCTGATCATCACATAAAAGGTAAAGGTACCCCTGCCCGTACGGGCCAGTCTTGCCAGACTCTAGGGTTGTGCGCTCATCTCACTCTATAGGCTGGGAGCCAGCGCTGTCCGCAGACACTTCCGGGTCACGTGGCCAGCGTGACAAGCTGCATCTCGCAAGCCAGTGCAGCACACGGAACGCCATTTACCTTCCCGCTGGTAAGCGGTCCCTATTTATCTACTTGCACCTGGGGGTGCTTTCGAACTGCTAGGTTGGCAGGCGCTGGGACCGAACGACGGGAGCACACCCCGCCGCGGGGATTCGAACCGCCGACCATGCGATCGGCAAGTCCTAGGCGCTGAGGTTTTACCCACAGCGCCACCCGCGTCCCGTGATCACCACATAACACTATTTAAAACAGCCTTTCTCGACCTTGGGTCCCCAGAGGTGGTTGGACTACAACTCCCAGCACCCCTGACCACTTGTCCAGTTAGCTAGGGATGATGCGGTTTGTAGTCCAACAACATGTGGAGACCTAAGATTGATCAAGGCTTATTTAAAACAAACATGGCATTGCATTTGGATTTTGGACATTCAGAATATAATGTAAAAGAACACAACAACTGGGAACATACAGCCCAATCCTACCCATGATCATGCAGAAATAAGACCCACTAAGTTCAAAGTGATTTATTATTAGGTAAAACTGCATAAGATTGCAGGCATAACATTGGAAATTACTGAGGTGATAGATCAGTTCCAAATCCCCAGCTTGTGTAAAGGAAATCCCTTATAATCTTCTTTGTATTCAGATGCTTTCTTGTTGACAGCATTGATTTAGCTTCCCTGGAATACTGCAGCCCATTATCAGTTTGGATTATAAAATGGATTCCTTGAATATCAAGGGATGCAACGCTGTAGATTCAGTATCACACTAGTATTCAAAGGTCATTAGGGCCATTCCCTTCTGCTTATGTTAGCAAAACTGTGGCTGTTAGATTTGCCTTTGAAGACTCTTTGGAAAACTCAGTATGCAGCTGCCTGATTAATAACTGGGATTGGGCATTGCTATCGTATTAAATTCGGCACTTGAGAATTTAAGTAGAGCTCTGCTGGATCAGGCCAAAGGACAAATAGTTCAGCATCCTGGTCACACAGTGACCAACCAGATGCCCAAACAGGCCCTGAAAGCAACAGGGCCCTGATGATTTTCAGCAAAGGGTATTCAGGAGCATTCTGCTTCCAGCAGTGGAGGCAGAAATGGCTAGCAACCAAAGTTAGCCTTATTCTCAATGAATTTATCTAATCCACTTTTAAAGCCATCAGGCACCTACCTGATCATCTTTCTATCACCCAGCAAAGACCTGTTTATTTCCCAAGTTTTTTATACAGAATTTTAATCTGGTTGTCCCCTAGTGCAGGGTTTCGCAAACTTGGGTCTCCTGCTGTTTTTGGACTACAATTCCCATCATCCCTGACCTCTGGGCCTGCTAGCTGGGGATGATGGGAGTTGTAGTCCAAAAACAGCTGGAGACCCACATTTGGGAAACCCTACCCTAGTGAGCCTGTTCCTGTTATTGATGGGTGAAGGTTAGAGCTTGACTTACTGCTTTTCTTTCTTGCTTGCTGTAGCACAGGAGTTCATGTTTGTTATGCAGAAGACCCCAAGTTCAATCACTGGCATCTGCAGGTATGAGTAAGAAAGATCCCAGTCTGAGATCATTGGAGAGCCACTGCCAGTCAGTGAAGAGAGCACTGAACAGTTCATAGACACATACATTTAGAAGAGGTCATAGCTTAGTTTATGCAATTCGAGAAATGCAGAACAAAGCTGAGGTGCAGGAGGCTAGCAGTTACATGGTCTGGTTTCTCCATAAAAAGTGAGAGAATGGAGGATGCCATTTCCAGATTAAATAAGAGTGGAAGCCTAGGTGGAAAACTAGAGAGAAGGCACTGAGAATCCCATGTATTATCAGAGAACCCCACGTGCAGGTCCTATCACGATACAGGGAACCTGGCAGAGGGCCTTCTCGCTAGTGACGCCCGTCCTGTGGGACACCCTCCTGCCAGATGTCAAAGAGATAAATAATTTTACAACCTTCCATAGACATCTGAAAGCAGCCCTGTATGAGGAAGATTTTAATGTGTGGTGTATCATGTGTTCTTTTATATTCTATTGGAAGCCACCCAGAGTGGCTGGGGCCACCCAGTCAGATGGCCAGGTACAAAAAATAAATTATTTTTACTATTCTTCAAGTACAGTGGTACCTTGGGTTAAGAACTTAATTCGTTCTGGAGGTCCGTTCTTAACCTGAAACTGTTCTTAACCTGAAGCACCACTTTAGCTTATGGGGCCTCCCGCTGCTGCCGCTGCGCCACCAGAGCACAATTTCTGTTCTCATCCTGACGCAAAGTTCTTAACCCGAGGTAATATTTCTGGGTTAGCGGAGTCTGTAACCTGAAGCGTCTGTAACCTGAAGCATATGTAACCTGAGGTACCAGTGTATTCTGTTTTTACTCAATGAATGTTGCTGCTTAGTATCACAGTCTGAAATCTGACTTCTCAAGCTCATTGAAAGTGGATGAAATCCACTACAGAGTAATGCATACAATCTGTGTCAAGCTCAAACAACAATTGCAGAAGAGTTTGACTTTGAGAGGGTTTAAAAAAACACACACCAGAAAAAAAACCCACAATCTCTTTCTGTAATGAAATTACCATGGGGAATTTCTCAGGGGAGAACACATAGCTCAATCTCATTTAGTCCAGGGGAATTTCCTTCAAGGTGAATTGACTTTCCTTCATTAAAATCGAGAAATGCTATTAACTATCCATGCTCCCCAACCCCCTTTCTCCATTCACAGAGTATAGATTCAATAATAAACACAGCAGCATATTTTCAAAGGGAAGAGATGATGAAATATTTGGGCAGGCAGCATAAGACCAACTTGCAACATTTGTATCATTAGCCAGCCTGCAAGCAAGTTCTGCTTCTGGGCTTTTATTGCTTTCATACGCAACATTTTCTTTTTTTAAAAAAAAATATATCCATATTTTCTTCCTGTTTTAGTAAACTTTAGAACTTGTTCCATAAACCTGCCATAGCCTCTTTGTATTTTAACACCCTCATGCTTGATCTGCCTCACTACCTAAAGAGACCCCAGGAAAATTTGGCAGCTAATTGATAATGGGTGGGTATATTATTCATCCTTTGTCTAGTAGCAGCTGTGGATTTTAAAGGGAGAGAGTAGGCATGAGTAGAAGATTCACTCTGTGCTAGCCAGAAACACTATCCCTCTCAGATAGCGTGGAACCCAGCAGGGACGGCCGACCCATAAGGCAAGGCGAGGTGACAGGTTGATCGCCCCCTCCCCCCCCGCTTTCTCCTGATGTAGATCTTCCCTCACACCTTCTTCCCTGGAGGGGGTGTGCCATTTTGGGACCACCTCAGGTGTTAAAATGTCTTGGGTTAGCTTTGCGACCCAGGGTCACTGGGAGTTGGTCACTAAGGGAGGCCAGCAAAATATGGAAGACTGCAGGTTTCCCTGGTACAGATTCAGCAACAATCATTTGCCCCTCTGCCCCCCTTTTCTTTAAAAATGTTGTTTGTTTTCCAGATATTGAGCCTGTCTTAGTATTGTGGGGGGGGGGAGGTTTCCCTGGTGCACCTTTGTACATAGTGATTTGAGATTGTGCACACATTTGTACGATAACATCACCAAAGTGGCAGGAGCTATCCTTGTACACACAGGTAGACATGCTTTCAAACTAGTGCACAACAAAAATTGTGTTTTCTATTCTGCTCAGCTGGTGTTTCTACAAGCACTAAGATGGAATCTACTCACATATAAAAACCATTATGAAAATGCTTTTTTAAAAAAGCATTTTTTTAAATGCATTTAATTTTCCATAAGGCTCACCATCGCAATCTGTGCCACATTGTATATCGCACTTAAAACACACTTAAAACATTTTATTTGCAGCTGTATAGCTGAGTCCTTTGTGTTACACACACACACACACACTTGTGTTAATATACTGATATACAGAAGATATGGGATGCAGATGCCGCTGTGGTCTAAACCACGGAGCCTCATGGGCTTACTGATCGGAAGGTTGGCGGTTGGAATCTGCACAACAGAGTTAGCTCCCATTGCTCTGTCCCAGCTCCTGCCAAACTAGCAGTTCGAAAGCATGCCGGTGCAAGTACAGTGGTACCTCGGGTTACATACGCTTCAGGTTACATACGCTTCAGGTTACAGACTCCGCTAACCCAGAAATAGTACCTCGGGTTAAGAACTTTGCTTCAGGATGAGAACAGAAATTGTGTGGTGGCGGTGTGGGTGCAGCAGGAAGCCCCATTAGCTAAAGTGGTGCTTCAGGTTAAGAACAGTTTGAGGTTAAGAACGGACCTCCAGAACAAATTAAGTTCTTAACCTGAGGTACCACTGTAGATAAATAGGTACCACTGCAGCGGGAAGGCAAATGGCATTTCTGTGCACTCTAATTTCTGTCACGGTGTCCAGTTGCACCAGAAGTGGTTTAGTCCTGCTGGACATATGACCTGGGAAGCTGTCTGTGGACAAACGCCGGCTCCCTTGGCTTGAAAGTGAGATGAGTGCCGCAACCCCATAGTCGCCTTTGACTGGATTTTTTTTTGTTTTCTCAGCCAGAACTCACTGGTATTCAGTTCCTGTAGCTCTCAGGTGAGAGTCATTGCCATTATTAGAGAACAAGGTAGAGGGTGTTCATGGTGAGTTCTGACACCTTTCTTTCTAGAAAAAGAAGTCTATTCTCGGCAGACAATGAATTATAACAATTCCCACAGGATGTGTTTCAGATTGTGTTTCTTTTTCCTTTCTCCTCCTGTGATGAGGCTGCATTTTAATATTTTAATGTTTTAGTATTTTAATTGCTGTATTTTAATCTTGTTTTTAAGTTGTATTCATTCAACTTGTTTTTATTATTGCTTGTTAGCTGCCCTGAGCCTGGCCTTGGTTGGGGAGGGCGGGGTATAAATAAAAATTATTATTATTATTATTGACAAATAGTGTGGGATGGGAATGATGCAATGTGCAGGTAAATTCAATGTGCACAGCACCTCAAAAAGGCATTTGATTAATCAAAAACACACTTTTGATTAAACAGGGTAACAGCTCAGAAGAGTGAAACAGAACCCAGCAAATGTCCTTTAAATGTCTCTGGTCTTGTTTCCCTGCCTCACTGGCTCTGATGTTGCCTCAGACTAAGCTGAATGCCTAGATATTTCAGATTCATGTCAGAAGAAGCTCAGGCAGGAGAGCATGACAAGAGAGAGCAGACTTCTTGTCTCCAGGCCCCTGCTAGGGTGAGGAGGAAAAGTTCAGAAGGTAATTCAAAACGGAGAATTGGCAATTTAGTAGAACATGATGGTTCTTTTGTGTGTGTGACAGCTTCCCTGTAGAGCACAGCACAGGTCTTCGTAGAGGCTAAGTGTCGTGCCTTGTAAAAGCTAGGTTTGCAGCAGGTTTGGGTAGAGGAGAGATAATATAGTGTGATAGCAATAGTGCTCAGTGCTATAGTACTACTCAGAATGCATACACACCATGCATTTATAGCATGCGCACACACACAAAAGAATCCTGGGAATTGTAGTTTACTTCTGGTACAGGACTGCAATTCCCAGCACCCTTGAAAAAGTAAAATCCCCAATCCTTGTGGGTGGGGGATGTGCTTTAAATGTACTTTAAATGTATGGTGCTAATGCAGCAATAATAGCTAGTAACTGCAATAGTTGCTAGAGAATCTTACTGGGATGCAAGTCCTCCATTCCTTTCCATTCACAGTTCTGGGGTAGCAAAATATACATGCCAACCCATTATTAGCTAATGGCATGGTTATAATTTAGGGCTGCATACTGTAAGAGGCAGGCAGTTGTGGCCACTTGCTACTCAAGAGCAGTTATGGCTCACCCTTAAAGACCAATGGACTTCACGGTCATTCGCTTTATGGTCAAGAGATGTCAAACTAGTCCTCCAAATAACTTTCCCCGTTATCTGTTATTGCTTTTGTTTGCATGTTTATTTCATGCCTTCTGCAGGACTGCTTGCCTCATGATGGTTTGCCTCAAAGGAACAACCTTATAATTACCATGTCAAGGTTACCCCACAGTGTTTCATGGGCATGCCGACATTCAAACCTGGATCTGACCCACCTAAGAACTTGTCCACACTTCTGCTTGTCCTGTGCCTAGAAAGCACAGGTCTGAGCAGTTTCCCATTTCCCCCGTGCTTTCTAGGCAAGAGTCTGAGCATTTTTACCTTTGCCGCATCATTTCCCCTGGAAAACCCACTCTTTAGTGCTAAATCTTCAGTCCGGGGAAAACCCAATTGATATTTGCTCCAATTCAGCAGTAAACAGCGGGTTTTCCCCAAAGGGAAAGTGACAGGGCAAATGGAAGGGAGGATGAGTCTGTAGTGAGACATTCTATTGACTGCACAACACCAGCTCTCAGACCTCATCACAGTACACACAAATGCACAGTCATAGAATCATATAATTGTAAAGTTGGAAGGGACCACAAGGGTCATCTAGTACAGGGATCTTTTTGACCAATATGGGGCTTGAACCCATGACCCTGAAGTTAAGAGTCTCATGCTCTCCCAAAGTGCCTGCAGAACAGACACAGCCATTGCCCCCCATTTTCCAGTTGTTCTTGCGTGTATAACAGACTCATAGTTCTGAATCTGATGTCTGGTCTGCTTTTCCAGAAAGCCTTCTATGTACCATGTCCACATCACCAAACAAAGCAGACAAAGGCTTTGGGGTCAAACACAATCAGCCAGCATGCTAAGTCAACAGCTGACCTTTCTCTGCACAACCTTTCCATCTCTATTTTATTTTTTAAATCCTCCCCCCCCACACACACCTTGGGCTCAGATTGCTAAGCCCTGTAGGGATGTTAAGAAGCTTTTTTCTGTGTGTCACTGGGGGGGGGGGGGGAGAAAGCCCTTGGGCTGAAACTGATTCATTTTCCTTCTGCTGGAAAACAACCAGGTCTTATAAATGGCCAAAGGATGGTTTTAGGATTGTCTACACAATATCACTGTGAAGCTTTCCTGTTGTAAGTCTGCATGGAGAAGGAGTGTCTGTGTGATGTTACCATAATCAGCACAGAGCAAAGTCACACCCCAAACCCAAAGCATGTAATACACTGCAATAATACATTGCAGTATTATTAGAATTACTAATCCAATTTATTCATATAACACCTTTTTCTCGCCCAAAACCTCCCCCAAATGCTGAACAGCAGGGCTTTTTTCCAGCCAGAATTTGCCAGAACTCAGTTCCTGCACCTCTCAGGTGGGCACTGCTGCCATTATAAGAGAACAAGGAAGGTGTTCATGGTGAGTTCCGACACCTCTTTCTCTAGAAAAACAGCTCTGCTGAACAGCGTATTAAAATTACCATAGAGTACAATAAAATGTCCATAGCAAGCAAAAACATGTAACTGATGAATCCTAACTATAGGAAGTCAGCAAAGTCTAGGCTGGGATTACCATAGATACTCTATTTCAAATTCCAATCATGAATCCCTGACTGAGCGATCAGATTAGTGTGGGTCTGAGTTTTAAGGATTTGGAACTAGGCCACATAGCTGTAATGAACAGACTTGTAATTAGTCTAACCATTACCTTGCCCCACACCAACACCGGCCTTTTGGGAGACCTATGCTGCTGTATGTTTTGTTAACTGAGTCAAGAGGGACTCAGTATCTCTGCCTCAGGGAGCATGAGGAATTTACACCGGTGTAGGTATAGCTGAACCCTGGCTGATCTAGGAAAGCCCAAGATTTGTCAAATCCAAACTCCCTTATCCCAGCGGATCTTGGATTTCAATTGTGCTGCAAATCAGCAAAATCTCATCGCAGGGAGAGAGCCAAAGGAAAAGTTTCAGAAGTTAGGGGATTAAAGGGTGCTCTCACCAACTTTCCATCCCCCCCACAATTAACAAACAAATGTCCGGGGGTGGGGATAATTTCGGACGCCTGCTGGTCTGGCTTTCCAGGACGGGAGGCAAATGATACAAAATAAACATTAGCTGAGCAAATTAGGGATGCAGGCTTTAGGCGGCCATCCTCAGCACACTACTAGGGAGTAAGTTCCACAGCACACACTACTTCTTGTTCCCTACCTTTTAGTACCATTTATCACACAATCCCTCCCTTCCCACAGCATGCAATCACTTCAGTGCACTCTTGGATCTCCCACTCCCTCAACCCATATTATGCACTACCCAACTGCTTGGTAAAGGTAAAGGTAAAGGGACCCCTGACCATTAGGTCCAGTCGTGACCGACTCTGGGGTTGCAGCGCTCATCTCACTTCATTGGCCGAGGGAGCCAGCGTTTGTCTGCAGACAGCTTCTGGGTCATGTGGCCAGCATGACTAAGCTGCTTCTGGCGAACCAGAGCAGCGCATGGAAATGCTGTTTACCTTCCCGCCAGAGCAGTACTTATTTATCTACTTGCACTTTGACATGCTTTCGAACTGCTAGGTTGGCAGGAGCAGGGACCGAGCAACGGGAGCTCACCCTGTTGCGGGGATTCGAACTGCCAGCCTTCTGATCGGCAAGTTCTAGGATCTGTGGTTTAACCCACAGTGCCACCCGCATCCCAGCTGCTTGGTACCAGCCAACAAATCATCAACAAATTGTCAGTGGATAGAGAAAAGTTTTTCTCCCTCTCTCATAAGGCTAGACCTCATGAATATCCAGTGAAGCTGTAGGATTCAGAACAGGCAAAGGGGGGAGGGACCCTTACTCATGCAGTACACAAACTGTGGAACTCACTTCTACAAGAGGCAAGGATGGTCACCAACTTGGATGGCTTTAGAAGACAATTGGACAAATCCATGGAGGAGAAGGTCATCAATAGCTACTAGCCTGGATGTCTGTGCTCTGCCTCTACAGTCAGAGGTAGCAATGCTTCTGAATACCAGTTGCTGGAAGCCACAGGAGCAGAGAGAGCCAGTGTGGTTTAGTGGTTAAGAGCAGTGGACTTGTAATCTGATGAACCAGGTTCGATTCCCTGCTCCTCCACATGTAGCTGCTGGGTGACCTTGGGCTAGTCACACTTCTCTGAAGTCTCTCAGCCTCACTCACCTCACAGAGTGTTTGTTGTGGGGGAGGAAGGGAAAGGAGAATGTTAGTCACTTTGAGACTCCTTCGGGTAGTGATAAAGCGGGATATCAAATCCAAACTCCTCCTCCTCCTCCTCTTCTTCTTCTTCTGCTCAGATCCTGCTAGAGGGTTTTCCAGAGGCATCTAGTTGGTCATTGTGAGAGCAGAATTCTGGAGCAAGCCACTGGCCTTCTCCTAACTGAAGATCCAAACAAACTGAGGCAAGAATGATGCTATCCAGGGCTCTAGGCACTAAATCATAACAAACAGCCTCACCAACACATCTATCTCCCCACCCTCTCACTTAGGGCCACAATGACTCCTCTCCTAACTTCTCCTCAGGACAGAACTCTTTAGCACCAAACTTAACTTTATTCACTCCATGCACCTGGCTGTCACCTAGGAGCACTATCTCTCCAACCCTTGGGCTCTCAGCTATTACCTGGGAGCTCATAATTTACAACTGATACTTGTGCATCCAGTGTAGAGGTTTCTCCTCCCCCAGATGACTTGTGTATATTTTTAAAAGTTCCCAGCGTTTAAATAAAGCTATTGCTATTTACAACTGCCTGCAGAATTTACAAGTGTGCACCCTGAATCTCTTAAAAGGCTACTTCTGCAGCAGCTGAGCAAGAAATATTTTGCCCTTGATTGATATGCAAATTTCAGCTAAACTAATTGGATTTCACAGCTGCCTCCCAGGATCCCATGTATTATTCATAGAGTTTGATTCTGCGCTATGGAGGATGTTAGAGCTAATAAGCTGGAACCCTGGCAAAATTCTTCTTCTTTTTTTTTTTGCATATAATATTTATTGGAATTTTACAAAAACATCAGTTTACAAAATACAAAAAAGAACATATGAAAAGAACAAAATGAAAAAAAGAAAACCTAAAAAAATACATAAAAAAGAAGAAATACAAATAAAAATACAATATACAAAAAACAAATAGGTAAAAGAGAATTAAAAACAAATCCATTTTTTATAACTTTATGCTCATTAACTTGTTTCCTTGACCTCCTCACACCTCCCCTTTTTGTATTCCCATTCAGATAATCAAATCAGCAAATCCTTACCCTCTTTCATTTATCTTAACTCTGTATCTTAACATATTATAACTCTATATTTTCATCCATTATCAATTCATTTTTGCATATTCTTTTTAACTTTGTTGCTAATACCCCCTATTCAATCCAATCATCATTTTAACATTCATTAATTTTACAATATTTCTGTAGATAGTCTTTAAATTTCTTCCAATCTTCTTCCACCAACTCTTCTCCCTGGTCTCGGATTCTGCCGGTCATTTCCGCCAGTTCCATATAGTCCATCACCTTCATCTGCCACTCTTCCAGGGTGGGTAAATCTTGTGTCTTCCAATACTTTGCAATCAGTATTCTTGCTGCTGTTGTTGCGTACATAAAGAAAGTTCTGTCCTTCTTTGGCACCAATTGGCCGACTATGCCCAGGAGAAAGGCCTCTGGTTTCTTCAGGATGGTATATTTAAATACCTTTTTCATTTCATTATAGATCATCTCCCAGAAAGCCTTAATCTTTGGGCACGTCCACCAAAGGTGAAAGAATGTACCTTCATTTTCTTTACATTTCCAACATTTGTTATCAGGCAAATGATATATTTTTGCAAGCTTGACTGGTATCATGTACCACCTATATATCATTTTCATAATATTCTCTCTTAAGGCATTACATGCCGTAAATTTCATACCGGTGGTCCACAACTGTTCCCAGTCAGCAAACATAATGTTATGACCAATATCTTGTGCCCATTTAATCATTGCAGATTTAACCGTTTCATCCTGCGTATTCCATTTTAACAGCAAGTTATACATTCTTGAAAGTATCTTAGTTTTGGGATCTAACAGTTCTGTTTCCAATTTTGATTTTTCCACCTGGAAGCCAATTTTTTTGTCCAAATTATAGGCCTCTCTTATTTGATAGTAATGAAGCCAGTCTCGCACTTTATCTTTTAATTTCTCAAAACTCTGCAATTTCAATTTCTCTCCTTCTTGTTCCAATATTTCCCAATATTTCGGCCATTTGGCCTCCATATTGAGCTTTTTCTGAGCCTTCGCTTCCATTGGTGACAACCACCTTGGGGTTTTATTTTCCAATAAGTCTTTGTATCTTATCCAGACATTGAACAATGCTTTCCTGACAATATGGTTTTTAAATGCTTTATGTGCTTTAACCTTGTCGTACCACAAATATGCATGCCACCCAAAAACATTATTAAAACCTTCCAAATCCAAAATGTCTGTGTTCTCAAGAAGCAGCCAGTCTTTCAACCAGCAGAATGCTGCTGATTCATAGTAAAGTTTAAGGTCTGGCAGGGCAAATCCACCTCTTTCCTTTGCATCAGTTAATATTTTAAATTTTATTCTGGGCTTCTTGCCCTGCCAGACAAATCTAGAAATGTCTCTCTGCCACTTCTTGAAACAGTCCATCTTGTCCAAAATTTGCAATGATTGAAACAGAAATAACATTTTTGGCAATACATTCATCTTTATAGCTGCAATTCGACCCAACAAGGAAAGCTTCAAATTTGACCATATTTCTAAGTCTTTTTTCACTTCTGTCCAACATTTCTCATAGTTATCTTTAAATAAATTTAAGTTCTTAGCAGTCATATTAACCCCCAGATATTTTACTTTCTTAACTAATGTTAAACCTGTCTCCTTCTGAAACCTCTCTTTCGCAATCGGTGTTAAATTTTTCTCAAGAACTTTAGTTTTTGACTTGTTCAGCTTAAATCCTGCCACATGACCAAATTCTCGAATCAGTTCTAATACTCTTTTCGTACTAGATTCTGGCTCTTGTAACGTCAAAACTAGGTCATCTGCAAAAGCTTTCAATTTGTATTGTTTGGCTCCGACCTGGATACCTTTAATCAGACGGTCCCTTCTAATCATATTTAGCAAAACCTCCAGGACCGAAATAAAAAGCAATGGGGAAATTGGGCAGCCTTGTCGTGTACCTTTCTCTATCTTAAATTCCTCTGTCATCACATTATTGACTATTAGCTTAGCCTTTTGTTCTGAGTAAAATGCACTTATACCATTTTCAAACCCTTGACCCACCCCCATCCCCTGGAGATTTTTCTTCATAAAATTCCAAGAAATATTATCAAAGGCTTTCTCCGCGTCTATGAAAATTAAAACTGCTTTAGTATTAATATTCACTTGCAACTTCTCCAAAATGTTGATAATGTTCCTCGTGTTGTCAGACAAGTGCCTACCTGGGAGAAAACCAGCTTGGTCCTTATGTATCTCTTCCACTAATACTTTTTTTAATCTATTAGCCAAAATATCAGCAAATATTTTGTAATCCACATTGAGCAGGGATATGGGGCGGTAGTTCTTAAGTTGTGTCTTTTCCGACTCAGTTTTCGGTATAGGTGTAATATAAGCTTCCTTCCACGACTCTGGCGCTTTTTTCCCCTCCAAAATTTCATTACAAACCTCCTTTAGTGGCTGAATTAACCAATCCTTCAAAGATCTATAATATTTTGAGGTTAAACCATCCGGCCCTGGAGATTTACCCAACTGCATATTCTGAATGGCACCTTCTACCTCCTGTTCTGTAATTTTATGGTTCAGCATTATCTTGTTTTCCTGAGAGATTTTTTGTAATCCATTTGTTTTTTAAAATTGGTCTATATCAAACTCTTTCTGTGGCCCTTGTGTATATAACTGTTTAAAATACCTCTGGAAGCATTTTCTAATCTCCACTGGATTCTGAATGTTCTTTCCTTCCACTTCCAAATTAGTGATAGTATTGAGCTTTTGTCTTTTTTTCATTTGCCAAGCTAACAATTTTCCACATTTATTAGCCGATTCAAATGTCTTTTGTCTCATTTGTTTAATTTTCCATTCAATTTCCTGGTTCATCATCTTCATATATTGCACTTGATATAACTTTATGTCTCTCAGAATCTCTTGTGACTTTGGTTTCGCTCTCAGTTTCTTCTCACCCTCTTTTATTTTTTCCAAAATTTTATCTTTTTTTTCATTTTGGGCTCTCTTCTTTATTGTATTCTGTTGGATCAGAAACCCCCTCATAACTGCTTTACTTGCATCCCAGATTATTATTTTTTCAATAATAGTATTCAAATTTATCTCAAAATAGTCTCTCAAGGTTTTTTGGGCCTTCTTAACAACCTCTTGATCTCTAAATAAGGTGTCATTCATCCTCCATCTGATGGAACCGATTGGTGTTAGTTTCATCTCCATTTTCACAGCATTATGGTCGGAGCAAGTTTTTGGGCAAATTTCCACTTTTCGAATCTTAGGTGCCAGTCCTCTAGTTATCCATATTTGGTCAATTCTAGTCCATGTCATTTTGGCTTCAGAAAAGAATGTTCCCTCTCTTCCTAAGGGGTTCTTAATTCTCCAAATATCAATCAAGTCCATATTGTCAGTCAGTTCAAAAAAGGTTTTTGGTAGTCTGCCATCTTTAGTTACAATCTGTCTCTGCGACTTGTCCATATTTGTAGATACCACTCCATTCATATCTCCCATCATGATAATGTTGTAATCCATGTAGTCTAACAATGTCTCATGCAATTTCTTAAAAAATTCAGATTTCCCCTCATTTGGTGCATAAACTCCTACTATTAAAATTTTTTCTCCTTGTGATTGAATTTTGATTGCCTGGCAAAATTCAAAACAAAAGAGTCATCACAATCTATATGGCCACACTTGAGTCAGATGACTCTTAATTTCCTACTGGATCAATGCAAAATAACCCATTCCCAATGCATCCGAAATCACAGAGTCATAGTAACCTGGACTTGGAAGGGACTTAGGTAGTTTAACCCCTGCTCAATGAGGAATCTGTAATGTAGTATGAAATGACAGCATTCTAACAGATAACCAGGCTCTGCTTAAAGTGCCTTCATCAAAGGAGAACCCAGAATCTTCTAAGGCAGTTGGTTTCACTGTTGAACTGTTCTTAGTGTTTGGAAGTTTCATCAATGTTTCATCAAAGTCAGCTTTCTTGCTATTCCCACCTGTTGGCAGTAGTTCTGCCTTCTGGAAAAACAGAGTAGAAGCCTGCTCCATCTTTTGTGTAACAGCCCTTCAGATACTTGAAGGTAGCTGTGATGGGATGGTGAGCTGCTTGTGCGTAAAATCCTGATCCCTCAGAGTTTGGCTAAGTTCCCAAACCTCTGTCTGTGATGGAGCTCCTTAAGCATGGCTCCATCAATCGCTCGTAGAATCGGACAGTGGGCGTTTACGGAACTTCTTCCAGCATAAAAGCTCCTTAACGGAAACGCGTCTTCTGGACTCTCGGCGTGACAGTTTCCGCCGAGGAGTGGGTGTCCCTACGGGAGGTCCTGAAACCTCCCCACTGTTCTCGCTTGAAGTGTCTCTGAGCCCTCCTTCCGACTCACTTTCCCTTGGAACTCCACTTCTCCCCCTGCTGGTCCCCTCCTCCGCTGAGTGGTCTCTCTCACCCTCCATGAGCCCTTTCACCTCCTTCGTCTCAGATGACAGTTCCCTGACATCCACCTCCCCTCCAGGGCCCCCTTCACCCCCTTCCCTCCCCTCCTCTGCGGGAGGCGAGGGAGCAAAACCCCTGAAGGAACCTCCCTCATCTTCCGAAGTTTCGAACACTTCCCTCCACCTTTTGCTGTTTCCGGTTTCCAAGTACTCCTCCTCCTCGGAGTCTGTACCTCCTTCCAACTCCGATTCCCTGAATCCCTCCAGTTCCTCCTCATCGTCGGTGGTGCCAAAGTACTCCCTCCGGAACCTCGCTACTGGCTGAGGTTTCCTGGGGAACCTTTGGTGGAACGTTTCGATCAAGATCTCGTCATGGACCTCCTCTGCCTTCACCCAGGTGTTTTCTGACTCCGGTTCCCCTTCCCACGCGACCAAATACTCCACCTGATTACCCTTCCACCTGGAGTCGATGATTTCCGCCACATAGTTGCGTCTTTCCCTTTCTTCTATGGCTGGCCCCCGTGTGGATATCCCTTCACCTTCCCCCCTGTATGGTGACAGTAATGACCTGTGGAATACCGGGTGCAGTTTCATGTGGTTCGGTAACCGGAGTCTGAAAGCCACTGGGTTGACCTGTTGGATGACCTCAAATGGTCCCAATCTTTTGGGTCTCAATTTCTTGCAACCCCCCTTGAACGGCAATCCTTGGGTTGATAGCCAGACCCGACTCCCCACCCTAATTGTTTCGCCTTCCCTTCTGCTCTTGTCTGCCTGCCTCTTATATTCTTCTTTGGCCCTTTCTAAGTTGTGTTGGAGTTGACGATGGATCGCTTCCATTTCTTCTACAAAAAGTTCCGCGGCCGGAACACTCCATCTCTCTCCTCCTTCCCCTGGAAACGCCCTGGGGTGGCACCCATAATTAGCCAAAAAGGGGCTCATCCCGGTGGACACATTCTCCGCATTATTGTAAGCAAATTCCGCTAGTGCCAACTTTTCGACCCAATCGTTTTCTCTGTCATTGACATAACACCTCAGGTATTGTTGAAGGATACCGTTTGCCCTCTCCGCCTGCCCATTGGTCTCAGGGTGCCTGGCAGTCGAAAAGTTGACCTCTACGTGCAACAAGCTCTTAAGCTTCCTCCAGAATCTGGACGTGAACTGTTTCCCTCTGTCGGAAACCACCCTCAAGGGGGCGCCATGCAGCCTAAAAATATGTTCTACAAACAATTTCGCTGTCTCTTCCGCCGTGACTGCATGTGAGCAAGCTACAAAGTGACCCATCTTAGTTAACAGGTCTACTACGACTAGTATGGCGGTTTTCCCCTGGGATTTGGGCAGATCAGTCATAAAATCTATCAACACCGCCTCCCACGGTCGTTCTGGTGTGGGTAACGGTTCTAATAACCCCGCTGGTGCCCGCCTTTCTCCTTTGGCTCTCTGGCATTGGTCACACCTTCTCACATACTCCCGTACATCCTCCCTCACCTTGGGCCACCAAAACTCCCTGGTCACCAACCACATGGTCTTGTGTTGCCCAAAATGCCCCGCTGTGGGATTGTCGTGCAGCTGTTTGAGTACTCTCCCCCTCAATTCCCCTTCGGGTATATATAGCGCCCCTTTGTAATACAATGCCCCGTTTCTTTCTTCAAAACCTCCGGGGTCTTCTCCCTCTCTCCTTAAACCTCTGAGCTTATCCTGGGCGTACTCATCATTTACCGTTCCCTCTACCAGTTCTCTTTGCCCCACCCAGGCCGCACCACACACCCAGTGGTCCTCTGGGATAATATGTCTCTCTTCTGGCGCTCCCTCCCCCTCCAAATATTCTGGTTTGCGAGAGAGAGTGTCCGCTCTGATGTTTTCTGGACCTGGCACATAGCAGATTTCAAAATGGAATTTGGAGAACTCCTGGGCCCATCTCACTTGTCGTTGGTTGAGCACTCGTGCCGTTCTCCAATACTCCAAATTCTTGTGGTCCGTACACACTTGCACCTTATGCTGTGCGCCAATTAGTACGTGTCTCCATCTCCGGAACGCTTCGTGAATGGCGAGTAGTTCTCGGTCATATACCGTGTAGTTCCTCTCGGATTTGTTCAGCTTACGCGAAAAGAAGGCACACGGTCTCCATTCCGACTTATTGCTCCCTGGCTGAAGCAGCACCGCCCCCACCGCCCGGTCTGAGGCATCAGTTTCCACTCTCATGGGTTTTTGTAAATCCACATGCAGGAGCTGTTCTTCCGAAGCGAATGCCTTTTTCAATTCCTCAAAAGCGTGCTCCGCCTCCGCCGTCCAAACGAATTTCTTCTTGCTGCTTAGACAGTCCGTGATGGGAGCCGTTAAGTGGGCAAAGTTCTTGATGAATTTACGGTAAAAGTTCCCAAACCCTAAGAACCTTTGCACATCTTTTTTCGTTTTCGGTGTCTTCCATTCCAGCACCGCCTGGACCTTGCCTGGATCCATGGCTAATCCCTTGTCTGATAAGTGGTACCCCAGGAATTCCACCTCCTTGGTGTGGAACTGACACTTCTCCAATTTCACCCACAACTGGTTTGCTTGCAGCTGGCTCAGCACTTCCCTGACATCCTTTACATGCTGCTCCTCATTCTCTGAATATATCAGCACGTCATCGAGGAAGGCCACGCAATTCTTGTAGAGCAAAGGTCCCAGTACATGGTTCATGAGCGATTGAAAACAGGCGGAGCCTGCTTGTAATCCAAAGGGCATAACGAGATATTCGAAAGCCCCTAGGGGGGTGAACATCGTTGTCTTCCATTCATCCCCCTTCTTTATTCGTATCAGGTTGTAAGCTCCTCTCAGGTCCAGTTTCGTGAATATCTTTCCCTTCCTCACCCTGGTCAAAATGTCATCAATCCTGGGCATGGGGAAAGTCACTGGTTCTGACACGGCATTTAACCGCCGGTAGTCCACGACCAATCTCGGTTTATCCGTGTTTTTTTTGTCCACAAAAAACACTGGGCTGCCCCCCACCGCTCTGGACTCTCTGATGAAACCTCTCTTCAGGTTTTTGTCAATAAACTCCCTCAACTCCTGCATTTCCCTGTCTGACATGGCGTACAGCTTGCCCACAGGGAGCTGGGCCCCAGGGACCAGGTTAATTTGGCAGTCAAAGTCTCTATGCGGTGGTAGTTTATCTGCTTCCCTTTCGCTGAAGACCTTGCTCAGGTCAGCGTATTGTTTGGGCACCTTCCCTTTGTCCGCCACTTCCGTCCCTGCTAGGGAGGCTTTTGCCCCTTCTGGCACCTTCCCCTCTTTGCAGTGTTCCAGGCAATGTGCTGACCCAAAGGAGACCACTCTCTGATGCCAGCCCACCAGCGGGTCATGCAACGCTAGCCAGCTCATTCCCAAAATGACTGGCGCCCCTCCCAGGGTGGCTACATTGAACGCTATCCTTTCGGTGTGCCTTGCCACCCTCATAACCATTGGGACGGTCTGTAGGCTAACTTCTCCCCCCAACAGCTCCCTCCCATCGATCGTGGTGACCTGCAGGGGGTTGCTTAAAGGGAGTGTCTGTATCTGGTGTTCAGCTGCAAACTCCTTGCTCATAAAATTATAGGAGCTGCCTGAGTCCAACAGCGCCTTGGTCTTCAGTGGGTATCCGTTTGCCAGCTCTAGCCACACCTCTATTACTAGGGCTGGTCTTGGAGGTTCCGGAGTGGGCACTTTTACTGCTCCTTGGCCTGTCTGCAGTGCCCTGACAGTGGCAGACAGGCGTTGGCTTTTACTGGCTCCTGGACTTCCTCCTCCTTCCCCCCAACAGCTCCCGCCATCCCTTGCCATTCCTTTCTTTGCGGGCAGACTCTGGCAAAGTGACCTGGCTGCTGGCAGAGATAACATTTCTTGGCGCTCTTTCCCTCCTTCTTCCTCCCTTCACTGGGATTTGAAACTGCGCGCGCGCGCGCTGTTCCAACCTCCATCGGCTCTCCGGGCGGGAAACTTGGTTCTGGAATCTCTGGAATGTGGAAATCCCTCCAACGCTCTCCTTTCCCCTCCCGCTTCTCCAAGGCTCTTGCCTCCTGGCGCGCTCCAATGGTCAGCGCTGATTTGGTCAGCTGGTCCATAGACTCCGCCCTGGGCGCCCGGGAAAGTTCGTCTTTCACCGCCGAAGAAAGCCCCTCTTCAAAGAGCATTTGAATGGGTTCCGCCGATAGGTCCCACCCCAATTTATGTATCAACATTGTAAACTCAGTCCAGTACTCACGAACCGATCGGCTCCCCTGTTTGCAAGCCATCAATTGTCTGCGCACCAGTCCCTGTTCAATCTCGCTGGAAAACATCAAATCCATGGCGCGAAAAAACTTCCTCGCGTCCTTCAGCATGTCACTATTCCCTGCCATCAGGGGCCTGACCCAGTCTCTCGCCCCTCCTTCGAGATGGCCAATCACAAACGCCACTCGCGATGCCTCATCGGGAAAGTCGTTAAACTGCAGTTCGAGAGCATACTGCATCTCTGTCCTAAAGGCTTGGTAGTTCCTGGGGTCCCCCCCAAACTTCTGCACCATTCCTGGCATCTTTCTTGCTAGTGTAGCGCCTTTTGCCTTTTCTGCATCCTGCGCCCTCCTTTCTTCTAGCCTCGCCGTTTGCATTGCTAGCTGGAGTTCCAACACTCTGTACCTTTCTTCCAGACTTGGACTTTCTCCAGCTCCTGCTGCTCCTCCGGCTCCGGCTGGGTTGCTCATGATGCCTCTCTGCACAAGCTGCTTTCAGGGACTGTCCGATTGCTGTGATGGGATGGTGAGCTGCTTGTGCGTAAAATCCTGATCCCTCAGAGTTTGGCTAAGTTCCCAAACCTCTGTCTGTGATGGAGCTCCTTAAGCATGGCTCCATCAATCGCTCGTAGAATCGGACAGTGGGCGTTTACGGAACTTCTTCCAGCATAAAAGCTCCTTAACGGAAACGCGTCTTCTGGACTCTCGGCGTGACAGTTTCCGCCGAGGAGTGGGTGTCCCTACGGGAGGTCCTGAAACCTCCCCACTGTTCTCGCTTGAAGTGTCTCTGAGCCCTCCTTCCGACTCACTTTCCCTTGGAACTCCACTTCTCCTCCTGCTGGTCCCCTCCTCCGCTGAGTGGTCTCTCTCACCCTCCATGAGCCCTTTCACCTCCTTCGTCTCAGATGACAGTTCCCTGACAGTAGCTTTCATGTGTCTACTTTAATCTTCTCCAAAGGCTAAATAATGGTTGTGTCCTGGTTCCTCTGTCCCAAAACAGGCAGACAGAGACGCTTACCTGGAAGTAAGAAAGAGATCATTATTCAGGCAAGTAGCCATGCAGCAGATATAGAGCTCAGGAGTCATGATTCAGGAGGTTAGGAGCAAAGCAAGGCATTAAAGATTGGACAGAAGAATCAAATGTCCATAGGTACTTGTGTTTCACCCACAACCTCAATTTTTCTTGAGTTAAAAAATGCACACACATTTGTGGGCACACATAAAAGCTCTCTGCAAACAGGGAACTTAGACAGGGGCATGTTGACCTAACCTACCTCACAGGGTTATCGTGAAGATAAAATAGGATGAGCTCCGTTCAGAAAGGAGGCTTTTTTAAAATAGAAAAAAGTAATTGATAAATATAGTCCAGATCAAACATGATGAAGAAAGATCCTCAAGGCTGAGTGAAGCTCAGAAATCATCCATCATGGATACCTGCTGAGCCGCTAGAAGACAAACAGCATTGCCGTTAATGGAAATCGCTCAAATAATAGCACGCATATCAACATAGCTGGCATATTATATCAGACCATAATACTTTAGAGACAGGGAACTGTATCTTCATATTGTATATTACGTAAGCTGAGCTCTGAGGAAAGCTGGGTGATGAATCCAAGTAAAAAATGGTCAAAGGAGAGGATACATCACCTGTCCTAAAAGCAGGGATGCAGACAATTTTTATCATCCAAGAGCCTCAGCATTTTTTTAACATAGACAGACAGACATATTTGGTGGTATTAACAACTGCTGAATAATACATAACATCACCTCCTTCTGTTTGATTTCACTATCTTTTCCTTTTCCTATTCAATTTAAGCACATTCATTCTCTTAGCAGCTCCTGCTTATCTTTCATCTCTGATTCTTCTCTATGTTCCCTTCTTTGGTCTCTGCTGTGGGTTCTTTCTTTCTTGTTAACCCCCCACCCACCCCACCCCACCCCAAGTATTTCCCTAGATATCACATCTTTATTCTTTTCCTCCCCCTTATCACTCCCTGTCTATTGCTACTAAAAATAAAAAAAACCATAGTCGCTAAACTCCTCCTTTCTCTTTTAAGTGTCCCATTTATTTTGGTGATAGATTTTGTCCTCCTCCAGTTTGTAATTTTATTATACAGACCTTGGGAGTCATAGTGGATAACTTGATGAAGGTGTTGACCCAGTGTGTGGCAGCTATGAAGAAGGCAAATTCCATGCTAGGGATCATTAGGAAAGGAATTGAAAATAAAACCTGCTGCTATCATAATGCTGTTGCACCAGTTTATGGCGTGACTGTGTTTGGTATACTGTGTAGAGTTTGGGCCTCCAGGCAGATATTTGCAGGGTTGGAAAAGGTTCAGAAAAGGGCAAACAATGATGATCAAGGGGATGGAATGACTCCTCTCTGAGGAGAGGCTACAGCATTTGAGACTTTTTTTTAGTTTAGAAGGGGGTGGGAATGAGTAGCAGATGGCATGATATAAGTTTGCAAAATTACACATGGCATGGAGAAATTTGGTAGAGAAAAGTTGTTCTCCCCTCACCTAGCACATCTAATGGATCTGAATGTTGGAAGACTCAGGACAGATAAAAGAAAGTCATCCTTCATAATTTAAACTATAGAACTCGCTCCCAGTGGAGGCAGTGATGGTCAACAACTTGTATGGCTTTAAAAGAGGACTGGACAAATTAATGGAGGACAAGGCTATATCAATGGCCACGAGCTCTGTCTTCATGGTCAGAGGTGGTGATGCTCCTGACTACCAGTTGCTGATCAAGTCCAGCTTGGGGATTTCTCCCAGGCCTCTGGTTGGCTATTGTGAGAACAGGAAGCTGGACTAGATGAACCATTGGCCTGATCCAGAAGGCTCTTCTCATGTTCTTTTTCCTAGTTTTGTATCTGTTTGAAATTAGGATGCAGCTGCCCTTTGGCCTCCTGTCCCAAATAAACTGCCCTTTTCAGCAAGCATCCCACCTGGCAATGGTGAGAAAGCATCTCCCCCTCCACTGGCTTGGCCAATTGCCATTTGGTGCCACGATAGCTTGCCTCAACGACATGCCCAATAGGTTGCAATGGGGAGGTGAGGCAGAGGAGCCTCCTCCATCAGCCTGGCAGCAGCTAACTCCCACTTGGCTCCTCTCTTTCCAGAACAGCTTCTCTCTCAGTGGTCATTCAGCTGCATTGCTTCAGAGGTCAAGGCCAAACAGCCCTGCCCAATGGCCTGTCAAAGATCCAGTGCTACTTGGCTTCTCCCTTAGGCAGAGGGGAGTGACTGGCCAAAGCCAGAGTTTCATGGCTGAGTGAAGATTTGAACTCAGATCTCCCATACCCTAGTCCAGCATTCTAACCACTACACCACACTCCTTTCCTTTCCTCCCTAATGCTTTTTATGTCTATATTTATGTTGTAAGCCTGTGGGAAGGGCAGCTCTTGTTTCAAACGTATATACAATGCCTCAGTTTGTAAGTGCTTTATAGTACTCTGGAATACAGGACCTAATATATCCTGCGTATCCCTTGCCCATTGCTCTGGGGGCATCATTCCCCAAATGCTACCTCCTCATCTGTTCTGCTGTGGAAAATTACTGGAAGAGAAATTGTATGATCCATTGCCACTTTCTATCCCTTACATGCCAGAAAATGCATTTGAATTCCCGTCACCGACCCAGCTGTACAAAACAGAAATGAAAATTGGGATTTACTTATACATTGATAGAAAACGAGAAGAAGATGTATTAAAACATAGGAAGGTCCACAGCCTGGCATACGAGCCTTGGAGTTAATTTAGTGCCATTTAATCACAGTCCCTGGCCTTAATGGGATAAAAATGGAAAGTATAAACGCAGGACAATTAAGCGTGGTGCATAGGCCATCGCAAAATCTTAATCGCGCTTAATGATATATATTTGTCATCCAGACTGAAACAGGTTTAGAAAGTTGGGGGTTTTTTTTAAACAAAGATGTTTTATAGCACTGAGCTTTAGTGCCAACCTCTTAACTGCTGCTGTAATTTCTAAATTTCCCATGGGAAAGAAGTAGTGTATGAAAGAAGCCATTAGCATGGAAAAGAAACTCATTCACATTTTGCCACAGGTGGAGATGGCAGCGCTTATAATAGGAGACACACTGATTTCCGTATGGGGGAGGTGCTTAGCCAATTACAGGTATGAATGTAAGAATAGCCTGCTAGATTGGACCAATTCTAGTTCAGAATCCTGTCCTCACAGGAGCCAACCAGACACCTGCAGGAAACCTGTAAGCAAGTGCTTTTAAACATTTTGTTGGGGATAATTCAGACTAAAAATTCCCTGGTGTCAAAAGGTCATTTATGTATGCCACTCCTGCAGCCCGTGTTTAGCCCCAAAATGGAAAATGAGCAAGGTCCCAACTAAAGAAGAATGGCAGCTTAAGCTGATGAATATGCGCAGCTTGCGGACTTAACATATAGAATAAGAGAACAAGAAGAACATACGTTTAGAGAAGAGTGGAAAATGTTTATTGAATATATTGGGGGGGGGGAATTGTGTATACCTGAAAACGTTGGCAGCATTAAGATAAATTCAACAGTGTAAATAATGATGGATGCAATAATGGAATACTGAATGGTTTAGTTTTTGTAAAATATGCAGGGATTTATGATATGCAAAAAGAACCATGGAAAGAGAAGAAGAAAAGTCATTGATATTTTAAGGATGTTTAAATGAGTATTTTAAATTGTAAAACAGAAAATTTAAATATTAAATCTTTTGATCACCAAGAGTCACCATGTCACTTTCATTTTATTCTCCCCCTCCTCCCCCGCACAAAATGCAAAGCAGGGTTGGGGTGACCGCCAAATACTGTTGAACTCCATCAATCCTAGGCAGCATACCTGCTGGTCAGAAATGCTAGGAGCTGTAGTCCAGTAACATAAGGAGGGATGAGTTTTGTGGGAGGGAAAACCAAATTTATCATGTATTTTCAGAAGGCCCAGCCTTAAGTTGTGCGTGTTATCTTTCCTTTCCTATCTCAAGTTCTCCTTTCCTTTCTGAAGACCCATCTGGCAAGGCCTAGCTGGGAAAGGGGGCAAGTAGGCCTTCACTGGGACCTGGGCAATGAGAGACAACCAGGCTTCTAGTGTTATGTATATGTCATCACCAGTCACCCCATTCAGTTGTTGCTCCAGACAGTTTTTATATGGGGGGTGGGCAGGAAAATTGTCCTTACAAAAAGGATAATGGAATCTTTGGATTAGCAAAGATGCAGGCTATAAAATCTCCTTTCAGAGAGATTCGGTTCACTTACAGCGTTTGCTGAACTGAGAGCCAATCCACATGGCTCTTTCTTCTCTTGTTCCAGGATGCACAACGGAAAAAAGCCTGAGAAGGGGCAGGGAGCAGAGCCTGCTGAGAGTCATGGGTTCCCTCAGAGGATCCTGGGAACTGCAGTGTGCTAAAGGTGCTGAGAGTTGTTAGGAGACTCCTGTTCTCCTTCCAGTTCCCAAAGGGGTTTAACAAACTTTCTTCCCAGGGAACTCCAGCAAATTTAGCTCTGAGAGGCAAATAGGTTTGCTAACAACTCTGTAGACAGCACCCTTAACAAGCTGCATCTCATGGCTCTTTAAATGTGTGTTGTGAATGTGGCCTTTTTGGTTGGTCCATGACAAGCAGATTGTCATTTCGTGACAACAACACAGAAGTGGGGCTCCTTGGTGATAGCATATCCACGTCCTTTGGATAATTAGTGAGGACGAAACAGTAATCACCATTCATTGCTTCTCAAAAATGTAAATGTTTACCCAAGTTGCATTGGACACCCTTAAATTTTTTTATTTTTGTTTTGTATTTTGCTCAGCTGTATCGGTGGCACATGTCTGTGTTTCAATCTTGCTTTATAGCCTGTTTTTAAAAAATGGTTTTATTTAATGTTGTTTGCGTTTCCACTGTCATTATGGTATTTTCATTGCACACTGCTCTGAGATTTAAAAATAATTATATTTAGCGAAATAAATTGTTAATACACAAACAAACACACCCACACACACTTAAGCTGCTGTTCCACCTGTGATGGAAAAGCTATTGGTGCTGTCTATATTCCTCTGTGGGTGGAAAAGCAACTGGGGAAGGGAAATTTTCAGATCCAAAATAATCAGAGGGAAAGGGTTGTGCATTCAGTCCCTTCTTCCACTTCCAATTGGAGTTTTTCTTACTTTTTAGCCATTGAGAGATTGCTACCTATGTCTGTTAACATCTAGTTTGACCCTCATCCACTGCACTAATCCGCTGTTGCTTAACTCTGATGGAGGGTGTAACTGTTGTGATTTAACCGAGGGGCCATAATTCAGTGGTAGAACATCAGCTTTGCATGTGGAAGTCCCCAGATTTGATCCCTGGCATCCTCAGACAGGGCTGGAGTATAATTCTGTCTGAAATCCTGGTGGGCTGCTGCCACTCACTGTAGACAATACTGACTTTGGTGGACCCAAGGTCTGACCTGCGATAAAGCAACTTCTTTGGATTATCTTTTGTACTTGTTACCTTTTGCTCCCATTCTGGCTCTGGTTCCTAGAGACAACAGCCACTCTCTTAGTCTGACGCTATTTCAAAACCTGCAATGGGAAGGAAATGACGGTCCTAAAACTTTTATGTTGCTCATTACCTTCAAAACTCATTTAGAGAATTGAACAGTCTGTGTGAATCCTCTGTCACAAGCCCAAAGTGGCAACTGCAGCTTTATCCATCACAAAGACACTATCTGGGCAAGAGCCAAGCCCATCAGAAGTGATGTCACACATAAATTCCACACCAAACAGATGCAATTTAGAGAGGTATCATATATTGTCTTAACTCCAGAAAGCATTCAAACTCCCAGCTGAGAAGCCCTTCACCTTCTTCCGCTAAAACCAGAGGGGAGAGGATACTTGTGGCCCCCTAAGTGTTGCTGAAGTACAACTCCAATTATCCCTGATCCCTGGCGGGAGATGCTGGGTGCTAGAGTCCAGTAGCATCTAGAGGGTCACTGGTTGCACATCCATGCCACACAAGCAAAGGTGCAGTGGTCTGGGGTTGTGAGCATTCAAAGATGCATTAGTATTTCTGCAGCATGGTCTCCAATGCCCTGGAGCCACCCAGTCAGCTTGGAAGGGGAAACTTACGTTTTGTGCTGATTGGAGCCAATCAGAGTGAAAGGAAGTGAGTCAGCCACTGAGGATTGGTTCCTAGGGTCACTCTGGAGAAGGTGTGCAGCATGATGGAGCCGTTGTTCTATATGCTCCGAAGAATTTTAAAACCACTGGCAACACAAGGTGCTTCAGTTTCCAGGGAATGGTGTGCAATTTCTGTTCTGTACAATGGAACTTCAAGGAAAACACAACTGAAGCCACTCCAAAATAAGATATTAGAGCACTCCAAATCATTTACCCTTGCAGGAACACAGAAAATAGATCTAGCTGAGAGGCAGCACATGGAGAGACACACTGATCGTTGCAATACATCTCTAACTGTTGTTGTATAATTATAAAATAATCAAGAAGGGTGTGTGACTGAGGTGGCATGGTTGTGATTATCGAGGGCACAGGCAAACTCCGGCCCTCCAGATGTTTGGGACTACAATTCCCATCATCCCACTGGTCCTGTTAGCTAGGGATGATGGGAATTGTAGTCCCAAACATCTGAAGGGCCGGAGTTTGCCTATGCCTGGGCTAGAATGACCCTCAGGGTCCCTTCCAGCTCTATGATTCTATGATGGGAGCCTTCATAGAGCCTGGATTTGGTACTGCGCTACTATGTGCTGCATAAAGGACCATTTTCTTCTTGGTCAATCCTGAATCTATTGTCAGTTCCTTTCGCTGGGTGTCCCTACCCCTGTTGCTCAGCTTTTAGGAAATTGTAAATGCTAGAGGTGTTCAGAGTTGGATTAACCAAGAAGTCAAATAATCTAGAGCAGCAGTCTTAAACATTTTCACACCTGGGGCATGCCTTTCCCCCTAAACATGCATTATGGGACCCGATTCTTGATTTCTGTGCAGGGTAGTAGTGCTGCTGGTGCAACCCACATTGTGGAACCCTCACCTTACAAGGTGAAAACCAGCTCTCCAGAATAACTGTCTATGTGCACCCAGGAAGACACTTTTATTTTATTTTAATAATTGCCACACATCATCTCTTTTTCTGCACTCTTCTTCATACTCTGAAAATGTATTCATCGCTTTACACACCCAAGGGTATGCCAAAGCATTTCACAGTAATAAATTCAAAATACATTAAGAAGTTCAATAAAACAATGCAAAGTACTAAAAGTGTTCATCAAAGGGCGGCGGGGGGGGGGGGGCGGAATCAGCACCTCAGTCAGCACAAAACATACATATCTTCCACACAGCCTAAACCCCAACAGCCTGACCACCAGTGCTATCCAAATACCTGAGAGACTAATATGCCCCTGCTTGGCACTGCAAGATTGGCAAAGTTAATGCCAGTCCAGCTACCTAGGGAGTTCATTCTGCAAGTTGGAGGGGGGGCATTGCTACCACAGAAAAGGCCAATTTTCATGTTACCACCCTCTGAGCACCCTTGGAAGGAGACTCACAGAGAGGGTCAGATGCCAATCCCAGGGTCTGAGTATGTTTGTACGTGGAACGGCAATGGCCTGTGCAAAAAGGTCTCCCTCCAAATGGTAGTTGTACCAGTGGCAAAGTGTGGGTTGCCAGCGCACGGGGGTGGGGGTGGGAGGGAGGAAAACGGGCAGAGTACACATGCACATTCAACTGCCTAATAGTGTCTGTGTCACCCAGGAGATCGCAGCCACAGAAACAAGAAAAGAGGAGTCGTTCTGTTGTCTGGAGATGTCACGTACTGCTTCGCCTGGAGAAGCTTTTTTCAGTAGAGACCAGCTACAGAAGCACGCAGCTGTATTGAGGCAGCACAGGGTGTTCAAGTTTTGCTAACAATGTTGTGTCCAAGGCAACCGCTCCTCTGCTTTCCCCATCCTATGCCAATGGTTGATATCTCTGGTATGAAACCACCTTAAAAACCCAGCCTTCTCCTTATGCAAGAACTATGGAAAGATTTACACTATGCATTTAAAGCACATTCTGTGCATTTTCGAAGCACATGGCTTCCCCCGCAAAGAATCCATAATTTTTCCCTCACAGGGGCTACCATTTCCCTTGCCTACTGTTCCCATGATTCTTTTTGGTGATGTCATCTGCTTTAGACGTGTGTTGAATGGGCATTCAATGTTTGGTGTTCTTCTGCTCTATCTTTCCCATTGATTTCAGTATTTTGCAGAGCAGACGTCTTCGAGAATGCTGCTTCTAAACTGCTCTACAAATTAATCTGTGTCGTTTTCTGCCCTGGCGCAAGGCAATTTTCTTTGTAATTAATATGGCTCAGCCCTCAAGCAACAGTTCTCTGCAACTCAGTTAACAAACTCTTTGGAACAGAGAAAAAGAAAAAGCAGACAAATATTTGATGGCGTTGGTTGAAGCAATGCTCATATAAGGAATCAGCGAAATCAAAGCTGACGTTGTCTTAGGAATGAGGTTTCACCTTTGGCTGTCTGAAACATTAGCTGCTGACACATCAGAAGAAAAAAGTGATGGTAGACCTTTAAGGTCATACTTCATAGGAAGAGGAGGAGAGCGAGAGGGAAAGAATTACACTTTTTAAATATGACAGATGCATAACTCAAGGAACAGCAAAAGCATTGCAGCTCGGCCATTGGATCTTTTTGGGGGGTGGGGGGATATTCATATAGTTCCAACAAACACCATGAATTACAGAGGAAAGAAATGAGCCTACAATCTCCACTCTGATCTCTGATCCCTTCTGGAAGGGATCTTATGGAAGAGATATTGTTCCAAATATGTGAATAGGAGATGAGATAGCAAATGGTTCGACACCACATTATGACCATGGTAAAGAACATACAAAACACAGGAATAGTTACAGTGGCCTTTAGCTAGCCTGGAGGGGTGGGGAGGAATCAGCCTAATTTGGTAATTATTTAACTTTGCACTTTCTATGAACTGTAATAAAGGTTGTGCGTATACACAATGAATCACTGAGCTGGTGCAGAGTAGTAGCTAAGAATATGAGGTTTGAAGTTCCTAGCTCAAAAATAATCTCAGCTGTGGATACAGTGGTTGGACTTAAGCAAGCAACTATCTTGATCCTATGCCTATTGATTTGTAAATACGTCACACTGTGTTCAGCTGGACGTACTCTCGAGAAATTGGTCACCTGCGGATAATAACACTGACCTACCATACAGGGCTGCTGTAAGGGGAAGGGCTGTAGTTCAGTGGCAGAGCATCTGGTTGGCATACACAAGGTCCCAGGTTCAATCCCTGGTGTCTCCAGGTAAGGCTGAAATGTCCACTGCCTGAAATGCTGGAGAGCTGCTTCCAGTCAGTGTGGACAGTACTGAACTAGATGGATTGATGGTATGAATCACTATAAGGCAGCTTCCTATGTGCCCAAGGAGCCCTGAAATAATGTTAGTGCAAGATGGCTTAGCAGTGTAAAAATGAAGGCTAAGCTGGTTTTTCCAGATGAGGTATCTGCTGGGAGAGAAGCTGTTAAGAAGAACAAAGGTGTTGATGACCAATCATCAGCTGCAACCCTAAATCTGAGTAACCTGATGATATGGCATGAATGTCACTGCACTAGTGGAGACAGAGATACACCTGTGGTACACAATGCTTACACTCTCAACAGCTCCCCCAGGGCAAGGGCAGCCCAGCCCATTCTGCCACCTGAGGCGAAACAGGAAGGTGTTGCCTTGTGAGTTGCCACCTCGCCAAAGCACTGAGGTCGCACAGCAGCTCCTTCCAGGGTCTGGTGAGTGCAACCTTCCTAAGACCCAAGCAGCGGCAGAACTACATTTTGGGGGCCCTGAAACTTGAACTGTCCTGGGGACCCCTTTGCAAGCAGTAGTGAGGCCTGGGCAACCACTGTTGTCTTCTTCAATGGGGTTGTTCCATGGCTGATCACCACACTTTGCCACATCTGTGCTACTGACTGTCAAACTTTGGGATTGTTGAAATATATACAACACAAAATGAATCAGTTTCACTCAATTCAGTGTGACTCCAATTGGGTCTACTAGACCCAAAAATGTTAAGCAAGTTGCTTCTGGGGCCCCTCTGAGATCAGAGGCCCGGAAGCTTAAGCTTTCATTAGTTTCAAAGATCTGCTCCGGACACATGTGAGGCATTCCCATGAAATTTTGCAGGGCTCTCATGAAATCTCACTGGAACCCAACCCAACCACTTTTCCTTGCTTCTTCGGACATGCTACTTGGATTCCACTGCTTGAAGTGGCTGCGTCAGTTTACCTCCTGGAAGCGCCAGCAACTTGAACATTTTGCTTAGAGTAAAGCCTTTTGCCTAGCCGTACAGTTGTGCTAAGAACAGGCCCCTTGTTACAGTAAAGCAGGTGTGAGGGACCTTTGGCCTTCCAGATATTGCTGAACTACAACCTCCACCATCCCTCGCCATTGGCTATTCTTGCTGGGGCTGATGGGAGTTGTAGTTCAGCAACATCTGATGGGCCAAAGGTCCCCCAAAGAGCAGGTTTGGGGGAGAAAGTGATATGATAAAGCCACGGGTGCCCAGTGAAGAAAGTGAATAAGGCACAACGTTCAGCTGCATATATGTGTCCAGCTGGGCTGCTGCCAGCATCTAAATTCATCACCATACCACAACTGAGCCCATTTTCATTCATCAAGCTCTCTTTTGTCTCTTCATATCATTGTTGAAATGGCTTCCATAGCAAGCCATCTGCAATACTTTTGTTTTTCTCTAATTACCTTTGGATTATTAAATCATCCTTTGCTTCCAATATCTGTTGACAGGCATTGATACTGCCCGCGAGCTTGCTTTTAATAATAATTAAACCTCTCACAGAATTGAGTGTAAGTGCACACTTTCTGTGTTTTGTATCCCTTCCTAGATAAGCCAGCTTTCATTAAAAAGTATATATTAAACATCATTTATATCTTAGGAACATGTATTCTTATAATTCTATCTTTTTTAAAATGTATTTTTATTAAAGATTTTCTTGATTTACAAAGGTATGTGCAATGTCTCTCCTATTTTTTTTCCATGTAACTTTTTTTTTTTTTACAAATCGGTTTCATTTGTTTAGGAAGAATAGGAGGAAAGAGGTGGAGGGGAGGGAAAGATGAGTGGGGGTGGGGTCAGGTGGTGATGTTTCTATTTTACTTAATATATGTGGGGTTTTGTGTCAGCGTTGCTTGTGCAGGTTCTCAGCTGCTATGTACTCTTATAATTGAACAGTTTGACATCTAGCATAACCATAGAACAATTTTGGATTTCTTAAAAGGTAGTAAATAGGTAAAAATAAATAAAGGCAAGTGATTAAATAATGTAATAATTGCTACTGTTTATCCTGCAGTAATACACAAAGGAAAATTACAAAAGTGGGGAAGACAAATGAAGGTTTGGAATCCAAACTTAACTATTCATCATTCCTATATCTAATAGCAAACATGTGACACCTCCAGGCTGTCAGTATTTTGTGCGAAGGATTCGACCACACGTTGGGGAATTTTGGTTTGTGCAATTAAAGCAGATTAAAGTGTTCAGTCACGCTACTGCAACAAACCCCCCCTCTTTTAAAGCAACAGGTTTTTGCAGGTAGGAAAGTGATGGGGAAATGCTTTGAAAGATGTGGCATGAATTAATGATTAACAGGAAGGCATATAACCACCTCCATAAGCAAATCAGGATGAGTGCAGTTTTGCATAACCTGCGTGCAGACAAATCTATAAAGACCAGATATAGTCTGTCTTTTGTGTAAGCTTTGTGCAAATGGGGATGAAGATGTAATACAGAAGTCATCTGAAGATCATCAGGACAGCAAAACTGGGCAAAATTGACAGACAAGGTTGTGATTTCTGCAGACTTAAGGGTGTGGCTCCCCATGTATTCAGAGTGCTCGTTCATTTGCAAATTTAAAAAGAAAACAGCCTGAGAAAGATTGAGCTTGATCCTAGATCTCAAGTAAGCATGGAATGTTGAGGAAGGACACCTGTTGCAGAGAATGAGCATTGATTACTGGTGAGAAACTTCCAGGCCTTCAGATGTTGTTGAATGACAACGCCCATCACCTCTGACCATTGGCCATGCTGGCTGGGGCTGATGGGGGTTGTAGATGAGCAACATCTGGAATGCTCCAGATAGAAGGCTGACCTAACTGGTATTCAAACAACTGGATAGACATGAATAATATTTTCTTGATCTGCTGTGTTTTTAAAACACTGTATAATTTGGTGAGTGGTCGGAGTGCAACGTTTGAAGTGCAGTTTAAATCTCTACCTTTATGTTTATTGTTCTTCGCAGTACAGTTTATCAACAGTATATATTCACAAGAACTAAAGCAAACTCCATGATCATTAAAACATTCAACATTCACACCCAAATAGCTACATAATGCCATCAGCCGTAAATATTCATAAATGCTAATGGCTACAATCCCTTTTTAATTGCTCAAGACAACTTTAATGAGGTTCTAGCTGGCAGCCAGCCAGATCTGAGGACCTGCCTTGTGTGTGAGAGTGCAGAAACAATCCATTTAACTAGCAGCAAAAAGACCAAGGGTGCAATCCTTGGGAATAAGCCCCACTGAACATAATGGAACAGTAAAATTAAAAGTGCCACCTGGAGACAGCATTAGGGAATCACAATTCTTGAGTAAACAGAGGTGCTTAAAAATCCCTTGTAAATGTCCTCTGCGTGCCTTGACTGAACGTACAGAGAGGGAAGTGTGGGACTGAGGTTTTTGCTCCTGTCTCTTACTTCCATATGTACATTGTAAGGCCAGAAGGTTCTGCCTGTATGGTGTGCTACCAGGTCATAGGTGCCTGCTCCCTGGGGCCCTGGGTGCCCGAGCACCCACAAAATTCCCCCTGAAGGGGCAGGGCACCCACAAATTTCAGTGCCAGGGCCTTACACGCCTCCCCAGGCACCCACGGTTGTGGGGCTAAGCTGGCACTCCTATACCAGGTCTACTGGCCTCACTCTTTCCATTCTTTCTGAAGTCCCAAATAAACTGAGGAATCAAAAGAGCCTCATTATAGGAGACAAGACTGCACCTTTCTGTCCAGGCTCCTGCTCCACCTCACCCTTCACCTGATCACTCCCCCCCTCCCATGATCCTCCACTGGGGCTCTCCAGTCCACATGAAGGTGGGTGGGGAGAGCTGGCATCCCTGCTCCCCATCTCCAAAGCAACTGAAGTTGGGGTGGGAAGGGGAGATTTCCCCACCTCCAACCTAGGTTCCCACCACTTAGCCCCTTTCTCTACTCCCTTCTCCTGTGTCAACTCAAACCAGATCCCTACAGGCTTCATGACTTGATATAAGAAGGTATAGATTTCTGCTCCGGACCATATTCATGCAGAGCTGTCTCCATTCTGCTGCAATTCAGCCTCTGAGAAATTTTTTACACGATTAATTATCATTATGCTACTCAGCACAAGAAAAACAGTGCGAGATGTCCACAATTACGCATTGTTCTATTCTGTTTCTCTTTTTATTTTGTTAAATTTTAATTGATTTTCTGATGAGTTGAGTGTTACAGCACTTGTAATATTTTATATATTTTGCAGTTGTTTTTTTAAAATGTATTTTTATTAAAGATTTCTTGGTTTACAAAAGTATGTGCAATGTCTCTTTTTTACAAATTACATTTTCTACAGATCAGTTTCATTTGTTGAGACAGTGTTACTTTAGGAAGAAAAGGGGGAAAGAGGTGGAGGAAGGAATGGTGAGTGGGGGTGAGGTCGGGTGTTGATGTTTCTATTTTACTTAATGTATGTGTGGGGTTTTGAGTCAGTGTCGCTTGTTCAGGTTCTCTTTGCTATTTGCTTGTGTTCCTTTGGTGTTGAGAGAGGTTGGGGGTTGGCCTAGGGTGTGGTTGTTCATTTGTGATTAGCTGTGGTGAACTTTGTTTTCATGTATGAGTGGGGTGGGTGGGTGTTTTGGATCAGGTTAGCCCTATTGATTTGTATGCTGTTGGTGGATTCTTGTCGTTGTCTTGTTGGGCTGTGTTTGTAATAAAGGGGAGCCATACCAGGGTGAAGGCATCTTCTTCTATTTGTCCCCGTGTCAGTTTCAGTTTACAGTATTGGTTAATTTTTCTAGTAAGGCTGTTTCCCATACTATTTGGTACCATTGGTCCATGCTTACTCCTGACAAGTCTTTCTAGTGTCTGGCTATGATGTTTCTGGCTGCTGAGAGTAGGTGGGTTATGAGTTCTTTGTGATGTGAGTGGGCATTATTATCCTGGAAGGATTTAGTAGGGCCAGTTCTGGGTAGTAGGGCCAGTTTAGTAGGGCCAGTTCTGGGGTTATGTCTAATACCTGCTTAGTTATTTTGCATATTTCTTTTATGGCTGTTGTCCAGAATAATTGGATTTGGGGGCATTCCCACCACATGTGGAGGTATGTGCCTGTGGAGGTGCACCCTCTCCAGCATTTTGGTGAGGTTCCTGGGTGTATTAGCACTAATTTCCTTGGTGTTAGGTACCACCTGCAGGTGAGTTTTAGAGTGAGTTCTTTCCTTTTCATTGATATGGGTTTAAAGGGGGGTTTAGACCACATTCTGGCCCACTCAGTGTGGTTAATCTCATAGCATTGTTTGTGAACTAAAGCAGCAGCAGCAGCAGCAAACAAAGATCCCTGCAGGATTGATTTACGTTCTAGAGATGGGACAAATAAGCAATAACTGGCAATTTCCGTTCCTGCTTCAGTTTCCAAAGTAATTCGGAAACATCTCTATTGTAACTCTAGATTCCTCATCCCGAAAGGACTACGGTACCAGTTCAGACTTGGGAGTCTGTCCACTCTCTTTGGGATCTTTGTAAGAAATCAGAAAACTTCTTGGCATGTTATTGTCTTATGCGGAGGGTATTGTTCTGCAGAGAGGTATATTAGGTTAGCCCCCATCTGCAGTCTGGGGTGCTATTGTCTATACGCAAGCTAAGAACTGGAAATGAACTAGTCTTTACCATAAAAATTCTTTTTAAGGACAGAAATCCACAAATAGGATTGGAATCATCCATTGGAAAGTGAAGTGTTGTGCACCTGCTCCCCCACCCCCCGTTTCTTGGGGAGGAGGGAGGAGGAATATGAGAAGCATTTGCTCAAAAACCCAGAACTTGCCTATGATCCTAAAGAGGATGACGACCCCCTGATTTAAAATCAAATGGCTCTTTCCCCTGTATCAATGCAGCAGTAATTCCAAAGGCACAAAATACAGGCAACAGACACATGCTAGGTAAAAGGAATAAATATATCTTTATTAACAAAGCCACCAATCACACTTTGAAGGCAACAATCTGTATTCAGGTAGACACAACATCAATATATAATTTCATTTTCCCAATTTTTTCACAGTGCAGATCAATATATAGTTCTCCCCTGTTTCATTTTTTAAAATCTTCTAAATAACAGTCATCAGCATCCTCTAAGAAAAAGTGTGATACAATTACCTTCACCCTGTGACATATTTGTTCTTTCTCATTTGTAACTCTAATTTAAAAATAGATAAAATTTTGAGCAGTTTTACGCAAAGGGCATTTATGGACCATTTCACACATGTTAGCCCTGCTTATTTGTTCCACGTAATTGTTTATCAGTAAAGAGATAAGTGCTGGGATCAATGGTGTCTCTGTGGCTGTCTCCCTGTACCAGTCCAGATCACCACAAATCTGCCTACCTCTGAGCACACCAACCAGGTGGAGAAAATAAAGGTGACCTGTGCGTGAGAACCAGCGCTAAGGAAAAGCAGGTTTCTTGTTATACAAGCAATAAGCAAGAACTGATTCCAAACTGTAGTCCTAGCTATAAATTAACCTGAAATCACTAGGCTCTTTGGAGTCTAATTAACAATTAAGGCTCACTGGGTTCTTGTGCAAAAAGCACTGGGTGGACCTGTGCAAATCTCTCCAGAAATGTCAACAGAGTTTGAGGTTAAGTCAACACAAATGTATTCTCACCAGCTTTGGCCGACATTAACTGCAAGATATTCACCCCACCACCCTTTTCTGAGGGTGCTTCCACATCAGGGGTGGGGAATCCTTTTTACCCAAGAGGCCAGATATTTATGCCCCTTTCGGCCAACTTTTAACAAATGGGTGGGATGCCCTGCTTGGTCAGTCATCTGACATCATAACAACATCAGATCACCAACACAAGTCAAAGCAGAGTGCTTCCCAGTTGCCTGACAGCCTGTGGATTGTTGGGTGCTTTGGAAGCACTGAGTGCAAAGTGCTTTGCAAGCCCTGTGCTCGGGGCCTTGCAAGTGCTGAGCACTGGTCTTGCAAAGGGCTTTCTGCAGCGCTTCCTGAATGCCAGACAACCAGCTGTTCAAGGGGCTTGCCCTATACTTGGTGCTTTGATCGGGCTCCTGAATGTTGATTCCATGCATCCACATGGCAACTGCGCCAAGAGTCACTCTGATCCCCTTTCATCCACAGCTCACAGAAAAGTTGTGCAGGCATGACCACCCAAACTTCAAGGTGGGAAGGTCCAAGGACCTGGGGTAGACTTTGGACTCCCTGGGGATTAGAAATTAAATCTCCTTGTTTTGAGCAATCACAATACGATTTTGAAATTAAGAAATGCATTCTGCAGCCCCTCTGTAGACTGGTAGAGCTGCAATCAAAATAATCCAAGGTCATTTTGCCACTGTGTTGCATTGAGATAAGCCATGGTTTGGTTCAGCATGTCATCTGAATCTCATGGTTCATCTGTCTCCAGACAAACCACAAACCTAATGTTTTTTTTTCTTGGAGAGCTAAACTATGAACCCAGATTCTGATGACATGCTAAAGCCAACCATGGTTTAGTGCAGCACTGCAGCAAAATGACCAGGGAGGAGCAAAGCAACTGGAATCTCATCTCCTGAACAAATGAGGGCAGTGTGTCTTATGCTGTAGAGCTTTTACTCTGACCCATTTTAGCGCCTTACCCTCTGTTTTTATGGGAGATACTCATGCATTCCTTACAACCAATGTGTCTGGTCTTAGCCAATCGTGCATTGAAACAGTTGTGCACGTGTTATTATATTGTTCATATTAATGTGGACAATCACTCTTTATATATTATACCCAGTGTTTTTTTCTCTCTCTCATTTTGACTCAAGAAAATCACCATTTTATAGTTCAAATGGGGGAAAATAAATACAGTAAAAGGACAAAAGGACAAAATGTTTAGGGTTATGTGTACCCCTGTATCCCCCCAGAAAAAAGCACTGATTATACCTGTTTAAACCAAACCTCCAAGCAGATCTGATAATTTTAACCCTTCCCTCTTTCTGTCAAACTCCACTAATTAAATCACCACCAAAGTGGCAAACTTCTGTGCATCTGCAAGTGCTACTAGAAACCAGATGCTTAAATCTCCTTGCCAACTGCACGAGCACTTAGCAACCCATTCTAGTGTGACTGAATGTGCAACAACACAAAGACACACTTCCTAGCACTTTGCTGTGCTATTAATTCTACATAGTCTTTTGCTGGCCTGTAAGCTGTAAAACTGTATTTGTTGATTGTAACTTAGTGGCTGATCTGTGATCCTAATCATAAAGATTCACTGGTTTATTGTGCCTTGCACCAACCGTTTCTAACTCCCAAGTCCTTCTGGCACAAAACTATGTATATTATCTTACTACTGTGATACTTCAGAATAGTTTTTCTCAGAATAGACCCATTGAAATTAATGAGCATGACTAAGTTAGGCCCATTAATTTTAATAGGCGCACTCTGAATAAAAATCAATTGGTTACTACTTGATGTGTCCTGAGATGTATGCTGTTCAGACCACTTAGTGGTGACCAGCTCCTGAGATGCTGCAGTTGTTTGGCACGATTCCTAGAAAAGGTGGGTGCTAGAGATGAATTAAAGATCGTATTTACTTGGAGGAGCACAGTGCTAAGAACAAACAAGCATTGGCTCTTATAGATGCAGCAAAAAAACTGCATTGTTATATTGTGCACTTTGTAACTAAGGGATATGATATACAGAAGCCCTGCTCCAGCAGCTACAGGATACACACAGAAGAGGCTACTTCAAATATGTTGAGGGGAAATCAACTTTGGAGAAAACAGACCACTTGTTTTCTCCTGCTCTGGAGGTAGGTCTCGAACCAATGGCTTCAATCTCTGAGAAAGGAGATTCCGACTAAACATCAGGAAAAAACTTTCCGACAGTAAGAGCTGTTTGACAGTGGCAAGAGGTTGTAGACTCTCCCTCCTCTGAAGTTTTCAAGCAGAGGTTGGGTGGCAACCTGTCAGGGATGCTTTTGCTGAGATTCCTGCATTGCAGAGGGTTGGGCTAAATGACCCTTTCAACTCTGCAGTTCTATGATTCTATGATTGTGCCCCATGGAACTCTGGCTTGTAGCAATAACCTTTCCAGCTTTTGGCTCGGTTTGACCTCACACCTAGAGGAAGCTATTGAGCGAAATGAGGGCTCTTATATCTCAGCCTCTGATGGGTTTGGGGAGCTGCCAAAGAGTCATTTGGCAATTCACTTCTGATTCAAACAAGCTGCAGTGCTCTTCAGAAGGCCCAAACATCAATTGCTTCTAAATGAGACTTTGCATTTAATAATCCCTTTTCTTTCTTTTACGTAGCTGGCAGGTGGAACATCAAAAGTTTTCTTTTTGTATCTTTCTCTAATATTTCTTTTGCCTTCTCTCTATTTCTTCTTCTTCTTCTTCTTCTTCTTCTTCTTCTTCTTCTTCTTCTTCTTCTTCTTCTTCCTCCTCTTCCTCTTCCTCTTCCTCTTCCTCTTCCTCTTCCTCTTCCTCCTCCTCCTCTTCTGGAGTTCCATGTCCGGGGCCTTTTATTAAAGTCTATAAACTGTATACTCATGGAGGTGGTGGATGATTTATGGAGGGCCTTGGGTGAGAGACAGGGAAAGGTAGGTTTCCCGGGATGAAAGGCTGGGAGGAGCTACAGTCTATAAGGGCTAATAATTACTTTTAAGAGAGGATCCATATTCCACTTATCTGATTTGTATTTCTGTAGTCACTATTTTACTGTATTACAGAATTTTTAAATTACAAATCTCATTCGAACCTGCCTGGTTAAAAAAAACACAACCAAAACAAAGCTAGATTGCATCAGCCAGGAGGGCTGTAGTTATCAGACCAGGGTAGAGAAAGAATCTAACTCTTTCCTTTCTTAGCTCTACTGAAGTCCTTAGGAGAACTCTTCTTCTAAAATTGGCATTGACTTTGGGGGGAAATCCTGCATAGGCATTCTCTCCCCTCCACATAAATACTAGCTTAAAAGGAGGTGTTTTCTAACTCAATGCAATCTGGTTTCTATCTGGTTTCTCTGCCTGGTTGCTCAGTCAACTTCTCTAAATGAACCATTTAAAAAATAAATTTAGGACCTAAAATTTAGCAATTCACACATGCATACATTATTTCACATGAACTATAATCCAATTACAAACATATAATAAAAATGTGGAAAACCAAAAATCTCTCAACCAAAAATCTCTCAGAAGGTGTTTTTAACCTTGCTTTCTATTTTTATTCCAAACCTTATAAATTATTGAAAACACGGCAACTTACAATAATGACTTTTATTTTCCCAAACCGAAAACCTAGACTAAGGTAAATCCTTTTTTTATTAAGCAGACCTAAATCCAGTGAATGGAGTACACCTAATTTATATTTCTACTGCTCTGCATTTCAACTGAGACAATTATTATATATAATAAAAGGGGAACTGAATCAACACAGAATAGACACTGAAATTAAACTTTCCAAACATCTCTCATTAACAAGCTCTTGCATTTAAAGATCTTAAACCAAATCAATTGAACTCTTTAACAAATCCATTTACTAATTGTACTATCCAAATATGGACAATCTGACAATGTAAATTTGCACCTATTATGTCTCCATTAATCCTATTATCGTACCACCCAGATTTTTTTCCAGCAAGGCAATCTGAACACTGGGAATCCAAAGGTTTAGACACATTACAAGATTTATATACGAATAATCAACCAATATCTATTAACCTGATAACATTAACTTTGTCAAACATTTACACAAACTAGATTTTAATCAAATTCATACTTTTAGTACAAAAGAACATTTAAAAATACAAGCTTTGAGACTCTTAAGGCAATTTTAAAATTTATTAAGCACAATGGAGGTGGAATGATTAGTTTCTAAATTGTACTCTAGCTTATGGATCTATGGATATGGGAACTAGATACTGGCACACAAATTACAGTGGTACCTCTGGATGTGAACGGGGTCCGTTCTGGAGCCCCATCCACATTCAGAAGCGAATGCAACCCACGTCTGTGCATGCGCGGTTTGCGATTCGCCGCTTCTGTGCATGATGTCATTTAGACCATCTGCACATGCACAAGCAGCGAAACCCGGAAGTAACACGCTCCGTTACTTCCGGGTCGCTGCAGCGCGCAACCCGAAAATACTTATCCCAAAGCTACTTCAACCCGAGGTATGACTGTATTCCCAAGGATTGGAATAAAATTTGGGAATTGTGACCCTTAAAATCTGTTTCCGTTTTTTCTTAAAATTATTACACAGATGGTATCACACTCCTTTGCAAAGGTAAGAAAATGTTTTCTTCTATATCACCTAATTGTTGGAGGGGTTGCAATAAACTTTGTACATATTTTCATTTAGGGTAGGAATGTCCATTTGTGAAAGATTTTTGGAATTTGATTTTGACAGAAATAATAGATGTTACTAAAGAAACTATTGTTTGTTGCCAAAATCTAATGTTATTGAATATTTTTGTGGATACCAATGTAAATATATTGTCAGAAAGAATGGGTCTTATATATTATCTTGGCAGCACAAATAGTAATTGCAACTCAGTGGAAACCAGCCCAAAATCTGACACTGGGCGTTTGATGCCACTCACTCTGGAATATAGATGTAGTGGAGAAAATCACACATAATTTGAGATTTTAACAAGGTCTAGGTTCTCCGGGGACACGGGTGGTGCTGTGGTCTAAACCACTGAGCATCTTGGGCTTGCCGATCAGATGGTCGGCGGTTCGAATCCCCACAATGGGAGCTCCTGTTGCTCGGTCCCATCTCCTGCCAACCTAGCAGTTTGAAAGCATGCCCAAAAGTGCAAGTAGATAAATAGGTACAGCTCCAGCAGGAAGGTAAACGACGTTTCTGTGCACTGCACTGGTTTCAGCGGTCCGTTGCGCCAGAAGCGGCTTTGTCATGCTGGCCACATGACCCGGAAAAACTGTCTGCAGACAAACGTTGGCTCCCTCGGCCTGTAAAGCGAGATGAGCGCCGCAACCCCAGAGTCATCTGCGACTGGACTTAACTGTCAGGGGTCCTTTACCTTTAACCTTTAGGTTCTCCAGACACCTTTTATATGATTTGAAATTCTTTACAACATATACAACATTGCTTTCAATACAATCCTTGTCACAAGCCTGTCAAATCCGGAACTAGATTTGATAATCTGATGAAATTGACAGTCTTTACTTAGACTTTGCTATTCTAACTCATGTGGAACTACTCATTCTGCATGCCTATTTTATGGTTTTGTTTTTCATATTTTAATTTTTGTCTGTTGTTATAATTGTCCTTTCTGTTTGAATTACATTGGGGAGGGTTCAGTCTCCCCTTCATTCAGCCTCTGGTTCCATTAATTATCACCCCTTGCTGAGGCAAATTGCATTTTTTAAAGAAACAAAAAACAAATACACCATTTTGCAGGCTAGATATGACGTATTTAATATCACCTGCAGTTTGCCCTTGTGTGTGTGGCTGTAAACCAGTTCAAAATTCAAGTTTTAGTAAGACTGCTGTATTGCAGATTATATATCTATATGGACAAAGGTGAGGCTGGTCGGGCAAAAGATTCCTGCATTGTGGGGAGTTGGGCCATGGGGCCCTTGTGGTCCCTTCTAACTCTACAATTCTATAAGTCTAAGGTGAGGTAGAGCCCTACCGTTATTTTTTCTGCACTCTAAAAATCCAAACCTCTGTAGCAATGCCATATTCATAAATTTCCTATAACTGAGGGTAGAGTGCCAGCAAATTTGTCAATTTGAGTTTCTCTCTGTTCTTCAGTTCTGCAGCCTCGTTCAAGTTTCCACATTTCCAAATCAGCTTGAGCTGCTTTAAAAGAAAAGTCCTCATGAGAATTCACCAGCCTTTTTTGTGTGTGAGCTTCTCCTAATATACATTTCTTCCTATGGGAAAATAACTGCTCTCCAATTTTACAGCAATTTCTCCCCAATTTCTGATTTTTGTCAATCAGAATTGATCTCAACTGATTAATTCAGCCAATTTGTTGATTAAACATTGGAGAGCTAGCTAGACTTCTGGTCTTTCCCAAATGATAGGATTTCCCATACCTGGGCTTGCAGAGAGAGGGCACAGTGTTGATTAGGAGAAAGACACACATCACAGAAAGCAAGACAAATGACCTCCAGATGTTGCCAGGACTACAGCATCCTAGAAATTCATTGTCCTGGCTGGTGCTGATGGGAGGTGGAGTCCAGCAACACCTGCAGATTCCTCGCCCTGGATATAAAGAGAGAACCCACAGCATAACCCTCAGCTGCCAGTGAACCTCAATTATTCCCAGCTCTGGAATTTGTCATGCTAGGTATTCATACCAGCAAATCATATGCCAGCCCAGTCATTGGTCTTGCCTTTCCCAACATTCCTCTGGTGGGAGGGCTGGCTGGCTTTCTTTATATTTACATGCAGTACATGGACAATCCTGCAGATATGCATTCATCCATCTGTGGCTTTATTTTGCTTTCCAAGTGCAAACTCCACTCCCACCCCAGTGCAAACATGGCCCAAGGATTAGGGGAAGGGCCAGCCAATCTGTGCCCCACAAAGCTGCTTTTTGTTTCAGACTTTCTAAATTGACTCTTCCCTCCCCTGCTGGGGCTGAATTAGACACTTGAGGAATAGGTACATTCTGATGGACTGCCACAGGTCCTGCTGTTCTAAACATGTCACTGCTGTATTCACATTTAAATAGCAACCCATCAACCGCAGGTTAAAAACTGATTTGATTTGCTTTATGCCCTGCTTTTTGGTTAAGACACTTTAATTTTTAACAGCACAGGCATACTTTTTTTTGTTTTTTTGCTATTTCCTTAAAAAAATAGGCACACTTAAATAATACATTGCAAAAGGTTTGTTCTTAAGAGCATATATAAATAAAACGGCCTTTCTACAGGTGAGCTCATCCTCACTGTTTTACTGTACAAGCCACTGTTCTGGGCATCCCTCTGTATTGGAAAAGCTGAGAACAGTGGCTCATACAGAAGCCCAATGGGCAGCATCCTTCCAGGATGATTGCTGTGAGGTTACATGAGCCCTTAATGGTCTGTAATTCACCTTGCATGCCACATTAGCAGCCATCTCATGGCACACTAATGTGTCCAGCCTGGCAAGGACACAGCTATTTGTTGCTAAGCTTTAAAGAAGAACTGCTGGAGATATATCATCAGGTTGGTGGCAAAGCACTGGTTAACACATACAGTAATCTAATATAGCGCAAAGTTGGTCATGCAGCCTAGAGCTTTTGCACACTCCAGCAGAGGCACACCAGAAGGAGCAGAGCATGGCACATCTGTCGGTAGAACACTACAGAGAAGGACAGTGCACAAAGTAGCACATTCTCAAGGCTGTATGCACCCTTCTTGGAATGCTTCTTGTCTTAGGGAGTCATCGCATATGTGCAGCACACGCATCCCAAATCGATCAGGCACACTGTGGAAAGCAGCATTGAAGAGAACAAGACAGGCAAGCACCATCCTGCAAATCTTTACACAAATCCATGACTTCAGTGGGAATGTGAATGAGGTGTGTGTGTGTGTGTGCATGCGCGCACATGTGTGCGTGCACTAATGCTGAGAGAGGATAAACCCACAGGTCAGTGGCAGAGCACATGCATTGCACGCAGAAGGTTCAATCCCAGGCATTGTTCGCTGAAAGGGTGGGATAGACCTCTTGGCCCCAGATGCTGAAGAGTTTGGTCAGCCAGAGCAGAGAGTCCTGGCCTGGATAAAAGGGTCCAGTTGAGCTTAAGGCAGCTGCCCCAGGGCAACCTTGTAAGCTGGTGGCCAAAGAAGGCTTCTTGCTTCAAAAGTGTATGCTCTTTCTCAGCAGAACCTAGGAAACCATAAGCCGACTCTCACAAAGCATAATAACAAGCCCATTGTTTGAAGAGAGAGAGAATGAGACAGAAGGTGGTGGAATCATTTGTACGAGTCAAATTTGGCCCTTGTGATAGCATGTAGAAGATGAGCTTTACATAGTGCATATGGACAGAGCAGAATAAATAGTCCTTCTATTTACAATAAGATTTCAGCCTGGTTGTTGTTTGTTCCGGCCGGGGATGGCTTGCTTTTAACCCCCTCCGTCCCACCTTTCGAGGCGTCAAGAAAGAGCAGGCGTGGACTCCAGAGGCCAAGGAGGATTCTCTTGTACTCCTTCCGGAAATTCTGGTTGAGAATGCCGTATATCACGGCATTGAGGCAGCTGTTAAAGTAAGCCATGAAGTAGCTCACCACAAAAAGCCACTCTGGAATCTGCGGGATGATCTTCGAAGGGTTGATGGAGACCGCCAGGCCGATGAAGTTTAATGGCCCCCAGCACACTGCGAACAGGACAAAGACCACAAACATGGTCAGGAAGTTCCGCACATCAGCCGTACGCACTTTCTGCTTGCAGTCTTGCCTCACCCGGTGCTTGACCTGGATCACGAGGATCCAGATCCGAAGGTAGCAGAAGGACACAATGGAGAGAGGGATGATGAAATGGACCACCACCACAGTGATGGTGTACGACATGCTCACCGTCTGAGCAAAAGTGCATGAATAAATCCTCTGGTCATACTGCAGGGAGCCCACAAAAAGGTTTGGCAGGATAGCCACCAGGGTCAGCAGCCACGTCAGGCAAAGGTAGCCGCAGGTGTTCTTCAGGTTGAAGAGCCTGTCGTACCGGAGGCTGTGGCAAATGTAGCAGTACCTGTTGATGGCGATGGCTGTGATGTTGAAGATGGAGCCAATCACGCTGAGGCCCATGAAGAAGCCGCTGATCTGGCAGTGGATGTCGCCCATGGTCCATTCATTGTGGAAGATGGCGGTCAATATAAGAGGGTAGGGATAGACAGCCACCACCAGGTCTGCCACAGACAGGCTGACCACAAAGATATTGCCTGGGTGGGGGGTGGGAAGAGAGATGAAGAAATAGTTAAACCCCTGGCTTGTGTAAATATTAATATCCAAAGAACATCTGGCCCAGCTTTCAGGGCACACCACCAGCTTACAGAAGAGTTCTGAAGTATAAAATTGCACCAGATTCAAACTTCAGCCACTGGTTTAAAACCGGTAAGGTAAAGGTAAAGGTACCCCTGCCCATTCGGGCCAGTCTTGCCAGACTCTAGGGTTGTGCGCTCATCTCACTCTATAGGCCGGGAGCCAGCGCTGTCCGCAGACACTTCCGGGTCACGTGGCCAGCGTGACAAGCTGCATCTGGCGAGCCAGCGCAGCACACGGAACGCCGTTTACCTTCCCGCTGCTAAGCGGTCCCTATTTATCTACTTGCACCCGGAGGTGCTTTCGAACTGCTAGGTTGGCAGGCGCTGGGACCGAGTGACGGGAGCGCACCCCGCTGTGGGGATTCGAACCGCCGACCATGCGATCGGCAAGTCCTAGGCGCTGAGGTTTTACCCACAGCGCCACCTGCGTCCCTTCCTTAAAACCGGTAGCAGCTAATAAAAATTGTACGGTATTTGTATCTCTGACTTTCAAGTTGTGGAATGAAGAGGCCAGACGGAAAATGCACTGTTATGGGAATATAGCTTTGTAGTGGTAATCTTGGGCAGGAGTAGGGAAGAATTCTACTCAATACAAAGTGATCAATTCAATCAACTGCAAATTCCTCCACTCCCTTGGGCACCCAGATCACTCCAGTTGGGTATTTCTGGTTCCTTCCATTGGCTTGCCAAATGGATCCATGCCAAGAATCTGAAAATATACGTTCTGAGTTGAAATTGTTATTTAGAAGCCATACCAGTTTTGTAAACACACACACACACACAGGTTTTGAAAAATGCGGGCCAAGAGCTAATAAAAATATATAGAAAGGTCAACTGAGTTTAAGAAAGCAAAGGGGGTAAAAGCTAAGAAAGTGGAAAAGTAAATATTTAGCGTGGTTGGGGAGGCAATAAAAGTGTTCTGCAAACAGATAATAGAATTTGGCATACGGACAGAAATAAGCCTGCCATATGCTCCTGTAGCCCCAGAAAGATAAACACGAGAATCTTGTGGTGGACTATAACTTTGAAAAATTTACAGAAAACATATTTATCTCCAGATCCTTCCCATCACTGATCTTCACTTTCCTGCTGCCCACACATTTCAAGTATTCAGCTGGGAAAGAACTATAAAGTTCCTTCTGTTGTTTGGGAACACAACAACAAGGAAGCCACAACAGTTCCGATCTTGTGCTGTTGGGTGTGCAGATGGATAAGGACGCAGGAAGCTGCCTTATACTGAGACTACGGGGCCCTTCTAGCTCAACCAAATCTATCCTGATCATCAGCTCTCCAGGGTTCCAGGCAGCGGCCTCTCCCATCCCTACCTGGAGGTGTCACAGACTGGGCCAGGGGCCTTCTCAATGCAAAGAAGATGCTCTACCACTGAGCTATGGTGCTTCCCATGGTGTGTGTGAAAGAAGAAGTAGCCCAGCTCAGGAGGAGTTAAGTTCGGAGAGTGTAGAGAGAATTAGGCTTTTCCAGGGCAGACCCAACATATTGTGCTGTCTGAAGCAATAAATAAGTCAGGCATGCTATACTAGCAGGCCCTCCCACTTATTCCATTGAGTGGAGCTGTAGACTTCTGCCCTAAAGTCCTGCTCAGATGAGCAGGTGACAGCAAAGGCTGCAAGGTTTTTTAGCTGGGGCAATCAGAATAAGATCCACTATTTGACTATTGATTCAAAACCCTAAAGTGTATTTTATATAATTGACTTTTTGATTTCTATTCTTTGTATATCGTATCGTTGTTTTAGTGCTATGGCTGATGGCTGACACAAATAAAGATTCATTCATTCATTCCTGCTCAATGCCCTGGGCTCAGTGCCCTGGGAGGTGGCATTTGAGGACTTCCTAGGGCTCTGGTCTCTGTCACTATCAAAAGGATAGGCAAATCTGTCAGTTTTTCCAATCGGGTAGCCAGAAGTAGAGCAGGCACAAGATACTGTTCTGTTGCAGAGGCAGAATACAGTTCTTCAAGTATTTATCCTAGGCCTGACCACTCCAGAGGCTTCATTCCGCCTCCCAATCAATCACAGAGGCTGCTCCACAATGATGAGGACACAGAGGTCTGAGCCTTTGCAGAACTCACCAAACAAAGGCCTCAACCTTGGACCTCACAGTTCCCTGTTCAAGGAAGAGGAAACCCCTGACAGCATCTAGTGTAACACTGCAAATGTTTAACCTGGCAGAGGGCAAACGAGAAGCAGAGATTCACAACCACTTGAAGATAATGCTCTTTTTTATTCAAACACTGCAATCTGTCAACGGACACTGAGAAAAGTGAGACTGGCATGTGGGATTTCCTAGTACATAGCGCTGAAGTGAAACACGAATGGGCACTGAGGAAGTACTTGTCACTTGACAGGCAACCATTAAATTCATGGGATCACATGCCATCCATCACCATCAGAATGACTGAAGGCAGCAGACAAGGAGCATTCGCAAGAAGCTGACATAACGATGAAGGTTTGCTACCGCAATCCATTTGGCACTGACAACACTCTCTATAAATTCTGCTCAAATGAGAGTCTGGAATGACCATGTGGTTATGAATGTTCTGCACCACCTGCAATCTCTGGCAAGCAGTAGCAAGATTCTAGGGGCTCCATGCACTCAGCCAGGGTTGTGTTTCTGCTGGAAAAATCGAGGCACAGCAAAATCTAATGTCTTTAAGAAATATGGGGTTTATTTTACACATATTTAACATCTGAAGTCTTCCATGGAGGGGGTGCAGAACGTTATGCCCCAATAGTGTCTCTTGTTGCCCCTCCCATAACTTCAGCAAGCTTAACTCCAAATCAGCAGTCAGTGACGGTTTCTGGTCTTCTGTAAGAAGCTGGTAATGCCATAGATCTAAAGTACCAGAGTCTGTTAATGAAAAATTGAAATTAATAAACAGCAGTCTAAACTACAGAGCCTAGGGCTTGCCGATCTTTAGGTTGGCGGTTCAAATCCCCGCAACGAAGTGAGCTCCTGTTGCTCGGTCCCTGCTCCTGCCAACCTAGCAGTTCGGAAGCACGTCAAGTGCAAGTAGATAAATAGGTACAGTTCCGGCGGGAAGGTACACGGTGTTTCCGTTATCTGCTCTGGTTTGCCAGAAGCGGCTTAGTCATGCTGGCCACATGACCCGGAAGCTGTCTGCGGACAAACGCTGGCTCCCTAGGCCTATAGAGTGAGATGAGTGCCACAACCCCAGAGTCATCTGCGACTGGACCTAATGGTCAGGGGTACCTTTACCTTTTAGTATTTAGATAACATTTGGCACATGTGGGGGGAAATGCAAGCTGCAGAACTGTGCCAGACTAGGAATTCCTGGTTTAGTTTATGCAAACCAGCCTGGCAGGCTAGCTAAGTGCAAAGCCATTGAGAAACACTGGGCCATTGTAAGGGCGTTTGGCAATGCAGAAAGCTGCCACTCTGAGGAGTGGACAAAACCAGGAGATCTGGGAGGTTGCCAAGGTGACAGGGGTCATGATGTCACAAAAACCTGTGTCCTTTTTGAAATCTAAAGATGTTCTGGGAACAAGGAGAAGGAAGTGGGCAGAAGTGGCTGTAGCTGGAGAGGCTGCACCAAGAGACGAGGGGCAATGACTGACTGCAGCTCTGGAGCCAAGCTTGCTGAAGCTATGAGAGGGACAATGAGAGACATTATTGGGGTGTAATGTTCTGCACTCCCGCTACTGAAGACTTTAGGTGCAAATATGTTTAAAATAAACCCCATATTTATTAAAGGAACTAGCCTCCACTGTGCCTCAGTTTTCCCAATGGAAACGACAACCCCGGCTGAGTGCATGGAACCCCTGGAATCTTGCTGCTGCTTGGCGGAGATTGAGGGTGACAAGAAACCTTCGTAACAATATGGGAGAAAACCCCATTGACATTTGTTCTGATTCAGCGGTAAATATTGTGTTTCCCTGGGAGAAAGCAACAAGACTGGATGAGCTCTAAGTCAGGTTGCTGGGGGATCTTGCCCACTGCCGGGTACCCCCCAAGTGGCAGAAGCTCTCTAGCAGCAAGGACTAGAAAATACTTCTGCCGCATAACTTATGGCAGCCTTCCCCAGGAGCACCACAATGTGTCTTATGTGCCTCATGATGGACTGATAGGGCAGGCAGACCTGCAGAGGCTGCAGACAGTGAAAGGGGATGTAATTTTCTGAACTCTGAAAGTGTTAAAGGTTAGAAATAATGCTGTCACCTGAGTTCGCAGTTACATTTCTCAGCATATGAACTTTTCCTGCTCAGCTGTGTTACAAATCTAACAGCATTCCCTCCCTCCCCCATCCCAAAAAAGTTCTTGCACTTAGAATTTGGAATCAAAGAATTACAGAATTGTAGAGTTGGAAGGGACTGTGAGGACCATCTAGTTCAACCCCTGCAATGCAGGAATATGCAGCTGCCCCATACAGGGAATGAGTCTTTCTTTCTCTGGTGTCTTCAGTGTTGCACTGGTAACATCTTAATGCCAGGGACACTTGGGAATGTTGTTTTATATGGCTTCTAAGAGCTTTGTACAGGCATAGGCAAACTCCAGCCCTCCAGATGTTTGGAACTACAATTCTCATCATCCCTGACACTGCTCCTGTTAGCTAGGGATGATGGGAACTGTAGTCCCAAACCTCTGGAGGGCTGGAGTTTGTCTATGCCTGGCTTAGTATTTGCAACAGGAATCTTAAGGCTTACCCACGCTTCTGCTTCTCCTGTGCCTAGAAGGCATGGGATCAAGCAGTTTCCCACTTGTCCCTGCCACTTCCTTTGGGAAAACTGCTCTGTAGCACTGAATTGGAGCTAGCGTCAATCTGGGGGAAATCCAATTGATGCTTGCTCTGATTCAGCGTTATGGAACGGGTTTCCTATTAAATAGAGGGAATGATGGACGAAGGACACAGCTCTGTTAGATTCACAACTCTTTATTACAGCAGTTAGAACTGCTCCTGGAGACAGACAGATTTGCATATGTATATGTCTGTTTTATATAATACTAAGTAACTTGTAACAATAACAACTCCCAACTAGCTAACCAGTCAGTGAGCTGCAGTTCTCAATCCTTCATTTGCATACTGGTGGACCTGAGTGAGAACTGCAGCTACTCTTAATACATAACATTTCCCCGGGGAAAGTGGCAGGATGAGCAGAAATCTGGATGAGCCCTCGGAGACCACATGCCCCAGGGCTCATTGTTCCTGAGCATTCACATTACAACATGCAACATGCAAGGAGCCTTGAAACATGTAATTCCCAGGGCGCCTGTTGATCAGAGTGAGCACTTGCGTGCCCTGGGAAGATTGCATTTCCCAACGTCTGTGTGCTTGTGGTTCTACTAGAGCAGCACTGAAGGCATTCAGGGGCAGGGGATGTTGTGAGTATTCCTAGTTACCACCGCCAGATGATAACTGGAAGGGAAAGAGAAGGGGGTGGGGCAATGTAAGTTTGGAACTGGCTAAGAAGTTTTTAGAACTGTTATCCCAGGGGGTTTGCCCAACAGAAGTTCGATTCAGCACACACACACACATGAGAAACTTCAGCTCATCACTGTTATGCAAGTTTAATATACTTAAATTCATGCAAATAACCCCTTTCCTTGCAGGAGATTTCCATTGGGAACCAACCCTTAGAAACATTTCAGAGTTGGGCCATCTCAACTGGAACAGCTCCCTCTAGGAAAAGTCACATGCATTTGGTGTAAAACCTAAGCTTATCTTGATGGAACACAGCTGCCTCCTGGACCAAGACCAGCATCTTCTCAAATCTCTTGGAACCACAAGTGTGACATCTATAACTGAAGACATAGGAGGAGGCAGGTTTTCCCACCAGCATCTTTGGGATCTCTAGGGACAAACAAGGCATTGCTAGGCTGGTAGCCATGCCCCACCACCACCACCTCCGCCCAGTGGTGAGCAAGGGTCCCTTTATAGTAAGAAGCAAAGCAGCCCTGAGTGGAACGTCCTTTTCACTATATTGCCTCAGGCCCCTGATGTGGTTGGCTCCAGAGGCATTTGGGGGAAATGGAGATGGGAGGCAGCTGTAGTTTCAGCTAGCACGTTTCTCTGTGGCATACACATTGCCGTGGTAAACAAGTTTTTTAAAAAGAGGGGGAGGGGGAGGAGACTGATAGCCAGAATCAGCTCCCGGTGACCTCTCCTATGTTCATGGGTCTTGGCACCTGCCTGATCATGTCAGATGCTGGCACCAGGCCCGCAACAGATCCACTTCTCCTAGCCCTTGGTTCTCCCTGGTATGAGCCAGGAGAAGAAAACACTGGTGTGGCATCATTGCACTGAGACTTTCACATGTCTCTGGCAGCTCCTTGAGTGGACAGGGAACTCATGTCATGTGTCTTCTTTTACTAGATGTTATGAAGAATATGTGGGGAGGAGATGTGGGGCTGCTGCTCTCAAGGTGAGCCACGTAACCCTTGTATGGCTGTTACATATCATGCCTTAAACTCATTACATATTATATATAAGCAGACATATAGTAAAGATGTGTTACAGAAATTACGGGGGGGGGGGTCACATCTTTAAAGTTGTTAACAGTTACAAATATTATGCCTGAATGTATCCTTTCGACTTGACAGCTCAGGGAATATACCTAGCTTTATGAATCATATAAAATCAACCCCTTTGCCAAGTTCCTCCATTTCAACACCATTTTGCCCTTGGAAAAAGGACTCTTTCCCCTGCCACCTCCCCAAGCTTGAAGACATATGTACACACCTCCTACCCCAGGAAATGCCCAGAGGTGACAATTGCTGGGCTCGCTGTTCTCCAAGGGAAGCCAAATCTCATCACCAGACTTGCCTCAGGCTCCAGACATGCAAAGGAAGTTCTATTGTACTTTGGGTGGTGGGACTTCAGAGGTGTTTGCCTATGCTAATCTTATACAGTGGTACCTCTGGTTACGTACTTAATTCGTTCCGGAGGTCTGTACTTAACCTGAAACTGTTCTTAACCCTGAAGCACCACTTTAGTTAATGGGGCCTCCTGCTGCTGCCGCACCGCCGGAGCACGATTTCTGTTCTCATCCTGAAGCAAAGTTCTTAATCCGAGGTACTATTTCTGGGTTAGCTGAGTCTGTGACCTGAAGCGTATGTAACCTGAAGCGTATGTAACCCGAGGTACCACTGTACCTGGGTCTTACCCTGACATGTCTGCTTATGCTAATCTTGTACCAAGGACTTGTCTGGACATGTTTGCCAAGGTTAAACTAGTGTACCCCCTGTCTACCCCTCCCCTTTTGTGACATGTCAGTGATGTGGCAATAATGTATCAGTGATGCTAAACGAACTGTATTCTGGGATATGGTGGGAAACCTTTAAAAGTCATTGCCACCCTATCCTCAGGGTTCAAAATTTCTCTTTGAACCTGTTGCGCAATAAACTTTGGTCTACAGCTATTTGTTCCGGTTGGTGGCTGGACTCCTTCCTTTATTCTGTAGGGACCTGTGGGCTCTGCCCGACCAGCTGGGTGACTGAGCAGCCTCGCACCTAGATTTTCCGGTTACAGATGCATTGCCAATATTTGGCAAAAACATAATGTTCAGATGAACCACTGAGGACTAGGATCATGGGAAGCTGCCATATACAGAGTCAGACTATTAGTCCATCCAGCTCATTATTATCTACACTAACTGGAAGCAGCTCTCCGGGGTTTCAGAAGGACATTCCCAGCCCTACCTGGCGATACTGGGGATTGAACCAGAGACCTTCTGCCTGCAAAACAAATGCTCAACCTATTTTCCCCAAATTAAAAAAAAGGTAAAGGGACCCCTGACCATTAGGCCCAGTTGTGACTGACTCTGGGGTTGCGGCGCTCATCTCGCTTTATTGGCCGAGGGAGCTGGCGTACAGCTTCCGGGTCATGTGGCCAGCGTGACTAAGCCGCTTCTGGCGAACCAGAGCAGCACACGGAAACGCCATTTACCTTCCCACCAGAGCGGTAACTATTTATCTACTTGCACTTTGACGTGCTTTCGAACTGCTAGGTGGGCAGGAGCAGGGACCGAGCAATGGGAGCTCACCCCGTCGTGGGGATTCGAACCGCCGACCTTCTGATCAGGAAGTCCTGGCTCTGTGGTTTAACCCACAGCGCCACCCGCGTCCCTCTTCCCCAAATTAACAACCAATTAAATGAATTATCAACCCACTTCTAATATTGTCTGCAGTCCAGCTTCTGTCTAGCTTAACCAAGATATCTACCAAGACCACTTTCCAAACCCCTGCAGAAAGTAGTAAGCCCTGCTCAGTTTTCAGCTGGATTTGTGACATTATGACATTCCAGCAAAGGAAATTGGAGACAGCTGCATCACCTCAAACACCAGGCTGGACTCAGATGAGTGAGCCAGCACATCTCTGCTACTAATTTCTGGCTACTCTCCTGTCAACCAGATTTTTCCAATCTCCAGTTTTGTATTATTTTGACAGCCATAAAATCTGAAAAAGAAATTTTGGTTTTCTAATCAGCTGTCAGTCAAAATAGGCCTTTTTTAATATATGCTGAGCTTTGCCAAAAGGACAGAAGGACCTATTTTGACATTTTATAATAGATTTGCATATTATTTCATTTGCAGAAGTATTCATAACAATTCTGATGAGTCCTCATAAAAATCGGATTATTTATAGGTTTCCCTTTGCCGCTGAATGGAAAGCTACAACCATCCTTTATACAGAACATAGGAAGCTGCCTGACCCTGAGATGATTGATCCATCTAGCTTAGTCCTGGCAACTCCCCACTTGAGCAGAATCAACTCCTGCACTACTGCACACATGCACGGCGGCACAAAATAAATAAATGAATACATTCAAACCCAGAAGTGGTGGGAGAGAGCTGAAAAGTGCTCGTGGTTCGTAAGGAGACCCTCCCCAGAGCCTGAAGAGGACCTCAGCAAGCCAAAATTCAAGAAGTAAGGGTTTAAATTATTATTTTTTAAAAAAACTTATGAGCTCTAAAATGGCATGTGGGAGCTCTCACAACTGTGGCACTACCCTTCTCAATAGCTGTTGGGCAGGAAGCTGTATTGCTCAGACGCATTGTTCCCTGTCCTTTCTGGCTTTCTGAAGACAAAGAGAATGGAGAGCAGCTAAAAAAACAGGTGTTTAGAGGCTTTAGATGGTGCTCATTTTACTTATGCATGCGGAGGCCCACAACATAACCCCAACGAAAGCAGGGGGAGTTGCCTGTGCTGTCTAGACACTTCCGGGGTACAGTCATACCTCGGGTTGAAGTTGCTTCAGGTTGAGCGCTTTCAGGTTGCGCTCCACAGCGACCCGGAAGTAACGGAACGCTTTACTTCCGGGTTTCGCCGTTCGCACATGTGCAGACGGTCAAAATGACATCATGCGCAGAAGCGTTGAATTGTGACCCACGCAGACGTGCATACGCGGGTTGCATTTGCTTCTGGGTGCGAACGGGGCTCCGGAACGGATCCCGTTCGTATCCAGAGGTACCACTGTATTAAGATTAGCTGCAGTTCTCACTCAGGGCCACCAGTATGCAAATGAAGGATTGAGAACTGTCGCTCACTGATTGGTTAGCTAGTTGGGAGTTGTTACTGTTACAAGTTACTTAAAGCAGCCAGCTAGGCTGAAGTCAGTCTGACTCCATGAGCAGTTCTAACTCCTGTAATAAAGAGCTGTGAATCCAACAGAGTTGTGTCTATCCATCTTTCCCACTATTTAACAGTTTCAGAAAGGGGTGTCTTCAATCCTACGTGGATTAAAAGAAGAGGTCTTTTGCATGCAAAGAAGATAATCCACCACAGTTACACCCCATCTGTGCATCCCATCCCATCTCTATTACAATTATTTGTAATAACCATTTTATCTTCAGAACAACTCAATAAATTAGATCTGTAAAAATCAGGGATGGATATGCTAATAGATCCATGAATCAGTCAACCCAAGTCCTCTTTAAATTTATACAAAAAAATAATAATACACAAAACATAAGAATAAATATTGTCAGCTCACATTAACAATAAGAATAATCCATCAGCCATCACTGATATATATTAATATACACCATCCATCTGCTCTGTTAATAATAATAATATTTTTTTTCATTGAAAAATTGCTTCCTATGAGGCATTCCAAAGCAATTTACATCTACAAAGATTACATACATAAAAGCAATTAAAACAATTACCGTATTTTTCGCACCATAGGGCGCACCGGACCATAGGGCGCACCCAGTTTTTTGGGGGGGAAATAAAGGGGAAAAATTATTCCCCCCCCCAGGCGCGGGGCTGGGGCCGGGGAAGCTCGAGCTTCCCCCGACCCCAGCCCCCAAACAGGCAGCTCTCTGCAAGCCGTGGGAGCGCTCCCACTGCTTGCGGAGAGGTCCGCGAAGCCTGGGCGCGCTGATCGCAGCGCGCGCAGGCTTCGGCATGCTGGCAACTCTCTGCAAGCAGCGGGACCGCTCCCGCTGTTTGCGGAGAGGTCCGCGAAGCCTGGGCGCGCTGATCTCAGCGCAGGCTTCGGCATGCTGGCAACTCTCCGCAAGCAGCGGGACCGCTCCCGCTGTTTGCGGAGAGGTCCGCGAAGCCTGGGCGCGCTGATCTCAGCGCGCGCAGGCTTCGGCATGCTGGCAACTCTCCGCAAGCAGCGGGACCGCTCCCGCTGTTTGCGGAGAGGTCCGCGAAGCCTGGGCGCGCTGATCTCAGCGCGCGCAGGCTTCGGCATGCTGGCAACTCTCCGCAAGCAGCGGGAGCGCTCCCGCTGTTTGCGGAGAGGTCCGCGAAGCCTGGGCGCGCTGATCTCAGCGCGCGCAGGCTTCGGCATGCTGGCAACTCTCCGCAAGCAGCGGGAGCGCTCCCGCTGCTTGCGGAGAGGCCCGCGAAGCCTGGACGCGCTGAGTTCAGCGCGCGCAGGCTTCGGCATGCAGGCAAGTCTCCGCAAGCAGCGGGAGCCCAGCGCTGGGCTCCCGCTGCTTGCAGAGAGGTGTGCGAAGCCTGGAGAGGGTGAGGGGTCGGTGCGCACCGACCTCTCTCACTCTCCAGGCTTCAGCGAAAGCCTGCATTCGCACCATAGGACGCACACACATTTCCCCTTCATTTTTGGAGGGGAAAAAGTGCGTCCTATGGTGCGAAAAATACGGTAAGAGTGGGAAACAGTGGGATGCAATCCCAAATTAATACATGCCTCTGAAGCTGCCTAAACCACTAGCAGCATCTGTGGTGGAGCATAAACCACCAAAGTGGCTCATTTCGCATAGAAATCCATTCCTAATCCATCCGTCCAAAAGATTTAAGCACCTTTTTGTGTATGTTTGTATTTTAAAGGACTTTTCCCCACTTGGGAATAACTGGGAGGCCAAGGCAACGCTACTTAGGATGGCAGGAACCCAACATAAACAAAATGAAGCCATTTTGCTCTGTTGAGTCCAAGAATTATGCAAACCAGACAGAGGTCTTTAATTTTAGCACAAAGCCATCCCAGAGTAGTACTGGGATGCATGTTCCACGTGCTTCTCATTCCCTTTTGGATCAGTTCTGGGATCAAGGGAGGCATAAGTATTGGGTAATGCTGAGCACCTGGAAAATATGCCTTATGAAGCAGTAATGGAAGTTAACCCATTGCCCGTGGTGGCTGGTGCCCGTTTGGGGCCAGTGGGGCTGAATGCAGGGAGGCTAAGAGTACGCAGAGCCAGAGCTGACAGCAGGCTGATCCAGATACTTACAACAGAGAGAGGCTGTTCTGGTTTTGCTCCCATCTTCCTCTTGCCTGAATTCTGCAACGGCAACACTGAGACTAAAGAAGAAGTAGCAAATGCTATCACCCCTGAATTGGCTGTAAGTCAGGAGGAAGAGAGGTGGAGGCTGACTGAGTTTGTTGGGGGCAGTGCCTCATTTGCCCAAATGGACCAAGCCTCCACTGCGTATGGAGAAGCTCTTTAAGTTTAAAAGTCCTTTATGATTGCAGTGCAGAAGGATGTCAAAGACACCAGTCCGTCATCAGTGATGCTGGGGGCTGGTGGAGAAGTTTCACAGGCATGAACAGAAACACTGGAGAAGCAGGTGAAACTGGGAAGAAGTAGTGATCGACAGTTCTCTATTTACCTCCTTGTCCTTTTGGTGACAAGATGAACCACCAGTGCTTCTCATACTGCTTGCTGTCAGGTCCAACTCCAATGCAGTTAAGAATAGAGCTGGCTAAAATTTGGAAAACCAAACTTTCCATCCAAATTGGGTTGGGGAGCATGGTGTAAGAATCAGTGGGAGCAACCCCACCCTTTGCTAATTCCAGAGGTTGTGGGAAATGTTTTGGCGGGGGGGGGGGCTTACTGGAGCTCTTCAAAGCTCCATCAAGGTAGCAGCTGCTATCTTAATGCCCCAGAATGCCCTATTTTGACAAGGAACTTGCAGGGCTGAGGGGCAGATGATGGCCACCACAGAAAAAAAAAATGGCAGCTCCCAGGGGGTATCACCTGAGCCACTCTGGCCTATCAGCACAGCCTGCAGTTCTCTTCTTTGGTCTTGTTATGAGACTGGCTGCAGTTCTCACTCTGGGCCACCAGTATGCAAATGAAGGATTGAGAGTTGTTTTCACCTATTGGGTAGTTAATTGGAAATCGTTACTGTTACAAGTTATTGAGCATTATATAAGACAGGCAGCTTCGTTGTTGTTCAGAGACTTAGAGCAGTGCTAACTGCTCTAATAAAGGGCTGTGTCTGTCACCCATCTTTCTGACTATACAACAGGTACAAAGGTTAAATTCCAAGTTTACAAGTGGAGCACTGCCTCACCAATCTCAGTCTGTCTGCCTCAGTCAACCCCATCTGCCTGTTTCTTCCTTAAAACAACCCCAAGGGAGAGAGGAGGGGAGGCTGCTTCAGCTAGAGTCCACCATTTCCACCAGAGGTGCAGAATGGGGTCTGTTTCTAACCAGCAGTTTGCAGGTGGCTGCGCCCCGGCCAGACGAGGAGATATTTATTATAAGATATCTAAGATATTTCTTAGATATTTAGTATCTGTAAATATCTTATGTAAATTTTTCTGGCTTATTTCCAGTTTTCCTTTTTGATGATTGTTCACAAACTTGAGGGTGTGAGAAATAGCCAAAGCATGTGGTGGGCATTTGCACCAGAGGGGCATAGAGGGGGCACACTCTTTGCACCTTGCCACTTTCCCACATGAGAGCTGGTTAAGGGGTGGGGGGAGTTTCCCCTATCTTCCTACGACCAATGAGAGAATTGGACTTCTGAAATAACAGTGATTTATCTGCAAGCCAAGAGGAACAATGTTCTTGGGGGGGGTTGATTGCAGCTTCTTCCACCCACTAGTTTGCAGAATTGTTTTGGAAATTCTTTAGGTCAGTCTCCCCGACCTTTTTTTAAATGACAAGATGGTTTCTAAAACTCTTCAGCTTGGTCTTGCAAATAAATCCCTGCTTGGAATAGGCAATATCATTACCATTTTAGACAGTGATGGACACTATGCATTAGGGCAAGCAATGTAAATTGCAGTCAGGCCGGTGCCAAGTCTGTACTCGGGGTCACTGCGGAATAGGGAGCGCTGAATGTATGGCGACTTCTTGCGTGGCTACATTATTGTGTACTAGGAGACAAAACGAATGTAACTCCCATGTTTACTGCTAGCGACCAAAGCTTGTTTTGTGTCAAACTCTTTGACTTTTCACGAAGCAGGTGGGTGGGTTGGTGGGAGAGGGTGGGGATGAGAGGGTGACTGTGTGGGGTTCTTTTTAGAGGGGAGAGGGTCATGTCTGAGCTGGAGAACTCTGTTCAAGCAATCAGCTATCCTGCTGATTATGTCTGGTGGTGACGTCAATAATCCCCACGACAGCATTCCCCTCCCCTTCGCTATTTTCATTTTTGTACAAAACGATGGAAACAAATAAAGAATATGGATCATTTTTTTAAAAAACCACCACAAGGGGCAGCCCTTTACTGTCAGTTTCCTCCATCTCCTTAGTCTCTGTTTTGCCCCTGTAGAACACAGCAGGGAGCACAACGGGGACAAAACTAGAATGAGCCCGTTCCACCTGCCATTGGTTCCAGGTCCATCTACCATGGGGCTCCCTGTCTTCTGGCCCTTCAAGTCACAATACGCACCAGTCAGCAGCCACAGTCTCACACATCACTTGGGATTCCACTCTGAGGAACTGCTTGCAGATTTGAGCCTTGGCAGCTGCACAGCATGCTGGTGCAAGACCTCATTCCCTGACAACTCCCTTACAGATGGCAGAAGGTCATTCAGCAAATGCAAACCCCCAACATTCCTGCCTCAAAGGTAAAGGGACCCCTGACCATTAGGTCCAGTCATGACCAACTCTGGGGTTGCGGCACTCATCTCGCTTTATTGGCCGAGGGAGCCGGCGTACAGCTTCTAGGTCATGTGGCCAGCATGACTAAGCCGCTTCTGGCGAACCAGAGCAGAGCATGGAAACGCCATTTACCTTCCCGCCGGAGCAGTACCTATTTATCTACTTGCACTTTGATGTGCTTTCGAACTGCTAGGTTGGCAGGAGCAGGGACCGAGCATTGGGAGCTCACCCCGTTGCGGGGATTCGAACCGCTGACCTTCTGATCGGCAAGTCCTAGGCTCAGTGGTTTAACCCACAGCGCCACCTGCGCCCCACATTCCTGCCTTAGCTACCAGAAAGTGGTAGGTGATGGCTTATTAGGGCAGAAGGCAATGGCAGCTTTCCCCATTACTAGTGGTCAAAGCCTTCTGGAGCATTTGCTCACGCACACACACCCCAATCTATCTCCATGGCTGGGAATGAGAAGCTTTTGGGTCATTAGGTAGGACAGAAGAATTTCCTGCAAGTGAGAGATGGGTTAAGTATTCAGGGGCCTTGTGCTGCCTTTCTGATATCTGTTTCTCATATTACAGTGTCAACAGCCATACCAGTAACACACACACATAGCTGGACTGCTGCTGCTGCTGCACATGTGCTTTGCACATGAAAGATCTACACAGCCTAATTTCAGATGTCTTGCTTCATGTGTCACAAGGAACAGCAGTGGGTGTGAATGTGGACCATAATGAAGTGGTGGCTGCCAGGGCTCCACGGAAAGTGCTGTGCTCCCGAAACGCTGGTGGGGGTTCCTCTCCTGCTCCACAGAAAGTTGGAAAGTAAATATGCTGGTGGCAATCCAGTGTGTGTGTGTGAGGCCAGCACCGCCATAGCAAAAAGGAATGGGGGAGTTCTTCACACAGTCCCCAAAGCATTTGGAGAAGGAGACCAAGGTCCCTGAGGAGCCAGGATGCAGTGGGATAGGAAAGCGCAGAAGAAAAGCTTGTCCCTTGTCTCCTCATCCTGCTGAAGACAAATAATCTTCTGAAGGCGATCAGATGTGAGATAGCCTTGCCCAGGCATAGGCAAACTCAGCCCTCCAGATGTTTTGGGATTACAACTCCCATGATCCCTAGCTAACCGGACTGGTGGTCAGGGATTATGGGAATTGTAGTCCCAAAACATCTGGAGGGCTGAGCTTGCCTATGCCTGGCCTTGACTCTTCTTCTGACAGATCTTGCCATGCTCAATGTCTGTTCCTCACCAAGTGGTATTCAAATGCATTCATTAGCCGCAATCTTGCTGCTCCTCCATGCATTCAGTCAACCTTTGGGAAGATGGTTTGAAAAGATGTACTGGTGTTTTGCAAACAAGTGAATATCATTCTGTGCCCTTCTGCATTTGTGGGTTTGCACCGCTTCTCGTTTTCGTCATCTACAACTGATCTTGCTTATTTTTGTTGTGTGAGAGTTTTTTTTAAAGCAGGCTTTAGGGGTTTTTGCTATTTATATATTAATTCTAAATTGCTTGTATGTAATTGATTTAATTACGCGCTACTTTGATAGCACAGCACTGAAAAACAATATATGCATTCTGTGAGCAAATTAGTACTGTAGTTACAAGTGAATTAAGTGCAGGCACAGGGTGGGCACAGGAGTCAATAAAGATTTTCTCATGCCAGTGACTTTGTTAGACTTACTTGCAAGGGCAGGGCAGACAGTATTCTCCACATTTGCAACACGGGATAAAACAGTCTGTAACAGACCAAGTTATGAGACCAGGTTAGCAAGAGCTTCTCTCTATCTCATTCTGCAAGTGGGAAAGCCCAGTCTAACTCACTTTACCTCCAGCTTGTTTCCAAGCTCATATGAATCATAGAATCATAGAATCATAGAGTTGGAAGAGACCACAAGGGCCATCGAGTCCAACCCCCTATGAGAAGCTGAGCTTGGGAACATGCCTTCAGGAACTGAGAATGGAATCCTTTTTAGGGATCAGCCAGTCAGTCATGCAGAGTAAGCCCCTGGCTTTGATTCTGGTTTCCCTTTCTGAGTAACTCAATCTTCCGCCAAGGTTCTTATTGTCCAGTGAAAAAGAGAAGCAAAGTTTGCTGGGAAAGCTGTATCCTTCCCTTGCTCTTAAGCATCCTCTTTTTTTTCTTTTTTCTTTTTTGAAGTGGCAACAACCATTAAATAAGAAAACTGCCCACCCCCTACTTTCCCTGCACATAAACAGTCCACCCAGAATCTTAGGCTGCCTGTTAAGCCTTTTCTGCCAGTCATGGATTAATGTTCCTTGGAAGAGAAGGGTTCTCATGTGCTTGGAGCTGTGTTTTGAAGCAAGGAAAGCTGGACTGAATCAAGGAATGTCACTGTTGCATGCACTCCAATCTCCAAGCAGTGAGATACTTTTGAGGTGCCTGCACAGACCTGAGGTTGGGTTTCCTTGGAATGCAGGTTACCAGAGACTACTGTGTCACTGGCGATACAGTGGTACCTCAGGTTACATACGCTTCAGGCTACAGACTCCGCTAACCCAGAAATAGTGCTTCAGGTTAAGAACTTTGCTTCAGGATGAGAACAGAAATTGTGCTGTGGCAGCGCGGTGGCAGCAGGAGGCCCCATTAGCTAAAGTGGTGCTTCAGGTTAAGTACAGATTCAGGTTAAGAATGGACCTCCGGAACAATTTAAGTTCTTAACCTGAGGTACCACTGTATATGGTTTTACTTACACACATATGCAGACTGAGTGTATGATGGCTCATGGCATTAACATTCCAGCAGACCCTGCTTCTCTACTGGGTTTCCAGGGTTCCCCAAAGTTATAGCTTTGGTTTCAGCACAGAAAGCAGTTCAAGCCTCTCAGTGCTCCTTCAGACGCCATTTGCATTGTGCACTCATCTTCAAACATATGAAGGCTGGCAACATCAACCCCGCTGTGTGAGAATCCCTTGCAAGACAACCACAGTGCCTAAAGACAAGGCAGGTTGTGTATCCACAACAGTGAACAGAGGAGAAATGACTGCTGGGAGGAACGCAGAGAGGAGAAATGCCATGGTGCATCTGCAGCAACGCAGCCACACACCTTCATCTGCCCTAGCTGCAGCAAAACATGTCTCTCCCGTATTGGTCTCCACAGGCATAACAGGCACTGTAACCTTCCAAAAGTTTGACTTCACCCCCAAAGACACACTCTTCCATTGCCTCCCAAGACAGACAGATGCCAACATCTTGACTTATGCTCCTGATGTTATAAAGGTGGTTACATGCAATCTGGCTTTCAATGCCATTCGCACCTGCAAAAGGTTTGGGCTAGACATACTGCTTTGCTTCCAACTGGTGCACGTCCTCTTGTTGAACACCTGCAAGAGTTTACACCAGACTGATCCTTGGCCTATTACTCTCCTACACCTTACAGGATTGCATTGCCTCTTGCCATGGAAGGTGGCGGAGAGGTCTTTCTCCTTTCTTCTGGAAGCATCTCAAGCAAGTAGTCTCTATGACAACACAGTTTTTCTCGGTCAACTCTTTTTAGTCCCTCAAAGAGGTACATGATAGGCTTGGCTACATCCATTAACTTAACAAAGGCTGCATTTACACAACATTTTTTTTCTAGAATCAAAGGGGATCAAGTGCTTGTTTTTTCCATGTAATCCACATATAACCAAGATCTATTGCATACTTTTTTGCCCCTGAAAAGTGCTTCTTGAGAAATTGGCTTTATGCCTAAAATAAAAGCTCGCTGCATATTGATTCTCCTTTACCCTACAGCAGAGGTTTTCAAACCTTTTGAGTCTACGGCTCCCTACATTCTTTCTGCACTCAATGTGAGGAGGCAGTCCTGTGGGGCTCAGGAGCCCAGTTATGTCACCCCTTGCCTGCAGAGCTGGCAGCCTCTCACCCTCCCTTGTAGAGTTCCCCCAGCCTCCTCTCCCCTCTCCTTGGGAGTCCTCCAGGCAGCTGCTGCTGCTGCCCCTGGTCACTGAGCTGCCCCTCCCTGCCCCAAAGAGAGGTGCCTCCTCACACTGCCCCACAGTGGCCTGGGAAGAAAATTCTCCCAGCCTTAGTGGCCCAACAGAGACTGGCCAAAGATGACTGTGAGGCCAGCACCTTACCTTGGGAGGCAGCAGTGGCAACAGCGGGCACTGCCGGGCCTGCATGGCAGACTGTCTCCCCTTCAGCACCGGGCACTCAGCTCCCAGGCAGGCCTTGCACACAGCAAGCACAAGAAAGGCCAGTGCAGTGCCTGCCTGCCTGGTCTCCCACTTGTCTGTCCATTCCCAAAAGCAAGGGCTAGAGGACTAGCTGGCTGGGCTCCCTCCTCCGCTTGCTTGCTTGCTTATTCAACTCCTGGCAACCAGCACCCCCTGGCCAGCCCCAGAGACATCATTCACCTGGGGAGCTTATAGCCGGTGCTGCTGCAACAAACAGCTGTGCAAGCCTTTGGGAGGCAGAGACACGAGAGGGCATCAGAGGAGGGAGGGAAAGAAAGAGAGACGGAGGCCAATGTTGCCTGCGGCACCCCTGACCATTTTTCAAGGCACCCCGGCACACTGGTTGAAAATCACTGCCCTACCATATGACCATGGAAAAAAACAGGCTAAAACAGATTTAGGCTGCCTTAGCAATGTAGGGGTGTATTTTCAACTACCTGTTGACTCCGGGTGTATACCAAGATTACAATCATGAATTTCTTCTTCATTCACCTGGGCTGTATGTAGGGAGGAAAAGACATGGATAACCTAATCATTGGAGATTGAGTACTTGCTTTTTTTCTATGTAGTCTACACACTAGGTTTACTGCATATTTCTTGCCCCTGAAAAGTGCTTCAAGAGAAACTAGTTGCATTACAAAAATAAATGTGCACTGCCAATTAATTCTGCATTGCCCTGTACTCAGGGTATTTTCCCTCAGCCAGAGCTCATCAATCAGAGCTCAGCGACAGCACCTGTCAGGTGGGCACTATTGCCATTCTAAGAGAAGAAGGGAGAAGTTCACAGTGAGCTCCGGCACCTCTTTTTCTAGAAAAGTAGCACTGGCTGTACCTGTTTGAAAACACATGTGTACCTACACCTGCCCAATGATGTGGGAGGGCATACCTCAAGTCTGCAATTACCACTTCTTTCTTCATTCACCTGGGCAGGGAGGGAAACGTATGGGAAACCTAATCAAAGACCTATCAAGTAACCACACACAACCTTGTGGATGAACGATTCTGGATTGAGGAAAAACTACATTTTGGTGCTACAGACAGGTTAGTGTGTATGAAGGCCAAGAGACGGGTTTGACCACTTCAACAGTTCCTTCAACATTATACAGGTATAAAACTACAGAGGGGACCCAAAGGTAATATCTAAACCAACCAACCCCTCACCCCATCCTACAATATAATGATATCTTGCTTTCGATGCGAACTCTCTTCAAAAGAATCAATAGCCAACAAGGCATATGAAGCTGGAGGAAGAGACAAACAAGGAACAAGCTTCAGCTATGATTCTCCTGGTGCACAAAAAATTGTGCGCAATTTTTTCTCTGGAATAAGAAGATGGTGAGATAAAGCCAACAAGCTCAAATAAAGCTGGAAAGGATGAAGGTGCTTCTAAAGACACCTGTGCTAACAAGGACTCCTAAGTCTGCTAATTCCATATCTTCGCTCAGTTTTCTTTGCTCAGCCAAAGCTGTGTGGTATAAAGAATGGAAGAGTGTTTTCCGCTGCTTCTCTGCAAGGGCCACAGATCTACTTTTGCCTGTGTTGGAGGTGTAGAAGGCAGGTGATTCTGATGCTATCTCTGCACCAGGTGCAACTCTGTCATTACATTATTCCTCTTGCAGAGATGCTGCAGAGCTGAGGGTGCTTCTTGCACCTCTTTCCCCAACTCAAAACTGTCCTGAAACAGGATCCCTGTGTCTTTTCCCCTGCAGAGTGAAAAGCAACCTGGAGATGGTGACTTTTAACAGAAGATAAGCGGGGAAGAAGGATATGCAGGTCACGGCAGTCCACTGAAACAAGGAGCTGCACGCAACTGCTTTTCAACTGAAAACCAAACAAAAAAGCATCCCTCCAGGTTTGCCAGGTTCCGGTTTTCAGAATAGGCTGCTTGATTTGAACTGACTATCTATTACCAGATACAGAAAAGTGGGTCCCCACCTCCTTTGCAGGCTTCAATGCATTTCCCTCAAAAAGTTTATAGGGCATATGTATACCAAAAAATCATGAAAACAAGACTGTCCTTGTAATAACAGAGAGGTAGAATCAGCAGCACTTTTTTAAAAAAACTGGATTTTTTTATCCTGGGGTGATGAGAGAGGCAGAGAAACTGTGATAATACTCCATTACACAGACCATCCCAGGCCCGTCTTCAGAGTCTCTGATCGTTTTATTGGATGGAGAGCTCTGGTTTTTTAACAGGTAAGTTGCAAAAATTATCACTGTTTCCATTAATCTATTATTGCTTTCTGAGGTTTTCCCCCCACACCTTTTCTCTGTATTTCTCTGTATTTTCTCTGTATTTTACATCCTATAACTTTTTATTTCTAGTCAGTGGGCTATAAATTATTAACATTTAGTTTGAGGTTCAGAGGGGCAGGGCTGTAAGCAGAGAGAGTGTTTCTAAATCTCCCGTGTGTCTTTTAGTTTAGTTCTCATCTATCAGAAGTTTGGGAAATCTTTGTTCAAGCCATTCCAGATCATTGGTTATAAAACTGGGTGTAGAACTCTAAAAAAAGGGGAAAAGGGGTAGGGGTGGGGAAGGATATTTTAAAACTCATTTTAACCATGGTAATGGCAACACCATTGCCTGTCCCGAAAGCCTAACTACTTTCCAGTCCTCGGAGAAAACATTTCTCAGAACACAAAGTCTTCATTATAACAGATGAGCATGCATTGGCTGCCAGCGCGAGACAATCCAATTAAGAGTTCTTTACTTTGCAGCGTCACTTGGAAAGTTAACGTGCATAAGCGTAATTCTGGGGGGCTGCCTGGCACACCAGATTATAGCATTTCATCTTATTTAATGATACTCAGAATTCAGCTAGGCAGACTCCTTCAACACATCCATTAAGTTTTGATGGACCGAGTCCTGTGGTTTCATAAATGGCAACAGGCCCACACTCTCACTTAAGCAAGCTTGGTTTAATGGTTTTTTTAAAAAATAAATAAACAAGAAAACCACTTCCTTACAAAATGTGTAACCCACCTGGAAGGAATAGCAGTAACTCTCAGTCATTGCCATTGCCAGACTGTTAACAGCTGCCAGCAAACAAATAACACTGCGTGCAAACGGCAGAGTGTTTACAAAGCCATCTAAAAATGGTGTGGGGAACCAGATCCAGTCACCAGGCAAGATCCTTATCTCCACCACCACACACCCCACAGGTGGGTGGAGCTTATTGATCATTGGGTCTTGTGTGGCTGTGGCTGGTAGGGCAGAAAACAGGGAGCCCAAACAGTAGCTGGAGCCAAACCCAACAACAGGCAGAGCCAACTAATTCACATTTTGCACCATTCTCCACCCAACTGAGTTCTGCAAGGGACAACAATGAGACTAGAGAGGAGGAAACTGACAGAGTTTCCCAAAAAAAGGGGAACTACTCTGGGAACTGTGGTTCAGTGAGGGGAATAGGGAGTCTCCTAACAATGCTCAGCATCTTCAACCAGCTACAGTTCCAAGGGTTCTTTGGGAGATGCCATGGCTGTTTAAAGTGGTATGATACTGCTTTAAATGTGTGGTGCAGATGCGATCTAGATTATGCAAGGAAAGAGACCTCAGGCAATTTACTCAATTTACATAATATATAAATTGGTGGCTAAAGAACCTTTACATTCATTTAAACTGCCTGGATGTAAAATGTGTCCCCCCCCCCCTTTCTTTAGCATTGTTTAAATTTCTGCAAGTGCACCCAGTGTAACTTGGTAGAGCAAGTTCTGAAACTGATTGCAGTTCAAAAATGTGACACCTTGTTAAAAACACACAGATATACACGCACACACTTTTCCTCATGCCAAGTCAACTACAGAATTCATAAAATACCAGGTGGCACCAAATAAGCTTATCTCACAATAAATCTGTTAAGTATTTAAGGTGACACAAGACTTCACTGCGGGGGTTTTTCCAAAGCACACACACAACCAAAACCTTACTGGACCAAATTTTAATAACTGTTCTCTTACATTCCCTTCTCTTTATGGGATTTGCTCTCAGTTCACAGAGGGACACAGTCATCTGGCTGACATCACTGCCAGTCCAATAAAGTGAAGATATACAACCCACAACAGTAAGAAATATCCCTCTTGATGTTGTTGCTTACATATTTCTGCCCTTCAAATTTGGCTCTTGTCCTTCCATCAACACTGCAATGCTTTCAGCAATTATTACTTAGCCATTGTTTTGTTTCTTGAAGTGTTTTGTTTTTTTAAATATGCTTAGGAAAAGCACCAGCGCATTCATCCAAGCAAGATGCCGCAGCAGTTGAATGCAGCAAGCCAAGGATCTCTTTGGAACTGGCAACCAAGAAGCTAAAGGCAATGGAACAAACTGTTTTCATTGACACCCAGCCAATGACTTAAACGGAGACCCCCCCGCCAAAAAAAAGAACAGATACCCACCGGACACTGAAAAGCAAGGCGTGAGTCCCAGAGGGCACAGCTTGCCAACATGCTATCATCAACCTGTGTCTTTTGGCTCTGCTAGACTATAGCCTTTATTAGGACTGCTGCTGAACACTGCCCAAAACATTGATTTGCCAGTAATTAGTTCATCCAGATAATGCAGAACAGGCAACTTGTGGCTCTCCAGATATTGTTGAAGTACAACTCCCGTTGTTAGAGGGAAGGGGTGTAGTGGAATGTTGGACTGGGATCAGGGAAAAACACACATAAATCCCTCCTTAGCCACAAAGCTTACTGTGTGACTTTGGGCTTGTCGCTCCCTCTTTCTCTGTCATAGCCTAACTCACAGGGCCGTTGTAAGGATAGAATTAGCAGAGGGAACATGGTTAAAGGCTGCAGCCCATGCTTATTATCTGTATCTTTTGATGGTAATGTAGAAGCACCTTCTAAAGACTTGATTAGGTTTATGCTTGTGGCAACAAATTAAATGATGGTACAGCAATGGGAAAATGCTTATAGTTCCAAATATCTAGAACTGGTGCACCAAACTTCGGGATTTAGCAATAAAGGAGAAACTGGCATGTCACCTTAGAAACCCAAAGGAAACAGATTCATTTTGAACACCTTGGTATTATTACTTCTTTCATTAATCAGGAAGAGAGTGAGACACAATTCCCAGTCACGTATATACAGATTTAGGACTCAAAAAGTTCGAATGTGTAACTGCAGTCTGGAGTCAGGAGATGCTACTTTTAAGGACGGTCCCCAAGATGACCTAAGTGTCAGAGAAATGCAAACTATATATATGTGTGGGTGTTCCTCACCAGCAGCTGGGATGTTATCCTGCACTGTTATATATGGATTTACATTTTAGGTGTGTTTTATGCTGGATGTGTTATCTTGGAGTATTATTTATCTCTCAGAATAGTATTTATTTTATTTTATTATTTTATTTTATTTATTTTATTTTATTTGAGTAGGGACATGAATACCTTGAACTCATGGGAGGAATCACAGAATTATGACTGTAATAAACAAGTGTGCAAAGTCCAGGTGAGGCTGAGGTCCATGGAAGTGAACAGCAGTCACAGGGGGGGCAGGTTGGGTTTCAAATGGCCACAACCTATATGACTACTCTAACTACCGGTTGCTCGCAATGAGTGACCAAACCTGAAGCAGCAGCTTATATTGAAGGGGAAACTATGGGAAAACTTTCTACATGTGGAACTCCAAACCATAATTTGTGTTCCAAGTAAAGCATGGTTTATGCAGTCTCTCTCTTCACTGACTTCCCTATGAATCTCAGTAACCTGGAACAGCTGGAAGAGCATCTCAAACCATGGTTTTGTTGGTTCAGCTTAATGCCAAACTAGTTAGCTGAAACTGTGATTTGCAGACAAGCCTCAGACAAACTATGGTTTCAGGTCCTGATTTGGTGGGCTCAGACGATAGCATTATTCAAGATACCATGGCAAATTATTGTTTGCCATTAAGTCTGAACTGGATTCCATATTCCACAAAAAGGCAGCACAGCTGTAAACCCTGAAGTCTGGAGAAGCATCTGTTGCCTTCTACACATTTATCCAATACGCTACCTTGTAAACTTTCAGCTCATTGCAGATTTTGTCCCCACCCCACCCCAGCCTGCAAGTTGATTCAAAGAAATTGATTTATTCATGGGTCAAGCCACCGTTCTGTCTGTTAAAGTATTCCCCATAAATTCTCTTGGTTTATTGTACTGCTAGGTCATCGCTATAAAAGAGCTCATCTCATTTTAGACAGAAGCTTTCAAATCCATGTATTATTCAGAATTAATAAGCTCATTATGCCACTCTCAGTCCATGTAATCACTGGCTAGAAATTTTTTTGGAAGAATGATGGGATCGTCATGGTGCTATTGCAATAGATGGGGATCATTTTACAAGGAAGCATTTCCGTTTCAAAACGACAACCAGGCAGACAGGATGCATGTGTCCCAGATTCTACGCACGCTCAAGCATCAACGCTTTTTGCATTTAGTAAAACCTAAGCTAGGGACATGATTCTGTTTCCACACACCCCATTTAACACCCAAAATCCTATGAAGTGGGTTCAGCTGAGGGACAGTGACTGGCTCCTCAATCCTAGACTAACCACTCTGTCGCACTGGGCCTCGTATTGACATGTCCTGACACATTCACAAGACCAGCCACCAGGCCAGAAATGCCAGCACAGAATTTAACACATGGTAACGTGTCACTTCACTGAGGGCAAGTGCAGTCTTATGCTTAGGAGGATGAATATGGATTCAAACCTGTGTTTCCCTGGTTGTCGTTCCAACACTTCTGAGGCTGAACCTATGGCCTCCATCACTGAACCTTGCCCTCTTCCAGATTTTATGGAGCTTTATCTTATATGTGTGCATCCCCTTTCTAATGAGTATCCCAGCACAGAATTTAATTTGCACACAAAGGACTGTGACTTTATTTTTATAGAAAGCAGAGATTTTCCTACGATCACCCACTGAGATTTGTTCTATGATCCCAAGTGCTGAGAGACAATCAAAATGTCAGTCGCTGGCAATATCATTTTACACAGGGAATGCCTACTTTCCTAGAACAGCAGTCCAAATCCAGAATGCCCCTGCAGCTTAAAGGCAATAAATCAAATTGGATTCTGGCCTCATTGAATCCACCATCTATCAGCAATCCTGATAGAGGACAGAGAGCCATCCAGGGTACAATCAAGGTGTGCTTCTTCATCCTGCTACTGGTAGAGAGTTGGGGAGGATTCGACAACGACAACAGAGAAGGCAATTACTAGGAAGATGACTTAAAAGGATTGGGTGTGTGTGTGTGTAGTCTTCCTATTAAGGCATAGTCCTACTTTGGTATTAAGCAATACATGGAAATGATGTTAAACCAAAAATAACCCAACCTCCTGCCTTTCTCCAAACAATAAAATCATAATATTAGTCAAACTGAAGATCTTTATCCATGTGTGTGAGAGAGAGAAAGAGAGGGAGGGAGGGAGAGTGATACTAATAGAATCCTAATCCCCTAATTATATATATACTCGGGGATTTCCACACATTTCTTTGAAAATGCTCAGGCAGACTCATGTCTACAGCAGAGTACTCACTCACGTTGTGCTAATTTAAGCATGTTCTGTTTCCACTCACTTGTGGCAGGAAGAATTTTTCAACTTCCATGCCATCAATATTAAGCATTTTGTACAGCCCTTAAAAGAACCCACCTGTGGTATTTCAGGAGCGCCCAGTTCCCAGGAATGGTGATTCATGCATTGGTAATTTCAAGATTCAATTGTTTCAATGCACTGTTATGTGGGGCTGCCCTTGGCCCTGGTCCAGAAGTTCCATCTGGTGCAAAACACGGCAGCTACCGAGACACTATCACCAGTGCTTAAGAGCTTTCACTGGCTGCCTCAGGACCACGCAGGCTAGGGAAGAAACCAGTTACACTTGCCCCGGGCCTCAGAGAGCTAAGCAACCAGGGGGCCCTGCCAGGAGCATGCCAGACTATGCTGTCATGCCAAGAATGCCCCATGCCTTCCAGCTGACCAGAGACTTAATGGGCAAAATGGGCATGGGCAAAATGGCCATGCTTATCCATATGCACTGCAAGCCTTTGATAGTAAAATCTGGACCTACATTACTGAATACAAGCATGTAGCTCATAGCTTCCAACATTTCTCTGATGGAAATAGGAACATCCTAAGGAAAAGGAGGGATTCCGGGATCAGATCAGAAACTGGGATGGCTTCTGTAAATCCAGGACTGTCCCTGGAAAACAGGGACATTTGGAGGGTCTAGTAGTGTCAGATGAGATTAGACAACACTACCGCAATGGTGCATGTCATGGACTCCAAGCCTGTCGAAGCCACATAATGCATCCATCCCATACGTTCCCTATTTCTAGTCCTGAGTTATTTGATCTTCTATTTGGATGACTAGTCGACAACACAAGGGCCAGTGTGACCAAAGGCAACACAGCAGGTGGGCGGGCAGGTACGATTGATTAGTGATTACTAACTTTTGAGCTTCAAATGTATAAACAGCTATGCAAAATATACTGTGCTGGAGATGCCTCAATAACATTGTTAATCCAAGCTAACTTGCCATGAAATCAGTATTTAAACAATAAAGCCACAACTACTCAACACAACAGTATGTCTGCAAAATGCAAGTCCTACAGTAGGCACACCAGCACATGAGCTACTCTATCCCCAAATGCATGAGTAAAAAGCAGCAAGCACAAGTAATAGATGAGATCTGGTAGTTTTAAAGTAGGTGCAGTTAAGGTTGGCGATAGTGGCAATGGTGCTATATACTGTAATACAGGGGCGCGGGTAGCGCTATGGTCTAAACCACTGAGCACGTCAAAGTGCAAGTAGATAAATAGGTACCACTGCAGCGGGGAGGTAAATGGCGTTTCCGTGTACTCTGGTTTCCGTCATGGTGTCCCGTTGCGCCGGAAGCAGTTCAGTCCTGCTGGGCACATGACCCAGAAAGCTGTCTGTGGACAAACGCTGGCTCCCTCAGCCTGAAAGTGAGATGAGTGCCACAACCCCATATTCGCATTTGACTGGACTTCACCGTCCAGGGGTCCTTTACCTTTACTGTAATATGTTTCAAAGACTATAAAGTATTTTTGTACCTTGCTCATATGTGACCTGTGGCCCATCTGTTTTAGGAATACAATATCTGTGGGGTTTTCTGTTTATCTCCCTAACTTAAGAATCTGACCGTACCATCTATTTTCTAAAGCCAGATTAAATGTCTCCATCTGAAGTGCTGAGTGGAAGATTGGCTGGCATACCATACCAAGCTAAGCTGTGCACATGTTCCCAGGATGTTGAATGTGTGGAACACATTTTATTACTCTGTCGTCTGTAAAAAAACAGGTTAGACAGCTTCTAATCAAACCGATATTAACAGAACAACCTGGAATTGCTGAATCCTTTTATGAAATAAAATTAAAGAATTCCTTCCAGTAGCATGCACACTACGAAAGCTCATACCAATAACTAATTTAGTTGGTCTCTAAGGTTCTACTGGAAGGATTTTTTTTATTTTTTATTTTGTTTTGTTTTGTTTCGACCAAGGCAGACCAACACGGCTACCTAACTGTAGTTGAATCCTTTTGTGTTAAGGTGCTCCTTGAGGATAAGACTGATATTATTACTCTGGCTGTAGCAAAATTTCTCTCACAGGCAGTAATGATCAGAAATCAGTATATGTAGACTAAAGCTCCTCTGTTGGTTAGCAAGGCCACTCTTACGCCTTAATAACTGTTGATGTCATTGTTGTACTGTGTATTTTGGATCTATGCATCGCAATAAAGCTGTGTGGTTTCTTGCCACTCAGCGATGCCAAGGTGTGCATCTGGTCATTCCTACACAGCACCCAAAGCAGAACATTACAGAATGATTATTTCTGTTATGTGCGTAACGAGGACCAATATGCCATGGACCTCTGTGCAAATGGATATGTCTATAAAAAGCCTTTGCTTTGGTGTTGGAATGCAAAAGACTGGAACCTGCTCTTCACGCATTATTAGCCCTAAACAAAAACAGCCGTGCAAAAGCACCAGAGTTTGACTGGCAACCCCGCTAGGCAGAAGTGACTCAGCCAAACTTAACAATTTATCCCATTAAAATTCAATAAAAAGCAATAATCAAGTCTTTGCGCAGATTCCAGTAGCAAGCATAGCATTCTTGAAATGCATTGTCAAAATATTATGACACATAAATATCAAACCCTGATGTTCTTTTGTTTTGCTTTGTGTACCTTTAGTGTCTGGGATCTCTCCTAGCATGGTAAATCCAGCTGCTATTGTGTTGTCTTCTGGACTGTGAATTATTACACAAGTCATGAATGCACACCACGTTTAGCTTGGCGTCTCTTCATGCATTACCTTTCTGGGTTCGTACACCCAAGGTGGTCTCGGTGTACACATAAACATGCAATCTTTGGATGGAGCAAGTACATATATCCAACGGTTAGGATGTGATGAAACTAAAACAAGTGCACAGCAAAAGTGTTCTGTTGCCAGGACCTAAATCTCAGGGGGATCATGTTGAAAAAACATCTTAGGACCTGAACCTGACGGTTAAAAATCCTGTACATTTCAGCTTTAGATTTCAGTATTTCAGCTTTACTCATAGGCATGGGTGAATCCTTCAGTTTCGGTTTCTCTCCATTTCTCATTTTTCCAATCTTAAATTCACTTGTACATATTTCCACATCAATCTGCAGGTCTTTTTAGTCCCTCATAAATGAATTCAATCAATTTATTATTATTATTATTATTATTATTATTATTATTATTATTATTAAAAAGAATAATAATAGTCAACATATTAGTGCAGTTTTGTCCTAATATACACTGTGCAATTTTGCCTAATATATACATTTTAGCAAAGCAATTTCCCCTAATGTATTGCATTTTTGTGTGTTAAAAGGTAAAGGTAAAGGGATCCCTGACCATTAGGTCCAGTCGTGGACGACTCTGGGGTTTCGGCGCTCATCTCGCTTCATTGGCCGAGGGAGCTGGCGTACAGCTTCCAGGTCATGTGGCCAGCATGACTAAGCCGCTTCTGGTGCACCAGAGCAGCGCATGGAAATGCTGTTTACCTTCCCACCAGAGCGGTACCTATTTATCTACTTGCACTTTGACGTGCTTTCGAACTGCTAGGTTGGCAGGAGCAGGGACCGAGCAACGGGAGCTCACCCCATCGCAGGGATTCGAACCGCCTACCTTCTGATCAGCAAGTCCTAGGCTCTGTGGTTTAACCCACAGCGCCACCTGCGTCCCTTTTTTGTGTGTTATTTCCACACACAAAATGACTTTTCAGTATACCTTAGCATATGCATTTTTGTGCTCATTACTTGGCTAGGGAACTGCATTGCAAAATTTAGAGAAGTGCAAAGATTGAAGGGTGGCTGCCTTTCGGTTTGCATATTGTTTCTGGAAGCATGAACTAGGCAAGGTCACCTTTAAATGTGAACCATCAAATTTCTCCTCCAGTCTTACTCCAGCAATGTAGCTGCAGCAAACCTGGAGTAAATTCTATTTTGCCGAGGGGATAAACCACAAGTGTCTCAATGGATGGGGTGGAGCCCCTTTGCTAGCTTCCTATCAGGTGGGTTGCTGCTGCTGCTTAGCAGGAGGGCAGTGTGGGAATGCCTGCGTGGTACAAACGCACCAGCAGAGCCCATTCAGTACTACTGTTGGATCATTTGCACTGCCTCAACCTCCTCACTTGGTAAGCAGCAGTGATCCACCTACTCAGACACTAGAGTAGCTCTGCCCCACCTGAGGAACCACTTCGGTAAAAATATATATAAATATAATATTCCACAGTGTATAACCCTGCTAGAGGAAAAGTCAGCTCATAATTAAAAAGTGTGGATTCTGCTTTCAGTTCAAGTTCATTGTAGGCTCAATTTAGGTTACAGTGGTACCTTGGTTCTCAAACTTAATCCGTTCCGGAAGTCCGTTCCAAAACCAAAGCATTCCAAAACCAAGGTGCGCTTTCCTATAGAAAGTAGTGCAAAATGGATTAGTCCACTCCAGGCTTTTAAAAACAACCGCTAAAAGAAGCGATTTAACATGAATTTTACGATCTAACTTGACCATTGATCCATAAAATGAAAGTAATAAACAATGTACTGCAGTCACACAATCAATAAATCAATCAGTAGCTGAACTGGGTTCCACACAGTCACAAAAACAAAACAAAAAAGCAAAATAAATAGCAAAAACAGACAGACCTCAGCATAACACTCAAAACGGAGCATGTTCAGCTTCCGAAAAACATTCGCAAACCGGAACACTTTCTTCCGGGTTTGCAGTGTTTGGGTTCCGAGTTGTTTGAGTACCAAGGCATCTGAGAACCAAGCAGGCATTGGCCTCAGAGCATTTGATTAGAACTGGGAGGACCCAGATTCAACTTAGCCATGGAGCTCATTGGGTGACTCTGGATCACTAAATGTCTCTCAGCCTCACCTACCTCACAGGGTTGTGGTGAGGATTAACCGGAGAGAGGAAACCATGCATGGTGCCTTGAGCTACCCAGTGGAAGACTGGGATATATACCGGTATATATTTATAATGAACAAGCCAAGATAACAATTGCCACACTACCGATTCCAACATAGTGAGTCATGATCTGGGCATGCCATGGATCTAGAGTAGCAAGTATGGTTTCCTGCAGATTTTGGACCAAAGCCACCTAGTTTGGCCAATGCTAAGAGATGCTGGAAGGAGTGGTCCAACAAGATCTGGAGGGCAACACATTGGCTACCTTTGCCATAGATCATCCATGAGATGGAGCATTGGACTGATATCAACTCATCAAATATACTGAAATGAGAGCTGTGCACATGATACAAAAGCTTAAAGGGGAACCAGCTTGCTCCCCCAATTCTACTCCTACATTTAGGTCTGTCAAACCCCCTGCTGGACTCTCAGCAGACCATAAAAATTCTGCTTGTTCTAGCTCTTCTCTCCACGCCAAGGGGGAAGAGGGACAAAAGAAATCCTCTGTGTAGAAAATGGGTTTCCCATGCAGGAAAAAGTCCTTACAGGGCCATCCACTGGGAAACAAAAAGAAGGCTTCTCTTCCTGAGCGAGTTCTCTGGAGAAGCCGTAAGGACTTGCTGGTGTGCAGCAAACTATTTCAAAGGTCCAGTTAAGAGGGCAAGCATTTGTTCTATTCCTGTAAATTTACTGTTGCATCTTCTCCTTCTCTTTAAAGTAGTTTAATGCATTTTAATGACTGGATATGCCGCTTTGCAAAGTGGGGTGCTTATTATTTAAGGAAAGGTCAAGGGACTGGAAAGCTTTTGAAATGAAAAACAACTTTTTTTGCCTTTGTTAATTCTCTCTCTCTCTCTCTCTCTCTCTCTCACACACACACACACACACACACACACAGAGTGCTCTAGGTTCCTTACAAGCTGCTGACAATCCCAATACTTTGAAATGTGTTGGTTATCTTCAGAGGACTCCCTTCTCTCAGAGAAGCACTGCTGCTGCCAAACGACCATGACTGGAGGCTGCAAGTAGACACCAACCCCATGCAGAGTGAGACTGGCTCTGCCCCAATCTCCCTTTTTTGACATTTGCTAGCCAGACTTTCATTGTGAAGCATTGTTCAGCAATCCTGGGAAGGACTTGCGTGCCTTATAATATGGTACATAGGATGCTGACTTATACCTCTGGTCCATCCAGCTCAGTATTGCCCCTCCCAGGCCTACCTGGAGGAGATGATGGGGACTGAACCTGGAAACTCCTGCATGCACGGCAGTTGCCCTACCACTGAGCTAAAGCCCATCTTTACGCTTCTCTCTAGCGTTGCCTCCTGAAAACCTCCTCTCAATGCACCTGAATCCCCCCAGGAACAGTATGTGCCGCTTTGCAGACTGCACATTGACTTGAAATCAAACATCCTCTAATAAAAAGATTACCCATCATGAAAACCGCTGGGCTAGCATGCATTGTTTGATGAGAGCGATTCCAGGAGATTATTGGTAGGGTTTAAATAGCCACCGTGCCTGCTCATTTGTTTATTTGAGTTATTTATATCCGCTTTTAATGACAGTTCTCAAGGCAGCTGACATGACCCAGGACTCCCAACTCCCCATCCTTAGAGGAAGAGGCTGGGAATACAGAGGAGTGTATCTCAGACCAGGCGCAGCCTTCGCCACCCCACCTTCCTCAGGAGTTCCAGCACCAGAGCAGCCCATAAGCTGTGATAGAGGGATAAGAAATACCATCCCCAGGGCCTGAATGTGTCCTGAGGGTTTTGGCCTGCCTGGGATGTGTCCTTGATGCTTCTTCCTTCTCTGGATGGAGGACAGAGACAAGGAGGCCACTGAGAAAACAGGTCTGATCCAGTAAGCTCTTCCTATGTCCTTATGTAGCAATGGCCTCCAACTTGGATGGCTTTAAGAGAGGATTGGAGAAACGCATGGAGGGTAAGGCAGTCAGCGACTACTGGCCCTGATGGCTACGCTCTGCCTCCATGGTTGGAGGGAGAGATGCTTCTGAACGCCCATTGCTGAAAAACTTCAGGAGGGGGAAGTGCTTGGGTTCTCCTGACACCCTCAGAGGGTGATGGGCTCTCCTTCATTGCAGGTTTCTAAACAGAAGTTGGACAGCCATCTGCCAGGGATCCTTTGGCTGTGATTCCTGCACTAGAGGGCCCTCGGCAGCCGCTTCCAATTCTACGATTCTGTGATTCTGTGTATAATTCTGCAGCCTACTGTGCAAAGGGGAAGCTTACATTAGTAGCTCTGACCACTTTTGCCTCTGGCCCGCTCAGCACAGGCATGTGGCCCTCAACAGTTTGACCTGTTGAGAATGTGGCCCTTGGGTCCCCCCAGCCTTGCTCCAGACGAAGAAAACAAAAATGCATTCCGAATTTTAAGGAGCAGAGCAGCTCTGTGGATGTGCTCTGCATAGGGATTTGTTTTCAGTGCCATAAAGTTAAGCTCACACAGCTCTTTCGCGTGAAAATCAATTCCTGTTTCCCCTCTAAATTTCCTCTTTTCAGCTATCTAATTTAGGGAAGGGGGAGATGTGCCGCTGTTGCCATTCAGCTGACCTGTGATGTTTCGATTCAGGCTCCCTTCCCCTTCGCAGTAATGGCAGCTGACAACTCTGCTCTTAGGATATCACAAGGGCAAACGGAGATCAGCTTTCACTGCCATCTGGATGGGGCTATTAAAAGAAGCAGGTCCAATTAAAAGGTTATTTGATGCTCCCATCACCATAGAGCCTATACAAAGGGACACTGTGCATTTCAGAGCAAGTAGGTAGATCTGAATTCCTGAGGTCTAGCAGCTTCTTGTTCCCTCCTCTGTTCAGATCTGCTTTATTTTATTTTATGCTTTGTCTGAGAACTGAACTTGCCAACACACCGGGCATTGAAGGAAACCTGCCTCTTAATTCCCATAGTTGCCAACTCATTTCTACAAAATTTTAAGTATTTTCTTCCCCTTCTAGAATCAGGCATTGTTCAACCATGCTTTCCACCAAGAATAAAAATATACAAAACGTAATAAAATTAAGTATCTGAATAAATGAAGGATTTTTTGAAAGATGGATTCCAAAGTTCTCTGAATTAAAAGAGCTTAGCATCTTCAAGTATTTTGTTGTTACTGTAATGTGATAAACACTGGGATGCATTTAACTGAGATTTCTGCTAAGGGTCAGCAACTGGCAGCCTACGTGTTGAACCTGGCCCCCTGAAGAATGCAGCTTGCCTTTCCCCGTCTTTCTATTCAGGAACAGAATATGAAGTACTGAAATGGTCAAGGTAAGGAGAAGTGGGCTGAGCCTTGGCCCTCTTGTGGTTCGTCTCCTTGTTACCAGGATATCCTCTCAGCCAGTCACCAACAATCCAAATCAACATTAAGATAGTATCTGTCCATGACAAGAAAGTCAAACTGGCTTCCACACACACTGGCATTTCCCTTCTCCACCTCCAAGTCTACTGTATGACTGTTAACAGCTGCCAGATCAGTGTGCAGCTCCCCTGTGTGGTGAACCATTGAACTGCAGCACACAGCTTCTCAGAAGAAGACCTTTAGGCTCTGGATTGACTCTCCCCAACCCAGCTAACTACTGGATCTTCCTGCTCAGCCACACTGGAACAACAATCTTTGGTTAGCCATTGGACCTGCCTTGCCCACAACCCCACCTCCTAACTTGTCACCTTCTGGTTTTAACTTGTACAAGGCAAAGGAACAATTCAATGGCAGATGCTACCAGAAACAATCTCAAGCTTAGCAGGTGCCTGCAAAAGTCCTGAAAAAATAATGGGATATTCCAACCTTGTGACAGCATGCATTTCAGTTGTTTTAATATTAACTCCAAGAGTGACTATTTCTGAATGTACTCTAATCCGTTTTCCTTTAGCCCAGCCAAGAAAAGCAACTGAATCTTACTTGGAAAGTTATTACATACACCAGTGACACAAAGGGGGAGGGAGTATAATTGGCTTTGCCAGCCCAGCTTCAACTCATGAGCAGAAGGTGTGTTGTCCTTGGCAAAAAAACACACAACCACATCCCTTTCCCATGGCTATGGTCAACAATAGCCATCATCTAAACCTCTTCCAGGTCAATACTTCCACCTGCTCTATAATAATCCCCACCTACAGTGACCAGGTTATCCCATGGGTATTCCCCCCTTTCCCAACTGAGTATCAAGTTTTAAAAGATAGGCATAAAAGCCAGGGCTTTCCCCATCAATCTTCACACACCTGTATCCTTGCTCACCACTCACCTGCATAGCTCCCCTGTGTGGTGGGCCACTGAACTGCTACTGCCAGCTTCTCAGTGCAAGAGCCACCTCTGAGCTCTCAGCTCCCTCTCCCCACCCAGGCCACTGAAACTTGGCAACAGGCAGTATTCTCAGGTAAGGGTCACTGCTGCCCGTGCCTGGCCCCTTTTTTCAGTACTCTAATGCACAGCTGTCATTGCAAGTGTCTACAGTGCCCAGGACTGATTGTGTTACAGAGAACTGCGGTTGCCAGGTACATATCAGAGAAGAGCTGCCTTCATCTTCTTCATTGTTACCTGGAGATCCTATCTGCCTGTGCAGCAGATATAATTAGGATGTGGAGGAGGAGCTGCCCACTGCCTACCATTGGGAGTGGCCAACAGAGAAGACCAACTCAAATAAGGAGTTAGGATGGAGAGCTTCCCAAAGCACCATGGGTGAATAGGCAGCAGGTAGTTGCCTTAACCTCTGGTTTAGTAGTCAAGGCCACTTCAAAGAACAAGAGAAATAAAATAACTTCCGATCTGAGGACTTCACCTATGAATCTTCTCATTGCTCAGTGACTGCCATGTTGAGTGACGAATTGCATGTGGGGCCAGAACTTTCAATCACCTTTCCAACAAAGTTCTTTCGCACAAATGCAAAGTTTCCAAGGGCTGCTCAAGGAGGTTGCGGCAGCCAGTGTTGATTTGTATGTGTGAATGGGCCGTTGCCAGGCCAGCAGAACTTCCCTCTCACCTTGCCTTGCAGTCTTGTGTGTGCTGCAGTGGCTGGGATCATGAGCAATAAAGCCCCAGATTCAAGCCTCACCAGACTCTCTCTCTCAGCCTCAGTCTCCCCGTCTGTAATATGGTGATAAGGAAACTCGCCTACTTTCCCAGGTAATTACAGGGATTATCTGGATTTTGTCTAAACACATGCAGCAATTGAACAAGGTGGGATGAGATGGGGAGCACAGGTGGAAAGGGTGTGTGTGTTATATTTTCAGATACTCCCCAGTGCAAAAACCTCCCCATAAAAAGGAAAAACCAGCACAGAAGCCAAAAGGCCAGGAAGCCGGGGGTCGTCCCCCCCCCAGTGTTTTTTCAATTTGCAGGTAGTTGTTTCCTCCCCCAGTTGGGAGAAGGATTCCAAAGCAATATTCAAAGTGGTACAGTCCATTTCTGCTGCACGTGCAGGCCCAACCTAGGACAACATAGAACTCTGAAATGCACAATATGAATTTTGGAGTTTGGTGTATATATATATATATATATATATATATATATATTGCAGCAAAGTGCAGAAATAAACAGTCTGGTAAGACGGCTAACTGAAAGAATAAATAACCTGAAGGCGTGATACTCCTGGCAAACAAAGCCAAGCTGATATGTGGCCATCATGAAGTCATTAGTGTAACCAACTGAAGGCACAGCGCTAACCGACTGAAGGAGGAAAGAAATAATGCCTGAGAAAACAATCTACAGGTAGTCACTTAAGAACGAATCAGCCAGGGAATAGGATACCTTTATGCCTTCCGCCCCCTACTGGTTCTGATAACTTATTGCAATTACTGTTGCTGTACCCTTGATAATGAACACTGACTGTTTTCAGTGGTTGTCGGTTCACACGCTCCTTTGAAAGTCATCAAGTGCAGTGACAACAAGCGACGGAGGGGGTGGACGTGGGCGATTCAATCCCACGTTTCCCTGGTGCTGTAGATTTTACAGAGGAACTTATGCTCAGACCTGGATGCAATGGCTAAAACAGAGGAAAAACTGTAAGGGGCCAAGCAAGTTCTAATGCTACAATCACTGGACATGATAGCTGGTGTATAATTAGAGAATACAAGAAACCAGGTGGCACAGTGCAGGGATGGAGGGGTTCTGTGGACCTTCGTATGTCATTCCACTTCAGCTCTCATCAGTCCCACTTCTTCACCCTTGGCAAAGTGCTAAATTGGGACTTGCTCAGCCATGAAACTAAGTGGGTGACTATGGGCCAGTGACTGCCTAGCCTACCTTGAAGGATAAAATGGAGGTGAGGGAAGAAGCAGGTATACTACTGCAAACTCCTTGGAGGAAAGGCAGGATATAAATGTTGCCCAGGTGAAGCAGCCCAGATCTTGAAGTCTATATCAGAGGCCCTTCTCTGTGTGGCTCACCCAAGTTAGGTATGGAGGGTGGCTGCATGGCCTTTTCAGTGGTGGCTCCATCTATGGAATACTCTCCCCAGGGAAACACGCCTGCCATTACCATTATCAGGGTTTTAGGCACTAGGCTAAGACTTTTTCCTTCATTCAAGCCTTTGGTAACTAAGGCCCCATCTACATTATTTAAAGCAGTGACGAACCACTTTAAACAGTCATGGCTTCCACCAGAGAAACCTGGGAACTGTAACAGCACTTAGAGAGAGCTAAGATTCTGAGTGGTGCAACAATCAATCCCTCTTTTTAGGCAACTCTGGGGATTCTGAACCTCTGTGAGGAGAACAGCCAGTTGTTAGATCGCCTAACAACTCTCAGCACCTTTAACAAGCTTTACTTCCCAGGATTATTTGTGGAAGCCACCATGGTCAAAAGGGGAGTGACGGGGGCCACTAGGTGGCGCATCGGAAGATGGCTGACAATAACATCTCTCCGACCCACACGAGGTAATTTGGAGGCTATGATGGGGGTAATTAGCCTCCTTAACCCCCCAGGATTGTGGGGGGGACGGCCCTTGCCTGCTGTGCCCTATACCACCCCCAAATTTGTGGGGGTGGGGGCACTAGGCACAAAGCCCTCCTGTGGGATTCCGGCACTCCTGGACGCCGTCCCTGATTCGCGCCGCTAGTTGCAAGCATCTTCAAAAGAAACAATTTGGACGAGATAAATTGCACATGCTTCAAGGAAAAAGGGGAGTAAAGACTGCTGACAGAAGAGATCTCTGATAACAAGACAAGAATAAAATATGAGAAGATACGTCAAGATACGGTATGACAAAGGGGGGGAGGGGGGAAAAACCTGCCTTCCTTTTTCTTATGTGATTTAACAAGAATCCCCTCCCCTAATGAGTCAGAAACTAAGGACTTAAGCTGTGGATTTAAGGCTGTGTGGAGATAAACTTTCGAACCAAAGCAATGTTTCAACATGAAGCTGGAAAGCTAAGAGTTTTGGAATGACGCAGTTAAAAATGCCGTCGCCATTTTGGGAGGCATTGTTGGAGCTCTTGGGTCTGGGAGGAGAAAGAGAGAAATAGAGTTGTTTACATATTGTGGATCAACTTCTCGGTGGGACTTAAGAGCGACAAATGCCAAATTTATGATGGAAAGAGCGATGCTATCTACGAAGGAGATATATGGAAACCATCTGGACTTAGTGGAGGAACGGGAAATCCACACAGGATTATTATTTTGCTTATCGGCTTAAGGAGACTAACAGAAGAGATCGTAAAGGAAAAATAGAAATTATATGAACAAGATATGATGTGGAAACACCAAGATAAGACTGGATAGAATTATGAATTTTGTTTGGACTGATTTGGACATTAACGCAGTAATAAGAAGATGATCTGAATCCCCCTTTGGATCTTGAGGTATGGGTTCCCCCAACAAAATTTAAAAATTTGGCTTTGTAATTTGGAATTTATGTGATGTGCTTTAATTTGATGTGATTGGCCAGTTAATAAAAATTATTTAAAAAGGGGGGGGGAGTGACACTGCTTCAAATGTATAGCACAGATACCTCTATGGCAGTCATGGGCATAGACAGGATTTTTGTTAGGGGGAGAAGGACTTGATTGCGGGGGGGGGGCAGAACCGATGTGATTGGTTAGCTAGTTAAATATTTCCATTGTTTTACTTGATCTAAGGGGGAGCTGCCCCCCTGCCCCCCCCCCTTGGGTGGGATGGATTAAGACTTGTCATTATTATGTTACTATACCTTGTTTTAAAATTTCTGGCTTTAATCGTTTTTTTATCCACTGTTTAACCTCTTGTTCAGTTAAAGACTTCTTTTTTACTATTCTTTTTTGCAAAATGCTCCCAACAAATGTAATAAATAATAGCAATGTTATATACACAGGGAATTAAGGTCCGCACCTCCTGCTCTGTTTTGCTCAATTGTCTTTTGCTGCAGTAAAAGAAAGAAAGAAAGAAAGAAAGAAAGAAAGAAAGAAAGAAAGAAAGAGAAACCCCTCACACTTACCCAACTTCAAAAAGTTTCACATATAAAGTTCCCAGGAAACAAAACTATACGAAGCAATTAGAGACAGTGCCTTTCAAAGTCTACAAAGCAATGTGAACTTTGTAATTGCCCTTGAGGAAGGATAAGGTACACTGGCACTTCAGTCTGAAATCCCAAACCTGCTCCTAAGAAGTGAGCTGATTATATACCTCTCCAAAGGGTTTTTAAACTGGAGAGGAGTGCCTCATTATTGGGTGTGCAAATGGGACAATTGCAGCCTTCCATATGCTCTGTTATATTTTTTTTTTAAAAAAAGGAGAAAGGAGAGAGAGGGTGCTGAAGAGAAGAAAAACACAATTTTGCCACAAGCTAGTCCTTTGCCATAAGAAATAAATGCTGGCTAGGAGTCGTCGCTGGAGCAAGATAACAAGCGAGGGCTCTCTGCGCAGAGGCGGAGCTAGCTGCTCCGGCACCTGGAGTGGCGCACTGGGGGGTGGCGCTAGCTGCCCGCAGGGGAAGGGCGAGCATCCCAGGGGGCAGGGGGGCGCTGTCACCCCCCCTCATGGATGACACCCAGGGCGAACTGCTCCCACCGCACCCCCCTTCCTCCTTCAGTGTCTCTGCAGAGAAGTAAAGTTTCCATTTCATCACATTGAGGCTCCTCAACTCAGTGAAACATTCAATAAACCCAAAGATCAACTCCCTAAAATTCTCCCCCCCCCCCATTGTTTTTGGTTTTTGGTTTTTTTTGCTTTCACTTGATGTCTGTTTTTCTCTCTCTCTCTCCCTGTCTCTGCCCCGTGCTCTTTACTGCTTCCCGGTGATTTAAAACACGAAGCTTCCAGGAGATTTCAACCTTAGGCACACCTTCTTAGCAGAATGCGTCCTACTCTCCAGTGCTGAGATGCTCAGCTGTGTATTAGAAACACGGGCATGCTGCACACACAAGTTTCCTTGGTTAGCTATGGGCCTTTCTTCAAATTAAGGTAAAGGTAAAGGTACCCCTGCCATACGGGCCAGTCGTGTCCGACTCTAGGGTTGTGCGCCCATATCACTTAAGAGGCCGGGGGCCAGCGCTGTCCGGAGACACTTCCAGGTCACGTGGCCAGCGTGACGAAGCTGCTCTGGCGAGCCAGCACCAGCGCAGCACACGGAAACGCCGTTTAGCTTCCCGCTATAAAGCGGTACCTATTTACCTACTTGCACTTAGGGTGCTTTTGAACTGCTAGGTGGGCAGGAGCTGGGACCGGAAGACGGGAGCTCACCCCGCCGTGGGGATTCGAACCACCGACCATACGATCGGCAAGTCCTAGGCACTGAGGTTTTACCCACAGCGCCACCCGCATCCCTTCTTCAAATTACTTAGGGGTTTACTGTGAGGAGGACCTTGGTGGCTGACACTGCCACGCTGCCCAAAATGAGGCTCTTCCTGAAGCCTTGAGAACTGAAAGCAAACGGGACAGAACAAGGGTAGGAACCTTTTCAGATTGAAGAGCACATTCCCCTCCAGCCAATGTGCCAGGAGAAGGCAAAAGTGGGCAGAGGAATCAATGCAAAATTTACCTTTGTACAGTTGGTTAGGTTTCTACAAGCAGGCACACACCTTTTTATCCTCCACCCAGGTACGTACAACTCATTACAGTGGTACCTCGGGTTACATACGCTTCAGGTTACATACACTTCAGGTTACAGACTCTGCTAACCCAGAAATAGTACCTCAGGTTAAGAACTTTACCTCAGGATGAGAACAGAAATCATGTGGCGGCAGCAGGAGGCCCCATTGCCTAAAGTGGTAGCTCAGGTTAAGAACAGTTTCAGGTTAAGAACGGACCTCCGGAGCAAATTAAGTTCTTAACCACTGTATCGGGGGAGGGGGGGCTGTTCCCAGCCAGGGGGGAAAACTACTCCAGGAGAGTGAGGGCTGATAATGGGTCTGGTTCTGGAGGGTTTGTGACCTGGGAAGAATCACAAGGGCCACATGACGAGATGAGGAGTATTTGGCCCCCAGGCTGAGACTTCCCCATCCCAGAGACAAAGTAAGACAAACTGGCTTCCTTAGTGTGATCCATAAGCCTTTAAAATGGTCTCCTAAGGCAGAGCTTTCCAAGCTCTTCATGTCTGTTGTTTTAATTGTTTATTTCACTCTTATTGTTTAATTTTGGTGTTGTTGTTTCTTTCTCCCCAGTGTCAGTTTGAGTAAAAGTGTTGTTTTATTCTGCCAGACATATGTGTGTGGCATTTTACAACATACACGCAGGCGTTTCAATCTGTAATTCAACACAAGAATGAAGAAAGTTTAGACGGCATGAACAGGGGAAGAATATGCAAATTATTTCAATCATCTGTACTTAAGCTTAGTTAAATCAAATAAATACAGACAGAAGAATGAATGAAATAAATTAACATTCTTGGTATTTGCCATCGGTCTGGTTTTCCCTCACACATCTGCACCCAGAAAGAGACTTTAAAGCTGTTGTCGACAAGTTCCCTTTCACACCCACTCCGATTTGCCATCCTCAAAGCAATCTCATGGTCAATTTATTATTGGAGGAAAGTTGGAGTTGAGAGACTCTGGTTCCCTCTTAGGGATCTCATCCATGTCTAAAGATCTGATCAGATGCATTGCACACACGCCAGGAAACGTTTCTCTGCATTGCACTGTCTCTGCAATTCATGCTTCTGCGTTCCGGCTATTACATTTCCTATAGATCCAGGGTCCTTAGACTGTGCTGAGCCTAAATCTTCTTCTAAAAAGCCCTTTTTTCAGCTCTCGCCCTACATGCAGGCAGGATTTTATTTCTAAAAACCAGAAATGATCGCTGGGCACACAGAGGTTTCTCTCCTCCTCCTCTGAAGACTTGTTTTCCTAATGGTAGTCCAGACAATGAGGGAAACGCTCTTCACAAACTCAGGGGCATGAACTGGAACTGCACAATCTTATACATATACAGTGAGGAATAAATTCCACTGAGTTCATGAGATGTACTGCCAAGGAAGTGTGTGTGGGAGTGCAGCCCAAATCACTTTCCCTATCAGCTGTAGATTGCCTGCACAGGCTGGGGGTTGGACTAGAGGACCTCTGAGGTTCCTTCCAATTCTGAAGCTCTCTGTCCCTCCTCTGCCGAAAGGTTTGTAATTGGGGGTGGGGTAGAAACTTTTGTGGGCCATTTTACAGTGATGCCCTAAGTGAAAGGTGCTTCCTCCCTACTTTCTTTTGGGAAGAAAGAAGGCAACAATAAAGGCAAAGGAGGAACTGGAATGTGTGCACTCAAAGAAGCCCCAAAGTGGAACATAAGGAACATAGAAAACTGCCTTACCAAGTCAGATCATTGCTCCGTCTAGCTTAATGATATCTGCACTGACTGGCAGCAGCTCCCCAGAGTTTCAAACAGGAATCTCTCTGAGCCCTACCTGGAGATGCCAGGGATTGAACCTGGGACCTTCTGCAGGTAAAGCAGGTGCTCCAGGACTGGGCTATGACCCTTCTGGAACGGGACACGCATCTTTTTTGTATGGTTAGCACTGAGTACTCCAAGAAGGAGGGCAAACTTCCAGGCCAAGCTAAAACGAGGGTTCCCTATAGACAAAGGGCAATTTAAGACTGATAGCTGCTGCTGCAGCAGCATAGTGCTTCTTTCGTCTTGTTTGCACGGGGATGTTGCATGCACCCTCCTATACCTTTAAGTCACGTTCTTTCCCTCAAATAATCCTGGACACGGTAGTTTGTGAAAGGCTGCTGGGAACTGTAACTCCGTGAGGAGTAAACTGCAATGCTCGGCATTCCTCGAGGGAAGAAGCTGGGTGTTCTAATACACCCGTACGCGAAAGCAGAGCCCTGTCAGGCTCGGTGGGGTTTTCTTCTGAGTAAACGTGCCTGTAACCTTGAGCAATCGTAAATGCGCTTCCTAGGGCTCAGGCAGCCCCCCATTGAATAAAGTGGGAATTACTTCTCTATAGGCATGCGCTGTCAGCTATGGGTTTTTCGGAAGTCCTTGGTTTGAAAACCGGCTGTATCATAAAACACACGAGGTGCTCTTCGCTAGGAAATTCCCTCTGAGCTAAGGTTACCAGACGTCCCCGTTTCCCGGGGACAGTCCCCGGATTTACAAATCAGCCCCCATACAAAATCCACTGAGGTTGAAAAGTGTCCCCGGATTCATTGGGGGAAAAATCTGGTAACCTTACTCTGAGCTTCAACTCTCTGCCCCGCCCCGCCCCATCCCGTAATATGGGAGTGGAGGATAATAAACCTGGGCTGCCTTACAGAATTGCTGTCAAGGATTATAAAGTCAAGTAGGTGTGAATGACTTTAAACACTTTAAAAGCCAACTTCTGCAGTAAACATGCAGTAAACCACTATGACCTGTCTCCCCTTGATGTATATTATTGTCTTACCAAGAGATGAGACACTTACCATACTTTTGTACAGCTGGCGGTCAGAAGTGCAGGGGGCATTTGCCCTAACAGGGCCACACAGACGGCCCGCGCCCTCCGGCACCTTACCACGTGCTGGCCTTCGAAGTGGTGGTTCCCACATAATCCCTCCCTGTCCTAGCAAGAGGAGCCTTAATCAGCGGGCCGGAGCCAAGGCTCTCCCTTCCTTCCCACGGGCCAAAACTCACCGGCGTTGCGGAGCTTGCGGTTCCTCAGCACGGACATGATCACCAAGACGTTGCCCAGGATGTCCACCACGATCGTGAAGATGAGCACGGCCGCCAGGGAGTGGCGCGCCTCAGGCTGGAAGCGGCATTCCGGGCAGCTCGCGTTGTTGTCCAGCATCTCCCCGCAGCTCCGGCGCCGCAGCCGCCGCTGTGCAGGTCCCGAGCAAGGGAAAGCCCTCCCCGGGACTCCCACCCCATCGGCAAAGAATCCCCAGCGCCTGACTGCCCGCCCGCGGCGCGCCCGCAGAGCCTGAGCCGCCCGGTTCCCAACTCCAAAAGTTTAGCTCGCCTGGAAAGAGCGACGGGTCCTCCCCCTTCTCTCGGTAAGCGTCTCAAACTGCGCGGGGTAGCATGGAGGCGGGCGTTTCTCCCGTCACCTGCCTTTCCCGAAGCGCCGGGAAGGAGGTACCCAAACGCTGCGCTTTTGTCTCTCGCGGGCTGGCAAAAAAGACAAAAACGCACACAGACGCTCACGCCCCTGTTTCCAGGAGCGTCGAATAAGTCGGGAAACCCTCCCACCTCAGAGGGCGCCTCCTGGGGCTGCCCTTCTGGGACAGCGCGGCTGTGCCCTCCTTTCCTATCCTTGAGCCGCGCGTAAAAATGGGGACTTTGGAGAAGCGTGTTGGAATAAGGCAAACGCTAGTTTGCCGTGCGCTTGCAGGCTTTCCGCGTTGCGCGGAGCTGGGGATGATCTACTGCTCTCTAGCCAGCTGCAAGGATTGACGTGGAGGCTCAAATATGCTTTCCCACTTCTACCTGTTCCTCCTCTGCCACAGAGAGGAAGGGAGAGAGCCAGGATGGTTAAGAGTGTTGGTCGCTCGCCACTTAGCCATCATGAAGCTCATTGGGTGACCTTGGGCCAGGGACTGCCTCTCAGCCTAACCTGCCCACACAAGGTTGTTCTTAGGGGAAAATGGGCAGTGGGAGGGGACCCATGTGCACACCCCCTTGAGTTCCTTGGAGGAGGGGGCTGGCTATACAATAACAACAGGGATAATAATGTGAAATGTGAATGCTGTCCATAGAGGCAAAGTGCCTTCCATGTTGACTTTTCCATGCCTGCTAAAGACATTCCTCTTCCAACAAGCCTTCTAAAATCTCAGTTGCTATCTGTCTTGGATCTGAATTTATTTTAAGTATGTGCTGATGTTTTAAACTGTTTTTTATATTTAGAGTTTTGTTTTAATATATTTAATATATTTTAATTGCCATGCAATGTTCAGCTGGTAGAGCACAAGACTCTTCATGACAGGGTCCTGGGTTCAAGCCCCATAGTCAGCAATAGATTCCTGCATTGAAGGGGGTTGGACTAGATGGCCCTCAGGATCCCTTCCGACCCACGAGTCTATGATTCTACCTTATTATGCAATTGTTCTTAACCATTTTATATGCAATTGTTTTTAACTTTTTTGTTTTTGTTTTGTTAATATGGAGTAGAAATCGAAAGGTGTGCTCGCTAGGAGAAATGCAGGATGAGGATCAATAGTGAAGGGGCACATCCAGCACCAGATACAGGAATACTTACACAGTAAATAGTGACACTGAAGGCAACTTCAGTTGAAGGCAACTGACAGGGCTATCTTTAGCCGATATGGCACCGGGGTGCAAATATCCACCCAGCACCCCCAAATTACCATGGATAGTGTTGGGGTGGCTGTAGCTGCACACTGCCAGCCATCCGGGGAGGCATAACTCTCCCCCATGCCACTGCGGGAGAGTGATCCTCGCAGAGGCTTAGGAGTGAAGTTGCGCCCCTCCCAAGCCACCCCAGGAGGAGAGCGATCCCTGCAGATGCTTGGGAGGCAAGCTGTGTGCCCGCCAGCCTTATAGTTGGCAGGGCGCAGCTGGCAGGTGTGCAGGGAAAGGGGAGGCTGCCAGCAAAGCTGCGCAGCTCCCGCACTTGTGGGGCGCTCCTGAGAGGCCGGTGCCCTGGCGCGACGCACCACTAAGCCTTATGGGAAAGACGGCTCTGGTGACAGAGACCCACAGAAGCAAAGGGAGAAAAGGTTTTTTCTTTCAAGCTTTCCATCCTTTCGGATTCCAGCAGACCTTCAAGCCTGCGACACAAGCAAGCATTGCAAACCCAAATGCTGCAGCTGTGCCACCCAGTGCAAACCTTGGAGGAGACACTGAAAGGGACACAAAGTGGCCTAAGGGAGTAATAAGGTCCCTGCTGGATCCATCTAGGTCCATCTAGTTCAGCCTTCCTCAACTGATGTTTTGGCTCCCATCAGCCCTAGTCAGCATGGCTGTTTTGGCTGAGGCTAAGAGGAGCTATAGTTCAAAACATCTGGAGGGCACCAGGTTGGGGAAGACTGGTTTAGTCCCATATCTGGGTCCTCATGGTGTCGAATTCTAGGAAACAATGGAACTCACTCCCACAAGATACAGTGATGACCATCAACATGAATGGCTTCCCATACTAGAAAAGCTAATAAACTAACTGAAATTAGCCCGGGGACAAACAAAAGAGGATGCCTTCGCCATGGTGTGACTTCCCTTTATTACATACACAGCGCAGCAAGACAACATAACCCCCCCCCCCACAACAGTATGTGAATCAATAAGGCTTATTTGACCCAACACCCCCCCATCCAACCACATAGAAAACACACTGCAATAAACTGAATGCAACTATGATCTGAGCTCTCCAATCTCTCCTACCACCAAATGAAAACGAGCAAATGAATAAAGAACCAATCCATGTGATGCTGATGCAAGAACCCCACACATGCACAATGCAGAAGAAGGAAAAATAATTACCCCCACCTCTTTCTCCCCCCCCCTCTTTCTCCCCACATCTTCACAATGTCTCACACCAGTGTCTCAACACCAAATGTAACTGACCTATAGACAGGACTCTATGAACTGAAAACAGAGATGTTAGATGTACCTTTGTTATCTGTAGAAAATCTTTCAATGGAAACAATTATATATACCAAAAAAAAAAAAAATGGTTTCCAAAGGTGATGAGATACATTTCTGGATTGGGTTGGCCCTACTCTACTTGCAGGAGGGGAGAACGCTGGTCTACATTCAGGTCCTGCTTGCAGGTTTCCCAGAAGCCTCTGTTTTGCCCCTGTGAAAAGCTGGAATAGATGTGGAACTATTCTGGCCTGATCCAGAAGGGCTCTCCTTTTGTTCTTGTGAGATGGTAAGATGAGACTGGGGTGGCTCAACCAACCCAATTAATTTTAACAGGGGCTGGTCCAAGACATTTTGCTACCTGAAGTGAAGGGCAAGGTATCAGCAAGCCTCTCCACTGCACATACCAAATCCAGTCATATTGGCCCTTGACACTCTCCTTAGCAATAGGACCATGTTGTCTGCTGCACCTGAGAGCAGTAGGCTAGTTTAGCGGGCGAAGGGAGGCACACACAGGTCTGTCCACTCCTTGAATCTCAGCATTTGCCACCTGAGGCAGATGAATTATTCTGATTCATAGTAGGACTGACCTACCTACCAATTAAACTTGCATATTTGTAAAACAAACATTCCAAAGTGGGGGGAAAGCAGCCTTTTTATTTTTAGATACATATGTATGTGCCATCAGGCATATCTCAGAAGAACTTACTTTGTTGTGTGCAAGAAAAAGGGAGATCTCTTTTTTAAGACAGTGTTTTGGCACCTACCATCTTTGTAGATATTTGAATTAAAATTCCATATGAACAAACTTGAGCCCAATTAACCAGGGCAGCCCTCATAATAGCATTTAAGGTTGCCTCCAGATTATCAGTGTTTTGCAGGAGGGAGTCTAGTGCATTATGGAATGTTAGGTTTGTGCAGTTAAGGTGGATTAAAGACCTCTGTTGTCTTGCTGAAACAAAGCCACTTTTTAAAAAGGACTTTTGCAGTTTGGAAAGTGACAGGGATGAAAAGTGTGCCAATGAATCAGAAGGAATGCCCATATGATTACCCTGTGAACAAATCAGTGCAACTGCTCAGTAATGTCCAGATATGATCTAACCTCTGTCTAAGTTTTGTTCCAGGAAATCAGGATGAATGATCAATAAATATGGTGGGCCTTAGGAAGATAAGGATTGGGCACAATGAATTTGGAGCAACAAGTCTAAATATCACCTGTGTGATTTAGTCTTTATCTTCACAAGTAGAGGAGGAGTGGGGAACCTCTGGTCATGGGCCAGTCTTGGTCCCCGGGGCATCTAAATTTGGCCCGTAAAGCCATTTTTCTAAACCCATGCCCAACTGTCAATCGAGTAGCATCCCTTCGATAAGTGGGTGAGATTAGCGGATGGGGTGATCAGGGAACTGGTGTGCACAGCCAAAATAGCAGGCTTCATCTCCACCTTTCAACTGGTTAAATCCTGCTCAGACCACTGCAGAGAGCAGGGCTGAACTCTCCGCTCAGTCCTTATCAGTACTTCATTATGGCATGAGATGATGGACAGGGGTGGTGGTCCTATGCACCTGTCAAAGTTGCCCCACGTAAGCCAAAAAGATTCCTCACCCCTGTCTCAGCTACCGCACCCTGCCCGCTCCTCTCCCCTCCCAGCAATTGTCTGTAGGAAATTTGGCACATTTCACAGCATGCCCTTGAGCACATGCTCCCTCTCTCGTTCTCATGTTGCTGCTTCCACTTCTCTTCCACTCCCAGATACTAATTTGCATTAATTAATCATCAGCTAAAAATACCACCAGTTTTATCTTCTTCTTCAAAGCATGGGTCACATCACCCAGGATGCTGGCACTTATATTTAGCACCTAGTCCTCCCCTCCCCCTCTCCCAGAAGAGGAAAGTTAGCATTTGTTTCTCGTTTGCAGGTGCTGTTCAGCATAATCTAATATACACTTCTCTTTTAAAAAACACACACACAAAAACACCCATCGCCTTAATAATTGCTCTAGCACTTGGCCCGAGAGCTGTTTTGTGATGCTGAATGGGGGAGAGAGGAGAGCAGTGGTGAGAAGACGTGAATGGGAAGAGGTAACCCATAAAACAGATCAGAAAAGAATGGTGCAGCTTTCAGAGCCCCTGAGGGAATATACATTTCACCAAGCAAAAGTGCTGGAAGTCTCAGAACACAGGATAGTTTATCCTGGGAAGGAAGGAAGCTGTTTGATGGCGCCACCGTGTGGCCTTTAGCAAACTTGCTCTTAGATTATTATTATTATTATTCAGCATAAAATTTGTGAGAGCCTCTCCCAAGGGGCTTTGGGGCCCTAGGGAATTTTATTGCCTGGGGAGGGGGACACACGGAACCCTGGAGAACTCTTCACTCAGAGCAGTTTAGAGCTCTTCTGAGATCTATTAAAGCAGTTTTTCTTCCCTGTTAATCTCTCTATCACCAGTTGTGTAATTACCATCCCCCTTAAGTCAATTATTTCACTCCTTGGCTCTCCATTGGGGAAGCCAGCCCCATAAATGCTGTCTTTTCCTTCTTTCCTTAAGTTGCTATGACAAAGGTTTGCCTGCAGGTTAGCTCACTTTCTTCTTTTGTTCTTTATTATTATTATTGATTTTTAATTTCAAGCAACAAAACATATTTGTACGGCGAATACAGAGTTTAGTAGGTTACAGAAAAGAAAGAAAAACAGAGGATGGTGGTTGTAGTTTTCGATGTTTCAAGAAAGGCAATTAAATAAAAGTGTCTCTCCATCATGTTCCGTGAGTCGATGGAGGGTGAAAATCATTTTGATTGTCTTAACAAAGTCAATAAAAGGATACCATGTCGTACAGAAGGTGTGAGTCCTTTCCCCCCCAAGATCGATATTCTTTTTGTGAAATGGTTAATTTGTCCATCAGCACAGCATCCCATGCTTGCAAAACTCATGCTTCAAAAAGATTTGCATTTAAAGTTTTCTAGTTTTTCGCAATAACTAATCTAGCTGCAGTTAATAAACAGATGTGGTCTTTATTGGTTGTGTTGTTAATCTGATGAGTAAAATGAGATAATTGGGCTCTTCTTTATGCTGTTCTTGTTTTAATCCTGTATAGAGAATCGTAGAGTCCCTTGTTGTTGTTGTTGTCATTTAGTCATGTCCGACTCTTCGTGACCCCATGGACCAGAGCACGCCAGGCACTCTTGTCTTCCACTGCCTCCCACAGTTTGGTCAAACACATGCTGGTAGCTTCGAGAACACTGTCCAACCATCTCGTCCTCTGTCGTCCCCTTCTTCTTGTGCCCTCAATCTTTCCCAACATCAGGGTCTTTTCCAGGGAGTCTTCTCTTCTCATGAGGTAGCCAAAGTATTGGAGCCTCAGCTTCACGATCTGTCCTTCCAGGGCTGATTTCCTTCAGAATGGATAGGTTTGATCTTCTTGCAGTCCATGGGACTCTCAAGAGTCTCCTCCAGCACCATAATTCAAAAGCATCGATTCTTCGGTGATCAGCCTTCTTTATGGTCCAGCTCTCACTTCCATACATCACTACTGGGAAAACCATAGCTTTTACTATACGGACCTTTGTTGGCAAGGTGATGTCTCTGCTTTTTAAGATGCTGTCTAGGTTTGTCATTGCTTTTCTCCCAAGAAGCAGGCGTTACAACTCTACAATTCTATGATTCTGCTACTTGCTCTTTCTCTGCTGGGAAACCTCTCTAAAACAGCTGTCCCCCATGCCTTAAAATCCTCTTGCTTGGTGGTCCCTAAATGTTCATGCCACTGCCTGCTTGGTTCCATCAATTAACCCCCAGTGTCCCCTACCCTATTAAATGCATTATTCAGAACAGCAGTTTCCACAACCCACTATGGACGATAACAAAACAATAAGGTTCAAAACAGCAACAATTAATTGCACATTCATTCAATATCCAGATAATTCAAGAAAAATAATGAACTTATCCAGTGATGCCCGCTGTTGAAAGTCAAATTGTCATTGACCCCACTGCTGTCCCTTGCTTCTTAGTATCCCCCTAGGTAACCCTCACCCCCCACCTCTCTTCCTCCAACTGGGGCCACCCTGTTCATCCTTTTCTAGCCTCCTTAACTCACCTCTGCACCTGACTGTTGAGATGACAGTGCACCAGTCCATCCTGGCAGAATTACAAAAAAGAAGTGTTGCTTATGTCAGCATCGTTCCATGAGTGTGCGTGGGGCCTTGCAAAGTACAGTGGTACCTCGGGTTAACTACTTAATTCGTTCTGGAGACCTGTTCTTAACCTGAAACTGTTCTTAACCTGAAGCACCACTTTAGCTAATGGGGCCTCAAACTGCCGCTGCGCCACCGCTGCACGATTTCTGTTCTCACCCTGAAGCAAAGTTCTTAACCTGAAGCACTATTTCTGGGTTAGCGGAGTCTGTAACCTGAAGCGTCTGTAGCCTGAAGCGTATGTAACCCGAGGTACCACTGTACAAGAGGACAGGACCCTGCCCTGGGAAGGATAACAAATAAAACACCACACAGAAGCGCAGACAGCTGAAGAAAATGAAGGAAACAGAAGTGAAACATCCCAGCATCACTCACAGCAAAGACCTGGTGAAAGCGGGTGTCCCCCCCAGACAGGCTTGGAGGGCCCCGACCTAAATGTAAATGAAATAAAATAAACAGGTGAAGAATATAGGGGATGCTCTCCCTGGTAAGGCCTGCCTGGTGCCTTTGCTAACATCTTTTCAGTGTCAGACAAAGCCTTACCTTTTCCCCTCCAGGTTTTCGATGGGCTGAGCTGATTTTTATATTTATTGGTTTGTTGCATCTCTGTCTCACCTTTCCTTCAAGGCGGCGTATATAGTTCTCCTCTCCATTTCATCCTCAAAACAACCCTGCAAGGTAGATTAGGCTGAGAGTGAGTGACTGGCGCTGGGCCACCCAGGGAGCTTCATGGTTAAGCGAGGATTTGAACCCAGGTCTCCCAGGTCCTAGTCCAACATTCTAACCACTGCACCAGACTGCTGCTGCTGCTAAGCATACCAGCAAAGCTTCCTGAGGCTGTTACATAGTGAGTCTCTGTGTGCATAACTCATAGGCATTCTTATGAGAATGTTAATGTTTTATATGCACTTTTAATACAGTAAGCCTGCAACTTGAACTCAGCTCCTTAGCTTCTTCCTGGATTGCTCAGTTGATTAGAGCGTGTTTCTGATGCCGCCAAGATTGCAGGTTCGATCCCTGCATATTCCTGCATTGCAGGGGGTTGGACTAGATGATCCCCAGGGTCCCTTCCAACTCTATGATTCTACACACATTAGCTTCTTCTACACAGTCCAGTGCTAAAGACCCTTTTATGATGGCTATATGTCAAAACTAGTCTCGCTGTTAGTTACATTGGAGCAATTGATGTGCATTGATTGATTTTAATACCTTTTATTCATTTTGCACATACCGTATTGGCCCAAATATAAGCTGCACTTTCCCCAAAAAATTCTGTCTGTGAAAAGGGAAACTGCGGCTTAAATTCGTAACCTTACAAAAATTGGCTTTTACGGTATTGCTGCTGAAACAGACATATGGTAAGATGGAATGGGAGTGTGAGTGCATGCGGAATTTTAAGGGAGCAGCCTATATTTGGGTATTGTCATTTTTTCTTCTCCCCCCGTCCCCTGAATTTTAAAGGTGCGGCTTACTTGCAGGTGCAGCTTATATTTGGGCCAAAACAGTAGCTTAGAAAATAAAGCAAACAAAATACAGTGGTACCTCGGGTTAAGTACTTAATTTGTTCCGGAGGTCCGTACTTAACCTGAAACTGTTCTTAACCTGAAGCACCACTTTAGCTAATGGGGCCTCCTGCTGCCGCCGCACCACCAGAGCACGATTTCTGTTCTCAACCTGAAGCAAAGTTCTTAACCTGAAGCACTATATCTGGGTTAGCGGAGTCTGTAACCTGAAGCGTATGTAACCCGAGGTACCACTGTAGGGGAGAAATTGTGAATCACATTTTGATTGATGGAAGATATTTTTTAAAATGTCATTTATAAATGACTAGTGTATCTTATACTTCATAGAAGGAATACAGTGGTACCTAGGGTTACATATGCTTCAGGTTACAGACTCATTAATATGCTCATTAAAAATGCCTCAGGTTTTTTTTCCTAGAGGAATTTTGAGTATGTTTTAAATTCCTCATGCACACAACTCCATTTTTTTTAACTTCTCCACAACCCCACCATAAGTGTATTATGGTTCCCTCTACCTCCTTGGATTTCCAACAAAGATTGCATCTTGACTTGTATATTTTGGCAAGGTTTTGAAGGTGTTATGTGCCACCTGTAAAACATTTTCATAATGTTTTCTTTTATAGAATAACAGGCGGTGAACCTTATATCAGCCTTTAGAAGCCTATCCCACTGTTCTAGGTATATTACCTGTCCGATGTCCTGGGCCCATTTGATCTGTACTAATAATAATAATAATAATAATAATAATAATAATAATTTATTATTTATACCCCGCCCATCTGGCTGGGCCTCCCCAGCCACTCTGGGCGGCTTCCATAAAAACCAAAAATACAATAAAATATCACAGATTAAAAACTTCCCTGAACAGGGCTGCCTTAAGATGTCTTCTGAATGTCACATAGTTGTTTATCGCTTTGACATCTGCTGGAAGGGCGTTCCACAGGGCGGGTGCCACTACCGAGAAGGCCCTCTGCCTGGTTCCCTGTAGCTTTGCTTCTCGCAATGAGGGAACCGCCAGAAGGCCCTCGGCGCTGGACCTCAGCGTCCGGGTAGAATGATGGGGGTGGAGACGCTCCTTCAGGTATACTGGACCGAGGCCGTTTAGGGCTTTAAAGGTCAGCACCAACACTTTGAATTGTGCTCGGAAACGTACTGGGAGCCAATGTAGGTCTTTCAAGACCGGTGTTATATGGTCTCGGCGGCCGCCCCCAGTCACCAGTCTAGCTGCTGCATTCTGGATTAGTTGTAGTTTCCGAGTCACCTTCAAAGGTAGCCCCACGTAGAGTGCATTGCAGTAGTCCAAGCGGGAGATAACCAGAGCATGCACCACTCTGGCGAGACAGTCCGCAGGCAGATAGGGTCTCAGCCTACGTACCAGATGGAGCTGGTAAACAGCTGCCCTGGACACAGATTTGACCTGTGCCTCCATGGACAGCTGTGAGTCCAAAATGACTCCCAGGCTGCGCACCTGGTCCTTCAGGGGCACAGTTACCCCATTCAGGACCAGGGAATCCTCCACACCTGCCCGCCTCCTGTCCCCCAAAAACAGTACTTCTGTCTTGTCAGGATTCAACCTCAATCTGTTAGCCGCCATCCATCCTCCAACCGCTTCCAGACACTCACACACTTCTTTTACTACATCATCTTTTACATTCCATTCCAATAATAAATCATATACTTTTGATAATAATTTTTTGTTATTTCCCAGTACAACTTTTTGTAATTTTGAGTCTTCCTTCTCAAAGCCTAATTTTTTATCCAAATTAAAGAGGTTGCTTAGTTGATGGTATTGAAGCCAGTCTGTGAAGTGGTGCCTTATATCTTCAATTAATTTCAACTTTATCTGGTCTTCTTCTTCTTTTAATAGTTCCCTATACATTGCCCAATTCCCTGTCATATTTAGTCTTTTAACCGTGAAAGCCTCTAATAGAGACAGCCACCATGGTGTGTTTGGTTCTAGCAATGGTTGATATGTAGCCCACCCTTTGTATAAAGCACTCCTGATAATATGGTTGTTAAATCCTTTGTGGACTTTTATTTTGTCGTAACTCAGGTAAGCGTGCCACCCATATCTATTATCAAAGCTCTCTAGGTCTAACATAGCTAATTTTCCCAATAAAATCCAATCCTTTATCCAGATTAAACACTCAGCTTCGTAATAAATTTTGAAATTTGGCAACGCACATCCTCCTCTCTCTTTCTTACCCATCAATAGTTTGTAACTGATGCGCGGTTTCTTTACTTGCCAGATCAATTTTGTTAAAACTTTCCTCCAATTCTCGAAACAATCTTTTTTTTGTTATGATTGGAATCATCTGAAAGAGGCAAAATGGGCAATATATTCATTTTTATTACTGAAATTCTTCCCCAGAATGATAGTTTCAATCTTGACCAGATTTCTAGATCTCTTCTTATTTCTTTCCAGGTCTCTTTATAGTTTTTTTATAATAATTTTTATTAAGTTTTCCATTAAACAATCCAATCATACCACATTAATTATTCCAAATTATACCAATACAAATCATAAAATCTGAATATTTTGGCAAATTATAAATTTTGTTTGGGGTTCCCATGCTTTGAGCTCAGTAGGGTTCGATCATCTCATATTTGTGCTGCTTTTAATGTTCACCAGTCCCATCTTCCAATCTTCTTGATGTTATCCTTTTTCTTCTTAATAGCCTCTGAGTTGTTTTCACAGGCGAGTTAAAATAAACAATATTATACTTCTGTGTGAACTTTGTAAGGCTCTCCCTTTTTTTTTTTAGAACTGGTAAGTCTTTTGTTTGTCCTCATACAAATTAATGTTTTTCATTGTAATTTGGATGCCCAAATATTTTGCTTTTTTGACTGTTTCCAATCCTGTTATTTTTCTCAAATCTTTTTTTTTTCTTCTTCCTGCATATTTTTGACCATTAGTTTTGTTTTGGCTTTGTTGAGTCTGAATCCCGACACTTCACCAAATTCTATTATTTTTTCTAAAGCTTTAGGGATGCTTTTTTTTTATCTTCTACTGTTAATATTATATTATCGGCAAAAGCCTTCAGCTTGAAGGACCTTTTCCCTAACGTAATCCTCTTGATTTCTTCCTCCTTCCTTGTTACCAAATTTAATATATCTAATATTAATATGAACAAGTAACAGGGATAAGGGACAGCCTTGTCTTGTTCCTCTTTCTATAGAAATATAGAAAGGCTCCTACTTGCTAAAATCTGGAAAGGAAACTACATAGCTACAAAGGAAGATTGGCTAAATAAACTTTTAGAATTTATTGAGTTGGCAAAATTAACTGCAATAATAAGATATCGAACAAACCAGAAACTAAGGTCACAATGGAAATGGTTTGAAGAATACATGAGCAAACACTGTTCTAAAGACAACATGCTGATATGTTTAGATTAAGTTTGTAAAGTTGACTCAGAAAACAAAATATTAGTAAAACAACAATACCAAGGATGAGAGATACAAATTGCAATGTAAATAAGAACATTAAAAAAAAGAAATGACAAATAATGATGGAGGGAAGTGACTTAAATGTAGTATTTATGTTGGTATTTCTGCATTGTTTGTATTTAAGTTTTGGTATATGTGTGGTTGTATGTGCATTGTAAATAATAATAAAAATAATAAATAAATAAATAAAAAGAGGAAAGGAAAACTTAACTTCGATCTATCCACACCATGTTGTCACAAGGCCCCATGAAGCTACAATTCCCAGTTTCCTGGGGAGAAGGACTGACTGCTAAACTACTTTGTAGCTCTCAAGACAGATAAACCAGTAGGAGAACACTTCAGTCTCCCAGGACATTCAAAACAAGATCTCAAAGCTGCTGTCTTATTACAAGAGAATTTCAGAAATAGACTTGAAAGAGAAGTTGCTGAATTACATCTTACCACCAAACTGAAAACTATGGAGAGGCCTGGTGTGAACAGAGATATTGGATTCTTGTCTCATTACACATGCATATGCATGCTATCCCTTGCTTTTTCCTGTTGGACTAATTGCAGTCGTTAACAGTCATCAACAGGTTTACTATACCCATTGGGCCAATCACCCATCTCCTACTACCCTTCTGAGAAATACCCCACCCCACCCTCCCACTATATATAAGGGTCTGGTGACTTCTGTTTCAATGTATCTGAAGAAGTGTGCATGCACACGAAAGCTTATACCAGAACAAACTTAGTTGGTCTATAAGGTGCTATTGGACAATTTTTTTAATTTTTATTTCGACTGCATTGGACCAACACGGCTACCTTCATGAATCTGTAGCTTTGTGAGGAGAACAAAGGTCTCTTAAAGACTTTCAGCCCCTGCATCAAACCACAGTTCCCAGGATTCTTTGGGGGGAAGCCATGACGGTTAAAAGTGGTATAAGAGAACTATAAATGCTTGGTGCAGATGTGACCTTCGTTGCAGGTCTCCTCCGCTTACCACCTCTAAATTTAGAGTTTGCAGCCACTGAAAAAAAATCACTCTACGCTAAGCTTACATTTCAGGGGGAAATCCCTCCGCCAATCAATGTATTGACCAGGAAAAAGGAAGGAAAGCAGGTTGTGTGTTTGTTTGCTTCTTTTGTGCTTCTACGTGTGTGTGTGTGTGTGTGTGTGTGTGTGTGTGTTTAAAAGCAGAAAGAGCCTGCAATCTCTGCTGGGGAGCAGAACTATGGATCCTGCAAAAGATTCCTGCATTGCAGGGGGCTGGACTAGATGACACCGGGGTCCCTTAGTGCTATGATTTTATGTCAAGCTGGCAACCTCTGTTCTTTCTCAGCCGCTTGAGTTCTGTGCCTATCTTTGAAGTCATGGGAATGAAGCATACAAAGATTATGGCTTCCTAATTTAGGTCAGGATTGTCAAACAATCACCAGGGGATTTGAGAGAGGGTGGGGGTGGGATCCATTAAAAGAGGCGTCTGATCATCTCGGCTTCTCATTGGCAGCCTCCACACATATACACACACCATGGTGGAAGGGAGAGTGACAGCAGAGACAGGGAGCTTTCTTTTGCTGCTTGGAAGACAAGAAACATGCCTACTCAAAAGCTTTAAGGAGGACAGTGGTTACGGTAATTTAATTTCCCCCTGCCTTTTAATCCGAGGTGAGAACCTGCAAAGTCCCTTTCTACAAAAGCCACAAAGAATCTTATGCCACCTTAAAAAAAGGTAAAGGTGACCGTTAAATCCAGTCGCAGACAACTCTGGGGTTGCGGCGCTCATCTCACTTTACAGGCCAAGAGAGCCAGCGCTTGTCCGGAGACAGTCTTTCCGGGTCATGTGGCCAGCAAGACTAAGCCGCTTCTGGTGAAACCAGAGCAGTGCATGGAAACACCATTTACCTTCCTGCTGAAGCGGTACCTATTTAGTGTGCTTTCGAACTGCTAGGTTGGCAGGAGCTGGGACAGAGCAAGGGGAGCTCACCCCGTTGTGGGGATTCAAACTGCCGACCTTCTGATCAGGAAGCCTGAGAGGCTGAGTGGTTTTAGACCACAGTGCCACCCACGTCCCTTAAATGCCACCTTAAAAGCTAGCAAATTTATTATCACATATGTGGTCATAGACCAGAATGCACTTCATCAGATGCATGAACCTGAGTCACAGGTGCATGGTTGGAGTGGAAGTTAGGAAGAAATCAGGTTATGTATCTTGTTAGTTAGTTATTAATCACCTTCCACACATACACTTTACAAAATTCAACAACAACAAAAACAGTTAAAAGCAACATTAGATAAAAACCGTGGCCATGGCAGAGGCCACTCATGGAAAAGCCAGTCCAGTATATCTGCAGGAGTGTCTCTACCCCCATCATTCTGCCCGGACACTGAGGTCCAGCGCTGAGAGGCTTCTGGTGGTTCCCTCGCTGCGAAAAGCCAAGTTACAGTGAACCAGGCAGAAGGCCTTCTCGGTAGTGGCACCCGCCCTGTGGAACGCCCTCCCACCAGATGTCAAAGAGAAGAACAACTACCAGACTTTTAGAAGACATCTGAAGGCAGCCCTCTTTAGGGAAGCTTTTAATGTTTAATAGACTATTATATTTTAATATTCTGTTGGAAGCTGCCCAGAGTCGCTGGGGAAACCGAGCCAGATGGGCGGGGTATAAATTATTATTATTATTATTATTATTATTATTATTATTATTATTATTAGAACAAAAATATCTCCAGTTGTTTCTGTAAAGTTAAGTTGATGGGCACCTGTCTTATCTCTACAATGGCAGCCACACTGAAAGATCTGCTCCAAGTCACTGTGAAAAGGTCTTCCAATATCTTTGGGACTTGCAGGAGAAGCTCTCCCACATACTGTAGTGACCCACTAGGCTTATATAAGGGTTGAAAGTGTCTCTCAAGCAGCCTGGTCCTGAATGTATAGGGCCTTTCATATTAATACCAACAACACTCTGAACTTGGATCCAGTAGCAGACTGGCTGCCAGTGCAAATCCCACAAGCAAGGAATTGCATGTTGGCAGTAGTAAGGTAAAGGTAAAGGGACCCCTGACCATTAGGTCCAGTCGTGGCCAACTCTGGTGTTGTGGCGCTCATCTCGCTTTACTGGCCGAGGGAGCCGGCATACAGCTTCCGGATCATGTGGCCAGCAGGACTAAGCCACTTCTGGCGAACCAGAGCAGCGCACAGAAACACCGTTTACCTTCCCGCCAGAGCAGTACCTATTTATCTACTTGCACTTTGACGTGCTTTCGAACTGCTAGGTTGGCAGGAGCAGGGACCGAGCAACAGGAGCTCACCCCATCACAGGGATTTGAACCGCCGACCTTCTGATTGGCAAGTCCAAGGCTCAGTGGTTTAACCCAAAGTGCCACCCGCGTCCCGCTGGCAGTAGTAGCCACAAGCAACCTAGCTACAGCATTCTTCCACCAGCTGAAACCTCCAAATCAACCTCAACCCACACAGATGTAAAAAGAAGCACAACAGCTTTTTATATCTGGGTTGCCATATGTCCTCATTTTCCAGGACATGTCCTCTTTTTCATGGGCAGAGTTTTCATAGTGCTAAAAGCAGAAGTCAGCAAATGTGTCCTCTTTTTTGCTCTTCAAAATATGGCAACCCATATCAGCAAAGCAGGAGATAACTTGAGGCGGGAATCTACTGGAATCTAAAGAAATCTATTGTAGCCAAATTGCGTAGTATGACGTTTTCCAAGATGCAAGCTTGAAAAATAAAACAAGGATGTCGTTTTCATCTGATGTGGAGTTAATCCATTTTTTAATGCAAAGCCACAGAATGCAGCAGACTTTTAAAAAAAGTATTACTTAAGGCCAAATGAATGGAAAATCTGCATCTATCTGTTATTTTAAAGAAAAGCAATTTACATCTTATCAAAGGTCTCTTTCCCCCTCCCCCAACAACCCCAGTAAAAGACACACAAGACACGCAGAGCTGCATTAGTCCAACTTGTAGGGCTTTCTGTCTGAATGACTGCAATACCCGCAAAATCTAGATCCATTTAGTAAGCAGCTATTTATACCTCCCTTTGATCCTAAATCCTTATCTAATCAAAGAAAAATAACGTCTATAAAAATCCAGGTTGAAGGGCAGAGAAAGCAGTTTAACATACATTAGTACAACTTTTTGGTGGGGGGGTGGGAGCAGATAAAAAAAGATGGAAAAGAAATAGGAAAGATATGAAATTATGGGGAGGGGGAGACCAGGAATTCTTCTTTCACAGCTCTCCAATGCCTTTTTGATTTTGTGTACCTATTGCCTAGGCAACCACAACTAAGCATGACCTTTCAGTTGGCTTTTCTTTAGCTGATGGCAGGTGATGTTTTCTCCTTCAGTGCTAATGAGTGAAACTAAAGATGTTCCTTGCTGGTTTGTGATGGCTGGTGCCTACTAGCTATGAAATCTCCCTACCTGCTTGGGTAGGGGCTGGAGAAAAACAGTCTGGGCAGTCATAACGTAGCCAGGCAAGGAAGTCTTCAGTTTTGGAACTGACTGGGGGGGAAAGAGGGAGAAGAATGGATTAAGAAAACAAGTTATGCGTGGGGGAGAGATATTTGCACGCACGCACATGCACACACCCACACACAAACACACATGATTTATTTACAGCTATAAATTGCTTCCCAGACTATATCTCAAAACAATTTGGCAATAAAAACATTTACACAATTAAAAAACAATTAAAAACATTTCCATATGTAAAAAATAAAATACATTTCATAGGTAAAAGCAATTTCAAATCCAGGACAGATACAGATTGGGTTGCATCACCCTTCATTGCAAGTGCTGGTAGTGGGGTCAGTCAGCTTCTCCAAGTGTTTCCTAGTCTTTCTGGGCCATTTACCTGTAATTTCCCTGGCAAATGATGTGCCTGGACCACGTACCATTAAGGAACATCAAAGCATTCATCCTAGCAGTCTTAAATCTCTGCTGTCCAAACCCAAATCCTTCACAACAAACATATAAAGAAAGCTTGCCGCAATTTAATCTGCGTCAGAGGGGCATCTACCTACCCTTGCATTTTAGAAGCAGGACTGCATCTTGCAATCGTTAGCTGACCTTTGTTTCACCCCTGCCATTATTTGTGCCGTTGCTAAACCTTTTAAACTGCTCCTTGAGCAGATTGTGCCGTTGAATCAATTTCAATTAAACTCCTTCCCTGAACATATTGCCCGTGACCTTCCTTCAGATTCCTTGATGTCCCCAGGGAGGTTCGCAGCAGGTTTAAGGGGCTTTTTCAGCCAGGGAGCCACATTCCCTCACGTGCAACCTTTTGGGGTGCCACCTGGCAATGGGGAGCAGAGCCAGAGTGCAAAGTGGGAGGGGCTACAGCCAAAAGTGGGTGGAACAACAGGTGGAACTCTTAGCTTTGTACAAGAGGCTACTTTCCAGCATCATAAAATCTGGAAGTTTTTGAATGACACACAAACACCCCCTCCATATCTGCCATTTAGGCAAGCTAGAAATGCTATCTGAGTGCAAAGACACATTCCAACAAAGCAAAAGCACTCAAAGGGGATGCAGAGCAGAGGTGTGGCCCATGGAGAAGGAGTGTGTTCTAGATCTTGGGAGAGTCCCAAAGGCCAGACAGAGAGGCTGGGGAGGGGACACATTCAGCACACTGGCCTGAGGTTCCTCACCCTTACATTGAAACAGTTTCCCCCCTCAAAATTGAGTCCCCTGCTGTTGCTACAGCTCCCACCATCCCAACTTGCAGGACCACTGGGATGATGGGAGCTGTAGACCAACAACAGCAGGAGGGGACCCAAGGTTGAGAAGCACTACTTTAGAGAGACTTCATCCTTACCCAGTACCCTAGTTAACCTTGGCATAAAAAAGCTGAAGAATCAAGAGCTGCCTCAACCTTCTGCAGGGGTGGGGAACACCTCTGCCCTTCTTCTCTCATCATCCCTGCCCATTGGCCATCCTTGGTGGGGCTGCTGGGAGTTGTCAACCAGCAACATCTGGATGGCCAAATGCTCCCTACCCCAACCTACTGGGTTAACAGAACAATAGGATTCTTCTGGGGGGAAGTGGCAGGAGCACTTAGAGAAGAAACGCCCTGGTGCATCTGCAGCAGCACAACTGCATGCCTTCCTCTGCCCCAGCTGCAACAAAGCATATCTCTCCCGTATCAGTCTCTACAGCCAAAGCAGGCGCTGCAACATTCCAACAGCTTGACCTCACCCCAAAGCTACACTCCTCCTTTGTCTCTCAAGACAGACAGATGCCAACCAGAGAGGACAAAGAGAAAGAGAGAGAGGCATTGATCCTGGGTCTCAAAATATAACCCTGCCAGCTTCCAGTTTCTTAACTGCTAGAAGGTTTACAGCAACTTAGCCAGGAAGGCCAAGGGATGAGCAGAACTGCAGAGAGAAGCAGGTAGCCGATGCAGAGTGTGCCGCTTGAAGAGATGCTGAACTAGCAAGCAGGTTATATTAGAGATGAATGTGCTGAGGCATTGCATGGATATGTGTGTGTCCTCTCTGCAGTAATGCAGACCCCATACAGTTAAGCCTGCTGCTAGTTCCCCGCAGCTGAGCACACTCACCACCCCCTCGATGCAACGTGGAGCTGGACCGAAACTTACAATGAGCCCCCTCTCTTCCAGTAGACAGTAGCCCTCACATTCCTTTCCCCTAACTGCAGATTTCCCAGGAAAAGAATGTCCCTACATTCATATACAGACGCACTGGAGGAACACTTGAGTTCACAAATACAGTATCTCAATGGGGCAATCGCCTGTGAAAATGAGCAGCTTGGCATGTGCATTTCTAAAACCCCAGCACTGCCTTCGTAGCCAGACTGGGAAGATGTTGGTTCTGCCGCTACAGGAATCTGAGCTAATTAAAAGCTCGGGCAAGCCGACCAGAGCTAGATACAGTAGCTCACAGTGCCGTGCAGTCTTTTCCAAGTTTTAAGTTTGTTTGTTTGTTTGTTTGTTTATAGTGTTTCTTACCCACCCAAGGTCCCAGGGCAGGTTGCAAGCAATGGAAAACAACAATGATAAAAACAGATGCAATTGTAAAATGGACAGAGCAACATACATTCAGCAGAAGAAGTGGGTCCATCAAAACAAAAGAGAGAACCTGTCAAAAGGTCAAGGTAAGGAGGTGCATTTTCAGCATGCAACAAAGCTGTACAATGAAGGTGCCAAACTGATACTGATGCACTGGAACAATAAGTGTACGGCTCCATTTAATCAATGGGTGGAAGCTATGATGACCCTTGCGGCTTATAGATGTGCTCCTTGTGTGGACAAGTATAATGACATTTGGAACGCATTTGTATATAATATCGTCAGTTAGCTCAGTTGGTTGAGGTTGAGGCTCTCAATTCCTTGGCTATTCAAGGGATGTGGAGCCAGATGCTGTTGAATGCCAACTTCCATCAGCCAGCATGGCCAATCGCCAGGGATGATGGGAGCTGGAATTCAACATCATCTGGAGGGCCACAGGTTTGCCCAGTCCTGCCCTAAACAAACCCACTAGAGAAGACATTGTACTTGATTGTATACAAGCATAACATTTCACTGAACAATTCATAATCAAAACAGAAAAATCTGCCATTGTCTCTTCTTCTACGCCAAACATACCACATTTAATGAGACTATAAAGGATAAAATATAGCTCAGGGTTTCTGAAATGATGCATGCCGTTTTAGGGAGAATGGCTTTTGTAAATCATTATTCTACAGCCACACTCCTCTGTTTGTTCCCCTTGAGGTTTGGGGCTTCTCCAGACCACCTGTTTATCCATTCATCCTGATTGATTTTCTAGGAGACTAGATGAAGTTGCCTATTTAATTAGCATTGCCTTGTTTTGTTCGTAGGGAGGTTAGATGGTACTACATCAAAACAAGGGTTGCAAATTCCTGTGTGTTTTCCTGTCACTTTCCTTATTGCATAAAGTCTAATATTTTGAGGAAGTGAGTTTGTTGCAATAAAGACCTTCCCATCAACTATAATTGTGCAACCTGGATTTGCCAGAATCCCATTTGAAAATAGTCTCAGTCCAGAATTCTCCTGTGCCTGGTCTTTATTGAGCATTTATTCTTATTTGTTTAAAGGGTGGTTAATGATTAGTATTCATCCTGATTTACTTTGAGGGCATTTATACACCTTCTAATTAACAATTTGTTAATTCCACACTTTTTGGAACATTTCCATGTTACTTTCCTAACTGCAAAAAGACGGTGTTGTCGTTTTTAAGAGGATTTGTTGTGCCAGAGCTATAGAGTGCTGTATTCCACCTTAATTGCAGAAAATAACTATGCACTTGAATGCCACAGAAAGGTGACAGTCTTGAAGCACCCCTGGTCTATGGAGGTGGGTTTGAATTAGCACCATTAGAAATAATTTTTTGGAATGACCCAGATTTAGTTCACTTTAAAAGGGGACGAGTTTAAAAGGAAGCGACAGCAGCTCTAATGTGAAGTTTTACAAACTGACACACTGAAATCGCAGTGGGCGGCACATTGAGGACAAAATGTTTCAAATTAGTATTTCATTCCAAAAGGCTCTTACTAATTGAAGAGTCGGTAAGGTGATGGCTGAATTATACATAGAGTTTCTCTGATTTCTCTCTGTCAAGGGTCATGCTAGCTGCTAGAGTAACTTCAATATTTAATTCTTCCTGCTAAATAGAGGAATGTTTGCCTCGTTTTCACTTCCCGGACAGAGCTGAGAGCAGCATTTTGAACCTCACAACGACCTTGTAAAGCAGGCCAAGCCAAACATTAGGGTGCCTAGCAGAGCAGAAATTCGAATCCAGATTCTGCAAATCCAATTTTCAGACATAGATGTGGCTAACAGTTGGTCAAGGAGATACTGTTGTTATCTGGTCTCCGATGATGAATCCACCAACTTTTGATAAAGACGTAGAATAATTATTATTATTATTATTTTACACTTTTGCTCCCAACAAATAGAAAATAGCATGTGAGAGATATAGCATATACACCAGACTTCCTCAACTTGGTGCCCTCCTGCTGTTTTTGGACTGCAACTCCCATCATCCTGGACCAGAGGCAACGATGGCTGGGGCTGATGGGAGTTGGAGTGCAAAACATCTGGGGGACACCAGGTTGCAGAAGGCTGACTTACAGTTTCCCACAAAAATAGAGAAGCTGTCAATGTCTGCTTTAGTCTGTGCATCACAATGGAGTATTAGGTCCAGTTAGGTTCTCTGCCTAAGCCTAGTATTTGTTTCAAAGAGCTGACAGAGGGCTCGTTCACGCTTCCCCTTGACCCAGGCCTAGAAAACATGTGTCTGAGAGACTTTTTATTTGTCCTGCTGCTTTACTTGGGAAAAACTCACTGTTTACCACTGAATTAGAATAAATGCCAAGCTATGGGGGTGGGTGGGTAGAATTGACGTTTGTTCCATTTCAGTGGTGGGCAGCAGGTTTTTTTCCGGGGAAAGCAATAAGAGAAGCAGAAGAGTGGACAAGACCACAGACACTCAGGGATGGAATTATTCCGTTACAAATGGGAGTCCAGCTACGTCTGAGGTGCTTGCAGATGACCTGCTGGCCATTCAATGAGCATTTGCTCTGATTTGCTTGCGAGAAGGCTAGATGACATTGCATCACAGCTAGTGTTATCCCACACTTTTCAGTGCATTTCCCCATCACTTTCCTTACTGCAAAAAGTCAGGTATTTGGCAGGAGAAGGAGGTTTGTCGTGTAAGACCACCTAATCAGTTTTAACTGCACAATCTGAATTTGCAGGTACCGTATGTGACTGAATCACCAACCTAAAATGGCAACAGTCTGGAAGTGTCCCTGAAGGACTAAAGATTTCCCATCCTTCACACTGACATATGTGTAGCTTTTCGGATCCAAAAAAATGTTTGACACTGAGGGGGAGGGTGGAAACAGTCTGTTTAGGAAGGAATCACTCTGTGATTCTCAGGATTCCCAGCTGCCTGGTGTTATCGGAGGCACTGCTAAGAGCCAGTTGCCTCTAAAATAAGCCTGTTTATACTTTTGAAAGGAGAGTAGTGAATGGATAGCATCTCACTCACTCACAAACCCTCACGTTCTGCAATCTGAATGATAGCAGACTGCTGGATTGCACAGGCTAAAGGTTACTCATATTAAAAGGCACACTGTGGCCTAATGCGAAAAGTTGTGGCTGGCATATAAAGCTTAAAACAAGCCATGGTTCTATATAAATCAAGGGGAATCTCTCTCTCTCTCTCTCTCTCTCTCTCTCTCTCTCTCCCACTGATAAATTGCCTGACAATGGGTTTTACTGCAGGACTTAATTTGCGTCCTGGTTGTCAACATGGCCCAGTTGTGAGGGCCTGAGAAAGCTATGCTGGTCACATGAGAAGGCTGCCTCCTCCTTCTCCTCAGCAAGAAAGGACAGTGGCTCCATTTGTCTTCAAGATCTGTCTCCAATTAGAGAAAGAGGAGAGCTTTTTCAACCAGCTTGCTACCCGTCCCCTCGGCTTTTTCATGACGCATCATAGGAGAATGCATTTAAAAGCGGAATGCAAAGAGCATAGGCGAGGAGACAAGAGAGCAATTGTGTGGAGGCAGGACTCACAACAGGCCTGTCCATTTTTTTCATGCTTCCCTTTCTTCTTCTTCTTCTGCCTGCCTGCCTTCTTCCCTGGCTCCTCTCTCTTAACGCAAAAATATTTCAACAGCTTCTGCAGTGGGTGTGGGCCCTTTTACCTGGGGGAAGAAAAGCACTCATCCCCATGTGCACAAAAATACAGTTATCACACAGAGACCTGCAATGCTGTTCATATGGCTTATTAGTAGTAGTATGTAGTACAATATTAGTATTAGTATATGCCGCCCATCCGGCTGGGTTGCCCCAGCCTCTCTGGGGGTGGATCCCAACAGATGATAAATGCCGTATTGATTTGTTAATAATATAACATGACTTTTGCTGCAATTGTGATGTTTAGCTTATTTTTGTTAATAGTGGTTTATAGATTGCAATCATTTTAATGATGACTTGTAAATTACTTCATATGATTTATGCCAGATTTGTGATGTTTCATTCTGTTTTGTTCTGTTATTGTTATTTATTGTTTGCAAGCTGCTTTCAGATTCATTTGAATGAAAAGCAGCACAGAAGCACAGGCAATCAACTATTCCATCAATTGAAGAAGTACTTTACCTCCTCTGAAAATGAACGGGCAACTGCCCCGCCAGGATGTCGTACAGGGCAAGGTAGCAAGAACGTACCCTGTTGCTCCTTCCCGTCAGAGACACACACTTGGGGCAGAAAGTTACATGCCGAGGGATGCACACACAAACAACAATTTTGTTTTATGCTGTTTCGGAACAGTCTTGTGCCCTTCAGATGATTTGGTCTACAAGCCCCATCAACTTTGCCTGTTGGCTGTGCCTGATGGGAGTTGCAGTAGTCCAACAACAACTGAAGGGCATCAGATGGATGAAGACTTGCTGTAGAGGGTAGGTAAAGATAAAGGTTAGGGACCTCTGGACGGTTAAGTCCAGTCAAAGACGACTATGGGGTTGTGGCGCTCATCTCACTTCAGGCCAAGGGAGCTGGCATTTGTCCACCAGATAGCTTTCCGGGTCATGGGGCCAGCATGACTAAGCCGCTTCTGGCACAACGGAACAACCATGACAAGTGCCAGAGCACACAGAAAAGCCATTTACCTTCCCGCCACAGCAGTACCTATTTATCTACTTGCACTGGTGTGCTTTTGAACTGCTAGATTAGCAGGAGCTGTGACAGAGCTACAGGAGCTCATCCCATCATGCAGATTCGAACTGCCAAACTTCTGATCGGCAAGCCCAAGAGGCTCACTGGTTTAGACCACAGCACCACCCGCGTCCCATGCTGAGGGTAGGACCCAAACCAATATGCTGGAATTGCAAGAATGGACACTTGGAATAATTTATTGATGGTACAAGGTGTTCAAAAGAGGCTGCGTCAGAAGGGGGTAGGCTCTCCCCCGTTAGAGAAGGGCTGGATGGCTACCTTTCAGGGATCCTGGCTACAGATTTATTGCATTGGTGGCAGGTTGGGTTTGATGACCTTCGAGGTCCCTTCCAACTGGTAAACATCTGGCAAGAAGCACATAGCATGGCCTCTTTGTGCTCAGAGACTTTGTCCACCTTTGACACTCCAAGGAACTAGGGGAGACCCTGATGTCTAGCAGCACCAGAAGCTGGGACCAGGAATGTACACTCAGCCATGAAGCTCACTGGGTGACCTTGGCCCAGCCTCTTGTCTCTCTGCCTAATCTACCTCACAGGGTTGTTGTGAACATGAAATGGAGCAGGGGAAGAACTGTATACGTCACCTTGAGCTTCTTGGAGGAGAGGTTGGGTATGAATGTGTGGGCCCATTAGCACTATGCATTTAAAGCAGTATCATACTGCTGAAAGTATTCACAGCTTCCCTCCAAAAATCCCAGGAACTATATTTGGTTGTGGGTGCAGAGAGCTGGTAAAAGACTACTCTTCCCCTCAGCTGTGCTACAATTCCCAGAATTCCCTGGAAAGAGGGACTGCCTGTGAAGCTACTCTGGATGTAGTAGTTCTCTGAGAGGAATAGGGGGTTGCTGCACAACCTTCAGCACCCTTTAACAGACTATAGTTTGTAAGATTTGGGGGTGGGGATCCATGACTGTTTAAATGTGTACGGCAATGCTTTATATGGGGCCTCATACATAACAGCAGGGTCTATGCTAGGTCCCTGGCGAAGTGCCCTAATAGTGAGGCTGCCTGTTGATTTACACTCCCACTCCCTTGACGGGAGGCAGTGTCTGGGTCTGAGAATCCGCACACCAATTTCAGTTTTCCAAAATGGTTGAAAGCGAGGCTATATCAGGTGCATTGTGGGAAAATCAAAAGAACGGTCAGCTTCCCTGCCACACGAAGGGGAACAAACAGGACAAGCAGGTTGCACAGAAGCACTGGTATGCCCCTATGACACACTGCGGTCTAAATCACTGAGCCTCTTAGGCTTGCCAGTCAGAAGGCTGGCGGTTCAAATCTCCGAGATGGACTGAGCTCCCGTTGCTCTGTCCCAGCTCCTGCCAACCTAGCAGTTCAAAAGCACATCAGAGTGCAAGTAGATAAATAGGTACCACAGGAGCGGGAAGGTAAACAGCATTTCCGTGTGCTCTGGCATCCGTCATGGTGTTCTGTTGCACCAGTAGTGGTTTAGTCCTGCTGGCCACATGACCCAGAAAGCTGTCTGTGGACAAACACTGGCTCCCTTGGCCTGAAAGCAAGATGAATGCTGCAACCCCATAGTCGCCTTCGACTGGACTTAACCGTCCAGGGGTCCTTTACCTTTTTTTTTTTTTACCTTATGGCAGCATTTGAGCCCCCAGAAGTCACCTGGGGGTGCGGAGCTGCCTAACACCCAACTTGTGTAGGCTCATTTTCCCAGGCAAATGATAACAGTTCCCACTGAATTCCCACCACCATCAGTGACTTCGGTGACTGATTTGGAACCGTTTATTGGAAATTTTATGAGGACCTGGCAGCGTGCATCCTGTTTTAAAGCTGCCACTAACATGCCAGAGAAATTAAGGCGAAGAATATTTACACACTCCCTACTCACAGACCCTGAGCGCTTAATTAGGGAGTATGCTTGTAAACGGAACCATAATGTGGGCTCTCTGCATAACATTTCCAATGCTAATTTTTTATTATCAGAATCCACCTGATAAGAGCAGGTGACTATTATTTTATTGGAGAGGTTTCCTCTTAAGGAATTTATTGCTGATCCTCCCTCTGCAGCCCCCCTGCCCAACCGCTCCATCAATTACAGGAACTGGGCTTTACGGCCCTGAACAAATTGCTTTGTGAGAGCGTAATGGATGTACACAAGAACATATTATGTTCTCAGCAGCAGGCTCTGTTAAAAGGCATTGCTGAAAATGCATAGGTCAGAAGAGATAAATGGGGGACAAGCGAGGGTGTGGGGAGGATAGTGACAACGAACAGCAAAGTCATTTTAAAAGAAACAGAAGAAACAACATCCATTCTGTTGAGCCCCACCTTATCAAACTGTCCCTGTGGTGTTCGGAAGCAGAGAATAAGCCTTGCATGTGTAACGTAAGAAGAGCCCTGTTAGATCAGGGCCCAAGGACCCTCTAACCCAGCAACCTGTTCTCACAGCAGCTACCCAGATCCTTGTGGGATGCATGCAAAGAGGACCTGAGTGCAGGAGCAACTCTCCTCTCCTGTAAACCACAGGTTTACAACTGGTAAAAACTGGGTGGAGCAACTTATGCAGCTCTTACCTTCGCACAGTTGGCTCCATCCCAGTCCTGCAAGACCCAGAGGTATCTGTATCTGCACATCTCTTCAATCTTCACCCAGGCAAGCAAGAGGTGTGATCCCAGTTCAAGAGTGCATCTTGTCACGCAGCGGTAAATTAATCAATTTGTCTCATGACACATCTCATGGCAAGTAAAGGAGCACGTGGAACAGAGTCTCAGAAGCTGGGCCTGAGGTTCCTTACCCCTGCTTTGCAATTCTGTCTTTCCTCCTGCATGAAGAAGGAAAATGCCCTACACCACAGCCAGAGACTTCCAAGCTTAGATTCTGGTGCAAGCAGTAGCAATCTGCCATCTGTTATCCAAACGAGGCAGAAAGCCAATATGCAGTCCTCTAGCTCCCCTGAAGAAATAAGACCACGCCAGCTTGGGAAACAGGGCAGCAGCAAGCTTTTCATTTCTGCTCTTTGACTGGAATAGGGGAATAGATAATTGTATTTCCTTCCGAAGAGGTGGTTTCCTTACTCTTTGGAAATGTTTTGAAGCAGAAGAGGCTGCAAAACTGTTGCGTGTGTTTCTTTGTTTGTTTACTGAATTTTTCCTTAATAACATTCTGATAGCTTTACACACATAATTAAAAATCTCTTCCTGCATGGAGATGTTGCACTAACTGTCAGAATGCAAGCCTTCCAACGCCTAGTGCTGAACAGCAAACAGACGGTGGCCGGCTCTAGACATTGATGCGTCACATTCTGACATTTACCGGTACTCCATGCATGAAGAGGTTTACAACGATGTGCGTAAAGTCATCTGAACTTTATTAAGGAAAGTGATCAAGCCCAGAGCCTTCTGTGTGTGCCTGAGGAGTCTCTTGCTGATGGTACTGCAGGCACATTGTTTCTGGGATTAACAAAAAAAACAACAGCAAATACTTTATAACTAGTTTGCCATGAACACTGTGAGCATGACATCTTCCCAAGATATTTTGATTTCTGACAGTGGTGTAGCATTGGTTGCCAATGCCCAGGGCGGGAGCATATTCACATGCTAGGAGAAGGCAGGGCACATGCACACTGGGCAGGGGGATGCCAGCCCTGCCGTCACCACTGATGCCTCCGGAATGACCCCACCATCACCGGAGCAAAGACAGGCTGCACTGAGCTGCTTGCCCACCTGTGCAGAGGGGAGCCTGGCCAGCCGACTTGGCCCTTGGCGGGCAGAGAGGAACACCAGGCTGGGGAAACCTGTTTGGGGGGGCCCTGGTTTGCACTCCCTCAAAAACTGTGTGCCCAGGGTCACTACTCCCCCACCCCTCAGCAGTCCCCACACTATGCCCCCGCTTTCTGAAGTGAAACAGGAAATCCCACCCTCTCCCCAACATCAAGGTCCAAATTAGTCAAGCCTGGGCATGGAAGAAAATCCAACAAGCACATCTGCTTGGCAGTAAAAACAAGTTAATCAGAAATTATATAACAAAAAAATATATGGTGCCCTTTCAGGATTCAAAAATGATAATTGCCTGAGGCAGCTGCATCGCCATGGCTTGGAAGTGCAGCTTGAATCCACCAAGTGGTTTCAAGTACTCTGTGCCCAAAACTCTGTGTATGTGTGTGTGGAACTCTCTGCCACTTGAGGTCAGATCTCTCTCTCTCTCTCTCACACACACACACACACACACAAACACACACACACACACACAAACAAACACACCTGGTTGGACTTCTGGCACCTACTGAGTACTTTTTTATTCCAGCAATGTTTTAACTGAATTCTTATTTTATAGCCTTTATTTTTATTGCGCTGAGTTACCTGCATACCAGGGGACATGGGTGGCACTGTGGGTTAAACCACAGAGCCTAGGACTTGCCGATCAGAAAGTCGGCGGTTCGAATCCCTGCGATGAGGTGAGCTCCCATTGCTCGGTCCCTGCTCCTGTCAACCTAGCAGTTCAAAAGCACGTCAAAGTGCAAGTAGATAAATAGGTACCACTCCGGCAGGAAGGTAAATGGCATTTCCGTGCACTGCCCTGGTTTGCCAGAAGTGGCTTAGTCATGCTGGCCACATGAGCCGGAAGCTGTCTGCGGACAAACACTGGCTCCCTCAGCCAATAAAGCGAGATGAGCGCCGCAACCCGAGTCGGCCACGACTGAACCTAGTGGTCAGGGGTCCCTTTACCTTTACCTTACCTACATACCACCTAGAAAACGTTGTAATTAAGTGGTATATAAATTGTCAAAATAATAAATAAAGAGGAAGTAGGAGAAAGAATGCACACCAGGAGCAGCGGTGCAGGAGGGTGGCCACAAAATTTGGTAAGCCGGCCTGGGGACTGGTGGTGGCAGCTGCAACAGCAGATTGCCAGGCCGGCCAGCCACCGCTTCTGGTCACTTTTCTCTGTCCAGCCCTGCTTCTCCTGTTGGACCAAGTCATCATCCTAATCAGCCAAGCAGCCCTAGCTGTACAACCAGCAGATCAACAAGCTGGTCTGTTTCATTATTTATTGATGCTTTACTGAATGCTCTATTGATGGATTCTCTGTTTTCGTTTTCCATTCTTACAATGCTATGTATGGATTTCCCTTTTCTTTAGTACTGACCTTACTGGGTTTTATGCAAGCCACTTATGAATTTTGCATAGTAAGCAGTGTATAAATATTATCAATAAATAATAACAACTCAGCTTACTTCATGTCAGCATGCAGCAAGAGGAAGGTGCAATCACAGCTCAGTTGCTGTCTGTTCACCTGACCACTCTGAGGAAGTTGAGCATGGAAGAGGAAGCGACCTATGTTTATACTGCCCAGGGCTGAAGAACCTATGACCCTCCAGAACCTATGGCCCTGTTTTGGACTAGAACTCTTTTTGTCCCTGACCACTGGTCATGCTGGTTGCAATTGATAGTACTTGGAATCCAACATTCTGGAGGGACACAAGTTCCTCAGCCATGATCTTGCCCAACCCCACTTGGTGACTGCACAGCAAGGATAGGGAAGCTGTGGTCCTGTGGTCTCTTAGTCTAGCACCAAAAGGTGTATAATGAAGGAGACAGATGAACCTCCCTGGGGAGAGCATTCCTCAAATGGGGAGCCACCACAGAAAAGGCCCTTTCTCATTTTGCCACCCTGCGGACCTTTGACTGAAGACACATACAATTAAGGGCATTTGTATATTAATTTTAAAGCTTACAGTCTTGTATTAATGTTATTTAGAAAATGTCTACATTTTTCTAGTGAGCTATGGCTGATTTAACTATTGCAGTGATAATTTGCAACAGCTTATAATTCAGCATGGGACTGTAGCAGCTTGTATCACATGGTTTCCCTCCCCAAAGACCAAAAACAAGATTTTCTCCTATAGACTAGAAAAGGAGACTGTTGTTGTTGTTTAGTCGTTTAGTCATGTCTGACTCTTTGTGACCCCATGGACCAGAGCACGCCAGGCACTCCTGTCTTCCACTGCCTCCCGCAGTTTGGTCAAACACATGATGGTAGCTTCAAGAGCACTGTCCAACCATCTTATCCTCTGTCGTCCCCTTCTCCTTGTGCCCTCAATCTTTCCCAACATCAGGGTCTTTTCCAGGGAGTCTTCTCTTCTCATGAGGTGGCCAAAGTATTGGAGCCTCAGCTTCACGATCTGTCCTTCCAGTGAGCACTCAGGGCTGATTTCCTTCAGAATGGATAGGTTTGATCTTCTTGCAGTCCATGGGATTCTCAAGAGTCTCCTCCAGCACCATAATTCAAAAGCATCAATTCTTTGGCGATCAGCCTTCTTTATGGTCCAGCTCTCACTTCCATACATCACTACTGGGAAAACCATAGCTTTAACTATACGGACCTTTGTTGGCAAGGTGATATCTCTGGGAGACTAGTAAATGGTGAAGAAATGTGCCATTAATGGTTGATATATTCAGTCTCAAAGGATATTGCGTTTTGTTTTTTGTTTTTGTTTTGCTGTAAATTGTTCAGCAAAACACAAAAGGTGCATCAAACCTGCAACAAACAGATTTGAAAGACTGTCAGAACATTGGTGCAATTTTGTTTTCACATGAGAACAATTCTGACCATTTATCAAACCTGGAGAGAACTTGAATTGCACTTATCAAAGCGGGGGGTGGTGAGAGAACAGCTGATGTTATTAACCAGCAGAAAGTTAGGCAAGAACAACATTGGCAACCAATATTGGAATGCTTGGACTTCTGGTCTGTCGTGGCCATCAGAAAGGAGCACAAGGCTCTGTGAACCTGGGAACCCAAAGGGGATTAATCTTTGGGAATGTGGGATCCAACTGCACTCTTGGTGGCTCTCCTGCAGGACTAACCGCTCCATGGAAAACCAACTATATATATATGGAATGCTTGATTGCTTTATCAGAGTTCTTGGCATTCCATGGTAATTCTCTATTTGGCTTCCTCTATTTGGCATCTTCAAAAATTATATATACTGAAGATGTACTTAAGGCCTGCAAGAATTTGTAAAAACCATTGATGCATAATGTAAACAAATATATTGATGCTGAAGATCTGTACCGTGAATATATAGCAATCGCTCGAAGACTTCCAAAGTCCATGCTGCCGCAAGGAATGCTTGTCTTCATACTACAACAAAAACTCCTGAATAGCGCGCTGAATGTTTCTGTGGCTCTTAGGATCTTCCTCACACTTCCAGTGTCAGTGGCAAGTGGTGAACGCAATTTCTCAAACCTTATAAAAACTTGCATGCGCTGAATAATGTTGCAAAAGAGACTAGTTGGCTTGGCAACTATTACCAGCTGAACATGCCCAAGCATCAGCACTTGACCAGGAGAAATGGGTGGCAAAATTTGCAGAGGAAAGACACACAAAGTGAATTTTGATGTGCCTGGAATTGAAACTTTTAAGAGGCTTAAATCTTAACATCACAAGATTATTCAAAATGATGTGTGTGCTAAATCATTTTCTTTCATATTTGAGAAAGATAATAAATGGCTGTTGTATTACATATTATTGCAATTTAAAATCAATTTAGAAGTTTCAGGCTTTGTGGTTTCCTTTCCCCCCCATAAGACATCTGTTTTTGAAAATTGAAGTTAGCCATTTGGGGGGACAAGGTGGGCTTGCCTGAGGCACAAATTAGCCTGGCACTGGCACCTCCTGCTAGGAAACTACAATTCTCACAACACTCTGTGGGGAGGAATGCGAAGGGCTGAGTGAGAGATTTCCCCCTTTCTCTCTAAAGACATCACTATGGAATGGAGCTATGAATGTTTCCTTCTCAGACATGACTATGTGATCTAATAATAAACCATTTTAGTGAGCAATAAAACATTGTTCTACACAACGGCAGTGTGCACCTTCTCCATAAGAAGGAATAAATGGCTACCTGTTGCATGCAGGGACATGTTTTACAAGGGGTTCCAGTTTGATTGGCCGATATTACACAGCACTACAAGGTTTTTCTTTACCTACACGATAAACATCGTAACAGCACGGCAACAGCAGGAAGTATAAAAGATACCTCTTGGGTATCTTTTACCAGTTGCTGAACACCGCAAGCAGGAGAGATGCTATTGCACTCATGTCCCGATTACGGTGTTGCCATAGGTTGGCCACCATGGGAACAAAAATGCTGGACTAAATGGGTCTTCGGTCTGATCCAGCCAGGCTCTACTTATGTGCTTATGACATTTCATAAAATGTCAAAAGGTACGTGTATTAAATGTGAGCTTTCGAACACATGGGCTCACATAATATGCACCCTGTTCATTTTGTTGCTTGCTTTTTATTTAAGGTACTTGTTTGTTTGTTTGTTTGTTTGTTTGTTTGTTTGTTTGTTGTCTAGTTTGCACTGATATTCCAAGTCTTGCAATAACCTAACTACTTTACCTCGCATATGCAAACTCGTCCACTTCAATCAGTAGAATTGGCACTACTGCAGGTGCCACATAATACCTGTTCTGTGTCTGTAAGAATTCTGTTACAAAACACTACCAAATAACATGCCACTACTATGAGTAAGAGAAGAACCATGCTTTCCAAAATGTGAATTAAATAGTTTATTTCCTTAATATATTAAAAAATGAGATCTCTTTAATTCATATGGAATTAATTACTCATTATCTATGATTACTAAGACCCAGCACAAGTTTCTGAAAAACAAGTAATGCCAGATGACTCTCCTTCCCTCCCTTCCATTGGATAGAGAGTTACAAGCTTGGTGGATCAGGGGGATTCTGTGGACGTACTGTATCTTGATTTCAGTAAGGCTTTTGATAAAGTCCTCCATTATATTCCTGCGAGGAAGCTGGTAAAATGTGAGCTGGATGAGGTAACTGTTAGCTGGATTTGTACCTGGTTGACTGACCGAACCCCAACAATGCTCACTAATGGTTCCTCATCAACCCAGAATAACTTGGGTGAAGGAATTGAGAGGATTCTCATCAAATTAGCAGATGAAACCAAACTGGGAGGGGTAGCTAATGCCGCAGAAGACAGAACTGGGATTCAATATTACTGGAAAACTGGGCCCAGATTAATAAAATGAATTTCAATAGGGATAAATGTAAGGTTCTACACTTAGGTAGGAAGATCCAGCTGCACAAATATAAGATGGGGGACACCTGGTTTGCCAGTAGGACATGTGAAAAGGATCTAGGGGTCTTAATAGACCCAAAGTCTTAACATCTAGTGGGTCATCTAGTTCAACCGCCTGCAATGCAGGAATCTCAACTAAAGCAGCCATGACAGATGGCCACTCAAACTCTGCCTAAATACCTCCAAGGATGGAGAGCCCACAGCTTCCTAAGGGAGACCGTTCCACTATTAAACAGCTCTTGCCACCAGACAATTATTCCGGATGTTTAGTCAGAATCTCCTTTCTTGTAAGTTGAAGCCATTGGTTTAGATCCTAGCCTCTGGAGCAGGAGACAACAAGGTTGCTTAAGATATTTTAAGATGGCCATCATATCTCATCTCAGTCTCCTCTTTTAAGACTAAACATACCCAGCTCCTTCAAGCGCTCCTCATAAGGCTTAGTTTCCAGACCCTTGATCATCTTGGTTGCCTTCCTCTGCACACGTTCCAGCTTGTCAACATCCTTCTTAAATTGTGGTGCCCAGAATTGGACACAGCATTCCAAGTGTGGTCTGACTAAGGCAGAATAAAGTGGGACTATTACTTCCCTTGATCTGGCCAGTCCTGTTGATGCAGCCTAGAATAGCATTAGCTTTTTTTGCTGCTTCATCACACTGTTGACTCGGGTCAACAGCTCGGATAATTTGGTTGGTAGAGCATGAGACTTTTAATCTCAGGATTTGATCCCCATACTAAGCAAAAGATTCCTGCATTGCAGGGGGTTGGACTAGATGACCCTTGGGACCCCTTCCAACTCCACAGTTCTGTATTCTACCCAACTCTTGCTATTATTATTATTATTATTATTATTATTATTATTATTAAGCAAATACAATTTGCACTCTGTGTGGGAGCCAAGGACATGTGACTAGACAGTTTTAGAATTCCTATGTCCCTGGAACAAAGGTTTCCAGTATATTGGGAGATGAAAGGATAACTCACACATTTCCCCCCAGCTGATGTGTGAAACTGTGAAAAGCCCTAACACATCCCACATCCCATTGCACTGTTAACAGACTGCCATCCCCAGCATTCCTGATGGCTGTCAGGGCAACATGCAATTCTCAGCAACTACCTGAAGATGGCAAGATAATACCACACTCCTAAATCCGTCAAATCACAGGGAGGGGGGAATTGGATGCACTTAGCAGATAGGAGTGGGATTATTTTATTTTATTTTGCAACCCACAAGATGCCAAAGCAAAACATTGTAATTACTGTTTTTAATGACACTCTTCTTGCCTTTTTTTAATAAAAGAGAGAGAGAGAGAATAATTCTCTTTTTAAAAAGACCAACACTGTTATCAATGACGGCATGTGAAAACATATGCTGTATTACTGTACTGCAGTGGCTTTTTGAACCCGCATGCAAAGTGCGAAGACGAAATTGCACTGCATCCAACTGCACCAGGGAGTCATAGAGCCACACTCTGCCTGCAATAACTTATCCTAAGCCTTCTAGTGACATTTTATGTCTTTTTGCTGTAGTGCTATTACGCCTTTGATTACTCCATTTTTATGTTTGTCAGCACAGCATATGAGAGGGATAATTTGTATTCAACATATTAAACTGGTCATGTAAATTATTAAAGACCCAATTCATAAAGGCATTACACACACCATATGCAGATTTCCCCTCCACCTCCTCTTCATTACAGAGCCTTGGTTTGGGCATTTCTGAACGCTGCATTTTCCAAGCTGAGGAGAGAGAAGTGCTCCGTTGGGCAGCTAATTTACACTTTATGCTGGCTTCCTAAGGATCTCTCCCCTTCCCACATCCTGCAAAGCATCGCAAAACAACTGGCGTTAGTTGGTGGGATCTACCTCTGCCTACTTCATCCTTAGCTGGGCAGGGGTACAAATTCCTGACAGCAGCAGGACCAGCCCTACTGTTAGACAATGAAGCAGCTACCTCAGACAGCATGTTGTAGGAAGTAGGAATTGAATGCAAGGTGTTGGTGACAGAGCTATGTGTGCTGTTCAGTCTGCCTGCATTCTCTAAGCCAGGAGTGAGCAGAAGCTCTCCTGGATCTACCTTGGGGTGATTTGCAGTTGATCAGCAATCATTTTGACTCCCAGTTATTTAACAGTAGCAACAACCATAGCCACATCTGCAGCTTACATTTAATGCAGTGTCAAAAAAAATCCTGGGAACTGTAGTTTGTTTAGGGTGCTGGAGTTGCTAGGAGACCCTCATGCCCCTCCCTGAGCTAACATTCCCAGAGTGGCTTAACAATCCCTCTTCCCAGGGAACTCTGGAAACTGACATTCTGAGGAATGGGGTCTCCTAACAACTCTCAGTCCCCGTAACAAACCACATTTGTTGAAGTCAAATTGCTGCATTAGCAGCACTGAAGCGACCTCTATGGGGGCACAAGCCTGCCTGGGCAGTGTGTATGGAGGTCCTGGGCTGCCCAGATAACAACCCCCCACTCTCTGGATTTGTGTAGGGTTTACTCCTTAGCTTTTTTTCTTCTTCCAAAGATATGCTGCAAGGCAGCGGAAGTTTAGGACCAGAACTTTCCTGTTATGTACTGAGTTGAACAGGATCCAAAATGCAGCAGTCTGATTGGTCCTAGAACAATAGGATCCAAAATGCAGCAGTCTGACTGGTCCTAGAACAATAGGATTCAGAATGCAGCAGTATGATTGGTCTGCAGGAGCCACCCAATCCAGCTCCAGGTGGAAGTGAATCCACAACCTGATTGGCCTACAGGAGAATCCCGGAATTAGCCAATCACGTGCAGCCCATTGTGTAAATAATGTATATAAAGCAGATATTGTGGGGGAACTTCCATTCCTCCTCACCACTATAAGCTGAATAAAGAGCATGAAATCCACTCTCGACTCCGAGTATATTTCATTTCCTTTTCCTAGATGGGCAAGTCCCCTTAGCCCCTCACTTCCCTGTAAACCATGTGCAGAATCTGCCCTCTTGACCATTGGACGTACTGTTGGGTCTTGTTCGCTCAATCTGTCAGAGCCTGTCTTTGCTTGCAGGGAAAGTCGTTAACTGACCAAGGGCTTGAGACCCATCGACTACCCTCACCTGGTATAGCCAGCCGGTCAAAAGCCGTTCCCATGGTGTGGCCGCTGTCACATGCTGACAGCTTCAAGGAGCTTGTAGGTGAGAGCTGAGTGTAGGTTTGATCTCTGGCACCTTCACTTAGGGCTGGGCAGAACTGCATCTGGAGCGGAGGCGGGGAGCTGGACATGTTTTTTGCCCTAGGTTAAGTCTCCAAAGGTGCACCACTGAGGCCCTAACTGAAGGTGCCATAGATTAAACCTGAGACCTTCTGCATGCAAAACAGATGCATGCAGAAGCCATGGCCCTTTTCAGGGTGCACATGAAGCAATTAATAATCTAATGTTTCTCCCTCCTCCCCATGCACCTTCCTCCCTAGAGACCTTCTCATCACTGTTGAAGGAGCTAAGCTGGTTCTTTTTTCATATCAGTACTTTGGTTTAATTAATTAGACAAAATAGAAGGCATGAATGCCAGTGAGACAGACGAAAGTGGCAAGCGAGAGTTGGTTGGCTGCCGGCAATGCACATGCACTTTGCTGAAAACAAAAGCCACCATCATGGAAATGTAGAATTGGAAGGGACCACTCTAGCAGCGCAAGAATAGCACAAGCCTGCAGCATAGGTAGAAATGCTCATTCTCTGCCACCACATCTAGCAGCTTCATTCGGAACCCAGCACCACATGATTTTGTGCTCCCCTTACCCTCGAAACACACAGAGAGCACGAAAGAGTCCTCTCTTGGGTTATTTTACACCAAGCTCACAGCAGGCTAAGTAGCTGCTCCTTGCTGTAGGTCATGCTATTTCAGTGTGCGAGATAAGGGGTCACCTTTTTAAACAGCTCCAATATTTCACTCGCTGCAGTAGCTCACTTCAGTGTGCTCCGGCAACCCAAGTGCTCCTTAGAGCCTAATATCACAGGAACTGTGTGAAATGTCTTCAGAACACAGTGTGTGTGTGTGTCCCAGTCACTCAATACCAAATGTACCCAGCCACTCAACATACAATGGAAATGGGGACGCACAGCATGTGCATAGCTTTGATTCAGCACTAGATTGTTTCATCGATAAGATCATTTTTTAAAAAAGGAAAGAAAACACTTGACACTTTGCACTGAGTATCAGTCTTGGCACTTAATACTATTAAGAGGTCCATAGAAAGTGGTGGGTCGTTTTGAAACCACAGGAGCAAGATAATGTTTTGCACTTGCTTTAGATAAGATTTGGGCACTCAGAACGTCCCTCTTCCAACATGTGCTGAATAAAAGAGCTACAGAAACGTAACAGATTTAAGAGGACTGAACCCCATTCACCTGAGGCTACAGTCCTACGGACACCTCTTCCTTGGGAGGAGTGAACAGCCATCAGATACTACTAAGAAAGATGGTATAAGGCCTGGTATAACCAGGCCGGCTCTGGCTCCGGCCTGGTCGAACGCTCTGCCTCGTGAGACCAGGGCCCTGCAGGATCTTATTTCTTTCCGCAGGGCCTGTAAGACAGAGTTGTTCCACCTGGTCTTTGGCTTGGAATCAACTTGATCCCCTTCCCCTCTATCCTTTTTCCTTTCTCCTTCTGTGATGGAACTACTATTTGGGGACTTCCTTGGCTTTTTTTCTGGCCCACATAGGACCAGTCTGGATAGTTGGCCTTGGTGAAGATTTGACGTTTTCATCCCCAAAAAGTTTTTGATTTGAGTTTCTCCTGAAATGAGCATTTTAATGTTGTATTACAATCTTGTTTTTAAGTTGTATTTTAATCAGTTGTTTTATACTTGGTGTTAGCTGCCCTGAGCCCGGTCTTGGCTGGGAAGGGAAGGGTATAAAATAATAATAATAATAATAATAATAATAATAATAATAATAATCTTTTATGTATTTATTGCATTTGTATCGCACCTTTCCTCTAAAGAGCTTGTTGTCATATACACAATTCATTATATGCACACAGACCCCCGTAGCCTCCACAACAACCCTGCTGAAATGGGGGGGGGGGACGGGACAGACCTTCGTTTTAGAAAGGGGTTTCAGTGCAGATCACTTGTGATCAGGAAGTGATTTTGCACTGAAACCTCTGCCAAAACAAAGGTTTTTTTCCCCCTTCCATTTTAGCAAGGTGCTTTGAAGTCCCAGCTTTAGGAATTCAAAGTGCCAAGTCACCTGATATCATTGCAGCATCAGGTGATTGAGATGCATTTATCGCATGAGGCCAATTCTGGCAAGGATCTAGGCCCTGGGAGCCAAGAGATTTTCCCGTAACTGACATATAGGAAACTTCTGGTTCATAAAGCTCAGTATTGTTCACATTTGAACAATGGCTCTCCAATGGTTTTTCTTTTTAGCCCTGGAGATGGCAGGATTTGAACCTGAGACTTTTGCATGCAAAGCACATGTTCTGCTGCTGAACTTCATTCTCTCTTGTAGCTGTGGCATACCAAAGCTAGTCCTTTTGCTTACCAGGGCCTGTTAAGGGGTTGGCTGGCGGCTGAATAAATTTTGTGCAATTTAGGAAGTGGGTGAGACCTTACTCCCTCCTTGAAAGCAGCATCACGGAAGGGAAGGGAACCTAAAGCTTCCAGAGGATTTAGCCAGTTAGAACCAGGTGAAATAGAGGCATATGACTACTCAGTTGCCTTTCTGTAAATATGGATAAAATAGTTTCTGTTTGATAAAACACAATAAACCAGGTTTCTGGGACCTTCAAAGCACATTTAAAGCTCATTCTTTCTCTCAAAGGATTCTGGGAACTGCAGTTTGCCCCTCATGGAGTTACAGCTTTCAGCAACCCTTAACAAATTACAATGTCCAGAATTCTTTTTTTTTTTTTTTTAGATATTTAAGATTTTCCATTTTATACAAATCAAAAAGAAAGAGAAAAAAGAGGAAAAAAAGATTAAAAAGAAAAAATATTAAAAACACATAAATTTCATGTCATATTTTCCAGTAACATGTTTCCTTGACCTCCTCATACCTCCCCTTCTTGTATTCCAGTTCAAATTATTCATCCAGCAAATCCTTATCTCATAGCATTACAGCTATAAACCTTATTTTCAATCCATCTTCTTAAATTATTGTAACTTATACTTTTACTTATGTACAAAAAAGAACTATTTTTTCATATTCTTTTGTATCATTACAGCTAATAACCCCTTAATTTCAATCCAACATCACTCAGTGTTCCTTAATATTACAATATTTTTGCAAAGTCTTTGAATTTCTTCCATTCTTCTTCTGCCGATTCTTCTCCCTGGTCACGGATTCTGCCAGTCAATTCTGCCAGTCCCATAAAGTCAATCAATTTCGTCTGCCATTCTTCCAGAGTGGGTAGGTCTTGCGTCTTCCAATACTTTGCAATGAGTATTCTTGCTGCTGTTGTAGCATACATAAAGAAAGTTCTATCCTTTTTTAACACCAATTGGCCGACCATGCCCAGGAGAAAGGCCTCTGGTTTCTTCACAAAGGTATATTTAAATACCTTTTTCAATTCATTATAAATCATTTCCCAGAAAGCCTTAATCCTAGGGCACGTCCACCAAAGGTGAAAAAAGGTACCTTCAGTTTCTTTACATTTCCAACATTTATTATCGGGCAAATGGTAAATTTTTGCAAGCTTGACCATTGGTGATAGCCACCTTGGGGTTTTGTTTTCAAGTAAATCTTTATATCTTGTCCAAACATTAAACAATGCTCTTCTGACAATATGATTTTTAAATGCTTTATGAGCTTTAACCTTGTCATACCACAGATATGCATGCCACCCAATATAATGTCCAGAATTCTTTAAGGTGGTAAATGTGCTTTTAAATGTATATAGCATGTGCAGCCTGGCTGTCCTTTCCATAAGATTTTTTGGTCTAGTATAACTTCAGGCCATCCACCACAGCCTGCACTGTCGGCCAGAACCTTCCCCCTCAGTTGTTGTTGTTGTTGTTGTTGTTGTTTTGGAACATTGGCAGACGGATAAGGATGGCTGCTAGGCAACACAGTCAGTCATATACACAGAGCGGCAGCCAAAGATAATGGCTGACGAATTCACACTTAAGAAGAAGAAAATACTAATTTCCTCCAGTTCTGCTCCTTCCAATCCTTTGGAGTAGATGCTGGAAACTGTAGTTCTGCGAGAGGAAGAGGTGCCTCCTAACAACTCTTAGCACCCGTAACAAACTAGGGTTCCCAGGATTGTTCCAAGAAACCACAACTGTTTCTAGTGGTTTAACGCAATTCTGCTTTAAATGTACACTTTGCATGTGACGTTTCAGAGATCACCCTGCTTCATAGCTGTCCACTTACAGATTTGAAAATAAGGGACCAACAGCCTCAAAAATAAGGGATCAGCAGCCCAAATAAGGGATTTTGCTTACCCAGCTCCTCGCGATGTGCCCCTGAGGGGGAAAAGGGAGAGACGGAGATGCGGCAGCTCATGCGCGCGCTCTCTCTCGCGGCGGAGGACCCCGAGCCACTGCTTCCCTCCCGAGCCGGGCGAGCATGAAACCCGGGGAAATTAAGGGACATCATCAATAAGGGACAGCAGCGGGACACGGCGCTGGGATAAGGGAGTTTCCCGCCAAATAAGGGACGGTTGACAGCTATGCCCTGCTTGCTCTGTTCTCATGAATGGGGGCAGATGCATGCATATTACCAAGTCGTTAAAACAGAACAGTAGCCCAAGCCAGGAGTATTCTGGGCAGTGCATGAATTCTCTTCTTTGACCAGCCCTGCAAAATACCCCATGTCTAATCCATATGGTTGCGGGTTCAATACAAGTTCAGCAATGCTCAATATCACATTTGTTTACCCTTCCCTGTAAAGAGTAAACTCTCCCTGGTCTTGGTTCCTGTATATATGATGGTTTTCCAGATGCTCCTCCTGTCCTGTCCTCACCTCAAACCACCACCCCTTCTGAAGGGGCATGTCACTTCCAGGTCTCCTGTTTCTCAGTTTATCACCTCCTCTGCTCTTCCCAGCCTTCCTCAGCCATCAGCCCCTAGGCTCCCAGCACTAGACAATAGCACACCTTTAAATTATCACACGCAGGCAAATTAACGCATGCAAATGAACATCAGCATCTTACTTTGTCTTGCTGAAAGAGATCGCCTTAATAAAGCAAATACTTCTGTGTCCTATTACTGCAACAACTAGCCCTCCACAACCACTTTGCACTTGCAAAGCTTTGTGGTTCTTAGGTGTTTCTATTTTCATTCAGTGCCTTTTCTCTTCTACAAAGTATTTCTGCAATATTCCTTCCTCCTTCCTCCTGTTGCTGAGAGTTAAACAATGGATGTGGCTTAGACTGTCATCTCCTCCAAAACTACAGGTTGTAAACCGAAGAACAAAGCTTGGTTTATCCGGAGCAAGACAAACTACAAGCCCAGATTCAGACAACATACCAAAACAAACCATGACTTATAACAGTGGTACAGTGATACTACTAAGCTATAGTTTTGTTTAGCATTATGTGCGAACTAACTCAGGGTAAGGCACTGTTCCTTTCTTTTAAAAATCATATTGGCTTGGAAAATTAGATTCAGAGCATCGTGCATCCTGCAGCCCTGCCTTCACACCCTCTTATTTTGTCCAAGAGACAACCTGATACCAGAATCGTTGAGAATGCCCAGCAAACCTAAGTGTTACAAAACCACTGCCGTGTCTGCAGACATTTTCCTGTTTGCATTTCAAGGAGTAGCAAGTTTTATGCTATCAAGAACTTAACCTCCTATACCAAGGAAACTTAACTCCATACAAAAAACCACCAGCAGTGCTGTAATCAGGTTATTTTACACTCTGAACTTGATAGTTGGTCTAGATGGCAACATGCATTGCTTCACCCATATGAAGCAAGAGCTTGGTTACCCAACCTGTGGTTATCAAGGCCTGCTGTATTTTAGGGCCCTCTGTTCATTCTGCTGAGCGAGGCCCTGGACTTCTGCCCCCAAAGTCCTGTTCTGGCATTAAGCACCAACCCACAACTCCAAGTCAAATTTCAAGTGTGCTAAAGCCTAATAATAATGCAAAGAAAGAAAGTGATCAGCCCAGCTCGTGAGCACAAACGGTGGACCTTAAAAGGGGCTTCTACGGTCTGGGCTGTGTGTATCTCTAAGGTGATAGCTGTCTGTTGAGGTTCCCGTAGCTCAAATGAAAATGATTCCAAGCAAATCAGCTACCAGTTCTTGCACAACGCTGGCAGGCTGAAGTTTGCAAAGAACAGAAGGAAATGATTAACAGAGGAAAGTTGCGTGTTCTATTTTTTCTTTAATAAAAATGAACTTCTAAAAAAAAGGTGTCAAGATGCCCCTCTGAAATGCACCTTGACTGACATTTCCCAGACACGTGACCACTGGGACAGCCTTTCCCAAAAAAATTAAAAAGGGAGACCCACCACAGTCTTACACCTGCAAAGTGGTACCATCGTGGTAGGGCTTTGAGGCACCCAGCAGAATGAGCTGGCAGATCCCCAAATGCAGCCAGGTTAGCTTACCTTATTTTGAAGTCATAAAGAATGATCAGATATCCATTAAGTTCCCCATGCCATGTTCCTATGTAACTTACTGTTCCTGGTGTATTGCATGATTGAAAGAAGGCAAGTTCAGAGCGGTAACTCACACAGAGATACAGCAGGCACCTTCTTCTCCTTCTGTAGCCCCACTACATGACCAAGCAAATGCTCCAGTCATGCCTGAAGCAAAGATGGGACAGAATTAACGTCCTCCAACGGTGGCTGACTGGGAGAGTGGTAGTACAGAACAACTATTCATACAGGTGCACAGCAAGCAGCCTCCTTTACAAAAAGATAATTTGAGCTCAGATATGGCATTCATAGGGATGATCACTTGGTGGTAAAGAACCTAATTTACAAGCAAAAAGTCTGAGGTTCAACCCAAAAATCTCCAGTTAAAGGAATCAGGTAGCAGGTGGTGTCAAAAAGTCCTCTTGCCTGAGGCTCTAGAGTCTAGATGCTCTAAGAGCAAATTTAAAAGGGGGGGGGGAGTGCTGCAAAAGAGCTCAGTCCCCCCTCTCCCCTGCCCAGACAGGATGGCAGGCAATGGATTAGATAGGTGGGTGTGGCAGCCTGTGTCTCATGAGATGCCATAGTGATGTCAAGAGATTGATAAGTGGGTTTACCCACCTGTCAAAGATGCTCCACTGGAGCTAATCAACTCTGCTCTGGAAAGCTTATCAGAAAAACATAGGCAGCTTCCACTGTTCCTTATGCACTTTCTAGTTGTGACACATTGTTTGGGAACTCCTGCCTTCATCATCACCTCCTATATTTATTCCTCTCTGTGCAACCAATAATTCCTTCAACAGATTGCTTGATTGCATTTCAAGGCATGACCCACCCACCCAATAAGAGTAATTGCATCGAACCTGAAATATACTCAGAGTCGCGAGGTGATTTCATGCTCTTTATTCAGCTCATAGTGGTGAGGAGGAATGAATGAAAGTCCCCTCAAGGTATCTGCTTTATATACATTATTTACACAATGGGCTGCACGTGATTGGCTAATTCCGGAATTCTACTGTAAGCCAATCAGGTTGTGGATTCACTTCTATCTGGAGCATGATTGGGTGTTTCCTGCCAACCAATCATATTGCTGCATTGTTCTAGGACCAATCAGACTGCTGCATTCTGAATCCTATTGTTCTAGGACCAATCAGACTGCTGCCTTTTGGATCCTATTGTTCTAGGACCAATCAGACTGCTGCAGTTTGGATCCTATTCAACTCAGTACATAACACCCCTCCCCTCTAAGTTCCAGTCCTGCCCGGGAGGTCGCATTCATAGTCCTCGAGGTACGCCGGTGGCCTACGTGTGCGTTGCGGCCTGGGGTGTTCCCTGGTCCGGGGTTCAGGTTCTGGCTCATGTTCCAAGGATGCTGACTGTGATGGGCCTGTTTGGTCTGGTGCAACCGGCTCGCTCAGTCGTGGTTCTGGTTCCGGTGTCCTTTCGGCCTCGCGGGTCCTATCTGTATTTACTGATTCTGCCTCTCCTGCTGGCCCCTCCTGCTCTATGGGCCTCACTGCCCCTCTGTTCCCTTGGGACTCCTCTGACCTTTCCTCCTCCTGGTTTTCTCCCGGGAATCGTCGCCGTATCTGGTCGCAGTGGCGGCGCCAGCATTGCCCCCCATCCGTTAGCACCTCGTACGACACGGGACCAGTGACCCTGGTGACTGTGGCGGGTACCCATGCTGGGCCTGCCCCAAAATTCTTTGCGTACACTGGGTCCTGGGCCTCGAAGGTCCGGGGGTTCCTGCCTTCCCCCACCACTACCTCATCCTGAGCTCTATCGGGGTGAAGGCGGTCCAATCTGATTGCAAGGCGCCGACCCATTAGTAGTTCAGCGGGGCTCCGGCCAGTCGTTGAGCTGGGGGTGCTGTGTTGTGCTAGGAGGAATGTGGCAAGGCGGTACTCCCAATCCCCTTGCGTCATGCGGCGAAGGGTGTCCTTGGTGGTCCGCACCATACGTTCTGCTTGGCCATTGGTGGCAGGGTGGAATGGCGCCGAACGGATGTGGCGGATGGCGTTCTGCGCTGTGAAGGTTTGGAATTCTCCTGACGTAAATGCAGTCCCGTTGTCTGAGACGAGAGTGTCAGGGAGCCCGTGGGTTGCAAACAGCCTGCGTAGTACCCGGATGGCTGCGGACGTAGAAGTGGACGGTACCAGTGCAACTTCCAGCCATTTGGTGTAGGAGTCCACCACTATGAAGAATGTTTTCCCCTGAAAGGGGCCAGCGAAGTCCACATGCAGGCGTGACCATGGTGCTCGGGCGGACTCCCAGGACTGGACTGGGGCCCTTGGGGGATCTGGGCGGGATTCTTGGCAGGCCTGGCAGTGTTTGACCCAGGCCTCTATCTCTCCGTCGATCCCCGGCCACCACACATAACTCCTGGCAAGGGCCTTCATTCTTACTACCCCTGGGTGTGTCTCGTGTAGGGCTGTGAGGACCCTTTTGCGGAGGGGCTGGGGAACAACGACCCTGCTTCCCCATAACAGGCACCCCTTGTGGGCCGACAGTTCATGTTTGCGGGTTGTGTAGCCGGCGAATTCTGGCCCGGGGCTGCTGCTGGGCCATCCCCTCCACACCCAGTCCAGGACCCGGGAGATGACCCTATCTTTCTTGGAATGGTGTGCAACTTCTTGTGCCTGAATGGGGCCGTCGGGAAGCAGCTCCAGGCTCATAACCTCTTGTGCAGGTGCTGGGTCGGGGCCTGTTTCCGGTAGTGGTAGCCTGCTGAGGGCGTCCGCATGGCCCATCGCCTTCCCAGGGCGGTGAATCAGTGCATACTGGTAGCTGGCAAGGAAAATTGACCACCTGAGGACACGAGGAGACAGCACTTGGGGGGTCTGCTTTTCGGAGGCAAACAAGCCAAGCAAGGGCTTGTGGTCAGTCACCACGGTGAAGGGCCGCCCGTACAAGAAATCATGGAATTTTTTTACTCCCTTCACGATTGCCAGACCCTCCTTGTCGATTTGCGAGTAGTTCCGCTCGGTTGCGTTGAGTGTCTGGGAAAAGTATGCCACCGGTACCTCTCTTCCATCCGGGAGTTGGTGTCCCAGGACAGCGCCAATGCCATAGGGTGAGGCGTCGCATGCTAGCACCACCGGCAGCCTCTCGTCGAAGTGTGCCAAGACCGAGTTTGAGACAAGCAAGTCCTTGACTGCCTGGAATGCGGCCTCCTGGCGCTGGCCCCACACCCAAGGGGCCCGCTTGTCCAGGAGTCTGTGTAGGGGCTCCGCTACCGCCGCCTTGTGGGGAAGGAAGGAATGGTAAAAGTTCAATAGTCCCAAGAAGGCCTGAAGTTCAGTCTTGTTCTTGGGCGCTGGGGCATCACAAATGGCCCGTACCTTGTCCCCAGTCGAGTGGACCCCTTCTGCGTCCACCATAAATCCCAGAAAGTCCACCTGAGGCACTCCAAGTAGACATTTTTCCCGCTTCACCTTGAGACCCGCCGTCTGGAAACGGTGCAGAACGGTGCGGAGGCGGTCCTCAAACTCCTCTGGTGTGGGCCCGGCAATCAACACATCATCGAAGAAGGGGGTGACGCCAGGAATCCCTTTAAGGAGAGAGTCCATTAGATTCTGGAATATACCTGGTGCCACGCTGACACCGAATTGCAGCCGCTTTACCCTGAACGCTCCTCTGTGCGTCACAATCGTCTGTGCCTCTGCTGTGGCCTCATCTACTGGCAGTTGTTGATATGCTTGGGCCAAGTCCAGCTTGCCAAAAAATTTTGACCCAGCCAGGGTGGCAAGGACATGGCTGACCACTGGCACTGGGTATGCATGGGCCGTGAGGGCCTTATTTATGGTACATTTGTAGTCTGCGCAGATGCGGACCGAACCATTCGGCTTGACGGGTGTGACGATTGGGGTTTCCCAGGGGGCATTAGGCACCGGCTCCAGCACTCCTTGCTCCACGAGTCGGTCCAATTCCTCGTCTATACGGGGTTTCAGGGCGAACGGGACCCGGCGGGCCTTGAGCCTGACTGGTCGTACTGCGGGGTCAAGCTGTAGAGCAATGGGGGGGCCCGTATACTGTCCCAATTTCCCATCAAAAACCCCCGGAAATTCCTTGCATATGGCGTCCACGTCCACTTGTAAGGTAGTGTGGTTCACCCCGGTGACGGCTAGCCCCAGTGGTCCAAACCATGCCAATCCCAGTAAGCTAATGTAGGGGCCCTTGACCACAAGCAAGTCCAGTTGCCGTGTCCGCCCTCGGTATTGCACCCTGAAGGTCCCCACCCCCATTGTGGGGACCTTACGTTTCTGGAAGTCCCGGAGGGTGAATGGGGCCGGCCTGAGTTTGGGACCCCCAGTAGGACACAGTTTCCTTAAGGTCCTTGCTGAGATTATGGATAGAGTTGAACCCGTGTCAAGCTCCATGCGGCATGGGGCCCCCTCTATCTGTACCTCTACATAAATTTTCTCTACGTTGGGGTGGGGCAACTGGTATACCTGGAAGTCCGTGAGCTCCGTCGAGTTGCCTTGGTGTGTTGGGCCCCGGGACCTGGGGCTCTTGGATTGGTCATCTGATGCCTGGCGTCGGGTGGGCCGAGCTCGACACACCCGGGCGATGTGTCCCAATTTTCTGCACTGCCTGCACTCTGCGTTGCGGAAACGGCAGGTTCTCCTCTCGTGACTGTCTCCACAGCTTGCGCAGTTCCCTGCTTCTCGTCGAGGCAGCTGTGGTATGTGGGCTGCTTGAGTGCGCTGCTGTACTCGGTGCACCTCCTCCCTGTTGGATCCTGAGTCGTCGGTGAGGTCTTCGTGGTGGACCCTCGGTTGGGACGGCTGGCTCGGCCGTGCCTCTTGCGTCGACCTCTCGGCAGCTTCCGTTGCCAGGGCCTCCTCCAGAGCGACCTGGAACGTTAGGTCCTTCTTAGCGTAGAGGCGTCGTTGCAGCTTCTCATCCTTCAGGCCACCGACGAGGCGGTCACGAAGCATGTTCTCCAGCTCTGAGAAGTTGCAGAACCGGGCAGCTTGGCGGAGAGAGGTCACAAACCCAGTTATGGTTTCCCCAGGGGCTTGCCGCTTTGCATAGAAGGCATTTCGATGAGCCACCACAGAGGGCTGTGGCGAAAAGTGCCCCTTCAGCTGTTCCATTATTGTTTTGTATGGAACAGTAGCGACGTCTTCGGGTGCAAGGAGAGCCCGGGCGATTTCAAACGTCTCCTCTCCGCAGATGCTGAAGAATATTGCCCTCTTCTTGGCGTCTTCTTCATCGGTGACCCCTTTGGCTTCTAGGAGGAAGGTGAAACGGGAGGCGTACGCTTCCCAGTCTCCAGATGCTGGGTTGAACGGCGAGAAGCTGCTGTCAGTTGCCATTCTGAGTTCCTTGTGTCCCGGAGCTGAAGCCTGGATACACGGTGCGAGGCAGCGGTGCGGCAGGTGGCGGTGCTGCGGTGCTGTGTGTGGCAGTCAGCTCAGCGGGATCCCACCTTCGTCGCCAGTGAAATATACTCAGAGTCGCGAGGTGATTTCATGCTCTTTATTCAGCTCATAGTGGTGAGGAGGAATGAATGAAAGTCCCCTCAAGGTATCTGCTTTATATACATTATTTACACAATGGGCTGCACGTGATTGGCTAATTCCGGAATTCTACTGTAAGCCAATCAGGTTGTGGATTCACTTCTATCTGGAGCATGATTGGGTGTTTCCTGCCAACCAATCATATTGCTGCATTGTTCTAGGACCAATCAGACTGCTGCATTCTGAATCCTATTGTTCTAGGACCAATCAGACTGCTGCCTTTTGGATCCTATTGTTCTAGGACCAATCAGACTGCTGCAGTTTGGATCCTATTCAACTCAGTACATAACAGAACCTATTTGTAGAAGGTTGTGCCAGTCTTTGCACCACTCAGCCAATCGCAAAACAAAAGTAGTGCTATGGCAAGGAGGTCCTACCCATCTGTATCAGGGCAGAAAAACTTTATAATAAATCTGTTAATAAATGCTGGAAATGTAATGAAACTGAAGGTACTTTCTACCACCTTTGGTGGACGTGCCCAAGGATCAAGGTCTTCTGGGAAATGATCTATAATGAAATTAAGAAGGTCCTCAAGTGTACCTTTCATAAGAAACCAGAGGCCTTTCTCCTGGGCATGGTGGGCCAATTGGTGTTAAGGAAAGATAGGACGTTCTTTATGTATGCTACAACAGCAGCAAGAGTTCTTTTAGCAAAGTATTGGAAGACACAAGGACTACCCACGCTGGAAGAGTGGCAGACGAAGGTGATAGACTATATGGGACTGGCTGAGATGACTGGCAGAATCCGCGACCAAGGAAAAGAGACAGTGGAAGAAGATTGGAAGAAATTTAAAGTTTATCTTAAGAACTGTTGTAAAATCAATGAGTGCTAAAATGTCATGGGTAACGTAAAACAGAATTGCAGCGATAAATGATTGGGTAAGAGAAAAAGGATTAAAGAAAGTGAATCATAAGTAATTGAAATTAGGGGTTGCTGAAAAAGTTCAAAACAGGGATGCAGAAAAGGGAGGTATGGGGAAGTCGTTGAAATAAGGCCTAAGAAAAAGAGGTTATGAAATTATACGTGTTTATATGTTTGTTTGTTTGTCTATGTATTGTTAGTTGTAATGTGTTTTAATTCATGTTGGAAAATCAATAAAAAAATTTTTAAAAAAACTAAAAAAAAAACTTTATAATAAATCTGTATCTTACTGGAGCTACTGGCTCTTAAGCCCTGGCTGTGGTAGCTTGTGTTTTGCATCTTTCAACACAGAGAAGTATTTTTAGAATTGTGGGGTTTACCTCTTTTTGGTTTGAAAGCAGCACAGAAGTTTTGAAATATTGCTTTTCTTTAGGTTCAAAGATTGTAAGATGCACTTCATTTCTTAAGGTTATTAAGATAATGCAGGGAAGTTTTGACCACACAAAATAATTATTCGAGTGATCATTTCTATATAGCATCTATATATATATTGGAAGATCACCTCACTCGGTATGTACTCACCAACCCCGTTAGATCTGTGAAATTGGCACAAATTTTACCAGTGCACCACATCAATTTGGCATTTTGGTGCGGCAGTGCCTACACTTTGGAACCCACTACAAACTCAATGTATTTCATCAGTGCCTGCTAAAAGCTTCTTTGTTCTAGAGAACTTGACATAAGCAGTTAATGACTCGATTTTTATTACTGGTGATTTTTATGTAACTTGTTTTTTAATTGGTATTATGAAGAGAGAGGGAAATGGTATTGTAAGCCACTTAATAGTTCTTTCATTTTTCTAAGTGGCAAATAATTGTTCCTAAACAGAAATACGTACACTGGAAATGATGAGTGTGACCTCCAACAAAATATGCTCATGATTCCAAACGGCCATGGCCTTTCCCAGCAGACTCCCTTTCATCTACCGTCTCCCTCCCCAGCAACCTGGCTCCCCACCCCGCCATTTTTGTTCTCCTGCAAAACTTGGGTCTTTCCCACAAGCCTGATGTTGCTTGTGCATGGATGATGCCATTTTCTGAACAAGGAGCAACAAGTTCACTGTTAAGTTCGCAAGATGACAATATTTTAGATACTCCGGACTCAGAATCCATCGACACAGAATTAGCATGGGAATGGTTTCTAATTGCACAGGAATTTGCCCTGCAGGAAAAACCAGGGATTTTCCTTGGTTGAGAGAGGTGTGGATGACAAGTCACTGAGAACACACACACACTTCCCCGAGACTTGCATTGATGTGACTCCATGGAGAAGCAAGTTGCCCCACCGAGAACAGAAGATCGGCTACAGGTAGCAATTCCCAGCCATCCTGCAACTGTGGCTTTCAATCGTATGGTGGCATATCACACTAATGTTTTATGGTGCTGGAACAGCACGATGTGTAAACTGCAAGGAAGATGACGAAAAAGCTCCCACGATTTTCTGAGTTAACAGGGTTGCAATGGGATTTCCATCCCCACCCCGGAAACAATTAACACAGTAATGAGTGCTAAATGTTTGCCAGATCCCGCTGGATTTCCAGAAGCGGCTTTTCCTGTCACGTGAAAGATCGCGCAAAACACAAAAATTGACAGGTAATGATGTGTTGTGAAGATGGAATAAAACGGGTTTATTTTGCTTTATGGAGGTCTTTCCCATAGAATCATGTAGGTGAAAGGCTCTCTTGTAAACCACTCCTGTCACTTACAATGCAAAGGTAGCCCCATCTCTACAGTCCCTTCCAGCCATATATATATTTCCATTCAGTTCAAAACCGGCAGCATTCAGGTGCCAGCCAATTATTATTATTATTATTATTATTATTATTATTATTATTATTATTAAATGAAGCAGCATGCAAGATAAAGGGTCTTTGCACAGGTATGAAGTTGAGCCAGAGACACCCAACCTGGTCCCTGCCTATGTTGCTGGGCTTTCATCACCCTTGACTGTTTGGCCATACTGACTGGGGCTGATGGAATCTGGAACCTGCAAATATCTGGGGGATTCCACATTGGCTAAGCCCATAAAAGGAACAGATCAGGTAACTGGATGGGCAGAAACGTTTGCAAGCACTTAAAAGTAAGAACACACCTGAGGATTTTCAAGCAATGAGGAACACGCAGCAAGTGCAATCCAACACATACACCACAATAAACCAAAAAACTAGGGTATTGCCATGTATGGACAACCAATCCAGTCCTTAGCCAAGAATCTCATTGAAATATGATTCAAGTCAAGAGTTTTTGAGCCCAGAGCTTGCAGTCATTCCAGCTCTTGCGCTGCACCATCATTTAGAAGTAGCAAACTTTGGCCTTCCAGATGTTGCTGAACTCACTCTCTCATCACCCCTGGCCATTGGCCATGCTTGCCAGCCACGCATTTTTACAGAACCCACACCTCTTATCAGTAGTTATTCCATATTTTAGAAATGACCCATAATCGTACACAGCCTGAGATAGACTGAAGCATGGCCAGTGGAGGGAAATTGGGTTCTCCTGAAACACAAAGTATGCTGCTTGGAATACTGCTTTTTCATGGAAAACGCTAGTTTTTATTAGTCCCCCGCCCCCATCACAAGAGATTTATGTTTTGGGTCAGCAACTGGTTCTGCTGGAAAGGTACAATCAGGAATGACAAGCCTATCCCTCAAATCCCACCCTCTGAAGTCACCTGGCTACATGCATGGTGCTTATTTTTCCAAAGGGGTTGGGGCCCCTCATTTGCTAATCCCTATTCAATAGCATCTTCTTTCCCCATGATTTTTTCTTTCATTCCACCCAGCAAAGGTAAAGGATCCCTGGACGGTTAAGTCCAGTCAAAGGTGACTATGGGGTTGCAGCGCTCATCTCGCTTCAGGCCGAGAGAGCTGGCGTTTGTTGACACGACAGCTTTCTGAGTCATGTAGCCAGCAGGACTAAACTGCTTCTGGTGAAACACAAACCCATGACAGAAACCAGAGGGCACAGAAACGCCGTTTAGCTTCCCGCCGCAGCGGTACCTATTTATCTACTTGCACTGGCGTGCTTTTGAAATGCTAGATTGGGAGGAGCTGGGACAGAGCAACGGGAGCTCAACCCATCGTGAGGATTCAAACCTCTGACCTTCTGATCAGCAAGCCTGAGAGGCTCAGTCGTTTAGATCACAGCACCACCTGCATCCCACTATTCCACCCAGTATACAGCTGCAGCCTTGTTATTTTTAAACATGGGGCTGGCCTTTAGATGCTGCTTGTGTACTTCTGGGCATTACCATCCCACGCAGAGCGGTGTGTCCACATACGCCAAGAGTCCTTCATTTGGGATAGAAGTAATGTTTCTTAGATGATCCCTTGGGTAGCATTTTTCACACTGATGATTACTAGGGCAGCGAAGCTTTTTCCAATCAAACTAAAAACAACATGCTAGCAATCAGCTAAACACATTGCTGCCCGAACTGTAAAATTAGAGGCATACCAAGCCTGCACTGCAAAAGTGGGAGAAGTTATAGCCTGCTAGGGGGTAGAGGAACCCATTCTGTAATCTTCCACCTCATTTTTACAGTACTGCTGTGGAAGAGGAATCAAAGACTGTTCCCCATGAGATCACCTGGGGCTTCTGACATGTCAGAAGGCACCAAAATACAGCAGCTCCTATCAGGGTATGTCGGGGTATCCCTGAAGGCTGTTGAGTTCAATTCAACAAACAGCCCCAATCATAAAATAAGCACATATTGAAGTTCCCCATAGAGCAGATGGGAGTGAGATTGCCTTAAGGCAAGACACTCTAGCAAGCCGATGGCCAAAAACAGGGACTGAATTGGAGATTTCCTTATTTGCAGCTCAGTCTTAACCATGCTAGGTAGGAGCTCTAAAACTACCCACAGCTACAAACGAACATGGTGTGGTTTTTACCAGTTTATTTTTGGTGGTGAGAATACAGTGGAATTCTTCCACAAGATGAAGAAAAGGAATTGCACATGTATTCAGCCTACACAAACACACCATTTTTCCAGCTTTGGCAGATTCCAGATTCCCCAAATGCGGTCAGTTTCATAGGACTCCCAGCTGTACATATGCTGCTGGCTCTCCTGCACAAAAAAACCCCACAACATGCATGTAGCTAGCATGGGACGGAGAGAGGAGTCCAGGAATAAAAATTCAAGTTTCAAACTACCACCAAAAGTTGACTTTTCAGCCGCTTGGTGCTCAGCTGAAGTTGTTTGGTCTATTCTTTTACCCAGGTGAAGAGCAGAGTAAATAGTGAGAAAAATAGAAAGGATCTTCCCCATCACCGCAGATTACAGAACACTCTCCCAAGAGTGGTACAAATGACTCTCTCTTAATAAGTAGGTTATTGAGATGTATTTTCAGTAAGCATTTCTAAAACTAAATTCCAATTTTCTTTTCTTTTGAATTCTCTGTTCGCTTGGTTTTATTTTAAAAGCTGTGTACCTAGAGCAGCAGAATAAAGCAGTAGTTTGACTCAAGCCATCAAGAGCTGGGTTCAAATTGTTGCTCAGCCCTAAATCAAACTGGATAGCCTTGGGCACATCACCATTTCAGCCAAATCTACTCCAGAGTGGTGAGAATTTAACAGAACAGTAGCTAAATGTTGACACAGAAGTTTTAGTTGCACTTGGGACTCCCTAAAAAAACCAATTGAATTGTCCTATTCGTTTTGGTGTGACCCAAGCACAGCAAACCTTTCTGATTACAATGGGTGGGGTGTAAACCAAGTTAGCTGCATTTGACTTCCACAAAGATCAACAGAAGTTGTCTCCGCTGATTCCAATAGGACCCAAAAGCGCCTAGCTTACCCTGGATCTTAGTGTGTCCCCAACCCACTGTAACCCAATGTGACATTATCTTCATCCAATAACTTCATCCTGTACAGCAAGTGTGGGTAAACCTTTAGGTCGCTAGAGGTTGCTGAGATCTGGAGTGATTATCCTGTAACTTGGGCTTCCTCAACCAAGCATAGCACTTACAACCCTCCTTCCTCCCCTACACACACCCACCCAAAGAGCATTGAACCCATCTCTTTGCAGAAGTGCTGAAAACCCATGCACCAAGGTGGCCAAGGCTGCCTTTGCAAGATTCAACGATGAATACTTATGGCCATCTAATATTCTTCCTACCAATACCCGGGCTGCTGGTGGGCAAGGGACAAGGCAGGAAAACACCACAAGTCTGAAACAGTTTAAACACAGGACAAAAAAGGCACATTTTAATATTTACAAAGCATAGCATTTGGGCTATAAAGGTACCCAACACAGCTAGAAAGAAACATCTGCTCCCCCTTAGTCACCTACCTTTCCAAATGGTGGTAATTCTCACAATTTAATATCACAAGCCTCCTACTTTCAAAGGAGCAAGAGACTCAAACTTGCATAGCATCTTTAACTCAAGTAGTAACCTTTCCTAGACCAGTATTGAAACTGTGCTTCACGTTCATCCTTGGGAAAGTGGGGGAAAATATCTGCTATAAGTTTTAAACTGGTCCACTGGCTGGGTTGACGCTGCCAGAACTGCTAATGTTTCCTTTTGCTGCTGCTGCTGCTGCAGGGAACCTTGTTCAAAGCAGAAAATTTTTAGAATATTGTCAAGAGGTTTTAAAAATGTAATACTGTTTATTTTTGCTTCAAAAACATTTCAGCATTCTAAACATACAAAAAAAACCAACATAACGTTTTTGCAAATTTGTTTCTCTTTTTAAGTACAGAGTGTTTTTGAACTTGTTTTCTGCGCCCTCTCTTCACGTTTTAAGCTGACAACGAAGAGACCTACAGTTTCCGTTTCAAAACTACCCCGCTTAACTAAAAAAAGGGAAAGAAAAAAAAAGATTCCATACATTTTCTCATGCCAGCTGAAGTCCCCCCCCTCCCCTTCCACAACTAAGAATGGCCGCAGAATGCTAGTTTCACTATATACAGAAAGACAACTTTAAGCTAAATGGACGCCCACTGTAGTGTAAATAGATCTAATTTCGTAGAGCGTGCTTTGAGACACGACCCCTCCGTGGAAGAACATTACAACCTTCAGTTAGTCATATGCCTTTCCACCCTGAGGGCATCACTGCTCAAAGCATGAACCACAAGAATCTGTCTAGTTTTTACAAACTATAGATATGTACAGTTTTATAACCCAGGATTTTCTAGCCAATAACCATATAGTTAAAACACCACCTTACAAATTAAAAAATAAGATGCTTGAGAAACATTTTTAAATGCTTTGTTACACCAACAGGAAAGTGCACAGAGTTGAGGAGAACACAAGAGCGCCTTGCTCCCACTTTTTTTTGTTTCGTTTTTGTTTCAAAAATGTTTGGAAATATGTACAACTTTGTTACAGTTTCAGGGTGCCTAAGGGCGCCCGCGGCCACTTAACGTAAACCGTGGTTTGGTTGCTTTTTAGCTTTTTTCCTTCCTTCTTTTCCCCCCTTAGAGCACGTTTTATTCGAAATTCCCTTCCCCAAAGGAGCTACGTACGGCGTGGTCAGAATCCAAATTGTGTCATTTAAGCCTAATAAAAAGGGCAAATGAAGACACCGTCTTAAGCAACAGGTGCCTTGTTTTGTTTTCTCTTTTTCCAAATGGTGTTTCCCCTACTCTATGGTATTCACATGGAGACAAATATTATACAGTTTCTCATTCATCGTCCTCCTCCTCCTCATCTTCCTCCTCGTCGTCTTCTTCATCGTCCTCCTCCTCTTCTACCTTTTTCCGAGCTGCAGCAGCAGCTTTAGCTGCGGCACTCTTTGCACCATCAAACTTGCCTTTAGACTTGTAGTCAGCCACATCCTGCAACAGCAAGAGGGTGAGTTTCACTGGCATTGGCATAATCAGCAGGTGTGTCCCCCACCCCAACCCCCTTTAAGTGGGACAGTGACTCAGAATAGCTTCTCTCACATGGAAGAAGGTAAGAGCGCTATTGAACAAGTCACCCATGGGACACCTTGCGAGAGGTGGGGAGATGACAAGGGTGGGTCTGGATCTTTTTTTAAAAAAAAACACAACAACACACACACAACAAAACCGTCAGTACGGAGGATTGACTTTGTAACATTGCAACTTCTTTAGCTGGAAGCTGGTGGTGGTCCTTAGCGGCTATAACACTTGCGTTTAGAAACAATGGCTTGCCTACAGAGAACAGTGGGTGGGTTGCCACTTGAACAAGGGGCCCCAAGCCTCTTGCACCCCCCCATAAGATGCCACTCCACCTGGAGATGTGTGCATAGCATGAAGAGGACTGCCTCCCATTCACCCAAGGAGCTCTAGGCATCTAGCTAGCAACGTCACACTCTGCGCTTTTTAGAAGTCAAGATTCGGTGTCAAAATTCTGTAAACCCCCTTCCAAAAAAAGAGCAGCAGTGGTCCCCTTTTTTAAGATGTTCAACTAACAACTCCCATCAGCCCTGACAATGGTGTGTGCTGGCTAGGGGCTGCAACAGCCTCTGGACAGCCACATGTTCCTTGTTCCAGCTATACAGATTTACACGAGCTAAGGAAAGTTGCATTATCTCCTGCCCTAATTGTTAGGAAGAAGAGAGCAAAGATGCTCCAGAACTCTCAGCCCCTGAACAAGTTGATCAGTGACACCCGCTGCCTCTTTGCTTACAAGAGGTGCCAAAAGGCACCTCCAAATTGCAAGCCATGAGTTTAGAGTAAGAGCCACAGAAACAGATTTTTTTTTCTGGGGAGCTTAGTTTCTGGTATGTTTCCTGTCCCAATTCAATGTGCTGGGTGTTAACTGGTTTACTTTAAGAGATCTGCTTTGGTGGTCCTGATTTGATAGGTAAGGTATGTGTACACATGTGATGCAGCCCCTTTCAACTGACTCATGTTTGGTCCCTTCTGCACACGGTCACCATATACTAAAAAACACACACTTGCACCACTTTTAAGAGTCATGGGAACTGTAGCTTGCCACTCAGAGCTGCAATCCCCAGTAGCTTTAAACTACAGTTTGCAAGATTCTGTGGGGGGAAGCCATGTGCTTTATATAAATGGTGTGTATTTAACCAAAAGCTTTTAACAATAGCCTTGGAAACTTATCTTAACTGCTGCTTTTCCCTTAAGAGTTTTGCTGACTTGCGTACGTCAGAACACCTCTCCCATAGTAATTTTACACCTAACTGATATGCCTAAGAACCTTGCATCATTCCTCCAATGCATGTAACTTTTTAGAGCTTAGACCCCCCAAAAAAAGCCCCTTACAGGGTTTTTTGGTTTTTTAAAAAAACAGATCAGAACTCTGTATCAGTTCTCTGCTCACTAACAGAATACATGTGGAATTGTATGTACGCATCTTCCTACCAGTCCATTACCAAGTGCAATTCAAGATTGTGTTATTGTTCCTAGGGATCTCTTGTGCATCTGCCTCTCCTTTAAAAACTGGCTGTTGCACATCTCTTGCATAGACCACAGTCTTCTGAAATAAGGTTGGGCAATGGGCCTCGTATGTGGTGGCACCCCATCTGCAGAATTCCTTGTGGCAAGAAGCAATGTTTACCTCTCTTCATTTATTTGTATTCTTCTAGCAACTGAAAACACTCCCCAAGCTTTTGAATTGTGTGTTGATGCTTAATTGTACTGATTCAAATGCTGGTATTTGTGGAGGGTTTGCTGCCATTTTTAGCTTTGATAACTTGTGCCTTATGCTTTCTTTTATATTTGTAAGCTGCTCTGAGCAACTCCCTTTTGTGAAGAGAAAAAGGAGGGGAATAAATGTTTTAAAATACCACCTCTTGGGAATATCATCTCTTGTGGAGACTCAGGTCCTGTTTGCAGGCTTCCTATAGGAATCTGGTTGAACCTCTGGATATTGCACTACACGCCTGATCCAACAGGGCTTTTCCTACTCTCTTATTTAGAATTATGAAGCTTTCAAGCCTTTTAGCACAGCCCATCACTGTTCCTTTGCGATGGCTGATGGAGAAGAGATGGAAAAAGAAGTTGCAGCTTTACAACTTTATTTTAAAAAAGCAAACCAGCACTCTGGCTTCTAGGAGCCAGGGCAAGTTGGGAAAGCTTTAAAATGTTCAGTACTGAGAGTGTTTCAGTAATTTGTTTCTGCCTTGAGCCTCCAGGACGGGGTGGGCTAATTCCAATCCAGCCAAAGCCTAGGTTTCCTCCAGTGACATGAAGACCAACATACCATACATTGCCGGTGCTAGAAGGCCTTGGAGCCAAGAGAGATGCCTTTAAGGACCTTTTCCTGGTAAGTTTGCATTCGCAGATGTCACTGGAATTCGTTCCCAGTTAAGGAGCTGGCTTGGAATGCCCTGTTAAGTTGGAAAATACTCCACCAAACTGGGGACACCGCAGTTCACCTCTAAAGCAGGCTTCGCCAAACTAGTGTGCCCTCCTACCTGTGCTAGCTAGTGCTGAAGGGAACTAGTAGTGCAATGAAACACCTAGAGTGTGCACCAGGTTGGAGAAGTCTGCTTCAAAGTGTTTGCCATGAGACAAAGTTTTGTTTTGGGAGCAAATGCAAACAAGGGTCCCTTTGGACAGAAGCCACCTGAGCCTTACCTTCTCATACTTCTCCTTCAGTTTTGCAGCCTTGTTGTTGTAAGGCTGCTTTTCCCCATCACTGAGGTTGTTCCACATTTCACCCAATTTCTTTGCCACGTCTCCAATGGAGATGCCAGGATTAGTGGATTTGATCTTGGGACGGAATTCTGAACAGAACAGGAAGAATCCAGACCTTGTGGAGGGTGGGAGGGAGAAGACAAACCACAGTTGAGAGCTGGTGTGGTGGGCCAAGGGTCTTTTACCTACACTTCAAAAAAACTGGTCTAGCTTCCTCTCCACAGTTACTTGGTTCTGACGCAACACTACAGAGGTTTAGCGTTGCACGCCTCAGCCCTGGCCTTGAATGCTCCCCTGGACATGGCTGCTGCAAGACTGGAAGCAAAGGCTTTCCATTTCCTGCTCACAGCAGAGAATCGAGTGAGGAGTTCACGAGACTGAGGCTTATACCCACAGCAGACAGCGCTACTCCTTATAAGCACTGTTTTAGCATCGCACTATTACAGGTCCTGGGGCATTTGTTGTGGGGTGAGGTAGCAGAAATCCCTAACACTTTGACTAGAACGAAACCAGTAAGAGAAGATATAACCTAGACAGGAGCTAGGAATTTCTGGGTTTAAATTCTACCTTTTTAAAAACAAAACCTCACTAGATGGGCCTTGGCAAGTCACTAGTCCTCAGCACCCGCATCCCTAACCCACCCCGTCATATGGAGACGCAACTTCTGGTTCATCTTACAGGACTGTTGTTAAGCACTAAATGTTATGACACACCGAACACTCTGGAGCGCCATTAAATAATAAAATTAGGAGATCAGGGTCACTAAGGGAAGTCAAGATTTCAAGCTCCTTTTCCCCACCTCCAAGATAGTCACATAAGTGGCAAACGGTGCCACTCTCAATCAACTACTCAGTGCCAAGATTTAAAGCTTAAGTGATCAGGCATTAGCAGCCTTCAAAAGCATTAACTTTGTTGCTGTTGCTGTTTCTTTAAATTAGCAGTTGCATGACTATCTTGAAAACTCTCAAGTCTTTCTAACAGTTTGTTGTTGATAATGGGTTAACTCTCACCAAAAGCAGCAGAGTGAGAAGTTGCAGCCAGCTCTGAAGAGGGTTTGTAAAAAAAATAAATAGAGGTGCTTTATTGTAGCTTGTCTGATATCCCGGGGGGTATGGGAGGATAGCTCAGTGGTAGAGCACATGCTTAGCATTCAGGTCTCAGGTTCAATCCCCAGCATCTCCAGGTAGGGTTAGGAAAGACCCTGGAAGCCACTGCCAGTCAGTGTAGACAATACTGGCCTAGGTGGACCAATGGTCTGTTTTGGCTTCCTACTGCCAGATCTACTTGTTTCTTTCTTAACTTTGTTTGAATGTAGGTTGCATCTTGCTACCTAACAAATCTGGGAGTAAGTTTATGTATGTATACTGATGCAGGGAAGTTACTTACGGTGGCCGTTTGGGGGCATTGGGGTCCTTCTTCTTCTTACCACCCTTTGCTGGTCCGTAATCCTTCATCTCTCTATCATACCGCACTTTATCAGCTTTAGCCATCTCATCAAATTTCCCCTTCTCTTTGCTTGACATGGTCTGAAAGGCAAATGCAGGCAGTTACTCATCTGCCTTCCTTCCTCTCCCCACCCACCCAAAAGAGCCACAAACAAAGGCAGGTTCATATATCAAGATTGGCTTTGCATGCAGAAGGTCCCAGGCACAAATTATTGAATGGGAAAGAGACCCTGAAGAGTTGCTGCCTTCCCAAGTAGGCTAGTGTGCCACTGCAGATTCCTATGTTCCAAAAACCTGGCTGAGATGCCCTCAGCCATGTGTACACAGAAATGACCTTCCAAGTGCCCCCTGCCCAAGTCTGTAGGACTACCAGCTCATTGATGCATGCTTTGTACACATGGGAGGCAAGCTCCAAATTAAGGCTAGATATGATGGCTTGCACCTTTTGCTCCTTTCGCACACTGTATGTTGATTTTAAGACCATCTTCTTGACTGATCAGCCGTAGCTAGACCTGTGCAAATGCTGCCATTCCAGAAAAAACGGAGCATGGGTAGCCAACATGGTGCTCACCAGATGTTTAGGGCTCCAACATGGCCAGTGTCCCTATAGGGCCACGTTTCCTTCCCACCCTTAAAATCAGAGGATGCAGAATTCAGCTTCCTGAGAGCTTCCATTCTCATTTATAAGTTTGTAGCCTCTAAGACTATATAAAGAATGCTTGAAAGTTTTCTGGCAATGCCCAATGAATACTCATTGCTGAAAGCGATGACTCAAGCAGGGTTTTAGACCTCTTGACTTGGGCTGCAAATCTCTCTGCAGTTATTTGAGACAAGTGCCACAAAGCTCAAAGTGGGGGCTTAATGAGTTGAATTAATGGAGGCTGCTTTGTTCCTAAAGCTGAAAGTGTGTCTCTGTGTGTTTTAAAGTGCAGGAAGCACACATGCTTCTCTTATTAGGCTGCTGTCTTTATTGCAAGTATAAGAATTTGGGTCTTGCAGACAGTACCTTCCACCTCTCTGAGCACTTCTTGGAGAACTCTGCGAAGTTGACAGGAACTTCCGGGTTCTTCTTCTTGTGTTCTTCACGGCAGGTCTGCACAAAGAAGGCATAAGCAGACATCTTCCCCTTCGGCTTCTTCGGGTCACCTTTAGCCATCTTTACTCCCTGGAAAGACATTCGGAAAAAATCACCACCTACCACCGCAACAGGCGATTTATGTTGCTTATACCAGGCAAAGAAAACATCAGTTGCATTGCCCAAAGCGTATTTGCACTTTCATGCATGCATGCACGCACCACTTTTAAAAGTTATCAGCCAAAACGTGCCCATTTCTGTCCACTGGGAAGTTGTGTGTATTTTTTGAGTCGAAATGGACATCATGCAAGTCCTCTGTTGGCTTGCCCACATCATTATTGTATGGTATTTTCACCTGACTGAGCATCAACTTCCAGCTGATTTGCTTACATTTGATGATCAAGGGCCATAACTCAATAGCAGAGCATCTGTTTTGCATGCAGAAAGTCCCAGGTTCAATCCCTGGCATCTTCAGGTAGGGCTGGGAATGCACCCAATTCAGAAAAACTAGAGGGCTGCTGCCAGCCAGTGAAGACAACACTGGGCTAGATGGACTTGACTCAACAGAAGGCAGCTTCCCAAGTTCCAGTGTGAAGCACATGTGTGAACTAGCCCATAATACCAAAGTATTAAAAGGGTTAACTAATACACATAGTTGTGACTTGCATTCCTTGGCTGGCCCACCCAGTAGGAAAACTCCCTTGCTACTGCTTCAGAACTTAAAAATAAAATAAAATGCATTTCATGTCAGAGTAGCTGTCATGCATCATCTGTGGGCACTTCAGCATTTTAAAACCCATATCTCAAAAAACAGCTTAAAATGTGTTTAAAGAGTTTATTTATTACAGCACAAGTTATAAGACTGGCTCTCTTGGTAAAGCAACAGCATACTTTCGATGTCAGGTTGGTCGCTGTTTGTTTAATTTCCAGAGCAGTTGCTAACTTTTTAGATATGAATGCACCTTTCCCATCTCGTTTCCTGAAAAAGCAACCATTTGTGGGGTTAAAAAGGAGAGAAAAAACTGTTCGTGATTTTTTTTTAAAAAAAATGTATTTTAAATAATTATTTGTACTACGCTGTCTTTAGAAGTTGGAATTAATTTTCTTCCTCCCCAGGAAAAAAAAGAGCTCAACACTCCCTTTTTCAAATTTCCTTTCTTCGGAAAAAAAATTTTTATTTAAAAAATCCTATTTCAGTCCCTTATTAAAAGGCTGCATGACTATCTGAAAAAGTTTCGGAGGAAGGAGGAAAAAAACCCACCCACATTTCGTTTCTTTATTCCTTTCTTTTTTAAAAAAATAAATAAATTCTGTCCCTTACTCCCCCCGCCCCCAAGGTCATTGGGGGGGAATCCCCCCCCCCGCGTCCTCCTTTTTTGCTTTACTACATTGGGACAACTTGCATTTAAAAAAGCCCCTTTTATTGCCTTAGCGAACGCAGCTGGGATATGCCTGGGATTGCTATATATTTGCTGGAGTGGCTCCGGTAAGCTGGGTGAAAAGAGAGAAGGGGGGAGAGAGAAAACGACAGGTCACGAAAGACACCAATAATTCATCTTCCATTTTGTGTAATGTTTACTCATGAAAGAAAGTACCCCTCAAATAATCCCTTCGGCTCTCCTACGGGGTGCCTTTAGCCCTAGGGGGCAAAGCCGGCTGGAGCTGGGGCAGGCGGCGGGGTTCTTGCCCTTGCTATAGCTATCTCTATAGTCTTGGTGCTTTGCTAAGGCAGGGATATGGAGTTCCCCCCTCGCCCATAGCCAGCCAGCTCCATTCGCTAAAATGGCTTCTCTACAAGGCAGCGAGACTGCTATCCCTAACAAAGCCACCGGCACCCGTCTGCTCGGATGAACCCCCCAGGAAAGGAAACCGAAGCACCAAGGCTCCCCAAAACAAGCCAGCCTTGTAGAAAAAGCTCTGCTCTTTCCTATGAGGGGGGTCTGGGGGCGCCCGGGGGTCGGGAAGGGGGGGAAAAGCAGCTTTGAAGCAGCCACCCCCCCTCTCCTCCCATGTCCCTGCTTAGCGCAATAGCCTGTATAACAAAGACTGCCATGCAGCCATTACAAGCCCTGGCTCAGCACACAGCCGCGCCGAATCGCAAGGAGATAAAAGTGCTGGAAAAAGCCAAAACGGCCCCCAAACAGCCCGCCAAGGGCACGGTCGGATAGGGAAGGAAGACCGGGGAAGGAAGCGAAAGGTTTGGGGGCTCTGGGGGCTCCCACCGGGTTTTTTTTCCCAGCGCCGCTCCCCCTCCCCGCCTCTCTGTTGCCTTTACGCGTCTTTCTTCCTTCAGCAGTGCCACCGAAACGCCAGCCATATTAATGCACACAAGAGCTCAGCTCAAAAAGCAATGTAGCAAGGGGCGAAAGGGAAACGGTCCGGGGCTTAGCGGCGGTCGGAGGGGGACGAGGGGCACCTTTTCGGACAGGGGAAAAGGAGACGGGGAGGAAACGAAAGGTTCGGGACGGGTCGGAAGGCGCGGTGGAGAGGGAAAGGGAATAAAAATATACATTTTTTCAAAAAAAAAATTGTAGTTGAAAGGAATAAAGAGGCGAGGGGAGAAGAGAGATGTGTATTATCATCTCTCCCTTCTCTCTCCGGGACGCGCAGAGCTTATCCCTGTCAGCTGCTAAAGCGACAGCCATTATTAATGCAGAATAAACAGCAAGGCACCAGCAATGCGCACGGCTAAGGCAACTTTCCTCTCTCCCCAAGAAGGCGAGCCCAGGGCAGGAGGCGACACGCGTGGAGGAGAAGCGGGGAACCGGGCTGGCATGCCCGTTAAGCGGGAGGTCCCCGCAGCCCATGCGGGGGAAGTTAATGCACCAGCGGAAAATCCACGCGTGCCCCCCGCCCCGGCACCTACTTTGTGTGTGGATCTTTATTATCTCCCGCCGCCCCCCCCTTACAGAGTAAGAGACGAGAATGCATTATATATAGCCTTGCCGTGCGCCGTCGCCCTCCGTCCCCCATTCCTTTTTGCTACCACCACCCCATTAAAAATAAATATAAATAAATAAAAATTAAACCGAGCTCCATTTACACCAGGATTCGGGACAAGTCTTGATTTCCCACGCCTAGTTAAAGAACGGTGTGGTGGGTGGGAAGCCAAGAGATAAAAGTTGATCGGGATATTGAGAGACAAGAGAAATGAAATAAAATAAAAATGCAAAAGATTTTTTTCCCTCCCCCAATTAAAAATGGAGCGCGTTGTTTTGTTCTTTAAAAGGGGAAATTAAAAAGAAGGGCTAGCAAAGCAGCCGCTCCCCCCGGAAAAAAGTTGCAAAGTGCTCCACGAAACCTACCTGTATTGTTCGCTTTAACCTAGGCGATATGCAAGGGAAGAGAGCGAGGCGCACACACGACGCGCTAAGACTCAGCGCTAGTAGCTGTGGCTCAGCCTCGCGTTGGCTTCCTACGAGAGCGGCCTGATTGGCTGCGGGGCTCTGCCGTTTAAAACAACCTCCTCGCCCTGCCATTGGACAAGGGGCTCCTGAATATTAAGCAGGGCCCAGCGCCTATTGGCCGCGAGCGGTTAAGTCATTCATTCAAAAAGAACACCCGCCTGGCAGAATGGGAACACACACACAAAACCCAAGCCACAAACCACTCTGGAAATAGGGAAAAAACAAGGGGTGGGAAGTTCGTGGAGTTGCCAGTAGTAAAGTAATAGCAGAACACACAGCTGAGGTAAAGAGCTGCAGAGCGATCGTCTCACAGCCCACCTGACCCTGGCAGGTTTGGAGGGCGCTTCTTCTTCATCATCTTCATCTTTGCAAGATCGGGGATCTTAGTAAGCATCCAGATCGCCACCTGTGTTTGCTCGGGCAGTCAAGCCCACGCAGAGTTCAAGGGGCTTGTACGCAAATCACCTGTCTCTCCGAGTCTAGTCTGGCGCCTCAGCACACCTAAACTTTTGCAGAAACCACCCCAGCTGATTTTCTTCCGATGAGGCAATGCGTATTAATGATTTGGAGCGGCATTTAGGAATGCATACCCTGATAACGTGGGGTGTGTATTTCATGGGATCTCCTCGTCGGATGCCCGGTTGCAGTCCTTTTCTGACACGCTTGGGTTCGAATTCTGTTGGATGCGGGGGGGGGGGGGATAAACACGCAGAAGGTGTTTTGGGAAAAGAGAACCGGGCTGCAATCGGACAACCTTATTACCGAAGCATGATGCCATGGGGTTAAACTTTCATCTGTCATGTTCCCCATCCATGCTTAAACTACACAACTAGAAAAATGCACATTTTTTTAATAAGTTCAGAACTTCAGCTTGCCCCAACACCCAAATATAAGTCAAATTCTAACTGAATAAGACTTCAGTTAGGTCACCCCGAATGAGCGTGGCACTATGGAGAAAGTTACTGACCCAACAAAGTTTATAAAAGTACTGTACCAAATATATTTTTCTGAGGAAGGTATATCTGCCAAGTTGTGTGCAGGTGGAAGGAAGCTCCTCTGAGCTCAGTGAAGCTTTCCTCCAAATAAGTTTAGAGGCCGTTTTTAAGATTGTAACAGCAGTAGCAGGGTTCACACGTTTACAGGACTTACATTTACTGTATATCCTGTCTTTCCAACAAGGAACTCTTCATTTTATCCTCACAACAACCTTGTAAGGAAGTCTAGGCTGGGAAACTGTGATGGGTTCAAGGCTGCCTACTGAGCTTTATGAAAGGACACCACTGGAAGTGCTTTTGAAGCTAGATATAGGGACGTGGGTGGCGCTGTGGGTTAAACCACAGAGCCTAAGACCTGCTGATCAGAAAGTCGGCGGTTCGAATCCCCGTGACAGGGTGAGCTCCCGTTGCTCGGTCCCTGCTCCTGCCAACCTAGCAGTTCGAAAGCACGTCAAAGTGCAAGTAGATAAATAGGTACCGCTCCGGTGGGAAGGTAAACAGCGTTTCTGTGCGCTGCTCTGGTTCGCCAGAAGCGGCTTAGTCATGCTGGCCACATGACCCGGAAGCTGTACGCTGGCTCCCTCGGCCAGTAAAGCGAGATGAGCGCTGCAACCCCAGAGTCGGCCATGACTGGACCTCATGGTCAGGGGTCCTTTTACCTTTAAGCTAGATATAGGTACAGATTATCTGTATTTTGTAAGATTTATTACTTATTATACAATATTTAATGGTTTTAAGTGTTCATTTTATTATAATATGAGGCAGGGTTGTATCCATAGCACTATTTGTTAAGACATTGATGTGCGGAGCCATCACATAAGGATGCTGTTGGCCCATGAGTCCAGCATCCATCTTCCAAACAGGTACAAGACAAACGCTGAGAATTGCTGCTGCAACCCTGCATGACTCACTGTTCTGGGCAGAACACTGCCTCATAGAAATGCTTGGTAGGTGGACTCCTCTGGGTGCACACCTTTCGTTCTTTCACACCTTTAAGGGGCTGGGAATAAGAGGAGCAAAGATATTCAGAAAAAATCTGCCTTGGCTTGCTAAAAGTTGGAAAGCAATGGGTAGTGAAAAACTGTAGTACTAAATCCTCTTTTTAGAGGATTTCCCCATCTGGAATGACCAGTGCCTCTTTTCAAGCCAGACCTCTGTTTTTCTGTTCTAGGTACAACAGCTCCCTGGGTGTCCAGGCACTTAGGTCATTCCCTCTAACTTCCATAGTTAAACATATTCCCTGTTGTAGCTAAAAAAAACCCCCTATGAATGGAGAAGAAAAGTGATCTGCAGGGTACAATTTGCCAGACCCCATGTGCTTACAAAGCCAGAGGTTAATCCGATTCTAATTTAAATCTATGAGAAGCCTAATGTGGCAATAATCTAAATATTCTTTCACATTGGGATTGACACTCTATTTAACACCCCTCCTCTCTCACCCTGCCAGTCCCCCCTGTGGTAGTTCCAAGATTCCCAATAATTGCCGCACCCGCCCTAATAATGTTTCCTGAAAAGTGAGGGGGAGAGATATCTGCCAGTTGCTTATCTGCCATGTGTTTAATCTGTGGTTTGAAAGAGTTTTCATTCATTTCCCACCAAAACTCCCACTGACATGAGCAGATAAGCAAAGCTTTCCAAACCTTTGAACTGGAGCAATAGCAAGCAAGTGAGAAAACCCAGGCTGCAATCCTAGCCCAATTTACATGGGAGTAAGCCCTGTTGGATTCAATGAAATTTACTTCTGGGACTTGGGTGGACAAGTAGCCCACTGTTCAAAAAGTCAAGAGAGTCAGAGCCATTGCCCTTTCCACTTTCACCTTTGATTCTACCCATGACTGTCATACGGTCCCCCCAAACTGCCTATGAGCTAAGATGGCCTTTGAGCTGAACCCCACCCCACACCCTGTGTTTCATTCCTTGTCTCCTCACCCCACCCTACAGTTTCCCCTCAAAAAGATAATCTGTGTTTAAGGCATTGGCTCTCAAACTTATTTCTCTGGGCCACACTTTCAGAATAAAAATTTGATTGTGCCACACCAATTTTTTTAATTGGATAAATCCATTGGAAAACAAAAAGAAACAACTCCCGGCATTGCTTGACTTATAACAGACAACAGAACTACTTTGTAGTGTGATCTTGGGACACCCAGAAAGTATAAAACAGTGCAGCTACATAGTAACATGAAACACCCCCAAAATATATTATAAACAAGCCTCTTAACATACAGTGAGGGGGGGAAGTATTTGATCCCCTGCTAAATTTGCCTGTTTGCCCTGATGAAGAAATGACCAGTCCATAATTTTAATGGTAGGTTTACTGTAGCTGTGAGAGACAGAATAACAACAGGAAAACCCCCAGAAACCCAGAAGACAAAAATCAGAGATTGATGTGCATTATAATGAGTGAAATAAGTATTTGATCCCCTATCAACCAGCCAGATGTCAGGCTACCTGGTATCTTCACTGTATGCAACAAGCTGAGATTAGAAGCACCTGCTGTAAGGGAAAGGTCTTACCTGTAATCCCAGCTCGTTACAGTACCTGTACAAAAGACACCTGTGGACAGAAGCAATCAATCCAGCAGATTCCCAAGTAGCCACCATGACCAAGACCAAAGAGCTGTCCAAGGATGTCAGGGACAATATTGTAGACCTGCACACTTTCACCCAGTTCTCCTCTGGGTTATTCAGATGTGCATTGGCAAACTGCAGGTGGGCCTGTACATGTGCTGTCTTGAGCAAGCGGATTTGCGGGCTCTGCAAGATCTCAGTCCTTCACGGCATAGTGTGTTACCAACTGTTTTCATGGTGACTATGGTCCCAGCTGCCCTGAGATCATTGACAAGCCCCCCCCCCCCGTGTAGTTCTGGGCTGCTTCATCACCATTCTCCTGATCATTGCAACTCCACAAGATGAGATCTTGCATGGAGCCCCAGACCGAGGGGGGGGGTTGACAGTTATTTTGTGTTTTTTCCATTAGTGAATTATTGCACCAACTGTTGCCATCTTCTCACCAAGCTGCTTGGCAATAGTCTTGTAGCCCAGTCCAGCCTTGTGCAGGTCTACAGTCTTGTCCCTGACATCCTTGGACAGCTCTTTGGTCTTGGTCATGGTGGCTACTTTGGAATCTGGTCATTTCTTCATCAGGGCAAACGGGCAAATTTAGCAGGGGATCAAATACTTTCCCCCCTCACTGTATGTACCTTAAGTATGTATAAAAACTCAATGAGAGGTATGAGCTTGCTTTTGGCGGGTAATCTCATTTAGATTAGGTCTAATTTGAGACAAACAAGCTCTCACATCCTCATCAGCACAGAGAAGCCTTACTCTTTTCTGATCTTTCATGTTTGTCAGAGTTGAAAATCACTGTTCACCACAATATATAGAACTGTAGGAGAATAGCCAATGCTCTTGAACTGAGGTGTGAATACTGTTTCTGGTTGTTCACCCAAAAACAAATTATATTTATACGATACTATACCACACCACATTGAAATGTTTAAACGTTTATTCAATTGTCTTTGAATCTTCCTGGCACACTTACCATCCTCTCCATGCATCACCCTGTAAGATCCACTGGTTTAGGGGATTCTGAGCTAGCTCAACGCCCCCTTGGGCTAGTTTTGTTTCCCCTTATTTTTTCCAAAACGGGTTGTTCTTTGGTCACTTGGGGTTCTCCTAAACCTGCCCTTTGGTTTGTCTACAAGCAGTGCTATTTTGATGACATAAGTGATCTACACACAGGAAGTTGTTGTTGTTGTTTAGTCGTTTAGTCGTGTCCGACTCTTCGTGACCCCATGGACCAGAGCACGCCAGGCACTTCTGTCTTCCACTGTCTCCAGCAGTTTGGTCAGACTCATGTTTGTAGCTTCGAGAACACTGTCTAACCATCTCGTCCTCTGTCGTCCCCTTCTTGTTGTGCCCTCAATCTTTCCCAACATCAGGGTCTTTTCCAGGGAGTCTTCTCTTCTCACGAGGTGGCCAAAGTATTGGAGCCTCAGTTTCACGATCTGTCCTTCCAGTGAGCACTCAGGGCTGATTTCCTTCAGAATGGAAAGGTTTGATCTTCTTGCAGTCCATGGGACTCTCAAGAGTCTCCTCCAGCACCATAATTCAAAAGCATCAATTCTTCGGCGATCAGCCTTCTTTATGGTCCAGCTCTCACTTCCATACATCACTACTGGGAAAACCATGGCTTTAACTATACGGACCTTTGTTGGCAAGGTGATGTCTCTGCTTTTTAAGATGCTGTCTAGGTTTGCCATTGCCTTTCTCCCAAGGAGCAGGCGTCTTTTAATTTCGTGACTGCTGTCACCATCTGCAGTGATCATGGAGCCCAAGAAAGTAAAATCTCTCACTGCCTCCATTTCTTCCCCTTCTATTTGCCAGGAGGTGATGGGTCCAGTGGCCATGCTCTTCATTTTTTTGATGTTGAGCTTCAGACCATATTTTGCGCTCTCCTCTTTCACCCTCATTAAAAGGTTCTTTAATTCCTCCTCACTTTCTGCCATCAAGGTTGTGTCATCTGCATATCTGAGGTTGTTGATATTTCTTCCGGCAATCTTAATTCCGGCTTGGGATTCATCCAGCCCAGCCTTTCGCATGATGAATTCTGCATATAAGTTAAATAAGCAGGAAGACAATATACAGCCTTGCCGTACTCCTTTCCCAATTTTGAACCAATCAGTTGTTCCATATCCAGTTCTAACTGTAGCTTCTTGTCCCACGTAGAGATTTCTCAGGAGACAGATGAGGTGATCAGGCACTCCCATTTCTTTAAGAACTTGCCATAGTTTGCTGTGGCCGACACAGTCAACGGCTTTTGCATAGTCAATGAAGCAAAAGTAGATGTCTTTCTGGAACTCTCTAGCTTTCTCCATAATCCAGCGCACGTTTGCAATTTGGTCTCTGGTTCCTCTGCCTCTTCAAAATCCAGCTTGCACTTCTGGGACTTCTCGGTCCATATACTGCTTGAGCCTTCCTTGTAGAATTTTAAGCATAACCTTGCTAGCATGTGAAATGAGTGCAATTGTGCGGTAGTTGGAGCATTCTTTGCGGTAGTTGGAGCATCCCCTTCATGGATCACTGCCTTGCCGTGGCGAAGGGACTTGAATAACTCGGAGAAGCTATGAGCTATGCCGTGCAGGGCCACCCAAGATGGACAGGTCATAGTGGAGAGTTTTGACCAAAGGTGATCCACCTGGAGCAGGAACCAGCAAGCCACTCCAGTATCCCTGCCAAGAAAACTCCATGGACAAAGACACAGGAAGTTACAGCCAAGAAATCTACCGTCAGCAATTAGTAAAGGTAAAGGTAAAAGGACCCCTGACCATTAGGTCCAGTCATGGATGACTCTGGGGTTGCAGCGCTCATCTTGCTTTATTGGCCGAGGGAGCCGGCATACAGCTTCTGGGTCATGTGGCCAGCATGACTAAGCCGCTTCTGGCGAACCAGAGCAGCCATTTACCTTCCCGCCAGAGCGGTACCTATTTATCTACTTGTACTTTGACGTGCTTTCGAACTGCTGGGTTGGCAGGAGCAGGGACCGAGCAACGGGAGCTCACCCCGTCACGGGGATTCAAACTGTCGACCTTCTGATCAGCAAGCACTAGGCTCTGTGGTTTAACCCACAGTGTCACCCGCATCCCACAGCAATTAGTAGCTAGGATAATATTGTTGTTAACGCAACTCCCCTATGAGGAAAGCTTTGCAACTTTTGGAGTTTTAAAATTTAAAGATAGATTGAGTAAGGAGGAACATGACAAAGGTGTATACAATTATACATGGGGTAGAGAAAATGGATAGAGAAATGTGTTTTTTCTCTCTCCCTCTCACATAATACTAGAACTCATGGGCATCCAATTAACTGGATGTTGGAAGATTCAGGGCAGACAAAAGGAAATACTACTTAACACAATGCGCAGTTAAACTATGGAACTCACTGCCACAAGCCATTTGGATGGCTTTTAAAGAAGATCAGGCAAAGTCAGGAACAAGAAGACTATCAATAGCTACTGGGAGTACCAGTTGTTGGGAATTGCAAGTGCATAAGGGTGCTGATGTGCTCAGGTCCTGTTTACTGGCTTTCCAAAAGCATCTGGTTGGCCACTGTGAAGCAAAGTCATGGTGAGCATTCATCCTGATTTGCTTATGAGGTGTTTCTGCATCTTCCCACTCATCATTTGATCATCCTACACTTTTCAATGGATTGCACCATCACTTTCAAAATAGCAGAAAGCCTGTTGTTGTTTTGAAGTGGATTTGTTGTGGTAGGGCGAATGAGTGCTTTAATCTAACTTAATTGCAGAAACCTAAAGCTTTTTTGTTAGAAATGCAAACATTTTTACAGGGGAGTGTTGCCACTGAAACTGCTAGACTGAAGTAGGAACTGCAGGAAAGAAAGGGAAAGAGGTGCCCAACCTCTGTTGATTTTTCCTCACTCTCACACTTGCTCTGTCCCAGAGGGACAGAATCCTCCAGATGTTGCTAGACTACGTTTCCCAGCACCCCTGCCCATTGGCCATGCTGACTGGGGCTGATGGGAATTGGAGTCCACTAAAGCCTAGAGGCCCGCAGGCTCCCATCCTCACTGTATACCAAACTGTCACAAACAAGTTTAGGAGTCTTGTTATCACCCAATTCACTTGTCAACTCAAGGAGGGTCCATTATCCTGGCACTCTGACAGATGACAGCATCATTCCTGCTGCACAGTGACAGCTCTGGGGGCCTTGATCCAAAAGTGCACAAAGCCAGACAAATGGCTGTCATGGAGAAGCACTACTACTGAAATTATTCACAACCTCTATTTCCTTCCTACAAATATTAGATACACGATTGCATCCAGTGGCAATATGTGTAAAATAAACCACTATAAAACAATACTACTTATAGCCCTCTGGGATTGTGCAGGAGTTGACAAAAAATAATAATAAAAAAACTTCTCTTTTGGCAGGGATGGTGGGAACTTAATCGTAATAATAAAGTCCAAAATCTTGTCATTTAAATCACTTCTGGGCAACTCCTGGAGGATTCTGCTCTGCATGTATATCAGTTAGAAAATTTATCAAACTTCCGTCTGGAGGAGAGACGTCGCTAATTTATATTCTGTAGAAGCACAGGATAATGTTGCACTGAAGTGACAAGATGAGTAGCGCCAGTAATCAAACTACAAATTAAAGAATTTATTACATATGAGAAGTAAGCTTAAAGATGAGTGGTGTAGTTTCGGAAGTCAAATCCCTCGCAACTTTTGCGTGGGTGAGAGAATGTCGCGTTAGTCAGATTCTGCTTGGCTCGAGAAATCCATTGCAGATTTGCTTGCTGTACACAATACCCAAGCTTAGGTCTCAGGGTGGCTGCCTAAGCCACACACACACACACACACATACTGCCAGCCCTGCTCTGCACCTTCAAAGGCTTCTGCTCAAGGAATGTGTCCTTGAACAGTAGATATACCAGTACAAACTTTAGTATTCAGTGTTGAGGTTTAATTTTCGTGGACACTTTAAGCCATTTCATTCTGTTGGTTGCTATGCTCTTTTGGATGTTGTTATTTTATGCTGCAAACCTATCCTGAGATAACAAATTGATGGGACATTTATTAAATGCACTGAGAATTGTTAGGAGGCCTCTATTCCTCAGATCAGAGCGACAATTCGCAGAGTTCCCCAAGAAGAAGGTTTGATTCTGAAACCAGTCTGCTGAGGTTCAGCCAGTGTAACTTGCATAAATGCCAAAACAGGGGTGTTGCAGGAGCTGGGAAGGGACAATGTCTTTCCTCAGTCACCTTACCTAGCAACCTGGCAAGACATAGCTCTTAAAAAGGGTGCTACAAGTCAAGTTCTTCCACATTCTTCCTGAATGGAGTTTGGATAAGGGTAATTTAAAAGGTAAAGGAACCCCTGACCATTAGGTCCAGTCGTGGACGACTCTGGCGTTGTGACACTCATCTCGCTTTATTGGCCAAGGGAGCCGGCGTACAGCTTCTGGGTCACGTGGCCAGCATGACTAAGCCGCTTCTGGTGAAGCAGAGCAGCACACAGAAACGCCGTTTACCTTCCCGCCAGAGCGGTACCTATTTATCTACTTGCACTTTGATGTGCTTTTGAGCTGCTAGGTTGGCAGGAGCAGGGACCGAGCAACGGGAGCTCACCCCGTCGCAGGGATTCGAACCGCCGACCTTCTGATCGGCAAGTCCTAGGCTCTGTGGTTTAACCCACAGCACCACCTGTGTCCCTAAGGGTAATTTATTCCAGTGTAACTTACACTAGCGTAAGTTACACCAGCTGTCCATAGTTAGGATTGCTCTCTAGGGGTTAATATGGACTTTTATACAGACTTCAAAACATTGCCCAGACATTTCAATTAGGGACAGGCAGTTAAGGGTCACATCCCTTATCAAGTAGTTTTTTTGGGGGGGGGCATGCTGTCAGCAGGTGGTGTCAAACTCATCATATTTTTCTTGTTTCCATTTGTGGACATATGGTAACAGATAAAAGGTGTGCATTTTGTTGTGTATTATTTAATCAGATTTCTTTACCATGCTTCACCATAAGGTCCCAGGATGGGCTATAAAAATACAGTATTAAAATGAGCTGAAACATATGCCCATAGTTATCAAATGGCTTGCCTTAATGCACCGACCACATTTGCACATTACAGGAAGCCATAAACCACAAACCACTAGGAACAAGCAGCAGAGCTATGCATGCTACCACTCCCCCCTCCAAAGCACTGCAGCCACCCCCTCCACCAGCGCAAGTGGGACGACCCACCACTAAACCCAAACATAGGATTGTGGCCTGAAGAAACAAACCACATTCAGATGACATGGCAAGTCAAGATTTGTGACCCGTTCCTCCCTCTTGCTTGAGGGCCAAGTACTCTCCCTTCCATCTATCAGTGAGTCAGCTACTGTCTCCATCAAGGGCTTAAAACTATGAATGTTCTGCTAAGGTAGGTTAGCACTATCTCTGTATGAATGTGCAGAGGCAAAGTTAAAGACAGGCTCACAGGGCAATCTTCTGACACCTTTGCTATACACACAATCTGTCCCTGAAGGTTGCACTTGAAAACATTTTGGGCTGCAGAAGCCCCTCGCCCTTCCCTTATGGGTAGGTGCTGAAAATGTATTGCATGCTGCCTTTGATCTTGGGGACCCCAAAATACAGAAGTTGGCTATTCCTTGACCATCATTGTATATAGACATGTATCAATGTGGAACTGAGGGAGACAGACAGACAGACAGACAGACAGACAGACAGATATGTAAACAGAGCAAATAAGCTCAGGGGTTTTTTTCTTAAAAAATGTTTTCGGGTATTCTCATTTTCCTACTCATATTGAAATACTGCCCCTCAATGAGGCCAAATTTAGATTCACACAATGTTTTGGGGTATGCGTACCCCTGCACCCCCCCCCAGAAAAAAGCATTCGTGCTGCTAATAAGATGCTTGTATATAACATGGGTGAGATTTCACCCTTTCATTTGTCAGAGCGAGTGACAAATTCATTCCTAATGAAAATGTACTCCATTCCTAATGAAAAAGGTGCTTTCCAGTCTCCAGGTCTTGGATCGCTTCACCAAAACAGACTTAACAAATGCTTTTTGCCACACTTAGAAAGAGAAAATAAAAATGCTATTTTATTCCCCTGCCTTTTAAAATTGGTTTTAATGTGCTCATAATTTCCCTATATTTAATTCTCATTAGGCGGGATTAAAAAGAAAAATAAAACTTGGACTTCGGTTTTTAAGAAGAGAGATAGACAAGGCACACGGAACCAACTCACTCTGTGCAAAACTAAGAAAGGTGCCAAGAGATGTCCTGGTTCAGTGCATTAGAAAGAAAACCAGTGATGAAGTTTTACAGAGACCGTTTGAGACCAGGATGAAGGTTGGTGAGACAGAGGTAATTATACTAAAGGAAATTCCACTGCCTCCTTTCAGAAAAGTTAAAATATAGACAAATTCTTTTAACAAAGTGTTTCGCTCAAAGCTGTGGGAGAATAATCAGCCAAAGGAAAGTACTTCTGTTTCATTAAGACATTTCATACTTGGGGACCACAGACCACAAAGCAAGCTTAAGCTGATTAACTTTAATAGGAGTCTGACCATTCACAAATGCATCAACAAATGGTTCGCAGATCTCAGCAATATCTTGACTCAAAACACCACTAAAGCAATTAGTCTGTAATGAATCTCCAAATGAACCCCAGTCCAAGCTCAGTTTGGTAAGCCATTACAGAAAAACAAATCAGGCCACGCTAGCCAAAGTTGAGCCTATTTAAGGCTCCTTGGCATGAACAGAAAATAACAGTAAGCACTTGTTTAATACTTTGATTCGTGCTGTTTTGAGGCTACAGTCTTTTTACCTGAAATCAATAACATGAACACAAAGAGACTCTCATCCAAATAGACATGTAAAGGATTGAACTGTAATTTTTTCAATGGGACACTTCTTAAAATGATTTAGGATGGGAGGGCGAGCTGGGGTTGCGTGATTTGTGGAAAAATTACATTTTATTATGGCAACTGAAACAGCTCTGCCTTTCACAATATGGTAATATAATCTAGCAAAGATTTCACTGCACACACACATACACCCCTCAATCTCATTGGCATTTTGCATATTTTTAAAAAACTCTCAACCAAAATCAAAAAGAAAAATCCAACTTTCTTTAAAAAAGTTAGATTCAGACACCAATATAGGATATGTTAATATGAATAACAATACAAAGTATAGAACAGCTATGCTTTTTTTGGCAATGCAGTATGATAAAACCTCACTCAAATGTTTTGGCACTCAAAAACATTTGGGATTACTCTTATACAATATTTTAAAAGTCACATTTTAAAATGTAAATGATGCATACCCGCCACACGACTGCACTTTCATACACTAAAGTATTGAATGCTAGTTGCCATTGTCAATACTTGAACCATGTCCACAGGCACGGTTTCTGCTTGTGCTGTAGAGGGAAATGAGGGGCAGGTGGGGCTTGTCAACTGGGGAAGCTAGCCCATCTAGGAGAAGAAAGACTCTAATCTAAACCTTATGGAACACCTTCGAGAGAAGAAAAAGCTAAGGAGTAAACCTTACACAAATCCAGAGTGGAGTCCCTAAGATGGTTGGTTGGCGCCTTGTACACCTCCTTCCAGCAACTCCTGAAGCTAAGATGGTGACAAACATCTTGCCCTGCTTTCCTTTGGACCACACCAGGAAGGCCGAGAGGGGGGTCTTGTCATCTGGGCAGTCCAGGATCTCCATGCACACTACCCAGGCTAGCACCCTGTGGAGGTCACTTCAGTGCTGACCACGCAGCATTTTGAGTTCACCCCCAGAAATGCACTCCATTGTCTCTCGAGACAGGCGGATGTCAACAAGCAACAGTGGAAAGGTTCTCTCAAGAAGTGTTAGCCTTTTAGCTGTATCTTACTTTAATGCATTGCCACATGTCTTAGGAAGGGAACAAATGTAAAGGCTGGAATTAAAACGAAATTAAATAAATATGTTTTCAGACTTTAAAATTTCAGTACCAATATGTAAATGGTGATACTTTTCTAACTGTTATTTAATGCCCACTTCCTTGACCATCAGCTTTGTGACACAGACTTTTCTTTTCATTTGGCATTACAAATGAAACAGCTTTTCTTGTGAACTAATGCCCTGTTATACATAGCAAGATAAAACATCAAAAAGCAAGGGATTTCACATGGGAACAGAAGTTAAACAATTGAGGGTTGTTTTGTTTTTTTGGCAGTGAGATAAAGCTAAACCTGCTTAATTTCTCCATGGCAAGGAACGATCAAAGACTTGGGGCAGTAAAATGAGTTAGCCGTCTTAAGTACATTCAGGAACAGGTGCCATAATTAATGAGGGACACTTTTTTTTTGTCAGTTCACCTATAGTTCTAAGTGAATCACTCTTGTCATAAGCTAGGAGCAGTGGAACCTCAGACCCAGAAGTCAAATGCACATTTCTGAATCTGGCCCTAGGCCATGTTCCCCTCAAGCCACACTACTCACCACAGCCTCCTCCAATGCTTTTGCACAATTAAGACCACATCTACACCACTACAGTGGTACCTCAGATTACAGACACTTCAGGTTACAGATGCTTCAGTTTACAGACTCTGCTATCCTAGAAATAGTACCTTGGGTTAAGAACTTTGCTTCAGGATGAGAACAGAAGTGGCACGGTGGCAGCAGTGGAAGGCCCCATTAGCTAAAGTGGTACCTCAGGTTAAGAACAGTTTCAGGTAAAGAACGGACCTCCAGAATGAATTAAGTTCTTAACCCGAGGTACCATTGTATTATAACCAGTTTAAACAATCATGGCTTCTTCCAAATAATTCTGGGAGCTGTAGTCTTTAAATGTGCTGAGAGTAGTTAGGAAACCTCTCTTCCCTTCACAGAGATACAGTTCCCTGGTAAGATTGATTGATTGATTGATTGATTGATTGTTAAACCACTTTAGGAATTGTGAGAGAGATGGGAGGGCTGTCTCCCAACAACTCTCAGCACCGTTAACAACCCACAGTTCCCAGAATTCTTTGGGGGAAGCTGTAAGTGTTTAAATGGTATGATATTACTTTAAGTATTTAGTAAGGGTGGGGGGCTAATCATACCCTCAAACATGTTGAGGTGAAAAAACTGGGATGCACGTCTTCCGGGGCAGTGCTCCTGCACAAGTCAAGTGAGCTGTGTGGGATTGCAGCCCCCAAAAGCACCCCCCCCGAATGAGATTGCGACATGAGATTGCACTGCCCAAAATGGGCACCATGCTCTCCTGTGAAAAAGCAGGGTGTCCTGGTTTTATCAGGACGGTTGAGATGTATAGGTTAAGTGCATTCAACTCCTTGCTTTGAAAGAGAAATAGCTGTTTGACCTGTGTTGATAACGCTGCAATTCAGGAGTCCTTCTATCCCCAACGAGAAATAACACTTCTGGGTTTCTAGCAAGCCATTATTTGCTTTAAAATGGTCCTACAGACCACTCAACAGTTAGAGAAGTTTGAAATTTAATGATGGGAAAGAATGCTTTGTCACAATAGCACTAGCCTCTCAGAAGCTACACATATTACTCTGGACTGAGAAATTGAAGAATTATGATAGGTGTGGATTCATCTCTGAAATTAGCTTCCCCCAACCCTGAGTTAAAATTGGAGGCATGCTTCATTCTTATACCTGAAAATGTTTATTTTGCACAGCCTTTCCCAACCTGGTGTCCTCTGGCGGGGCTAGCCCAAAACATTTTAGCACCTGAGGCAAGCCACAAAAGGAAGAAGAGGGGAATGAAGATCACCACCAGGAACAAAGAGAAAATAAAGAGCTCCTATCAGAATCTCCTCCTCCTTTGGATCCTGCTGCCTGAGGCAGTCACCACACCTTGTCCAAGGGGTGGGTCGGCTCTGCCTCCAGATGCTGTTGGAGAACATTTCCCACCATTCTTGACCAGTGGACATCATACTGGGGCTGAGGGGAGTTTTAGTCCAGAATTTTCTGGAGGGCACCGAAGCAGGGAAAGGCTAGTTTGGAGACTGGGTAAGAATTTTAGCCAGTCTATTTCTGGTGCCCTTCAGTGTGAATTACTGCTCCAGATATGCTTCCCAACTGGAAAGGACCAAGACCAGAGCAATGGGTGTAGAGAGCAGCTTCCCCTTCAGAAAGGCACCTTGAGCTCTAGAAAAGTTTCAGTAAATTAAAAAGAGCACTGTCAGATCAGACCAAAGGTGTCCCAGTCTAGCATCCAGTTTGCCACAATGGGGTTAGTATTGCTGCTTTAATGTATTTATCATGGCAGTTCAAGTCTGGGAACTGCTGTTTTTTGTTGTTTTTTCAGACTCAACCAGCACACACACCAACACCAACACCCCCCATAAACTAAACATAATGTTTCATTTTAAAGTACAGGTAACCTCTTAAATCCATATCTTCCTCCCTGCCATGAGTCTCAACACACACTGGGATGTCTATTGAGGACTGCACTGAATTTGTGCAAATTATTTAAATGCTCTCTTTCCTCCTTCTAGGATCTAGGATCTACACAACACTGGAGAGCCAGTGTGGTGTAGGGGTTAAGAGCGATAGACTCATAATCTGGGGAACCGGGTTTCACGTCTCCTCTCCTCCACCTGCAGCTGCTGGGTGACCTTGGGCTAGTCAAACTTCTTTGAAGTCTCTCAGCCCCACTCCCCTCACAGAGTGTTTGTTGTTGGGGAGGAAGGGAAAGGAGAATGTTAGCCGCTTTGAGACTCCTTTGGGTAGTGATAAAGCAGGATATCAAATCCAAACTCCTCCTCCTCTTCTTCTAAAAGTTCTGCAGCTATTACTACAAATTGCATTTTTTTGATTACAAAAAACCTCAACTGCCAAGGGACTCAGACAGGAAAGGATAGAGTTGCTCCCCCTGTGTACACCTGACCACTTTTGGCATTAATCAAAGAACTAGCTGGCCACTGCAGCATCTGTAAATCAATCTGTGCATAAGGGTTAAAAATGAAAACGTAAGTCATTACTATGGGGAACTCCATAAGGGCTTCACTTTTTTGTGTGTGAACAGCTCCTGGTGCTGAAAAAGAGAAAGACACATACCGTACTTTCCTGCTAAAACTAGTGGAATATTCCAACCAAACCACTGGGGCACGTCATTCTTCCTTTTTCTTTGCAGAGAGATCTGACAGTGTCAACTATTTGCTGAGCACTTGCTCTGATTTGTTTGTGAGGAGTTTAGATTATGTTGCACCCAGGCAAGTGCTATCCTGCACTTCCACAGTGCATGTTCCCATTAGTTAGGTAAAGGGACCCCTGACCGTTAGGTCCAGACGCAGACGACTCTGGGGTTGCGGCGCTCATCTCGCTTTACTGGCCGAGGGAGCCAGCGTACAGCTTCTGGGTCATGTGGCCAGCATGACTAAGCCGCTTCTGACGAACCAGAGCAGCGCACGGAAACACCGTTTACCTTCCCGCCGGAGCGGTACCTATTTATCTACTTGCACTTTGACGTGCTTTCGAACCGCTAGGTTGGCAGGAGCAGGGACTGAGCAACGGGAGCTCACCCTGTCGCGGGGATTCGAACCACTCACCTTCTGATCGGCAAGTCCTAGGCTCTGTGGTTTAGACTGCAGCACCACCCGCATCCATTAGTTACCACATCTCAAAAAGTATGAGCTTCTGGGCAGCAGTGGTTGTTGCCTATTAGGACTGGGTGGGTGGAAGGCAGAGATGACAGCAGTAGATGGAAACAGGCAGAGCCAACTAATGCCAGTCCTGCCCCCATCCTCTTCTCTGCAGAGTTATTGGGCTGCAATACTGAAATTAAGCAGGAGGAAGCTGGCAAGCAGTCTGTCTCCTGGACTGGTTGTGTAAGTCAGAAGGCAGGCAGAAGAAGCTGCCACACACTGAGTTTGGCCCACAGTATTTTCTACTCTGACTGGCAGCAGAAGTTCTCCAGGAGTTCAGTCATACGCGGAGATGCTGGGGGTTGAATCTGGGGCTTTCTGCATACAAAGCAGATACTCTGCCACTGAACTATGGCTTTTCCTGGAGGTGGAGCTCTGGCTGAAGGCAGACTGAGGTTGGTGGGGCGACACCCTACTTGCTCTAATGGGTCGGGCTCCCCTGCTTCTCGCAAGACCTCCCAATCAGATATAATTGTGGAAGCCGTAGGTGATTGAATCTCAGCCCCAAGCAGTCTAGAAGTGCTTCCACTCATAAGAGCAACCTCTGAGATTCAAGGTTAATCTACATAGGAGAACGTAGGAGATTTCCACACCCCAAAGTCACACAATTGTTCTGTTTCATCCAGGGAAGTCTACTTTGAATAGGAATGCTTCTCTACAATCCCAGATGCAGAAGGAGCTGGGTGTGCTGGTCCCATGGGTTACCTGAGAGGTGAGGTCCAAGTCCGGTCCATGGTCAAAGGTGCAACATGGAGGCAGTCCATAGTAGCTGAAGCTGAGTGCTGGGCAGGGAGTCTGGTGAAGTCAGGAACAGGCATGCAAGCAGGGAGCCAGGGTGGGTCCAGAGCTCAGGCAGGAAAGGAGGACAGGGTTCAGGCAGGAACTAGCAACCAACAATGCTGCTCTCACAACTTGGGACTGGGGCTGGCTGGCTTTTATCTGCCCCGAGGCATAGGGCTGCCCCAATCCTCTAGTGACTCGCCTCTCCTGGCCTGGAGGCGAGCACTCCTCCTGCGGAAACTTAGTTCCCTCCGCCTCTCTGCCCTGAGCCTCTGCAGCTCAGGAGAGGCTGGAGGGTTACTGGACCCAGAGGCAACCTCCTCTTCCCCTGTCGGGGCTGAGAGTGGAGCACCTGCAGGCAATGGGTCCTCCATCACCTCAGGAGCCACAGCAGACTCAGCTGATGCCTGCACCTGAGGATTCAGCACAGGTGAGGACCCTTCAGGTTCATGCCCCAGCCCCGTCTCAGCTGGTTCTGGAGGCGGGGAATCCTGTGCAGGCTGGGATCCCTCAGGTTCAGCATCCGAGTCCAAATCCCAGGCCATCACACTGGGTTTGGACCCAAGAACCATCTGCATGCAAAGTGTGGAACAGGGAGGAGTGTGATTATTGCTTTTGCCTCTTGATCTCTTGTTGGATTTTGATACCATCGTCCATGATATCCTCCTGCAGTGGCTTTGGGGAATGGGAAATGAGGAAACTGTGTGTTATAGTACTTCTGCTTCCTTCAGAACCAAGTCCAGAGAGTGGCTTTGGGAAAGTTATCTATCTTATCCCCCATGCTATTTAATATCTATAGGAAGTCACTGAGAGCAGTCATTAGGGGGCGAGAGGCCATCAGTATGCTGATTATGCTCAGCTCTATTTCTCCTCAATCAGGAGAGGCTGTGCAATCCCTGAATCAGTGTTTGGATGCAGTGGTGAGGCAGACATGGAAGAACAAGCTGAGCTTGAATCCTGGCAAGAGGGAGGTGCTGTGTCCAAGAAATTCCTCTGTCCAAGAAATTGGTCAGTTGTGTAGTAGTATTATTATTATTATTTATTAAATTAGTATAACACCCTTCATCTGCAGATCTCAGGGCGGCTCGCAACATTAAATTACAATATTAAAAAACAGCACAAAATGCAAAATAAAAATAAGAACCAAAACAAACCAATAACCTTCCACCACACACAGCTTAAAAGGCCATAGATTGTTTAATTAGCCAAAGGCCTGGAAGAAGAGGGATGTTTTTGCCTGGAGCCTAAATATATGTAACAAAGGTGCCAGGCGAGTCTCTCTCAGGAGAGCATTCCACAAATGGGGAGCCACTGCAGAGAAGGCCCCGTTCTCGTGTTGCCACCCTCCAGACCTCTCGTGGAGGAGGTACACAGAGAAGGGCCTCAGAGGATGATCTCAGGGTCCAGGTAGGTTCATATGGAGAGAGGTGGTCCTTGAGGTAATGCAGTCCTGAGTTACCCTGGTTGGGGTAGCTGTACTCACTGTGTACTCTTTTTCAATGCCTACTTAAAACATATTTGCTTAGGAAAGCCTATCCGTACATGTAGAATGTTCTGTTCTCGTTTGTAGCTTATCTTTGATTGCAATTGTTTTTGGATGTTTTTAAAGAGTTGGCTTTATTATTTTATTCATTTTGTAAACTGCTTTTAGGCTTCATTAAAATCAAGCAGTATATAAATTTTGTAAAATGAAACAGATGAAGTGTGATGCCTCATTCCTGAGTTACAGCCCTTACCCCAATTTACAGACTTTATGTTATATATATATCTCCCCATAATAAATGAGCCTGTTTTTCTCAGACACCATACTGCACACCAAAATTCTTTTAAAGAAAGAAAGAAACTCAAACTAGGGGGAGTTTCAAAAGCACTCTGTTATACGATACATGGAGGGTTCAGCTGCTGAAAGTAAAATTAAAAATAAACCCCACCAGGCTTGCGTGGGACGACATAAACCTTTGGATCCCAACCAGAGCTGGTAATGAGTTCCCACAATGACCTGTTCCTTCCAAAGTTGATTAAACTGTTTAAAGAGGGGGGGGGGAAACCCCTTCAGATCTTTCTTATACATGGGACTGAACACTCTGGTGAAATGTAATACTTCTCAAGAAACAAACACTTTCTGAAATGTGTGAAGTGATGTTTAAGAGAGCCAGCTGGACAGGTATGTCACTGCTTTGTGTAGCATCTTTGAGTGCCAGAAAATGGCTCCCCCCTCCCCTTTTTAACATATCCAATGACTTCTATATAAGATCTGCAAGGGGAGACCTGCAACAAAATGTTGGTGTTTGAAGCACTTGTTTGTGTTTCTAGGTGCCCCATTCTATCCTGCGACTGGTTTTTCATTCCTGCCCCTCCCCCCACAAAAAACCCCTGTCAGCATTTTGAGTGTATGCTCAACCTCAATAGGCAATTTTCACTGTCTCCTCCTCTTCTAGGGATTCTCCCCCCCCCCCAAAAAAAATCTATACTTTCTGTGTTTCTGCAAACCTTTGGGATTCTCCCCCTCATGTGCCAGGGAGTGCTGCCATTTTGGATACATGGATGTGGACACTTACCACTGAACATCAGAAGTAGAAGGTAATAACAGTGGCGGCTGGCCCATTAGGGCACTGCCCCATCAGTGTCAGTCTGCCCTCATCCAGTCTCCAGGTGTTCTTGAGGCCGACCCTTTCAGTTCTGCACGGATTGTTCCCCATCGCTTAACACAGGGATGGGGAATCTATGGCCCTCTGAATGTGGTTGGACTCTAAGTCCCATCAGGTTGCAGGTTCACCACTGCTGTGGGAAGGGTGTTTATGGATAAAAGGCTTTTATCTGCCACATTTTCTTACCTTTGCAGCAAAAAGCAATTGCTATGCTGAAATCATAACTAGATCTTTCCTGATTTGAGCTCTTAATGAAGAAACAGCATAATTAAAATAAAATGAGTCTCTGGTGTCAGCATTTACTTCCTTCCCAGACGTAGATCAAATGGGGGGGGGGGTGTTGGAATTTTCACATGCACACTTTTTTCCCCTTTTACTTTTTTTGAGGTTAGTTTATTGGATGGCACAGTCTTAACTTGTTGAATTTTAAAAGTAACTTGCTGTTAGTTGGCCAAATCTGGCTTATTTGTGGGTTTGGGCAGGGGAAAAGGTGGTGAGATTTCTTTAATTCTCAAACATATAGGCTGCCCTTCACCAAATGCTCCAAGAGCACATTACAAAAAATAACAATTAAAAATAAGTACAAATTACGTTAAAGTCGTGCAATTAAACTACAGAATAGCAGGATAGCAGTGCACAGTAATGCAGCAGAAAGGGAGATATCTAGTCAAACAAAGGCCTGGATAAAGAAGTACATCTTCACCAATTGTCAGAAGCAAGATGCACTTCAGGTGTTAGGTTATTCCAGAACCTGGGGGCCACCACAAAGAAGCCCCTCTCATGTACTGCCATCTGCATGAGCCATGGAGGGTTTCCTTGCTGATCTTAACACCCAGGCAGATCAATGTGGGGAAAGGTGCTCCCTCAGATATTTTGGGTCAAAGACATTTAGATCTTTATATGATGACCTTAAATTGGCAATCTGTGCAGATCTTTCAAGACCAGCACAAGTGTCTGGCCAGAGATACCCTCCGTACTAGTTGCAATTTCTGAACTCCTTCTGCAAAGGCAGCACCACACATAGCAAATTGGAATAGACTTATCTGGAAGTTACCAGAGTGTGGAGCTCTGTGGTTGAGCCGTTCCTTTTCAGGAGGGGCCACAGCTAGCAAACCAACTACAGCTGGAATAACGTAGTCATAGCCAAGGCTACATGGGCCTCAAACAATATATATGGAGCAAGGATTACTCCAAGCTATGCACCTGCTCCTTCTAGAGGAGTGCAATTCTGTCCAGAACTGGTCATTTCCCTATTTCCTGAAGTTGAGAGTCTGCAATGCACAGTACCTCCATCTTGCCTAGGTTCAGTTTCAATTTATTGGTCTGTATCCAGCCCATTTCCACTTACAGGAAACAGTGAAACAACTTTCCTGATTCAGATGCAGCAGAGAGATAGGGCACAGTGTCATCACTTTAATCCAACTTCCCCTGACAAAATCTCCTAGTAACTTCATCTATGGGGGGACGACAAGACTAACCCCCCAAGGAACCCCACAATTTAGCTCTCAAGGGGCCAGGCAGCAGTCCCACATTCCTACTCTCTGAAATCCACCTCAGAAGCAGAACCACTGTAGCACAGTACCCCTAACTTCCAACATTCAGAGCCACTTCAAAAGGATACTGTGGTATCAAAAGCCACTGAGAGGTCAAGGAAAACCAGCAAACTGCACTTCCCCAACAGACCAGGGTGACCAAGGGAGTTTTCAGTGCCATATCCAGGCTTGAAGCAAGATTGAAAGGTGTCCAGCTACGCACTTTGCATTTAGTTTGGAAGAAGAGGGACAGAGGGAGGGTGATTCTCCCCCCACCCCCAAAAAAGTCACAGGAAATTCTGTCAGCCATTGGGAAAAGATGAGCAGGAGGAGGGATGGAAGTGGGATAGCATAAAACTGTAACTGGAAACATTTTGCAAGTGCAGCTAGACTGTTAAATTCCTAATGGTTTCCGAATCCTAGCTAGAAATGTCCTTTACACTGTATTAAGTAGCATCACAGCTGCAGACCATCCTTTCCCTTTCCCTTCTTCTTTTTTGGCACAGCAATCTAGAGTACAAAGGGCTCCCAATTAAATTAAATGGGAAACAAGAAGGAAGATTATCAGTCTTTTTTTTAAAAAAAAAACCATGCTGGAATGCAGGTTGTTGTTGTTGTCAACTTTGTCTCAGGTGCTTTATCTGGTCACACTTTATCTTCATGCGCTAAAAAAAAGCTTCAATCACGGATTCCTGCAGCTTTCCCAGGCTGCTGTAAAAGGCAGAAAAAAGACTAGAACATCCCCGCCCCCTGTTAGTGGATACTCCTCGAGGTGGTATGTACAAACACACAGAGACCATGTTTTAGCCCACAGGTGCTTATTCTTCAATAGTGTCAATATTTCTTGTTGCAGGGTCTACATGGACAGGGACAACTTTTCCAAGCAAAGAAATGGGCCTAGAATTGTGTTCCCAAAGCATAAAGAAATATAAAAGCAAGAGAGTTTGCACTTTGATCAACAACATGATCAGAGTTATTAGTAACAGCATTCCAATAAATGCTCTTAAAACACCATGCCCCCCATTTACCCTTGAACATGTCCCAAAACTGAGAATGTTTTCCCTCTGCAAAGCTGAGTAACAAAAAGCAAAGGAGAGCATGCAGTACCTTTCCAAGTTGAAAGGAGAAAGAGCTCACCTGTTGTCTGGTAGCTAATTATATGGTGGTGATCTGATCCTAAACATCTTCAGCCTTGCAGCTATACTCATTTGTGAGAAAGGCTTCAGGAATAAACCCTGGGGAACAATCCGTACCCATTGCCTTGCAAGGTATCTTTGGGAGAAGCAGCAGTTACGGAGTACACCCTACACTAAGACGCATTGTACGCCTCCTTCTGGCAACTCCTGCAGCCAAGCTGATGCCAAACATATTGTTCTGCTTTCCTTTGGACCAAAACAGTGTGTGTGTGTGTCTTGTCATCCACAGCGCCCATAATTTTGGAGCAGTGACTGGAGTTGTAGTCTGATGTCATCTGGGGTCCCCAGAGTTGAAAAGCACTGCTTAATCTAAACATATTGGTAATTTCAAACCTTAGAAATAAGGTTATATGGATGGTGCATTTTTTTAAAAAAAGAAAGAAGCAAAATTCTGCATGCTGAGAGCTGAATTCATCATGCAAACAACTTTATTATTCAATCTGCTCCCAACACGATCTAGCTATCCAATCTTCCAAGTCATGTTTTTTTACAAGATGAAAGAACTGTAGTTGAGCAACTGAAGAATTGGCCACCTCTCCAGCAACCATCACCTGGGGGCAGCTGTTCCATCAAACTATCTCAGTGGGAGAGATAGGAAGCAAGGCTCATTCCATCTGCTTTGCCAAAGGAGTAGCTCCATTGGGTACCTCCTGCCCCTTAACCGTGCCAGCTATTCATTAAAAGAAAAACTGTTTAAGAAAAGGTGACGGAGTTTTGATTTCCACCCCCTCCATTCCCAGCCTGTTTTTCCCCCCTTGTGTGACTTGTTTGCTAGTGTGTTGTTTTTTTAAGCTTTGTTTTAATTGATTGCATGTAAACCATTCTGGGAGACTTTGAGGAGAAGGGTACAAGTGCCCTCAACAAATAAGATGTAGCTTTTGTGCCTCTGCAGTATGTTTTAAATATGTCTTTATTTTAAATTGCATTGTTTTGAGGGGGAGATAGAAATTTAATAAATAAATAATGATGAGTTGTTATTTTCCCTGTCTCCCCACCGACCAGCATTCTTCAGTGTTTTGTATGTAGTTTTCAACTTTGCAGATCTTAAAAGTTTTCATATACAATTGAGGTCATCAGGATTAACGTAAAACAAGCAGTTTTCTATGTTATTCCATTTATTAGTTACTCCCTACTTTTTCTTTAACAAAGTAAGGAGTAACTAATAAATGGGAAAACATAGGAAATGCAATATTATAAATTAAAATTATAAGAAACCACAGAAGGGGTGGAGGGAATGTGTCCATTCGGAAGTTATTCAATTTGTATGTATGTAAAAAAATCTCTAAAACTGAAAAATAAAATTTATATATTAAAAAATAAACTTTGTAGACCAAGGCTTTGGCTAAATACATATGTACCCAAAGAAGATGAAGTTTTTGCTAGTTTTCCCTGCTTCTGTTTTTGTTTGTTGAAAGCATTCCTCTGGTGCCCACAGATATTTGGCATGAGTGGAAGATCAGATGACAAAAGGTCAAAAATTAAATGGGCTCCTTATGCGATGCTCAGCGGTTACGTAAATGGGATGGGATGGGCAGCCACCCCAAATAAAATGTTAGCTAGGGAGACACATAACACTGATGCCTCTTAAGACAAAGCGACTCCAGCGACCACAAGGAACTTCCCCCACTCTTTGCATTGCGCATGTAAAATTAAATAAACACAAACTCAGTTCAATAGCAACAAAATACCAAGTGTCCTTTCTCAGATGACATCTTTTTCTAAATGTACATACACTGTGTATTTTTAAAGGGGGGCACAAAATAAATGCTTACAATAAACTCACAAAGGAAGCCAAAGGTCCATCAATCTTTATTGTTGCTTAGACATCACAGTGAACAACTGATGCAAAGGAATTATATGCCCTTGGCATAGCGCATGCAGACATTTTGACTACAATTTCCATAAGGCCCATCTGATTGACACTACATAATCCATCATGCTGCATCAGAACAATGAGGTGTATGAACTCGCCACCATAAGCTCACTTCCTTGAGAATAAGACCTGCTGAACTCAGTAGAATGGGACTATAGCTCAGTGGCACTGACAGAGGGTATGCTTTGTGTGCAGAGAGCCCCAGGTACAATGTCCAGCAAAACGAAGAAAGGCCACTATGTGAAACCCCAGAGAGCTGCTACCGGCGACAAAAAATGGGCAGAGCAACTGATGCTACTATTACTTTTGTGCAGTAGGCTTCTTTTAAGCTTTACAAAATCCAGACGTTTGCACCCACACTTCTCTTTGTTCAGGAAAATGGGAGGCACAATCACAGTGGGGAAAAAACAACCCACATTGAAACAGCAATTTAAACAGGAGATTTGGGTCAAGAGATGAAGGGAATGCTTGTGTAAATAAGTGTGTCATCAGAAGTGGGTGGAATGCCAATACATGGGACTCTTGCATTTCAGCGTTCCACAACACTGGTACCGTTGGGGACATATCTGGGTTCAATACCATACACCTTGTGGGTTCAGCCTGCACATTCAATAAAATCCAGACTTCAGAGCTCAGCAAAACAGGATGTTTATTTAGGCTTTGCAAGGCCAGTATGCCACAACCTCAGCAACCAGCAAGTATTGAGGGTGTGACACACACAAGCATATCAAACAGCAGTATTTATCTACTTTTCAAATAAGCGAAGAGGCAGTTCATCACGAGGCATAGCTACAAGCACAAGGCATGGCTATGAGCTTCCTTATCTATTCATTCTCGCCTCCTGTTTGTCCAAGGATATGCAAAAGGCCCCTGTGCATATGCCTTCTCTGTCCCTTTCTCATGGTGTCTTCGAGAAATAATCCTTCCCTAACTCCCCTGACATTCCAACCCTCACTTGCTCAGTCCCTCTCACACGTTGCAATTTTCATTCTTTAATTTCAATAATTCCTCTGGCAAGGTCATTGTCCATTGTTGGTTGCCAACAGCGACTGACTGCAGCTCTCCACCATTATAAATAGCATCATGTACTCACACCTGGAAGAAGTCTCTTGAGCTGGGCTTCTCAGCCCCGGGACCAGATTCCCTTGAGAAATCAGCCCCATCTCCTCTCCAGCCAGCTTGCCATTGCTGACAATGAACTATGTGGGAGTTAAGTGGAGCTGAAAGTGTGGGGTAACCAGCCTCATATAACCAACATGCTTAAGTCTTATGAATGCGTGAAGGAATTAAGACCATAGAGTAAGCTGTCCTGCCAGGGATAGCTCACCTTGGAATCGATTAGGTTATCAAGCCTTTGTTCTCCTACCAGGGAAGTTCAATGTGTGAGGTCTTAGCTAAATGGAAAAGCACATGAATCTGACCTATGAAGAGTTTGTAAGTAAACCATTTTTAACTTACTAAACGTGCTATTTTTCTATGCCAGGGGAGAAGGGGAACTTTGGCTTAGAAGGGGGTATTTGAAAGGTCTAACAGCTTATATTCCACCCTTTGCTTTGCTGCATATTTTGTAATTTTAAATCTCTACTGGGGCTCTCTCACCAAAGAGTACCATCCCCAAACTTGGGTCTTGCCATCCATGAATTCTCCTTCTATACCTAGTTTTCCCTTGCTACCGACAGGAAGACTGTTAGGAGCCAGGCCAGATATTTATTCCTTGAAGGCGCTCCACTTCTGAAGAAGAGGGTGGGAGCCTGGGAGGTTGATAAGTCCCAAGAAGAGTACAGAAGGATTCAAACTTGTCTTGAGTCCTACTGTAGGTAAGACTATGATCTGGTAGAAAACGCCACCCTCAGGTGAAGGGCTGTAAAAGAGGATTGGACAAATTTGTGGGATATAAGGCTAACTACGGATACTAGCAATGGTGGTTACGGACATCTGGATTGATGTTTTATCCGATTTTGCATTAAAGAGTGGGTTTTCCTTCAAAAGGAGCAGGCCAAGGGGGAAACCACTCGGACCCATGTTTTCTAGGCATAGGAAACCTGTTCTCAACACTCGTCTGCTAACAAGTCTTTTCTAAGTATGGTTTTGGCTCGAGTTGTTGTACATTCCCTTAAGTATTCTCCTGGAAGCACTGCTTTGAGGGAAACCTTGATCAACTGCAATGCCAGATGGTCTTTGCTTACTTACAGGAGAGCAATTCTGTTTCGCCAAGTAGAGCACCAGTCATTGGGAGTAATCAGCTTGGCTTTCACAACTTCTTAAAGTGCCAAAAGCTTGCATGAAGCTGTGGAAGGTTGATGTCTCCACTGGCATCGTAGTATTGGGATGTTGTGGGTGGCAGGGGTGGGTGGTTGGAGAGAGAGAGAGATAGAAAGAGATGCTCATTCTGTTCTCTGCGCCTTTTGCCTCTCCTTCGGCTTCATTCAGAAGATGCTTCTCTGCCACAGCAAATGCTGATGCAGCTTCTGAGTCAATGCTGAGAGCGCCAGACATAACTCTCATTCATTGTCAACCATGGGAGGGGGGGAGGGAAAAATTTATGGCTTCCCAGCTGTTTTCCTTTCGTATGATCAGGTTCCTTTTGGAAGAAGCAGCAGCAAATCTTTTTACAAGCTCGGTTTAGGAAGAGGGTGGAAATAGCAATGTATAGGGGAACAAAAACATCCCAACAGATACCGGAAGGGGTGAAAGGCTGGGGGGGGGGGGGTTCGTCTGTTTTGCAAATACATTTGTAGCAGCAAAATGTACCACTATGGAACCAGTTAGATCGACAGCCAATGGTCAGGAGGTTCAACATCCGCTTTGGGGGGGGGCTGCTGCTAAACAGTTACAAGACTCGGACCACAGTCTCATGATGTAAATTTGCATATGTACAGATGACTGGGCAATTAAGAATGAGGGTGGTGTGTGTGTGTGCCTTGAAAAGCACATGGAGATAAAAGAGTAAGTGAGGGAAGAGTGTCACCTTTGCAACTTCCTCATACACTCCAAGCACCCCGATTTTCCAGAGAGAGACACAAAATCACAAAAGCCATCCTGGCTTCTGATTTGATCCCAGAACATCCCTATTTCCCCCGCCAGCGCCGAATTAAGAGAGGAGGATGAGCTGGCATTCATCCTGAGTGGTGGTGGAGGCTGCGGCAGCGGCGAGGGAGCATCCCACTGCCTCTTCATGGCTGCCACTGCCAGCCTCCTCCCTTGGGCAGCTCATAGGGGTTGCTGGAGAGCAAGAGAGGCTAAGCCCTGCACAATGAGCCAGCTCTGAGGTGCAGGCAGAGGGCAGGACAGCCCTGGGCAGGAAGAAAGGGGGAACAGAGCGGAGTTCAAGGAGTCTTGCTTTAAAGAAAAATAATGCCGAAAACATTTTTGTTTAGGCAAGCCTATCTTGACCCATGGAAGATGGACATGTGTTTTTAATCTGGTTATTAGTTTATCATTCATCTTTATAACTAAGATTTTTAATTGTTGTTTTTTTTACTATTTCTAAATGGATAATTTCATTGCTTTATTCTTTTTGTAGATTGCTTTGAGGGTTTGTTTGTTTTTAACAGTCAAGCAGTAAATAAATATATTGTAGGCTGCTATTTGAAGTTGCCCTGAAGTTTTCGAAAGCTGGTGAGGATGTGGAAGGGCTGCGTGCAGCCCAGGTCACCTCCCCCAAACAACGTGCATGTTGAACTCACCGCAAATCCCTCCCACTGGAACATGGCCAGGATCTGTTCATGCTTCCAGGCCCATTTCAGCACCTTTCACACTGAAGCACCTGAATTAAATTACATAACGTGCAGTCTTTTGCACTGAACAGGAAATCAGATGGATTTAGAGAAACATTTTGAGATACACCCACACACACATATATATACATATATAACTCTGCATGAGAAAGACAGAGGGAGATAACACTGAAATAGGATATAAATGAATGAAATCCTAAGGGTGGCAGGAGCTCTCCATTAGCAAGCTGTGGTTGGTTTAAAAGACAGTAGTGAACACAGACAAGCACCTGAGATCCCTGTAAAGTTCAATCACTTTGATGACAGGTTCCCCCAGGATCTAAAGTTGTATGCTTTGGTCAACTGCATTATCATCAAGGTGACCTTATTCTCTTCATTAATAGAGGGAAAACCTTAGAAGTTGAACCTCCAGCTATCTTCCAGCTCCATTACACGTTTCTACCAGCAGGGGTCAGATTACCTACTTCACATGACAATGTATGCTTTTTATATATATAAAAAGGTGTTCTGATCAATTTCTTTACATTACCCAGAGGCTTCTGTCCCTGTTATCATTATCAATGCAACAATCCCAAACACAGAGAGTAGGGAGTAAAAATCCCCATTGCTTAAAAGATTGCATCACACAACGTTGTGATTGTGTCATTGCATACTCTGTTGTGGTCTGAACACACACACACCCTTTTCTGTCTTCAGTGCCATCTCTTAAAACATATTTTTCAAAGGAAATTGGAGCACAAACATAGTTTAGAAAAGCATAGCATGGGGATTCAAGTTAAGCTGCATGCCTTTCTATCCATTTGCCAAATGGAAATGAGAGCTATGGGTTTAAACGCACAGAGACGTTGGCTAGCATTGCACTGCTGGATTGGAATAAAGTCCACTGGTGCAGAATCCTGCCTCCATTTAAGCCAACCAGGAGCAAGGCAAGAGAGGGACAACCCTCATCCACCGTTTGTCTTGAAACAGCCTTGATTTGACAGCACCTAATGTGTATGTTCACAGACATCAAAATAAACAATATTCTGGCATACTAAGTAAAAAAAAAAATACTGAAAATTAAGGATTTGTTTGCAAGATTTCTGTTCCACTTAAATCTTCCTCTGATTAGCTATTAAATCTATGGGAAGAAGACTCTTTAACTTCCATTGGTCCGAGGTGCATGTCTGAACGCACGTGCTTGTCCATGTGCATTCAGCACAGAACTCTGACAGCACTGGAATATTTTGCTGGAGTCAGTACATGCATCCATTATGAAAGACATGTTTATCCATAACCTTATGCCCCATGAAGAAATCACGCACCGGGACATAGAGAAAGGTTGTTTTATTCAATGAAATGAAAGAGGCAGAGGAGCATAGGGGTGCCAAGCTATCTATCTATCTATCTATCTATCTATCTATCATCATCATCTATATATCTATCTATCTATCATCTATCTATCATCATCTATATATCTATCTATCTATTATCTATCTATCATCTATCTATCTCTATCTATCATCTATCTATCTATCTATCTATCATCTATCTATCTATCTATCATCATCATCATCATCATCTATCTATCTATCAATCTATCATCTATCTATATCATCTATCTATCATCTATCTATCTATCTATATCTATCATCTATAACATCTATCTATCTATCTATCATCTATCTATCTATATCTATCATCTATCTATCTATCATTTATATATCATCTATCTATATCTATCTATCTATCTATATCTCAGGGGTCGGCAATTTTTTTTAGCCACGGGGCCAGTCCACTGTCCCTCAGACCTTGTGGCAGGCCGGAGAAGCAGCGCGGGGGGGGGGGGGAGCTGGAAGAAGAGGCGAGGGGGGCCAGCCGCTGTGCTTACCTTCCCAGGGGCACAATCCATAGCACATTTCAGCTCAGTGGGCTTGAGCAGTTCTTCAGGCGCTGAACAAACGGCCTTGAAACAATTGTGGCTTACTTGCGAATAAGCGCGTCTTTAGGGCTCTTTAGAGTCCGTGCATCCAACGGCAGGGCAGGGTGCGGCTACATGCCGTGACGCGGCGTCTCCTGGTGGTCTCCTGGCGGTTCAGGTGGAAGCTGGTGGGGAAGGGAAAGTGGAGGTGGCGAGGCGGGAGGAGCCAGAGCCGGTGGTGGGCACTGCCTTGCCTCCTTGCGACAGGAGGAAGTGGCCGAGTGGTGTCAGCTCTGCCAATCAGACGCCACACCTGGTTTACCTCAGCGCAGTGCGGGGATGTCTCCGCCAATCAAATGCCGCTGAGGTAAACCAGACACAGCATTTGATTGGCAGAAACATCCCCACTCCACACTGAGGTAAACCAGGCGCAGCAATTGAGTGGCAGAGCCGCCATTGCCAGGAGTCTCTGCTTCGTGGCGGGTTCTGGCTTCACAGCGTGGGTTTATGACCCAGGTGGGCCTGATCCGGCCCGCGGACCTTAGTTTGCCGACCCCTGATATATCTATCTATCTATCTATCTATCTATCTATCTATCTATCTATCTTTCTATCTATCTATCTATGCAGGCAGCAAATCATGTAGCACAAATACACTTTGACCTTAAAGAGTCTCTAATTATCTGAGTCTGAAGAGTGAGCGTGACAATTTTCCACAGTACCCACACTAACAGAAGAGAGGATAAAGGGAGGTATACCTGAACTTGGAGCCTAATGGAACACAAAGTCTGGGATCAGAGATCTGAGCTGCAAGAAAAGCTGAGCTCTTCCTTTAAAATCCTGGGAACAGAAACCTCTCACCTATTCCTTGGTCTGTGGTTTAGTGAAGCATACGGCTGTTCCTTGGGAAGCAAAGAGGGGGTTCCATTGGAGATATGAACTACCCAACCATTGCAAAGCTGGAGTTTAAGTACGATTTGGAGACAACTGTTCTGTAGGAGAGGGGCCAGGTCTGCCTTGAAGAGTGAATGTTAATAACACCTTTATTCCTTTATACCACTGTTTTATTTCCTACAAGATCCTGTCTATTTGCTATTCCATTTAGTTTGATGTTGCAAGGACATGACCCTAGTGAGAAATGACAACACGTGGTTCCCCATCCAGTTTGAAACCAGACCAGACCCCTGCTTAGCTTTGCAAATGTGCTAGCAGCTTTATTGCTGCATGAGTTTGCCTTTGGCAGAATATTCCATTGGCTAAGAGGAACCCAATTCTTTCCTACGGGGGGGGGGGTGAAAATCTAACTTTGCTGGTAGCAAAGATTAGTATGCTAATCTACATTCAGTATTAGGAGGGCAGGCTATTTACTTATAGCCTTCCAGGTCACATTTAAGATAAGGACTAGAACCAGGGTCATTGAGGGGTACTTTGTATATCAAGTTATTTTATATATAACATTATGCTAGGTGCATTAATGGCACAACCCATAGAAATAAACAATGCAAATAGTCAAGAATGGCACTTTGTCATTCAGCACAAGGTAAAAGGAAATTAATCTTTTTCTGTAATGGTTCTGACTGTCCCTGCAGTGTTTAGCTGGATGCTGGGCTGAAGAGGAACTCTGAACTTTGCCCAAAGCAATTTGCCAGCTTACTGCTAACATTTTCTTTGGACTTAGTGCACACGCTGCTAGCCAGGACTCCCTGCCTTAAGGGGAAACTGGAGAGATAAAGAACAGATTGGCTGGGTTGTTTTTTTTTAAGAAATCAAGAGAGGATACACCAGGCCCTTTTGTATGTTTGACATCAGTTCCAAGCAGCAGGTATGCATGTGTATGTGTGTGATTTCAGTAGGTTTGGCTAAAATATAGTGATTTCCCCAAAACAAAATAAAAAGATTCCTTCCAACTAAGTTTGTTATCGGTATGAACTTTCGTGTGCTTAGTTGGCCTCTAAGGTGCTACTGGAAGGAATTTTTTATTTTGTTTCGACTATGGCAGACCAACACGGCTACCTACTGTTCCCAAGGACAGGTAACCTGCGGCCCTCCAACTCCCATTATCTCTGAATTATTCTTCAAATCAAGAGAAGGAGCCTTATACCATTTCTATTTAAAAAAACACAGGTATCTGTATCATGAACAAGAGTAGGCAGTTTGCAGTTCAGATCCCCCTAATCTGATGCCTTTTGGGTGGTTTAGACCAGGGATGGCGAATACAGTGCCCTCCAAATGTTTTTGGACTACAGTTCCCATTTCTGCTACTGTGGCCAGTGGTCAAGGACGATGGGAGCTGTAGCTCAACAACATCTGGAAGGCCACAAGTCCCCACCACCATTGATAAGAACTTAAGAACCCAAACCAAAAGTCCATCTGGGCAGCATCTTGCTTCTTACAGAGGCCAACAATGTGCCTCCAGTAAGCCCACAAACAGGGCCAGAACTCTCTCTGGTTTGTGCTCAGCAGCAACTAGTATCCAGTCAGGGTGAACCTGGAAGCTGTCTATAGCTAGTATATATGTATATATGTCCAGACCCCTTTAAAGCTATCTCCATATCTCTCGTCAGTAAATTCTTTAAGTTAACAGTGATGCACTCCTTTAATTAATACTTCCTTTTTTGTCTGTTCTGATGTCCAGGGCCAAAAGGTCCTGCCTGTGAGCTTTACCACAGGGATATAGTCAGCCACTGTGAAAATAGGATACTGGACTAGATGGGGCAGGCTCTTAACGTTTTTGTTCTGCACTTCTGCCTCACTCTCTGTCCTTGTCTGTGCAATTCCCCCTACTGACCTTGAGCCGGCTACTGCCTCTTGACTTCACCTACCTCACAGGGCTGTCAAGGAGCTTAAATGGGGGGGGGGGCATCCTGTAGGTCGCCTTGAGCTGCTTGCAGGAAAAGGGCAGGATATAAAATCAATCAGCAGAAATGGATAATTAACAAATTGCCTTTCACATAAGCCTCAAGCCGATTTACAATTATGTATCAAATTATATTTAAGAAACACTTAAAAATAGGTCTTGAAACAATACTAAAACAGCAGCAGCAACAAAATCAGAGCCCAGGAAAGCTTGGCCCAGGAAAACACAGACAGAGAGAGAGAGAGAGAGAGAGAAGTGTGCATACCTTAGTAGCTCATTTGGTAGAGCATGAGACTCTTAATGTCAGGGTTGTGGGTTTGAGCCACACCTTGGGCAAAAGATTCCTGCATTGCTAGATGACTCTCCTGGTCCCATTTCTATGATTTTATGATTCTATGAATTACTGTCTCCAACCTCAGGAACAAGGATAAGCATTCTACAGAGTGGGTGTTGCCACCAAAAAGGGCTGCTTCCTTGTCACCAGGTGACTGTCTTCTGATTTTGGACCAGCTAGCAAGGTTTCCTTGGAAGATCTTAAAGATCAACTATATACTAGGGATGTATGTGTGTCAGCTTGTTAGGCATCTTGGATCGGTGGGGGTGGGGGTGGGGGGGTTTAGGACTGGGGACACCTGGGTGTGCTATGAAGATCACTGTGTGACCCTTTGCATTGCCACTGTCTCTCGGCCTAACCTACCTTACAAAGCTGTTGTGAGAATAAATGGTTCTAATCCCCAATGAGGAATGAAGCTCCCCAAGTGAAACTGGCCTAACCTAATGCAACCTACCTCAAAGGGTTGTTGTAATCATACTGTATATGTGTGTGAAAGGGCTCCTAAACCAGGTACTCAACTCTGTACGCCTGGGAGGCATGAGAAAGGTAGTTGTTTTTTTTAAAAGGTAATCAATTAGTCGATTGCCATTTTTTGGTGCCTAAGTCAGTGGACTCAAAACAGTGTTTAAAGCGGTCCTATTTTTCTAGAAAAAGAGGTGCTGGAACTCACCATGAACACCTCCTTTGTTCTCTTATAAACAGCAGTGGTGCCCATCTGAGAGTGAGTTCTGGCTGAAAAAAAGCTGTGGTTTAAAGCTCTAGATTTCTTAGGTCCCAAATATCTGAAAGACCACCTTCTTATCTTCTCTGGTGTTAAACTCAACAGAACTACCTTCTGCCCTCAGAAGCTCAAGAGGATGGCAGATAAAGTTGTGAAATTCCATTCCCATGGAGGTCCATCTGGCACCTTCTAGATCCTGTCCTACGTTGAAGAGAGCACCTAGGCTTTGTTCCTGTAACCATGGCTTGCTTAAAACTGTTTCTCACACTGAATTTTAAATTCAGGGCAGCTAAAAGAAAGTTACTCTTCGTGCAGATCATTTGGAACTTGTTCCCCATGGCTACAAACTTGGATGGCTTTAAAAGAAGATTGGACAAATTCCAAGAGGACCATACCATCCAACGTTCTTCGGATGAAATCAGGAATGTCCTATTTCACACCATCCAACATTTCTCTGATGAAAATTGGGACGTCCTAAGGAAAAGCAAGATCAAATCAGAAACCGGAACAGCTTCTGTAAATCCAGGACTGTCCCTAGAAAATAGGAGGGTCTGGACGATCATGGAGATAAGACTGAATATGGCTTCTAGCCATGTTAGCTATACAGAAGCCAATAAAGCTTCTGAACATCAGTTGCTGGAAACCACAATAGGAGGAGTGCTCTTTTGCCTGGGTCTTGTTTGTGGGCTTCCCAAAATGGGCATCTAGCTGGCTACGGTGAGAACAGGATTTTGGACTAGATGGGCCATTATGCTGTTCTTATTATGTTCTTCAATGGTTGCAACGCATCCTGGGATGCTATAATGAAGGACAGGGCCATAAACTGAAATAAATAAATAGTATTTCCTCATTTCTACAGATTTGATCCAGTCTCCAGGGTCACTGGATGTGCTGTTGCTACTGTGCTTTTGCTCAACTTATTCATGGTTCGGGACAGGGGTGGGGAGGTTGCTGTGACCAAATTCTCTAATTGCAAACAATGGTTGCGAAACACAAGGACAGTGTCAGAGGGGAAAGCAAACAATCTGCTTTGGCGAATTGTTGTCAGCTGCTGCTGCTGGATGCTCTTATTTGCTCGGCTCTCACAAGCTGGCCTGACTGTAGCATAATGGCCTGTTAGGGGCTGCTCAGTGATTCCTGAAAGCTCCAGGAAGGGGGGGGGGAGAAGAAAAAGAAGGAAAAAATGGGGGGGGAGAAGCAAAGTCTATTGAGATGCAAATTGGATACACAGAGGTTAGGGAGGGGAATTAGACGGGAGCAACACAAATGTCGCCCAGCTAGTTTCCTTAGGCTGAACTGAAGTGGGAGTCTTGATTCTCCACCCCCCATTATTTTTTCATAAAAAGAGATGAAAGGGGGAGAGGCACTAGACAAACCCGCGTGACCACCTGCCAAGCAACTCCTTCACACTGGCTGCTCTGTATTCTGGGGAGAGTCTCCCCGGCCTTGCTGCATTCCCACTGCTAACATCAGCATCTTTGAAGCAAGGAGGCAACTGAGCGGCTGCAGAAATGAACGCAACGTGGTTTTTTTGCAGGGCCAACACCCCAGCTTCATCCAGCATGCATTTCCTTCCTCTCTCCACATGGTGCTTTTATATCACAGCCCCTGCCGTTGTGCGATAATTTCTGTGCCAAGGTAAGAGGTGAGGTGCTGGGCCCTTAAGAAGCTGCCACGATTCACTGACAGGTGAAACCAAAGTATGATTAGCAGGAGACCCAGACCACACCCCACCACACCCCGACTCTCACCCCCTCGAGAAAAGGAAGCAGAGGCAAAGGAAGGCTGTCTACATTGGCTTTCACCAAAAGGTTCGCAGAGATAGCGGCTTAGTGGAAATGGATCGATGTGCACTGCCTGGGCAGCAGGGCTGGACCGCCCGTGTGCCACGACCACCCCCACAAGGCTTCAGCAGGGGTCAGCAGCTTCCCATTTTGCCCCAGGCAAACCTAGGGGTGGTGGTGGGGAAATGATTAGGCATGGTTACTTGGAATGCCCGTGATTTTCCCCGCACAAACACATCATCTTTTTTTCAGGACTGACTCCAACCAACAATAGCAAAGGGCGAGCAACAATCTTTCTTAACCCACAGCTGTAGAACTGTAGAGCTGAAATAGACCATGAGAATCATCTATTCCAACCGCCTGCCATACAAGAACCTTTTTGACCCACAACAGATTAAGAAGCTCATGCTGTACTGACTGACCTGTCCCTTTGTGCAGCCTAAGAGCAGGGATGGGGAACCTCGGGTCCGAGGGCTGAATGCGGCCCTCCATGCCTCTCTGGCCTGGCGCTTGGAACTCTCCCCAAGCCGTATCCACTCTGGCCCTGCTTTGCACCCTCCTTGAGTGTTTCTGCCTGGCTGGAATGTGCCCTTAAAGTCTGATTGTGCCTCTTGCATGCCTGGGTGGAAGGCAGAGAGAAAGGTGCACGTTTGTAAAAAGCTAGCCTACTGCACAAAAATTCGCATCTGTTGCTCTACCCACACTGGAATGTGGCCCTCTGGTTTTCCAGAAGGGAATTGCAGCCCTAAGGCTGAAATACATTTTCCACTCTGCCTCAGAGTGTTAGACTAGGACTGGGGAGAGCCAGGTTCAAATCCCTAGCCAGCCATTAATCTTACTGGGCAACTCGCTACCTCTCAGCCTAATCTACTTTACAGGGTTAATGTAAAGGTAAAATGGGTTGAGGAAGACTTAACAGGCACCAACCACCCTGATCTCCCTGGAGGAAGGATGGGTGTATTAGGTAAATGAATCAGGAACTCATGAATATTGGGATGTTTTTTCAGAAATGGCTGGGGAGTTGTGTCACCCATGAGGAGGTCACTGTTACAGATCAGTAGGAACCTGTGATTCTCATTCCCTGGGGGAAGGATCACATCTCCCAAGTGGGGGGGGGGGGAATATGCACGAAAAATGTAATTTCATGGCATCTGAAGTACTGCTTTGTGGCATGATACCCAAATCCTGTATGGCAAATTAAGAACAGTGCACATTTACTGTGCAAAGAAGCAAACACACTAACAAAGCAACAGAAACAAAATCTGGAAATATCACCAGGCCATAGCTATTTGGGAAGGGGGATAAGCCTATGCTTTTTAAGGATATTTATTCCAGGGTTCTTCACACACACCTGAGCAACCCCTCCTCCCTTTGTACCGGACTAATCTCCCTCCCTTTACAACTCACCCATTTCCTCACTATTCCACCCCCCTTTGCCCCAAGTCCTTCTACAGGAGAGGAGGGGTCTTCAGTGAGGGTGGAGGTGGCAGTGGCGTAGCGTGGGTTGTCAGAACCCGGGGCAAGGCAAGTAATTTGCACCCCTAACCCGTGGATTTGCGCCCCCTAACCCGTGGATTTGCGCCCCTAACCCTAACCCCCAGATGTTGCACCCGGTGCGGCCGGCCCCCCCTGCACCCCCCACGCTACGCCACTGGGAGATGGTGCTACATGCTTAACCCTTTCCCCACCCCTGCTACTCTATTCCAAATTTTCCTCCAGCCTGTTTATTCCCCTCCTTTGGAAATACTCATCTAGAACCATGCAGGGGGGCAAGAGGGACTTGGAGTGAGTGGGGTTTGGAGAACAGAAGTGCTAAGATATGGAAGGGGTTCAGCAACCCCTCCTCTTGGCTGCTTCTTTTTTTGAAATCATCTGCTCCTATGGTGGGTTTTTGATGAAGGAATGAATGAATAGCACAATGGCCAGTTTTTATTCAGTCTGGTCATCAAAAACCCTGCAGTTTTGAAGCAAAATGCCTCTGGTATCCAACGCTGCACTGTTATCCCTGAATGAGTTTAGCATGGGATGCAAAATATATTTGGTATGAATCTTATTGCACTTTTAAGCCCAAATTTGGTTTGAAGTGGCATGACGATCCATCTTAGCATATAATTTTAATCTTTTCAGCTGGATAACTTTAATTGATTTCAGTTTTGAAAACACACGAGTTAATTGAAAAACTGACTGGGCTCATGAGAAAGTTCTTGATACCCTTAAAACATATGAGATGGCATTTAAGTCACAGGATTTTACTATGTATTGATCTACATTCAGTTAATAAAGAAATACCACAATTAGTTTTCTCTCTCTCTGTAATAAATCACTTTCTGTGCCTGTTGAAAATTGGATTATACTGTCATTTTCTCGTACAAGTTTTGTTTATAGTTGCAGGCAACGTGCACTAGCTGCAGAAAGCTTGCTGAAACATGGTTCCATGTGATGCAGAAGGCAAGCAAGTTCAAAACGGCTGGGGAGAGAAATGCAGACCCTCAGATCCAGCATGCTGGAGGGGCTTGGATGGAGCAGAGCTGAAGTGCCCCTCTGCTCAGCCCCCCCTCAAAAAAAACCTTTACCAGTTGTGAAGTTCCACCATTGGTGGGGAAACATCAACAACAAGAGCCACCCAATGTGCTTACCCAAATTCTAGGCTGGCAGAAGCTACCACAGGTGTCACGCCTGCTATTGGTAGCCAGCTGAACTCCAAAAACACCCCACTCCATGGGGTGGGAAGCGGGGCTTGGCTTGAGCAACACAGGGTCTGCTTGATCCTCCTGCTGTCACATGCTGGCAATGGTGCTACTCCAGGTCTCTTTGCTGCAACACCCTGGCAGTTGTTGCATTTTCTCCTCCTCTGCCCCAAGTCCATCAAGCCCTTTCCATTCTTGAAAAAGAGAGAGGTTAAAGTCAGCAGTTTTAAGAATGTGCATAATAAAATGCAATTGCATATTAAAATACATGTCTGGGTAGAAGACGCTCCAGTGCCTGGAACGGCGCGCCCAGGGGCAGGGCGCACCATGGGGCCTCCAGAGTCTGCCTGCCTCCTCCTACTCAGCTGCCCTACCACTGGGGGGGAGGCAGCGGGTGGACCGTTTGCGCAGCGCGGAGCCTGCGTGCACCAAAGCCACTGCATCTCTCCCAGGAGAGACATGTGGCTCAGGTGCGCTACAGGCCCCGCAGTTAGTGCCCTCTCAGCGGTGACACCCAGGGCATCCCGCCCCTACTGCACCCACTTGCTTCGCCCCTGGCTACATTAGCTTTAGTTTCAGTTGGTAAGGCTCGAGGATGTGGACAAGGTGCTTGGATCAGTCAAGGCGACCACTTGCGCTCTAGACCCCTGCCCCTCTTGGCTGATAAAAACCAGCAGGGAGGGAACAGCTGGCTGGGCCAGGGAAGTGGTCAATGCCTCTTTACGAGAGGGGGTGGTCCCTGCATGTTTGAGGGAGGCAGTGGTAAAACCACTCCTTAAGGACCCTTCCCTGGATTCAGAAAACCTAACTAACTACCAGCCAGTTGCTTATCCCCCGTTCCTGGGCAAGGTTCTGGAGTGAGTGGTCGCAGACCAGATCCAGGCACTTTGGGAAGAAACTGATTTCCTGGAATGGGGTTTAGGCCTGGTTTTGGCACAGAAACTGCTTTGGTCGCCTTGTATGATTACGTCTGTTGAGAGAGAGACAAGGGAAACAGGCCCCTGTTAATTCTTCTTGACCTCTCAGCAGTTTCAATACCATCGACCAGGTATACTTCTGAAGTGACTCTCCGAACTAGGGGTGGGTGGCACCACTTTGCAGTGATTCCAGTCCTAATTAGATGGTCGTTCCCAGAGGGTGTTACTTGGGGAATGCTTTTTAGCCCTGTGGAACCTTCAATGTGGGGTTCCGCAGGGTTCAATCTTATCCTCCACGTTGTTTAACACCTACATGAAACTGCTGGGCCATTTTTATTTCCTAGGACTGCCAGTTATTAACTAGGGTTGAAATCCTAGGCACGTCTGCTCAGGAGCAGTGACAGAAACATAGGAAGCCGTCTTATAGTAAGCCAGACCATGACCAGTCCAACAAAGTTGATGTTGAAGAATCATTGCTTCGACATTGGTGATCTTTGCTGTACACTGGCTTTAGTTCTCCTGTCTTCCCAAGTGATGTGTAAAAATTTTCAGAGACACCATTGATAGAATCTTTCCAGGAGTTGGAGATGGCTTGCCCATTTTGTCTTTTCTCAGTTTCTCATTATTCAGTTCTTCACATCAGTTTGCCAATAAAAAAAAATGAATTTTTGAGTTTTTCTCCAATATATGCATTGCATTTTTAATACTGCACAATATTTGGTTGAAGAACTGCATCACAAAATTAGAAGGGCAAATTTCAATAGTCACTGTCTGTTTGCATAATGTTTTTGGGAGGGCAGGTTTGCATTAAAATGCAAATTGAATTTCTCCTCCCATCTACTTAGAAGCTGTTCGAAAGCACGCCAGTGCAAGTAGATAAATAGGTACCACTGTGGCGGGAAGGTAAACAGCATTTCTGTGCGCTGCTTTGGTTTCTATCACAGTGTTCCGTTGTGCTAGAAGTGATTTAGTCCTGCTGGCCACATGACCCGGAAAGCTGTCTGTGAACAAACTCTGGCCCCCTCAGCGTGAAAGTGAGATGAGCGCCACAACCCCATAGTAGCCTTTGACTGGACTTAACTGCCCAGGGGTCCTTTACCTTTACCTCACAGAGTTATTACAGGGGTAAAACAGGGAGGGGTTGGGAGGGGGGAACCATGCATGCCACCTTGAGTTTCTTGGGGGAATGGTGTGATATAAATGTGGTAATAAATAAAAGATAGACACCTCATTCAGGTGTACCAACTCTATGGGGCTGAGGCCTCTACAGCCCCTCCCCATGTCCACTGGGACAGGGCTCAGCCCCCAATTGTGAGGGGGCAGAGGAGGCCTGGTGGTATGTTGTCCTGGGCTGTGCAGCATTGGGAAACGCCCTGCAGACCAGCGCAGCTTGGCACACAAGTGTTGCATCGGGAGAATGCCTGGTCAGCCTCTCCCAAATGCGACAGTCATCACACACGCAATGTGCATCGCATGTGTGATATCAGGCCCCCCCCCAATGTTGGGCGCAACTCAGCACCTGTGGCCTCACTGGTCTCAAAAAAGGCTCCACCCATCACTGCCTCTGAGAAATAAGAAGGCAAACCCCCAAGATTTGCAGAACTTTGTTATTTATTTTTTAAAAAGAAAAGCTGAATGTAGGTTGGGAAGGTGCATGGAAAACTAGAGGAGAGAGGGAAGGAGTATCCTGGAAGAGGGTGACTGAAATAGTGAACAGCAGCACTCCACTCTGCAATATTTTGTTGCAGAGCCCCTTTGTTGTCCACTTGCTGGATGTGTGGATTTGACCATTTTGATTTTCCTGTCTACCCCCCCTTCAGTTCCTTTACACCTTCTCACCAGTTAGTGATTTAAAAAAAAAGAGTCCTAACGAAAAATTCATCTGCCTATTAGTGTGAATTCATCCTAATACCACGTTTCTGTATGCGATTTTGCCTAATTTTTGCCTAGTGTACCCTCACACAATGCATTTTTGAATGCTATTTCAGGTTTATATACATTTTTACATTACTTGACTAGAGAACTGCACTGCCCTATTTGCAGGAGGACTCTTGAAAGGGTGGCTGTGTTTCGGCTGGTGCATTGTCTTGGAAAGGGAAGATTAAGTAGGTTCGGCTTAAAATGCGGACTGAGTCAAATTTCTCCCTAGCCCTCTTCTTATGACCCTTTTCTAAGGGTGGTCCTTTTGTTTTATTTTTGGTTTTATCCACTGTTATCGTTGCCATTATCAGACAGCGACAGGCAGCCCTGAGGTCTTTATTCCTCTGGCCTCTCTCTTGTGACATTTCTCCAGTACTGTATTTACATGTTTTTGAAGAAGAGGAAGAAGAAGACAAGGTTCATTGATGGAACTCAACAAGGACGCGCATCTGTTTCACTGCAGTAACAGGCTACTTGTCAGAAATCTCAGATCTTTGTCACATAGAAAACAGTTGTCCGGCTTCAGGGACTCGGGAGAGATGGATCTGGCTCTCTTGGGCGAAATACAACGTGAGAAATTATCAGTGAGATAGTGGGGGTTTGCTGAGGAAGAACCCTGGCCAGCAATCCACCCACCCACCCGCACCCTGGAAACGGTGGCTCTCCGGCTTTGATCCCCCCCCCCGCCCCGTATCAGGTTTGCGGGGTGGGAGCGAAGGCGGGTGACCGGAGACGCCCTTTTTCGCGGCTGTCGGGTCCCTCAGGGTCAAGCCGCCGGCAACCAAACACCGCAGCTTAGAGGTGGAAGTAAAATATGTAAAGAATTGGCGCTCTCTCTCTTTCTCTCTCTCTCAGCCCGCCGCCCGGTCCAAGGGAGGCTCCTGCGACTGTCTCTTTTCTCCCCCAACCCTTTTAACTCCGGCCTCCTCCTCCCTCCCCCCGCCTTACTCTCTCCCTCTTCCCCTCCCCTCTCCACGCAGGGCCTGCCTTTTTGCGACTCGTGCGCCCCTGCCCTCGCCGCGTCCCGCCCCCTCTCTTCTCCACGCGTCCCCGGCGCGCTCCTCCCCTCCGCGCCGCCGCCTCCTCTGCTCCTGCCGGCGCCTCTCGTCCCTATCTTTCGCGGAGGCTGCAACGAGCGCCCGACCGCCTGCCTAAGGAAGCCGCCGCCGCCGCCTGAAAGCGGGCATCTGCGCCACGTCGACCCGGGAGCTCCCTCTCCGCACCGTGCGCCCTAGCCGTGCGCTCCTGCCTCCTCGCCGAAATGACCGCGAAGCTTTGGCGCCCCCGCCTCCTCCTCCTCGCCGCTGTCGCCTTGGCTGCCCTGAGCGGGAGAGGTAAGCAGGATCGGGCTCCCGGTAGGGTAACCAACCAGCCCATCCCGCCCGCGTTGCGCTTTCCCTCAGGTGTACTGGGGAGAGGATCCCCCCTGGCCATCGAAGCTCCTCTCCCCTTCTTTCCTCTCCGGCTTGCCTGAACTAGTAGACCGGTCGCCTCCGCGCTCCTTTTGTGTCCATCGCTCCTGCCTGCTGCTCCTGCTTATTCTTCTCCTCACGTCCCGCGGCTTGGGAGACATACGGCAGGATATGGGGGGCTCCGTGCCATGCTTGTCTGGGTTGGGCTGTCTGCATCGTTGCGCATGATTTCTCTGCCCCCCTCGCGGTGGCTGGATGCAGCCAGGCCTCACGGATGCAGATGAGTCCCTCCCGTACCCCCGCTCTGTACACACACACGAATAATAATATGCAATTGAAGTATATAAATAAAAGATCAGGTGAGACAAAACGCATTTGGCTGGCGAAGCGGCTGCGGGCCTGCCTAACCATCGGCGCAGACCCGCCCCCCTCCCCTAACCTCTATTGTGGCTCGCGGCGTGCTCTGCCTGGGCTGCATAAAGAGCTGGGGGGGGGACTGCAGATCACACCAGTTTTCCAAGCAAGGGCGAGATTTGGCTCTTCTAAGCCTCCGGGGAAAGGGCCCCGCTAATCCTCCGGGGGATGGGTGGGCGTGACAAATCAGTTCAAACTGCGTTGGACTGAAACGTACCCAAACGGAGAGCAGGAGCTGCAGCCGCCCTCAGCCTTTTGTAGCCTCGTTTATCTTTGCAGCCCTGTCGCTCCTGTGGGACTCATTCACCTTCCACTATTATCATTGCTCTTTTTTCTTTTTAAACAGCAGGGGATAATTTCTGATAAATGATCACAGTGCACCCAACCTGTCTTTCCGGCATCCTCAGAGGAGGGGTGGTCGGGAAGCCCCCAAAATAGCGCCTAATAGGAAATCTTTCCCTTACTGGAGAACAATAGATCCACCATGAGCTTGACTGAAGCCCAGCAGCCCCCGCCCCACTAGACTGGGTTCCTCCTGTGTGGGAATGTGCCTGCTTTCATACCTCCCCGCCCCCCGCCCTGTGCTCCAAAAATATGCTTGAGAATAAAATATATTTTCAAATCTTTATTTAATCTCCACTTTGTGAGCCACTTAGAGGAGGCTTCCTCCATACTGACCTGCTTTTCTCCTCTTAAGTATTCCTCCTCTTAAGACACTGTATGTACAGCATCTCATGTTTCTGTAAGCATTAGAGAGGTAGAAACACATGTATATTATTCCCCTCCCCGCCGACTTAAATAATAGGTAGTTTTGTCAACTACCTCTATATCAATTGACTTGGCATAGAGAAATGCCAGTACGGTGCACACCCTCCAGTATCAAAGGACTGTAGGGCGTTTGAGGGTCTGCAGTTTAGCTAATCCACCCCCCACCCCCCATTTTCTCCTCTGTGTCACTTACCACTGGTTCATCTTATATCCCCAGTGTGCCATACAGGTCCACTTCAGCTCATCCAGATCAAGGATCTTCTGCACATTTACCTAGGAATAAACATCATGGTCTGGCTTGCTTCTGAGTAAAAAGCATGTGTCAGATTGAGCTGTAAATTTGAGAGCCGAAGTTGTCCCAAGTTTTTGTGTGGTGTTCCCAAATTGCACCAGTGGGACAAGGAATAAGAGTTATTAGTAGAAACTGTTTGGAAGAACTCTTTGCAGGTAATAATTGTTTGGTCTGTCAGCTAGCATGAAATGTCACAATTCGCTTAAATTTTTTGTTTTGTTTTTTAAAAAACTGCTTCAGGATGAGCTTATGAATAGAAGGCGTGTTATGTTTCACATATTTTGGTGTATATGTAAGATGGTTCATCAGTGTACAGTTAAGTGCTTCACAACTGGAACCACTCTTAGGCCTTGAAATAGTCCTGTGGGTCCATTTGGTACAGAACTGGCAGCTACATCATCATCATCATCATCATCATCATTAATTTATGACCCGTCCATTATCTAAGGTCCCTGGACGGGCTGCCACAATCAAAACACAGTTTGAAAAAACAGTTTGAAACAACTTACAATCACAGAAATAAGGTGGGTCCCAAAAATATACATCTCAAGTGTCAAAAAGCCAAGAGTCTAGAGGTGTGTCTTCAGCATATGATGAAAACTGTACAGTGAAGGTGCCAAGTGGACCTCTGGGGAGAGAGGTCTACAACTAAGGGGCTACTACAGAGAATGCCCTCTCTTAGGTGAACAGCCCCCTAAGTTTCAGAAGGTGGTAGAACAACTAAAAGGGTCATCCTCTGCTGATCTTAACACCTGAGAGGATCTGTAAGGAAGGGGAATATTTCAGGTGTTTGAGGCCTGAGATGTTTAGGGCTTAAAACAAGTTGCTTGTGTTTCTGAATCTCTACCAAAATGATTGACGTGGAAACTTGCAGAACATGCCCAGCGTTTGAGATACACAACAGTTGGATTAGACCAAGGGTGGCTGTTGTGTGGCACTCCAGATGTTGGTGGACTACAGCTCAGTCGTAGAACACCTGCTTTGCATGCAAAGTGTTCCAAAGTTCAACCCCCAACATCTCAAGTTAGGGTTGGGGGAGGCTCCCTGTCTGAAATGGGTAGACACCACTGAGCAAGATGGGCAATGAATGGTCTTACTTAGGCAACTTGCTATGTTCTAACAGTGCCCATTATTCCTAACCGTTGGGCATGTGAGCAGGGGCTAATGGAAGCTGGGAGTTCAACCACATTTGGAAGGCAGCAAGGTCCACCTAGTTTGGTATTTCCCCCTCGGTAGTGGCCAGCCAGGTGTCTCTCAGAGCTTTTTTAAAAAAAGGACTTTGAAGGTGATGGGGAACAGGCCTGGGAAAGTGGATGTTCTATTTAGCCTATTGCCCACCAATTTGTCTAAGACTGGGAACCTGCGACCCACAGCCAGCATGGCCAGTATGTAGGGATGATGGGAACTGCAGTCCAGCAACATCTGGAGGGCACCAAACTCCCCATTCTAGGTCTACACTATCTAAGCTAGTGTTGCTCAATTTCTCGTGTGCAGTAGTAATGTGGAATCTGTGGTCCTCCTGTTGTCCTTGGGCCACAACTCCCATCATCTCTGACCTTTGGCCATGTTGCTGTGCGGCTGAGCCCAGTCACATCTGAAGGGCTTCACACCTGTGACATACAAGTCAACTTTGTGTTGTAAAAAAGAACCATTTTCTTCCTTCCCAGTCTGTTTTGCTGGGTGGACCCAAGTTTTGTTATCATGATAGAGAAGTTGAACACTTTCTCCTTCCACCATTCATAATTTCATAAACCTCTGTTGTGTTCTTGTCCACCCCCAGCCCTGATGCTCTAGCCTTTCTTCATAAGAAACAGATTCTTGACCAAGAGCTTAAAAGTGGGGACTTCGAAACCCATGATGGGGACTTGGAAACCTCTTGAACAGCCCTGCTGGGTGTGCAAGTCTGAGAGATAGGGAAGCGAAGATGGTCTACAGAGCTAGTTCACTGCACGGCTTTCTAAAGTTTGTTCAGCCTTCAAACCATAGGAAAAGCTCTGAAGGTTACTCCAGCCAGGTTATTCTTGCTTTGTAAGAGGTTAAGAGCCTCTCTCCTTACAGCAGGTAGAATATTTGGATGAAGAGGAATGGATATTAAACATTGCAGAAGAACTGTTTTTTAATTGTACCTCTTAGTGGGCAACAGATTAGTAGAACTGGCATTTGACATCCAAATAATTAGTTGCATTTACTTTTCTTAATTAATACTTTGCTAAATTATTTCTAGTGCACAGCACAGGGAGCATCTGAAAATCGGAATCAAACTTTGTGTGGGTCATTTTTTTGTTTTTTAAAAATCCCCTTATTCATCTCTGTCCTTCTGCCAGCTCCAAAGCTGCATTGCCTACCTAAGCTAGTTCTTTTTCAAACTGGCATTTGTTTTAAAAGTACACAAAAAGCAAGGGGAAAGCTGACTGTGTAGACAAAGTGGTAGTAAACAAAGGAGAACCAGTTAAGCTAACAACAATAGGGAGAATCAGTGAACTCCCCAAAATGGGTTTTCATGGCAGATTAGGAGAGAGTTCACTAAACAGAATGAAATGGGCAGGCAGGGAATTCCTTGCACAGATAGATGTTCAATTTGGCTGAGGAGCCCAGTGGGACAAGGCATGATAAGTTACTCTGGATATGTTAAATATATAGGTACACCTGTGTTTCCCCTCCAGCTTAATTCTGTCTCGCTAAGCTTGCAAACAATTCCACAAACAGTTGTTCTTCCACTGCAATACAGAAGCAGAAACCGACTTCAAGATATGCTGCCAACCCACACATAATCAACAAAAGGTGCGGTGGCACATCAGAAGCCTGAAATAAACAGAGGTGCGAGTCTCTCCAAATTTATGAAAACATTGGTCTGGATGCCTGGAAGCATCTTGTATATTGCAAGTAGGAGACTAGGCATACAGTGGTACCTCGGGTTACAGACGCTTCAGGTTACAGATGCTTCAGGTTACAGACTCCACTAACCCGGAAATGCATGGGGCCCACTGATAAGAGCCCTCCTGGATTTCTCATTACTTCAAGAATTCATATATGACTTAATTACAGTAATGCTTGATCAGTGTGTGGAACTGAATACGGTGAAAATAAAAATGAGTTAAAACTATAAAATCAGAAATCTGTTAACATTCCTGCTGGAATAAAAAAAATGCATTCCGTAGGCACCTGAATTTCAACAGGGAAAGGTCCCATCTGACCTCAAGTGGAAGGTCGTGCTATCAAATTGGGATCACAGCATTGAGCAGTTCATGGGTTCATATGAGCAGTTGACTGGCTGTTGGCATCTGTACACCCAAACCATAGGGGACCCCTAGCAGCGACTCCTCCAAAGACCTCAGTGATCAGGCAGCCCCTGTGTTATCCTGAACCCAAGTTGTTAAATGACATAAATTAATACAAGAGCCTTGAACCTCACCCAGTAGTATATGGGGAGCCATTGCACGTGTTTGAGAACTGGAGTTAATGAGCTGGCAATAGTCTGCCCCATCGACAGGCTAACTGGAGTGTTTTGCACCAGCTGGAGCTTCCAGACAAAAAGACCGAAGGTGGTCCCACATAGAATGCAAAGCAATGTTACTTACTCTTCACTGGTTGTCTTCAACTTCGGGTTCTTATATGATGTTGGGCTATAACTCCCATCATCCTTGACCATTGGTTAAACCGGCTGTGGATGGTGGGAGTTGTAGTCCATCGTCGGGGGACCAAAGTATGACTCCACCATTGCAACCTGCTTCTTGCTCTATCGTAGAGAACAGTGGTGGTGAGAAGGAGGAGCAGGAGGTGCCTCTGCCTGCTTGCTCATTGGATTTCTGTCCCACAAACAAACAGGTAGAAGCAGTGAAGATGAAGAGGAACCGGAGCCAGTGACAGTGGCTGGAGCCTGGAGCCAGCAATGGGTTATTTACAAACTAGGTTTAAAGGGCATTGACAAGAAACACACAGTGATATACAAAAGGAGGAATGTTAGTCAGAGGGATACCTTTTGGTGCTGCTAGAACACCGAGATTGGAAAATAACCTGCTGGACCAGAGAGTGCTCACATTTCCCTTCCTATTCAGCTATTCTCACCTCGGTGCATGCCAGCTGGCCTGAAAGCGGAAGTCGGCTGAGCCTGCTTCTGTCTGTACACCACAGACCCAGTTTTTACCCGACTGCTACAGGATATCATAAGAGCCTTTTTGAGTCTTTGGGTGCTTCCTGTTTCCTTTCATAGCTCAATTCATAGTACTGGTCTCAACGATTTAAAGGCATATATTGTCTGGGCTCAGGGTATCTAAAGGGCCGTTGCCTCTCATGTGGGACCTACCTGCTCACTCTGGCCCTCAGTATTGGGCAAGCTTTGAGGAGCAGTGACTTGGTGCCCAAGTCAGAGACTTCTCAGTGGTGGCTTCCAGGCTGTGGACTTCTCTGGTTTGGAAGGTTCTCTTAGACCAGTGATAGTGAACCTTATTTTATTTATTTACCTATTGTTTATTGTATGTTCCTTTGCAACACCTTGAAGTGATTTATCAATAAAAATACCAACAATTAAAACAGTTTCATAGATTAAAAGAAAATAATTTCATATACAGTCATGCCTTGGTTTTCGAACAGAATGTGTTCCTTAAGGCTGTTCAACTTCCGAAACGTTTGGAAACCAAGGCGCAGCTTCCAATTGGCTACCAATTGTGCAGGTGCACCGGAAACAATAGCTGAAGCCGCATTGGACTTTGGCTTCCAAAAGAATGTTTGAAAACCAGAACACTCACTTCTGGGTTTTGATTGTTCGGGAGCCGAAATGTACGAGTACCAAGGCGTTCAACATCCAAGGTATGACTGTATTAAAAAAAATATTGAAACAATTTTACATATAAAAGGAGATTCAGTCGGAGGGCCGTATTTCCTTTGGGGGCCCCCACATGCCTCCACTAGGTGAGTGGGGTTCACGTATGTGGACAGAATGGAAGGATAACAACATTTTAATTATTTAATTTTTTAAAAAAGACTTCAAACCATCCTGAAAAGTGTTGGAGAGTTGGAAAGGGATTTCAGGGGTCATCTAGTCCAACCTCCTGCAATGCAGGAATATAAAGTTAAAGGAAAAGCACAAATATATTGAGGACCGCACAAGGCACGCTAAAAGCCAAGGTCCTATAGGCTATGGCAGAACAATCATTTCAAAAGGCTTTTACGTCTTTCTTGAAGGCAACAGTTGAGTCAGACAACAGTGAGTGGGGCATTCTACCCCAGAGAAGGCTCTGCTTTCGAGTGATAACAATCTGGCATCCAAAATGCTTGTTGATAAAGCAGTATTAATTGTAGCTCCTTAAGCCTTCTCTCGAAAAGCTTACTTGGCGTTTGAAACTAGATGGGGATGCTCAGTTTGTCATGGTCTTTATTTGCTTCAGTGTTCAGGAACTTCAAAATGAATAATAACATTCCATTCTTACAGAAGCCTTTAGGGGGTGGGGCAAGGGTCAGAGTAGAAATAGCTAAACCAGGAGATACCTAGCTGCATAGCCACCACTAACCAGAAATGTTGGCTTCCATGCCTGTTCCAGCCAGGTGGACCATTCTTTGGCAAACAGGAATAATTTGTGGGCATGGATGACCATCTACAGCCACTGTTGGCAGGGAGCTAGGAGGACCTGCCCAACTCAGCCTCCAACCATCCAAACCCTGGCAAATAACTCAGCAATGCGCACTCGCTGGGAATGCACATTGTGTGGGAAAGGAGGAGTCTCAACTCTGGGTTTCCCCTCGCGATGTGGGAATGGGTAGCATTTAGGAATAATTAGATTGGAGGAAGACAAGTGTTGTCATCCCACCCTCCAAAATCAGAAGAAGCTTTTTGCTGTCATCTGTCTCGGGAGAAAATGGTGGAACGGGCCTTTGCGGGGAGGGGGGGTGAAGTCAAACTGTTGGGAGGTTACAGAGAAAAGCCCCTTCTAGTCACAAGGAGACTTCTGGAGAAAATTTATGGGGGTAGGAAGGGTTAAGGTCTCCCTCTCCTTACCCTAACCTGCAAATGACAGGCACACATGCACTCACCAACACACAAAGGGAAGAGTAATTGATTGCTTAAACCACTCTGGGACTGATAGCTCTGTGAGTGAGGGGAATAGGGGTCTCCTAGCAACTCTCAAGGGATGTGGGTGGCGCTGTGGCTTAAACCACAGAGCCTAGGACTTGCCAATCAGAAGGTCGGCGGTTTGAATCCCCGCAACGGGGTGAGCTCCCATTGCTCGGTCCCTGCTCCTGCCAACCTAGCAGTTTGAAAGCACGTCAAAATGCAAGTAGATAAATAGGTACCGCTCTGGCGGGAAGGTAAAAAGCATTTCCGTGCGCTGCTCTGGTTTGCCAGAAGCGGCTTAGTCATGCTGGCCACATGACCCGGAAGCTGTACGCTGGCTCCCTCGGCCAATAAAGCGAGATGAGCGCCACAACCCCAGAGTCGTCCGCGACTGGACCTAATGGTCAGGGGTCCCTTTACCTTTAGCAACTCTCAACGCCTTTAACAGCCCCCCAGATTCTTTGAGGAGGGGGTGTGTCATGACTGTTGAAAGTGGTATGATGCCTTCAGTGTGAAGTTCCAGTCTGGGTTGCAACACATTTTTTTAAAAAACCGTTTGAAATATCACTGCAGTTTCAAAACACACAAAAGCCATTCCAGAATGGAACAGAGTCAAGTAAAATGGACACGCTGAGTTAGATCGCTCTCTAGGGCAGAGGTAGCCAGCATGGTTGCCATCAAGATGTTGTTGGATTTGAATTCCCACCATACCTGACCATTGACCAAGCTGGTGGGGGCTGGTAGAAGTTGCAGTCCATCAGCAACTAGAGGAATTTTGCCTTTGTATCCAAGGCAAGCAAATTCCAGTGTAACATCCCAGATTACTGATCACGTAATTAATTTGAATTAATTAATGTCACCTGGCTCTTGAGCTAGCCCCAAGGAGTGTCTTTTACCTAGAGCTGACACTCAATTAAATATACCTTGGTTGATGAGTTATGTGAGTTTCAGTTTTCTAATCTATCCATTCTGCATGAATTTCCATGCAATAGGAAAAAAGTCTCGTTCTACCGGGGGGTGGGGAGGGAGACCACATACTTTATTTTTAGATTACAAATGTAGAAGTGCATCATCTTAAAAAGAGTCATTCCCTGTCAGTCTTCCAGAGGGTAAGGAATGCCTCTTTCTCTATGACATTTGCCACCGCCTGCACTATTTGTAAGTTCAGCACTGACACGGAAGTTGGCTTTCTTTCGTCACAATGAGATTATTGTTTGTTTATTCATGATTTTTGTATTTTGTGCTGAGCACAGTGCCACTGGAAATGTGTGATAAAACTTATTTTTATTTCTGCATTGTGTATTTGGTACTGTGGTCTAAACCACTGAGCTGCCAACCTAGCAGTTCGAAAGCACGTCAAAGTGCAAGTAGATGAATAGGTACCACTCTGGCGGGAAGGTAAACGGCGTTTCCATGCGCTGCTCTGGTTCACCAGAAGTGGCTTAGTCATGCTGGCCACATGACCTGGAAAAACTGTCTGCAGACAAATGTTGGCTCCCTCGGCCTGTAAAGCGAGATGAGCGCCACAACCCCAGAGTCGTTCGCAACTGGACTTAACTGTCAGGGGTGCTTTACCTTTACTACCAGTAGTACTACAACTACTACCAGTAGTACTACAACTACTACTTCTAGTAATGGAAGGGGTTGGATTAAACAGTGGCCTTCCACTGGTCCAGCTCTGAGACTCGTTTCTTGACTCCCAACATGTACCATGGGACCTACTTTCACAGATTCACTTTTGATTTTATACTTAATATGCCAATGAGGTACATTATTAATCCTTAAATGAAAATTCACAAAGCGATAAACATAGTGTTACCTTAGTATTACTGCTTTTTCTCATCCAAAAGGCTGAGAAGCTGCTGAAAACCCGTGATATTTCTCTCACAGTTGAGTTTCATTGAGACGTCTCAGAGGCATGTTCGTTCTTTCAGATTTTATTCCATTGAGGGGTAATATTAGAAAGGCTAACTCACAACTCATTTTGGTTTTTTGCTTTTGCTTTTCTTCTGAGTGTCACAAGCCTTGCTCACAAAAATAGATGGTACCAAATGGCAGCTGGTGGATGATTGCTTCATTTGCCGATTCTGGGTATTATTTACTGACTGAAATCCAAAACCCTGGTAATGTTAGTTGCTGAAATTGCACTTTTAAAGGTTGTGCCACAAGAGAGCTCAGTGAATTGTTTCTCATATCCTAATTCCACTGACTCTTGTGTTCTCAGTGAATAATGATTGCGTTTGCCCTGTATGCTCATACAGATCTGTTTTTTAGTTTGTGTTCTGTTGAGTTACAAGGGAAGAATTTTGCCGTGAGCTGCATGTGTGTTGGTGTGTCATGTAGTAGATTTTAGTGTGTGGAGGAGGGAATTTTCTGCATTCTCCCCATCACAGCAGACAAACTCCTACAAAGCCACTCTATTCACTCCTAGAAGGTGAATAGAGTGTCCCTACCTGCTAGAGAGCTCCATCACTAAAAGTATACCTATAGGAAGTGAGAGCTGGACCATAAAGAAGGCTGATTGCCGAAGAATTGATGCTTTTGAATTATGGTGCTGGAGGAGACTCTTGAGAGCCCCATGGACTGCAAGAAGATCAAACCTCTCCATTCTTAAGGAAATCAGCTCTGAGTGCTCACTGGAAGGACAGATCCTGAAGCTGAGGCTCCATTACTTTGGCCACCTCATGAGAAGAGAAGACTCCCTGGAAAAGACCCTGATGTTGGGAAAGATGGAGGGCACAAGGAGAAGGGGACGACAGAGGATGAGATGGTGGGACAGTGTTCTTGAAGCTACAAACATGAGTATGATCAAACTGCGGGAGGCAGTGGAAGACAGGAGTGCCTGACGTGCTCTGGTCCATGGGGTCACGAAGAGTCAGACACGACTAAACGACTAAACAACAACAACCACAAATAGGAAGGTGGAGCTTACAGTTTGCCAGAAATACCTTTCTTACTGAAAAACGCTCCTTCCTTTCTCCTGCTGCTTTGCAGTACTCATGGAAATTGATAAAATGAGAATGATTTCTAGCCTTGACGGCACATGTAGTGGCCAGAAGCATCAGGATTTTGACTTGGCAGTAGCAGTTTTACCGTGACCCACCAGCACAGCCTTCCAACCCACGTGTGGGTCCTGTGGTTAGTAACTCTGGTGAGGAACATGTAATGTTCTTTCTGAGGTAGTTTATCTGCCTTTGGTCCTCTCTCCCCCCCCCACTCAGCTCTCCCTTGTGGCTCCCAGAAGCTGTCAGCATGTGACAGCAGCCACATCCAGGGAATGGTTTCAATTGGCTGGCTAAGCCAGGTAGCTGATGGGTCTCAAACCCTCAGTGAGCTAGGGACTTTCCCTGCATGCGAAGGCAGGCTGTGTAGCAGATTGAGTAGATGAGAACCTGCAGCGAGTCCAAAGGTCAAGAAGGTGTTTCTGGATGAGCTATAGAGGAAAGTGAGGGGCAGATGGGGCTTGTCAACTTGGGAAGGTAGCCCATCTAGAAGGAAAAACTGATCCCAAACTCTGCTGCCTTGTGGCTATACTAATTTGTGAGAATGGAAGTGAGCCCCAGGAAAAATCTGTACCTGCTTCCTTGCGGGACATCTTTGGGAAAAGAAAAGACCAATGAGTAAACACTACTCAAACTGTAAGATGGTTGGATGGCACTTTGTACGCCTCCTTCCGGCAACTCCTGCAGTCAAGATGGAGCCAAACATCTTACTTTGCTTTCCTTTGTTGTCTGGGCAGTCCAGGACCTCCATGAACACTGCCCAGGCTTGCACCCCAGAGGGGTCAGGGTGGTGCTGCTCACACAGGAATCAACAATATGAGACATCACAGTTATGAGTTACCAGTCTCTGCAGCCACATTGAATGCTGTGATTCTCCAGTGGTTTAGCTTCACCCTAGAAGGTGCACTTCATTGTCTCTTGAGACAAGACAAATTCCAACAACTTGCATAAGAATAAGTTGCTTCTTCTTTTTTTTAACTGCAATGGTGTCTCCCTTTCTAACAAAACAATTCTAATTGAGGAGATTCAACGAACAGCAAAATCCACTTCATGTCTACTCAGAAGTTAACTCCCATTTCGTTTGGTTTGGAGCAGCCCCCAGGTGTCTATACAGATTTGTCACCTAAATGTTGCATTGCAGGTCCTGCTACAGAGTGGTCCTGACAATGCTTACTCCAGAAATGACTAACCCCAGGGCACGTGGGTTTAGGGTTGCATCCTTAAAAATCTAGCCTCCGCTTCCGTTCAGCGTGCCCCACTTACTTTAACCCCTTAATGGTTATTCAGTTGGAGGGTAAAGGGCCGTGGGGCTGTTTCCATTGATTTTCTTTTCTCTCTCTCTTCCCCCCCCCTCTTTTTTGAACAAAAATGGGACTTTATTCAGCCGATAAACACGAGGCATGGCTTTTAAACTAACATAGTGGCTAAGACCTGGTGAAAAAACCCATACAAGTCAAATATTTCTATACACCAAAAGAGAAAGGTAAAAGGGGAGGGGGCCATGGTTAAGAGGGATTCAGCAGGAGCTTGCAGTGTTTCTATTGATTTTCTTAAGGCAGCCATGGCCTTGCGACCCATAGCATTGGCCGATCTGTGGTAACCACACAGTGGAAACAGGATTGGAGCTGTGCTTTTCATCTGGGCACCACTCTGTCATATTTATAGTGGTAAATGACTGTGGTGTCTCAAGACCCTTGAGTGTGTTCCAAGATGACAGCGAGACGTGTTGTATTTATAGAACGCTTCACTTCTGACCCGGAGTGTGAATGTGTCTTGCTAGTGGGGAGCATGTTATGGATCAGCCCTCTGAAAGTCAGAATTAGGGTGGCTTGCAAATCCATAGAAGGCACTATACATCTTTTAACAATCCCTTCTCGTACATCCTCCTATTTCTCGTCTGTGATTGAGAATTTTTAAAAATGGCCAACATTTTAAACATTTTGTATGCTTCCTTTCCTAATTGCCTGGAGGTGTCTTTAAGTGCACTGCAGGTGAACACAGCTTTAAAATAACATAAATCAACATAGTGCAGAGGACAGAGTGCTAGAGTTGAACCTGGGAGACCTAGATTAAATTTCTGTTTGCTTTATTTTGGGCTGGTATCTGTTGCACAGCCTAGCCCACCCCTCACAACCTTGTCCCCCCTCCAATAACCATCACTTTATTAATGCAACAAAATGAGTCCTCCCAAGACATGTGCAAATGGATCTGCATTGCCTGAGAAAATAGCCTTCTCTGTTGAGGGAGTTCACCTCTGCTTTGCAAGAGGAGCTCTGAAGAGAGGCAATATCCTTTCACCAAGGAGGAGACATGGGTTGTGAGATTTGCAGGTAGGACGTCACTACAGCCAAG